>NC_139346.1:77255476-78738809 GCF_055883805.1 Amblyomma maculatum
GTACGCTGAACACATCTTATTAAGACATGCTGCTTTACCCGCTATTGTTAGTACTCCAGGGCAAAGAGAAGTTAAATAAAATATATTGTCTTTAACCTGTTTCCTTTAAAACACCGCTCTTGTGTTCCTTGCCACAGGCAGTATGCTTTGCAATAGAAGTGTGCTACAGAGCGAAATAGACGTTACTGAGGTAGTTACAAACACCAGACGTGGAAATTTGAATGACTTCCATGCCTGGTAATATGTTACGAAATTAAACACTTGCGGGCAAAACACTCAATTTAATAGATGACAGTAATTAAAGTACTCACCTCGTCTGCTAGGTCCACGTTTCCGAACTAAAATAAGACAATTCCGCCTCGCATTGATGTACATCAACTTAAATAAGCTCGGCTCACCTAAAGCTATATGTCAGAATAAAACCACAGTGAGTGAGGTTAGCTTCTGTATTCTCGAAGTGAAACTTGTTGGATGTTTATTGGCTTAAAATATACAGAGTTAGCAATTTCAATGAGAGATATATTTTGATGCCATATGTACCAGGTTTAGCAAGGCTCCACTTTCAAATGCGCAATCTAAGGGAGCGCAATGTAAGTTTTGAAGCGGACAAATAGCAAATTATCAATCACTTTCTCGAATTAAAGCAGTCGAAAGGAAGCGATATAATAGCATTCAAAGGCTACGTCTGTTCTGCAATTGGCGTTTAGAAACATGAATTTAGTCATGAATCTCGCTCCCACGAACAGGTTTATTCTACGGTGCGGAGCTGTGACGGGTGTTAATTTGTAATTCCTGGCCACCATCAAAAATGGACACTGTCTTCAATTTGTTGCTGTGGTTCTGAAGAAAATGCTTTCAGTTGGCAGGGATTCCGCATAGTTTTCTTGCACAGAATTAATGGTGAATATAAATATTTTAAGCATAGTGTGCTGCTGCGCAGCAACCATGTTAATATTCGCGTCGAAGTGGAATAGGAGGGTCACTCGTCGGTCAGGTGTGTTTCGGGACAGATATGGCGGAAAAATTGATTCACACAAATTTTGCACTTTTATTTTGCGTGGAGTGCTCAGCAGCAGCACCGACAAATCAATTGCGTGCGTTTTCACTTGTCTGTACTGGTGTGGAAAGAAGTGGGCACCATAAAGATTGATGATGACGTTTGTAGGATGCCATCCACTAAGACTTGAAATTCATAACGACTTCTGCGCAAGGCATTAGGCGCCTAAATACACCAAGATAGCAGATTGCGTGGAGTGATCTCCATTAATAAATATTCAAATGAAGCATAGCAAAAGTTATTAGGGTGCAGAGGCTGCTAGATACACCATAGGCAGTTTGCCACATTTGACGGCTTGTCGCGACTGATTCCTGTTGTGCACGATGGTACGACAATCGAAAGCAGCCGCGGCGCCGCATCTTCATCCAATACAGTCCTTACACAGCTAGGCCACACGAGCTTAGAATTAGTGTGCCGTTATTCTACGGCCTGACAGGTTTGAAAATATTGGCTGGTCTCTAGTTGGCAACTACCTTTTAGTAAATGTGTTAGCTGCGGGATGCCCAACATTTGCATAAACAATTTTCTACTGTAGTATGCAGAGAAAACATCTGGGTTCTCAGGCCAGACACCTAAAATGGAGCCACACACTTTAGTGAGAAACGAAAGGATAATATATCAAATTGAATCTGAACCCATCTTAAACTTTCAGTCATGAATCAAAGTAAATTCTCGTGAGCACCGTGAATTGTCAATAAAAATATCCAATCTGAGGTATTGAAAACGTATGCTGAGTCTTTTTCATTGCGCAGTGCAGCCGTTCGAAATGCCGATAAACTGTGATCAATAATAAAAGAAAACAACGATCATATCAATTCACATATGTAAGCCCGTGGTTCTAGATTATTTACACTAGATTTAACACATCCATGTTGCTTCTCGAGATGAAGAAAATTTCGATTCAATAGTACTTGATCCCGAAGAAGCCTTTGATGTTTTCCTAGGAGACGAAGTATTACCCCCTTTCTTGGTACGTTCAGGCGGCCGATTTAAAATTACTCAGTTTTAAACCAAGGCTTTCTAGCACGTTTCTCAACAACTTACCGTGTTCGTGCATAATATTCATTGCGTTTGCTTCTATATGTGGATGCGTTAACACAGTAAAAACCGCTGTAGGTATCATAACGCTGCGGAGAATGAAAAAACTCGTGAGTCTGGACGTCACGCTTCCACTATGTTACTAGAAATACAAACCCTATTCAGCTGTTTTATTGTAAATGGAAACTTTTTATCAGACTTCTAAATCTATCCTAATCTGTACTATTAACACAGTATTGCTTAGTTTAACAATTGATGCTTTCTATTCCGGAGCTTAAAGTTGAGGCTCGAACAATTGAACTATACCATCTTTATGGCTGACCGCTTTCTTATTAAATTTACCTACACACAATATCACTGCCATAAAAAAAACGGTAGTGATGCTCCTGTGATATAACAGTGAATAATATGAATGGGGCCTCATTGATCCAATGTATGAGCACAGTCCAGACCGTACATAATCAAATTCAGATATTCATTTGCTCTTCAATGCCTATTTCTGGTATCTACTTAAAGTTACATTTGTTTTCTACCATTTTACTAAGCTATCAGTTTGTTTAGTGTTGGAGTTTCTACTATACACCTGCGCCTTAATAGCTACATTTCGTTTGGGTTCGAAAGTGATTTTCACGTACTTACTATTCACTCCAAGGCTGTTGGGGCGGCATGTATATAAAGTACTGAAAAGAACCTGGTCCTAGTTGCTGCTCTCGTTTCATGGCGTAGCAGACAGGAATTGAGTTTGAGGGAAAGTTGCGGCTTTTTGCGAAAAGAATATCGGTTATTGATGTCACCTGTTTAGAGAAATACATATCCATGAGCTTCATAACTTGCTATAAACTATAAGTGTTGTTTCTTGCTTGCTCGCCCTATCATGCATGCTTATTTTTATCTATGACCATATTTGGTGCATTGATCTGGTATAAATCTCCACAACGAAAAAGCACACTGTAAGGAAGATGGAAGTCTACTCATATGTTTTGTAGAACTATAGAGCTAGCGTTTCAACAAGATATAAAAAATAGCACTGCATACAACTTTCTTTTATTAAACACTCGATGCATCTTCTTGGATGTCTTTCTGGTGACCTAAACCCTTTGTGAGAATTCCACCTTTTCATATGACGCGCTTGGATACCAATTGCTAACTGTGCGTTGCTATTCATCTCCGCCAGTGATAGCACAAAATGAACCTTTTCTCTTGCTGAATAGTTCGTCAACGCAGACGAAGTGGCAATTTTGCAACGCAGCAGGTCTTAACTCGGCGCGAATTGCCTCTAATGGCAACTACACAAGAGGCATCATCATCAGTAGCCGAACTAAACCCACTGAAAGGTGAACGCCTCTTCATTTCCTGCTAATCAACCCCATCCTGCGCTTGGTACATCCACTTGACGACTGCGAATTTCTTAATCTCATCTACTAACCTAATTTCTGCCGCCCCTGCTACGCTTACCTTCACTTGGAATCCAATTGGTTACTCTTACAGACTATCGGTTGTTCTCTCTTCGCACTAAATATTTCCTTCTCCGAAAAACAGCGCGAACAAACGGGGACGAAAGGAAGAAACCACAGGAACAGGCTCTGACTCTAAACTAAAGTTCAATCACAGGAAACATGCTTATATAAATCAACAGAAACAATAAACCACCAAAATCAGAACGCACGTGTTACTATGTGATATCCAGGTATGCAACCTCACAGCCACTCAGAAGCAGGGATGGTTTGCTGACACGCAATCTTTCTTTCTTAGCCATATTATACGCCTCGATGATTTCCCTGGTCAACTGGTCGGGGTGTTTGTACAAAATGTCAGTAAAATGCATGGACGGAAAACAGGATTGACACTCACGGCAATGATCAACTAGATTAGTGGAGTGATTAGATTCTAATGAGTTGTGTGGCTGTGAGGTTGAATATCTGGATATGACATAGTAACATGTGCGTTCTGGTTTTTGTGTTTTATTGTTTCTGTTTCCTTATATAAGCGTGTTTCTTGTGATTAAACTATAGTTGAGAGTCAGTGTTTGTTCCTGTGGTTTCTCAGTTTCGTCCCCATTTGTTCGCAAAGTTTTTTTGGATAATGTATCACCAACTCGCCCGCTTAACTATCCTGTCATATTTCCTTCCAATACCCATTTCTTAATTTTACTAGACCATCAGTAACTTAAGTTATTTCTCTGAACCACTTTGCACGCCTCCTATCTCTTAACCTTACACCTATCATTTTCTTTTACATGGCCTTCTGTGTTGTACTCAACTTAAGTATAACTCTTTTCGGTAACCTACATGTTTCAGCCCCGTAGGTCAGTGCCAGAAGGAGGCAACTGCTATACGCTTTCCTCTTGCGTGGTACCGGTAATTACTGCAGTAAGGTAGAAAGCTGGACGAGTTGGTATAAAGACATGATTGACTGCGTTTGTGCTGTTATTTAAGTGTTTAGTCGTCGTATTTTTTAGTGCAGTGCATTTATTCAACCATGTCTTGATACCGGTAAGCTGCTAGTCATAATGTTTTAGTACCTTCCAAATACGCGCCATTCTAATCTTATTTTCATAGTTATTTCCTTTTTGGAATCTGGATCGGCGGAAACTACTTGTCCTAAGCAGGCATATTCGCCTACCACTTCCATCGCTTCCTTACCTATTTTAAACGGCTGTTCCTTTCGCAGGTTGTTTTGCATTACCATAGTGTTTTGAATATTATTCTTTCGGCCTACATTTCCGCTTCTCCTGTCTAAATCCTTTATCATTAGTTCCAGTTAGTCCTATGAGTTGCTTCACAAGGCAATGTCATCTTCTAATCGCAGATTACTGAGATATTCTCCATCGACCCGGATGCTGAACTGCTTCCATTCTATGCCCGGGAATACACTCTTTAAGCAAGCTGCCTACAAGAGGCAACCGGTGGCAAATTCTTATAGTGGGAGTGATGATCTTTCGGTTATTCTACACCTCGCCCCTGGAGGTGCTCATCGATTTATCTTTCGACTTGTATTTTATAGAGCAAGACATCAGAAGACAATAACACACGAATAAATAGAGATAATTAAGTTCAATGAGTTCCTAAAACAGAAATAAAACAGAACATAAGCAGAGACAAACCGAAAGATTAGAAGAGCGCATTGAGCTAGTAAACCGTATACAAAATTAGCAGTCGAGCTCAACCCTGGCTCCCTACGGGTTTCAAAAAGCCAGCGTCTTGCTACCTCTTCCAAAGAAGCTTGACTACGAACCGAAAATCAACATTCAACTTGCTCTTAAAACAAACTAGGAGGCTTGTAGAAGCAAGCGGTGGCGCTGATGGATTGAGGTGCCATGCCGCACGCGTTAAGATGATTCTCAGTACCCTTGCTTTCTACACAGTGCTCGAACCATTTTGAACGTCTGTTGAACATACCGATTCTAAGCTGCGTACAGAAATGGGCCGCCCAGACTTCGGATGGGCCCTGTCGTTCGCGTTTATGACCATGGTCCACCAAGTAGGGTTGTTATATTTTCATACACCGATCTTAGCCTCCCCGTAAGGCTTGATGAATGATTTCGTTGGTGTGAACATCGGCTTTGAACGCGGCAGGAACTGGACGGCCCAGCTTCACTACGTAGCCGATGACCAGAATCATGGCCGAAAATGCCCAGTGGATAAAGCGCATTTGGCTGTTTCTTGCGGAATATGGATATCAGCCTACCCGTATTACCTGAGAGAAAAGTATAATAATTTTCAGCTTACCGGTGCATACCTATGGGAATGAAATCTAGAGGCTAATAAAAAGGATTGTACTTAATGTAACGACGATGAAGAGAGCTACGAAACAGAAGAAGGTAGGTGCAACATTAAATAGGAGATGTGCACAGTGAGTCAGAGAAATAACTCGATTTAACGGCATTCTAATTGAAATGGAGAAGGAGAAATCGGCATTCACGTAGTGCGAAAAGCGGATAACGGGTTGTGGCTGAAAGCAACAAATTAGATTCCCTGGGAAGAAATCGTAGCAGGAACCGGGATAAAGGTACGTGGACGGAGGAGATTAAGGATTCTGTAGTGTCAAATAGATGACTAGCAGAGGACAAGCATAATTAGAGCAGTATGGGAGAGCGACGCAGTTAGCATAGTTTGGCCGATGATGATGATAGCCCTTGATTGCTGGTTGTCAATCTATACCTTCCACGGCGCTTTTTGGTCTCAGAAATTCCGTCATATCGGGCCCAGAAAATCTCAAGAATTGGTCTCGTCGCCGGAGGACAAGAGGGCGTTTCAACACCCGGTATCCGTCGAGTTAGGAGTAAAAAAAGATGATATGTTTTTACCAGTGTATAATTCTGCACTAAAGCGCAGTCTTGACTGAACGGTGACTTTCTTGATTATGGTGGCTGTACATGTCGGTATAGCCATGCCGCTCTTCCACAGACTAAGCAGTCCGGAAAGGGTGCCTAGGCCACCCAGGCACACACGGGCGGCAGGGCTTAATTATTGGTTGCTGCAGGAATGTCGTGCTGCCTTGGACATATCAATGTAGATTAGGACAGTACTATCGTGCGAAAAAGTGGAGAGACAACGGCTTCGGCGGCAGAGGCGGCCGCGGCGACGCATTGCGGCGCTGCTATATCCCGCTGCTTGATCGCTGCGAGAGGGCCCGTACTGACGCGACTCTTTTCTCTCGCTCTTGGGCTGACGCGTATCGTGACTGCTGACAAACTTCTAGCGCGTCGTTAAGCTTCTCTGCTGCGTACGGTCGCGTCGAAGAGAACAGCGCATAGCAAAGAGTTCAGGAAGAGTACTGTGCCGCATTAGTAAAGGAAGCGATAGTAGCGCTACGTCCACTGACTTTACTCCGCAGCGGCAAAATGCACTTCAGTTTTAGTTGCAACAACACTTCGTATTTTTCTTGCCGCAGAGAGAATGGTGGCTTATTTTAAAACGATAGCGTTTTTAGCAGCAGCAGGTCGAAAAAAAAATGTCTGTGAGCGTCGAAGGCGTCGCCGTTTGAATACCCTCCCCCCCTCCCTCACACACATCCTTCAAAGCATGGCAGTCTCGTAAAATCACGAGCATGCATCTGAGAGAAGGCATGAAAATATCCACTTTAACCATAAGGCTATCACGATACCACTGAGATGGAAACCTTCACTTAAAACGCCTACGGTGACAGGATATGTCTTGTGGTCTCCGTCACATTAAAATAAATTTCCGCAATACAGTGAACGACTCAGAAGCAAGCATTGTACTCGCTCTTATTTCATTACATAGATGATAAAATGATCATGTAGCATGCGGTAGAAAAGTAACACTAGACAGTATATGAGGCGTGCATGTAACTGATAAACTGACAATTTTCCTTTAAGTTGAGCAGTCATTTGCGCGGAATTTTCTCATTTAAAGGAGCTAATATCTGATTCCAAAATAAGAACCGGAGCAGGCTTACTTGCGCCACATAACGGAGAGAACACGTTTTGAGGAGGATTTTTGATTGGCTGCAGTAACGCCATGATGCATTCTGCGCTATATCGTTCGGGCATTGAGCTCGAGGAAACGTAGAATGACGACACCAAGTGTGATTGACTGTTCCAGTGCGATATGACGACGCATGCATGGATGCGCAGTGTGCCCTTCTTAGTGACTAACTTGTTCACCTACGCGTTCATATAAATCACGGAATTCTGTATACAGATTCGGGAAGGGCGACTCTTCGCTATAGCTATGCTTTAATTTCCGATAGTGTGATCAGCTTGGCTGAAAAGACGGCACTCACTACACATCGATTAATAAACAATTCGCACGCAATAACTCGCTCGGCCTACCAGCATCATCACCATCATCATCAGCCTGACTATACCTACTGCACGGCGAAGGCCTCTCCCATATTTCCCCAATTAACCGGGTTCTGTGCTAACTGCAAACACTTGACCCCTGCGAACTTCTTAACCTCATCCGCCCCCTAAATTTCTGCCGCCCCCTGCTACGCTTTCCTTCCCTTGGAATCCAGTTTGTTACCCTCAGGGACCATCGCTTATCCTCTCTTCGCACTACATGTGCTGCCCATGTCCATTTCTTCTTCTTAATTTCTACTAGTATGTCGGTAACTTGAGTCATTTCTCTGACCTACTCTGCACGCTTTCTATCTCTTAATGTTACCCCTACCACTTTTCGTTCCATAGCCCTCTGGGTTGTCCTGAACGTAAGTAGAACTCTCTTGGTTAGCCTCCACGTTTCAGCCCCATAGGTCAGTACAGGCAAGATGCAACTGTTGTATACTTTCCTCTTGAGCGATACCGGTAAGCTGCTAGTCATAATCTGCGAGTGCTTGCCAAAAGCGCTCCATCCCAATCTTATTCTTCTTGTTATTTCCTTTTCATGGTCCGGATCTGCGGATACTACCTGTCCTAAGTAGACATATTCGCCTACTACTTCCAGTATTTCGCTACCTAATGTAAACTGCTGTTCCTTCCCGAGGGTCCCCATCACAACAGCGTTATTCTCAACCGATGCGTCGTAGCATTGCTGACGTTAGCGGACAGCGGTCCCCGAGCCCTGCCCGGGGAAACTAACTGCCGCAACCTCACGAAGGGAGGTTGCAACCAGTCGAAAAGTGTCCAAACCCTCACCACTGTCGCAATTGCCGACAACCCGTGCTTCTGACGTCACTGTTAACATTGACATTGCCGCACTACCACTAAAAATGCCGCCAACATTACCGCCAAAAATGCCGCACCAGATGAGCAGCCTCGACGACGAAGCTGACAGCGCCGACCTTGCCGCACTTTCTCCGCAGATGACGAAAGAGACGAGCAACCCAGATAAAGTTGTTAGTGCTGACCTCGTCGTTTCTATTGACGAGCTGGAGGCACATACCCTGGTGGATACCGGGGCAGATTTTTCAATTATTAGCCAGAAACTGGCTGATACACTGCGGAAAATAAAAACCGAATGGACTGAACTAGTATTTAGAAATGCTGGAGGTCAGCTACTGACACTGACAGAGAAGTGCGCTGCCCGGATAGAATTATGAAACACGGTGTTTGTTAGAGGCTTCGTTAGTCTCCCTGACTGTTGCAAAGACCTCATCTAGGGCATGGACTTTCTGCGTCTTCATTGGGCTGTAATTAGCATTCTCGACAGGGTCGCTGCCTTCACAAAGAATCATGGAGACCTTGGTTATGCGGAAGTAGCACTGATGCTCTTACGCATCGCCCATGAGACGGTGACATTACCTCCGCGATCATGCTCTCTTGTTCAAGTTAAGTGTGACGTGGCACATACCGGCGATAGTATCGCCGAAAGGGCAGGCACCCTGGTACTAAGCTGAGGTGTTGCAGTAGCTCGAGGGCTGGTCAACTTGACTAATGGGCAGACCGAAGTGCTGCTAACAAACTTCAGCGACGAGTGTCAGCAAATTCCGAAAGGCATAGCTGTGGCCTTTTTCGACAGCCTCCCAAATGCGCAGCACTGCTTCTCAATGCAACAGGAAGGATCAATGTGCAAGACTCCCGTAACCATCGTTGATGTGAGTCCAAATTTGTCTTTGGGATCTCCTTTTGGATTTCATAGATCAGTTTCGAGACTGCTTTGATTCCGAATCGCGGATCTGCCAAACGCCTTTGACAAAACATCGAATCATCATGGATGACGCGATTTACCCTATTCGACAAAATCCTTACCGTGTGGTTCTAGAAGATCGCTAAGCCATAGGCTGATGGACACTGTGTCTCAGGACTTAAGTGGCAAACATACCTGGTATATTTTGATAACGTGATTGTTTTTTTGGCCGCATTTGAGGAGCATCTACGCCGTTTGTAGCTATGTTTCAGGCCATACGGTCTACGGGCCTCACACTAAACCCCGAAAAGTGCCGCTTCAATTACGAGGAGCTGCAGTTCTTAGGTCACGTCGTTAGCCAAGGTGTCCGGCCTGATCCTGAAAAGCTCTCCGAAGTCGCCAAGTTCCCAACACCTACGGACTTGCGGCGCTTCCTGGTACATTGCGCCTATTGCCGCCGGTTTATTGCTGGCTTTTCACGAATTGCCTGGCTATTACCTTCACTGACACGTGACAACGCTGTCTTTCGCTGGGGTGACACAGCAACAAGCTTTTAATGAGCTGCGGAGGTGTCTACAGACGCCACCTGTCCTGGCGTACTTTGATGACGACGCCCCTCTGATTCATACGGATTCCACCAACGTCGGCTTAGGTGCTGTGCTGGTGCAGCGCCATGATGATGTAGAAAACGTGGTTGCTTACGCCAGCAGGACCCTATCTAAAGCAGAAGCGAACTCCTTGGCAACCAAAAAAGAATGCCTTGCAGTGGTATCTTTCAAGTCGTTAGCGACCATCACTCTCTCTGCTCCCTGACGAACCTAAAGTACCCTTCAGGGAGACTCGCGAATCGGGGCCTTCGAGTACAAGAATTCGACATGGCAGTTATTTACCAATCTGGAAAGAAGCACGCGGATACTGATTTTCTTTCGAGCGTGCCGGTCGAACCTTGCACTATAATCGATCACGACACTGCTTTTTCAGGTGTCATAGACGACGCAACGCTTTCCCAACAGCAGCGCGAAGACCAGGAATTGCTCCCTCTGATTGATTTCTTGGAAAAGCGAACTACTGTTGTGCCTACGATTTTCGCCCAAGTGCTCTCTTCATTCTTTATTCGCAATAACGTACTTTACAAGAAAAACTTCCGCCCTAGGGGAAACAGTCATTGACTCGTCGTCCCATCTACTCTCCGCAGTGAAGTTTTGCAAGCGTGTAACGACGAGCCAACCGCCAGTCACCTAGGCTACACCCGCACTTTGGCTAGAGTACAGCACGGATACTACTGCAAAAACTGCCGGCGACTGTGAAACACTACGTATGTGGTACGTGCATAGACAGCAGCGCCGTAAATCACCCCCTATAAAAGCGGCTGGCCTACTCCACCCTCTTCAAGTGCCAACGACACCTTTTAATCAAATCGGCATGGACATCCTGGGACCATTTCCGACGTCCACAGCCGGGAATAAATGGATAATTTTCGCCACCGATAAAATAACCGCTACGCGGAGACCAAGGCTCTGCCAAGGTGTACCGCCGCAGAAGCAGCTCGGTTCTTCGTTGATAACATCATTCTATGTTATGGCGCTCCAGCACTCATACCCGACCGAGAAACTGCATTTACGACCAAACTTTTGGTTACCGTTCTCCGCCTCAGTGGTACCGGTCATAACTACAGCCTGTCACCCCCAAACCAATTGGTTAACGGAACGCCTCAATAAGACCATCGCAGACACGCTTTGCATGTACGTCGACGTGAACCACAAGAATTGGGACGAAATGCTTCCCTATGTCACGTTCGCCTACAATACGGCATGCCAAGACACCACTCGTATTACACCATTCAACCTCCTTCACGGGCGACCATGTAACAACTATAGTGGATGCAATGTTGCTCCCGAATGCCGACACCGATGATCTCGATCAGGACGCCAAGGAATTCGCTCAGCGTGCAGAGAAAGCTCGACAACAAGCGCAACTGCGGATCAAAAATCAGCAAGAGCATGATGCATGATGCTACAATCACGGTCACCGACAAGTCATGTACAAACCTGGTGACCAAGTGTGCGTCTGAAAGCCTATTCGCTGCCATGGACTCCCCGAAAAACTATTGCGCCGATATTTTGGGCCCTATGTTGTTCAGCTACGTTTACTCAAAGTCACGTATGAGGTGGTGCCAGACGAGGTGTCGACATCAAAGCGACGCCAGCAACAAGCCGA
This sequence comes from Amblyomma maculatum, assembly GCF_055883805.1. Taxonomy (NCBI): domain Eukaryota; kingdom Metazoa; phylum Arthropoda; class Arachnida; order Ixodida; family Ixodidae; genus Amblyomma; species Amblyomma maculatum. The sequence continues at coordinate 77,267,321 of NC_139346.1, forward strand.
CGTCGTCCACATTGTGCGTATGAAGCCGTACAACTCAGATTGATCTTCACCTCCTACTTCCTTTTATACTCATCGGGACAATGTTTTCTGAGGAGGGGGACAAATGACGCATTGAAGACGACACCAATGATGATGTCTGGGACAAGCGCGAGCCTGGAAAAGAAAGAAGCTTGAACGCAAGACTCGTTCTGATCGACCATTCAAACCGTCTATCTTTAGGCCCTCCTTGGCGTTCTATCCAGACGTGACAATATTATGAGAGCAAAGATGATGCACTGTGTCCACCAGCAATGCTCAGGCGTTGCTGGTGTAGATACCATAGGACTCTCAGGCGTTATTTCCTATTTGTTCCTGGTTTTAACATCTTTTTCCTCAAAATTTATGCACCAAATAAACAATAAATATATCCTGAATAAATTTTATTTACCAAATTCATATTCATAAACAAACATTATTTATATAGAATATGAGAAATTAATAGCGAAATAAGCATTTAAAACACAACAAATATAATTGTAAAATATCCCAACAATTTCTATGTCTCACTGATCTAAGGGAGCCCTTTGGGACTGGCATTGCCATATAGAAAACTTTAATACTACATCAATGATGTAATTAAGCGAGAAAATTGTCCCTTATTACACTCGCGTTTCTTTTGTGACACTTCAGTGTACCAGAGAGATACTTAAACATTGTCCATGTGACATCTTTCAACTTTTTCGTTATGCTTAAGCTTTCCGACTTTCAAACGAGAAGCATGCGTGACTCACGATCCGAAATCAACATGAATATATTTGGTGCTCCAGAAAACGGCATGGAATAGCTAAAACATTTGAGCGTGTAGAAAGTTCTCAACTACTCGTTCAGGGCGCGCATTTTAATATTAGGATATTCTACGTTGGACGGAATCGTCTATGCTGTGTTTGGCCCGACATTATGGCTGGAGGTTGCAGCGGTTTTTGGAAGACCGCTGGTAGCCCATGACAATGGCGTGTATGTGTGAATATTCCGCATGAATTCTCTCGTATGTTACCTCGAAGATCTATTGCTGAGTTCAGTGCTATTGCGTGATTTAATCCGGATCTGAATACCTTACTAACCGATGCTGGTAGCTCTGAAAATTTCGAAGTAATTGAAGCAGCAGGATTTCCCTATTGCAAAAACCAGTGCCACTGGGTGCCAGCGCTGCAGCGCCATACCTCATTAGGGTCCCAGTATGACGCTGGAAACTGAGCGCACTGGGACGCGGCATACTGGGACGCTCCGCACTGGCGGCACTGTTCGCCAGAAGAAAAGAAGGCGTGGGATAAAAATTAAAAAGTAAAAATTAGCGAAACAAGTTAGGCACATAAAAAAACATCAAAAAAGTAAAAAAAAATTGTGCATCATGCGCGTCTCGAACTAAGTCCCCAGGCACATATCAATCTGTAGATCAGCAGGCTAACCACTGCACCATGCCGAGAATTTTTTTTCTTTATTGCATGGAAACACTTCCGTAAAAAGGAACAACTCCACTTAATTAAACATGTCCATGTCTAAAGTTACCGGGCTGCTTAATACGAGCCCGTCAAATCCTCAACCCGACAATGCACAATCATCAGAACATCAAAAGTCTGGGAGACATACACATGCGTCTAGATACGGCATCCAGCTTGGAGGTTCTTCACGTGCAGCTTATACACTTCTCACCAAAGCACACTGCTCCCGAAACACGGATTTCGACGATCTTGGTGGCTCTGCATGCCTGTCGATCATGCGGCTTTTCCAAAGGCTGAACAGTCCCATCAACACCAATAGATCGTAAGGCACGACAGAGTTTTTGTCAGGAGGCAAAAATCTAATTGTATAAGGCGTAATTTCAATGTCCTTTTTAAGAGTTCTTTGTAGTATGTCCCAAAAGAACATAGCTTCACGGCACAGAATAAAGCAATGATCAATTGTCTCAGGCACGTTACAGAGACGACAATTTACCGACCAGGGCACAAACATCTCCTTATTGTGAAGAAATGTCTTGACAGGCAACGTCGCTGTATGTAATTTGAAAAAGAACGTTTTTGCAGCTGCCTGAATGCACATTTGCCTAACACGCTTTAGAACAGTGGTGTCCAAAAACCCCAGATAAGGCTGCCGATACAACAGTGTAGGGAACAAAGACTCAGTGAGAGCCTGGGTCATCTGCTTTCTCGAGAGGCTGTACAGGTAATCTACAGAGAAACGCACAGTGAGAAAATTGAAAGTGTCAGCAACCTCCTTAAGGAATCCCCATAAATGCCCCTCACGAGCCTGCCCAGTTGGTGCGAATAAGTAAGGCAAATGTGGACTAAGGCGCCTAATGAGCACAGTTACAAGAAACGGACGGTTTGCCGATTTGAAAAAGAAAAAACGGGAGACAAGTTGATGCACAAACAAGTGAACAAGGCCCACTCCACCAGACTCTAAGGGAAGAAACAATTTGGCACGCCGCATGGGCTCCCATTGAGAGCGCCACACAAATGTTGCAAATATTCTGTGTATAACTTGTACTTTGCTCCTCGCACAATACAGGACTTGAAGGACATATGCAAAATTTGCAAACAAAAATATGTTACAGACCTGTGCCCTAGCAAACACTGAGAGTTCCCTACCCATCCAAGCCTGCGTTTGTCGCCGCATAGCTACGATTTGTGAATCCCAGTAGGCTGCGCTGTTACGAACTTGGTGCAGCGGAACCCCTAGGTACTGAAGAGGACTACAGTCCCAGCATATGCCTCCAAACTGGCTTGGTCTAGTGCCCCAGTGTCCCCACCAAAAACCTTTGGATTTATCTAAATTAAGGGCCGCGCCTGATACATCGCAAAACTGTTCAGTCAAGTGTAAAGCCTCAAGTACACTCTTTTTGTCAGAACAAAAGAGGGTTATATATCATCCGCGTAAGCTAAAATCTTAACTTCACATTGAGCCAGAGAGAAACCACGAATGGCTGCACTGTTAATTATACTGAGACAGAGGGGTTCCAGATATAAGCTGAACAACAGTGGAGACAGTGGACATCCTTGACGAACAGACGATTCCAGTGGTATTGGTTTCGTTAGTTCCTGATTAACAATTAGTCTTGTATACGAGTTCATATAGCACAGCCTTATGCCTTTGAGCAAAACGTCACCAATGTTTGCATTCTCCAAGACCGCGAACAAGAAATTGTGCCGAACTTTATCAAACGCCTTCGCCAGGTCAATTTGAATCAGAGCTACTTGGCCTGTCTCATCTGATACTGTCTCGATTACTGAACGCGCAATATGGATGTGTGTTTGAATACTGCGCCCTCTGATACCACGCACCTGATGCGAACCTATCAAGTCCATGATAACCAGCTGCAAACGAGAACAAAGGACCTTGGCAAAAATTTTGTAATCAACATTACAGAGGGAAATTGGACGATATCCTTCAACAGTTTTCAACCGATTAGTATCTTTGCTTTTGGGAATTAATATTGTGTGGCCTGAATAGAAAGTGGGAGGCAGGGAACCCAAATCATAAGATGCTTGGAATACTTCCATCAAAACAGGCGTTAGGCAAGGCGAAAATGTTTTATAAAATTCGCTAGTAATACCATCTGGGCCAGGAGATTTCTGGTTCTGAAGGTCTGAAATGGCTGATTTAATTTCTTCCAAAATGATGGGTCCCTCTACTACAGCACATTTCTCATCGTCTAGTCGAGGAAAGGACTTAAACAAGGAATTATATTCGAAACCCTGATTTGGATATTTACAACTGCCGAACAGCTTTCGATAATAATCATAGAAAGCAGCAAGAATACTAGGAGCATCACTATATGTGCAACCACCATACTGAATTTCCAATATTTCCTTCGTAAGATCATTCTCACTTTCATCACTGAGGGCCCGACGTGAAGGTTGCTCGTCAAGAAACCTTCGAGTCCTAGATCTTATTAGGGCCCCCTTGTATCTTTCCGTCGCAATTTGTTGAAGCTCTGCCTTTACGTTATTAATTTCTTCAACATAGGCACCCGGGCTAACCCTCTCTACCTCATGTAGCTCAGTTAGAGTGCGCCCAAGCTCACGAAGGTGGTGTCTCTTTAGGAACGCGATTCTTGCAGAGGCTTCAATTGCTAAGTTTTTGGTTTCCTGTTTGAAACCATTTTTGAAAAACTGACAGATCATGGCGTGACCATATGTCTTTCAAACAAGTAGGTACAGCACGCTTAAAGATTTCATCTGAGAGCAGACAGTTATTCATTTTCCACAATTCCCACCGAGGGTGAAGTATCTGCCGACTGTACCTCCCTACCTGAAGAGACACCATACAATGGTCACTGAAGAAGATGGGCCGCACCCAGTAACCAAACATATTTGCTAACATGTCTGCAGAAACATAAATTCTGTCAAGGCGGGCATTAGAGGAGAACTGAAAATGAGTGAAATGAATACTGTCGCCTTTTTCCTGCCCCACATCCACAAGGTTATATTCACAAGCCAAATCGTTAAGTAATGCAGCACTAGGGTCATATCTCTTACATAATGCTGATCGGTCCTCATCCCTACAAACACAATTAAAATCTCCCAACAACATAATTTTGCGATCTGTGCACAAATGATTAACTAATGAAAGAAAAAAATGCCTTCTGTCTCGCTGTTTTACAGGGGCGTAAACACAAATAATTCGCCACTGCACACCTGAGATTGTGAGGTCACAGCATATAGGTCGTCCCTCGCCATCTATGCAATAAGACATGGCTGTCATCTCTAGTGTTTTGGCCAGGAATAGCATACACCCTCCGGACAAGCCTCTAGCGTGGCTAACAATAATGTTATATTCCGGCAAAAACGGCTCAAGAGCAGCTTCCGTCTCTTCATCGGAGGACAACTTTGTTTCCTGAATTGCTGCTATAGACACACTCCATTTCTTTAACAGATGTCTTAACTGCTGCTGTCTCCGACGATTACGCATACCCCTGACGTTAAGGGTAGCTACTTGATATGCTGCGACTCTAGCCATTTTTGGTACTAGTCCTTTTAAACATCATCCCCTGGAATGGGGTGGCCCGCCAGCAAATTGGCGGCCTTTCGGGCAGACGTCGCCCTCCTCTTTAAAGTCACCCTTCCTATGGCCTCTACACAGTGTGCCTTCTGGCCAGCACCATAGACACACACCTCATCATCTGCGGGACGCTTCAAAGGCACTGTGTTGTCCATGTCCTCCTCTGACACACTCAAGGCTTCGGCCTACGAACCTGATTGGAGCACATCGCTCGCTGCCACACTGACAGCCGACAGAGAACCGGACGCACCAGAGGTCGGCGCCACAGACGGCTCACTGTTGCCCTCCAACGACGAAGGAGAATCAATGACGAAGGAGGATAGGCGAGCATCCACTGGCAGTATCTTCCCTATTGATTCCACAGGAGGCATATCCAGACGTCCTTCAATGACAGGTGGTTCTTGGGCAGCAAGCGCAGCACTCTGAGTGGCACTCACAGGCGGGCCCGGGTCCGGCGGTTTTGGCTCTGGAGACGCTGGTTCTTGATGGCCAGTCACTGCAGATTCTTCTGAGTTGGTGTGAAGTGCAGAAGGCTTCTGGTCCCCATCAATTTGAGGTTCACGACCTAACTCACCAGTTACATCAACAACCTCTCACACATCCATGATATGTTCAGACGCCACGTCATCTTCTCGTGACCACTGGCCTTGACGCAGTCTATCGGCATAACTTAATACACAGTTCTCCACAGTATGGCCAAAGCGCCGGCACTGGGTGCAACGAGGCGTTCGGCACTGACGCCGTACATGACCTACCCGGCTGCATCGAAGACACAGTGCAGGTCTCCCTGAGATAAGCACTAATGCCTGCACCCCATAAACATTAAGAGTGTGAGGTATTGTACTTGCTGACACTCCGTCCTTTAGCGTGAGGGAGATTTCATGGTTCGCCGTTTCCATGTGCTCCATCCCTGGGCACCGCCACTTTTCACGCTCCACAGATTGAATCGTTTCATAAGGCTCGAAAGCTTCCACAATCCTCCGGTGCTCCATATAGCGTGGAAGCCAAAAGAGCTTAACCTTGACATTCTTTGTATCCGGGTCGAACACCATGTACAGAAGTCCTTTCACAGGGAACTCTGCTTTGTTAATTAGCTTCTGCTTTGAAGAACTACTCTCGCAGGTAACCATCCACACGTGGCTCATTTGGTACTGACCAATGCACAAAATTTCCCGGAGGTCCAAAATCTGTGCAAGTGCGTCTCGAAAGTCAGGTGCTCGGTACGGGCGACCCTTAAGGTCGGCATGCACGAAAACGGTATTAAGGACAACATTACCGGTGGGCAGGCGTGGAAGGACAACTTTGTACGTTTCGGTAGTGTCCTGAGGAGTCGAAAGACCTCGGCCAACGGCCGATGCGCTGTTTCCAGCAAGCAACATTTTCAGGCTCAGCCGCCCAGAACGCCCTTCTTCCACAAGAAGAAGAAGAAGCACCATGCCGAGAACTGGGTTTTCTTGAAACATTTCCGCATTATTTGTCATGACCAGCATTTATAAGGTTGGCCCTTCATGTTTCGCAGTCTACAGGCCATTGCTACCGCTCTAACAATTGCAACTTCTTGATCATTTTAGCTTGCTGTCTGCTCTCACGACTTGCAATTAATGCTCTGGGTGCCTATGCGCGCTATTTTGTGCAGTGGAATCATTTTAACATGTGGAGTTTGATATCGCTGAAAAATTTACCAACGCCGGCTCTTGGGTGGTGCTCTGCTACCGTGGGCGTAATTTTCGCCGAACACGGAGCTTTAGTAGAAGCCTTCAAGGAAAAAAGTGCGACCAAGCTTCAATACCGGCAAGCGCCGCAGCGATGACCCTAATTGCGTGTAACTAAACCTTATTTGTATGCAAACATTGCGGGAAGCGTTGCGATGACCGAGGGCTCGGCTGCTTGATACGCAGAGTAAGAAGGAGCGTAAAAGCTTGAGAAACACGCCAAATATTATGTATTACAAGCGCTGTATGTTGTTGCTTTTTCTCGCATGGGCCCATAGCTCGGTAAACTACTCTGTTCCTGGTTTTAGTTTTTCTTTCTGCTGTTTAAACTGGGCCGTGGTGCAGGCTACGCTCGCCTGCGATTGAGCACACATTGAACATTTTGGCAGTAATCATTGTGTTAGAGTGCCCTTAAGATCAGCTGTGAAGTTGGATATGCATGGTAGCCCACATCATTCAATTCCTGCTTTAGGTGTGCGTTAATCGTCAGTGTGTCATGAGATCGAGGCGCGGCGGTCATTGTCTCTCTCGAAACGCTCGAAACGACCTATCGAAACATGGAAACTCTAGAAAAAAGATACTGCCTTTGTTTTCTTACAAATGCGCAATGACTTCGCAGCACAAAGCGCTTGCTTGAACTATATTTTTCATATGCTCCCCGATGGTCGATTGAAAGTACGCTGTTGCCCTGTTGGCCCCTGAGGGATGCTACTCCGGCTGACGCCGCAGGCCGCACCGGCTATACTGGGGCACTGGGACGAGTGCGGCCACAGCGCACATACTGCGCTTCTCCCAGTGCATCGCGGATGCCAGCGACACACCCAGCGTCAAAAGTCTAATCCCAGCGTTTTTCTCCCATCGCACCAGTGCAGCCAGTGTCTTCCCGTTACTGCTCCAGTGAATATCGCAGACCTCCAGCGTGCCCAGCAGATCCACTGCAAAACCAACGCGAAAATCTTACTGGTTTCGCACTGGAATCGATGGTTTTTGCGATAGGGTTGCCATCAGATTATTCTTAGACAGGATAAATTCTAGCCCGCTCTACCTGTCTCCTTGAAAAAATTCTGAGTTTCTAAATATGTGCTGAGCTTCTAAATATCGGAAAAACGAACTGCCCCGCGGCGGTGATGCAGTGGTTAGGACACTGGACGGCAAGGCTTATGAATGCAGGATCGAATTCAGGCTGCGGCGGCCGCTTTTCGAAAGTGGCGAAAAGCAAGGCACCCGTGTTCTATGCGCTCTCACTGCAATTCCAAGAGCCCAATGTGGTCAAACTTCACGCAGCCCTTTACTACAGCGTCTCATATATCGGGAGTCACTTTGGGATGTTGAACTCTATATAAAGTTGAAGCTAAGGCTGAAATACGAAGTTCTGAAAAGAAGTTTCGGTACACGTTTCATACTTGGACTCAAATCAAAGTTTGCCAATGTAATATGGGTATAATGATATAGAGATAAGTATATGCTTTTTTCAGGTGTCCCGATAGGCGTCAATAGGTCTAAAGGCGCTGATAGCAGATTTCAAAGAAGTTTTCTCATTTCACGGGGCTCTTATGATGTCGTTTTCGGCACAGAGTAGTCATGAACATTTTAGAACAAATTGTGAAATTGTGAAATCTCATTACTGTGGCGATTTATCTTCAAAGGAAGGCGAACTTGCAGCAACATGTTTTTCGTTTCGCAGAGCAACAGAAGTGGCGGCCGGTCGTTAAATATTAGCCAGCGATTTGAAGAAGTGTGCGACAAAGTATGCTGCGTCATTGCGAAGACAGTCTACGTTTAAGTCTCCTCGAATAATGTATGTTGTGCACCCGGACACCCCCAAAAGGCTCATGTAGGGCATTGTGCAGTTTTGTTTACAGTCTCATATGCTGCCGTATGGGATAAATGAGCTTGCTAATATCCTCACTCAAGTGATACATCTTAGACATAATGACTTTTAAAAGCCGTTGTCAAGCGCCATACGACAATGTGGATCAAACAAAAATCGCGCAATGCAGCAGGTGGCGACGCAGCCGGCGATGCCCACCGCGACGGCCTCCTGCTGCGGAGCGTCTGCTAGAGACGGCGCTGCTGGTGCATGGTCGTCCGCAAGTGTGCGCGGTCAGTTTATCGTCCTGTGAACAGTCCCGTAAACCGCCACATTTGCAGTACTTGCAAGGGCATGTAGTGTGCGCTGCTGCAATGTCGGACTAGGTAAAAAGATTCCCGGAATCGGATAAACAGCGCTACAATGAAAAGCTGTACATTTATGGCGGTGTGCACCCGGACCCATGTGGTATGCCTGAAACACATTAGGAAATCCTCCGAAGTGACGTGGGGCACTCTGCAACCGTTGGGCGTGAGAAATATTGTTGTGTATTTGATTTTTTTACTCCGAGTCGCTTCGCGGCAGAGACCATACTGGCATAAGTTCCTAAAGGCATACAATTATTTCAAATCACGTGGGTGTGCGCAAGGTCATCAAAGTGCATATATGTTTGGTAATTGTTTTCTTGTTTATTTTCTTTTCCCCGTGGTGTCGCTATGGTTCTAATAAAACCTTTCTGTGTGGTTTCCTTGTCTTGTTTCTTCCGTATGGCGCAGATCATGCAGCGTGTACACGGACGTGACGTCGGAATATAAAGCCTCTCAAAGTCTTAGCGTCCGAATTGCTCACAACATGCATGTATCGCGACGCAACTACATATGCAGTCATTTTAATACTTACCGCCTCTACTCAGCCAACATCGATGTTTTCAAAACAGAATGACGTCGTGCCTGTTATTTTGCGGTTTATTCCGCTCAATTGACAAAATGCACCGTGCCTCGACGGCATCATTACTGTCTTACGCGGCTCATACTCGTCGCCAGCACTTGGAATGTTTCTTTTTGTTTTGTTTTTTACTTCCGCAAAGCAACATGATGCCGGGTGAGGTACAACACGTTAAGAAAAAAAAAAGCCGCTTGGGCGACTCGCCTCCTGGGCGTGGGGGCTCTTCTGGAAGAGCGTCGTACGTGTTTATTGATAAATATGCTTTACAGAGATGTCAGACGCGACATTTCGTTCCATGGATATATATTCATGGGCTTAAAATAATGGACCAGCTCTTACAGAGACGACTGCTTTCGCAGGCGCAAAGTAAGGTTCTTTGCGAACCGTTCTTTACATATATTTTGTATGGGCCGCGCCTCCGCAATGCATTTCTAACTCAGATTTCAGACAACGAGGGGTTTTAAAAGTAGTTTGCCTCTACAGTGACCAAGTATGCTTTGTCAAAGACTTCATCAAAGCACTGGCCAAATTTTAACTGCCGGCCACCATTCTGGTTCTCTGCGAAATTGGAAAAAGATTGCGGTAGGTTGCGCTTACATGTGTTTCTGCGGATCGCCCTCCCAGCTGCACCCACATGAGCTTCGCGGTGTTTTAAAAATAATTCGCTCAGTGATGAGATCTCATACTTTTGCGATTATTTCTAGGGTGTTTATTGTTGCTGTGTCAAATAAGAATCTCATAGGTGCCGCCTGAAATGAGAAAACTGCTTTTAAATCTTTCGGTTCCAAGTAATCGTATGGGTGCTAACATCACTTTTCAACCCCAGTCGGCCCAGCCTGGAGCCAGAAGCACCACTGCCTCAGGCTACGTCACATATCAGCGTTGGCCTGTACGAAGCGAAACCCGCAGGGCGTTCGCTCCAGGCTTCGGTGCGGCGCATTTCATTTGGCGCCTCTTCGAAAGCCCCACCACACAGCATATAGAAGCAGACCTAGTAGGCATCAGCGGTGTTTGAAATTGGTTTAGAGGAAAGCAAAATAGCAGTAGCTGTCACAATTTTCCGCGGACACCTTAATCGAGCCGCAAAGAAATAGGAAGCCGAGAGTGAAAACGAGATTAGAGGTGCCGTAGTGGAGAGCTTCGGACCACCGCGCAACAGATGCTTTCCCCTTATCGCATTTTAGTTGTCCAAAATGCCCCTACAGTTTTATTTCGTTCAGATCACTCAATTCGCTCACCTATTTCTTCGCCCCAGTGCATGTGGCTGCGATGGAACTCATAGCTCAATCGTGTCGGTCCATGGCAACCAACGCATGTCTTGTACCAAAATAAAATCAAGACTTCCTTCGAAATATCCTCGCCAAGTAGAAACTCTTTGCCACCGGCGTCGTCTAAATTGCGCATACACAAATGGATTGCGCTACCGTTTCGGTGAAATTAACAGCCCATATTGTGACAACTGTGGCTGCATTGAAACTGTGGAACATACCCTACTTGGGTGCACTACGTACGCTGACAAGCGTGCAAACTATGAACACAGCATGAAGAAGCTCTCCTCAGTGCCTTTAACAATGAACAGTATTTTAGGTCCCTTACCCTGCCCTAGGCAACAGACTTGCGATAAACGTTTTATTTACATATTTGAAAGACATTCGACTCCTTGAGAAACTCTTGAGAAATTCACCTCGCATGTTTCCCTCAAACATTTTGCAAGCTGTGAACTCTATAAGCACATTTGTCGGATCATGCATTTTATTATTTGATTTTATATTATTACTCCACGAAGCACCTTAACACGTATTTAATGGCTGCGTTTTCTCTCCCCCTTCAATTCTATTATTTCCCTCACCATTCTTTTTTCAATCTTTCCCTCGCGAATTCCCCTACCCACACAGAGTTGCATGCCAGCGAAATCTAAACGCCGGCAAAATTCTCTGTTTTTCTATTAAAGAGTCTCTCTTCCTGTCTCTCTTGTACCAAAAAACACCCAATATGTAGCCCGCGCACTCACTCAGCGGGCACCAGGCGTCACATAGAGGATATTTTCCTAGACAAGAGTCCACGTTTTTGATATTCGAAACATTTGCTGGCATAAATAGAGCTTAGAAATTGTTAGTACAATAGCCAGCAGCTTGTGTGCGAAGTAGAAGTAGCCGCCGACGGCTCCTCGCGCCGCCCGTGAGGATATATCCCGACATCGGATGGCTTCACGAATGACACTAGCCGAGCTAACGCTCTATACGCGACTGCCCAAACAGACCACCGCCTGTTGGGGTAATAGCTTTATCCAGTCATATAATCAGGACTACTCGCTAATGATATTGTTACGTGGTGACAAGCAAAGTGACGGCACAACATGGTGACATGGTGAAGGATGGTTTAATATCTGCCCTAGCGCGAGGGATCCTCTCGCGTCACTGCCGATCTTCTTCGCAACACTCCCCGGGGCCACCGAGCGATTGTCCCGATCGTTTCATTGAAGTCGATGGTGACATGATGATGTAGATGTTCAAGAAAAGATGGAAGAGAATAATACGCTTGCCACCACAATAACGATGAACGTGATGCTGCTTGTGTGATCCGCCTCCCCTGGAGCTTTTCAATCATCCGCCACCAGAGGCCATAAGACCGATGGCTCGTGGTCGCGATGAGTGGCTGGGCGAGGGTTGCGTGTACATGTTGATTCCTTTGGGTCCTTCGGGTCCTTCGAGTTCTTCGTCTAAGGTCTGGTTGGTCTGTCTGTTCTCCTTCGCGGCGGAAGTTGATCGAATCTGAGCAGGAAGAGCTGGGGCGAAGCTGCTCGTCGATGTCGCAGGGCCCTCAGTCGGTGATCCCGGCGTACAAATGGCGTCGATGCTTCAAAGTGAGGATGGGGATGACATACCTCGCACCTCCAACCAAAATGTTACGTGGTGACAAGCAAAGAGATGGCACAACATGACGACAGGTTGAAAGATGATTCAATGTCAGGGCTAGCACGAGGCCTTCTCTTGCGCCACTGCCGATCTTGTTCTTCGCAACAGTATTTTAGTGCAGGAGCCTACTTATCAATAACTCCAGCTGAGAATGTGGGGGACGGCCTCATGGTTGAATATATTTAAAATAACTAAACAAGCAAAAAATATTAGAACGTTCGAGAGTGCCCGCGATCGCAGCAAAGTCCAAGCGTCATGCCTCCAACATTAGGCATTAGGCATTTCATCCAACCTAGAGCAACAAACACGAAGCGGAAAAATACATGAAAAATCGATAATGAATTGTGGTTTACGGGGGTGGCTTTGTACAAACAGAACAGTCGGACAGCCGAGGTCACTTCGTCCAGCATGCTTTTTTTTTCAATATGCCGGTTAGTTTCGCCTCGTCGTCACTATGCGTAGATGTGGGCTCTTTGCGTTATTATTACAAATCCAAAATGCCGTGATTCTTAATCAAACTTGCATGATACCAAGCTTTGCGCACAGTTGGATTGTTTTTATAAAAGCACTTCTATAAAAACATTTTGGCACTTTACAGGATCACTGAAGGCCACGAGCATGTCATCGAAATGTTTACATTGAGAAGAAATCCGTTTACCGTTTATTAGATTTGGTATTCTTCAAAGCTTAGACAATGCTGTGGAAAGGGAGGGTAAAGTTCCCATCTGTAGGTTATATATAGTATTCAAATTTGATTATCTGAATGCCTTAAGTACACAACGAAAAGGAAAAGAAATTATGATTGTAGGAAAGAGCTTCTAGTGGAAGGATATAAAAGTTAGCTATCCTTAAAAGCAAATATTTTAAAAACAAAAACTGCACTAATATGTGCACCACTCAACTCACCAAATGTATGCGCTGAGATTGGAAGTTCTGCGCATTGTCCTCAAAGAGAACAGCTGAAACACTCCCGACAAAGACCACAAAGGCACAAAACGACAGGGTGAACATTTTGGTTTTGGTAATTTAGAAAAAATGAAGTTTGAGCATCCACGCACTGCTTGAAAACCTTAACTCAAATTTCCGGTGTTCTGACTTAGAAACCTCTAAAGGCGTGAAAGACATGCGCAACTGAAACGGAAGCCAAAGCGTGGCAAGAAGCTACATTCAAATAGGGCAAAGCCTTTTCCTTACATATATTATATGACGCTTATGGGTGAAAAGCTTTCCTTAACATTCGTATTGCAAGTTTCATTTCTCAAAAAATTGGGTTTCGTAGTAACAGCAGCATAAGGGTCGTACTTGTTATAAGAAATGCTAATTCGCATAAGATTTTATTTCCATATAGATAGAAATTTGCTAATCTAAAGCTGCGGCATAAATGTAGAACAATTATGCAGAAGTTGCGTTGCCATCTTTACCATAGATTATAATTCTCCTGGCGGGAATCTATTCTTGAAAATTCTAACATTGGCGTAGAATACAAAATTGCTTTTTTGCATCAACTAAGAAATGACAGAAATAATTGTGAAGTTCTTTTCATAATTAAGGTAATGCAATGTTTTGATATTTTGTACATGTGCTTTCAGCCACTACATAAAGACGTGCCGCTGTAAGATTGACGCAAAATGTTTACAAGAAATGGCCAACAATTAACAACAGAAAACACTGTTGGGAATTTGTTGAAAACATTTTTCTTCAGTTCTAGAGTGGCACGACTTCATGCTGTTGGGGGATGCACATTGTATATATAAGCCCAAAAATGTGAGGAACAAATTCTCAGAAACTAGCGAAGAGCAGAAAAGATTCAGAGCTGCCGCGTGGCTCAGCAGTGAAGATGGGCGACTACTGAACAGTAGTACCCGGGCTCGAACTTGTTCGCTGGTGGTTGCGGGTTCAATGGAGGCGACGCGGCGGTGTGCTGTATGTGGCCAGGAAAGGTTAAAAACCCATATGGCCGAAATTACTCCATAGCCATACACAACATGACCTCTTTCGGCTTTCACTCCCACATTCCTTCTTTGTCTTGTAAGCCGATTCAGGTCTCCACGGAGAAAGACTGACATAGTGCTTCACCTTTTGTATATATCAATTTATGTACTTATTCATACGATCCAAAACACATGTAATTAAAAAAGCTTAAATAAGGACAATAATGCGACATTTGAAATGTATTGTACGTAATATAATAAGCAGTTCCGGAAAAGTATAAGGATTGTATGTTGAGCCCGATTGCGATAGCTGGGACTGAGCTGTTAAGTCAGTGACTGCAGCGAACGATACAAAACAATAAAAATATATTTTGAAACTATCAAAACGAGTTATTGTACGCAGGTTCAATATGCATTTGTGTTTGCCTGTGGAGGACGCTTCAGATAGCATGAATGTCTACACAGTCAAGCTGATAATCCCGACAACGTGACGGTTTTAAATCTCTATTGAGATACCACGAGATATACAATAGATATATTCCAGATACATATACATACATTTACATAATATATATACACATATATATATACAATAGATATACATATCCTCAATTCCTAGATATACAATTTAGGAATTCAGGATATGTGTTATGTTTGATTCTGTTAAATATGTCATCAAATATACGACTATATTTCCAGATTCTAAAAGTCAGTAGGAGCTACCGGCTGTTTAACGCACGTCTTTCGTGTATTGCACCCAATAAATTACAAACTAATCAAAATATTCAGTTAAGGCACTTAGCTTTATGAATTTATACAGACTCTATGGGAAAGTAGTCACCGTTATAGAACATATTCTTTTTCTAAGATTTGGGCAATCTGACTTTTTATGAGCGAAGCTGTGGGGGAAAGTAAGAACATATGAGGTAAGCACCCAGGGGTAGGTTTTAAAAAACAATCTCTAAGCAAAATAAAATATTTACGATATAGGAGGCGTGCATGAAGCAAATAATAGAAAACATCATTTAGTAATGTAGAAATATAAAGTGTTTTTGTTTATTGTTTGAACATTGATCTAATGCTATTGCTCATTTCAAACCCATTGCAATAATTCCACTTATATTGCTAGGACAATAACGTTAACAATTACACGAAACTCGGCTCCATTCCGGAAGTTCCCCTAGTGTTCTTTATACGGTGTTTTCCTGATGTAATACCTATCAATAAAAACTGTTATGCGTTGACGAGTGGGATGTTAAAATAACTTGCACGAAGATAACGTTAGAGCATCAGCAGAATAGGACATTTGTTTTATTTCTATTTCTAAAGATTATTTCAGAGAGCCTTCGGCCATCCAGCACCGCACATAATTAAAGGCCTAAGTCATAAAGAAAAACTCAAGAAGGCCTGCATATTGCATATCAGTTCAAAAAACATGTATTTTAACAGATTTGATTTTTTTGTTGAATCAGGTAAAAATGAGACCTAAAGATTTTTCTTGTATCGATATGCCTAAATGTAGACAGGCAAGTTTGGCGAGCACGTAGACTGCTTTGGTTCTTGGAAAACCAGAAACCTCGTGCCCCTCCCCACCTCCTAAAAAATCCGGTATTATCACATTCCGCCTTAGTTTTGCCAAGGTAGCTGTTTCCCGATATGTTTAGCGATGTTTGAAATTGTTGATCGGGTAAGAAAAGTCCGTTTTGCGGAACACGGTAATTATGCCATATTCAGGTTTCAGATGTTTTATTTCTTGACTATATCTGAGTGCCTAGGATCCTACTTGTATTCATGATGCCAAAGCAGTCGGAAGCTTCTACAAAGATGTCAGATCGCAATGGGGTAAGTAAAAATACCGAATATCATACTGATGGGCGACTTCAATACCAAGTAAGGCAAAAAAACAGGCTGGAGATCAGACAGTGGGTAGGTTGTACCTAGGCTTTGATTCTTGGAATAGCTGGCGGGATTCATTAAGGCGGCAGTGTAGGCATGTTGATAACACATGTCAAACAAAAATAGCGGGGTGCAGGGCTGGGACAAGAAACGACACAACCACCGGGCGGTAAATGTACACGATATGGCGATACATTGCATACGCGCAGGAGGGAAACAATTTCAATAATTTCATAAATAATCTAATTTCTTTCTAAATAGTCCAACAAACGATTTTACGACGCACATATCACATAAGCTATCTATGGCTTTTTGATTCAAAGATTCCTTTAGTACGTTTGCAATGGCTCTTACTTATGACATTGTGTGCTTCATAGGTACACAATCTTCACAATGTATGCAGTGTACATCCAGAAAACCACCTTTTTTCTATTTTACATTGTGACGGTGCTCCCGCAGAAGTTCGTTATTTTTTTTGGCATGCAAATTATGAGCTGTAAACAATTGATTCCATACAATAAACGATCATCGTTTTATGCTTCGTGGGTACACCCACCCTTTTTCGTAGGACCAAGTTTTCTCAAATGGACAGTTTCTGCAGCTTTTCAAGGGCTGACAAAATTTCTTTGGCATTGGCTGTTTGTCCAATCATTCAAGAAATAGGAAGAGCCGTGAGTATATGGAATGATAGCAAGTTTTGTTTGTTTGCAGAAAGAGGAGGTGGGACATCTTCAAGGGAACCAATCTGCTTCAGAAGGATTTCGGCAATACTTGCAAGGACAATCAAAAGAAACCTGGTATCAGTTAGCCTGTGTACTTGCTCAGAAAAACTTGCGGTTATTAGCTGAGGGCAGGACTTTTCAAGGCATTAGATGCAGAACTTTAGAATTCCCCTCTTAACAAGCTAGAAATGCACAGAATGATAAGGGTGCAGTTGCTTGTTGAATCGTGGCTCATATTTCAGTAAATCTGCACATCCTGAAATAAAAGAAATAAAAGAAACTATATTATCTAAAAAACCGTCGAAATTGTTTGCATCCTGCGTCTGCGCAATTCATCGCTCCGTATTTAATATTTACAGCCCCACGGTTCACAATAAACAATTGGACTTCAGCGCTCATGTGTGTTCATTCTCGTCCCTGTCCTGTCTCTGCGCTTTTTTGTGACATTGCTAGTCATTAGTTTAATTTTCAGAGAGTAATAACTTTAGAATCATGAATACCTTCATCAGCATAAGGAAGAACCGGAAATCTACATGAAAAAGCCCTAAAGGTGACCAAAACATGCTGAGCGCACTGTTTAATCAACACTCCAGAAATGCGAAAGCCTGAGCGTTGCTGCTGCACAGGGTGCGTCATGTATTTTTTCATTATCATTATCAACTATAATGCAATGTCAATATTATCGCTACTAATACATCATTATTATTATGAGTAATTGCAGCGTCATTGTCATCGCTACTACCATCCTCATGATAGAAAAGCAGAAGTATGACATGCTTTTCATGGTCTCGGGCGTGGAACAGTTCGCTAAAGCGCTCGCAGGTGATCCGAGGGATGGATATTCGATTTCCGGTGTAGACAGCATTTCATTTTGAAGCAAAATCTTCCTTACGCCAGGTTGTTCGAGCCTTCGGGTATGCACGGTTTTTACCTTGAGGAAGATATAGAGGTCAAACTTCTGTGCTAAGCATGGTAGTCGCCAGGTGACTGGAAGGTAGTCACATAGGCCACCAAGTGGCCTATAACCACGGTCAAGGCCAAGGTCATGTGAGGTGACGTTAGTGTTATGTGTGAGTAGAGGGCGCTAGAGGATCGATTGGGTCAAGGTCGTATGAGGTGACATCAGTGTGATGTGTGGTGCATAATCACGGAGGCCCCCAAGTAACCTATGACAACTGTTAGGGTCAAAGTTACGTGAGGTGACGTCAGTGTGACGTGACGCTGAGGGAGCTAGAGGAGCGATACTGTAAATGACATTCAAGGTCACAGAGGTGGAATCAGTGTGACGTATAAGTAGAGGGTACTAGAGGGCCGATACGTGTATAGCTCCCGGGCTTCTTCCTAGGCTAGCACACTGCGTAAGATGGAGGAGGACGAACACCTTGCTACAGTAGCGCGTCGGAACGGGAAGAAGGCACGTCGGAATGAGCCCCTGAAAAAACGGCGTGCCGAAGAGAGCGATGAAGAATGGGTTTTACGTTTGGAGAAATGCACAATGTATTTAATCGAAGCTTGGAATTAAGGGTAGCCATGTACATGAAGCTTTCGCTTCCCTCCAGTGTTAGCGAACTGAAGCCACCAGGTACATTTTTCTGATAACGCCGGCATGACGTCAGTTGATTTACGCCTACAGTGAGACCGGACTGACGCCGACATTATCTACCATTAAAGGTTTTCCCCTTAAGACTGAAACTTCATACTGTACTGTAACCCTTGTATTATCCTAGTACGCGTAATCGGAAAGGCACGAGGCAGTGACCAAATGATGGTATGGTCTCAAATATTTCTACAGTTGAAGTGGACACAAAGCAGATTAGTAAGGAAGAAGTCCATAAGAAAATTAGCTATGAGATAGAAGAAACACAATTCAATATCCCGCTACAGAATAAATAATCAGATTTAACCGAGGAGGACAACCTAAGTGTAACATTATTGAAAGATATCGTCAGATATATCATTACTGAAGCCTTAATAGAAGTAGGAGGTTTGATAGAGCAGATACTGGTAAATTATCCAGCCAGATGAAAGATTTCATAAAAAAATCGAAGTATGAATAACTCCAACCCCACAGGCAGGAAGAACAGGCAGATATGTTAATTAAAACTAATCAACATATGCAAAGTGTCTGACTTAAATAAGTATACCACTGCTGAAAATCGAATGTTACCAAAAGACCGGTAGCAGTTTTAATATGGTTAAATGATTGGTCGTAGTCTAACATCAGGTGTATGTTAAGGTAAAGGTGGGCAATATTATCACTAATATGGACAAGATAATTAAAGCAGTCGAGGAATTCTATACTAATTTACAGTAGCCAAAGTAGTCAGAGAAATAATGATATTGGCAGTAGTGGAGAGCAATCCGATATTCCGCCAGTAGTGAATGACGAGGACAAGAAGGCTCTAGGGCTGGTGCTATGAATAAGGGAAAAGCATCTGGGGAGGATCAGATAAATGCAGATTTTTTGGGACGCGGTGGTATCGTACTAGAACATGTTACACTGGCCACCCTGTATATGCAACGGCTGTTGTTATCAATGGTACAGGAAGCATGAAAGTACGCAAACATTATCTTGATTCTCATTAAAGGAGGCACAATAAGGTTGCAAAATTACAGAGCAGTCAGTTCACTATCCGTTACGTACAAGGTATTTAGTAAGGTATTTGCCAATAGAAACAGAGCAACAAGTAACTAGAATGAAGCACAGGAAAAAGCATGTTTTCTGAAAGGATATTCTACTGCGGATCATATCCATATTATCAGGCAGATAATGAAAAAGTGCTTAGAATATCAGGCCCTATACATCGCATCCAAAAATACCAACAATTTGACTAAGTCGAAATTTTGGCAGTCATGCAGGCCTTTCGAAATCACGGTGAAGATGAGCGATATCTGAAAGTACTGGAAGATATCATTAGTTGCTGCAATGGAGCGATACCTTCACTTAAAGCGAGTAATTAAATATCCACAAGGAATGGTGTTAGACAACAAGAGACGATCTCCTCCATACTATTCACAGCTTGGTTAGAGGAAGCCTTCAGAGACATATAGTGGAGCAGTTACGAATACCGGTAGATGACGAATGCCCACTAATCTTTGATTCGCTTAAGACATTGTTCTGCTAAGTAACTGAGGTGATGAACTGCAAAGAATGAATAATGACCTAGTGGAGATGAGCCACAGACACTCGTCATCGGGTCTGCACAAATATATTTTGGCAGGACCCACTGTGCCAGGCGACAACGGGACTGCGAACCACCGGCATTCAGTCCTGTAGCCAGGTAGGACGAACTGCGCGTGCTTGGTAGGCGTGCTGAGGCTGTCATCTTCTTCTTGGACGAGACGACGATGGCATGCCACAGGGCTCCCCTCTAGCGATGAAACCATGAGCGAAGGGGAATGGCGAAAAGCGGACACTGGGAGTGTGAACTATAGGCGGCGAGAAATGGCATGATCGAGATGAGTTGCAGTGCGCAGCTTGCGATGATATCTGAGTCAGTGCGGGCGGGTTTAAGGCGATCAACGGAGATCGTGTCCTTCCGGCCGTTGATATTCAGTAGAAGGTACTTAAGAGCACGCCGGAGCACAAGGTACGGACCACCCTATAGCGGCCGTAAGGGTGGACGTACAGCGTCATGGCGAACGAAGACGTGTGTGCTGCTGCAGGTCGGGGGGGAACGTAGATACGACGGGAATGCTGGCGCTGACGTGGAAGAATAACATTGCCCATAGCGCTACGTAGTCCGCAGGTGTAATATGTGACGTCAGGAGGCGTGGGTGGTGAGGGCTCGAAGAGCTCGCTAGGGACACGGAGAGTGGTGCCAAACCCTGCTGCAGAGATGGAGGAGTCACTGCGAAGTAAGATGCGGAGACCAAGTAGTACGAAGGATAGGCGCTCAATCGATGGTGCAGGGAAAGCGGACGCCGTAAGTGAAGCTTTCAAATGCTGGTGATAATGTTCAAAGATATCATTCGAAGTAGGATGTTAAGAGGTCGTCTTAATGTGGTTGACACCGAGGAGCCGAGATAGGTTAGCAAATAATGCTGAGTCAAACTGACGACCGCAATCAGTCGTAATGGTGGAAGGAACGCCGTAGCGGCTTATTCAAGTGTGATGAGTGCTCTTGAGACCGACTCCGCTGTTTTGTCCAGAAGGGGCTTTGCTTCAGGTCGTCTCGTGAACCTGTCAATGCAGGTTAATAGGTAGCAGTTGTTCCCGCATGGAGGAAGAGGACCGACAATGTCGACGTGCAGATGGCTATAGCGGGCTTCCGGGGACAGTAAGGATCCAAGAGGAGTCGCAGTGTGTCGGTGCACCTTTGCTGGCAGCTGAGGCACGTGCGCGAAATGTGCGAACATAAAGAGTCGTGACGAGGCGCTGAGTTGCGCGGATGCCAGGATGGGCAAAATAATGGAGGACATCAAAGACGGTTTGGCGGTATGATGGAGGCACGTAGGGGCGAGGGCGACCGGTCGACGTATCACAGACGAGAGGGCCGGCGCCGTCTGAGAGCAAGACGTCTTCCAATACCAGAGAGGTGTTGCGCGTGCGAAGCCGTTGCAGCTCAGCATCGGCTCGTTGATCAGCAGCCATAGCCGTGAAGTTTATGATCGGCCGTTCATCGCCCGTCGCATTGACTTCGGCGCGAGCAAGAGCATTGACAACTATGTTCGACTTGCCGCTGACTTGGCGAATGTCACAGGTAAACTCAGAAATTTAGGATAGCTGCCTGATTTCCCGAGGAGCATAGGAGGAACTGCTGGATGCCGGGGCAGACGTCAGAGGTTGTCTTCTTCTTCGCCGAGATGACGATGGCATGCCACAACCTAAACAGGAAAAGTAGACAGGGAGGCCTAAATTATTCTTCAGAAGAGTAAGGTATTTCACCCACGGGAAGGAAAAGGAGGTTACAATAGCTAGCGAAGTACAGGAAGTTGTAGGTGAATATGTTTTCTTAGGAGCGGTAGTAAGCACCAATCCAAACCGTAAAAGGGAAATAACTAGCAGAATAAGATTCGAATGGAGCATATTTGGCAAGTACTCCCATATTATGACAAACACCTTACTGTTATCGCTTAGAGTGGCCAGGGTAACAGCTGCAGAGACACAATGTTAAAATGTGCCGTCTGCACATGCTTCCAAGACGTGTCATTGGTGTACGATCAGCTCGCGAGAACCTTTGCCAGCAAATCACCGGGCTGCTCTATCGCCCCTACATGGAATAGTTACGGCTTGCACGGGATCAATGGCCTGGCTCCTGCATGTTTCATGAAGCTTTGGTACTTGTGAGCGCGATCGACACAAAGATCACTGGTACGTAACCATTCAAACGTTTAAGGGTACCTCCCCATGCTTCTTTTTTGAGTGGGCAAGGACAAGAGCAGCAACAACACAGAGTTAAAGAGCTGTGTCTTCATTGTACAGATACGTTTCTTAGTAAATTCCTGATGCTTGCAATCATAGAACCGATTATTAATATTGTCTATTTGCCCACACAACGTAGTGTATTATTATTCGAACGAGATGTATTGTATCAGTCGCCTTTTCAGTGGAGACGAGAAGATCAGTGCAGGCCCTCCTAGATCTGACCACTAAAAAAGCCCGGAAATTCATCTAAAGATAATGAGCTCAATAACAACCCTTCTCTACTGTTTATGCGCTCTGCGAAATCCACTCGACATTCGACTCCTGCAGCATCTTCAGCAAAGTCTGCTAAAATTGTGACCATGCTTGCGTAAGTTCTGGAGAGACATTGCTTAGGACCTCAGTAATATTAAGTCACTTCTAGCCTCCGTCCCCTCAAGTTAGGATGCGCTTGAAAACCGTGTCGTAACACTTGAATCCTATCAATCAAGCCCAAGCATCAGCGCCAGTGATTCCGATCTCTCGCACTCCGAAATAAAAACACCAGCTAAAACGTGAGCATGGGTGGTTGCAAATAACCACAACCTCTTTAACCAGTAATGGCCCCAATGAAAACTCAGGTGAAAATTAGAGTAGCTTGCCTAATGGTGCTACACAAATCTTTACCGATATACTGAAAACTACGCTTCCTTACAGAGCGTTGCTACAGAAGAGGTCGAGAGTTCAAAAAGCATCCCCGCCCGGTCAATCGTAGGCTGTTGGAATTGTATCTTAGAGAGGGTGCTTATTTTGTCACTGAAGATTGTTTAGCCATCATTCGGGCAATTACGAAAAGCCTCAGAATTCTTCTGCACATTTTCAAAGCCAGGTGCAGTTGTAAAGCTCCGTTGTGACCTTGCCTTTAGAATAATGTTCGCTATGCGCCGGAGGATGTGTCCTATGCTATTGTCATAGACACAAATTTTGTGATGAGTCGCCATTGCCGGTCACTCTCGGGATTTCTCCCCCTACAGACGAACATTCTGAACCACCACATTCTTTCCGCCGCTGACTGCTCCGTAATTCCTATTATAATCTTTCCGATTTGAATCTAAATGCCACAGGCGTAACGAGCAAGTTCGCAGATGTGTTATTTTTAAACTGCACACTTACCACATTCAGTTTGTGTGTCAGAAACTTGGCTGCATAATGACATATTGGGGCTTCAAATATGGGCCTCCTAGCCATGTTTATGTTCGCACACTGACCGACGTCAAACTGAGGGTGGTGTTGTTGCGTTGCTTTTTCGGTCCGAACTAATCTTTGCAATGTTGTCACCCCTAAGTGGCGTAGAATCAGTATGCTGCGAACTTTATCTTGACACAACACACGTTGTAATTGCTGTCTTCTACCACTCGCCAAGTTCCTGTGTTGAACTTCAATCTCTTAGTTGATATAATAACTAGCAGCAACTTAATGCGGGCAGCCTTATCTGAATGGGTGACTTTCACGTCCCTAGTTTTAATTGCCCTACTTCAACATTTGTAAAATAACCTTTTTTTATTAGAGAACTACTTTCTCTTTCCCACTTATTTGACCTTGTCCAGATTACCGATAAAGGTACTAGGTGCGAAGCCCTCCCAGATTTTGTTTTTGTTATCTCGAACATTTCTGGAAAGAGCTTAGGAATATGATATCACTGAGGGAATCTCTTAACATAATGCAGTTTGTCTCCTTAAATTATTCGATTACTAAACAGAATTCTTTCCCAACATTTCTTGATGTAAGCGAAGCTGCGGCTGCTGCTGATGATGACGATGATAATAGTAATAATAATAAAATTAATAATAATAATAATAATAATAATAATAATAATAATAATAATAATAATAATAATAATAATAATAATAATATTAATAATAATAATAATAATAATAATAATAATAATAATAATAATAATAATATTAATAATAATAATATATTCAAATCTGTTCACAAAATATATGTTCCAGCCCGCTTAAGCGCTATCTCTTGTGTGCATGGCTGGGCAGCCGGAGTGTGAAGAACAGGAGTTAACTGGAGAAAAAAAAAGATAGTGGAAAGAATTAATTCAAGCAATACTCAGACCTAAAACTTGCTTGTTTTACACGAACAAACAACAAAACAAAAACGTGAATACAAGAACAAACTTCAGCCTTGCGTACTTTCAAGAGATCAAAACATCAAAGGCATGCAAAGAATATTGAATAAGTTGACATTATCACTCAACCACCATCGAAGAAACATATTCATTGTTCTATTCCCTTAATGGTCGGGACTGTTCGCATTTTAATAAAGTAGTAAGGAATATAGTTAACACGAATTTTTTTCTCATAATTATGTGACATACTTTTCCGACTGACGTAGAGGCCGGGTTTTAACGTTCTCTATTTTAAAACAGCCGTGAAAGACATTCTTGTGTAATATATCAAAGATAAATCGCTTATGGACAGGCAAATGTCAGAATGTGCCATACAATCTACTGCCGGTTCCCTGTGGTAGTTGGTTCCGTAGGCGCGATTACTTGTAATACTGCGCAGAATGCGGCTAAGCGTGTTTAGTTTATATAATAATGCGCTGCCATAAATTGATATTTCATATCGTAATATGGACTCTGCTAACCACTTATACACCATCGTTATAACCGACAGATCGCAAATGTAACGTATAACGTACCTATATCTATCCATATCAGGCACAGACGTTTGTCTATTTTTTGAATATGGGCATTCCACGACAGTGTTTCGTCAAATGTAATCCCAAGGTACTTGTAATTCAATTTCAGCTCCAAAGGCCGACATGAACAGCTGGCACAATTCGTATCGTGAAGGTATACATTAGAGCATATTTGAAACATTTTATATGGGCTATGAAAGCACACAAAGAAGGTTTTTGAATTATTAGTAAAGATCAGATTACCATTAAACCATTCCACTAAGGAATGCACATCCCGTGAATATCCAAATTATATTCACGTATTCACTGATGAATCTGTGTCAGCACAGACATCCGCTGCAGCTATGGTCATATCAGCTCAGAAAACGACACTGCATTTCCTTTTAGGACATACTTCTACATCAACCGCTGCTGAACTTGTAGCCATTCAGGAATCTATTCGCTACATATGTGAGGAACCATCTCAAAAATGGTCTATATTCACGAACTCAACGACTGCATTGCAAATTTTGAAAAACTTCTTATGTCACACTGCCTACCAGTCGCTGGCACTAAACATTATGGAGCTCCTCGCCTCTTCACAGTTGAAAGGCCACGGGATAATGTTTCAATGGATCCCTGCCCACTGCAGGCTCGATGGGAATGAGCACGCTGATGTTGAAGCGAAAAGCGCACTCATCAATGGCATCCAAATAGCTGGCATCCAAACAGCTAGCATCCAAACAGCTGGACTAAGTTCTATGTTTTTATATTATTACTTTATAGCGAAAACTGATTAAATAGACTTTTTTTGCCAGTCGTATATTTGCAGTGATTTTATTCCGTATCTGCCTGTATTCTACCCTTAGTGCAAGGTTATGTGGCTGGTGAACTGGTGAATTCTTAATAGTTTACTCTGAATATATGATAATTCTATTATTTCCTTGTTTATAGAAGAACTGGCCTGATTTCGCCACTTCAGCCTGACCTTCAGCGGCGACCACTGCCCAACATTGCGCATATCATGGCATGCATTGGTAAATAATGTCCTGCAGTATTGATGACAGTATTGACGGCTTGACATGCATGGTCAATATTCCCCTTCGTATTGTGATGGCTTCAAAAATTGTGTATATCTGCAGTTGAAATGGTCGATGATGGAATTCAATGGTAAATATTGTTCTGGTAGTATATGATGATGATGGACTGATTTTTTATGGCGCAAGGGCATCTTTGGCCAACGAGCGCCAAAACACAAAGTGGAGTGACAACTGAAGTTAATAAAATGTCCGAGGTGAGGTGTTTAATGAAGTACTTAAATACGGTGGTGTATAGGGCCTGAAAGTTTTTCCGGAGTGTGTAGTCTAAAAGCAGTGGTGTATGGGGCCTAAAAACATTGAGTTAAGGTGTTTAGTGGTCTGAGTAAAACTGAAAGGGTGAGATGTACGTGTTAAAAGAATAAGTTGCCTCAGCAACAATTTCTTTAAAAGAAAGCCATTTAATTAAAAGAAACGGGCTGACGCCCATGTTGATAAATGACTCCATATAATAAGCCTACGTTTAATAAATATTTCAAAAGCCTTTCTAAAGGAATCATTGGATGATCGCCAAGAAAGATGGATGGATGTGTGGGTATTTGTTTCGTGTATAATTCAAGAAAGTGACCTCTCCTATGCTGTTCAATCTTTGACAGTAAATTAAAATATGAAGCACTGTTAGCCGGCAACCGCATCTCGAACAATGTGGTGCAGGAGAGTTCGTTAAAAGGTATGAATGTGTTGTGTATGTGTGACCTATTCTCATCCTGCACAGAGCTACTTCTTTGAATCTGTTTTGTTTTTCTGTAGTGTATCTGCCTATCCTTGGTTTTATTGTGTGTAGTTTATTCTCAGTTGCCGTGTCCTACTCCTCTTGCCATTGTTGTCTGATCGTGTTTTTGATGTGTGGCTTGAGATCCTGATATGATATGTTGTCAGTGTCTGTAGTGTTTCGAAGGGCAGCTGATGCAGCAAGCCTATCAGCTGCCTCTGTTACCTGGTATACAGCGGTGGCCTGGCACCAACACAGTGTAATATTAAGTTCTAGTTTATGGGCAGACATAAGGGAGTTATAAAGGGAATTCAGGACTAGGTTCTTATTGTGCCACTTTCGAAAGGATAGGGACATTAAAACACTGAGAGAGTCTGTGTAGATGATCGATGTCTGTATTTTCTTTTCTATAATGTGTCTCACAGCTAGCAGGATTCCATAGCATTCAGCGGTAAATACACTTGTATGTCTGTTCAGTGTTTTTGAAAGTGAAAAGTGCGGTCCATGTGCTGCACAGGACACTTGAGCAGACTTCGAAGCATCGGTTTAATATTCATCACAAGTGTACTTCGCCTGAAGTGACATGAAGTGCTACTGTATGGCAATAGGGGTTGCGTGTTTCCCCACTTCAAGAAACGACAGGTCACAGTTAACAGCATGCATTTCCCAAGGAGCAATTAAGTCTTTTGGTGAAGTTGTAAGAAGGCTGTTAATCGGGACGTCCAGTTGTTCAATATGCGTGGCAACTCTGGATATGGCGGTGTTAGAGATGGTTTTCTTGAGAAAAGTGCTGTGCTAGTTTTGTCAGGCAGGAACCGGCGACATGGATGGTTACTTTGGCATAGTACCTTCATAGCATAAGTTACACAAGTAAATTCTCTCCTTCGTTGCAGTGACCATCGGTTCGCCGCGACATAAAGGCTAGCAATTGGGCTAGTTCGAATAGCGCTCGTAGCGAGGCGAAGGCCGAGGTGGTACACGGGAGCGAGTAATTTTAGTGCACAGGATGATGCTGACCCATAGACCATCGAGCCATAGTCTATGCGTGATAGAACTAAACTATTCAGAAGGCTCCGAAGGCAGTCGCGATCTCTGTCCCATGACCGGTGGGAGATAATTTTTAGCAGATTCATTGCTTTGAGACATTTCAGTTGCAACTGTTTTATGTGGGCAACGAAGGAAAGTTTTTCGTCAACAACTACGCCAAGAAATTTATGTTCCTTATTAAAGGCAAGGCTCTGACCATTCAGTGTAATGTTGGGGTTGGGTATGAGGCCACGCTGCATAGAGAAAAATACACAAACACTTTTTTCAGAGTTAAGTTTAAACCCATTGTCATCAGCCCACCTGGACAATTTGTTAACACCTAGCTGAATCTGTCTTTCACAGATGGCCAAGTTGCAAGATTTGAATCTTATCTGGATGTTATCAACATATACAGAGCAAGAAATGATTTTTGGCAACACACTTTTTAAAGAGTTCATTTTGACTATGAAAAGTGTGCAACTGAGAACACCACCTTGAGGGACACCATTTTCCTGTATGTACTGCTTTGAGTATGCATTGCCAACACGAACTTTGAAGGTCCGTTCAGACAAGTAACATCGTATTGTATTCAACATGCTCCCTGTGATTCCAAGAGAGAAGAGGTCGCGGATGATACCATAGCGCCAAGTGGTATCATATGCTTTTCAAGATCGAAAATGACAGATAAACAATGTTGTTTATGAAAAAAAAGCATCCCTTGCATAAGACTCGAATGCAATGAGCTGATCAGCTGTTGACCGCCCAGCTCCAAAACCAGCTTGGTTAGGATGAAGGCCATTCTATTGAAGGAAATGTAGAAGGCGGCGATTTACCATTTTTTCAAAAAGCTTGCATAAGCAGCTGGTTAGAGCAATAGGCCGATAACTGGCAGCAAGAGTGGGTTCTTTTCCGGGATTTATTATCGGGATAATGATCGCTTCCTTCCATGCTTTAGGAAAGCGTCCTGTGGCCCATGTTTTATTATACAGGCAAAGTAGGGTTTCAAACGTGCCCGTATGAAGGTGCTTGAGCATTCCATATGTGATCCTGTCAGGACCTGGTGCTGTGTTCCCACATGTGCATAGTGCAATCTTCAGCTCCTGCATGGTGAAAGGGCTATTGCACCCTCCTGTGCACGGTCTTTTATCACATATAGGCTTCCTCTCCTCAGGTACCTTGTGCCGCAAAAAAAGGAATCTGTATAATGCGCTGAGCTGAATACGTATTCGGAGTGTTGCCCTAGTGTGTCTGCTTGGTGTTCAAGAGAGTCACCACTAGTGCTGACAAGGGGTGCTGGGAGAGTGCTATATCCTTTGAGTGCTCTTATTCTGTTGTATGCTTTGTGAGCATCAGAATAAGAGTTCACAGAAGAAAGGAATGATGACCAGCTTTCTCGCTTGGAAATGCGTCAAACACGTTTGCCATTTGCCTTTGCGCGTTTAAATCCTATTAGGTTTTCAGCCGTGGGATATCGGCGTAACTTCGACCATGCCTTGTTTTGTGTTTCATGGGCAGTCTTACATTCTGCATTCTACCACGGCCTTCGTTTGTTTCGTGTCTTGCTTGATGTTTGTGGAATGTGTTTTTCTGCAGCATCTATAATGTGCAGCGTGATAAAGAGTTGGGATTCGTCAACGCCTAAGGCAGTAACTGATGAACAGGGCAGAGATGAGTGTTCCCTGAACATCTCCCAGTTGGCCGCATATTCTTTAAATTTCCTGGGACTAGATGCATTTACATTTTATTGCCTGTGTACTTCACAGAAATGGGAAAATGGTCGCTTCCATATAGATTGTCAATAACAACTCACTCTGTGGCTGCCAAGAGCATAGGAGAACAATGGCTAAGTCAATGGCTGTGTACGTGTTATGAGCTGGGTTGCAGTATGTTGCCTGTTTTGAGTTGAGTAAGCATGATCCTGATGACAACAAGAACTTTTCAATTAGTGCACCTCGGAAGTCCGTTCTTGTGCATCCCCATAATGGGTGGTGGGCATTAAAGTCTCCGACCAGCAGCCATGGTTATGGGAGTTGGTCAATCAGCTTTTCAAAAAATTTGGTTGCATAGTCTATGATCTGGCGGTATATACAGGTAACATACCGTTGGTATTTTAGCGAATATTAAGGCTTGTATTGCCACTACCTCTAAGTCTGTGTTAATCGGGATGTTTCGACAAGCGATTGACCTTTGTGTTATAAAGGCAACGCCACCGGAGCGGTGAGTACTGCCTTGCCTATCTTTCCTGAATACACGATACTGCTTGAGAAAACTTGTGTCTGTTGGTTTAAGATGCGTTTCTTGCAGACAAACTATGTTTGGTTGGTGTTCGGCGAGGATTTCATATACGTTATCCAGATTTTTTAGGAGTCCTCGACAGTTCCAATAAATGATGCTATCGGTAGCCATTTTGGTAGGTGTGGAAAGAATATAGAATAGGGTTATAACTCGCCGCCCTTATCAGGGGGCCGAACTGGTGTATGTTTTCTTTTATTTGAGGCGGTCTAGCAGGCCCCGCCTCTCATTGGCGGACTCCCTAGGCGCCGCTGACGCTGCGGAGTCCATGCTCACCTCCATCGCCTCTGGTGAAGGCATGGAGGCAGGAGGTTTTTCAAGAGGAACCAAGTCCCTCTCACATGTCTTTGGTGTTCCGGACGTCTGGGAGAAAGTGACCTCCGGGATTGCAAAGATTGGTGCAGCCGGTGGCTGCTTAGTGAGGAGCCGTGGTGGGAGCACGTCAGCAGCATTGCACTGCGTGCCCACCGTTACTTGACGCGGCCTGGCCCCTCTGCGGGCTGCGTCAGATTAGGGAGCGGAGGAAAGCATTCTGTGCTTTTTTCGCGCCTCTCCGTGTGTTATCTTCTCAGTTATCTTTATATTGATTACTTCCTTTTCGGCCTCAAAGGCTGCACAGGAGCGTGATTATGCAGGGTGGGTGCCCTCACAGTTCACACATTTGTAGTCAGTTGCACTGCATTTATCGGTTGCATGGTCATGTGCGCTGCATTTTGCACATGTAGGGCGTCCTCGACATGTCTGGCTACCACGCCCATACCGCTGACCCTTGAAGCACCTGCGGGGGCTTGGTATGTACGGGCTAACTTTGCATCGGATGACTTCCACATTGATAAATTCAGGAAGTGTGCTCCGGTTGAAGGTGAGAACTATATGTTTCGTTTTTATTTCTTCATTCTTTCGCCTGATTCTTATTCTTCGTGCTGCTGTTACTCCTTGGTTCTGTAGGCCCTCAAAATGTGATTCTGTTTCGTTTAGGAGGTCTCGCTCAGAAACAACTCCCTGGCAGCTGTTAAGACTGCGGTGGGGTGATACCTGAACGTCAAGGGGAGCAAATGTTTTTGTTATGAGGAGGCTGTCAGATTGACTTTTGTCTGATACCTCTATTAGCAGGTCACCGGATCCTAGTTTTTTCGCTTTATAGTTTGCCCCAATGATGGCCTTTAGAGAGTTGGCAATCAGAAAACTGACAGTTCATTTACTGGTTGAGATTCGGTTATAGAGCGCAAGACAAGAGATTTTGGAATGTTTTCAGTTGGTGTACTGATTTTTTGCGTCATTTCGGTGCGACTCCTTTTCGGGGGTCGATCAGGTTTTTAAAGGTAGTTTTTCCATGCAGTATGGATTGTTTAAGGGGTCCTAACATATGTCGCCTCTGGTTCACCCTTATACGCAGAGGAAGGTCCCGGAGCCCCTCGCCTGGCGGACAGGTGAGGAGCCCATCGGCCAAGACTTGACCATGGCCTCGACCGCCACCGTTCAAGGTTTCTTCCCTCCACCTCTCAACGTATCGCCACGGTACGGTATAGAGCTTCGGTATGGGGGCTCAGGGTCCGTGGTGGCACCCAGCACCGACATCTTGTTCTGGCAGTATAGCTGGCTTGTCAAAATTGAGTATATATTCACATATATTGATTAATGTTATCGCGCCTGTCTTAGTGGCTTCCCGACATTGTATGCTTGTTAGTTCTAGTGGGCGATACTGCCGAATGACCTGCGCCGACTAGCCAGCATTGTACCTATCATGGCATACATTGGCGAATATTGGAATATCAGTGTTGATTCCCAAAGTCGAATGTATCTTGGCATACATTAGTCAACATCCTCCCGCCAGTCGTCTTGGCTTCCCAACGTTGTGTATATCTGCGCTTGCAGTGGTCGGTGTTGCCTGATGAACTGTAATGGCTTGCAAAAATACCATATATCTTTACATAGGCTAGTCAATATTCTCCTGCCACCATTGATGGCCGCTCTACTCATAATATTGACACATGCCATTCATAGACGACGAAGATTTGAACCGGCGATTCGGAGAAGACGACGAAGCGAAACAGAGCTCCGCTTTCGTGCTGCCCTGACTGGCTGTTGGTGTCCTTCGGTGTCAGAGTGCCAGAGCGCCTTCTGTGTAACGTTACGTTACAAATCTGGTGGAGGTGCTGGGTATCGATCCAGTCCTGCAGAATCAACCTGCCAATACGGAGCTTACCCCCGTACATCAACGCCTCGGCCGCCGCCTACGTGGAGAGCCCCCTGAATTCGGACCCCTTCCGACTGCTACCAGGACGACGCATCCTCAGACGGCCGTCGAACCTGCTGCAATGACATCTGAGAGCAGGCTTCCCACCCACATCCTGTGTCATCAGCCGCGAACACCCCCCTCCTTTCACGGCGACGTGTTCGAGGACGCCGAGGACTGGCTTGAGAACTACGAGCGAGTTGCTCGTTACAACGGGTGGATTGATGAGCGCAAGCTCCACAACGTGTACTTCGCCCTTGAAGAGTCTGCACGGACATGGTTTGAAAACCATGAGGCTGCCTTCCTATCCTGGGCAGCCTTCTGTCGTGATTTCAAAGCCACCTTTCCTAGCGCCGACCACCGGGAGCGAGCAGAAGCTGCGCTACACTCGCGCAATCAGCGCCCGAACGAGAGCGTGCGTATGTTCTTTGAGGACATGACACGCCTTTTCAAGCGTGCAGACCCACAAATGTCTGAAGATAAGAAACTGCGTCACCTGATGCGGGGCATTAAACAAGAACTTTTCGCCGGACTGGTGCGCAGTCCACCGCGCACTGTGGCGGAGTTTCTCAGCGAGGCAGCGACCATGGAGACAACGCTGCAACACCGAGCCCGTCAGTACAACCGTGACGTGAACATCATTGGGTCCGACGCACCTCCTGTGCATATCGGCAGCAACATGGACGCACTACGAAATCTCATCCGTTCTGTCGTGCGGAGGAACTGCAAGCGCTCCGGATGCCTTGCAACACAACAGCTTTTCCTTCACTGGCTGAAGTCGTCCGGGACGAGGTGCGTATGGCAGCTCAGCAAGTTGCTGACGTTCCCCAGCAGCGCGTTCCCCACCAGACGATCGACGCGAGGCCCACCTACGCGTCCGTCTTACGTAGGGCTCCCCCGCCGGATCATAGTATCAACGCCGCAGCTCCAGCAATGGAGCCGCAGGGTCCTCGCATGGAGGGACTCGCATGGAGCCGCATGGCGCCTCACTACTCCCCTCCTCCAATCTACCAGCGACCCCGTCAAGTATGGCGGCCCCGGGACCGTCGCCCCCTGTGCTATCATTGCGGGGAAGCCAGTCACCTTTACCGGGCGTGCCCGTACCGCCGCGTCAACATGCGGGGTTTCGCCTCGGAGGAACTACACCCTCGGATTGACGAACGGCCTACTGAGATTGCAAGCGACCTTGCAGCGCGACAGTATCCCGTGACGTCCGGTTACCAAGAGCGTCGGTCTACGTCCCCGACGAGCTACCGCTCGACAAGTCCCCACTCTTCCCGACGCCGCTCCTCTCCCAGCCCTAGCCGGGAAAACTAATACCAGCGGCCTTCGGAGGCAGGGTCGCTGATGTCGGGAAATGTGAAGATCCTCCGCCATCGTCAGGCCGACCCGACGAGATTTCGCTTGTGTCAGGTAGCGACAGCATCCGGCATACTACCTCCGATTTATGTGTAACGATTGATGGAGTGGATGTCACCGCGTTACTCGACACTGGTGCCGATTATTCAGTAATGAGCTGTGGTCTCGCCCGAGAATTGAAGAAAGTTTTGACACATTAGTCCGGCCCGAAAATTCGCACGGCGGGAAGCCACTTGATCGAACCTGCAGGCAAGTGCACAGCGCGGATCGGCATCCGTGGTTTTGTGTACTTCGGAGAATTTATCGTGCTACCTGAGTGTTCGAAAGACTTGATACTCGGTCTAGACTTCCTGCAGACCAACGGCGCTGTCATTGACCTGAAAGAAGCGCGTGTTTCCTTTTCGACGAAACGAGCCGTGGCGCGCATTGAAAACGAAGATCCGGGTCTGAACGTTTTGCGTATAGTCGACGATGACGTGAGGGTTCCGGCACGTTCTAGTGTGTTGGTTCTTGTAAAGCATGACTTATTCCACGATTACGAGGGCATCGCGGATGGGCACCTTCCGCTACTACTCGAGAAGGAATTAGCCGTTGCTCGAGGACTCGTACAACTCCAGAACAGTTGTGCTACTGTCCTCCTGACAAATTTTGCTAAGGAGATGCGGCATCTCGCCAAGGACACGGCTGTTGCCGTCCTTCACGATGTTACTGCCTTGCCTCATTTATGCACCACCGGAGAGAACCCTAAAGAGGAGGCCGCACCTTGTCATGCTCTGCAGACCGTTAAAATTAACCCCGACTTGAGGCCCGATCAGAGGAATCTTCTTTCGGGTCTTGTGAGCGATTTCGCAGACTGCTTCGCCACAGGCTGTAAGGTTGGTCGTACTCCTGTCGCCAAGCACTGAATCATCACCGATGAGACCACGTTACCGGTGTGCCAGCGCCCGTACCGGGTTTCTCCTAAAGAACGTGACGCCATTAAAATGCAAGTGGATGAAATGCTTGCGGACGACGTGATCCAGCCTTCGACGAGCCCATGGGCATCGCCAGTGGTCCTTGTCAAAAAGAAAGATGGCACCTTGAGATTCTGTGTCGATTACCGAAAGTTAAATAACGTGACTAAAAAGGACGTCTATCCGCTGCCCAGGATTGATGATGCCCTCGACCGACTACGCGACGCTAGGTACTTCTCCTCATTAGACCTCAAAAGCGGTTACTGGCAAATTGAGGTGGATCAGAGAGACCGAGAGAAGACTGCATTTGTGACGCCCGACGGCCTATACGAGTTTAAGGTGCTTCCGTTTGGTCTTTGCTCTGCACCGGCCACGTTCCAACGTATGATGGACACGGTTTTATCAGGTCTGAAGTGGCAGTCGTGCTTGGTGTACTTAGATGATGTCGTTATTTTCTCGCCTACTTTCGAGCAACACTTGGACCGGTTGCGCATCGTGCTTCAAGCACTCAAAGGCGCGCAACTAACGATCAAGCCTGAGAAATGCCACTTTGCTTTCAAGTAACTGCGCTTTCTCGGCCATGTTGTCAGTGCACAGGGCGTTCTCCCTGATCCCGAAAAGACTACCGCAGTGTCAAATTTTCCACGCCCCACCGACAAAAAGGCACTTCGACGATTTCTAGGTCTTTGTTCATACTACCGACGCTTCGTCCAAGATTTTTCTAAGATAGCTGAACCACTGACAGCACTAACCAGAGAAGACATACCCTTCCTGTGGGGAGACGACCAAGAACAAGCCTTCCAGGAGCTTAGAAGCCGCCTACACAGACCCCCAATACTCGCCCATTTCGATGAAGACGCCGCAACCGACGTACATACTGATGCCAGCAACGTTGGCCCCGGCGCGATACTCATTCAGTGGCAAGGCGGAATAGAACGGATTATCGTCTACGCGAGCCGAACACTCTCACGATCAGAGGCGAACTATTCGACAACAGAGAAGGAGTGCCTTGCGGTAATCTGGGCCATCAGCAAGTTTCGACCATATTTGTATGGACGACCCTTCCGTATTGTCAGCGACCATCATTCCTTGTGCTGGCTGGCAAGCCTTAAAGACCCGTCTGGACGCTTAGCTCGTTGGAGCCTCCGTCTTCAAGAGTATGACGTCACTGTTGTGTATAAGTCGGGACATAAACACCAAGATGCGGATTGTTTGTCACGCGCGCCATTGGACTCCACTGCAGTGGAAAGCGCCGACGATTTTCCCTTTGTTGGGGCCATTACCCAATCACATATGGCTGACCTTCAACGCAAGGACCCGGAGCTGGCGCCGCTCATCGATTATCTGGAAGGACACGGTGGTAGAGTACCGCTTGTTTTACGTCGTGGCTTGCAGTCATACGCCTTACGAGGTGGAGTTCTCTACAAGCGCAATTTTGAAAGATCCAAAGAGACATTTCTACTCGTAGTGCCTACGCACCTACGGCCTGACATCTTAAGCGCTTGTCACGACGAACCGTCCTCCGGCCACTTGGGAGTTAGTCGTACGCTTGCAAGAATTCGGGAGAAATACTATTGGCCGAATTGTTACCTTCAGTGCGATCTTACGTAAAAACCTGCCGTGATTGTCAACGCCGAAAGACTCCCCCCGTGAAACCAGCTGGATTTCTTCAGCCGATCGCTCCACCGAAAACTCCTTTCCAACAAGTGGGGATGGATCTTCTTGGTCCTTTCCCGAAGTCAAGTAATGGAAAGCGTTGGATTGTTGTCGCGACAGACTACTTGACCCGATATGCTGAGACCGCGTCGCTCACAAACGGAACTGCCACCGAAGTCGCAGAGTTTTTTGTCCACGACATCGTGTTGCGTCATGGCGCTCCGGCTGTTATCATTACCGATCGCGGGACAGCTTTTACGGCCCGCCTGACTAAGGCTGTACTGAACCTTACACACACTAGCCATAGACGGGCCACGGCATACCACCCACAAACTAATGGCTTAGTGGAAAGGCTAAACAGAACTCTGGCTGACATGCTGTCTATGTACGTGGATATAGAGCATAAGACCTGGGATCACATCCTCCCATATGCCACATTCGCATATAATACGGCACTTCAGGAAACGACGCGGCTCACACCCTTCGAGCTTGTCTTCGGCCGTCGAGTGACCACTAGACTGGATACAATGCTGCCCGTATACACCGACGACGAAGATGAGCTTGACCTGGACATCGCTAGTTTTACCCAGCGTGCGGAAGAAGCACGGCAGCTGGCAAGGCAGCGCATATACCTACAACAGCAACTAGACGCTGACCGTTACAACAAGGGACGGCGCTTCGCTGCCTACGAGCCTGGAGACTATGTCTGGATTTGGACGCCAGTTCGTCATCGTGGGCTGTCTGAAAAATTGCTGCGCCGGTACTTCGGCCCATATCGTGTCCTATGCCCGCCTCAGCGACGTTACTTACGAAGTTGAATCCGCGACCCAAGATCCCTCAAGCCGCAGACGACGCAAGTTCACTGATGTTGTACACGTCGTCCGGATGAAATCCTACCACGATCGCCCCGCTGACTATTCTTGAGACTGATGGTGCCCCGTTTTGTGTTGTGGTATCCCACACCAACCTAGCATAACATCTGTT
Source organism: Amblyomma maculatum (assembly GCF_055883805.1). Classification (NCBI taxonomy): domain Eukaryota; kingdom Metazoa; phylum Arthropoda; class Arachnida; order Ixodida; family Ixodidae; genus Amblyomma; species Amblyomma maculatum. The sequence continues at coordinate 77,304,642 of NC_139346.1, forward strand.
AGCTCATCGCATCAAGCAGCATTTGCAGCATCGAGGCGATGCTGCCAAGAAGGGGGGCAATGACACATGCCCTTCATAGACGACGAAGATTTGAACCGGCGATTCGGAGAAGACGACGAAGCGAAACAGTGCTCCGCTTTCGTGCTGCCCTGACTGGCTGTTGGTGTCCTTCGGTGTCAGAGTGCCAGAGCGCCTTCTGTGTAACGTTACGTTACAATATTTACTTTGTATTTTCTTCGGGGGGGTGGGAGCTCGTCAAGCCGATTGCTGGGCTTTTTCTTTCTACCTTCACCATCACCTTGATGGAAAATAAAGGTATCATTATATCCCGGGCCTCGGCAAGAGCTTTAAGGGTCGGCGCCAGACTTCACGGCCACCTGAAGTGTTTTAAAAAGCTCAGAAAAATTACCATCTCACGGAAATATTGAATGTTTCTTTTTTCTATCTCTACCACACATTCGGTCGGCATGGACGTCCCTCGCTACACTTGAATATAATACGTTCCCACGCGCTATTTACATGCAGCAAAAAGCCGTCAAAACGCCACAGCTACAGCGCCCGAGTTGCGCCCGTTTCTAAGTCATGACCTGCACTGTGTAATACTATTAATAAACATTGGCTGTATTTTCATCAATGCCAACCCAAGTAGAATTGCCGAAGCAACATCTGCGGCGAACGCGGCGGTGGCGGCACCTCTGAGTCACCGCGCCGAGAAGTCCGCGAGATTAGGAAGGCGTGTGATGCCGCCACCGGATCCTAGCTTAAATATTAGAGGTCATAGCCTGGCGGTGATTACAAGCCGGAAAATTCCCGAACCCTGTCTGGTTGTTTCACACCCAGATAGATGAGAGAAAAAATGATAAATGTAAAGACTGCGAAGCGAGGGGGACCCTCGACCATATACTTTCGGAATGCCTAAGTCTCCGAACGCTCGGGACAACATTAAAAGTAAAGAAACCTGGGTAACCCTGTTGCGAGCGACGTCCCCGCTGACCAGCAGAAAGCCGTCCGCCTGGCGACTGAGGCCGCGAATAACCAATGTATATTCGCCAGTCCTTAGTCGCGGAGGTTCCAGCCCCCGTTCCTCAGGCCTGCGTGCCAGGAGCGGGGATTAGGGGGCCTCCTAAATCGGTGGAAATTAAAGTTTTAATCAATCAATCAATCAATCCAGGGAGCATGCGCAGCTGGCGCGGTGGCGCCGATACCTCTGAGACACCCGTTCAGCAAACGAGTCGATGGCGGCTCTGATGCGGCTCTCGAATTGTGCTCCATGTGACGTCACTCGCTCCTCGCGCATGTCCAGCTTGGCTCATCGGGGGCTCCGCGAAATGGCTCAGCGAGCGTAGTGTTGCTTCCGCAAAAATAATACTAATCATCATAATTGGCTCACAGGAACGGAACGGGGCAATATCTGTCACACTTGTTTTGTGGACACCTTACCCGTGCCGTAGAGGGAGGAAGCTGCGAGTGAAAGACCATAAGACAAAGGGATGCCATAGTGAAGACTCCGGAGTAATTTCGGCCAAATGGGGATTTTCAACGGGCACTGAGATTGCACAGCCAGAAACCTCTACATTTAGTCTACACCTGTAGCTTTTTTGATTTCCGCTTTGATAAATAGCAATTTTTGCGAGAAAATTTGGAACACTCGCCCGAATTACGAATCTCAAATTTATCTCTAGTAATCTCTCTTGAGGCCTTTCTTGGCGAATGTCGTTGTAAAGGACCTTTAAACATGAAATGTTATAGCCATGTGTATCAATTCCTTCCAACATGCGGAAGCTGATTTACACGGCGACACGCAATGCGCAACTCGAGATTTGCATTTTAACTTCCGGATGATCGACTGCGCAAATAGCCTGATGTACGACCTCTCAGCCGAATGCTGAGTGTAATTTGCGGCAGGAGGTGCTGCAAAAATAGGTTTGCCGCCCAATACATCGAAAAACAAGATTTTCAGACTAGGGGTTTCCAATACCATCGAAGAGCTCACAGATTGTTACGCAGTCGCACTGACCGGCGCATTCTGGAGAAACTGGGCTAAGAGCCCAAAACATGCTCCAGATGTACACAGAAGGTTCCTAGACAGGTTAGGGACAAACTAAAAATACCTCCGCTCCCCAAAAACATGCAGCCGTCTAGCATGAGAGCAGAGGAGTAATAGAGTAGCAGCGCTGCAAGCCTGTTTTGAGGGCAGACAGGACGCATTATATACAGATGCCGCACAATGCGCGGACGAGCTGGGACGTGTTTCAGTAGTTTTGCTGAAGCACTCGACACTCCACCGCAACGGACGCGGAAGAGGTGGCCATTGCGCTAGCTCTAACCCAAAAACAGGTCAAAATTATAGTTACAGGCTCCAAATCAGCGATTAGAAACTTTGAATCGAGCAGCACTTCGGCCTGAGCAGCACGACTGTCGAAGTGGTCCACCACCGGCAGAGCAGGTCACGTTCATTTGGTCACCGGCCATCAGGGGTTGAGGGGAACGCGAAAGCACATGCACTGGCCTCAGGATTACTACATTCCGGGATCCCAGTGACGTCTTATGCGCAACTCCGTACCCCTTGAGAGATGAGGAGCCCCTACAGTTCGATGATGACCTTAATACTTACCAAGATATCCCAAATCATTACAAATTAGGCAGATATATTTCCAAAAGCGTGTAAGCAACTCACCAAACGCGAGGAGGTTAGGTGACGTAAGCTACAAACTGGAGTATTCCCGAGCCCCCAGCTTTACAGCAAGTGGCACCCGGAAATATTTAGCTCCAGGTGCAAACGTTGCGATGGCATATTGATCATGATCCACATAATATGTAAGTGTCCTAGATTTGAAGAACCTGACAGAACAGACGAGTTCTGGGAGGCACTACTTCTCAAATAGGATGAAAAAGGGCAACGTGAAGTCATCCGTCTCGCCCTGGCTGCTGCACAGATCCAAGAGATCCAGGTCAGCGGCTAAGGAGGAGTACATGGCTGGGACAGAGCTGCTCTTCGGATCCTCGCCAACCTTTTGACGTGTGCCGATAGATGTTATTTCTCTCTCTCTCTCGTTGGTAAAAAGCTGTTCCCATCTACGCTGGCAAAAATTGAATTGTCACGAGAGTCCAGTGTATTCCCTATTCTAAACAAGCCTGAACACAGACATAGAACAACTCCCAACGTAAAGCCTCACTGACGAAGACTTATACACGTGTTAGCTGCAAGAGAGCTATTTTCGTCACATTCGAACAGACGTTCGACATCCTGAGCGAGAGCGGCTTTGGAGACTTGCCGACTACTTGACTGTTAGGAAACTCCGTTATGGTGGCTTGCGTTTGGGCAAATATATTGCAGGATTAAGTTCTAAGCAGATTAACTTTGTTTTTGCTTTATGGTAAACAAACCCGATGTGCTTATGGCATTCATATGTTATTATTAGGAAATCACAGTAATTTTCCTAAATTCAAGGAATAAAACTGTTCGAATCTAGATTGCCTAAAGCTTGTACCAAGCGTGCGTTTTACCATGACCTTGAATGCTCCGTCGCTTCCACGAAACGCGGCCTTCGTTGTGAAGGAGCTAAATGGTAGAAAGGAACTGTCAACAGGGAACAGCTATATTGGCCTGGTTTGTAATAGCTTTTAAGGTGCGAAAACAACGAGGGCTGGGTTTTTTTAAATGGTAAAAGGCGTCCCACTCCATTGCATGATAGCCCTACGCTCACCTAAATCAAAACACATCCAGTTCGATTGAATTTAGCCATACATAAAATCAGGGGCGGATAATATGGCACACCAGGTGTCCTAGCTGAACTAATCGGAGCTTTTAAAGCAGGCGAAGTGTTCTAGATCAAGGCCATCAAGTGAGATTTGCCTGAGCTTCTCTCTAGTATTTTTCGTTATTCAAAATAAGTGTTTTGCAACTCTACTTCGGTAACAATTAAATATTAGACTTCAGAAACAAACAGCCAATTGAAAAGCAGCATCCGGCTTGAAACGCAGCTAGTGGTACTGTGCACATAAAACTACCGTTTGCATGGTCTTATGTTGCCATTAATGAAACGCTCTGTGATTATCACTTGCTGCCTCCTGTTTGTTTCTCAGTCTTTGAAAATCATATGATCTGAGAGCATGCCCCCCCCCCCCCTCCAAAAAAACAACAACTGAATCTGGTTCTTTAAGGATCGTGTCTTGGAACTCTCAAGTAACACATCTGTGATATTGAAGTATTTTTATGTGTGTGTGTTTGTGTGTACACGTGCATGTGTGTGCGCGTTTGTTATGCTTCTTGATGCCAGCATAAAGAAAGTGCGAAATTGTCCTGATGAAGTTATAAATTTCAGGAAAAGAAAAATTTCTCTATACTATGCAAAGCAAATCAATCACATCCGCCCTCACTTGGATCATGCACCCTTCTACGTTAAACATTACGTTTCTCTTGGAGACCCGACGAATATACTCTTGTAATAAGCTGGTGTAAAGCCTTGCAGGAAGAAATATGCGACTGCAAGGGTGTTATCTGTATTACAGCTGAGACTGAACTTCAATTTCGGCTGCTCACTCTTTTCCTCTAAAATGCATCCTGTTTCAAACGACATACGCTGTTGACGGGCTTGTTCCTCAGGACTGTCAATCTGTATACTCGCAGAATTGCCCGGAACGCAAGTTCATGCTTTATCGCCATTCCTGCAAAAATTATCTCAAGCGGAATCGAAGACCTGGTCACTAGCACTCTACAGCCATCTGCATTTATGTACGCCGCTTTTGTAATAAAAGCTTGCGCTGCTTGGTTTATTTTTGCCCTTTACAAACTTGTATTTGCTTTCTTTGGATTTCAGTTTTGCATGAAGGCGGACATCACTTAAGTTCGAGAACTTGGGGATTAGACGTTCTGCTTGGCTATAATAAATACTGTGTTTTCTATTATTCATTGTAGAGGCAATATGCGATTACAAAATTGGATGACGTCAGCTTGAAATCTTACGGGCCATTCCACTGCCTTAAGTGGCAGTGGAAGTCGACCTAATGTCAAAAATACTCATTATGGACTTCGTTCAGTTTTGGTTTTCTCATAGCATAAATATACAAAGGCGTTACGGGTGGTTATGTCGACCAAAGAATCTTGAAATATTCGAGTTTATCATTCACACTCCGTTTGCATTTGATATGTAAGAGCAGCAAATTACGACAAGTAATAGATGTGCAATGCTCGCAAAGTCGACTTAATGAGTGCCTTACTGCAGCCTGTGCAAAACAACATGGACGGCAAGCGGTTTTCAGCATCGCCGCCGCTTAGTGTCGAATGTATGACAATAGAACATCGTTACACCGATGGCGCGCCTGTGCGATACCGTATTTCTCGGCGCCGTCTATGTAAAAGGAATGGTCGCTACTCAACAGCGAGCTTTAAAGCTATCTTGCTCACTTTATCGGAAGGTTCAATAATTAGCGCCTGCAGAACTGTGGCCGCTGGCGGTTCGCCGTGCTATGAATTCCGATTTGTACCCACGAAGCCCGAAGACCCGAGGCTCATGCCGATCCGAGTGTACTGCATGCACGCTTACGTAAACAGATTACCAACACTGAGTGAACAACATATTCCAAGACAAGTGAGCGATCAACCACAATGGAACATATCCCAGCTATAGCGCTAGTGTGCACACGCGTATACTGGGCAACAAGAATTTGTAACGAAAAAAATCTAATAAGGTAGGTTTATTGTTTTGGTTTGATGGACAAACACTTTGGTGGACAAATGTTAGAACTGTCTGCCCGGGAAACCAATTAAAAACTTGATATGCGCCCATGCAAATTAGAATTACCTCGCTAAACTACTATAGTGGTAAAATGTTTCATCCATACGAGTTTTTTTAGAGCGAAACTTGAAAATAGTTTCACTCGGTAAATTAAACTTTGGCTCATTGCCTACGAGTCTATTGTTTTGGGCAAACATGAAATCAATTCTGTGCACATGCACGTTTAGCAGTATTGTTTACTTTCCTCGCGCTTGTTATACATACCGTTTGTAATAGTTGTTTGATATACTGCAATTAAGTAGCTCTTGCACCAGTCATACATGCAAGGTGACCTACCTTTTATCTCCTTATGCAAACATATATTCTCCAAAAGACCAGCAAGGTATTCATAAACAAAATTATGTGTATGACCTGATTTTCTCTATGTAGTGAAACCTTGTATAAATGTTGCCCTGTTATAGCGTAAATAAGCGTGAGCTTCTGCTTGTATAGCCAGTTACCACAGCAAGTGTTGACGGACCAGGAGCACTATGACAAAGCCCAGACGTCGATGGCGAGGCCTCCGGGCTGTTGTCATCTCGATTGCTAATTGCCTGGTAAAACAAGATGCTTTTATAATTAGCAAATTATGGCTTCATTAATGAAGACAATCATTGTAAGCAAACATCACACTGAGAGGCTGCTGGTGACAATACAGCTACATGAGTGGATGTAGAGCTCCTTGGATAATTCACAGGGACAACTCGCAGACACAACATGCGTAGAGCATGGGGTTGCTCGTTCGTGCTTCCGTGTTTTCGAGAGCTACACTTATCAGCACGATTAACCATCTTGTCCCTACAGCTGCCGGAATTAACACGCCTATATTTATGCAATACAATTTGGAGCTTGGCAGGGAGAAAAATCTGAAGGGTAAAGATGTAATTCCAAAGCTCACGTGTTGGTTACACAGCTAAAAAAGAGACCATTTGTATGGAGCACTTGCAGAATTTGCAGCTTGCAATTCGGTGAAAAAAGGTCAAAAGTAGGCTGAGGCCATCTTTTTTCAGCAGGTAGACAGTTAAATATTGACACCGATCACATTTCCAGTATAACTTTATTTTTTCAACAAGCTTTAAAATATGTAATTCTTAGTTTTAAGAACCAAACAGAACATTTCCGTATTTGTTTTCTCGTACTTTGAGCTCGCATAGCTTAACCGTGGCCAATCCTGATAGTCTCAACATTTCGATTATATTACAAAGAGCTCCTGCTGAATAATGGGCATCTTCTTTTTCATGGTCTCTCAAGACCACCGTGCTCTACATTTGTTTGCCCTCGGCATTCTATGTTCTTGCTGCTTCTTCATGCTCATTTGCTTAGATCTAGGTAGACAATAGTGCCACAGGCGCTATGCATGCGAAGGGAGTATGAGCAATCTTTGAGGAAATGCCGCGAACATCATGTCCTAGGCAAGCTTTTTTCTACTCGTTGTTTGCTATCGACGTGCTACAGACAATGTTGCCAAACTCTTACTGAGGACTTCTGCCCATATGCAAGGCTGCGAAGTAAGCAATCATGTGAATATTGTTGTCGGCGAACAATCGATTTCATATTGACCGCAGGAATGATTGAATAGGCACAACCTCGCGCACACGTGAATCAACCAAATCTTAGAACTTTGACGACAAAAGAGATCGAAGGCCTTCACGAAGCTTCTAGTACCGATTTGTTAATCAAAACATAGCCAAGTTGGAGCATGAAGGCTCCTCGGTGCATGTCGGATTGCTGAGGGAATCTAGCCAGCAATGCAGCTTTTGCTTGTTTCAAAATGTATCATTGAATCGAATATTCAAGGTCTGCATTTGCATAGTGCAGTCCAACTGGCCTGTGTTCAATCCTTTATCTGATCACTAACTCAGTCATCACTGCGTACGATGATTTCATAAACTAGTGTAAAAAAAACAGCCAGCTTCTGTTCGTTTTTACATCCCCCCCCCCCTATTCCGAGAAAAAGCTCATCAAATAACTGCGAGCCGAGTGGTATTTAAAGGAACAGCATCCCTGTTGCTCTTGATGCAATTATCTGTTAGAGCCTTACAAGGAGCTATGTTAAAGTCATCATTGACATCAGTGGGTATAGAGACTAACAGTTGCAGTCAAAAAGGCTGCTACTTGGAAGGCCGACTAAGGTTTTTTGAGCTGCGCGCACGAAACTGCACCGATTTTGTGTGTATTGATAGCAGGCAGACAGCAACATAATGCTTGTGTTTCGCCGTTCATATTGCAGGACAGTGTTATCCTGAGAAGTGTCCCTACGCAGCATATGCATCTTTTCTGTCTGTGTTTGGAAACGAGGAGTGTCAGAGACTTGTCACGTGGCTGGGCAGATAGTACACATTAAACACATCTCCCTGACCGGAGTAAATTGCTTGTTCGGCGCTTCAATGGCAGATTCAAGTGTCTGCCAAGCCAGCATCTCTAGCATGCCCCTTTTGCTCGCAGTTATAATACAGCAGCTTTCAGTTGTCCTTGTAGATGTATGCTTAAGCAGCTTGCATATCACCATCTTCCCTTTCGCAGAAAGCATCTGCAAGCAAAAACACGAATAAGCGACAAAATTATACAGAATTATGATTTTTTGAGTTCAAGTTGGACAAACTGTTATGAGCCGTAAAATATGCGGCTGCTACTAAAGTTTCTGTGTCCAAGTCAGTGCGCTGAAATTAGCATTCATGACGAATGCGTATTTTTTGTTTGGTGCAGTAGAGTTGAAGTACAAGCTTTCTGAGTCCCAGCGTGCATAAGAAGCACATAAGCACATTCTACTAATCATATCAGGTGTCAATGACTGAGAAGATCATTAATCTTTAATTAATATGCCGCAGTGTATAATAAATGAATATCTTACCGGTCGTCCAGCACTGCCTTGAATGCAGCGTTCACTGAAGCAGACCAAAGGAAATTGGCATGCGAAGGTTCATCTTAGTGATCCTGAGTCTTTACTCCTGCACGGAAGCGTAGCAACATGGCAGGCAAATAAAGCAACAAATGCTCCCCAAAACCTACTTCTTTACGACCATATATCTAACATAACGAGCCAGTAGTACTCACGCTGAGTTACAGACTGTTCTAAGATCTGTGAGAAAGGACGAGGCATACCCTGCCTTGATTGTTTATTTTCTTGAGGGCGAGCGAAGCTGTGGCAGGTGGTGGTGGAAAGGTTAGTAAACAGTGAAGAGTTTCATAAAGGTTGCCCTGGGGGATGGCTGGCTTAGTGCCCTTCCCCTCACAAACACTAGGTGGAGCCCCTAGTACGGGACCCTAGTGGCTTCCACTGCCGCCATTGCTCGTTTGACCCAGGCCTTTTGGGCTTTCAGGTCGGAGCAGGCGAGTAGGGTCGCCTCCCAGTACTACCGGGTGGTGTTTGGGTTAGGTGCAAAGACAGGATTGGAGGGGCACGCCCACGCCATGTGGAAACGGTCCGAGGACATTTCCCCGCATTGCCGGCACTCCCCGGAGAAGGCACTGTCAGAGTGTTTAAGTGACGACGGGCACATCATAGTATTCGTAGGGAGGCGAAGAAACACGCGTTCCTTCGCTCTTGTTAACCTTTTATGCAAGAGCGAGGGGGGGGGGGTAAATATTGTGTATACTTTGGTACAGCTGCGTAAGTTCTCTGAAAGTATAGGCTGGTGTGAATTCTTCTGAGGAGGAAGGAGACGAGGTTGCCCGGTTAGAAAGCGCGCTAGCGGAGGCATCTGCTGCCTCGTTTCCTCCTAGCCCCGAATGGGCCGGAGCCCAGACTATGAAGCGGTGGGATGGACTTTCCACGTACGAGCTGTTTTTTAGTAGCCGGTAGGCCAGGTACGGGACCCAGCCCTGTTGAAAGTTCCTACACGTCCCTCGCGAGTCTGTTATGATTGTTTTGGAATCAGAGTGCGTTGCTGCTAACGCGATGGCGACCTCCTCTGCCTCTTTTACTCTTCGGGCTTTAAATGTGAGCCCGTTTACAGTTTTGTACTCGTGGACGACTGCCGCCGTGTACCACCCGCCTTAGTGCGGGACGGACGCGTCCACATAGTACACTCCGGGTTTCCCTTCGTAGTGGTGAGTTAAGGCCTCTGCCCTGTCCATGAGCCTACCCTCATGGTCGACCTTGGACATTTTAGTGGGGAGTGGTTGTACGTGCAGGTCGTATCGCCACTCCAGGAGAAGCCTTACTCTTTCCTCTGTTGCAGTCGTGTGTTGCATGTGTAGAAGGGTTAATAGACGACGCCCAGACGGTGTCTGCGATAGTCTCGTGTATTGGCTCGTGAGGTAGGCTTCTCTCAGCTCCTCGAACGAGTTCGTCACACCCAGACCTTGAAGTCTCAGGTTCGACGTGGTAATAGGGAGGTCGAGTAAATTCTTAGCTATTTTGCGCGTGATCACCTCGATGGTGCTCTCGTCGTGTTTCTTGAGGTGGAGATAGGGAGTCGAGTACAGGATTCTACTTGTTACAAAGGCGTTGGCCAGTCGTAGAGCGTCTTTGCTTCTCCGTCCCCCTTTCTTGTTTGAAACTCTGCGGAACATTCGGCCCGCCTGGTCTACCACCTTTTTTAGCTTGTCGAGTATTGGTCGTCACTGGCTTACGCTGGTGAATGAAAAGACCCAGTACTCTTAATTTCCTCTCTCTCGGGCATTGGTTCTGATCCAAGTCGCAATTCTATCTTGTCTGTGCATTTTTTGGAGGGGCGAATATGGACGAATTCTAATTTTTTTGGTGAGCACTGAAGGCCGCATTTTTTCGCTTACTCATTCACAGCGGTGGCTGCGTCCTGCAAGCTGGCCTCCATTTCTCCGATAGAGCCTCGCGTGACCCATATGGAGATGTCGTCCTTGTACAGCACGTACTGCACACCCGAGATTTTCTCCAGGTGGACCGGGAGATTTTTCATTGCCATGTTGAAAAGCAGCGGGATAGCACCGCTCCCTGTGGTGTACCTTTCGTGCCTAGTAGAAAGGGACCGTGGTCTGCGTTCTGGATCCTCACGTAGCCCTGTCTGTCTGAGAGGAAGCGTTTTATATACTCGAACGCGTTCTTTCCACATTCGGTCTCCGAAAGTTGTGTCAGTATGGCCTCGTGCGTAACATTATCGAAGGCTCCCTACAGATCTAGGGCCAGCACTATCTTATCCCCGTTCGGATGTTCTATCGGATTTAATATCTCTCTGCTAAGCTGTAGCAGGACGTCCTGAACCGATTTATTGAGCCTGAAGCCATACCTCGAGTCGGCTAAGACTGGCTTGTTTTCCAAGATACTCGGAACGTCTGTCTCTGACCATTGTTACCATCAATTTGGTCCCGCACGACGTGCGAGAAAAAGGCCTGAGGTTGTCCGTATCTATGACTTTGCCTGCCTTTGGGATGAAAGTTATGAATTGCCGTCTTCCATTCAGTGGGAAAAGGGACTTCGCCCGTCCAGATCGAATTGATGTACTCTAGAAGGGATTGGTACGCGTGCTCTGGTAGGTTTCAAGGAGTTTTATCGTGATCCCGTCCCTTCCTGGCGCGGTCCCACGTTTCATTCTCGCTAGGGCTGCCTTGAGCTCGTATAGTTTGAAAGGTTCATCTAGCTCTGCATTTTCGTCTCCACTGTACCTGCAAGCTTCTCCCCTTGGGTCTTACGTTGTCCTCAAGTACTGGTCTCGGAGCTTCAACGCTAGCTGGGCCGTATTTGCTTGAAATGCGTGTATTGCTCTCTGCAGGTGTTTCTACGACTCGGTGCGCGTCTGGTTTGTATCGATGAGAGCTCAGAAGAGATGCCATATGTTTTTGCCAGACATCTGCCTAGCTGCCGCGTTGCACCTCTCTACCCAGTTAGCGTCCGCGAATTGCGCCGCGTATTCTGCCGCATCTTTTGTTATCGCCGCGATCCGGGTTTCTAGCTTGCGGTTATGTTTCTGTATGCGCCATCTTTTAACCATGCTGAGTCTGGCTTCCCACAGGTGGAGGAGATGGGTGTCCATATCCGTCACCACCTCATTGAGCTTTACCCGCGTTTCCGTAGAACGGAGACTGGTCAACAGCTGTTTGGTCCAGGCTTGGTATCCATGCTCCGGATAGAACTAACATTATATTCTTTTCTGAATTTTGCCCAGTTCGGCATTCCAGTCTGCTTCGTCGGTCTGGTAAGGGGTTTAGTGCGGATCGTTATGTTGACCAGACAGCGGTCGCTACCAAGTGTTTCTTCCGTATTCGTCCACTCCACTCGCATCGCGTTTTTTGAAAACGTTAAGTCCGGACAAGTGTCCATCTGCGCCAAGTTCCCAATTCGCGTGGTGTACGCCGGGTCGGTTTGAGGGTTAGGCCTAATGTGGACGCTGCCACCGCTGGCTTCCGTCCTCGTATGTCCTCTCGGGTTGTAGCCCCATGAGAGGCTCTGTGCATTGAAATATCCTAACACTAGTAACGGATCTCGTCCCACTTACCTGATAGCCCTACTCAGGAGTGTGAAAAAGCTGCGGCAGACAACCCGCGAGGCACGCACCTGCGCGGGAAGAGAGAAGAAGGAAGGGCGACAGTGCGCCATTCGTGCGAGCACGTCAGTGCTGTCAGCATAATTTCATATGGCACAGCAAGCTCGCATTCCAGCGCAGCTCACTGCACGCTGCGAAGGCGTGGGAACGATGAACGCGTACTCTGCCACGGCGAAGGCTGCACCGTTGCGTTGCAAACAACCGCCTGTCTAACGCTACTAAAGGGAATGTACATTTTTTCTACACTGTTTAAGAGAATGAAGGTATTTTATAGTTTGAAATACTTTTGGTCTGGTCGCACTATGTTTTTCCAATAATCCCATAAAAGCCTGGAGAATGCTCCCAGAATACTGCATAGGAACAAGCCTTTAAACTCGTAATGTTGAGCGACTGCAAAAATGTTTGAAGGAGCCTCACAGGAGTTATACACTCTCTTATATAGCTCTCGGATAAAAAATAATTTCCTGGAAGAGCAGCGTGGCCAGGCAACAATAATGTTATGAAAGATATTTCGGTGGTGAGCACGCATTCATTACATCATGTTTTTCTTTCTGTAACACAAATAGCTTATTGTGATGCATTTCCATCCCCAATTGTTGGGTTGCTCGCTTCAAACTTCTTCAATATTTTCTCTTTTAAATATTTACCTGCAAACGTTATGCTCGTGCTAGTTAAAGAGCTGCTATTAAAAGTACCAAATATATGGTAAAACGTGAGGCAGCGTCAATGCTATTGAATTAAATACACGTCATTCCAGAGCATCTCACAAATAGAGTTAGATATTTTTTCTCTGCCCGATGAAAGTAGAGAACGTGTAGAAAATAATGCTTTTATTTTTATTGTGGGCGGATAAACCTTTTGACAATGAGCAATGCTCATTGTTCATCATTCGTCCCATACTGAAGCACTCAAAGTAGAGCACGCCGGCATATAGGAACCAAGTGCAGGTTTATAGCTGGTAGAGATCACAATACAAAATATGCTGCACCTAGCCCGTCTTCTGTGCTTACAAGATCCCCTACAGCGCATTACAGCCGGTGCTAGTGCCGAGCTGCGGAGTGAGCTAGCGTACATGACGAAAGAGTACAGCATTTGCCTCACTATACCAATCTTTTAAATTTCTGTTTTCCAGCATTTGATCATATTCAATTTTATTCAACACGAAAGTTAAATGCGGGTATATATGATTTGAAGGTGATATGTCTTACTGTCCAATTGCAGATTGCAGAAGTGTATAGCCGTATTTTGTTTCTATACGTAGGAAGCGAGCGTTGTCCGCTTGAAAAACATGCGTCTGTTCTGTTACGATTTTATTGAGAAGGGCGATGGACTCCTTAAATTTTGACGTATGAGTGGCCTCACGCATCACGCTGAAGGCCTATGGAAGGAATGGTATCGTCTGCAATGGCTGCGCTTTCCTCCTCAGTACTAAACTTCTTCATTGCTGATAACAGCGTAACAGTCGGGCATCTTTAAGCGCTTCATAGACAGCATAAGCCACGCTTCCGGATCGATAACAATGATGTGCACATTGAGCGAAGCATGCCCTATGGGCATGCGTAGTCCCACGCAATCATGCATTTCGGGGCCTTCTAAATTTTTGGCTCAAGAATGTCTCCCTTTATCGCATGGCATGGGGTTGTCAAGAAAACCATGACTTACCCATGCAGGGGTTCAGCCACAGAAGCAAATAGGGTGGGCCCTATACCAACCCCGCCTTTAACCGCCTCAGCCATTTGTCTTGAGTAAACATTCTCTGGTACTTTTACTACATCGTTGACAACATAAAAAACATGCCTGAAAGCCATCGCGAAGGCCACTACAGTATTGTTCGGGACGTTAAAAATATATGGAGATATGCAGGTTGATAACTGATGGTTAATATCTGCGAGCATGTACCTATGAACACAGAATATATGGAATGTTTTTGCAGCCATCAATACTCAGTGAACAATATCGACCACTATGACCCAAAGTCATATACATTGTTGGAACGTCCCCAAAACTGGCGGCACTACATCCACCAATGCAGGCTAAAATGTATCTAATGTAGATAAGCCATCTATACTAACAGTATCACTTCAATAAATGCATACAATTTTGAAAGCAATGTGGGCAGGTCATAGATGCTGCGCGTAAAATATCGACCACTACAACCCGTAATAAATACAGTTTTGGGAAACCATCTCAACTAGTAGTAAAATATTGACCATTGTACGGCAGTAAATATTGTAATGTAACGTTACACAGAAGGCGCTCTGGCACTCTGACACCGAAGGACACCAACAGCCAGTCAGGGCAGCACGAAAGCGGAGCACTGTTTCGCTTCGTCGTCTTCTCCGAATCGCCGGTTCAAATCTTCGTCGTCTATGAATGGCATGTGTCAATATACATAGGCAGAGCAATGTAGCGTCCGCAAAAAACAGTACAATAAAATAAATAGAAGTACATTCGACAAGACATCGCGTTCAATGATAGCGCATAAAAAATTGACAAGAACCAGCACCTTATTGCACATGAACAGAGAGTCGGTAACAAAGAAAAGTAAAGCGAGATCGCAGTATGATCAAGCAAAGTAAAACAACAGAAAAAGGACCAATTTCTTTCCATATAGCAGAGACGGCCGTGTTCCACGTGGCGAATTACATTACTTCTAATGACAGCCAACCGCTTATCCGACCACATTTCTTGCTTCTGTGAAGTGCATCCGACGAGTGTGTTCTTGCATGCCGTGCTCGTTCGTGCCCCCAGTGGCTGCACAGCGTTTCGGCGTGGTATTCAGAGGGTAACTGCAACAAATTCACCAATATAACAAATCGAAGGCCTCCAAGCCGCGTTTCAACAGCAAATAGCCGTTGCTTACGTGGATTCCGGCCTGTACAGCTGCTACACAGCCCGCGCTCTTGCAGTGACTGATAATTTTCTTAGATCTATTCAAACTACATCAGTCCACACTTGCACATCTGTCGAGGCCGAGGATGCCGCTATTGTGCTCGCTATTACTCAAACATCCGCCGAATACATTTTCAGTGACACCAAGCCTGCGATTTACAACTACGTGGTTTGCCACCGCCATCGGTATCTTGCGTTCCGGCATCATCCTTTCTGAAGAAACCCAAATCATCTGGGTCCCGCTCAAGCGGCTCATCATAGCAACGAGGCGGCGAATTCCGTCAATATTGATTCGACTGACTTAGCAAGCTCGCCCAAGGGTGTGCTAGAAAGGATAGAAATGGATATGCGCGAAGCGCTTCTCACGTACTACGATATCACCTTGCACTATCGCCTTTCTTGCCTCACCTTATCTGACAGCACAAATCTCTTTCCCAGAACTAGCAACACTTGTGGTGCTAACTTCAGGCCCACGTCTTTCTAACTCCAGCTCGCGACTTGCTCTCTTCCACCCGGGACGTAATCGCCGACCTGCCATTTATGCGACAACTGCCGCATCTATCATGCTCATATTCCCTACTCCTGCAAGGCACATTTGCTTCTTGCCTCTGGGCACCTTATCAGTGTGCAACATTCGGAGGCTGCTTTGTCCAGAACCGAGCCGGACGTGCAGCCCGGTTGGTGATATGGGCGGAAGAAGTCGCAACTAGGCATGCTCTGAACGCCACAACCGGCATTCCGAAGGCCACCTATAAAGCTGCTTTATAATTTCGGTTTTTTATGGCCTTCGTACTAAACGCTCTCACCAGCACCATAACGCCGCTAGAATTCTGTTCATCCTCCACTGGTTTAGCATAGGATTGCGCTCCTCTCCACGACAGGTAATCGCGTCCACATGCCTTCAACACAGATTTTAAAACGCTTTTTACGGAACGACGTTTTTAGAATTATAATAGAAAAACTTTGCGAAAGCACAGCAGAATCTTCGCTGGCATTGCTGTAGCACAAGGTATATATCACGCGCCCCTTGTAGAGAATTCACACTGCAGAAATGTACTGATGTAGACGTATACCGGTTTATCGCACCCCTCCCACGCAGGCGCTGTGGCCGCAATTGCACTTACCCCTGTCAATGCGCGTGCGCAGGACGGGTGCGGCAAACCTTTACCGTCTACGTCACTTTGCCTTCGGTAAGCAACACCATTCTTATAAGAGCAGCTGCCTCGTTGACGACATTGTGCAGCAAGCTGCCACTGTGCTTTTGTTTAAAGCGAAAGCCTTTCTAAGGCTCATCCCGCGATTCATTTAACTCATTCAGCGAGATACTGCGACTGACAGATACCGAGCTTGTAAGCTAATTATAATACGACGGTGAACTTTGATGCGTTCAACGGAACGATGATTGTTTTCGGCCAGGGTCGCCTGATGTCCCGTATGCAGCCGCAACACTCAGGCTTTCGAATTCCTCCACTGCAGAATCTGCGGTGATCCTAAAGTTGATCCTTAACGTTCGTGTAAGATTAAACAACATTTAACATGCTTTCTGATCGCTTTCACTTATTTGTTCAGCTTCGTCATGTCGAAACACGTCCACTTCAGGTTGTTTTGGCTCATGAGTAAACAAATAAATAAATTCAAGAGGTCCCTTTAAAATCTGCACTCGAGAAATACGTAGCTCTAAGCGTTCCTGTTTTTTCAGCGAGATGTGTCTGTCAGTTGAATTCCGCGTGTAGAAAAATGCTGCGACTTCCCTTATCTTAAAACCAATTCTAGAACGCGGGTGAACTTAGATGCGTTCAAAGGAAAAGGGGCGTCTCACTGAAACATGTGGAATGCACTGAGATTTGTCATCGGAAGCTGAGAACCGAAACCCTAGTTTGGCAGGCGGCCATCTTGGCTCTGAATTAAACACCTAATTGTCTCTACATTGGTACCTAATTAGCCTGCATCAATTATTTTTCTACTTTCACACCTTTTCTGCGGTGGCAACTCTCAGCACATTATTATTGGGAGGAGGTGGCTGCTCCTGGTTCTGATGCGAATGGGATAGGTAGGTCACCGCCGCTCGGGGCGGGGGCTAGCTTGCCATCAAATTTTTATTGCCTATAGGCCGTCATTGCATCCGCCACCGCTTCGGTGGTGGACGACTGCTGTTGCGGCGCGCGTCTTTCTCTCCTTGTTCTTTCTCTTCTATTTTCTCTTCAGTCCGCAGAGGAAGTAGAGCTGGCTCAGCTACAAAGCCAGTAGCAGGCCCGTGCATTTTTTCCTTCTTTATACAGCCACAACAACATCCTTTCCTGCAATGGTCACATTATTCACGCCCACTGCGAAATCTACCTACATAGCCATGCAATGCTTATCACTTGAAATGTCTTGACAGAATTGGAAGACGCAGTATCGGTCACCCTTTCTGTCCATATCTAATCCACGCCATAAAGAAAGGGAAGAAAATGAAAGCAAGAGCGGAAAAAGAGAAAGAGTTGTGGTAGTGAACGGCTCCGGCGTAATTTCCACCAACTGGGGTTCTTTAGCACGCACAGGCATTGCACAGCACACGACCGCCTCATCGTTCTACCTCCATGAAAAAATTGGTTTCTAGGACATGTTTTAGGCATCCACGCTTACATAAATATTTATCGTATCCAAAGAAAAATTTTGATATCGCTGCCATTGAGGGCGCAGTAAGCGGTCCGTAAATGTTTCAGCAGGCCGCTAATAAGGTATTTAAAACACGTAACTGTCTGTCTTGGAAAATGAAGATGCAGTATCCATAATCCTTCGCTTTGGCCATCTGCACCGCGCTTTAAGGGAAGGTAGGAAGGTGGGAGTAAAATTAGGAACAGAGAAAAAAGAGTCACATTGGGGCTCTAGTGAGATTGTTTGGCTACCTGGGAATCATTAACTTCAAGTGACATCGCATGGCACACAAACGCCTGTCCATTTCGCCTCCATCAAAACGCGACCATAGTACTAGTGTTTGCACAAGAGTACTACGGTTTAATAGCCGAGCTTCTTTAACAGAGTTAATGCAAGGGTAATAAACGTTTCCGTACCGTACCTGAATTCGTAATTAATTTTTGCCTGAAGCCTACCCTTGCAAGCCTAACCTCGGGAGAATGTGGTTTGAAATTGACGACCTTCACCACACGTTTCGCTTTTGGCAACTCAGTCAAAGCAGCTGCAAATTGTTTGTTACTTTTTTTGAAGAAAGACTCCAGATTTAGTGTTGAGAACAAAGTTTTGGCGATTTTGCGAATAAGCTGTTATAGACAGCATATAATATTATCAGTACAGAACAGCCGTAAAATGACGCGGATATATGCCACAATATTGCAAAGTCCGATTTTTGTGCCGCCCTTAACATGTAGAGGCTAATGAAAATAGTTCTATTAAAATTAATGGCAATGCAGAGATCTACAGAACGAAAACTGATGAGTGTAACGTTAAGAAATAAGAAGCGTTCAAAGTAGGTCAGAGAAATTACTCGATATGACATTGTCGTATAATTCAAGAGGAATAGGATTGGGCAGTGCATCTAGGGCGAAGAGAGGATAACCGTTGGCCGCTTGGGGTAACAAATTGGATTCTAAAAGAAACAAAGCGTAGCAAGGGCTGCAGAAAGTTGGGTGGGTGGACGAGGATAAGAAAGTCGCAGGGGTAACGTCGATGCAGCTAGCACAGGACCGAGTTAATTGGACGAATATGGGAGAGGCCTTCGTCTTGCAGTGTACATAGTCTGGCTGCTGCTGCCGCTGATGATGATGATGGTGATGGTGATGATAATGAACATGTTGCCAAATAGTCTTTCACTCTGCAAACATAATGTTAAAAAAGTGCCAAAGATATTTCATGTATATTGAGGACGATTCTCTATTTTTCTTGAATCTGAACACAGCAAAACTTGATATCCTTGGCCTTCTCTACAAAGTGTACATTTGCTTCATATTGCTTGTAAAAATTAAAAACGGAAAATAGAAGATAGGAGCTGGTAGTCTCGCTAACGCCTGCGACTTCGGAACGTCCTAACGTTTTGCGCTATTCCTTCTTTGTTTCAACGGCCGACGTTGTGAGGCTGAGTGTCTCAGTTTCAAATATGTGGCTTTACTCTACAACTCTGGCAAACGTTATTTGTAAATTCCCGGCTTAGACATAACATGTTTGCCTGCAGCTGTGACCACTCCCGTGTCCGTTTCGTTGGTTTTAGTAATTGCGAACGTTTACGAGAGAACCGCTAGGCTAAATGCCAGTAAAGAACTCACCTCTTTGATGAAGGTGGAGGCACAAACCACGATCCAGCGATTTCCATCGGAAGATTTCGGGAAGGGACCCATAAGGTCGATTCCAACTTTCTCAAATGCACCATGTGGTGGAGCCACAGGATGCAGCAGGCCCTGTGGCGTGGACGCAGGCCGTTTGTGCCGTTGGCACTCAGTACAGCTCGCCACGTATCGCTCAGTCATCTGGCGCATCTTCTGCCAATACAACCGGTCGCGGGTACGGTGGAGGGTTCGTGCAGAGCCCAGGTGCCCGGAAGTGGGGTCGTCATGCATGGCACGCAGGATGCACGAGGGGTAACTCTATGGAACCACAGGTAGCAGATTCGTGCCGGTGCCGGAATAAGCCTTTCTGTACAAAAGGCCATCACGGAGACAGAGTGGGCTGGTAGCTGTAGAATCCCGCGCAGACGGAAGCAGTGGTTCGAGACTTACGTCGGTCTCTTGCGCAGTCCGCAGAGCCGAGGCGTCACGAAACTCGGGAGCAACGGAGATGTAATGATCGAAGTCAGCAGAGTCAAATTCGGTCGTAGGAAGGGGGAGACGTGATAGGAAGTCTGCATCGGCATGTTTGCGGCCACTCTTGTACGAGACAGTGAAGTCGTATTCCTGCAGACGAAGGGTCCAGCGTGCCAGACGACCAGATAGATCACGAAGGTTGAAGAGCCAACAGAGGGCATGATGGTCAGTCACAATCGTGAAATGGCGTCCATATAGGTAGCACCGAAACCGCTGAACAGCAAAAACTAGAGCGGGACACTCTTGCTACGTAAAATTGTAGTTACGCTCAGGTTTGCTGAGGGAACGGCTTGCATACGCAATTTCATGCTCGCCTGTTGGCGAACCTTGCACAAGCGCAGGGCCAACACCGATCCAACTTGCATCAGTGTGAACTTCCGTCTGAGCGGAGGGGTTGGAGTGCCGTAGTATGGGATGTGACGTAAGCAGAAACTTTAGCTGGTGGAAAGACGCGTCACAATCTGAGTTCCAGTCGAAAGAGACGTCCTTTTGTAGAAGGGACTTCAGAGTGTAAGCGACGTCGGCAAACCTTGGGATGAATCGTCGAAAGTAGGAGCACAGCCCCAGAAAACAGCGGAGCTCCTTTTGATTCTGGGGTCTTTCAAATGCTGCAACTGCCTCAGTCTTCTGTGGATCTGGCCGAACTCCATCGCGGTCGACGAGATGTCCAAGTACCAGCGCTTGACGCTCGCCAAAACGGCACTTTTTAGAATTCAGGACAAGGCCAGCCTTCTGCGGGCAACCTAAAACAATAGCGAGTCGCGTGTTATGTTCAGTAAACGTCCGGCCAAAAATAACGTCGTCTAAATAGCACATGCAGATTTCCCACTTGATGCCACGCAGTACAGTCCATAAATCTCCCAAAGTGGCCGGCGCATTACATAGGCCGAAGGGATCACATTGAATTCAAATAGGCCGTCCGGAGTAACAAATGCGGGTTTTTCTTTGTCAGCGGGGTCCATCGGAATCTGCCAATACCCCGATCGCAAATCAACCGAAGAGAAATAAGATGCAGAGAAAAGGCAATCTAAGGCATCGTCGATGCGCGGGAGAGGATACACATCCTTTTTAGTGATGGCATTGAGGCGACGGTAGTCGACTCAGAACCTCCATGTTCCGTCCTTCATTTTACCAATATCACGGGAGCAGCCCAAAGACTGGAGGGCTCCTGAATTACGCCTCTGTTCAAAATGTCTTTAACATGCTCAGTGATCACCTTGCGCTCTGACGGTGACACGCGATACCGCTGTTGGCGGATCGGTTGGACAGATGCCGTGTTATTCCTGTGGCGTGCGCGCTACAGCGGAAAACGTTGAGAGCCGTTGAACTGGGCGAAATCGAAGACGGACATGTGCTGGGACAAGAGGTTCTTCAACATCTATCGTTGTGAGGTGTTCAACGATGCGTTGATCATCGGAAGAAGCTTCTCGTCAGCAGGTGAGTTAGTAGCGGGTTATTAAGGGAAGAAGTAAGGAGAGTCACATATTTCCGGATAGCTGCACTAGATGAAGCTAGTTTATAGCCCGCCGGAAAAACAACCGGTTCCGGTGAGCAATTTATAGTCCACAGTCCCGTACGGCCCTCACTCACGCAAACCAAGCAATGCGGCACTAATAAATCTTTCTTTAAGCACTGTAAATTAAAGTCACTGTAAATTGATGACTCTTTACGTCATCAATAGGACGGGAGCAAGATACCTGAACACCCACTACAGAATGTGGCGGTACGACGACTTCATCACATACACACAAAACGTCTTCATAATTTGACGTCTCTTCTAAAAGTTCACGAGGAAGAGAACCACTAACACTTAGCTCTCCCGCTCGACAATCAACTGTAGCGCCGCACATACGCAGGAAGTCAATCCCCAAGATTACGTCGTGTGTAGATCGGGGCAGTGCTGCAAACGCCGCCGGAAATACTGTGCCCCTAAAAGAAACTTTAACGCTGCATACCCCAACCGGACACAATAACTCTCCACTTACTCTATAAAAATTAGCAGTTTGGTCCCAAACAAAAATAGCTTTGTTCTTCAAAAGGTTCTTAAAATTTAAACTCATTACTGAGACAGTGGCACCAGTGTCTACCAACGCCATCGTAGGTAAACTATCAACGAGCACAGTAACCTTTTTCTTTAACACGAACGCAGACGAAGGAATAATAGGTAGCAGCGCTCATTGTCTAGTGACCTCACCTCCATTGGCTGCGCTGGCTAGTTTTAGTGCGTTGGTGGTGGGGATCGGCGGCGTGGTGACGGGGAACGGCGCACACGAAATGACGGAGGTGGTGTCACACTACGGTCAGACGCTACTGGAGAACGGCTGCGGAGCCCTTAGTTTTGAAAACGACTCCTCCGGGATGGATGTTCTGGCCGATAGCTGTCGATGTAGGGCTGGACGGTTCTTCGGTTCGATGCCGTCGGAGGATTCTTGAACTGTGCGCGCCGATTGCAGTAGCGGGAAATATGACCCGCGACACCACACCGGTAGCACACGGGAATAGGCCGATCAAACAGCTGCGCTTCATTGGACTCTTGCAAGGTAGGACGCGACGTATATTGAAATGTAGGTTCCGGGTCGAAGTAGCTTTCCCGCGGTAAGCACGGTGTACGGTTTTAGTAGGACCGAGGGTCTCGGCGCTGATAAGAGAATTGCCGTTAAATCTGGTTGGGCCTCGGTCGCGGGGTGTCCAGGTCTTCCCGGAAGGTGAAGTCGGTGTCATTGGCTGGTGTGTAGCTGGACGTTGGTGGGCACGTACCTGCGCGGTCTGGAAAAGCGTATGCTTCGCCGCGAAGCCAGAGGGCGGCGGGGCAAGCAGTTTACGTCGTGAAATTTCATCCCTAACGATTTCACGAATGGCGCACAGGAGACCTGGGGATGGAGATTATTCGACGCTGGCCACGGGAGTGACATTTGCCAGTCGCCCAAAGTTCGGTGTAACCCGGGAGGTCATGAGGGCCTCGAGTGTCCAGCAGTGTCGACAACGTCGGAGACCGAATTCAAGTTTTCTTTTTTCTTTGGCAATGAGGATGTGGTAGACGTCTTCTACAATGCCCTTAAGCAGATAGCCTACCTTATCTTCCTCGGTCATCCGACTGTCGACGGTCTTGCATAATTTCAATACTGCCTCGATGTATGTGGTGCAAGTCTCACCTGCTGTCTGAGCTCTCTGAGAAAGTGTCTGCTCAGCCTGCCTTCGTTTTGCAGTCAGATCGCCAAAACATTCTTTGATAGCTTCCACAAAGCCCTCCGAAGTAGTCAGAGAGTCCTCGTGGTTCTCGTACCACATCAAGGCGGTCTGCGGCAAGAAGAATATCACATTTGCTAGTTTCGCCACCGAATCCTAGTGTTTGAAGCGGCTCACACGTTCAAAATGAGTCAGCCACTCATCAACATCTTCCCCTGCTTGACCGGCAAAAAAACGAGGCTCTCGAAGCGGTAGCGTCGCGTTTGAGGCAGTTGGTGGCACATCCCCAGCCGGGGCAGAATGCTTCGCGTTGATGGTCAAAACTGCTCAATTGTCTGCTGCATTCTCGGAGGAGTAGGAGGAAGATCAGCGAGGCGACGGCGCCGGCGAGGCTCCAGCGGTTGAGGATGCGTCGTGAGGGTATTCGCACCCAGAGCCTCCAACAAGTTGTTACGACGGGGGTTTGAGGTCGGAGCGCTGCACAGGTCGAGAGGGCAGAGAACTCAGGTGGTGAATGGCTGCGAGTCCGGCACGGGCACGACAGTCTCCTCGTCTTTCTCAACGTCCTTTTTCCTTTCTTCTTATGTGTTTTTCTCTTCCTCAGAATTGCTTATATATATTTATATATATATATATATATATATATATATATATATATATGTATGTATATTTTTACGTACTCAGTACGTAACGGGGGTGTTTATTTGTTGTCTAAACCGCTGCGAGTCCCTCAAGCAACACCAGCACACACCACTGTAGCTTCTGTGTCTTCTTATTCTCCCTAGCCTCCTCTTCCTTTCTGATGCCCCGAAGCACGTGACACTTCCCCCCTCGCAGACGAAGACCCAGGGCAAGCTGTTTAAGAAAGGTGCCGGGGTGTCCTTCACTGGGGCTATGCGCCTCAACAAATCGTTGTTGTTTTCTGAGCTTCGGAGCTGGAGTTTCATATTAATTCCTTTTCCCGCTGAAATTCCTCTTCTCGTTCCTTTCGAGCCCTCTCTCTTTCTTCCTCGGCTTCCTTTCGAGCCCTCTCTTGTTCTTTCTCGGCTTCTTTTCGAGTCCTCTCTCGTTCTTTCTCGGCTTTTTTCCGTGCCCTCTCTCGTTCCTCCTCGGCTTCCTTTCGAGACCTCTCTCGTTCTTTTTCTGCTCTCTCTCTTTCTTCCTCTGCTCCCTTCCGAGCCGTCTCTTGTTCTTTTTCTTCTCTCTGTTTTTTCTTTTTCTCTCTGGCTAACCCATTTGCGCAGTTCGGCACCGGACAACCCCAGATGGGTGCCAGCCTCAATCAGCTCTTTCAGATTCATATCTGAAGCGCGAACCGTTTGGGTGTAACCTAAAGTCTGCTTAGCGAACCTTGCTTAAACGCTTCCGCGCGGCACAACCTCTCGCTATCGCTCTGCCGCTACACAGTTTACGACCTCTTCGTAAACTCTTCCAACTCGTTCTCCGTCCTCTGAGCTTGAGTGCACCAAACGTCCTGTCGCTGATGCCGGAATAATTGTCACCCGTTAATAATTATGAGGATTATTAACGATGCGCCCTTGACGGTGATCACCCTCCCAGACACCCTTATATTGAGTGGGGGTAGCTGTTCCTGTCGCAAGGAGATGCCCTCGACTCGCGGGGCAAGCTCAGCCGGAATTCAACTACCTTGGAGTGACAGAAGGGGGTGGCCGTTTGGTGCCCAGCTGTCACTGGTTCAAGCCAGAGTAAGGTTCGGAATCAGAAGTAACAAACAAAACAAACTTTATACACAGCAAGAGACAACATAAAAATACACCAGAACACTTGAAATGCACAGATGACAGGTTCACAGAATACAAACGCTAAGCATGCAACTGCAGAGGTATTCAATAACACATACGCTTTACAACAGATCAAACACGATAGAGTCACGAAAACAAACACCAAATTGTTCACCGGGCACTGTTGCAGTCCGACGCCTCGAGAGTCACGATGTGGCCGCCATGCAAGACGAGCGCCGCTCCCTCGCAGGTCCGTGGGCTTGCCAGGAGCAAGTGATCCCCGGGAGTCCAGCCGAGCCATTTGCGAACACGCCGCAATCGCTGACTGGCTGACTGACTGACTGCCTCCACAAGCGGCGCGGCCTCAATAATTAGGGCGCGCCGCGTCTGTCTGTTGAGGTGCCCTAGGGCTAGCGCTCACACACACTTAGCTTGGCTGGTTAGAGCGCACCCTTTTCCTCCCGTAGAGCCGCGCGTTGTCATTGGCTAGGCCCCATAGAATATTCTGGAGAGGTCTGGCATATTCCAGACTGATGAACCACCGTCATCGCCGGGTAATGGGAAAGAGGGTGACGGCGACGCGTACAAAGTTACGCGCTCTCTCGCGCGGGGAAGAAGGCTTTTCTCGAACATTGTGGAAGCGTCCATACGGCGCCGCGGGGGTCTCGCGCCGCGCCGGTTTGACAAAAATGTGCGCAGATTTCGTGACATTGGCATAGTCACACAGCGCTGTTATGCGCAAGGGCCGAAGCCATCACGAAAAAGTGCAGAAACGGCTTTTAAAATATTTCCTGATTCTTCTCTGCACTGACGATGCGTTTTCTTTTTGCCCCAGTCGCATTTGTCGCGCGGAGCCTCGAGGCCTGCAGAATTTTTTTTCTTTCTAAAGAACAGTTATCATGCCGTGGACTGTGCAGCTACAATTCAAATGTTTATTAATCGTTACCCTTCTTTAATGTTGCAAATTCCACGCCGTAGGCTACATTTTGCCGAAGATGTGCAGCAAAGCCTCTGCATGAGAGGCTACCGAAGCAGGGCTTCAGCGTTTTACCGCCGGTCGCTCTTCTATGACTGCAAAGCTGCGCAAGTGTCGACTCACCTTGCTTGCTGCTGTTTTCCTCTTTCATTCTCTGTATCACCCCTCCTGTTCCGTTACGTGACGATTCGCGTTTTATTTTTTTAGTCACCAGGTAAATTTACAGCGTATTTCTCTTTTTTCTCCGTCAGCGCGAGAAGTGCGGTTTTCGAATTATGCCTCCTTTCAACGTGAAATGCAAATTTATGAGGCTGAGCTGCAGAAAGGATGCTATTTCAGCTTAGGCTTTAAAATGCTGCAGCAGCGACGAGTGCGGCGAGTTCACTCTTAATTGGGAGACAGTGCCCTAGTTATTGCTGTCAAATTGCAATCCTTCATTTCGGTATCGCCTGCTTCGGGAGTGCACTGCTTGTGACGTACAGCCGGTACCGTTCGCTGCACCTGAGCCAGCGTGCAGCGAACCGTGGTTTCCGTGGTTTCGACGAGTTATGTGCAGTCAAAAACAACTGTCGCGGAAATGAGGAAACAGGGAATGCATATCCAGTAGCAGCAGGAGTAAGGTAGCAAGTAACAATCAAGGAATAGGCGCAGGGAAGCAATAGCAGCAGCATATTCCGCAGCCTCACAGCGTTGCACCTATTTAAAAATTAGCACCCAAAAGTGCACCGCTACGAATCTAGACGCTGCCGCGCATAAGCGCATTTCGGTTGCGCTAGTTCATCGCTAACCTGCAAGTCGCACGATATTAGCAGGGTTGTAATATCGCAATGTTTAGTTAAACGCTTCCCGCTACCATGGCTTGTTTCGGTATACTTGCTGGATGATATGGACGAATGACATGGGCGAGTGGCTGACCTTTTAGCAACGAGTGAGCTGCTATAACACTCTGTAAAATAACGACCATCTAGCAGGCCTCGTTTCTCGGGGGTAAATGCGGCCCTCACAAGGCTTGAAAATCACAGGACACCTTGACATCATAGCCTCGCTTTGTGGAAGAACTGGCAAAGTACTTCGCTTTTTCCTCGGCAAAGAAGAAGAGTGCTGAGCAGACCTTGGCTTGTCGGGCTGAACATCTTGATGAGATGAATTAGCAGGATATTGAGGCAATGCTGAAGGTCGGCAAGTTCGTCTCGGCCCGTGTGTCGGGCGAGGACAAAGTGGGCTATTTGTTCAAGGACATCTACATGTTCTTTACAAACAAAGAAAGCCTTAACTCTGCCACCTATGTCTTACGGCATCGCCGAACATTTCACAATTTGAAAATGCGCTGAATAACAGCGAAGTTCGGGTGCTTGGACACAGTGACGACAGTTTGTGTATTTGACACAATTTTTGAAGCCACTGTTCTTGCCTCCACTATCCTCTGGATAGTTCGCGAATTGCCCGCTCCCATGCACTCCTTGAGATCGAGCGTTCACGTCTATGCAGCGAATCAGTCTTTTTTCGATCAACGCAGTTCATTTTAAAGTGCATCATATATGCCTCAATATTCTCGGCAACACAATGCTCCAAAGTCTTACAAGGACCAACGCTACAACGAGCGCCCACCTTCCGTTCACGACCAGAACGCATGGCGTGGTGCATATTTAATGGGTATCGGCGCCAATGAATGTTACCAGGCACGGACCTTTGGTCGCCCCGACGAAGAATGCTTGGCACGGACCGTTCATCGCCCGCCTGTGGTTTGCTTTCGCTGCGGGAATCTAGGCCATATAGAAAGATTCTGCCACTGCCATAGACCTTATATATACAGGCCACCAATGTTCCTAGCGCGACCTGGTTACCAGGGTGCATTTACCTTGACTGCGTATTCATATCCTGCAACAGAATTTCGGCGCACCACCCTGTCTAATTCGTCCCCGCGTCAGATCGGATTGCCACTTCTGCCGTGCTTCGCACGCGGCAGTCTCTGTAACCTCGTCGGCGGTCCTTCCAAACTCATCACTAACGAGCTTGTACGATGGAGTTGAGGCCGCCTCAGCTTCGCTCTGTTCTAATATTCCACCTCGTGTGTCAATGCACAAGAATAAATTTTATGTGGTCGCTAACGGCGTACCTAAACAAGCTTTCGTTGTTACCAGTGCAAGTGTTTCAGTGATTAGTATGAGTTTTAAATACCTGGTTGGACGCAAACTAATGTTCAAGTGTGATGGAACCTGAGCGTTTTGTGGCATTAGTGGCGAGCCGTGGAGGAGGAGGAGGAAACTACTTTATTCAACGCACTATCAGGCATCGAGAATCTCCTGGGACAGGGTCGTCAAGGCCGACTGGTGTTTCAGCTGTTCAGAGGCTAACCAAGTCCGCCGCGTTGAGGGAAGTCTTGGAGTACGTATTCTTGAAGTTGAATTGGGTGGACTGTTTATCAAGTGAAATTCATCATTATCTCTAGCTCTGCCCATGACGTCGTTTTAGAAATAGATTTTCTGAAGCTGTGCAAATCAAGGGTCGACTGCGCAAAGCCGGGGCTTATTTAGAGCGCATGAAAGTACTCAGCCTCATGTGAAGGGCGTGTATCGCCAGAACAGCTTTTTTTGTATCTAGAGATACTATCGTGCTATCAAGGGCTCCAGTGAGTGTTTTGATGTTCGCTGCCCATGAGAAAGAGGAAATGATTGAGTCGCTAGTAAACCCAGTGCTTTCTACATGCCTAAACTTTAATGTCATCGTGCCACACTGTCCGGTATTTGTGCTTAACGGCAGCGCGTGGTTGTGGATAGTTGATTATTCGTCTCCAACTGTCGTATTACTATGTATTTTAAAACATGCGCCTCCAGTTGTGGCATCGGTCACGGCGGCCCCGGCTGAATCCGTTCCAGCGCCCAGCTCAAAAAGTAAAAATCCTTGCTTGAGAAACAAAACGCTGAGCTCCGCTCAAAACCGCTCACTTGTAGACATCCTGCTGCTGTACTCGGCTACTTCGACTTATCCACGCCCCGTGAATCACTCTCTATTCCCAAGTCTAGTACCTACCACACCACCGCAACCAGTTCTTCCCCCCGATTCGTCAAAGCCTTATCGTGTGCGGGAGTCACAGTAAGTCACAGAGGTGCTTCAGAAGGTCACTCAGAATTGGTCCAGCCCGTAAGTTGCTCCCGTAATTCTTATCTGTAAAAAAGCCGATACGTGGCGATTTCGCGTGCACTTCTGCCGACTCATCACCATGTCATCACCAAAAATGATGTATGCCCTTTGTCTCGTATTGACGAAGCCATAGACGTCATCTTTGGCGCTTGTTATTTTTCCTGCGTAGACCTAAGATGTGGTTACTGGAAAATTCCAGTGCATCCGACAAACAAAAACATAACTGCGTTCGTAACGCTGCAATGTCTTTTTGAATTTAACGTCATTCCATTTCGGCTCTACAATGAGTCTGCGACATTTCAAACATGCATGGACAAAATATTGCTCGGCAATGAATGGGAAATATTTGTATGTGATCTTGATGGACATCATAATTTTTGGCAAAATATTTGACGAACATAACCACCGCTTAACACACGTATTAGCCTGTTTACATAATGGCAGACTAGTTCCCAATTCTAAACGGTGCCGCTTTGCGAGCGTCAAGCATTACTGTTGGGCTATCTAGTGGATGAGCAGTGAGTGAGACCAGCTCGCCGAGAACGGCAGCTGTGCAGCCAACAGTCGGCGAGGCCAAGGAAAGCATTAGGGATTGTTGTTTGTCTTTTGTTTATTTTTTACTTCGGTAATCACATAAATTAGTAATGTAATCTGTTTAGGGGGAAAGATAACAAACACAAAATAGAAAGAAAAACAACGTGGTGATGGTGGGAACCGAACACACGACCTCCGAATATCGCGTCCGGGGCTCTTCCAACTGAGCTACATCGGCTGCTGTCCCCCCTGCTAATTTCTTGGGTATTAATGTTGTTATGCGAACCTTGAGAGTATATATACGACCCTTACGAGCATATGAACCTTGAGTGTGTGTATATATATGTGTATGTATGTATGTATGTATACATGCATATATAATACGTTCACAGCGTCACACTGAAAAACCTAAAACCTATTTATCGTGAAGTTTCGCTCGTAGCCCCACCTTTCTCAAGAATATCTTTACAGTGCGTTCAGACTCCTACTGAAATGTTTGGCAATGACAGCGGGAGGAGGCAGAGAAAGGGGAAAGGAAGGGAATACTCATGAGAGGAGCGGAGAATGAAACAAGACCTAGGGGCATTTTGCCATCACGCGAACAAACAAAGGATAAACAATACAAAGGAACGGACCCTGCACACGAAAAAGGCGTGCGAACAAACAAGCAGGGTGGGTTGTTAACATCCATTAGGGAGACGGAGAGTTTCGATTGGTGTACGCACTGGCATTCAGTGCAGGAATTTGCGACGCCTTGATACTGCTGCTGGGCAGCAACATGACACAGATGTAGCATCAGGCTGATAAATCAGGTAAAAGGCACATAATCGTATGTTCAGTGTACGAGCGAAAAGAAATCACAGGAAGTAAAGCGGAGGAGGTGATCAAGGAGGAAAAAAAACGTTAAAGCGGTAGATATAAACAAACATCACTGTAAACTCAGTCTATACAGCTTTATCGAAGAGTGACATTCTTAGTTAAGGAAATGTGGTGTTTTCATCGTACTCTTTCAGATACCTTTAACCCATTATGGCCTTCTGTCTATATATCCAAGTACAACATATTCAAATGTTATATTTGATGTGTTAACTTGTATTCGTCGTAACAGATACACTTCATATGTTATTGAATGGCTATTGCATAGCATCGAACGCGAAATGGAATTTAGCAAATGTTTTAGCATATAGGTGCTTTTTTACATGCAACCGGTTGTATGCGGCATGAGTTTGTCTATATACAATTGGAACTATAGTCGACGCAGCGGCGAGAAGGTCCGTGGATATCGAACAACTAAATATCATGGGCACAGAATGCTTCGGTATATAACCGAATTCAGCCTATCAATGAAAGATACAAAACATTCAGAACTATGAATAAAAAGGTACGGACACGCTTTGTTCTCTCTTGGAGGCACATAAAAGAACAAGCACAGTTGGTAGAACAGCTGTCCTCGAAAGGCGATAGTCCCGGTTTCGATCCCCGGACCAGTCAAATTTCTTGAACTAGAAAATTTCTGAGAGCTGTCTTAATTTACTTTTGGCAGTATGGCTGCGCTTGAGTGGAGGTCTGTCAGTAATTACTAACGTAATACAAATCTACTCCACCTTAAAGGATACCCCTAAATAATTGAACAATAATATATTGAAACAAAAGTAAAAGTACATCCTAGTACTTACTTCACTTATACGTTGTCTACGGGAATTTGGTATGTCGTCTTCATAAAAAGCTCCTATACAACCAATTACAGATAGTACGAACACACCTACAGTTATAGATGCCATCTCGCAGTAAGCTAGAGGTCAAGCTCTGCAGAAGCAAACCACACTGCATGTGTATAAGGAAACCCTTAATACTAATAAAGTCCAGGCAAACTCATCAAGAAACGACCAATAAAAAACAATAATTTCAATAAATTGAAATGAAGTATGCTCTCGCGCATTTTAAGTTCCTGAATAATTTTTGCGCGCTTATAAAGAATTGTCGTTGCTAGTCGTTAGGCTCGTTTTCACCTGCATGACACTTTTGCCACTCTTCCAGCTGTAAAAGGTGATCTGTACAACGTTATACTTAAATATGAAAACGCGCTCGTCTGTATGCTGTAGAATGTATGTCAGTTGAGAAACTGGTAATACTGTGTTCTTTCTTGCGATAGACGTTCATTTTATCATTTCTTATTTCTCGAGATGGCAAGTCATAGCCGCTAAAGTAGGAAGTCATCAGTGTTCATGTATTGTTAGCTTTCTTCATTTTGTTGAATATGTTATGGAAGGCTTCAAATTCAAATTAGTTATTAATTGGTGCACGGTTTTTCAAATTTGCATGCATATTTTCTTTGTAATTGCTTGCCGTTCTTGAGACACCAAAATCTTTAAGTATTCATGCTTTCCCTCTTGCACAATGCCGTTTGGTCTAATATGGTAATAAGTAATTAGTAAAATTATTCCTATGATGTGGTGAGTTTGCAGAAACCGCATAAATGTGTAGCTGCATATTTATACCATGGTCATTGCGGAATAATAAATAGCTCGCCATATGCCAAAAATTCAGCAAACTGGCTGCAAAAGCAGCAAACCGGGCTCCTCGGTCTCACAGAGGATGCAGGAAATCGCTGGACAAGTATTTTACCGAAAAGGTAACAAATAAAGAAAAGGTGGCAACGCTGTAACAACGCACATAGACAGCAAAACAAAGAAAATATAACAGGTAATGTCCACGCAAGGATGCTTTTCTGTTGATCGCTGGCACTGTCCCCATTAATCTTGAATGCCCACTTATCAACGCGACTTTCGTCACAGTGGCCTAATTTCAGTTTCCATATATAGAGAATCTCAGACAAGTGTGAGAATGTTTGTACAAATACGATGAGCAGTAGGTGAGTGAAACTAATCTCTTCAGAGTAACGTATAAAAATGTGCATTAGTTTGGCTCACCAAAAGTAACAATTAACGAGGACTAAATGGTCGCGCCCATATATGACACTCTCCGTAAACTTTTGTTGGAAGAGGTAATATTTTCATCGGCGCGATTGACCTGCATTTCTGTCCTCCAAATTCTGTGAAGGTTGATAATATTGTCATGTAGTATGGCATCATCCCACCCTCATTTCTGACCGATGAGTTGGATTGGGTTGTTTAGTTTAACGTCCCAAAGAGACTAAGGCTATGAGAGATGCATGTAGGGGAGGACTGCGTAAATTTCGACCAGCTGGGGTTCTTTAACATGCACCCACATCGCACAGCACACGGGCGCCTTGCTTTTCGCCTCATTCGAAAACCGGCCGCCGAGGCCGGGATTCGATCCCGCGGCCTTAGGAACAGTAGTCGAGCGCCGTAACCACTGCGTCACCCCGGCGGGGACATTTCTGATCGATTAATAGTGAATGCTATAAGGCGGGAATGTTACATCTTTTTTCAACGTTCTCTGAAGG
This sequence comes from Amblyomma maculatum, assembly GCF_055883805.1. Lineage (NCBI taxonomy): Eukaryota > Metazoa > Arthropoda > Arachnida > Ixodida > Ixodidae > Amblyomma > Amblyomma maculatum. The sequence continues at coordinate 77,337,571 of NC_139346.1, forward strand.
ACTTACCAGCGGTAGAAAGCATCCGAAGAATCAACAAAACATTTTCAGGCCTTAAAGGTTGTCCTATAGAATGTAATTAGTAAGTTTTGTAACAAACCGCGTCCAAGTTTCAAACTTTCTGATTGTTAATAAATGGACGTTACAGTAGATACAGTAGCACAATTATTTGATTTTATAGTCGCGGAGGTAGTTAGGAATGCAAGGGAAGAAAACCGAAGGGAAGAGTTTTGCAGTAAGCAATGAGGGCAATAGAAAACAGCGTTTATTGGCCATTTTTACATGGCGCCACAGACTTAAGCCCCCGCAAAATGCCTACTAGAAACGAATAGCGCTCTGAAGCAGAGTTTTCAACTGACAAAAACGTTGTACAAAGCGCGATACGCCGCATTGCAACCCGCCAAGCAGAGCATGCGCGAAAACGACCTATGCTGACTCGTCTAGGCCTTGCTCTTAGTAGCTATATGTATTATTCTTCCGCATCATTTCCTTTCTCGTTGTCGGTATCACCTTGCACTAGTTCCACTCTTACCTCATATATTACCCCCGCTGCACAAATCTCTTTCCCAGCACCATAAACACTTGTAACACCACCTTAAGGTCCGCCCCTTTCTCACTTCAGCATGTCTTTCACGCCTACACTCCGGAATGTATTCGCTGGTTATGTGAAAGCCACCGTGTCGACTACGCTGACAGACTTGTTGTGCTATAGCATACCACGTACTTCGTGTCGGTGACGTCCTCATCCAACGAAGATTTGGTGAGTTTTGCGACCATACGAAACAGGATAGTGTTTGGTGTCATGTCGAGGTACTTTGCTTACATCCTCTATTTGTAGATCTCTCGTTTGCGAAGCAATAAAATAATTGATACTGGTTAAATTAGACTGAATTAGAAAGTCATTCATACAATTCGTCAGCAAACCTGCTGTTTCTCTAGTTAGATTGGTTAATGTCGAACTATTTTCACGTTGTTAACTGCTTTATATTACAAACTAGAAAGAAACTGGTGGGTTAACCACAAATGAAAACACATTCGTACCTGAATTGTAGCAATACCAATTGGTTTGGTTTGATTTGTGGGGTTTGTCTCAGGGGGATTTGTCCCTCTCTTCTGTGTCTCTCATATCGACTGAGGCTATGAGAGACGCAGTAGTGGAGGACTCCGGAAATTTCAACCACCTGGGGTTCTTTAACGTGCACTGAAATCGCACACCACACTGGCGCCTAGCTTTTCGCCTCCATCCAAAAGCGGCCGCCGAGGCCGGAATTCGATCCCGCATCCTTGGGAACAGTAGTCGAGCACCCTAACCATTGCGCCACCCCGGCGGGACCAATGCCAAATGGTACCGCAAGATAAGTATTCGAGTTTTTTGTCAAGCTCATTCTCCTGCGACACGGCGCTTCAGAAATGCTCATCACGGACAGGGAAGGAAGGAAGGAAAAACTTTATTTAGCCCTATATTTCTTGGTGGTTCTTGGGACGCGCACGATGATACAACTTGCAAAGCAGCGGCGCACAATACATGCCAGAAAACCAAGTGTGCGTTTGGACACCTACGCTCCATTGCCGTCTGAGTAAAAAGCGCTTGCAGCGGTACTTTGCTAATGAAAATTTCTTCAACGCATCAAACAAAATGCCTACGAAGTTATTTCCGAAGGGCACAACATCCATGCCGCGCCTGGCGCGACCACAAATCGTACAAGGGACGCGCCTGAAGCCTTACTACATGCTCTAAAGGTTCATCATCATCATCATCATCATCAGCCTCATTATAACCACTGCAAGGCGAAGGCTTCTCCCATATTTCTCCACTTAACCCGGTTATGTGCTAGCTGCATCCACTTGACCCCTGTGAACTTCTTAATATCATCCGCCCACCAACTTTCTGCCGCCCCCTGCTACGCTTTCCTTCCCTTGGAATCCAGTCTGTTACCCTCAGCGACCATCGGTTATCCTCTCTTCGCACTACATGTCCTGCGCATGTCCATTTTTTCTTCTTAATTTCCACTAGAATGTCGGTAACTTGAGTTATTTCTCTGACCAACTCTGCACGCTTTCTATCTCTTAATGTTACCTCTACCATTTTTCGTTCCATAACCCTCTGGGTTGTCCTCAACTTAAGTAGAACTCTCTTGGTTAGCCTCCACGTTTCAGCCCCATAGGTGAGTACAGGCAAGATGCAACTGTTGTACATTTTCCTCTTAAGCGATACCGGTAAGCTGCTAGTCATAATCTGCGAGTGCTTGCCAAATGCGCACCATCCCAATCTTATTCTTCTTGTTATTTCCTTTTCATGGTCCGGATCTGCGGTTACTACCTGTCCTAAGTAGACATATTCGCCTACTACTTCCAGTATTTCGCTACCTAATGTAAACTGCTGTTCCTTCCCGAGGCTGTTGAACATTACCTTAGTCTTCTGCATATTCATTTTCAAGCCTACCTTTTACTTTTTCTGTCTAGGTCATCAATCATTATTTGCAGTTCATCCCCCGCGTTACTTAGCAAGGCAATGTCATCAGCAAATCGCAGATTACTGATGTATTCTCCATCTACCCTTATCCCTAACTGCTCCCATTCCAAGTCTCTGAATACTTCCTCTAAACAAGGACTTGAAGAATCCTTGATAATGCCACGTTGGAGCATGTCATGAACTTGTTCGTCAATACGCTGACTTTCGATCGGAGACACACGATATGGCTTCTGTCTGATTGGGCGAGAGATTGCAGTATCAATCGAATGATGGATGCGAGAATTTGGAATCGGTGGCTGATGATCTCTGGCGAAGTCGAAAACCGAAACATGCTTGGAAAGCAGTTCAGTCAAAATTGGGCGTTCCTGTGCTCCCAAAGATGTGTTTAACATTGCCCGGATTCAGGACTGCCAAATGAGATGTTTTCAATTCAAGAGCATAGTTACTTAGTGCCGCCACGTAATTCGACACACCTTACTCATAATGAGAGAGCCTCATGCCACGAGGCAACACGGCTGGCTCGTCTGAACAGTTTACAGTCCTCAGCAAGGTGTGATCTCTGGTGACTTAAACTATGCAACGTGGCACAAAGACACCCTTCTTTGCATAGGAAAGTGTTCAAGTGTTCAATGAATTCTCCGCATATCGCAGGTACAACTGTATCTTCAGACACAGAAAACGCTCCTAAATCGAGCGACGAGGTTTTGTATAAGAGTTGACATGAACGCAGCATTCAGCGAGATCTGTCCCCTACGGCAGTCTAACGTTGCCCCATACTTTTGCGAAGTGTATACCTAGAATTACTTCATGCATGGAACCAGGCAACACTGTGAATTCACTTCGAAACCCTTGGCCACCAATCGGAATTTTCGCACAGCACACCCAAAGGCACCAATGACTCACCGCCAACACCACGGAATAACACTGCCCGGTCACCACTAAACCTTACTTTCCTACCTAAACGGTTCTTAAAACTCAAATTCATAACATACTGTAGATCCAGTGTTCAGAAGAGCCATTGTTCTCACACTATCAATAAACACTTTCAATTTCTGCTTTAGCATAAACACGGGTAGAGGAATGGACGTCATCGACTCATCGGTGGCCTCACCTCCATCCGCCGCGCCTCCTAGTTCCCGGAGGCGGAGGGGAAGAACGACGTCGCGGGAAGGTGACCGCCGCTGGCGCTGGGGTGGAGGCGTCACACTGCGATCAGATGCAGGTTATGAACTCCGCAAATAAGTGGAATGGTATGTGTCCCAAGCGGACAAATTCGGGGATCGCTGCTGTTCAGTGTGCAGTCGTCAGTGAATGTTCCCCGGGGGTCGGTAGTCTTGAGCAGGGAAGTGGCGGCGGCAGTATCTAGCGAGGTGCCCTGCAATGCCACACCTGTAACACACAGGTTGAGGGCGCCAGCGATCAGCATAAGCTTCCTGACTAACCAAGTCGCAACGCTGGTTGTAGCCAGGCTCTCGGTGCTGACGAACCACGTCTCTAGGGTAGGTGGACCTCCTTCCCGTTGGCTGAGGGACATAACTTTGAGCAGAGTTGTTACGATGGTTCATATCCGAAGCGTCTCTAGGTTGTACCCACGGATTGGAAAGGGCGGCGACATCTGCTTGTGGTGCCCTACTGTGCCGCAGATATTTTTCACGGCGGATGGTGTTCCTGGACCTAGGCGGTTCTTCATGCACAATTTCCCGTATCGTATCAGCCTTTGGAAGTTGAGAACATGCTTCAACACTGGCTACAGAGGTTACATCTGCCAGTCTTCCGAATTTAGGAGTGATTTGACGCAGCTTGAGAGCTTGAAATGTTCTGCAGTGTTTTATAACGTCGACGGTGGTACTCAGGCTATCCTGCTGTCCATCAAATTGAAGCGTCAGATTAGTACTTCTGCTCTCTGCTTCCTCCTCTCTGTGTTGAATATGGAATGCATGTTACGAGGGAGGGGGGAATGATTGGATTTTCTCGGCAGTCCTGTGGTATGCTTGATTTTTCTCGTAGTCCCCTACCTGTCTGCAGGCCTACCAAAATCGAGTATAGGTCTACCCGGGGTCGTTCGACTTAATCTTTCTAGCTGCGAAACTCTGACAGCCTCCGCTATTTAGTCCCAGTTTTTGTATCCTCCTATAGAAAGGAACTTCTCTGTGGACGTGGTAATCGGTAGGCCCAGGTCGCTCTTTATGCACCATCCATTGAGAGAGTCTACTCTCCTCTTCTCTTCCGACCTAATATTCTCCTCAGAGCTTCTAGGGGCTAACTTTCGTGTATGCATAAATCACCTGGGGACATCATGAGCATTCGTGACGGTTCATAGCATGCTCTTGTCGAACACAACCAGCATTCCATTGAACGCATGAAAGTTCACCGGCGTTGTATACGACGTTTACAGGAAATTAAAGGCGCAGTATCTGTCGCTCGCAGAATCCCGCTGTCTTCATGGCAGAGAAGGGGAATTACAGTGAACGTTTCCCGATCCGGGGCGTGGCGCAGTTCGGCAGGGGCTGAAAGGAATAAAGGTTCGATCCCCTGTGGAGACAATGTTAATTATTGTTTTTTGAACGATCTCACGCGAAAGTGTGACACCCTCTGCCGACAGCTCCTGCTGACCACGATGAGAGATTAAACGCTTTCGCCTTAAAAACCTTATACCCCTGTCACACAGTCATTTTCAAAGGCGATTGATCCGATAGCCTTCGAGATTTTCAATCGCGATTGAACTCAAAGGATTTGTGCCGTTCCCAAACGGCAAAACTTGAAGGGTGTTAAAATAGTTCTGGTCTTTGGCGCCAAACATTTGTGGCGCCATTATCGTTGCTTTCGATTTTGCTTAAAGAACTAAAAAATTTCATAAGTGCGAAACGTAATATCCCTGCTACCTTTTTTAGTAACCGCAGTTTTTTATCTGGTAATAAAGGACAACTTTTTTGACACGCGTTGACGTTTATACAGCCGTGCTTTTCACTGTGTTTGCTTTTCTAGGCTGCCCAGGTTAAAACGCTCGAGAGTACAAACGTAATACGCATCCAAAAAGAGCGATGCTATTTATAAATTATTACGAACACTAATACTTTACCATGTAAATTAAAAATACAAATATTAGCGCGTATCTATGTTTCTGTGTCGCAAACGCGCTGTGAACGAGAGTACGCGTAGCGCTCAACAGGTCAACGATAGCAACGGTGCGCGACGTTCGGAGGAGGAGGACGAGGAGGAAGATGAGGAAGAAAGGCAGGGAGGTTAACCGGTAAAGGAACTGGTTTGCTACCCTCCGCTGGGGGAGAGGGGTAGATGGGTATAAAAGTTGTGGGTGAGGGGCGGATGGGTGATGACATACAGTTACATCACAGACATGTGACATCACATCCCTGTGATGTAGACATTCGAGATCTCGCTAGAGTTCTCAGCTGTGCCGTTGACTCGATAGACTATCGACTCAATGGTCATTTAAAACTTCCGTGTTGAAGCGTTCGAAGTCCTTCGAGTCGATAGACAATCGATTCGAGAGCCTTCGAAATGCCCGTGTGACAGCGGTATTAGACAGATGCAGGATAACCCCGCCTTGAAAACTGGCGCCATAACCGCGCGACGAAAGAGAGCCGATCTGACGGGACAGTCACTCGCAGTGCGTAGACGCTGGCAACGACGGTGCCAGTGCTACAGTCAATGCGAATATACCTTCCATGACTCAGCGTTACGTGGTACGCGCCACAGCTCAGGAGCACAGTGCAAAATAAGAGCTCCCCCTATTCATCATACCCCTTACACGCTTCTTGGCCACCACATGCGATAGTATCATGCTCTTATTTTTATTACTTTTCGCGCACACACACCCTTGAGCGCTACCACCCCTCCCCCCTCCTCGCAGGCCGGTTGGCTCCGTCCGCGCATGTGCTGTGGGGAGGCATGAGCTGTTTCTCCTTTTAGCTGTGGCTTCGAAGCGAGGATACGCTTTCTGAAATTGCTATGCTTGTTGAAGAGTATTTGCTCTATTATGACATGTTTATTCTTTAAATTGCATTCGCTGGTACAAAAGTTAAAACAACCGATTACTATTCTCGAAAGCTTGTTTAAATTGGTTAGGCTATGGTGCTTCCTTATTTCTTGCATAGCTGTGTATGCTGCTTCTGCTGTTTCATATCTAGCACGACACCATCTGTGATGCTTTAAATTTACTGTACATGAGTCATTTTATTCAAGAATGAACGAAAAAAAGCCACCTTAAATATATAGATATGAAATAATAAACTTATGGTTCCTGATGCGCGTTTTAAAACATTTTATGGCGTTAGAAAAACATCAAGGGCACGCGAATGCAACACTCGACGAATCGGATTTTTAAACACACCACAATCTTCTTAGTCTACACCTCACATGCTAGATTTGACATTCGGCTACTGATTCCAATGTCACGGGTTCGACCACGGCCACAGTGGCCATTTACTGATCAAAGTCGAAACGCAAAAAAATCCTTTTGGAGGACAGAAAACTGGGGGAGTTGGTTTCAATACAAATCAGACATTGCCTAACAGCGCAAAACCATGGACGCAGGGTAGAAGTGAGACAACTACTCTCACTTCACACTTCTACCCCGCGTCCGTGTTGTTTGCGCAGTAAGACTATGTCTGATTTGTAGCAAAATATCCCCTGTGCTGTTCCTTATTAGCGAGCGTTGAATTTGTAGTCATCAAATATTTGTTCTATGTTTTTGTAATAACGCTCAGGACGTTATAAAGAATACCAACAGTCACGTGGATTGTGCGAAAAAGTGGAAACTAAATTACTACTCGAGTTTTCTTCCATTCAGTTTTCGATTGTATTCCAATGGCTTAAATCTTCGTTTGTGCTGCTAAGCCTGCAATAGATGCGTGGGAACGTACAGGGATTAGCGTCATTACTTTGATGTCAACGCGGCCAAAATCTAACGAGCGGCCGTTATTACGTTACTTTGGATTGTGTTACTTTACTCACCAAACTTTGATTACGCTTGTGGTGGCCGGTATCCAGACGGAGGGAACGAACATGCGCAAACCGCAGCTCAGCGTAGACTGTTTATTTACGTCAGAGAGTGTGAGCTCGAGAGAAGAGAGAGAGAAATTGTGCAGATGATGATAGCACTGGTGTGTGGAAGCGAAACCGAAACTTGTGCAGAATACAACATCACTTACCACTTAAAAAAAAACACGAAACACACGTAAAAGCACATTATGCACAAAAGCAGGAACAATAATCAGTATTGAAGTCTGTCAGGTCGGCGACGGTCTCTTGCACTTCGACGCAGCGTTTGTGCTGTGTCGTTACTTTGCGGAGGAGTTTAACTTGCTTCAATCACTGGAGACTGCGGTTCAGATGTTATTTCAGATGGTGCTGATTCCGCGCGATCTCTAGAAGTAGATGGCTCGTTGTCTGGAAGCAGTGCCCAGGGTGGTGTAGAGTCAGAGCTGTTTTCTGGTACGCGAAATAATTTAGATGCATTCCAGATGCAGCCGTCACTTAGCAGAAATGAATTCCAGTCTCCCTTTCTGACTACTTGAAATGGACCCATGTATGAAAGCGATGCCTTGCCTTCAACTTCGGCAATCCTTACTCGAACGAGGTCACCGTTTCGAAATGTTGGGGCCCTAGCACCGCGTCTCCTATCCGTATACTGTTGGGTGTACGACTGCTTAGCTTGGACCCTCTCGCGAACTGGCTTCAATGCAGCATTAGAGTGTACGTCGCTCCCAGAGGGCATTCTAGCAATACTGAGCCGTCTTCTGGGTTGACGACCGTGTAGCAGCTTGGCAGGTGACAAGCCAGTGGTCGCGTGCGGAGTCGATCTATATCTACCGAGGTAGTCAACAAGGAATTTTTCAACGGGCGTTTTTCAATCTCGCCGTCTGTATGCAATCTTTGAGCACCCTGTTGAATCTTTCTATTGCACCGTTTCCCTGAGGGCAGTACACTGAAGAGGAACGATGTATAATGCTCCCCTCGCGCAAGAATTCCTAGAACATTTGAGACGAACTGCTGTCTGTTGTCAGTTACAATATCGTCCGGGAAACCCTCTGAATACTTCCTGCAGGCACTCGACAACAGTATGCAACGTTACTGTCGGTGCAAACGCAACTTCAGGCCACTTCGAGTGGTAATCAATCAGGGTTATTATGTATCGACAGTTGGAAGGCGCCCATTCAAGAGGACCTCCAATGTCCATCGCGAGCTTTTGCCATGGCTTGTCTGGGAATGCCACATGTTGCAAAGGCGCGAAAGATAGTTTAGCAGACTTGTCGAGTGTCTGACAAATGTGACAGTGACTATAGCTTCCTCAACTTGTTTGTCCATTCGAGGCCACCAATAGATGTCACGCAGCCTTTGCTTAGTTATTACTATGCCAGGGTGGTTTTCGTGTACGAAGCTGACAAGCGCAGCCTTCAGCACATCAGGGATTACAATTTTTCCCCTCGGAGCAACAAGCCATCCACCTGAGACAGTTTCTCTCGCACGTCAAAGTAAGGAAAGACATCAGGGGCCACGGACTTTTTCGGCGGCCACCCTTTTGTGGCATACCCCACAACCTTTTGCAGAAGCTCGTCTGCAGCGGTAGCAAGCTGCAGCTGCTCTTTTGTCACGGATGATGACACGACCGAGACAATTTCTTCGTACACGGTTTGATTTGAAACGCTTTGAAGCAGGCGTGAAAGTGCATCTGCAATGACGTTTTGAGACTCTTTCTGATACTCGATTGGAAAGTTGTAGTACAGTACAAGCGAGCAGACCATCTGGAAAATCGAAGAGGCCCACGTCCTGCGCCAGCTGCCGAAAGCAGTTACCAAATCCTGATGGTCTGTGTGCAACACAAATCTTCTTCCGCAAAGGTCGACATGCCAATGCTCGCATGCAAACAGACATGCCAAAGGCTCTCGTTCACCCACGGAATATCTTCATACCGCCGCGGTCAAGGTTCTCGATGCAAATGCAACGTTGCGCATGTCTTCACCATTGCGTTGCTAAACCAGAACACCCAAGCCTTTCTCCGAAGCATCTGTGGTGACGATTACATCTAACTCTGGGTTGAACATCTCTATGACGGGACTAGCTGATAAGAAGCTTTTGGCGAGATCAAAACTGCGTTGAGCTTCCTCATTCCAATCACTTTCGATTTGACCTCAAAAGCTTTCTCAACGGTTCGACCAGATCAGCAAATCGAGGAATAAAACGAGAGTAGTACCCTACAAGTCCCAAGACAGAACGCAATGTTGAGATACCATGAGGGGCAGGCGCTTTCACAACAGCGTCTACTCTGGAAGGCAATGGGCACGAACCTTTGCCACTAACGACATGTCCCAAAACGTGCAGCTCTGGAACAGCGAGAAGACATTTATCATTTAGCTTCAATCCTGAAGCGCTTATGCGTTGAAGTACCGGCTTTCAGTTTTCATTATGCTCCTGGCGTGTCCGTCCCCAGACGATTATGTCATAAATGTAACAGAGCCCACCCTTGCAGTCCTTCAACAGCTGTATCATTTTCTGAAAAGCCGCAGGAGCAGAGGCTATACCAAAACATACTTGTTTGAATCGAAACAACCCATCATGCGTGATAAAAGTTGTTAGGTCGCGACTCTCCGGTGTAAGTTCAACTTGGTGATACGCAGACGCCACGTCAAGCTTCGAAAAGTACGTCCCACATGCTAGTTGATGCAGACGTTCTTCCGTGTGCGGAGAGGAAACGCGTCGGCGATGACAGCTTTGTTAGCCTCGTGAAGGTCCACGCACAACCGAAGCGAGCCATCTCTCTTTCGCACGACGACTATGGGGGAGACCCATTCCGACGCAGACACGGGTTCTATTACCCCCTGCGACTGCAGACGGCGTAGCTCCTCGGAAACTTGCTCTCGCAGAGTCAAGGGCAGGCGCCGCAGTTTTGCAGAAACCCGCGACAGGGACGAGCGATGCTGGATGTGGTGCACGAAGTTCTTTACGAGCCCGAGGCCCGTCGAGAAGAGTTGCGAAAACTGATCCTGCAGCTCGATGGGGAGCGAGGGGGGAGAGTCTGCGTGCGTGACGTTGCGGCAGGTTAAAGTTGAACCGATCATGTTTATGCGCAGACTGCGTATGGCGTCGAGTCCCAGCAAAGACGTGCTTTTGGTTGTGATGTGGCGCTCACCGGCGGTGGTTTCGCCATGAGCCGCATCGGCCAGAAAGCATCCGATGATGTTTATCTTTTCTCCGGATTAGTTGTGGAGGGTGACAGCAGGCGAGCACAACGCATAGATATCCGCGAAGAATCTGCGGTAATGTTCTTCGCTCAGCAGAGAGACTGTAGCCCCAGTGTTAACAATGAGAGAAAAAGGACGTTGCCTTATCGCAACTGTGGCACGAATTTCGTTCAGTTGGCCTTCCTCATCGTTGACGTTTAAGATTTTAATGGCGCTGGCTGTCTCTGCTTTCGGGCACGGCGCTCTTCGTTTAGCAGTTTTCTTTTCCTTTGACCTGCAGACGCTTGCAAAATGTCCAATCTTTCCGCAGTTGCGGCAGTATCTGGCTTTTGCTGGGCATGCAGGAAATTTGCTAGATGGGAAGCCGAACCACAGCGGTAGCACATGCCATGCGAGGGGTCGAATGATTCTTCTTTTGTTTCTCGCCCGCGGTTCACAGGAGCGCTGACGTTGAATACTTCTAATTGCCTTTCTGCCTGCTCGACTGCTTTCCAATGGCAACTGCGCGTTGAAGATTTAGAGACGATCCCTTGTAAAGTAAGCGCTCTCGTACCTTTTGTGAGGTTGTTCTCTCAAGAATTGGTCACGGATCATGCTGTCAGCTGCAGTTCCGAAATTGCATGTTGCGGGAAGTTCTCGTAGACCGTTTACGTAGACTTGAAAATGTTCATCGGGTAGTTGCTTGCGCTGACAGAACCGCTGACGTTCCACCAGGTCGTAGGTTGCTCTTGCGATGTGGACATCCAGCGTTGTGATAGCAGCATTGGTTGGTTGGTTTGTGGGGTTTAACGTCCCAAAGCAACTCAGGCTATGAGAGACGCCGTAGTGGAGGACTCCGGAAATTTCGACCACCTGGGGTTCTTTAACGTGCACTGACATCGCACAGCACACGGGCGCCTTGCTTTTCGCCTCCACCGAAAAGCTGCCGCCGAGGCCGGGATTCGATCCCGCGTCCTTGGGAACAGTAGTCGAGCGCCGTAACCACTGCGCCACCCCGGCGGGATAGCAGCCTTGAAGGGGTCTTCGTGAGCACTTGACGTGACACTTGCACAAGGCTCTGCGGTGCTCCTTGTTGCGCCGAGGCTGTGGTACACACGTTGGCCTTCGATTCCGAAGGAGTTCAAAAGAATTGCCTTGCGACGCTTGGGCTGTAGCCAGTCGCCTCCCAGCCCTTCCAGGAAGTTCAGGAAGACCAGCTTCCACTGTTGCCAAGGTACTGCAGGTTCGCCTGGCGTAGGCAGGAACGGTGGGGGCGGCGGGTAAGATCCGCCCGACATGTTGGGGAAAGTACAGTTTTCGGAACGGAAAACTATGCTTGAATCCTCGTCGCCATTGTGTGGTGTCCGGTATCCGGACGGAGGGAACAAACCGGCGCATACTGCAGCTCAGGGTACACTGTTTGTTTACGTCAGAGAGAGTGAGCGTGTGAGCTCGAGAGAAATTGTGCTGATGATGATAGCACTGGTGTATGGAAGCGAAACCGAAAGTTGTGCGGGATACAACAGCTGTTAGGGTTCGAAACGGTAACAGGACTAATGAAAGCTCGGTGAGTAAATTTTAATGGAAAAAGTGAACCTAAGAAGCAGATAAATACGTTGTTTTGTAAGAATTATGACATATATGAAGTGAGTTTTTTTCTTCGCTATTTTATAATCGCCTTCAGAATGTCTCGCAGCCGATTATGTTTTAGCTGCCATATCAAGTCATCTATGCCGTCTTTCGCCCTGACTGCGCAAGGACCACAAGGGAGAGTCCCGCTGCGAAAGGGGTTTGAGCCGTTGACTACTTTTCTGTAAATAAGAGTCACAAAGTGGCAGAAAGGAGCCAAATTGTTATGATTCCCAACATATGGTTGCCTTTTTTGCGAGAGTGTAAAACAGCAACAACCTGGAAGTTTTCAAGAAGAGTAGATGCTCATCGAAAATTCTTAGCGTGCTGTGTTATTGGAAAAATATGAAGCATGATTCACTGCTTGTTGTGGGTCATTTCACTTTAACGCGATAGCTTTAGAGGCCCCAGCTACCGAAACACCTGACGCTGTGTCGTCGTCGGCGTCGTCGCCCAAAAATCTCGAACATGGTGCTGGTAAGTGGTAGCTGGTAGCTGACACTGATTGAACCTAGGGTTGCCTGACATTACGTCTAGCAGGAGCTGTCAATACCGTCCTTTCTTTCATATGGGAGGGTAAAAAAGGGAGTCAGCCTGCCATGACGCTTTCACTCAAAAGTCAGACAGGTTGCTCGTAGGCTAAGCAGGCATATTCACACAGCTTAACTATCCGGAATTTATATTTCGAGTCTTAGCCTACGACATCCCGTCATACCTTTAAAGGCTGAGCTTACGTGTCGGCCATAATGCACTGTTCAGGATATAGGGCAGTGTAGAAAAGCCAGCGCGAACACGCGCTGCAACACGAGCGCTGGTCGGCAGTGAACAACACCGTTTATTGCCCAGAGCGGAGATTTTAAACCTCTGTGCTGAGAGGGTTACAGAAGAGGGAGAGAAGCGTGAGCGACAGGAACGCAGTCACGCGGCTGCCTTCAGCACAGGAACGCAGGCACGCGCGGCTGTTTTGTGGCACAAGAACTCTGGCATGCGGCTGCCTTCGGCACCAACCCAAGAAATAAATTTCTTCTCCCTTAAAATTGAAACCGCTGTACCAGTTTTCGTATTCTGATGGATCGTCTGAGCGTGGGCTGCAGAGGTTTAGTCAATTCCGACAGAATAAGTGGGCGCTCCGTTGTTGCTGCAGATAATACTTGACTCTGGCCGGCTGCTGACGCTTGAGGGCTTTGTTCTTGCTCCGATTCAGTGGCCTTGGGTGTATGCACTGGTGGCAGATCCGCACTGCTCGCCTTGTCAGGACCGCCTTCCAAATGCGCGCTTGCAGTGGCCTCTACAGACGCAGTCCCTGGCATAAACGCTTGACGACGGCGGACTTGGTCGACGTGGCGCTGCACAACTCCGTTTGCCGTGTTCACTGTTATCATTCGCTCCCCCGACGTGGTCTGTACACTCCCAGGCACCCATCTTTGGCCGGCGCCGTAGTTCCTCACGTATACGCTGCTTCCTGGCGTGATGGTCCAGTCGTGAGCGTCCGCCGACGAGTCCGCATCTCTGGGTGGCAGACATGTGTCTATCCGAGAACGTAGCTGATAGCCGAGAAGCATCTCGGAAGGTGACCTTCCTTCTCTTTGGGGGGTTCGCCTGTAGTTGAATAACAAACGCATGAGGTTGTCTTCCAGCTGTCCGTCTCGGTCCTGCAAAATCGATGTGAACACGAGACCACCGGTCCGCGGTCTTCGGCCAACTCACTAGTGGGGCTGCCGTAGGCATTGGCAGGTTTTTCGCGCAGTTGCGGCACTGCGCAGACAAGTTTTGAATGTTCCTGTCCAGGCCTGGCCACCAAAACAATGAACGCGCGACTGATTTCATTGCCGAGGAGCCCTGATGGGTTTCATGTAGCAGCTGCAACATCCGTTCCTGCGCTTTCCACGCTATCATCACTCTATTGCCTCAGTAGATAAGACGGTGATCCCACGAAAGCTCCAGCTTCTGATCAAAAAATGGCAGCAAGTCTCTCGACATTCTTTTAGTCGTTTTAGGCCATCCATGCAAAATGTAGTGTGTGACACTGGCTAACCACGGGTCTTTGGCCGTCAGCTCTTGCAATTCGCGCGTCGTCACTATACCTTCTTCCAGGGATTCCAATGAAAAGACATACCCCGGCGGTTCCCCCTCGGTCCCCGGTTCCGTAGTCGGCGCTGGTAGCCTGCTGAGGGCATCTGCTGTCAGCAGCTGTTTCCCTGGCACGTACTGTAACTTGTACTGGTAGCCACCCGAGAATAGTGCCCACCGTTGAATTCGCGCGGCAGCCATCGGCAGCGTCTGACGGTCAGGCCTGAGCAGTCCCAGCAGGGGTTGATAGTCGGTCACCAGGGTAAACTGCCGACCTAGAAGATAGTCACGAAAACGAAAAACGCCAAAGATGAGGGCTAGTGCTTCTCGCTCCAGCTGCGAGTAGTTTTGCTCTGCTTTTGTTAGTGTTCTGGAACGTAACCCAATTGGCTTGTGTTCATTTCCTATCGAATGAAACAGAACTGCGCCCACACCATACGGAGATGCGTCACACTCTAATTCCAGCTCCTTGTTAGGGTCAAAATGCACGAGAATTTGTGCATTCTTCAGGCTTTGTTTAGCTCACTCGAATGCTGACTGCTGCGGCTGTAACCACTCCCAACGGGTTCTTTTTCCCATGAGTCGATATAACGGCTGAGCGCAGTCAACATATTCGGCAGAAACCGTGCGTATTACGTGAGCATATCAAGGAACGAACGTAGCTCGGTCACGTTACTTGGGCGCGGGGCTTGCATAATGGCGTCTACGTTTTTTTTCGACAGGGTGTAGGCCTTACCGATCTATACGATGCCCAAGGTAAGTCACTGAAGTCTGCCGGAACTTGCATTTGTCGGCCCTAAGCTTGACACCATGCTCCCGGAATCGTTCCAACACATTCTTGAGCCGCGTTCCGTTGTCTCCTTTGCCTTCTGACACTAACACATCATCAAGGTAGGCTTGGACGCCTGGTACCCCGCTGACTACAGCGTCCATCTTTATTTGTAATATAGCTGGGGCAGAAGCTACTGCAAACGGAAGTCTGCTGTAACGAGAAAGTCCGCGATGCGTGTTAACACAAAGCCCACGTGACGCTTCGTCAAGGGGCACTTGATTGTACGCGTCCTTCAAATCCAAGTTGCTGAAGTATTCACCCTAATTTAAATTCGCGAATATGTCCTCGACCACTGGAAGTGGGTAATGCTCTGTATCACAAGCCGGGTTAAGCACGACTTTAAAGTCCCCGCATATTCTTACGGTGCCATCTTTTTTCAGGACAACTACGATGGGCGTAGCCCATTCTGAATGTTGCACGGGGGATAAGACACCAAGGGACAATAACCGATCAATTTCACGAGAGACCTTATCACGGAGGGCGTAAGGAAGGGATCTGGCCTTACAGAACTTCGGCGTCGCAATCTCCTTGAGCTTTAGGCTGGCTGGCGGTCTCTTGATGAGCCCCTGGTCTGTCGAAAAGACATCTTTATACTCAACGAACAGGCTGTTCACCATGTGGTCGCTTGGCGCGTTTCTTGTCGAATCCGGCGCAGTGAGTTCTGTCATCGAAACGCCCGTCCTGCCAAGTGCCGCAATCAGATCGCGACCGCACAAGCTAGGTCCTAAACAGTCAAGCACAATAAGTGGACAGGTTACCGACACATTTTTGTATCGCACCAGAAGTTCGAGTTCGACAAGCACCGGCAGTTGTCCCGTGTACCATAACTTCACACGTGGCGTTTTCAAGCGTAGCCACTGCGTTCGGTGTCGGTCGTGAACGTTCCGTGATATGACGCACACCGGGGATCCTGTGTCCACTTCCATTTCCAGATCTATTTCCCCCCATCGAAATGTCCGGCGAAACGGTGGTTCCCACCAGTTTTTCCTTTCCGAAATTAACGTCCAGACGTGTGCCTCATCCGTGCTCTCGTTGCCAGACGCTGTTTCAACGGTCAGTGCCTTAACACTCGCAGTTCGCCTAGCAGCATTTCCATCTGTTCTGGCCTTGTAGCATTTCTTTGCCAAATGACCGCGTTGCCTGCCGCGGAAACATTGTGCGTTAGCCCAGCGGCAGGCGTTATCACCGTGTGTTGCGCTTCCACATCGTCGCGGCGGCTGCGTTTCGATGGAGGCGAAACGAAGTGGCGTCGTGTGCTGTGCGATGTCAGCGCACGTTAAAGATCCCCAGGTGGTCGAAATTACTCCGTAGCCCTCCACTACGGCTCCTCTTTCTCTCTTTCCACTTTCATTCCCACCTTCCTCCCTTCCCTTACGGCGCGGTTCGGGTGTCCACAGAGCAAGTGTGACAGTTACTGCGTCTTTCCCTTCCTGTGAACCAATTTAACTCTTGCACTGCGCCGCTGGTATATTATCTCGCGATGAAGAGCGATGACCGACTTGCATTCTTAGCACCGTTCGTTGTTCTGCATTAATATCGTTTGCATCGTTCTCGGCTGTTTCTGCTGCTATTGACAGCGTTTCGACCTCCTCCAGCGTCAAGTCTTTCTTCGCCAGTAACTGCTTGCGTAGGTTAGTTGAGCGTACACCGCAAACAATTCTATCCCTCAGCATTCGGTCTAGCACAGTCCCAAAATTGCAGCCGTCTGCTACGCGCCGTAGTTCGACCAAAAGTGCCTGTATTGCCTCACCCTCTTGTTGACAGCGGGTGAAAAACTTTAGGTCTCCGCTATCTCGTGACGCTTCGGGTCGTAGTAGCTGTTTAAAGCTGCGACTGCTTCCTCATAAGTGAAGGAATTCGGCGTCCGAGGTGCAAGGTCCGAGGTAGCGAATGCTCCATAGACGCCCATTGGTCCAAAAAATGGCTGCTCATGGGCACCGCCATATTGGGGGGCCACTACGTATGAGTGACGTTGAATGACGTCTACGTTTGTTTTTAGCGCGAATTTTAAAGTGGTCTTTTTATAGAACCCGCATTTTCAAGCCGGTATCTCATGAAGGCTGCCTTTCAGTGCGCACCATCCTTTGCCAGTCAAATGTGCTCGAGTTCCTGCTAGTTATGGCCTTGCTAATGTGCAATTCGGTACCCAATGAAAGTGACTGGCAAAGAAGGCAGCATAGAAAGGCAGCAACACTTTCAGACGCTGGCTTACCTTGGCTGGCTAAGAATGCAATCATGCATGATTCGTAGTGGAAACCTTGGTGGAAATACTGGTGCTAGTACTTTTGAGTACAAGGTATGATGCACAAAGCACAGGTTGAAGTGCACAGTTTGCAATACAGTGTATGGAAAGTATGGTTTTCATATTCATGGTTTATTACAGCCACCAAACAAATACAGCGATAAAGCACACCAACAAAAATACGCGTCACAGGCAGCTCAAGCAGTAGTTTCTTTAAGCTGACTATTCATCTCAATGGTCACAGTGCGGATAGAAAAAAGCCCTGCAGTTCCACGAACGTTACCAGGTAGGAAATTGAAAAGCATAGAAGACAGTGCTAGGACAGCTTCAATTGAGGCAAACATAACATGACATAAGTAGGCGCATCAACATGGGTCGCAGCCTTTTTGACGACAGATACGCAGACTGTTCGAAGTGCTTGGAACAAACCCGCAAGTCTCGCAGCTGCCATGGTGTCTTCTTCTCCAGGCTGACGTTGTGGTAGAACTGCACCCACGCTCGGCACCTGGACGTGATGCAACGTGCACGTTATTCACAATTGCGCCGTAAGGAATACTGCATACTCCAAACGCCAATGCGTCATTATTCCTGTCAATGCTAACTGCAGTACAATATACTTCCATTATATCTGAACTATGGTAGTAAATGCTCGCCCCAAGCTCTCAGCGTCTAAGAGTGCGGTTACGTACGCTCGTCCTCATGCCATGTGGTTAGCTGTACTTTTCTATGGTTAAGATTGACGAGAATGAAGTGCGTTTAAAGTTACCCTAACGGTCATGCATATGCAGAATAGCAATAACAAGACAGGCAGTAACTCCTGCTGAGTGAATTCAGTTGTAGCACCCCCAAGGCCGCGCATATACACGTGGCTGAATTTCGATACTACCAGTTGCGAGGGTCAAATTGGCTTCGCGGTGTTGGAAAACTAAACAGTGTTGTGCTCAGACTTGTCAGGCAGCACAATTGGTTTTAAATTGCCCTTCCGGTCAGTGGCATGCGCGTGGTTGCTACTGAGAGCCCGGTATCAAGTTAACGCTGGTGATAGCCGGCTGCGTGAAACTCACCCTAAATCAGACAAATGGTGGGCCTCTTTCGCACAGCTCAGCACTTAGAGTGTGTGCCCTGTAGTGTAGTACATAAATATTGCCAAACAAAATGAAGCCAGGCGCGCACGAACTGGTTACAGAAACAGCAGCGAACAGCCCAACGAAAGCATTCGGAGCATACCTAGAGCAGACGCCTTGTAGCAGACGACACTGACAAGAGCTCACCTGTGAAAGTCCAGCGGGAAGCGGTGTAGCTTGACACCGACGGCACTGTCCATGCTGTCGCAATGCGCCACGGCGCATCGTTTCTTCGCACGCCGCAAGCTCATCTTGAAATAAAGCGCTAAGCGCTTCAAAAGAACAGCGCAAAGCGTGCAAAGACGGATAAAAACTTCGCACTGGCCGCACATCGAAGGAAACGACAAAACCGAGAAAACTGCCGCAGCGGTGCGGCGGGGTGCAAATTTTACAAAACGGTGAAAGAGAAGAGACGCGCAAGGGCGACGAAAACTTCGCAAAAGGGGCATTTCGATACTGGCGATAACAAACCGCTTCGTGAGCTCCCGCGGCCACTGTGGCCGGGTGCCGAAACGAGGCCTGCAAAGTCAAGCTGCAAATGCACCGCACACTCATCAACAGGGGGCGTAACAAGAACGTTGCAAAAAATTAAAAATGCGGCGTAATGTTTTGCTGAAATAGTTTACCTGTTTTATAAAACGTGGCATAATATATTTTTTTCTTTACGTTGTTTTATAGCGTTTTTATTTGTGCTTTTGAATTTCATTAACTAAGTGCTTCGCCCCCCCCCCCCCCCCCAAAGTGGCTGTGCTGCTGTCGCGCTAGACCGTTTTTGGGCCAAGCCTTCGCCACCATTTTACATCCGCCTTGATTCGTCCCGCTAACACTTGAACAGTCTGCGTGCTGAGCGCTGCCACAAGCAAGGCTCGCTGGCGTCTTGAGTCAGTAATAGCATTGGCTTCAAAACATGCTTCAGCCCCATATTTTGAAGCCAATGCTCCTTAGCCCTCCACTACGGCCCCCTTTCTCTCTTTTCACTTTCACTCCCCCTTCCTTCCTCCCTTCCGTTACGGCGCGGTTCAGGTGTCCACAGAGCAAGTGTGACAAATACTGCGCCTTTCCCTTCCTGTGAGCCAACCAAAGTCGGTAGCTGCAGGATGGTCATAGCTCTCTTCGGCGCTTCACGTCGCGGCAGGCTGTCGGCTTCAACTTTTTTTCGGACTCGTCGCCACTGTAGTAAGGCCAGCGCGAACACGCGCTGCAACACGAGCGCTGGTCGGCAGTGATCAAAAACGTTTATTGCCCAGAGCCGAGATTTTAAACCTGATTTGTTTATAGGAAGGGAAAGGCTCGGTAACTGTCTCACTTGTTTTCTGTGGACACCGCAACCGCGCCGTAAGGGAAGTTAGGAGTGAAAGTGGAAAGAGAGAAAGAGGAGCCATAGTGGAGGGCTGCGGAGTAATTTCGACCACCTGGGGATCTTTAACGTGCGCTAACATCGCACAGCACACGACGCCCCTTCGTTTCGCCTCCATCCAAACGCAGCCGCCGAGGTCGGGTTAGAACCCGGGCACTCCGGCACAGTAGTCGGGCGTCTTACCACTGCACCACCCCGGCGGGGCAGATTTTAAACCTGATTTAAACTGATTTATTTATAGGAAGGGAAAGGCGCGGTAACTGTCTCACTTGTTTTATGTGGACACCGCAACCGCGCCGTAAGGGAAGGGAGGAAGATGGGAGTGAAAGTGGAAAGAGAGAAAGAGGAGCCGTAGTGGAGGGCCACGGAGTAATTTCGACCACCTGGGGATCTTTAACGTGCGCTGACATCGCACAGCACACGACGCCTCTTCGTTTCGCCTCCATCGAAACGCAGCCGCCGAGGTCGGGTTCGAACCCGGGTACTCCGGCACAGTAGTCGGGCGTCTTACCACTGCACCACCTCGGCGGGGTAGATTTTAAACCTCTCGTGCTGAGAGGGTTACAGAAGAGGGAGAGAAGCGTGAGCGACAGGAACGCAGTCACGCGGCTGCCTTCAGCACAGGAACGCAGGCACGCGCGGCTGTCTTTGGCACAGGAACGCCGCCACGCGGCTGCCTTCGGCACCAACCCAAGAAATACAACAGGCAGATATGCTTTATATGTTTCCATGGAATTGACAATGGTTTCGGAGCGTCAAATATATCGTGCCTCTGTTATTTCTTCATGTTCGATCTCTTCGTGGGCTACTCTACATGGTATTTCTCCAAAACGTTTTCGAATTCTTCACACGAAGTGAAAAACACCTACGAATTCAAAAATGATACCAGTATATTGATATTTGGCAATGTTATGCTTTTAGAGTGAAATGTGGATTGTGCGCCATATAGAGTTAACTCAAGACTACCAAGAGATAAGAAAATACGCTTTTCCTTGAATCTGAGCCACATATCTAACTAGTGTTTATCTTAAATTGTAATAACACACACAAATTCGAGCTTTTGTGACATTCATTTAAATAGTCGAGCTCACGCATTTGTGTGTCATATATCCGCTCTTTTGGGCGTAGAGGAGCTTGTATGCCTTGCGCACAATAGCCTCCGGATTCTGGGTTGGGTGAGGTCCGGCTAGAGGAGGATGATATAGCTTATTGAATTTGGCGACTCATATTCAACTGTTGTTCTTTCTGTAGCTTTTATGGTTGTTAGCCACTCGAAGGATGGCGTAAGCTTCCCACTTGCACAGTCGAAGTTTCAAAGGTTCGTTCAGAATCAAGACATGGGCCTTGCGAAAGAGATGGATGTCTAGAAATTATTAATACCTAGTCAAAATTCAAAACTGAGCTCTAAGAGGTGCGCTGACAGTACTTAAGCGACATTAGTCATAAGGTTTCTGGGTGGACTATCTCTATCTTTTCAGGCTTCGGAAAAAGTCTGATTATTTTTAATATCCCGAAAACTTGGCTTCTGCGGATTCCCTAGTGAGAAAAGTGTGAGTGTGCTTTTTAACACGAGAGCCATTGCGTACCCATGAATAAAAAAATTCAGTTCGTGTTTGCTCCTGCCGTTTAAACTCTGGCTGCCTTGAAAAATTTCCACTATGCCTCTGGCGGCGTTTCAGCGGGATAGCTCCTGTAACGCTATGTCAGAAAATACATCCGGAGGTGCCTGAGTGTAGCATTTCAAGCCACGAGGCAACAAAATTGCCAGTTTGCTCGCGGCAGATGATAGGTACAGGTTACAAACACGGGGACCAATGCAATCTCCCTTTAGAATCACAGCCTCTAAGATCACCAGCTCACCTCTTGCAGGTTATACTTAGCCACGTGACAAACACTTGGTTCTTATCACACCGCATTTCATACCTCGCTTCCTGGAACTAGTTCGAAGCCGCCTTCCGCTAGAGGAACATACATGGTTCTTGACATGGCCGGAAGTGGCCACTGAGAAGTGGCCACTGACCCACTGACCTACATTAACCATACCACGGCATGCATTGGTAAATATTGTCCAGCCACTAATAGTGGCTTGTTAACATCGAATATATCATGGCATACATTGGTCAATATCCCCCTGCCAGTCGTGCCGGCTTCCCAACATTGTGTATATCTGCAGATAAAATGGTCGACGTTGGCATACAATGGTAAATATTGTCCTGCCAGTATAGCTGGCTTGTTGACATTGAGTATATCTTGGCATATAATGGTTAATGTTATCCCACCGGTCTTAGTGGCTTCCCAACAAAGTATACTTGTTGGTTCTAGTGCGCAATATTGCCCAATGAGCTGAGGTGACTTGCCAGCATTGCACCTATCATGGCATACATTGGTGAATTATGAAATGCCAGCATTGATGCTTGTCAGCATCGAATGTATGTTGGCATACATTGGTAAACATCCTCCCGCCCTCCGTCTTAGCTTCTCAGCATTGCATATCTGCAATTACAGTGGTTGATGTTGCCGGACAAAGTGTAATGGCTCGTTAAAATACCATACATCTTTACATAGGTTATTCAGTGTTGCCATCATGGCTTGTCAACTCGAAATATTTACTGCCATACGATCGTCAATATTTTACTACTATTTGAGATGGTTTGCCAATATTGTATCCATCATGGGCTATAGTGGTCGATATTTTATGGGCAGCTGGGATGGCTCGCCAACATTGCGGGCATCATTGTATGCAATGATTGACATGATCCTGTTATTATAGCTAGCTCATCTACATTGAATACATTTTGGTATACAGTAGTCGATGTGGCCCCCCAAGTTTTGGGGACTATACAACAATGATTATGACTGGGTTATAAGGGTCGATATTGTCCACCGAGTTTTGACGGCTGGAAAAACATTGTACATAACATGATGGGTTGGCCGGAATTGGCTTGCAGATAATAATGATCAATTGTCAACTTGTATATCCTGATATATTTTTAATGTCCCGAACAATACTGTCGTGTCTTTCGCGATGGCTTACAAGCATGTTTCGTACATCGTCAACGATACAGTATCAGTAGTAGAGAACATTTATTCAAGAAAAATGGCTTAGGCGGTAAGGGCACGGTTGGTATGGGTCCTCCCCCATTGCTCCGGTGGCTGAACCCCAGCCGGCATAAGGATTAATTTTCTTGGCAAACCTATGCCATGAGATAATGGCAAAGATTCTTTAGCCAGAATATCTAGAAAGCCCCGAAATGAATGATTGGTGGCACTACGCATGCAAGCAGGGCATGCTTCGTGCAATGTTGCCGTCGAGTCTAACGCGTGGCTTATGCCGTGTATGAAGCGCTTAGAATTTCCCGATGCTGCGCTGTTCTCAACTATTAAGACGTTTAGTACAGAGGTGGAATGCGAAGCAGTTACAGGCCCTACCATTCCTTATACGCCTTCAACGTGATGCGTGAGGCCACTCATATGTCAAACTTTAAGGAATACTTCGTCGCCCTCCGCGATAAAATCGCAACAAACAGACGCATATTTTTTTAAGCTGACAACAGTCGCTGCCTATATATAGAATCACAATACAGTGCAGCATACAAGCATGTACACTTCTGCAATCTGCGGTAGGTCAGTAAGACGTAGCATCTTCAAAACCATATATACTATAGAATGTCTGCCCGGCTTATTTGTTGCGAGGAGGTTTTACAACCGCATTATAAAAACTTGTTCATAACTGGAAATGGACACATAAATGCTTTATTTATGCATTATTTCATTTGCGTGGTCAAATAAAAGATCAAATTCTGGAAAACAGAGGTCGAAGAGATTGTGCTAGTGAAGGCAAATGCTGCACCGTTTCATCATGCATGCTAGCTGACTCCTCAACGGCACCAGCACCGACTGTATTCCGCCATAGGTAGTCTTGTAAGCACAGAAGACGGGCTAGCTGCAGCCTATTTTGTGTTGTAATTTACATCCGCCATAAATTTGCACTCGATTCCTATATGCCGGCGTGCTCTGCTTTAAGTGATTCAGCAAGATATGAATGATGAAAAAACCCTTTAGTCTCTTGATGCGGCGTGGCTCATAGTCAAAAGGTAGATCCTCCACATCAAAAAATAAAGCATTATTTTCTTACGTTCTCTACCTTCGCCTGGCAGAGAAAAAAATCTAGCTTTCTCAGAAGTTCTGGAACAAAATGTATTTAAATTCAATAGTATTGCACGCTGCAAACATTTTACTACAAGTTGTGTACTTGCTATGGCAGCTGTTAACTGGTTCTGACTTAACCTTTCCTGGTAAAGACTTAGAAGAGAAAATATTGAAGATGTTTGAAGCATAGAAACCCCACAATTAGAGACTAGAAATAAGTGCCAATGAACGTTTTGTTTTACAGAAGCAAAAAAAAAAAAACATGAATGCGTGCCCACCACCAATATTTTTGTTATACAATTATTGTTACCTGGACATGCTGCTCTTCAAGGAAAATATTTTTTTCGAATGCTGTATAAGCGCGTGTATAACTCTCATGACCTGCCTTCGAATATTTTTGCAATGTCGGCATAACATCACGCGTTTAAATGCTTGTTCCAATGCAGTATCCTGGGAGGATTCTCCATGCTTTTTAGGAATATTATCAAAACGCATTGCAACCTGACCGAGGGTATTTCAATCTCAACCCTCAGCCTCTCTCTCTTCGATGTTCCCTCTGCTCTCTTGCAGCGCAGGTGCGTACCTCGCTGGTTGTGTGCTGCAGCTCCGCTCGCACACGGAGAATAATTAGTACGACCACGACATGCCTCGCCCTGTCTCGCGGAAGTCTGCAGCTCAATGTGAGTACCACTGACCCTTTATTTTAAATATATGTTCGTAACGGAGTAGGTTTTTGGGAGCATTTGTTGCTTTATTTGCCTCTCATGTTGCTACACTTCCCTGTAAGAGTAAATACTCCGGATTACTTGGACAGACCTTTGCGTGCCAATTTCCTCTTGAGCTGCTTCGGTTGTCGCCGCATGCACGGCAGTGCTGGACGACTGCTAAGATATCCATTTTTTATACAGTGTGGCGTATTAACTGGAAAATAATCATTTTGTCAGTCATTGGCACCTGGTAATTAAGATTAACTGAATGTGCTTATCTGCTGTTTATGTATGCCGACAGTACGAAAAACTTTTGCTTCAACTCTACTGCACCGAAAAAAATGCATTCTTCGTGAATTTCATTTTCAGCACACTGACTTGAAAAAACTAATTTTGTAGCAGTGGGAAATTTTACTGCTCATGAAGAGTTTTCCCAAGCTGTACTAAAAACAATTCTGCTTAATATTGTCTCTTATTTTTGTTTTCGCTTGCAGATGTTTGTACGAATGGAAGATGGTGACATGCAAGCTGCTGGAGCATACATCGGCAAGGGCTGCTGAAAGCTGCTGTCCTTATAACCGAGAGCAAAATGCGCATGCTAGAGATGCTGGCTTGGCAGCCACCTGAAGCTGCCTTTAATGCGGCGTCTTCCTACAACCTGGGATCTGCCGACACCTTGTCAATGGGCATAACAAGAGGTGAAGTCCTGGAAGTCTGAAATAATTCTGTCTATTGTTTTTCTTTCACTATGTACAACATGTCCACCTAATCAATATCCATGAAACGAACAATTCTGGCTTTTTTGTGTGAATGCATGTATACTTTAAGTATGCTGTATATATATTATTTGCTGCATGTAAAATACCTGCACAAAAACAAACTCGATCCCATGTTTGGCGCACGACGGCCTTAACTGCCTCTGCGCCGTAACACCCATCAAATAAAAAATAGTAACTAAAGCAACAATAAACAATAATGGGATTGCCTGGATGCCAATGATGCAAGGCCAGGAATAAGCTTGGGTTGGCGATGTTGGGCAGCCGATGAGCCTAGCTGGAAAGCAGTTAATAAAAGCCAGTGAGTAAGCTTGTTTGTAAGTATTGGACAGCCAATGTGAGTGGCTGGATGTACGTTATATAGGAGCCAGTGGATATGCTTGGGTGGAAGATATTGTTTAGCAGTTGAGTGAGGCTGCATGCCTATAAATAACTAGCCTGCCATTGGTGGCCTATGTAGGAAAGCCAGTCTAGTAGAATGGAATATATATTGGCACGGGTAGCGTCCCAATGAAACACCATTATTAGCCACAATATTGGGCTAATGGCGGTCCATTGACGGCGTGCTACTAGGGGGGGGGGGGGTTCGCGTTTTTATTTACAAGGGTGTGATGATTACATTGAGTCAAAACTTCAACTGAAATAAAAAACAAACAGGGACATGATATATATGCTTTCGTATATGTAAACTATGATTTAGTGACGCCAGAAAATAAATGATTCAAAAACAACCATTACTATCCTAAGAATCACTTTACACAGGCGACTGCAAAAACATCTGTGGTCAGCTCAAAAATGAAATGCTTATATGCATGTGCCGCTGTAATTTAAAATATAGTTTATGAATTTCATGCAATTATATTAAAGTATATGCGGTTCATTTTTACGACTGTTTGCTTGTGAAAACATATTGAGTCCTTGTGTGACTGGGAAATGATAAACTGATTATTCTTTCTGAAAAGAAAAAAGTGATTTATTTCTCTAGTGCACGCTGATGCAATGGAGAGTAGGAGCGCAGTTTGTTGACTGACTGAGTGTAGGGAATACGGATCTACTTTGCGGTTACATTTTCTCTACAAGTCATATTAATATGACTGAGTAAGGTATTCGTGGCGCAGGACTTGGAATGGAGTCTATCGGAGGTGTTGTTTTCCGTCTCGTAGCGGAAATGAGCACAAAAATGTTTGTCTCAGCCTCACAAAGTAAAAAAACTAACACGAAATACGTCTTTGTAGCCACAGCGTGCAATCGTAGGTTGGAATTCGCCATTTAATTCAAATGCCTTTCTAGGCCGTGTGGCGTTTGAGGCGTCAAATTGTGAACATTGTTGGTCACCAAATATACCATAACCTAAATTATGCAATAGGCAATTCGTAACCTACTATTTGAGATTTGTTAGTGCCGAGAGGAGAACCAAAAAGTACGAAAATGAAAACGCAGAGAACCTCTAATAGTTACACCCAAGAAGGGGGGGGTGGCTCCTTTGATAGTTTCCAAAATTTACTTCTCGCTAATAGCTCTCTCAGCTTTTAACATGGGCATTTATTTTCGGCTTGTAAGTTGGCAAGTTAAGTTGTTGGTTAAAGCTCAGCTACTTTGGCCATTTGATGAGAAGAGAGGAGTTGCTACAGAAAGCTTTGATGTTGGGAAAGGTTGAGGGTTACCGGAGAAGGGGTAGGCAGCGAACACGATGGTTAGATGGCATCCTCGAGGCGCTGTAGATGAGAGAAGGTTGCCTTACCACCGAAAAATGTGTAAGGAAGTTCGAGCACCGCCCTCGGCAGTGGGCGACACACCGAGTGATCTTTTGTGCCCCACTTTGTTTCCTCACCTAGGGAAGCGGAAAGTTATGTCACCTTAGGAAGATAGTGAGAGACAGGAAAGCGTAGCGTGGTATGGTCCGTAGGGTCAAGAAGAATTGGACACAACTGAACGACTGAACTGAACTTAACTGATGTTGGCAACGTATTTGGCGACACTCATATGTTCGTATGAGAGCAATGACGGAGGATCTTTTTCTCGCATTTTACACACGACCTGGACTCCTAATTGTCAACAAACCAATTAGAAGAAGACAGACTAGCCATTTATATAAAGCGTGAAGCATTGCTAGAGAAAGTCATGGCCGTTTTCTCGGCTGATTGACGTTTAATAGGACCAGCTGTGAGCTTTAGATTCGTAAGCTTAGATTAGGGTGAAGCAATCAACATTGCTGCACTTTATTTCAGAGACGTTCGCTACGAGATTGACGTTGGCAAAGATGAGCTGACATTAAGCTATGTTAGAGCGGTAGGCGACACTTTTTGGAAATGCCAAGGGTATAAGAACTGTATATGCTGTTACTGAGTGTCAGATATCTCGCAGTAGTAGTCTATCACTTGTTATGAAATTTTCTCAGCATGGAAATGTTTTCTGCTCCTTTTCACAGGGCTAAAATTGCGGCGGAGCATAGACAGTACGCGGACAGTCCTTACGGCAAAGTGTAGGATGTCTCGCAGCATGAAATATATCTGTCGCATATGCCTCCATCGCATAAGCGTTTTATAGCGCAGCTTCTTGGCACTTTTTTTCGGGTTTGCGTAACGTCGCCGTCGCCATTGTCCATCGTAACCAGCTCCACTTTCACTTCCACCTTCATTCCTTCCCTTACGGCGCGATTCAGGTGACCACAAAAACAAATGTGACGGACACTGCGCCTTTCTATTCCTGTGAGCCAATTATGAAAGGCACGCTTCAGAGCTCAAGTGGAAGACGTGACCACACATGGTACACACTGCAAACATAATAATTCATGATTAATTCAAATGCAGGGTAACATTTGCACTAACCGAGAATTCACACACTAACAAAGAAAAGCATGGGCCCACGCGCTGCCTTCCGCCATCTCCCGATAACTTAATTGCTTTCTAGATTTCTGCGACCACAAACCTTCCTCCATGAAAGTCAAAAAATGTTAGTGGAATGCGTTTTCAAAATAATATGTATGAAAAATAAAATAGTTTTCTGTAATAGTACATGTCATGCTAGAAATTCTATCGAGAAAGGTGAAACACTTGATGAGCGGCGCTCAAATTAAACATTAGGAACTAGCGCAATCATCAGAAACTTTTTTTCGCTGGTTTGTTACATGGCTTGAAACGTGGGACCAACAAGGGCGCTGCAATACGGTGTATGTCAGCAGACCGGAGTAGGCTGTCTGTGTAGAAGGCAGCAAACGTTGCTTATCGTGGCAGTTGCTGACACGGATTGCTTGGTAGCACAGCAACGCAGCTAGAGCTGCGGAGTAACTTTTCCATTTCGGAAGAAGATCGTAATTGATGACCACTTGCCGATATTATGTTAGAGGCCGAGCAATAGGTGAGACAAACGAAGTAAAGAAATAAAAAGTGCGTGTCGCTTAATTTTTAATTAAACCACTTGAATTCAATGTATGCGAGTTCAGATTCTATACGTGGATACAAAGAGCCTGACAGTTAATATTTCTTTCTCACTGTGAGGACTAAGATAATAATTTTTGATTAATCATCATGGTCGGCGTAATTTTTATACAATTAACCTCAATGTTCTCGCATACATTCAACCTCCCTTAGTGTTGCCGGATTTTAGTTCCTAATATTTTTCTGCATATAATGCTGCATTAGCCGCGCGAACTTTGTAAGAAAATGCGAAAATGTATTGCCAAAATTTGGTTGTGACCAAATCATTCATGCGAGATTTTAATGAAGGGATAATTACTACCGAGTAGTTTGATTCGATATGCTAGGTGCGGATTAGCCTAACCAAGGGCACGGTTCTGGCAGCTTTGATATAGGCATGCGCACCGTACGATGGCTATCACGCAGCTCCAATCCTCCCCGACAAAATTTTAGATAGTCTTTCTAATAAGTGCAATTGGCATGTCTGCCGCTATGAATGAGCGTGGCGCTGGTGATCAGATCACGGATCAAAAATTCGAGCCTAAATAGAGTTTGAACAGATGCCGTTGTAGTTTAAACAGCAGAGCGTGGGACGTGTAATTCTAAGGTCGTTTATTCGAATTTTTTCTTAGGCATGTGGTTATTTTTCTGTTAATTTGTGGGTAGTTGTCTCCACGATTACATTAGCATTTCAGATTGATCTGCACAAAAAAAAGAGTCCCTTTGTGACGGTACCTTTGTATGTTATATATTTTACTTATTTACAAATACAGCTATCACCGGACATTGCTACATTGCAGGAGTGGATACAGAAAATTTCGCATAAAACAGAACATTACCGAAAATCCATAATTGCAAATTATTACAAAGGTAGGTACAAGATAGCAAAATAAATCCAAATGTTTAGGCAGTTTTAGCACAGTTTGATACCTAGGCTGTTCACGTAGCGCACAGTGGAAATTGATCCACTATTTGACAGATAAAGGAAAGGAAGAAAACTTTCTGACATCCAAAGGTGGCATAAACGGCGCCATGTTAAGAGGGTTCGGAGACTTCAGGCGCATCAGTGTCCAGCACACACACACACACACACAAACACACACACAAGAGATTACAAGACTATCACAAGGAATTCTACTAATAGGGTTTGCACGGGGAGTGACACAGACGGAAGTAGTGAAGGAAATGGGGGCACAAGGTTTAATTTGTCTGTACATTATCTTCTGAAGGAGAATAATGCGTTCACACATGCGTCTGATTTGAAGTGTCGCAAGTGATAGTGTGTGAGCTTAACATGATGGTTAGAAGTAGCAGCCCTACCTCTGATACATACACATCTTATCGGTTTTTTGAATATTTTCAACATTAGCAACATTTTGATCAATGTGCGGTGTCCATTCTGCAGAATTATATTAAAGCACGGCCCTTAATATGCATTTGTACGCAGTCACCTTGCAGGTTTGGGTTTCATCCTTTACGCATGTTCTTAAACGTTTTGAGACTGAACATTATATCGCATTATGAGCTGAGCAACTCCTCTTATTTATTTGGTGATTGTGGCAAAGTTAGATGTAGCTGTGTTAAGGACGGCCGATGAAAGGAAAGGCGAGAAATGCAATGCATTGAGTGTTAATATCTGCCTACTACTAGTTGGATAAGTACATAGGCCAGGAGTATCCCGACAAGAGAGCTGAGAAGTGCACCACAGGAGTGCCATTCCTCACAACCTGCTCTTTGGCGCGGGTTGATGCTGCAGGTCGCTCTTATTTTCGCGCAGGTGGCTCTTACGCTTGATAAGCGTCCTAGTGTAGCATCCAGCCATTCTGCTGCTCTATTGCGACGAAACGGTACCTAACCACTTTCTGCCGAGCACATTGTGACGTCGTGCCGTAGCCGCTCAAGCTGAGAAGGGCAAACCACTGCACTATTTTGGACCTTACACTATTCTGCTTATTTTAGCTGACCTTGTAACGTGAAATGAAGCATTGGTAGTCGAATGTAGGTTACTCGTATGAGCCACGGGGGCTATTTGGAGGCTCATCAATATCATTTCATCATCATTTTTTACCCTTAAATTGTCTTTGTTTAGAGCATCTCCTAGAAGGTGGAGTAGAGAAGCCGTCATATAATGCACTCATCAGTAACATCAACCAGATTTCCAGTGAAACTCAATTGAATGAACTTGGGGCACCTGAAGAAACGCTTGTTCAAGTGAAAGTTCGCTGAAATGAAATAAGCGGCTGTAAGCTTGTTTTCAATAGCTCTAAGAAATACCGGTGGCCAAATCCTATCTCCGTCCATTCATTTGTCGCTGCGCTCTATTGCAAGTGATGAATGCCGTAACGTTTAGCAGCACATTTGAACTTAGGACTGCAGGTGTCTTGAAATCACTGGCATTGTCGAAGATATCATGAACATTATCCGGCACAGTGATTTGCTGGGCACAAAGGCCTTCGCTTTCTCCAACCGCACCATTGCTTTAGCAGATCGTGGTTAACCAACATGCAATGTGCACCTTTTTTTAGGCAAAAGGCCCAGTATGTCTAGAACTCTAGCTATGGCTCTGGAGCCCATTAGACATGCCAAGATAGCTATGGATTCATCGGACTACAAACCTGCTCATATAGCCAACACAGTTTAGAGCTAAATGACAGTCAATTTTCGCCACTGGGTGATGAAACGCGGTTTAACGTAGGATAGGATAGGATAGGAAATACGTTAGTTTCTCTAGGAGGGTCTTGTGCTAGTAGCGGAAGAGTTCCATCTTCCGTCTTCTCACAGGGTCGGTGCCCCTATTCCAGTGCTCCGCTGAGCTTCGCTGCTCGCTGGGCGTGCTGGATTAAACCTAGTTGGCAATCCAAATCGCCGCTGCAGAGCCGGCTCTCTCACTGTTCCGCACTCGGGTCTTTACTAAAGCTGTCGTTATTTTTACATTGCCACGTGATGTGGTATAGCGAAGGTTTGCTACCACACCATGGGCAGGTGTCTCGATATTGTGACGGGTAAATTTTGCTCAGGGTATGCAGGTTAGGGAATGTTCCTGTCTGCAGTCTTCGCCAGTACACGGCCTCTTGTTGTTTTCTATCCCGATGAGGCGGCGGATAGCGGATCCGTACCCCCTTATAATAGTTCAGAATGTCGGAGTACGTAGGGCCGACTCGCTCGGGTAGATCGTCCGATTGGGAGGAAGCTCGGATCGTGTACCCTCGAGCTACCTGATCGGCGCGTTCGTTCCCCGCTATGTCGGTGTGTCCTGGCACCCAGTAGATGTTGTGTTTGACTTTTGATGGGGTCGTGCTATGGAGGAGCCTAAGGGCGGCGCGACCTATGCGGCCGTTCATGTAGTTACGGCGCGCTTCTCTAGAATCTGTAAGAATGGTAAGGGACGTGTTGCTTCAATACCCGGCTACCACCGCAAGAGCAACGGCCAGCTCCTCCCCTTCGGTTACCGTGCATTCCCTGACTGAGGCGCTAGCTAGTTCCTTTAGGTTGGAATCAATAGCTACCGCCACTGCGCTATTATGTGAGCTTCCTGTATACGGAGCCGCGTCCGTGTATACCGTTGTGGATCTTGTAGCTAAATTTAGTTGTACATACTTCACCCGGGCTGCTCTACGGGCCACATGCAAGATGGGGTCCATGTTCCGGGGAAGGGAGCTAGCCTTTAGCGTCTGGCGAATTGCGTCCGGTATGATCGCAGTACGATTCTCGATTTCCGCAGTTGCACCTAGCCCCAGTCGCCTAAGAAGCGAGCGCCCTGTAGGAGTCTGCTGGAGCCTGGCTATCTGCGTGACCAATTGGGCTTCTTTGATCTCTTCGAAGGTGTTGTGAACGCCAAGAGCTAGCAGTTTTGCGTTGGAGGTGTTCATTGGTAGGTGCAGGGCTGTCTTGTAAGCTTTGCGGATGATGTAATCTGCACATTCCACTTCTCCTTTGTTGAGGTTGAAATACGGGAGGGCGTAGCCTACGCGACTGAGTACCAGTATAGTACCAGGCTCTGAACCAGGCGCAGGGTATCCCCCTCTCGCATACCGCTCCGTTTCTGCGACACACGCGTGATCATCCTGGCGACCTGAGTGGTCGATTGCTTGAGAAGGCCGAGCGTATGGCTGCATCGCTGATTATTCTGAATCCACATTCCTAAGACTCGTATCTTGTCTCGTTCGGAAGTAGCTGTCCTTCGAGAGAGACATTGAGGGTCCCTTCTTTGTGTTTCCCTTTGTGAACTCGCGAGAGCTCGGATTTTTCTGTGGAACAGGCGAGACCTCGTGCATGGACATATTCTTCTACGCAGGTAGCCGCTGCTTGCAGCCGTTCTTCTTTCTGCGGTACAAACTTGCGGGCTAGGCTTGTTGAAGTGCTCTGTATAAGTTGGGAGGCACAAGATGAAGCCGCGGAAAACGTTCGTTGAAAGAAAATGAGCAAAAACTTGATTTAGTTAAAATGAATGGCACTTGCTTTGGGTTCTGTGGACCTTCGACGTGAGAATTAGGAAAGTTCCTAGAAGTATATACTTGGTTTAAATAACGGATACATAGTATACCAATGTTATACCAATTATTAAAAAATTAACAATATCATGTATCACATATATAAAGACATGGACTGGAGAACAACTTGGAGGGAGGATGAAAACTAGAAATCCCACTCAAACGCTCAGAAACCCGGCAAAAAAACTCAGCAATTAGAAAGTCCTCTTAATAACTATTGCAATTTATTTGGTTCTATTTCAAAAAATCTCATGTGTATTACATTTATTCATTTTTGTATAAATTATATTCTGAAGCTGTGTATGTGCTGCAAACTTAAGTTAAAAAGTCGGCATGAGCTGCGAAGAAGCGGATATAAGACAGTTTCTTAGCTTTGGGGAGGAGTAATACAAGTTGTGGATAAAACAAAGTTGTGAAATTTTATGCTGAAGGACAAATGATTGAAGACTGAGGGGTGGTTCGTTAAGGGTTACACTGTGTCGTCCTTTTCACTGCGATGTGATGAAACGGGCCGCGCAATTATTTGATGTCTGCAAGATGATAATTGGATTGGTCTAATATGATTCCACAGCACCAAGGCATATTGAAGTTTCGAGTTAGCGTATAGAATGGGGTGAAAACGAGAGGGATCGCCTGGTAAATCCTAGAAACTTGCAAGCATCAGCACAATGCCGTTTCAATGTTCTCAGACAAGGTTAGGTTGTTGTTGACGATTCCAAGATACCTGTTTGATTCTGATCCTGAGAGCGGTATAGAATATAATGAATACAGATAGCTGAGGGTTTTGCGTTTTACACGCAACAATGTGAAAGTGAACGTACATGAAGGAGCTGGAAGATATATATATATATATATATATATATATATATATATATATACAGTTACATTACTATTCCTAGTTTATGTGATTACCGAAGTAAAAATTAAAAAAAAAGACAACATACAATTTCCAATGCTTTCCTTGGCCTCTCCGACTGTTGGCTTCGTTCCTTCAAATATATATATATATATATATATATATATATATATATATATATATTGTAGTGTCACACCAACGCTCGGTGATTGTCGACAGTCACAAAGACGACGAGCGTATGTCGAAAGGGGCGTGCTAAAAAAGAAGACGGCAGACAAAAGACGAAGACGCAAGAGACTGACGCGCTAGTTAAACGGTCGACCTGTACACCGACCTCAGCTTCAACGCACCCTTACATTTGGTGGAGGTGCTGGGTGTCGATCCCCGTACCTCTCGCCCCTGTCATGTTACCCCTGTCATTTTTCGTTCCATAGCCCTCTGCGTTGTACTCAACTTAAGTAGAATCCTCGTTGCTAGTTTCCACGTTTCAGCGCCATAGGTGCGCACAGGTAAGATGTAACTGATGTATAGTTCTTTCCTGTTGAAGGATGCTGGTAAGCTGCTAGTGATAATCTGCGAGTGCTTGTCAAATGGGCTCCATTACAGTCTTATTTTTCTTGTAATCTCTCTTTCATGGTCCGGATCTGCGCTTAGTACCTGTCCTAAGTAGACTGCTTCGTTCTACTGCTTCAAGGGCTCCGCTACCTAACGTAAGCTGCTGTTCCTTCCCGAGGCTGTTCAGCATTACCTTAGTTTTCTGATAATTGGTTTTGAAACCTACCGTTCTAACTTTTCTGTCTAGGTCATCAATCATTCTTCGCAGTTCATCCTTAGAGTTCTCACCAAGGCAATGTCTTCAGCCAATCGCAGATGCCTGAGGTATACTCTATTTATCCTTATCCCTATCTACTAGCATTCTAAGTCTCAGAATACTTCTACGCAAGCTGTGAATAGTACTGGAGAGAAATGTCTCCCTGCCTATCCCCTTTCTTGATTGGATTTTTGTTACTTTCTTTACACGCATCAATGTGGTAAAAAGCAGGTGCAGGCGGGGAGTGGAAGAAAGTGCAGGTGGGAAGAAAAAAAAAACAGCAGATGGAAGGAAGCACAATAATAGGTATGACCCCAGGCGACAAAAGCAGGAATTGTGTGACCTTCATTGTGTGTATGGTGGGGGAGGCTGACATTCCTTTGGGCCACCTGCAGTAAGCTTGACTTGGCCGTTTTGGGTGTGTTTGAGGAAGGAATTTACGGGGTAACTGAACTTTGAAGTGGAGAAAGAATACCAGGGCTCTCATTAATACCGGCATGCAGGGCATTAAATTTATATATAAAGTACGATTCTCACTGTTCCCGTTCGCGGTTGCTATGGAAGCCGCTCTGGAGCAGGAAAACTTTAAGTTTGTCGAATTCGTGACTTTTCTGTTGCAGGTGTTTGGACAGGGGAAGGTGGGGGAGAGATTTGGTGTGTGCGCGATGGTTGTTGAAACGAATTCGGAAGGGGTTCTCGGTCTGCCCTATGTATTGCATTTGACACTCGCCACACTCGAGCATATATACCACGTTCCTGGAGTTACCATTCAAATTCCCGCGGATGGAGTTTTTAAAATCAGAGTGTGTGCTCTTTGCCGTGGTCGTTGTTTGCATGTGTTTGCAAACTTGACATCTATTCTTTCCGCACGGCATAAACCCAAAATATCTGCTTTATCGATAGTAGAGTGTACTACATAATTTTGCAAATTTTTTGGTCGTCTGTATGTAACCCGCGGAACCACAGAAAAAAATTTGGAGAGGCGATCACTTTGTTCGATGATGTTAAAGTGTTATTTTAGTATTTTGTTGATGTTCGGAAGGTTGTTTGCGAAAGTTAAGATCAGGTTTGAGCGGTGTTCATTTTGTGCTGCCGGCCGGTCTTCCCCAAATGTTTCATTGCGATCAATTAATCCCGCTTTTTGGATGGCATCATCAATAATAGTTGGCGGATAGTGATGGTGTTTCAGAACCTCCCGCATACGGTTGGAATTTTCCTCGAAATCTTTTGAGCGTGAGCAGATTCGTTTGAATCTTATTGCCTGAGAGTATGGAATTCATGTTTTGCAGTGGCGCGGGTGGCCGTTTTTAAAATGAAGGTATGGTTGTCTGTCCGTGGGTTTTCTGTAGACATTGGTGATTAGTGCCCCGTCTTCAAATTGAATTAATACGTATAGGAAGTTAATTTGAGTGGAGGAGTAGGTATGTGTGAATGAAATGTTGGGATGTATGTTGTTAAATGAGGTAATGATTTGGATGAGTTCCTGCTCGTTTTCTGTCCATATGATAAATATATCATCTAGGAAGCGTTTATAAAAAGCTGTTTTTTTTTTGGTACGAGCGTACGAAGTCAGATTCAATGTGATCCATGAATATGTTAGCATAGTTTGGCGCCATTTTCGTTCCCATGGCTGTACCACTGATTTGTAGGTAATACGAGTTGTTGAATTCGAAGGAATTGACTTTTAGAACCAGATTAGCGAGTGATGCGATGGCGGTTGGGCTAGGGGAGTTTGGGGCTTTGTGTTTTTCATATGATGTGATCAGAGCTTGGATCCCGTCCTCGTGCGGAATGTTCCTGTAAAGGGACACCACGTCAAGGGTCACTAAAAGGGCACCTTTGGGGACAGTAAATTTAGATAACTCTTTCAGGAAGTGATTAGTGTCGCGTATGTAAGATGTATGTTTGGGAGGGATATGTTTGATGAGGGAATCGATGTAGTTAGATATTGGTTCTGTGAGCGTGCCAATGCCGGATACGATTGGTCGACCGGGATGATTTTCTTTGCGCACTGTCGGGAGCATGTAGAAACGCCCTGGGGACGGATCTATTGCGTCTAGTGCCTTTCTTACTCGCGGTAGTATTTCCCCTTTCTCGGTGAGTTGCTTTAGAGTTTGTGTTATAATTTTCTTATATATGCATTAATGTTGTCTGTATACGAACCTTGAGAGGTTCGTATACAGACAACATTA
Source organism: Amblyomma maculatum (assembly GCF_055883805.1). Lineage (NCBI taxonomy): Eukaryota > Metazoa > Arthropoda > Arachnida > Ixodida > Ixodidae > Amblyomma > Amblyomma maculatum. Next base: position 77,374,872 of record NC_139346.1, read on the forward strand.
ATGCCCAAGAAAGTAGCAGGGGGGACAGCGGCCGATGTAGCTCAGTTGGAAGAGCTCCGGACGCGTTATTCGGAGGTCGTGGGTTCGGTTCCCACCATCGGCACGTTGTTTTTTTTTCTACTTTGTGTTTATTTATCTTTCCCCTGAACACATTACATTACTAATTGACGTGATTATGAAGTAAAAATAAAAAAAAAGACAAAGTACAATCCCCAATGCTTTCCTTGGCTCGCCGATTGTCGGCTTCTTTCCTTCATATATATATATATATATATATATATATATATATATATATATATATATATATATATATATATATATATATATATATATATCTTCCAGCACCTTCACATACGTTCACTTTCACATTGATGTGTGTAAAACGCCCAAAACTCAGCTGTCTGCATTCATTGTATTCTATACCACTCTCAGGAACAGAATCAACAGGTATCTTGGGATCGTCAACAACACCCTAACCTTGTCTGAGCACATTGAAAAGGCATTGTGCTGATGCTTGCGAGTTTCGAGGATTTATCAGGCGATCCCTCGCTTTTTTCACCCCATTCTGTACGTTAACTCGAAACTCGAATATGCCGTGGTGCTCAGGAATCCACATTAGACCAATAAAATCGACCATCTCGAAGACATCAAAAAAGTTGCGCGGCCGGTTTCATCACATCGCTGTGGAAAGGACGACACAGTGTAACCCTCGACGAAGCACGTCTCAATCTCCAACCATTTGTCCCTCGGCATAACATTTTACAGCTTTTTTTTATCCACAAATTGTATTACTCCTCCCCACAGCTAAGAAACTGTCTTACATCCGCTGCTTCGCAACTCATGCCGACTTTTTAACTCTAAGTTTGCAGCACATACACAGCTTCAAAACATAACTTATATAAAACTGAATAAATGTAATACACAGAAGATTTTCTGAAATAGAATCAAATATATTGCAATAGTTATTAACAGGACATTCTAATTGGTGATTTTTTTGCCGGGTTTCTGAATGTGTGAGTGGGATTTCTTGTTTTTAATCTCCCTCCAAGTTGTTATTCAGCCGCTGTCTATACTAAAACGATACATGGTATTGTCATTTTTTTAATAATTGGTGTAACATTGGTCCCCTTCATGGATCACTGCCTTGTCGTGGCGGAGGGGCTTGCGAAACTCGATGAAGCCGTGAGCTCTGCTGTGTAGGGCCACCCAAGATAGACAGGTCACGGCAGAGTTCTGAGAAAATGTGATTCACTGGAGAAGGTAATGGCAACCCACTCCAGTATTTCCTGCCAAGAAAACCCTATGGCCAGTCACAATACCATTAATGATATGGCGCAGGAAGATGAGCCCCCCAGGTTGGAAGGCGTCCCACATGTTACTGGGGATGAACAAAGGGCGATTCCTAGTAGCTCCAGGACGAATGAAGCGGCTGGGCTAAAGCCAAAAGGGCGCTCAGTTGTGGATGTGTCGGGAAGTGACCGGAAAGTCCGATGTTGCAAAGAGATATATCACATAGAAGATCTATGACGCAAGGTAAACTGGATGTCGTCAAGCGAGAAAGGAACAGATTGAACATTGATATCTTGGGTATCAGCGAGCTCAAGTGGACCGGAATGGGAGAATTTAACTCCGGCGACCATCATGTCTTTTATTGTGGGCACGAATCCAAGACAAGGAATGGGGTCGCTCTCATAGTAAACAGAAGAATGGGCAAAGCAGTGCTAGGGTACAACCCCAAAAACGACCGAATGATTTCACTTCGGATCCAAGGTCCCCCTTTCAACATAACAGTTATCCAAGTCTATGCACCGACCAGTACTGCTGAAGAAGCTGACGTTGAGAGATTTTACGCGGACCTACAATGCCTTTTAGACCGCACCCCATCATCAGACGTCGTTTTTCTCATAGGAGACTGGAATGCTAAGGTCGGGAGTGAAGAAATACCTGGAATTATAGGCAAGTTCGGTCTTGGCGAGCCAAATGAAGCTGGGCAGAGGCTAGTAGAGTTTTGTCAAGAAACCAACCTGATCATAGCGAATACTCATTTTCAACAGCACAAGAGGCGCCTGTACACATGGACTTCACCGGACGGTCTGTACAGGAATTAGATAGATTATAGTCTTTGCCGGCAGAGATGGAGAAGCGTTATACAAGCAGTAAAAACAAGGCCTGGGGCCGATTGTGGCACCGATCATCAGCTTCTTGTTGCCAAAATAAAGCTTCGAGTGAGGAGAAAGCAGAAAAGTAGAAAGCCTTTCAGGTATGATCTGGATCAAATTCCATTAGAGTATGCTGTGGAAGTGAGGAATCGATTTCAAGAATTATATCTAGAAGACAGAGAGCCCGAAGAGATGTGGACTGATGTTCGTGATATAATACAAGAAGTTGCTACTAAGGCAGTTCCAAAGCAAAAGAAATGCAAGAAAGCAAACTGGTTATCTGAAGAGGCTTTGCAAATAGCTGAGGAAAGGAGGATGGCAAAAGTTATGGGAGAAAGAGAAAGATACAAGGTTCTCAATGCGGATTTTCAGAAAGTAGCAAGGAGAGATAAGAATGCCTTCCTGAACATACAGTGCCAAGCAGTTGAGGACAACAGCCAATTAAGGAACACAGAGCTCTGTATAAGAAAATCAAATATATCAAAGGAAGCTTCTGTGCTAAGCTGTGCGCGATAAAGGACAAACAAGGCAAGGACCTAACTGAAGCCTCAGGGATAAAGAAGAGGTGGCAGGAATACACAGAAGAACTGTACAAGGAGGATCGAATGTGCAACCCCAACATAAGACGGTTGTGATTACTGGTCTCGAGCCGGGCATCCTGTCATTAAGCTCTAAACTGTGTTGGCTATATTGACAGACTTGTAGTCAGATGAATCCATAGCTAGCTTGGCATGTCTAATGGACTCCAGAGCCATGGCTAGAGTTCCAGACATACTAGGCCTTTTGCCTAAAGGAAGGTGAACATTGCATATTGCTTAACCACGATCTGCTAAAGCAATGATGCGGTTGGAGAAAGCGAAGGCCTTTGTGCCCAGCAAATCATTGCGCCGGACAAGGTTCACGAGATCTTCGACACGGTCAATGGTTTCAAGACACCTGCAGTCCTAAGTTCAAATGTTCTGCTAAATGTTACGGCATTCATCACTTGCAAATGAGCGCAGTGACAAATGAATGGACGGAGATAGCATCTGGCCACCGGTATTTCGTGGAGCTTTTAAAAACAAACGTACAGCCGCTTATTTCAGTTCAGCGAACTTTCCCTTGGACAAAGGTTTACTAATGTGCCCCAAGTTCATTCAATCGAAGTTTCACTGCAACTCTGGGTGATGTTACTGACGAGTGCATTATATGACGGCTTCTCGTCCCGCCATCTAGAAGTTGCTCTAAATCAAGAGCATTTAAGGGTAAAAAATATTGATGAAATGATATTGATGAGCCCCCGAATAGCCCGCGTGGCTCAGACGAGTTACCTACATCCTACCACCAATGTTTCAGTTCACGTTACAAGGTCAGCTAAAATAATAAGCAGAATAGAGTAAGGTCCAAAGCAGTACACCGGTTTGCCCTTGTCAGCTTGATCGGCTACTGCACGACATCACCCCCCGGTAGCACATGCGACCGGCCCGATACAGGAAATTGATTGGCGACGTCTGGTCCACCATTGACCCGGTGTTGCCAATGCGCTACCAATAATGGTACAGCCATGCGATAACATTGACCACTCTGCGACCAGTGATTTACATGTTCCCTAATGATTGGCATTCATGGCCTATCAACGGGCAATAATGACGTTGTGTAAAGAATTCCTCGCCAACGTTGTATACACATTCATATATGATGGCCAATATTACCCAGCCTTTGGCAAACGTCATCATCGACATCATCAGCCTGAATATACCCACTGCAGGGCGAAGGCCTCTCCTATATTTCTCCACTTAACCCGGTTCTGTGCTAGCTGCATCCACTTGACCCCTGCGAACTTCTTAATCTCATCCGCCCACCTAACTTTCTGCCGCCCCCTGCTACTCTTTCCTTCCCTTGGAATCCAGTTTGTTACCCTCAGGGACCATCGGTTATCCTCTCTCCGCTCTACATGTCCTGCCCGTGTCCATTTATTCTTCTTAATTTCTACTAGAATGTCATAACTTGAGTTATTTCTCTGACCCACTCTGCACGCTTTCCATCTCTTAATGTTACCCCTACCATTTATCGTTCCATAGCCCTCTGGGTTGTCCTCAACTTAAGTAGAACTCTCTTCGTTAGCCTCCATGTTGCAGCCCCATAGGTGAGTACAGGCAAGATGCAACTGTTGTATAGTTTCCTCTTGAGCGATACCGGTAAGCTGCTAGCCATAGTCTGCGAGTGCTTGCCAAATGCGCTCCATCCCAATCTTATTCTTCTTGTTATTTCCTTTTCATGGTCCAGATCTGCAGTTACTACCTGTCATAAGTAGACATATTTGCCAACTACTTCCAGTATTTCGCTATCGAATGTATAAACTGCTGTTCCCTCCCGAGACTGTTGAACATTACCTTAGTCTTCTGCATATTGATTTTCAAGCCTACTTTCTACTTTTCCTGTCTAGGTCATCAATCATTATTTGCAGTTCATCCACCGAGTTGCTTAGCAAGGCAGTGTCATCAGCAAATCACAGATTACTGAGGTATTCTCCATCTACCCTTATCCCTGACTGCTCCCATTCCAAGTCTGAATACTTCCTCTAAACAAGCTGTGAATAGTACTGGGGAGATTGTGTCTCCTTGCCTAACACCTTTCTTTATGGGAATTTTGTTACTTTCTTTATGCAGAACTATGGTTGCTGTGCAGCCACTACATATATCTTCCAGCACTTTCACGTACGGCTCGTCTACCCCCTGATTTCGCAATGCCTGAAATTTGCAATGTCTTGCCCATAATTCACGAATCATGGCATACATCGGTATATATTTTCCTGCCAGTATATATGGCTTGTCTGCATTGAATATAGCTTGGCATTCAGTGGTCAATATCATCCCGCTGGTTTTAGTGGCTTGCCAACATTGTATGCATCTTCAGTTCCAGTGGCCGATATTGCCCAACGAGTGGTGGCCACTGGCTTATATTGAAGATATCATGGCATGAATTGCTAAATATTGTCCAGCCAGTATTGGCGGCTTGTTAACATCGAATATATCTTGGCAAACATTGGTAATATCCCCCTGCCAGTTGTGACGACTTCCCAAAATTGCGTATGTCTGCAGATAAAATGGTCATTGATGGCATACAGTGGCAAACATTGTCCTGTCAGTATAGCTGTTTTGTCGACATTTTTTAAATCTTGACATATATTGGTTAACATTATCCCACTGGTCTTAGTGGCTTCCCATTAAAGTATGCTTGTTGGTTCCAGTTGGCAATATTTCCCAATAAGCTGTGGCTACTGGCCAGCATTGGAGCTATCATGGCATACATTGGAGAATATTGCAATGCCAACATTGTTTGATTGTCAGCATCGAATTTATCTTGGCATACATTGGTCAATATCCTCCCGCCAGTCGTCTTGGTTTTCCATCATTGTACATCTGCAAATAATGTTGTCGATGTTGCCTGAGGAAGCGTAATGGCTTCCCAAAATACCATGCATCTTTAAATAGATTAACCAATATTTTTGCCACCATTGATGGGCTCTCAAGTTGAAATATTTACTGCCATACAATGGTCAATATTTTACTACTAGATGAGCTGGTTTCCTAATGTTGGCAAGCTACGATGGCTTGCCAACATTGCAAGCATCACTTTATGCATTGGGTGATACGTTCTTATTAGTATAGCTTGCTTATCTACATTGAATACATTTTGACACACAGTGGTCCATTTGGTCGCGCCAATTTTGGGGACTTCACAACAATGAACATGACTGGGTTATAGCGGTCGATAATTTCGACAGAGCTTTAACGGCTGGAAAAACATTGTACATAACATGACGTGTTGGCCGGAATTGGCTTGCAGATAGTAAAGATCAATTCTCAACCTGCCCTTATATGTAACAATACTGTCGCGTCCTTCGCGATGGCTTTCAAGTATGTTTTATACATTGTCAACGACATAGTAACAGTAGAAGAGAAGATTTATTTTAAAACATTGCTTAGGCGCTAAGGGCACGGTTGGTATAGGGTCCTCCCTCATTGCTCCGGTGGCTTATCGCCTGCCGGCGTAAGGCTTCAGTTTCTTGACAAACACATGCCATGAGATAAAGGCTGACATTCTTTAGCCAAAGCATTTAGAAAGCTCCGAAATGAATAATTGTGTGGCACTACGCATGCAAGCAGGGCATGCTTCGTGCAATGTTGCCATCGAGTCGGAAGCGTGGCTTATGCCGTCTACGAAGCGCTTAGAAATGCCCAACTGTTGCGCTGTTCTCATCTGTGAAGAAGTACAGAGGTGGAACAGGCAGCAGTTACAGGCCCTACCATTCCTTCTATACGTCTTCAGCGTGATGCATGAGGACACTCATACGTCAAAATTTTATGAATACTTTGTCGCCCTCCTCGATGAAATCGCAACAAAACAGACACATAATTTTTTAAGCTGACAACGGTCGCTGCCTATGTATAGAAACAACACGGCGCAGTATACAAGCAGTGAAGCACACTTCTGCAAACTGCAGTAGGCCAGTAAGGCGTAGCACCTTCGAAGCCATATATACTATAGGTTGTTAGCCAGGCCTAATTGCTGCGATGAGGTTTTACAATTCATATCCAGAAAACATTTGTCCATAACTGGAAACAGACACATAAATGCTTTATTAATGCACTACTTCATTTAGGCGGTGAAAGAAAAGATAAAACTCTGGAAAACAGAAGTCGAAGAGATTGTGCTAGTGAAAGCAAATTCTGCACCGTTTCGTCATGTACCCTAGCTGACTCCTCAACGAGGCGCCAGCACTTACTGTAATCCGTCGTTGGTGGTCTTGTAAGCACAGAAGACGGGCTAGCTGCTGCAGTAATTTACATCAGGCATATACTTGCATTTGATTCATATATGTCGGCGTGCTCTGCGTTGAGTCCTTCAGCAAGGTACGAATAAGGAACAAATAAATGTTCTTGATTTCATCATAGCTCATAGTCCAAAGGTAGATCCCCCCACATAAAAAAATTAAAAGCATTATTTTCTATATGTTCTCTACCTCCTCCTAGCAGAGAAAAAAATCTAGCTTTCTCAGATGTTCTGGAATGAAGTGTATATAAATTCAATAGCCCAACTAGCCCAACTTTTCACTTCAAGTTGTGTACTTGCTGTGGCAGCTGTTAACTTGTTCGGACTTAACATTTCCTGGTAAAGACTTAAGAGAGAAAATATTGAAGAAGCTCAAAGCATAGCAACCCCAATATTGGAGACTGGAAATAAGTGTCAATGAATCGTTTTGTTTTACCAAACACAAAAAAACATGAATGCGTGCTTACCACCGAAATAGTTGTCATAAAAGTATTGTTGCCTGGTCATGCTGCTCTTCAAGAAAATTATTTCTGTCCGAAAGCTGTATAAGCGCGTGTATAACTGTAATGACCTGCCTTCGAATATTTTTGCAAAGTCGACTTAACGTCACGTGTTTAAATGGTTGTTCTTATGCGGTATTCTGGGAAGATTCTCCATGCTTTTTAGGAACATTATCAAAACACTATGCAACCACACCGAGACCATTTCAGTCTAGAAATTACGTTCGTTTGCTCTAACAGTTTAGAAAAAAATGTACCCTCTTTGCCTAAAGTAATCAGGCAGCAGGGTTTCCTTCTCAACCGTGCTTTGAACCCTTGATCAATTTCAAGAGGCAAAACATGGTCTTTACAGATAAGCGTGATGGTCTTTATTTTCGCCCATGTGATTATTAATTTGGCATGTCCTGTAAAACGCTTATCTAAAGGGCTAAGGAGCAAATCGGGCAGCTTGGTTGCTTTTGGGAAAAGACGACACGTTCATTTAGACAGGCGGCTGCTTGCGACGCAGCGGTGCCAGACTCCGCCGTGGCAGCGTACGCATTCTTCGTTCCCACGCCTGAGCAGCGTCCATTGAACCCCGGAGGAATTCAAACTGCGGTGTCATATGAAACCATGCGGACAGCGCTACCGCGCTCGCAAGACTGGCGTTGGCGCGCTCTCTCTCTTAGTTCTTCCCTCTCTCTCTAGCAGCTCAGGTGCGCGCCTCGCAGGTTGTATGCTGCAGGCAGCTCCGCTCGCACTCCCGGAGCATCACGACATGCCTCGTCCCGTCTCGTGGAACAGTCTGCAGCTCAGTGTGAGCACCACTGACCCTTTAGTTTAGGATATATGTTCGTAACGAAGTAGGTTTTGGGAAGCCATGTTGCTTCACTTCCCTGCAGGAGGAAATACTCGGGATTACTATGACGGACCTTAGCGTGCCAATTTCCTCTTGGGCTGCTTCGGTTGAGCTCCATGCAAGGCTGTGCTGGACAACCGGTAAGATATCCATTTTTTATTCAGTGCGGCGTATTAACTGGAAATTAATCATCTTGCCAGTCATTGGCACCTGATAATTAAGATTAATAGGATGTGCCTATCTGCTGTTTATGTAGGAGTGAGAAAAGCGTTTTCTTTATATTGTATTGCACGAAACAGAAAATATGCATTAGTCATGAATTCCGATTTCAGCACACTGACTTGGACAAACTAATTTTGTGGCAGTGGCAAATTTTACTGCTCATAACAGTTTTCCAAAGCTGTACTAAAAAAACAATACTGGATAATATTGTCTCTTATTTTTGTTTTCGCTTGCAGACGTTTGTACGAAAGGAAGATGGTGACATGCGAGGTGCTCGATCATACATCTGCAAGGGCTGCTGAAAGATGCTCTCCCTATAACCGACCGCGAAATGCGCATGCTATAGATGCTGGCTTGGCAGACACCTGAAGCTGCTTCTAATGCGGCGTCTTCCTAAAACCTGAGATCTGTCGACACGCTATCAATGAACCGAACCAGAGGTGAAGGCTCGGAAGTCTGAAAGAATTCTGCCTATAGGTAGTTTTTCACTATGTACCACATGTGCACCTAATAAATATCCATGAAGCGAACAATTCTGTTTTTATTTTGTGAATGCATGTATACTTCCAGGATGCTGTATATATATATATATATATATATATATATATATATATATATATACCGGGTGTCCCAGCTAACTTGAACCAAGGGTTACAAAATAATATATTTGAGATAAGTCAGTGAAACCAGTTGCATATAACTACCAGCCTGCTTGCGCGCTACAGGCAATTTTTGGTTTCGCAATTAGTTAATTGGCTAATTATGTTATGTTTTCTAATTTAATAAATATTCACCTTAGACCAAAAATGTGAATTGGAAAGTTGTAGAGCACCTTCAGAAACCCCCATTCCGTTAATTGCGATAAAGAAAGTCTCACGTGTATCTTTTTTCCGGGCTCAAAAGAAAGCCCGCGAAATACAAATAATACCACGTGACTAGCGCATTTGAGCGCAGTGATCGCGGTGCTTTCAGTCGTGGTTTGAGCGAACGAAATCAGATGCGGCCGTGACCCGATGGTCCCGTTGCAGCGGCAGGCAGAAATGTTGGCGATGGTTGGAGCGAGCTCGAGCTCGCCCGTCGCCACCACGATCTTGGCCAGGCCTACGCACCGCAGCAGCCTACATCACGACAGGCGGATGACGATAAAAAACCGGCAAATGAAGGTGCAGCGCTAATTTTAGTCGAGTCAAATGTCATCTCGCCCCTTTACCCAAGCCTGCATGCGCAGATTCAGTGGCTGATACCTTATCGCTCATTCGTATGCCGTAAAGTTCGCTGATGGGAGAGAAGGAGGGTTTGTTAGAATCGCGGTGGTGTCGGCTCGCCGCTCTCGGTGCTACTTGCACCATCACGTGGGCTGGCTGTCGGACGCGGGCGAAGATGCCATCGCAGGCATATCGGCCTGCCGCTTTAACGGGGCAAAGGAGACACGGCCGCAGCCAATTTCGTTCGCTCAAACTACGACTGAGAGCACCACAATCGCGGCGCACAAATGCACTAGTCACGTGGTATTATTTGTATTTCGCGGGCTTTTGAGCCCAGAAAAATAGATACACGTGCGACTTTCTTTATCGCAATTAAAGGAATGGGGGTTTCTGAAGGTGCTCTACAAGTTTCCAATTCACATGTTTGGTCTAAAGTCTATATTTAATCAATTAGTAAAATTAGCATAATTAGCTAATTAAGTAATTGCAAAACAAAAACCCCTGTAGTGCGCAAGGAGGCTGGCAGTTGAATGCAATTGGTTTCACTGACCTACCTCAAATGTATTATTTTGTATCCCTTGGTTCAAGTTAGTTGGGACACCCGGTATATATATATATATATATATATATATATATATTATTAGCTACATGTAAACACCTGCACAACAACAAACTCAACCCTGTTTGGCGAATGATGGCCTTAGCTGCCTCGGTGCCGTAACATCCATCAAATCAAAAAATAGTCACAAAAAACAACATTAAGCAATAATGGGATTGCCTGGCTGCCACTTATGCAAAGCCAGTGGACAAGCTTGGGCGGGCGATGTTGGGCAGCCGATGAGCCGAGCTGGATATCAGTTATTAAAAGCCAGTGAGTAAGCTTGGTTGTAAGTGTTGAATAGCCAGTGAGAGTGGCTGGATGTACCGTCTTTGCCAAAAGTAACCGAGCAGCCCAGCCGGCCGGCGGAGCAGGCACGGGGCCGCGCTGCTGCGCTACCATCGCCGTCGCTGGCCGCTGCTCTCCGGCCAAGGTAGATATACCATGGTAGCGAAGGCTCCATAGACGCCCATTGGTCCAAAAAATGGCGGCTCATGGGCACCGCTATATTGGGGGGCAACTACGTATGAGTGACGTTGAATGACGTCACGCATACGTATGTTTTTAGCGCGAATTTTAAAGTGGTCTTTTTATAGAACCCGCCTTTTCAAGACGGTATCTCATGAAGGTTGCCTTTCAGTGCGCACCAACCTTTGTCAGTCAAATGTGCTCGAGTTCCTGAGAGTTATGGCCTTGTTAATGTGCAATTCGGAACCCAATGAAAGTGACTGGCAAAGAAGGGATCATAGAACGGCAGCAACACTTTCAGACGCTGGCTTACCTTGGCTGGCTAAGCATGTAATCATGCATGATTCGTAGTGGAAACATTGGTGGAAATACTGGTGCTAGTACTTTTGAGCATAAGGTATGATGCACAAAGCACAGGCTCAAGTGCACAGTTTGCAATACAGTGTACGGCAAGTATGGTTTTCATATTAATGGTTTATTACAGCAACCAAACAAATACAGTGGTAAAGCACACCAACAAAAAATACGCGTCACAGGCAGCTCAAGCAGTAGTTTCTTTAAGCTGGCTATTCATCTCAATGGTCACAGTGCGGATAGAAAAAAGCCCTGCAGTTCCACGAACGTTGCCAGGTAGGAAATTGAAAAGCATAGAAGACAGTGCTAAGACAGCTTCAATTCAGGCAAACATGACATGACATAAGTAGGCGCATCAACACGGGTCGCAGCCTTTTTGACGACAGATACGCAGACGGTTCGAAGTGCTTGGAACAAACCCGCATGTCTCGCAGCTGCCATGGTGCCTTCTTCTCCAGGCTCACGTTGTTGTAGAACTGCACCCACGCTCGGCACCTAGACGTGATGCAACGTGCACGTTATTCACAATTGCGCCGTAAGGAATACTGCATACTCCAAACGCCAATGCGTCATTATTCCGGTTGATGCTAACTGCAGTACAATATACTTCCATTATATCTGAACTGTGGTAGTAAATGCTCGCCCCAACCTCTCAGCGCCTAAGAGTGCGGTTACGTACGCTCTTCCTCATGCCATGCGGGTAGCTATACTTTTCTATGGTTAAGATTGACGAGAATGAAGTGCGTTTAAAGTTACCCTAACGATCATGCATATGTAGAATAGCAATAACAAGACAGGCAGTAACTCCTGATGAGTGAATTCAGTTAAAGCACCACAAGGCCGCGCATATAGACGTGGCTGGATTTCGATACTACCAGTTTCGAGGGTCAAATTGGCTTCGCAGTGTTGGAAAACTAAGCAGTGTTGTGTTCAGATTTGTCAGGCAGCACACTTGGTTTTAAATTGGCCTTCCGGTCAGTAACATGCGCGTGGTTACTCCTGAGAGCCCGGTATAAAGTTAACGCTGGTGATAGCCGGCTGCATGAAACTCACCATAAATTAGACAAATGCCTCTTTCGCACAGCTCAGCACTTAAGTGTGTGCCTTGTAGTGTAGTACATAAATATCCCCGAAAAAAATGAAGCCACGTGCGCACGAACTGGTTACAGAAACAGAAGCGAACAGCCCAACGAAAGCATTCGGAGCATATCTAGAGCAGACGCCTTGTAGCAGACGACGCTGACAAGAGCTCACCTGTGAAAGTCCAGCGGGAAGCGGTGTAGCTTGACACCGACGGTACTGTCCATACTGTCGCAGTGTGCCACGGCGCATCGTTTCTTCACACGCCGCAAGCCCATCTTGAAATAAAGCGCTAAGCGCTTCAAAAGAACAGCGCGAAGCGTGCAAAGACGGAAAAAGACCGCACTGGCCGCACGTCGAAGGAAAGGACAAAACCGAGAAAACTGCCGCAGCGGTGCGGCGGGGTGCAAATTTTACAAAACGGTGAAAGAGAAGAGACGCGCAAGGACCACGAAAACTTCACAAAAGGGGCATTTCGAGACCGGCGAGCTAAATTTATAAGCTTTACCAGGCGCGCTATTGCAGACAGCTGGCGATAAGAAACCGCTTCGTGAGCTCCCACGACCACTGTGGCCGGGTGCCGAAACAAGGCCGGCCTACAAAGTCAAGCTGCAAATGCACCGCACACTCATCAACAAGGGGCGTAACAAGAACGTTGCAAAAAATTAAAAATGCGGCGTAATGTTTTGCTGATATAGTTTACCTATTTTATAAAACGTGGCATTAAAATATTTAATTATTTACGTTGTTGCATAGCGTTTTTATTTGTGCTTTTGAATTTCATTATCTAAGTGTTTCGCCCCCCCCCCCCCCCCCAAAGTGGCTGTGCTGCTGTCGCGCTAGACCGTTTTCGGGCCTAGCATTCGCCACCATTTTACATCCGGCTTGCTCCGGCGGCGAGTGTAAGCTTACTGACGTAAACATGCTCTCTCGCTCTCCTTCTTGGGATAATAAAAAGTAAGCTTGTATCATGTGCGGTGCCTGATTTGGTGCCTTCAGAACGCTGCGCTACTGAGGAAGGGCGCTCCGCATAGCATCACTCGCTCAATGCTCCTTTTTCTGGCGCTGTGAAGCTGCGCTCTTCGTTAGATTGCCTTCGCGTTTAATATCGGTACAGTGCTCTCGTAGTTGCCACGAATGGACAAATACACGCTTTTCTTTTCGTTTGGATTGTCCGGAAAGTATGGCGAGGAATTGATTTCGAAAACTCGATGCGCTTTTCCTGCGGTTCCTAGTCACCACTACCGGATTTGTTGTGACGCTAAGAAAAATAAAGACTTCCAGCTGTTTCATGTGCCCCTCTTGCTGGATACCTTCCTTACTGCTGTTTGGTAACGTACAAAAAGCGCGTAGTGTTTTCCGCATTGGTAATTATGTTCGTGCGTTAGCCTGCTGCTAATCTCTTCGTTTAATGAGTGAACTGCATAAAAATGTAATTCTCACACTTTAAACATATGTCGCCCATTTTCTCAATGAGTGCGGCCGTTTCTTTGTTGTTTGTTTGTTTTTTTACGAGGGAACACCATGCGACCAACCTAACAGCAACATCTTCTGGAAATGAAAAGAAATCCGGAAGCGCAGCATTTGATTTGCACTGCAAATTAATTTTGTGTTACTGCCTACTACGTATAGTGACTTGATTGGTAGTTTAGTGCCCACTGGCAGAGTGGTGCATCGATGACTCGATAAATAAGTTACTGGAATAGAACCTTCAAGTGCAACATAAGATCAAGCTTGCGAACCTGAGAGTCCCGTCTTTACTGAACTCCGTGGCAGAAAAAAAGGAAGTTTAATTCGGAGGGAATTTCAATGCAAGTGGGAGCAAAACGTCTTCGTGGGCATCCTTCGCAATAGCAAGGCTTTCTTGGGGCATAATATGCTAGGGAAAATTTACATAACTCATTCGGTATTGCCAAATATTTTTTGAAGCAGTTGCCATCTCTGCTCATATTTTCCGCATTCAGTTTGACGTTGCAATCGCAAAAAGCATTAAGCACCTGTGTGCGTTAATAAGCGGCGACAAGTGCGAAAATAACGGATTCGCCTCATTACATGGACACGGATAGCTGCACTAGAAACAGCGGAAATAAACACGCCCCGTGTTTATTTCTCTCTAATTCAGTGAAGTGTCCCCATTGCTAAGCAGGAATCGCGGGAAACACGAAACCGAGGTTTCTATTGTGTCCTATTCCCCTGTGCTAAAATTCCAAACGAGACAAAAAAAAACACTTTTCGAATCACTTCATCTACGGGAGCTGTGTTTTGGGGTTCAACATTCAAGACCTTCTAACGAAGAGCACAGATTGACGATGCCAGCCCAAAATCAGCGTCGAGTGTGTTTTGCTGTGCACAGCGCCCTCCATAACTAGCACAGCGTCCTAAAGGAACAAAATTGGACGCCGCACAAAGTACCCGCTTACATTTTATCATCCCAAAAAAGATAGCGAGGGAGCAGCCTTACGTCAGCACGCTTGCGCTCGCAGCCGGCGAGCAACGGCCACCGACGGCGACCGCCACGCCGCGGCTCGGCCCTGCGCTTGCTCCGCCCCGGCCGGCTGGGCTGCTCGGTTACCTTTGGCAAAGACGGTACGTTATACAGGAGCCAGTGGGTATGCTTGGGTGGAAGATATTGGGTAGGCGTTCAATGAGGCTGCATGCCAATAAATAACCTATTCTTCCATTGGTGGCCAATGGTTGTAAAGCCAGTCTAGTAGATTGGATTAAATCTTGGCACGGGTAGCGCCCCTATGACACGCCATTATCGTTCCCAATATTGGGCTGATGGCGGTCCATTGACGGCGTGCTTCTTAGGCCATGTGTTCAGCAGCCGGCGGTTAGCTACTGTTTCGTGGCAATAAAGCAGCGGAATGGCCGAATGCTAAACTGGAACTCTTGTCAAGTGTAAGAGCCACCTGCGCGAAAATGAGAGCGAACCACGGCATTGTGAAGGCACTAGCAAAGGACAGGTTGTGAGGAATGGCACCCCTGTGGTGCACTTCGCGGCCCTCTCATTGGGAGACCCCTGGCCTATATACTTATCCAACTAGTAGTAAGCAGATATTAACGTTCAATCGTCCGTCCTCAACACTGCAACATCTAACTTGGCCACAATCACTAAATAAATAAGAGAAGTTGCTCAACTCGTAATGCAGTATAATGTACGGTCTTAAAACGTTTAAGAACGTGCGCAAATTATGCAACGCAAACCTGCAAGGTGACAGCGTACAAATGCATAATAAGGGCCGTGTTTTAATACATTTCTGCAGTATGAATACCGCACATTCAAAAAAGTGTGGCTAATCTTAAAAATGTTCAAAAACGCGATAGGATATGCTATATCAGAGGTATGGCCGCCACTTCTCACCATCATGTTAAGCTCGCACACTGTCACTTGAGACACTTCAAATCAGACGCATGCGCGAATGCATGATTCTTGTTCAGAAGATTAGAAACAGAAAAATTAAACGTTGACTACCCCATTTACTTCACTACTCCTTTTGTCTGTGTCACTCCCCGTACAAACCCTATTAGTAGAATTTCGTGTGAACGTCTTGTAATCTCTTGTGTGCGTGTGTGTGTGCACTCGCGCGCTCGGGCGTGTTTGTGATGGACACTGAGCGCCAGAGGCCTTCAAACCCTCTTAACATGTCGCCGTTTATGCCATTTTTGGATGTCTAAGTTATTTTTCCTTTTCTTTTACAGTCAAACTATGAAATAATTTGAAATGGGCGCTGCGTCAAATACAGCGTAGGGCTTCTTTAACTTAGAAGTTTCTGAGAAGCTGTATAGCTTTCCTTTGCAGCTGTATGGTTGCGCATGGGTGGATGTCAATGAGTAATTACTCCCTTATTAGAAACCTACTACACCTTGGGGGTTTCCCTTAAATATTTGACCATCATCATTCCCACTTCGAGTTATGGATCAATTCAATCTCGCTCTACCATTTGATCTGCTAGCCGTCCTGGTTAGTTCAGGCGACAGAGCGACTGCCTCAGAAAGGCGGCGGTGTCGGGTTCGATTCCCGGATCTGGTCGAATTTTTAACTACGAAGTTCCTGAGAACGCTGTACAGGATTCCTTTGTAGCCGTTTAGCTGCGCAAGGGTGGATGTCAATAAGTAATTATTTCTTTATTAGTCCAACGCTTTGCGGTTTTAAACTACGACGGCAACTCTCTAAACTCCATTTTTGCTCAAAGCTTGTTTAGTGTAACCTATCCTTCAAGCTGCTCACCAGCACCACGCTCATTCATAGCAGCAGACATGCCCAAATGAGCTTATTAGTAAGACAATATCAAAACTTTATGGGGGAGGTTTGGAGCTGTGTGATAGGCCTCGTACGATACGCATGCCTATGACATCAAAGCTGTCAGAAACGCGCGCCCTCGGTTAGGCTAATACGCAACCAACATATCGAAATAAAGCAGTCGTTAGTAATTAGCCTTTCATTAAAATCTCGCATTGATGATTTCCTTCATGTCTTAAGTTTGGCAATATATTTTCCAGTACTCTTAAAAAAATCGCGCGGCAAATGCAGCATTATATGCAGAAAATTATTAGCCACTAACAACCGCCAGTACTAAGAGAGGTTGCAATGTATTTGAGGAAAATTATGTTAATTGTGTAGACATTACTCCGACCAGGACTATTTACCAAGAGTTATCATCTTAGTCATCACAGTATGAAAGAAATATTAACTGTCAATTTCTTTGTATTCACGTTTATAGTCTGAACTCGCCTACATCGAATTCAGGTGGTTTAATTTAAAATAAACGGCACAAGCCGTTTCTTTTTTTTCTTCGTTTTTCTGCCCACATTTCTCGTCCTGTAACATGGTCTCGGCAATTGGACATCATCTACAATGTGCTTCCTAAATGGACAAGTTACTCCGCAGCCCCAACTGCGCTGCTGTGCTACCAAGAATCAAGTCAGCAACTTCCACCATAAGCAACGTTTGCTTCTTTGTACACAGATAGCCCGCTCAGGTCTATCGAAGTACACCAAATTGCAGCTCACTTTGACATTTAAACAGACTTTTTTAGTACTTGTTAATGTTGGTGACACGTTTCCAGCCATGTTAAAAACAGCGAAAAAAGTTTGCCGACGCTAATTACTCTCTAACGCGAAACTTGAGCGCAGCTCATTTGCTTTGTCACCTTTTTCGATAGATTGAGGCAAAGATTTCGATCAAGACATGTTGTACAATTACAGACAACTATTTTATTTTTCACACATATTCTTTCACAAAACACTCCACCAACAATTTTTGACTGTCATGAAGGAAGGTTTGTGGTAGAAGATATGAAGAGAGCAATTAAGTTATCGGGAAGTTGCGGGAGGCAGTGCGTGGGCCAATTATTTTCTCTGTGAGTGTGTGAATTCATTTTACTGCACATGTTACCCTGCAGTTCGGTGTGGGCGCTCGCATTATTCATGAATCCCGCCCTCCGTATCCGAACATGGCCCCCAGCCCTAAGTCGAGAGCCAGAACAACTCAGCCGCTTACACTAACGCAGTGGAATTGCAGAGGTCTCAAGAACAGCAAGAAGCGGGATGAACTCCGCCTCTACCTTGAGACCTTTGAATTCCTCGTTGCCGCGGTTGCCCTTCAGGAACCCGGCGCAGGCGTCAAGCTCACAAACTACACTACATTTCAACACAACCCGCACACATGTATACTTGTTCACAAGCAATATACTGCACAGGAAGTCACACTCCCCACAACACCACCGTTCGCGTACACGATGGTGTCAGTACTGCCCCTAAGGCGGTCTGACCCACCTGTACACATTCTAAACATTTATTGTCCCCCGAAACTTAAAAATGTTACGTTAAGCGAAATTTTCACGCAAGCTATGCAGGTATCGGGAAAGGACCCACTTCTGATTGTCGGTGATTTTAATGCTCACAGCAGGCTCTGGGGGTATCCCCGAGAGAACACACGTGGGAGGAAGCTTGCGGAACTTCTCTCTACACTCGGACTCACCCTCCACACCGACCCCACCAACCCAACACGTGTAGGAAATTCGATTCAACGCGACACTTGCCCGGACCTCACATTAACACGCAACATACGCCATGCCGACTGGCTGAACACAGAGGAAACTCTTGGTAGTGATCACTGTATAATCTACACAACCATCTACACGCGTCCACTGAAACGCCCACAAACACAAGCTTGTGTCCCGAACTGGACAAAATTCCGCACCTCTCTGTCTATCGTAGACCCCCTCAAGTCGGGATATGACACCTGGTACAAATCACTCACGTCTGCACTGAAACAACACGAAAGGCAGATACAGCTCACGGAAACGCAAACGGACGTAGACAACCACCTCCTACATCTTTGGGAGGCCCGCCGCAGCCTCACCAAAAGATGGAAAAAACAGAAACATAACAAACGCCTCAAAAAACGCATCCTCGAACTCACACATCAAGCCGCGGAATATGCTGCTCAGCTAGCCGACACTAACTGGGTAGACAGGTGCAACACGGCTGCGCGCCAGATGTCTGGTCGTAATACGTGGCGCCTATTCCGCGCGCTCATCGATCCCACACAAACACGCACGGAAACCCAACGCCACTTACATAAAGTCATGCACAACTTTACAGGAACGACAACACAGCTAGCGCACACACTCAGGGATCGATACCTGTGCACCACCAAGGACCCCCGGGCGGTCGCCTACTCGTATGCAGGCAAAGAGAACACGGAGCTGGACACTCCGTTCCAGCTCCACGACCTCCGGGCGGCCTTAAGCAAGATGAAACGCGGCACTGCACCCGGGCGCGACAAGGTTACGGTCAAGCTTTTGGCCAACCTTTCCGATGCAGCATATGTTGTGCTTCTAAAATACATCAATAGTATTTGGGACGGAGACACTCCTCTCCCTCTCGATTGGAAGTCGGCTCTCGTCACCTTTATCCCGAAAACCGGCAAACCTATTGATGTGGAGAACCTTCGCCCCATCTCTCTCACGTCTTGTGTCGGCAAGCTGATGGAGACAATGGTGCGCGACAGACTCTCCGAATTTCTTGAAACACAGCACATTTTCGCGGACACCATGTTCGGTTTCCGCCCTCAAAAATCAGCACAGGATATACTCCTTCAGCTCCACCACGACATATTAGATCTTGTCGAATGCCCCCATAATGACAAGGTGGTCCTGGCCTTGGACCTTAAAGGCGCATTTGACAATGTGAAGCACGAAGTAATCCTCGATCACCTCAGTCACACCAACTGTGGTAACAAAACTTTCAATTACATAAAACAATTTCTTACAGACCGCCAAGCCTACATACGCATACAAGATGCGGAACACGGGCCATACACCATCGGCTCGAGGGGAACACCTCAAGGCGCTGTCTTGTCTCCCCTCCTCTTCAATTTAGCCATGCTTCATCTTCCCTCCAAATTGGCTTCTCTTCCCGGGATACATCACGCACTTTACGCGGATGATATCACAATCTGGGCCACGCAAGGTAACCTGGGCCACATGGAGTCCTGCCTGCAGGCAGCGGCGACCGTAGTCGACGACTACGCGACCTACTGCGGACTCCAGTGCGCCCCAGCTAAATCTGAATTTGTGCACGTACGTCCATCCCCTCGAGACACAACTCAGCTTCGCATCAGTCTCCCCTCGGGACCGATCCGGGAGGCCAAAGAGATCCGCGTCCTTGGCCTCTTCATACACCATCAACGCAGAGTTGACACCACTCTGGCCAAACTTCGCATGGTGGGAGACCAGGTGGGCCGTATGGTCCGCCGGGTCTCCAACAAGCGGGGCGGATTACGAAGCAAGGATGCACTGCGGCTTGCCCATGCTTTTGTAACGAGCAGAATCCTCTACTCGACACCCTACTTGTACCTGCGTAAACACGATGAGGATCAATTGGAGGCCATCCACCGGAAAGTCATCAAGCGGGCTCTCGACCTTCCGGTCAGCACGTCCAACCAGAGACTTCTGGCTCTGGGCGTGGTGAACACGTTCCGGGAGCTACGAGAAGCCCACATACTAAGCCAATACACGCGTCTTACACAGACCACGTCCGGTCGCCGCCTCTTGGACCGGCTACACATCAAACACGATTACCACATTGAGGAAAGGGTGAGAGTGCCAGAACTCTGGAGACGCGCCCTCCAGGTCCGACCCCTTCCCCGCAACATGTCCAAAGAAGACCATAACGGTCGTCGCCAGGCGCGCGCGGAAGCGTTGGAGCGATACTATGGTCACCAGCAACACGTGTATTATGTGGATGTTGCCGGCCCTTACCATGGGGGGTGGTATACGGCTGCAGTCGTACACAACACAAACACGGTTAACGGGCTAACCTTCAAAGCCTACAGCACAACTCACGCGGAGGAGATTGCTATCGCTCTGGCTCTCAGTATTCCCAATTCGAAACACATCATCACCGACTCGCGAGGGGCCTGTCGGAATTATAGGCTGGGATGGGCTCCCCCACTTGCCCGGCGTATATTGCAATCTAGCTGCCGATACATAGACCCAACTCCGCATAATCTCATTTGGGCACCCGGTCACCAGGGACTCAGGGGAAACGAACAGGCCGATCAGGCCGCCCGCGCACTCTCTCCCCGGGCTATCTCCTTGTCCTTGGAAGCCTACTCCCAATCAGACAATCTGGCCCTTACATTCAAAGACATCACCGATTACTACAAGGAAGAGCACAGGCGCTACCCGGCCCCTTGTAAGGGACTGGATCGCGCTGACGAGCGCCTCCTCATCAAAATTTTTACCAATACAGTACTGTGCCCGGCGGTGCTTAAACATTTCAACCCGTCCTTTGATGGTGCGTGCCAGTACTGTGGGAAGGTGGCTGACACCTTTCACATGGTCTGGGCGTGCCAGTCAAACCCATCCATTCCCCCCAACCCCAATCCAACTAGAGAGGACTGGGAGGCGGCCCTGCTCGGCTGTCAAGAACTCAAGGCTCAAAAGGCCTTGGTTCAACGGACGCGGGCGGCGTTGCTTGCCAATGGGGCCCCGGAATAGGGGCTCCACCTAGTATTGTGAGGGGGAGACCGATACGTCTCTAACCCAAACACCTCTGTAATCATTTAATTGTAATTTATAAATGTTTTAACCACCACCACCCACTTGAGCTCTGAAGCGTGCCTTCAATAATTGGTTCACTGGAATAGAAAGCCGCAGTGTCTGTCACACTTATTTTCTGTGGACACTTGATTTGCGCCTTAAAGGAAGGAAGGAAGGTGGGGTGAAAGCCTATTTAAGCTCTGAAGCGTGCCCTAATAATAATAATAATAATAATAATAATAATTGGTCCATAGAAAGGTAAAGGCGCAGTATCTGTCACACTTGCTTTGTGGACACCTGAACCGCGCTGTAAGGGAAGGAAGGCAGGAAGGTGGGGGCGAAAGAGAGAAAGGGGAGCTGTAGTGGAGGGCTTCGAAGTAATTTCGACCACCTGGGGATCCTTATCGTGCGCTAACATCGCACAGCACACGGACGCCCACGACCTACTGTATATAGGTCGCGCGGACGCCACTTCGTTTCGCCTCCATCGAAACGCAGCCGCCGTGATCGGGTTCGAACATGGGAACTCCGGCACAGTAGTCGGGCGTCTTACCAGAGCACCATCCTGGCGGGGCGGAAGCGTACCTTTCATAATTTGTTCTCAGAAATCGAAAGGCGCAGTATCTGTCACACTTGTTTCTGGAGCAGGACTTTTTGACGGGTTAGTTCGTACATGATCTTGATTTTTATAGCGCTGTAGAAACACCACAGGAAGAAAGACACAAAAGGACAGAAGCGCAACTTCCAACTTTAATGAGCAGAAAGGGAACCCAGGAACTCTTTTATAATCTCTGGTCTGCATTAATGTGCGATAACCACTACACTAAATCAGAAAACCAAAAAGGAAAAAAAGAAAGCAAAAAGAAAAGAAGAAGAAAGAAAAAAAGGAAAAAAAAAACATTAGGCGAGATTGAACCAGTTCAATTATGGCAAAACGCATGGGTGAAAGGCAGGTCGCATGGATAACGACAAGAAAATGTTAAAAGCGAGCAACCACAAGAGCTTGAAAACCGAAGAATACATGAGAGAGAAGTCAAAGATAAACGCCTAAAATTTAAAAGGTGGACGGCAGCGTGTAAAAAACCCCTGAAATCATTGAAAAAAAAATAGCGTAGAAAAAAACTGTGAAAAGTACTACACATATCCTTCCAAAAAGGAGAGTTCGCCTTTAGAAAGGAGTATAAAAGGCGTGCTAACGCACTTGTCTTTTCTTTGATGAATGTAAAAAGCCTGAATAACTTCTCTTTCTGTCTTGTCCTGTGCCTTGGCTAGAAACTTGGTTTCCTGAAACGTGGGACGGCAATTTTCACAGCGACTACAATGTATAGCAAGGTTACCTCCTGTCTTGTTCTTTACAGTCACATTGTGCTTTCGAGCCCTCTCATTGAAACATTTCCCCGTCTGTCCCACATGAACCTTGCCACAGGTCAACGGTATCTCGTACACCACCTTGGCGGTGCACTGGGCGAACATGTTTTGATGGTTTACAGTACAGGCCTCTTTGACACGCTTTCTTGACACCATCGGGCAAATAATTACCAGCTTTCGGGGAGCTGAAAAGATTAGCTGGACACCATGCCTGGATGCCACTTTTTAAAATTGTGCGAGACCGTGTATAGAGAGAATGACCTGCACAGGTTTCTTTTCGGCCTCTCGTTTGTTGCCTGGCTTCTTGATTTTTTGAAGAAGGCTTTCGGACACGCTAGTGACCATATGCACGGGGTAGCCTGCAGAAAGGATTCTTCCAGTCTGATACTGGAAGCTTTCATTCATCTTGTGTGGGCAAGATTTATCTAGGGCAAATTTTAAGCAAAGTAAAACTATGCCACGCTTTACTATCTTTGAGTAGGAGCTATCATAAGCTAAAAGAGTCTTCTTTGAGCGAGGCTGATACATCCAACACACGTGTGTGTTGGCAAAGGAAAGTTTGCGGTCTAGCAATTGAAGGCAACCGTTATCTACTGATTCATGCGTAAATTTCAATCCTGTCGATGCAGAATTAAAAGAACTCAGGGTGTGCGCGATAAAAGTATCAACGTCACTGTGGGCAGTTACATTAAGAAACACAACATATTCATCTACATATCTAAACTGCTTCTGTGGACACCTGAAATGCGCCGTAATGGAAGGAAGGAAAGTGGAAGTGAAAGTGGACCTGGTGACGAGGGACAACGTCGGTGGCGACGACGACGCGAAACCCTGAAATGGGCTTCAAAAAGCGGCGATCTAAAACGTTTATGCGGTGGAGGCATGATGCAACAGATATATATCATGCTACGAGACATCTTACACGCGGCTGTAAGGACTGTCCGGGTACTATCTATGCTCCGCCGCAATTTTAGCCCTGTGAAAAGGAGCAGAAAACATTTGCATGCTGAGCAGACTTCATAAGAAGCGATGTCTTCTACTGGGAGATATCTGACACGCAGGAGCAGCGTACAGGTATACCGTTCTTACGATCGGAATTTTTAGAAAGTGTCGCCTACCGCTCTAACATAATTTAATGTCAGCTCATCTATGCCGACGTCAATCTCGTAGCGAACGTCTCTTAAAGTAATAGAGTGCAGCAATGTTTATTGCTTCGGCCTAATCTTAACTTAGGCATCTAATACCGGTTTCCATTGGGAGAACAGGAGCACGAGCAACGAGCAGCAGAGAAGCGCACGAGAGCACTGGAGACGCGCGTTCTCGTCTCCCCAATGGAGCACTCACGCTGCTCTCCGAGCAGAGCAGCGTACCGAGGCGGAGCGCATGACGTCAGGCGTCATGTGATCAAACTTTTGCCGCGCTTGCGTTGCCTGTATCTGCCGGCCGAACGCCGCCGCTGCCGTCTTCCGCCATTTTTTTCGGCCGTCCTGCCGGGCGAATAACCAGAAGCACGGCCTGTCTCGAGGAAGAGAGTGCGCGCGCTCTCTCTCGAGAACGGCCGTGCCAGAAGTGACATCAAAAAGGTCAGGTGACTTCCTCCGTTCTCCCTGTAGTCCGCCGCTGGCGACGGAGCACCGAGGACTGCTCTCGGCTGCTCCCAGGATCCCAAAAGCGCGCCTACTCTGCCAATAGAACATAACGCTACTGCTCCGGTTCGACTATTGGTAGGCGCTGAAACTCGCGGGAGCACTTTTAGTGCAGCTAAAAGTGCTCCTGTTCGCCCAATGGCAACCGGTATAAAGTGCACAGCCGGTCCAATTAAACATTAATTATCCCAGAAAACTACCATGACTTTCTTTACCAAGCTCTTCACGCTTTATAAAAATGGCTAGTCTATCTTCTTCCAGTTGGCTTGTTGACATTTAGGATGTCAGGGCGTGTGTAAAATGCGAGAAAAAATCCTCCGTCATAGCTCTTATACGAAAACTTGAGTGTCGCCAAATAAATTAGCAACTTACTAGCCGAAAATAAAAGCTCCTGTTAAAAGCTTAGAGAGCTAATAGCGGGAAGTGAATTTCTAATCCAATCGAGAGAGCCACCCCTCCCTTCTAGAGTGTAACTATTTAAGGTTCTCTGCGTTTTCATATCCCAACTTTTTTGTAGTCCTCTCTGCACTAACCAAGTGTCAAAGGTTGGTTAGGAGTTGTCTATTGCATATTTTATTTTTATGGTATCTGTGGTGACAATGTTCAGAATTTGACACCTTACACACCTAAGGGCCTAGAAAGGCGTGTGAAATAAATAGCGAATTCAAACGTACGACTGCACGTTGTGGCTACAAATACGTTTTTTTGCGTTGTTTATTTTTTTTTACTTTTTGCGGTTGAGACAAACATTTTCATGCTCATTTCCGCTACGAGATGGCAAGCAACACATTTAAAATATAGCTTTCTTCACTTTTTTTTTTGGTGCTAGTAACATTAGATCGACACTATCCGAACGAATATCACGCACATACCTTCCAGCTTGTACAGGCAATGCTGACGTGGAGCGAATGACGTCATCTGTACGTTTCGAGCTTCTCCGCTTCCATTTCTTTTCCCAACTCCCACTGCCTCTCTCCTCCTCTCCAACGTCTTCTTTTTCTTTGTCTAGTCTTATTTTCAGCATCTTTAAAGGTGCAGGTGGCGCTATATAAATTTTGCGTCTGCATTAGCTGACATGACTACCAGAATTTAATTGCGCAAGCGAACACCAGAACGTAACCTGAGAAAATAAAGGTACTGAGGCACTTTTTTCTATTTCCATAATCACAAACAACAGACTGGTGTCCTTCAAGCAAGAAAGTTTATTTAAGCAAAGTGTTCTTGCCAGTAAGCTGGGCACACATTGTCCTCAATTGTATGCACCAAGTGTGCAGGTGACACAAAAGTTAAAACCACTTTTCAGGCCTTCAAAGCATAGAAATCACCTGAGCTAAAAAGACATAAAATTGCTGATGCCAACATTGTCAAAGAACGACTTCTATATATGTTAATTTTGTAGAAACGTGACAAAATAAAGTTTTGCTCTCTAATATTGCTTGTATTTTAAAAGCTTTGGGGCTTCGTGGCATGAGGGAACATTCGATAACCATCTACACCTAATATTTATTTCACAGTCAGGCACTTTTCTTGTAATCGAAAATACCACTCGCAATTTTAAATGTACTCTTGCAAGCTCCCAGGTAGACAAGGCATAACATGAGAATTTATGAAAATATTTGGTGGCATTTGCGTTGCTAACAGCAGGTCCGCACTAAATCGTTTTTTAGACATGCCTGGTGTCTTTTGTATTTTGCCCAATGACATTTCACATTTTTCAATAATGGCCCTGAATTATAAAGTTATTTCGCTGTTCATCACTCATAGTGTTGTAACTCACTGCCTCATATTTTTCACGTCTCTAAAGATGACAGTGGTGGACAAGTTTTACCATTTCCAACTTTACAGGCGTCATTGGGGGCAGACTTTTCAAGTATTTTAGGCTCCAGAGTCAATTGTCTACATTAAAACATTATAGCCTATATTAAAATCATAAACATATTTTATTTCATAAAACTTTATAGTCTTCGAAGATCGCCACTTGTCTTCCATTATCCTGAAAGGTTTAACATCAAGGAAGAAAGTAACATCTACGTACCGCACATTTTCAGAAGCAATGAAAGCGACAATATATAACGTTCTGTAATATTGCTGCATTCGTGACCCGAACTGAAAAATTACTGTTGACCTTTGCTCCACAATCTAATCTCATCGAAGTCCTTGTTGACGGTGTTCCTCTCTCTGCCCTTATTGACACTGGTGCCCAACTCTCTGTCCTCACTTCCTCGTTTCGTTGTCGCCTGCAAAAGCAGGCACGCTTTACAAGAGGGTTCAGCATACTGGAAACAGCAGTTATATCCTTCAACAGCTGTGAATGATACATATAAAATAAACACTGCTGTGACAATCACTGTTTTCAGAGGTAGGCGAAAATGCATTTCTATAAGTCGGAAAACAAGACAATAAAAAATGCCGAGCAGTCTGGGCGTGTTCGTTATTCATGATGGAAAAATACAACCCAAAGAAGGACAAGGACAAAATGAAGGCACATAGCACGCACGAGAACTTGCCCTTCTTTGCGCTGTATTTTTCTATCTTCAACAATAAAAGAAGGTATATATGATGGACATGAACATCCGAAAGGAAACAATTTTTCAACCACCGTTTTACTAACGGATTGAAAGCGAAGAAGGAAGTTATGAAGAGATGTGTCACTCGGGAGTGGTATAATAATTTTTGTGGCAAGCAGAGAGGCAATTTAAAGTTCTCGGAACAAGCGATTTTGTGCACTTGCTGTCATAATGCATTGTTGAAAGGATTTACCGCAAGCTAACAAGTATGTATCAGCAACCTGGCAATTGTATCCGATTGTGTAGATGTTCTCTTGCTCGTTTGGTACATTTAGATATTACAACGTGAGATATCTAACAGCCTCTTTGCTTGAGTTTTAGTGTTTATCTGTTTTGTCAAGTTAGAAATTTAGCAGGCTTATATTATTACTGAGGCTGCCTACTGAGGTTAGTGTGGGTAGTAAAAGGAATTTAAAATAACGTCACCAAGCCAGCATCATGAAAAGCACGAAGGGTTTACGTAAATAATAAATAAAAGATAGGCAACAAACAAAATTGAATTCCAGAAGAGAAAAAAACAACAAAAAGAAAGAAGGAAAAGAGAGGTATGGGACAGTGTACAGTACATCAGAGCTGTGGAGGTGTTAGAAAAAAACCATATAATTTATTTACCTTTTCAGTGTTCATCTAATCCTCTCCATTTCTTTATATGTATATTGCCTTAGCGTTTGCTGTTGTTTTTTTACTGTGGCTTGGTAATTTGCCCTTTATACATTCTGGAAAGGTGGAATCTGCTAGTTATTATTATCATTGCATAACTACTATATTTTTTGCAAATTGACTATTTCTGAATTCCAGGAGAGGCGAAAGTTCAGTTATATACTTAACTTGTAGCTATTCTCCAATGGTGTCTTATTGCTTGCTTATAACAGTATGAAAAGTCAGTATAAGCATTAAGAGTAAATTGAAAAGGCGCATGACCTAGCTTTCGTTATGAATACTGCCATGAATATTACTTATACCAATTGATGCTGTCAGAAATACAGCCGCTATGGGTGATAATAGCACATTACAGCTAAATAACAAATCTGTCCTGCATGTTGAAAAAGGTTTTCGATGCTGCAGTTGAAACCTCATGTGTAAATGACATACCTTGGCTTAAAGAAAATATCACGTGAGACCAAGAGACTCAATTTTAATGGGCGCCAATCACCGGGAAAATGTGATCCAGGCTGTTTGGAGGGCGAAGAAAATTGCTTACTCCTATAGCGTTTTGTTTCTATGGAGTCATAGAGTATAATTTATCAGCATTTGGGGCAAACATAGTCAACAGAATGTTCACACTCTCACGGAAACGAAGTGAGCTGTGGCTCTTAAAAAAATCAGCTGTGAAGATAAACATCTGTGATGTTCCTCTGTCAGGGCCATTGGTATTGTCTCGTCGCATAGATATGGCTGTCCACCTACTTTTTCTTGCCGCTACTCATGTGGCCTCAGACCAGTAAGTAGTCTTCCATGTCGATCTGCGATTAAGTTTACGTCGCCTAAATTTATTGGCGGCTTCAATACTACCTAGTGTCAACACTGATAAGGTATAAAATCCCATCAGTTATCTAAATTGTGCATCCATGTCGTTCGGTTCGATATATGGTGTAGTTTTGGAAGCTTACCACACAGCGACTCAGGCTATCGGAAGCACCATATGGAAGGGCTGGGGAGATTACGACCACCTGTGGTTCTTTAGCGTGCACCGTCTAGCTTTGTACCTTCAACAAAAAGCGGCTGCCGAGACTGTGATTCGATCTCGAATCAGAGGGAAGAACATATACATGTCGTATTCATGGCATCAAATAAAGGTAAATGCATTGTGTGGTGTTCTTAACTGAATAATAAAGGGACTGCTGTGACGAAATGCATGATGGTGTATAAAGTATTATATATGATAAGGTCAGTGCGACAGTGTTCCCTATTCGTCTATGCTAAAGGGTAAACATTCGCTTTGACTGAGCTCCTTAAAAGATGCTGTTTTCTTTCCTAGCCGGGAATCATAAAGCCATATTTCTGTGATCAAAATTTTAATAAGCGATTGTATATCCATGATGATTTTGTTGACGTGAGCAGACTCTCTATTTCTCAAACGTCTAAGCGCGTCGGATCTCCCGTACCCAAAGGGCATAGAAAGACACTGCGAAAAGTAACATGCTCCTGACAACTAGTTGAAAACAGTAGTTAGCAACGTCCCTTTTGATCTACCTGACCTTATGCAGGTTTTTTGTGTTGTTTGGGTTTGTAGCTATTGTTGCTTTTATAGGTCCTTCAGTGACCATCATGCACGTGCTTGTAAGTCCTTGCTCGAGTGCTTGCTAAAGGGCATGAAATGGCACCGCCCAAACACAATGGCTATCAAAAGATGACGACAACAATTGTTGCTATCATCTCATTCCGGCAACCTCTCCTTAAAAAGATGTGTTAGTTCGACTGACTTACTGACACGGAACGCCAGGCGGCATTCATTACGGTGGACAGGCAACTGGGCACACCTCGCGGCATTTCAGGAGCTGCAAGGCCACTGGCCGGACCGTATATAAACAGTGAGTGCAAATTCATCAACTTGCGAAATGTCCTGCACACAACAATTCTCAAATGTTCTTGCGCGTGATTCAATGTCCTAAAGACAATAACATCCATTCTTCTAGATAAAAGCATTGTTACGCAGACAGAGTGATTTTCCTGGTCATATTGGATCAGTATGTTCAACGCGAAACACTATCCGCATATAAATCGGTTCTGCATTCACTTCAAAATAAATAACCCGTTTCTGTTTATATCAGCATAGCTTTACCGATACCGGAGGAGAGTTTACGGATCTGAGATTCTGATATTTCTAACAAAGCATATTGGTTTTAATGGTTTTCAACCAGGTGGCTTAAAAACAAAGTACCTTAATGAAGGGCACTCGACCGAATAAACAACAAGCCGTCACATTTCGTATCGCTAAATATTATCTTCTCATTTTATACATACAGTGTTATTTGGATGCGCTATATCTGCTTTACAGGTTGTCGCAAGGTGCCTTTGTGCAAGAAATCACTAGTAGGTGCGTTTTATTTTGAGATATATGTCTTATCTCTTGTTCTTCCTTTTGTTTTTATACGCGAGTACAATAATTTTCTATTTATAGCATAATTCGTGGTAAAGCTATTTTTTGCGTTTTGCTCACTCACTTGCACTAGAATTTCCTGATATCAAAAACTACCATTTATACACGCTTAGTTTTGGTTTACTTGCGATGGTTTATCTTCACATCAGAGGGCTCCAGCCCGAAGAATTATGCTGCCTCTGTCTTTATTTTCCATGACAAGTGTTCATTTCAATGTTCCTTGGTGCTGCCAAAAACCGTAGGGAGTCCCGGGCTTTGCGAAGCTGTGAACGGGCACCTTTACTTAGGGCCCATGTCATCATCTACGACATGATGGTCGAATAAACAATATTAATATTTGTCCATCGTCTATCACATGTCGACCGGCTGATCTCAGGGGTTTATCAGAAGCTCTCGAGTGTTGTCGTATTAATGTAACTTCAATATACTGAGAAACTCTCGTGTGTTGTATAAATGTAACTTCAATATAACGTCAGGTGAAATGACTTTGACAGCGAAAGTCTATGTTATTACTTCCAGTAGTGACATTGCGAAAGTACAGGAGTGTTTAGTTTGGAAATAATTGTAGCCAGGGCCAATAATGAACTAGTAACGCCAACGGGCGCCGCAAACGTGCACCGCAATGTTTATTCAATCGCGTTAGTGGAATGGCTCTAGAGGGCGCCACTTGTTCAAAAATTAGCCATGTACTCGTATATGAACCATCAGTTTGCCTTTTTCATGTCCCACTAGAGAACTGTACCTATGCTGCTAAGACCCTATCAGCTGACATATTGGCATCGTCATTTGCGGAACCGTCAACGAATGTTGCTACCGATCGCCGAGAAAGCGTTCTCGATGAAAAGGCGACAGCCTTCAGAAGCGTCGAAAACGCTACCCACTGAAGAAGACAGAGAACGTGATGGCGTAA
The DNA here is from genome assembly GCF_055883805.1 of Amblyomma maculatum. Lineage (NCBI taxonomy): Eukaryota > Metazoa > Arthropoda > Arachnida > Ixodida > Ixodidae > Amblyomma > Amblyomma maculatum. Next base: position 77,405,755 of record NC_139346.1, read on the forward strand.
GGAAGCACTTGAATCTATGAGCACAAAGCGTTTTGAATGAGAACACGGGCCATGAAAGAAGCTAAAGGAGGCGATGTGGAGCGAAAAGTCGGAAACGGAGTGGTCGCCTTGTGAAGTCGACGGCAGAGTGCTTCACTGATAAGGAAAACGGATGCGCCCGTGTCGACGAAACCGAGAACTGCGGCGCCTTCTGGAAACACATTGATAAGATTAGCTGGACAATACGGAGGACTTGGAAAATTGAAACAAGCGCAGTCCTTGCTCCTTGAACTGTGACTGTTAGTTTCCCTCTACAGCACAGAAAGGACGTCGCTGTATCTCAGAAAGCGATCAATGACGAGGAGAATGTGATTGGCGATTGGTATATTTTTGGCGATCTTGTGATAAGAAGTGAGGGCCGGGTGGAGTCGTCTGCGAGCGTGGCTCGACACCGTACGGACAGGATCACATATTAAGGAGGGAAGCTGGAAAGCACTGACGACAAAGACGTGTAACATGGCCCGGCCGAGCACAGGCGTAGCAAATCGAACTGTTGTCTGCAATACTCCAAGGATACGTAGGTTGTGGCCGGACCCTCGAAAGACGGGCATGGAACGAATGCTCAGCCTGCGACGGAGAATGTTAGGCAAGAACGTCCACGTAGGAATCATCTTTAGGTGGGCGTGGCAGCCTAGCCATTACTAGGGGATTCGTCAGAAGTGCCGTCACAGGCGACCGCGCGGGTTTAGATGGGAAGACAGTGACGTGATTCTTGCACCACCGGAGTATGGCATGGGCCAAAGACGGAGGCAGTACAGGAAGCACGCTGCCAGTTTTGAAAATGGGGAATGAGTGAGAGCTGCCGTGCGACCTGTTCAAGAACAAAATGTTGAAATTGCTGAATCAGCAGACTGTCTTGAGGTGTTGTAGGACCACCCAGGGCAAATGCGGTTTTGTTGCACACTCCGGAGCGCCGCATAGAAGCGCGCTGATAGCGGAGCTTGCCGTAGATCTGGGAAAGCTTTACTTCAGTGAAGGTGGTACAATTTTTTGCTAGCAGCATCTGAAAGGCGTCGTCAGCAATGCCATTGAGGATGTGATGAATCTTATCCGCTTCCGGAATGACTGGGTTGAGGCGTTTAGAGAGGTCAACAATGTCCTCAAAGTGACTCGTGAAGGTCATTTCAGCGCCGTCGTTCGGCACGAATCTTGCGCATTGCGGGGCGGCCAAACACTAAAAGGAAACTCTTTTAGTACGTTGCAGTACTAGCCGCAATCGCGGGTTTCGCCGATATCTGTCCGAAGCCGCTCACTCGCTCTCTCTCTCTCTTCGTGAACTTGAAGTGGAGAAAGGGAAGGTGAAGCGCGCGTCGCGCGGCTCAGCATTAAGGAGGTGGAGCGGCCGCAAAGCTGCAGCACAAGCCTCTCTCTCTCTGTGTTCTTCCGTCTCTCCCTGAACTTGAAGATGAGGAAGGAAAAGTGGCGACGCCCGCATTACGCGAATTAACACTGAGGTGGCGGAGCGGCTCCATAGATGCACCCAGTGAGAGAGTAATACAGTGAGAGAGGGGCGTGTCAATCGCGCACGTGGCCGCCGTCACAGGGCAGCTTTGGACAAGCATGTGAGCAGTCGTGTGTCGCTCGCATGTCCTCAACTTCGGCATCTTCCCTCGCATCAGTCCCTCCTCAGCCTTCACGGACAGGTGTAATGGTGTAAGGAAAGCTGAGAACAGGCTTTTGCTTCGCGTCGCAGTGAATAAAGCCAGGCCGTCTGGCACTGAGGCACAGGTTCGCCGTGCTGAAGTACAACGGTTACAAAAGCAGCGGGATTGTGAATTCACTGATTCTGATATTGCAGCTAAACGGTGAAAGAACCTAGAAGCACAAATAATGAGTAAACGTGCCGAGCGTGCTCAGGAAACAGCTCAAGACCCTATGCGTCATCGTGAAATGGGTGCCGAAGCGAAGAGGAACAAACGTGCGGTAGAAACTCGAGTACAGCGGGCTGCGCGACTGTAATCGATGGAAAAGTAAAGCGGGAGAAGCAGTTGCTAAACTATGCAAATCAGGCATAATTCTTTTTAATCAGGCCAAGGTGACGTTCGTCAGTAGACTATTATGTTAGTGAGCTAGTAAGAATCATCCCATTTGTTATAGGTGCTTACTCTTTCATATGTAGACAGCCAGTCGTGGACATCTTGGTCAGCCATGTTGCTGAAGAGCAAGGCAATATAACAAAGAATGTGCTTTGAGCACGCGGCAATGTTGAAGTGGTCTCGTCTTGCATGGGGACACAGGGGCCAGTATATGTCTTCGCGGTTCCAGTGTGGATGGGAACGATCCAGCACCTCCACCAATTTTAAAACTACGTTTGTTGAGGTAGCTGAGATGAAGTGACTTGGTAAGGAGGATCTTACAGCGCGCTAGGCGTACTTAGTCTTTGTCGTCGTCACCAACACACTGGTGCATGTCAGTGGCTGAAGAAATGAGGATCAGCAAGGTACAGTACAAATAATATTGATTCATGCCGCTAACTACTGAAAACTTTATAGCGTATTATTACTACTTTACAAGAATTTATAGTTAAGCTAGTCGGTTACGGTACATTGTTAAATATTCTAAGGCTCAAACAACAGGAGGTACACGAAATGCCACTTCAAAGAACCAAGATGCTTTTACCGCATTAGGCAACGGTCCTACAGGAGAAGAGTTAGAGACGACACAATAAATGTTGTTTGCATTTGTAACGTTGATAATGCTAAAAGCCACAGACGGAGTTACTTGCCTGTACAAAAATGAACACCTGTATGGACTGATTTGCACCAGCTAAACAATCAAGGAACACAGCAGCGGTGATAGATGCCATCGTGCTCGTCCGTCGTTGAACTAAGAATGCCAGTTGTACTCATCAGGGTTCAATTTAAATTTAGAAAACAAGAGTCTAGACCAACTGCAAAAAAAAAAACAAGAAAAGCATTGAGCAATGTTGAAGCAGACACACTTGGAGGAAATCATTCGGCATATGTCTCGGTATACCTTGAGCCATAAAAAGGCGAAAAAAGCGCGTCCAGGATACATTGAGAGAGAACAAAGGGAGGGCCTTTCTGCATTCAAGGAGCAAAATATAAGCAAGCATGTCAGTGGTGCTTGGCATAAATAAATCACGATAACAATTGTCGCGGCATTACTGCTCTCGTAAAATTGTCATTCATCATTCGAAATAAACAGAGAAGGCTTAAGAAAAATATCACAATTGTAAGCGCCAATGCCATTTATGGGTATAATATGGATTAAGGTACACAACATGCACGATTTTAGGGCGCGTGCGTAGCCACTCGGGTGCTTTCACACCGTTGGGAGTGACTTCGTTGTCGAGAGCTCGACAAGGGAAGGACTTTGCATGGGCCGAACTATCGGCTTAACAACGTTTTATTAAGCGACTTCCAAGCCCTGATTCGGCCTCCATTCTTGCAGAGTGCGTCTCGTCGGCCGCGTTGCAGTGTCGCAATGCTCAACGGTGCGAGTTGCCGGGTTTCATTTTCGCGCTGAAGGTAGGCAACGAGGTTGGACTTGTCTGTGTCTGTGCATCATCCCATCTAGCGTGGTCGTGGGCTCCCGGCCATACACAAATTGAAGTAAGGTGGACCTGGTTGTCTTCTGGGCGACGTCGATATAAGCGATGAGCATGAACAACGATATGTCCCATGTCTTGGGTTTGGTGTTGACGAACATGGCAAACGTGTCCACAATCGTTTTTTTAGACGATCTGTAGCTCGTTAGTTTGCTTTAGATTTGGATATGGTACATCATATCTAATTTTTTTATGAAGCAAGGGGAAGATAAACATATATAACCTCTTATAGTACTACAAATATGTTTAAAAGAACACGCTGTTGCGTTAAACTAGATATCTTGGACAGCGGGTCCTTCTTTGTGTTTTTGTCCCTCAAGTACATCATGACGTCTAAGTTTTGTATTTTGTCTTTACCAGTAGTGCTAGATTCATTGCTCGTTATTTACGCAGACGGCTTGGTTTCATTCCTTTCGTTCCATCATCCTATTCTTCACGTACGTCGCGTTTTTTCGCCTTTGAATATATGGCAATATATCGGTATTCAGTTGTTAATCTCAATGGGGGAAGCTGGTAGCCGTGAATACCATATCAATTTTCAAAGGCACAAATTCTTATATTCTCAGACCTTTCGAAGCGAGGAGTTCTGATGCATTATTCCGCACAAAACGCAAACTGAACGCAACGTTTGCGAAATTAAGCTAGGTCTAGATTTGACGTGAGCTGAGAGGCGTTGTAGTGACTATGGCGTCAATTTCGAACAGTCTCCTTTGCTGATGTGTTGCGCACTTTAATTCGCTCTGCTGCCCTCAGTACTAGCCACTACGCAGTTGAAAGTACGGACCTTTCTCTTGACCCAGACATGTGGCAAAAATGTACAGTTTGGCACAATATGCCCTGAATTCGAACTTAGCGCCTCTGTCCGGCATCAATCCATAACGCTTATTTTGACCAGAACTTCGGTTTCATAAGGACAAAAGCGTCGAATGTTCCCTTCCTCCAGGGCATGAGAAACATTCTTTTACGTTTAAAAATTTTATATAAGGTCTACATCTTCATAACTTTGTACTTTCTACTAGGAGTAACCACCAAACGGCAATAATTAACGACTCAATTAGTGAGCTTCAGCTAATGAAACATAAATTTAGAAGAGGCTTGCTGCAAATAGGGCCAGCGAGGGAAGCAAGTTTGTTCACACAACTCTTTTTCTCCGCTTTAAACTGGCTGTTGCCAAAAATTGATTAAACGCTTTGCTGACACACCCTGTCGATGCCAAACTAGTTTTACAGCTTAAAGGATGTCAGACAAACCCTCAAGAAAATTTCTTCTCCAGGCTGGCGTCAAGGAGAAGGAACGCAAAAGTCCAGCAGAAGTACAAGTTTGGTTTTTGTGTTCAGTTCTATAGCAAAATATAATTATCAGTAAGATTGTGAAGTTTCCAAAGCGAAGGTGGTTCGCGGCAAAAAGGCAAATCCTTATGCAGGTTCTGTCCAACTAAAGAATAATACTTCAATTATTCAAAACTTTATTTTTAGCACGGGGTGATTTATTTTTTTTTTTTGTTCTTACTATGTTTCGACAACATGTTCTGTCATTTTTATTTTAATTTTCAAATTTTTGTTTCGTTGAGAGTACTCCTCTACACCGCTTTATCTTTGGTCTGTTTTCGTGATATATTGTTACGACGGGGGTTTCACGTCGGAGCGCTGCACAGGTATGGGAGGCAGACAACTCAGCTGGTGAACGACTGCAAGTCTGGGCACGGGCACGAGAGTCTCTTCGTCTTTCTCAACTTTATTTTTCCTTTCTTCATCTATGTGTTTTCCTCGTCTTCGGGATTGCTACATTTCCCCCCGGGACAGCCGAAGCCCCCCTGGGTGAGGGAGTTAGTCGTTCTCACGGGATTGGCACGGCTTCGTCCGGGCGATATAAGCGAGTTCCGTTGTAGCTGAGCGACGACCACTTGCGGTCATGTGTGCGATTTCGAAATTAGGTCACTGACGTGGTCGAGGACAACGTAAGGGCCAGCGTAATGCGCCAACATTTTCTGGGCTAAACCACATTTTCGTAAAGGTCGCCAAAGAAACACTAAGTCTCCAGGTACGTAAGACACATGGCGATGCTGTCTGTCGTATCGAGCTTTGGAATGCTCTTGCGAAGCCAGAATCCGCAAACGGGCGAGACGGCGAGCTTCTTCGGCCCCACAAAGAGTTTCGGCGATGCAAGGTTCGTCATGGACGGAATAGGGAAGAATCCTCTCGAAGGAATACCGAGGATCACGGGAATAAAGAAGAAAAAACGGGCTATAGCCGGTCGTCTCATGCGTTGCAGTGTTGAAGGCAAACGTTTTAAACGGCAGTATTGTATCCCAGTTCTTGTGGTCTGATGCAATATACTTAGAGAGCATGTGCGGTTGGTGCGCTCCGTCAAACCGTTGGTTTGACGGTGGTATGGTGTGGAGTGTGGAAATGTGACGAGCACAAACGGAGAAGCTCTTCCACGACATCTGCCGTAAACTGCCGACCTCGATCACTGAATGTCACTCGCGGAGGCCCATAGCGCAGGATGACGGAACGGAGCAAGAACATGGACACGTGGTGAGCGGTGGCTGAAGGAAGAGCGGCCTTTTCGTAGTAGCGGGTGTGACAGTCGGTACAATTCACGATCCAGCCATTTCCATCGGAAGATTTCGGGAAGGGACCCATAAGGTTGATTCCAACTTTCTCAAATGCACCTTGTGGTGGAGTCACAGGATGCAGAAAGCCCTGTGGCGTGGATGTAGGACGTTTGTGCCCTTTGGCATTCAGTGCAGCCCGCCACATATCGCTCAGTTGTCTGGCTCATCTTCGGCTAACAAAACCGGTCGCGGGCACGGTGGAGGGTTCGTGCACAGCTCAGGTGACCGGAAGGCGGGTCTTCGTGCATTGCACGCAGGATGCACGAGAGGTAATTCTCGGGAACCACAAGTAGAAATTTTGTGCTGGTGCTGGATCAAGACATTTTGTACAGAAGGTCATCAGGGAGACAGAATGGGCTGGTAGCTGTGGAATCCCGCGCAGCCGCAAGCAGTGGCTCGAGGCTTATGTCGGTCTCTTGCGCAGTGCGCAGAGCCGAGGCGTCGAGAAACTCGGGAACAACGTAGGAGATGTAGTGATCGAAGTCAGCAGAGTCGCATTCGGTCGTGGGAAGGGGGAGACGTGATAGGCAGTCTGCGTCGGCGTTTTTGCGACCACTCTTGTACGAGGCAGTGATGTCGTATTCCTGCAGACGAAGGGCCCAGCGTGACAGACGACCAGATGGATCACGAAGGTTGACGAGCCAACACAGGGCATGATGGTCCGTCACAATCGTGAAATTGCATCCATATAGGTAGCCCCAAAACCGCTGAACAGCGAAAACTACAGCGAGGCACTCTTTCTCAGTAGCAGTGTAGTTACGCTCAGGTTTGCTGAGGGAACGGCTTGCATAAGCAACTACATGCTCTCCGGTTGCCGAACGTTGCACAAGCACAGCACCAACACCAATCACACTTACGTGTGCACTGGCGTCGGAGCGGAGGGGTCGAAGTGCCGTAGTATGGGATGTGACGTGAGCAGAAACTTTAGCTGGTGGAAAGACGCGTCACAATCTGAGGTCCAGTCGAAAGGGACCTCCTTTTGTAGAAGGGACGTCAGAGGGTAAGCGACGTCGACAAACCTTGGGATGAATCGTCTAAAGTAGGAGCACAGCACCAGACTACTGCGAAGCTCCTTTTGGTTCTAGGGTCTTTCAAATGCTGCAACTGCTGCAGTCTTCTGTGTATCTGGCCGAACTCCATCGCGGTCGACGAGATGTCCGAGTACCAGCGCTTGACGCTTGCCAAAACGGCACATTTTAGAATTCAGGACAAGGTCAGACTTCTGCAGGAAACCTAAAACAACAGCGAGTCGCTTGTTATGTTCACTAAAAGTCCGGCCAAAAATAACAACGTCGTCTAAATAGCACATGCAGATTTCCCATTTCAGGCCATGCAGTACTGTGTCCATAAATCTCTCAAAAGTGGCCGGCGCATTACATAGGCCGAAGGGCATCGCAATAAATTCAAACAGGCTGTCGAGAGTAACAAATGAAGTTTTTTCTTTGTCAGCGGGGTCCATCGGAATCTGCCAATACCCCGATCGCAAATCAGCCGAAGAGAAATAAGATGCAGAGAAAAGGCAATGTAAGGCATCATCGATGCGCGGGAGAGGATACACATCCTTTTTAGTGATGGAGTTGAGGCGATGGTAGTCGATGCAGTACCTCCATGTTCCCTTCTTTTTGTTTTTACCAATATCACGGGAGCAGCCCAAGGACTGGAGGACTCCTGAATTACGCCCCTGCTCAACATGCCTTTAACTTGCTCGGTGATCACCTTGCGCTCTGACGGCGACACGCGGTACGGCTCTTAGCGGATTGGATGGGCAGATCTCTTGTTAATCCTGTGGCGTGCGCGCGACAGCGGAAAACGTCGAGAGCCGTCGGATTGCGCGAAATCAAAGACGGACATGTGCTGGGACAATAGGTTCTTCAACATCTGTCGTTATGAGGTGTTCAACGATGCGCTGATCATCGCAAGAAGCTTCTTATCAGCAGATGAGTTAGCGCTGGGGTTATTAAAGGAAGAAGTAATGAGAGTAACATAATTCGGGAGAGCTGCGCTACATGAAGCTAGTTTAGAGAACGCTGGAAAACAACTGGTTCCGGCGAGCAATTTGTAGTCCACAGTCCGGTACGGCCCTCTTTCATGCAAACCAAACAATGCGGCACTAATAGATTTTTCTTAACACACTGTAAATTAAGAGGCGCCACAGAAACCTCAAAAGCGTCATTACCAGGATGGGAGCAGGACTTCTGAACGCACACTGAAGAATGTGGGGGTATGACGATTTCATCACAGACACACAAAACGTCTTCATAATTTGACGTCTCTTCCAAAAATTCACGTGGGAAAGAACCACTAACATTTAGCTCTCCAGTTCGGCAATCAACTGTAGCGCCGCACATACGCAGGAAGTCAATTCCCAAGATTATATCGTGAGTTGATCGGGGCAGTACTGCAAATTCCGCGGGAAATACTGTACCCCCCAACGAAACTTTAACTCTGTATACCCCAACCGGTTACAATAACTCTCCCCTTACTCCATAAAAATTTGCAGTTTCGTCCCAAACAAACATAACTTTGTTCTTTAAAAGGTTCTTAAAATCTAAACTGAATACCGAGATAGTAGCACCAGTGTCTACCAACGTCGTCGTAGGTAAACCATCTACAAGCACATCAACCTTGTTCTTTAACATGCACACACACGGAGGAATATAAGGTAGCAGCTGACCTCACCTTTATTGGCCGCGCTGGCTAGTTTTCCTGCGTTGGTGGTGGAGATCGGCGCCGTGGTGACGGGGAACTGCGCACACGAAATGACGGAGGCGGCGTCACACTACGGTCAGACGCTGGAGATTGGCTGCGGAGTCCTTCGTTTTGAAAACGGCCCCTTCGGGATGAACGTTTGGGCCGATAGCTGTCGTTGTAGGGCTGGAAGGTTCGTCGGTTCGATGCCGTCGGAGGATTCCTGAACTCTGCGCGTCGATTGCAGTAGCGGGAAATGTGACCCGCGACACCACATCGGTAGCACACTGGCATAGGCCGATCAAACAGCTGCGCTTCAGTCGACTCTTGCGAGGTAGGGCGCGACGGATAATGAAATGTAGGCTCCGGGTCGACGTAGCTTTCCCGCGGTAGGCACGGTGTACGATTTAAGTAGGACCCAGTGTCTCTGCGCTGATAAGAGAATTGCCGGGAAATCTGGTTGGGCCCTGGTCGCAGGGTGTCCAGGTCTTCTCGGAAGGCGAAGTCGGTGTCATTGGCTGGTGTATAGGTCGACGTTGGTGGGCACGTACGTGGCTGGAAAAGCGTATGCTTCATCCGCGAAGCCAGAGGGCGGCCGGGCAAGCAGCTCACGTCGGGAAATTTCATCCCTTACGATTTCACGAATGGCGCACAGGAGACGTGGAGATGGAGATTCTTCGACGCTGGCCATGGTAGTGACATTTGTCAGTCGCCCAAACTTCGGTGTAACGCGGCGTGTCTTGAGGGCCTCGAATGTCCGGCAGTGTCATATAATGTCGGTGACTGAACTCAAGTTGTCTTAGGCAGTGAGGAAGTGGTAGATGTCTTCCGCAATGCCCTTGAGCAGATGGCCTACCTCGTCCTCCTCGGTCATCCGACTCTCAACGGTCTTGAATAATTTAAGCACTGCCTCGATGTACGTTGTGCAAGTATCACCTGCTGTCTGGGCTCTCTGAGAAAGTGTCTGCTCAGCCTGCCTCCTCTTTGCAGTCATATCGCCAAAACATTCTTTGATAGCTTCCACAAAGCCCTCCCAAGTGGTCAGAGAGTCTTCGTGGTTCTCATACCACATCAATTTGGTCTGCATTAAGAAGAATACGTCATTCGCTAGTTTCGCCACCGAATCCAAGCGGTTGAAGCGGCTCACACGTTCAAAGTGAGTGAGCCACTCATCAGCATCTTCCCCTGCTTGACCGGCAAAATAACGAGGCTCTCGAAGCGGTAGCGTCGCATTTGAGACTGCTCAGTTGTTTGCTGCATTTTCAGAGGAATGGGAGGAAGACCAGCGAGGCGACGGCTCCGGCGAGACTCCAGCGATCGAAGATGCGTCGTGAGGGTATTCGTACCCCGCACCTCCACCATGTTGTTACGACTCTTTTTCTCCGCTTTAAACTGGCTGTTGACAAAAATTGATTAAACGCTTTGCTGACACACTCTGTCGATGCCAAACTAGTTTTCCAGCTTAAAGGATGTCAGAGAAACCCTCAAGAAAATTTCTTCTCCAGGCTGGCGTCAAGGAGAAGGAACGCAAAAGTCCCGCAGAAGTACAAGTTTCGTTTTTGTGTTCAGTTGTATAGCAAAATATAATTATCGTAAGATTGTGAAGTTTCCAAAGCGAAGGTGGTTCGCGGCAAAAGGGCAAATCCTTATGCAGGTTCTGTCCAACTAAAGAATAATACTTCAGGTATTCAAAAGTTTATTTTTAGCACGGGGTGATTTATTTTTTTTTTTTGTTCTTACTATGTTTCGACAACATGTTCTGTCAGTTTTATTTTAATTTTGAAATTTTTGTTTTGTTGAGAGTACTCCTCTACACCGCTTGATCTTTGGTCTGTTTTCGTGATATATTGTTACGACGGGGGTTTCACGTCGGAGCGCTGCACAGGTATAGGAGGCAGAGAACTCAGCTGGTGAACAACTGCCAGTCCGGGCACGGGCACGAGAGTCTCTTCGTCTTTCTCAACTTTCTTTTTCCTTTCTTCATCTATGTATTTTCCTCGTCTTCAGGATTGCTTTTTCTTGTCTTCATCTATGTATTTTCCTCGTCTTCGGGATTGCTACAATATTTTTTCGCTGTGAAGTAACTGAGACTGCTAGATCGCCATTCTCTCCCGTTGTGCATGAATGTATGCGCACCTAGCTAACATAATTTCACTTTTTTTAAGATTAGTCTATTAGGTACTTGTTTCTAATGGCGTACTAAAAAGCATGATCACGGTTTTCATATGAAAAGTAAATTTTAGATATTAAACTGTAAGGCACTCTGAAACGTTGGCGAGTAGGTCTTTTTGAGCATAATAATACAACTCTTGAAAACCTACTTTTCTGAAAGTAGAGGAAATCATCTCCACATTGAGCACCTTTATATATTAGTCAGCAAGAGTCAATGGTTCTCGTGAGTTGTGTTACTGGATCAATGTGATTTATGTCGTCGATATTCACTTTCCAAAGAGGGCAATCATTTGTGTAGGTCATTACAACGCTCTTGATAGTTACAGCTGAATAACTACTGCGCGTGTTCGCCCAATGATTTGCATGAATGAAAAAAATTGAAAAATCAATAGCAAAATGTATGGCACTAAAGTTCCCTGATTTTCTTCTTTCAGGTTATGAATACAGCATTGTTCATTTGGCTTTTGCTCTGCCCGCTTATCGAGAAGCACAGTGAGTAATTTTGATGATATAATCAAATTTATTCATTTGTACTTTTATGTATTTCCAGCCATTTGTTGTTCTTTAAGGTAGGTGCGCCAATTTTCATCAAACAAGTATAACCAGCGAAATATTTTCCTAATTGCTGCGCCAGCTTCCTTTTGTGCGTCCACGTGCAATACGAATAGGTTATCTTGCGAAAGATCAAAAATCTGCCGGGGCTCACCATGCATTTCCCTAATCTTGATCCCTCCGCAAGTTTGATCTCCTTCTTATGGACAGTGGGGCACATAAAAAGCAGCCGTCACACTATCTACTTATACAATGGGGCTGGTCTACTTGGTTACGCTCCCATCGTTACTCTAGAACACAAACACCTGTATAATAATTATGTGAGCAGCTTTTAACACCATTATATAAAAAAACAAAGTTCACAAAGTTAATTAGGATTTTTGGATGTGTTAAGGGGACAGTCGGTAGCCTGCGAAACCCTCGATATCATACTAAGGATTATTTTAGTAGTGCAACTCATGCAAATGTGTGGAACATGAGTAAACGGTTAATCAGAGTATGGAACCTCTGAAAATATATTAGTGCTACAAAACGCGTTGTTACTCTAAATAATGTTGTTGGAATAAATATATCCGTTTTACGATAGCATCTGTTCAAAATATTCCTAATTCAAGCCATTTTACAAAATCAGATTTTGAAAATTATATTTAGTGTTCAGCAGAATCTCGCATTGCTTTTGATTTATTATACTTATTATTTCTATCTTTAGGTTTGTTCATAGGAATGACTTCTGCAGAAGACGATGATCAAGATTTGAGTGAGTGGTGTAAAATTACCTCAGTGACTATCCACATACCTGTAAAAACCTTTTCGTCTTGTGTGGAAACTTTTCTGAACTCAAGAAACTTCAAACACATGACGAAAACATTTTTACAGGTACGTAAGAATGTCTTGATAGCTGTTTTGATAGTTTTTGATGGTAGTTGATAGTTTTCGCCGCACTGTTCAATTTATTCAAGCACACTTTAGACAGAATACAATCTGGGTTTAGTTTTTAGTGAGTGTGCGGAATGCTTCCATCATAGCATTGAAATAAACCGTACTTCGCGGAATAAAAGCGAGTGCCGAGCGAATCGAGGGTTCGAATATGTATTCAAATACCCAAACGGTTGAGTAATTTCTAAGAAGAAAGTAATTACGCATTGACATTCCCCCAAGCGCAGCTATGAGTTATTACTTCCTTCCTAGAATACTACTCAACCTTGGGGTATTACCCGAAATATTCGATCAACACCATTTTCTACTTCGAGTTATAAATTCGCTCGCGCCATAGAATTGGATCTGCTGCCGTTATGGTTAGCTCAGTTAGTAGAGCGACTGCTAGGAAAGGCTGTTGTTCTGAGTTTGACCCCCGACCAGACAAATGTTTCTTTAACTACGAAGTTTCCGAGAAAGCTCTATAGCTGAGGATCTAGAACTAACCAAATATTTTCCTAACTTCCGCACCAGCTGCTTTTTCTGCGCCCACGCACGATACGAAAGAGGTAACAATTGGGAAAGATCAAGCCTATGGCGAGGCGTACCATGCATTTGTCTAATCTTAACCCTTCCGCAAGTTTTATCTGCGTTTTATGGGCAGTGAGGCATAGGAAAAGCAGCCTTCACAATACATACTATAGTAGGGCTGGTATACTGTGGTTACGCAGCCATCGCTAGTCTAGAATGTAAACACCTGTGTATCTATTTTGTGAGCCGCTTTTAAAATCATCATATAAAAATAAGAAAATTCACAAAGTTAATTAGGATTGCTGGATGTGTTAAGGGGACAGTCGGAATGCAGAGAATATCTCGATATCATTCCAAGGATTGTTTTATTAGAGCAACTCATTCAAAAGTTTGCAACCTGAGTAAACTGTTAATCAGAATGAGGAACATTTGAAAATATAGTAGTGTTACAAAACGCCTTGTTGCTCTAAATAATGTTGTTGGAATAAATATTTATATTTTACGATAGCATCTGTTCAAATTATTCTTGATTCAGGCCACTTTGCAAAATCACAATTTCAAAACTATGTTTATAGTCAAGCAGAATCTTACATTGCCGATTATTTGGTGCATTTACTTATTTCTTTTTTTATGTTTGAGCGTAGGTTCGGCTTCTACAGACGATGAAGATCCAGATTTGAGTGAGTGGTGTCAAATAATCTGAGCGACTATCCACATACCTGTAAAAACGTTTTCGTCTCATGTGGTAACTGTTCTGAGCTCAAGAAACTTCGAACACATGACAAAAACATTTTTACAGGTATGTGGATACTTTTTGATAGTTTCCGTCGTGCTGTTCAATTTACTCAAGCGCGCTTTACACTAAATAGAATCTAGGTTTTGTTTTCAGTTATTATGCGGAACGCTTCCACTGTTGCATTGAAATAAACTGAATTTTGCAAAAAAGAAGTGAGCGATGAGCGAATGGAATGATCGAATATTTATTAGAATACCCGAAAGGTTGCGTAGATTTCTAAGAAGGAAGTAATTGCTCACTGACATCCACCCAAGTGCAGCCATGAGTAATTATTCCTTCTAAGAATTTCACTCCACCTTGGGGTATTACCCTACATATTCGATCAACACCATTTCCTACTTCGAGTTATCTATAAATCCGTTCTCGCCATGTCATCAGATCTGCTGCCACTGTGGTTAGCTCAGTTGGTAGAGCGACTGCCCAGAACGGCTGTTGTTCCGGGTTCAAACCCCGGAACAGAAGAAGTTTTCTTTAACTACGAAGTTTCTGAGAAATCTTTATGCCAGAGGAATTAGAACCAAAAATATTTTTCTACTTGCCGCGTCAGCTGCGTTTTCTGTGTCCACGCACGATACGAAAGAGATCAACCCTTGATGAGGCTCACCCTGCGTTTGCTTAATCTTGACCCTTCCGCAAGTTTGATCTGTATTTTATGGGCGGCGGGGCCGTCGCAGGCAGCCGTCACAGTGCCTACTTATGCAGCGATACATCATTGCAAAAAATTCTGTATCTCTGTGTATCTCTGTTTAACCCTAGTTGAATGGCGATAGCAACGGGGGAAGCTTCTGTTGCCTGCTACATTATTTCCTTATAACGCCATATCAGTGTAAGGTGGTACATTATTGGGGACACTTAAGCTCATTCTTTAAGAGCATGACGCGAGAGCGTAAATTACCATGCTTCTTGTTCTTCGTCTTTTTTGTTTTCTTTTTCTGCATCTTTTTCGTCTTCTTCTTTTCCTTCTTCTTCTGCTGCTCCTCCTCCTCGGCTGTTCAAGGCCAAGCGTGGCCTCCGCCGGGACCACGCGACGGCTCGAAATCTGGTGCAGTATTGCTATCCCAATAAAAAAAGAAAGTTCACTAATTTATGTAGGATTGTTGGATGTGTTTAGGGGGTAGTCGCAAGGCAGCGAATCTCTCGATATGACTCCAAGGATTGTTTTATTAGAGCAACTCATAGAAATATTTGGAAGCTGAGTAAACTGTTAATCAGAACGGGGAACATTTGAAAATATATTAGTGCTACAAAACACGTTTCTGTAAATGATGTTGTTGAAACCATTATCTCTGTTTTACGATAGCATCTGTAAAAATTACTCTTCACGCCTTTTTGAAAATCAGAATTTGAAAATTTGATTTATTGTCAAGCAGAATCTTACATTGCTTTTTATTTGTTATATTTATTGATTTCTATTTTCATGTTCGTGTATAGGCAAGGCTTCTTCAGAAGACGAAGATCCAAATTTGAGTGAGTGATGTCAAATTATCTGAACGACTGTCTGCATAACTGTACAAACCTTTCCGTCATGTGGGGTAATGTTTCTTGAGCTCAAAAAGTCGAACACATGACGAAAACATGCTTATAGGTATGAGAATACTTTTTCATAGTTTTTATTGTGCACTTCCATTTATTAAAGCACGCTTACAACAAAAGTCAAATCCAGTTTTGTTTTCGAGTGATTATGCGGAACGTTTGCACTATGGCATTGAAATAAACCGAACTTAAAGCTAAACTTCGCTGCGTAAAAGCGAGTGCCAAGAGAATTAAGGATCGAGTATTTATGGGAATACCCAAAAGGTTGAGTAGATATCAAAGAATGGAGTAGTTACTCTTTGAGATCCACCCAAGTGCAGCCATAAGTAATTACTCCTTTCTTATAAATCTATTCCATCTATGAATATTCCCCTCAATGACCAATTAACACCATTTCCCTGTTCGAGTTATCAATAAATTCGCTCCCTCCCTCATCGTATCTGCTGACCGTCCTGGTTAGCTCAGTTGGTTCAGCGACTGCCCGGAAAGATCTTTGTACCGGGTTCCATTAACAGACCAGACGAATTTGTCTTTAACTTCCAACTTTCTGAAAAAGCTCTATAGCTTTACTTTGTAGCCATATGGCGGGGCTTTGGTGGATGTCGATGAACATTTACCCCCTAATAAAACCCTGCGCAGCGTTTCTAGTTTTTTAAATAAATATTCGATCTCTCCATTCTCTTGGCGCTCGATTTTATTCTGCGAAGTTCGGTTGCCATAGAATGGCTTCGATGAGCATCCTATAGAACTTTGTTTCTCCAACTGGAGGTTTTTATGTAACACTTCGGCCACATTACAGGCAAATTGATGGGAAGCGATTTGCTTGTGTTGAAAATAGTGAAGGTTTTATGAATGGGATTCTATGGATGCAAGACGTTGCATGGTCTAGTACTGACAGGTTAGCGGATCTCGAGTTCTGATATCACGAATCCAGATGGATTACAACTGGAGGCTCATATGAAGAGGGATAAGTGCACATGGAATTGTAAACAAGCATAATCGGTAGGTCCCTGTGGACCAGGAGGCTGTCAAACGGCAGCGGTACGTTCATATCACGGACAACAAGGAGACGGGCCGCGAGCAAGGCAGGACATGAGGCAAAAACTAGCGATGGCCTTCTGTTGCAATGTTGACGTTTGAGAACTGTCTAAATGGTAGCCTTGGGAAATGAGGTTTTATCGGTAACTTCGTCGCACAACGTAAAATAAAAAATGTCCACCTGATTTTTGGAGCACGGCAAGTTTCCTCTCGGCAAATTATGAATCGCACTTGAGGATGCCGTCATGTGAGCATGACGAACTCGACCATGTCTGCATTATTGACACAGAAAACACTCGCTCCCCATGCATCAAGGGAGTCGCTAGTGGGGCGAAGCGACTGGCTGAAAACGAAAATTGTCACTCTTCTGACGGCTGCAGGTATGACGAAGCACGGGCAGAACGGCAACGACCTTTGGATACACACGTACAGGGGCCATCAAAAGTTCCCAGGCCACGGGCTCTGCTTCTGAGCAGTATAATCCGGCAGCCATGACGACCTCAAGTCTCAAAAAATCTGTGAAGGATAGAAGAAGCATTATTCTAACCCCTGAGATAATTGATATCGTTAATGGGATCGTAAGTGCCAGAATATGCCGGCCAGAAGGAGACCCTGTGGCCTGGGAACTTTTGACCCCCCCTGTACATACGCCTTTGAACACTACTTGCTTGAATTTCCTAGGTGAAAGTGGATGTTCCTGTCGGAACTGCACAAAACTCAGGCGTCCCGAATTAGGGAAGGTATTTTATCTCGGAAATGAAGGCATATCGAGAGCGCATGGTACAGCGAAGGCGACAAATGAAAGGGGAACGATAGGTCGGATACAGGAGCTAGGCGGTTATCCAAGTAATCAGTGGCAAGGCTCAAGTCCCAGAATGAGGAACTGTTTCAGTCGTTTCTCCTTTAACCTATGATGCAATCTGTACCTCCCATGAAGAGCAGGTGATAAAAATGGCAGAACGCATTAAAAAGTTTGTATTGCCTCTAAATTGTACATTTTTTTATGCCTAAACCCATATTATGCCGCTAAAGGCAATCCACGTTTACTTCACAATGTGTATAATAACTCATGGCTGTTTATTTTCAAACATCAAGGCGATATTTTTTTAAGGGAAGAGTAATGCCGCTAAACATTCAAAAGTATATTTCTTCTAGTACAGCTGCCGGCATACGGCCTTATCGTAGCGGTTCCAGCGCAGGGATCGATTATGTATGCTTTCTATGTTCAGTTAATTTGTCGTGAGACGTAGCCTTATTAGCTTCTTTTTGGCGCTAGATGCGCTCATAAGCATCTCGAACCTTCCCGTCCTTCACCTGTGTTACTGCAATATTCCAGTGCATGCAAGTCACCGATTGCGGTTTTATCTCGGTCTTCGGCGTAGCCTTTAAAACGAGCGCTGACGCGCAAAACAGGAATTATTTGTTCGACGACGGACAAACACGCCTGCCGTTATCGCCGCCGCCAATTTGCTTAGCTCTTCTCTGTGCGCAGTCAGCCCAATAAAGAGTTTCATTCAAGTGCAAAGCCAGTGTCTTTGTTTCCGGCTACCGGACCTGTCACCACTACGTGACAGTATATTTATGTATTCGCTTCACTCTAGCAACACTAATTTGAGTTCCGGTCTAAAAACGCTCTCACAAATAAGACTTTCTGAAAACTTAAATTTTTGCGCCAACTTTATTATGGACACTTCTAAATAGTCCGGTAAACGTTCCTTCTGGATCAATTTAGGATTTTTGCACGTATTAATAATCCAGAACATGAAATAGATGAGTAATAATGCGCACAAATATTCATCGTTCCGAAAGGCTATCAGTATTTGGAATTTGCGCCTGCCGTAGCAATAAAGTGCACAATAGGTGAGCCATTTGTGAAGTGTGCGCGAAAACTTTAGTTTTGAAACCAATTTATGACATGCATGTTTCTTGTTTACTGACTGCAGTGCAGCCTTTTTCCCCCTCAATACTGACATTACCGCAGGGATTTCCCTTGCCTTCACAGTTGTTTTACCAAGTGACCGAGAAATGTAGTTATGTTGGAAATTTAATGTAACCATTCTTGCTTGGAGTGAAAAAGCCTGCCGTATCTACTAATAAAAACGTAAGGTTAAGTAAATTGCTCCAGCAATAAAAAGTAAGTTCGTAGGCAGCTAAAACTTGGGATCTGAGACGCACAATGCTGAATGGCACCCACTCAAAATGCTAGTATGTCAAAAGATTCACATAGTTTAGCGACGAGGTTGTGGAGCACGACGTCGCTTGTCCATGCGAAGCCACATCTGGAGCGTCTCTGTTAGCCCACTGCATTGCCATGAGTTGGACATTAGCATGGCACTCTAAACAAAATTTAAACTCTGAAGGTTACAAGGTGCGAAATAAGAGTTGATTGATGTAACACTGGAAGTCCTGGAAG
This sequence comes from Amblyomma maculatum, assembly GCF_055883805.1. Classification (NCBI taxonomy): domain Eukaryota; kingdom Metazoa; phylum Arthropoda; class Arachnida; order Ixodida; family Ixodidae; genus Amblyomma; species Amblyomma maculatum. Next base: position 77,424,620 of record NC_139346.1, read on the forward strand.
CAGCGAAGCACTGGACCTAGTAGGCGAATATGTCTACTTAGGACAGGTAGTAACCGCAGATCCGGACCATGAAAAGGACATAACAAGAAGAATAAGATTTGGATGGAGCGGATTTGGAAAGCACTCGCAGATTACGACTAGCAGCTTACCGGTATCGCTCAAGAGGAAAGTATACAACAGTTGCATCTTACCTGTACTCACTTATGGGGCTGAAACATGGAGGCTAAGAGGGTTCTATTTAAGTTGAAGACAACTAAGAGGGCTATGGAACGAAAAATGGTAGGGGTAACATTAAGAGATAGGAAGCGTGCAGAGTGGATCAGAGAAATAATTCAAGTTACTGACATTCTAGTGGAAATTAAGAAGAGGAAATGGGCATGGGCAGGACACATAGTGCGAAGAGAGGATAACCGATGGTCGCTTAGGGTAACAAACTGGGTTCCAAGGGAAGGAAAGCGTAGCAAGGGGTGGCAGAAAGTTAGGTGGGCTGATGAGGTTAAGAAGTTCGCAGCGGTCAAGTGGATGCAGCTAGCACAGATCCGAGTTAATTGGAGAAATATAGGAGAAGGTTTTGCACTGCACTGGGTATAGTCAGGCTGATGATGATGGTGATGTAAGAATATCGCTTTGTGCCAACCACAGCATTTTTTTTTGCTTCAATGGGGCAAAAGAGAGAAAACGTGTAGTTGAACAGTCTACAACCATGTATGCAGCGTAGATAGTTTCAGAACAGTGGAAGCGAAACTAGGAAAGGGGGGGGGGGGGGTGAAGTGCAGTTATTATGCACAATACCTGGAATACAATTCGTTCAGGTTTTATTATGCGCAGTGCGAAATGCCTACATGGCGAGGTAAAGTACAGGTATCCCGTCTTCACTTGAAGCCAGTGAGCGAAACCTGACTTTAAATACAACTAACACGGGCTCTAGACTTCGGGTGGAAAGTGGTGTTCGTTGCGTCTTTACAATATTGTTAAAAAAGACTTACTGGTACTCCCAATAAATCTTGGGAGTTATATAGACCTAAAATTGTATTTTGTAAGTGCTTTCTACTTACTAGAAACTTTATTTTGGGCCATAGATTATGATGACGAAGACTACGATCCGATGGAAACCCATTGTAAGTGCTTTAAGTATTGCCTTCTATGCTGTCTACAAATATTCTACGCTTACCACATTCTAATGTCTTGTATTTTCCAATGAATTTCCTGATGGCTGATATGTGCGGAAAATCTGTTAGTGATTTCCATAGGTTAAGCGCCTGAAATGAATTAAATGCATGAATGACGCTTCAGTAAAGCATTGGCAGTCGCAACCACTTAGGGCACTCAGATGTGCACTGACGTCGCACAGTAGGCATGCGCATCGAATATAGGTTCTAATATTACCTTGATTCAGTGGCAGGTTAGTTCACGAGTACAGTCATGAGCAGCCTTTTCTAGAGCGCGCCGACAGTGCTCTGCGGAGCAAGTCAGCGCCATCTAACGTTAGACTCTGGGTTTGAGTTATGCGTCCCATGCGCATGCGCGGCAAAAATAAAGCAGTGCCTGGACGTGGGTTCCCGGCCTCATTTTCACTCAGTGATTGCGCTTCATGCCACCAGGTACGCGCAGAATAATATGTGACAGCGCCCTGAAAACCAACGCGTTTCGTGCACATCACGAATCGGCTAGGCAAGTGCAGTGTGATATCGGGTGATCGCTCGGTTCAAAAGCAATTGCAAGAGATAGCGGATTATCGCGCGTTTTAAACACCATAGCAAATTATGCGAGAATCGGGCCTGGTTGGCTGTTTGGTGTATTTTCGTCCTGTCCGTATAAGGTTACGATCACGCACCATGCGTTGCAGGCATCTCGTTTGATGGCGTGTTTTTGGACCGGGTTATAAGCTATAAGGGATCTTTGGAATCTTTTCAGATATAGGAACTTGAATTCCCCCACGATAAAGTACAGGGGCGATGAGTGGTGCGTATGCAGGAACGCGCATTAATCCGCTATCAGACGCGCTTGATTGCCTGGCCATCTCGTTGCACTCGAGAAACACGGCGTAATCGCAACGCTGTGGCGACTGTCACAACCTCACAAATTAGGGTGCCTCGATGCGGAGAGTGGGCGCGAATCGAAGCACCCTATCACAAATGCAGGCAATGCGACCCTAGCGGAAAGAAAGGTACTCGCAAGGCAGGGGCTGGATGAGGAAGTGATGAGCAGGCATACTTCTGATTTGCCGCGCATACGCACAGAACGCATAGCTCAAACCCAGAGCCTAATGTTAGATGTCGCTGACTTGCTCCGCAGAGCCCCGTCGGCGCGCTCTAGACAAGGCTGCTCACCACTGTACGTCGTACGTCGGCAGTGTAGTGGACGCCGGAATACTAAACCACAACCCTGGGGTATCGTGAAGTGGGCAGTTATAATACTACTAAGTAAGAAATAAATCAGGTTGAAACGGAAATGACTGCGATCAAAACAAAGAACCTGAGCATTACAGAATGGATAAATATATTTAAAGCTACTCTTCTCACAACAAAAATAGGCTGCACTAAGTTAAATTTCATGTACATTGAATTCCCTACAACGTATCCCATTTTAGTTCCACATATTCTCGTTAGGACCTCCGATAGGTTTCTTAACTCTTTGGAGATAGTCATGTTTGCATAGAAAGTTTTTTTTATTTCACTCCTTTCGAAGAGCAACGTTCAGCGATTCCTTGAATATTAGCTTGAAAGAGTAGGCTCTATATTCAAAGATCGCCTCAATAGCAAGTAGTGCAGTCTGGCAGAGTAAGATTAGAAAACTCTTCTGGGAAAACGTCCTTCGTTCTGAAGGTGAGGTGGTGCGGTTAACATCGCTCGAGAGTATTCATGCAGCAGTGGCCTAGTCATGGCAATGTCACCAGTCCAAGTACCCAGCTTTTTCCCGAGACAGGGAATGATATCGGATTCTAGGATCAGGTCCCGTTATGTCTAGGGGTCTATTCTGACCTCGTTTTCACAAACAGTAGTCTTACCTGCTCAATGCTTTAAGGATCCTGACGCTCATGATGATAATAGGAAAATACCTATATAGCAGGGGTGGGTTGGTAAGCATGTCTTCGTGCATTTGCGAATTCCAAGCTGGTTCGAGAGATACTACTTATCGGTGAGCACCATTTTGTTAAAGACGCAATCTCGGATGAGTTGCAAAGTCTCGGGAGAGTTTTCCAGTCTAGACGCCTTCATCTCATTCGTGAGTAGCAGCCTTCTCGTTCATTTGCGAAAATGACGTCCAAGGCTGTGTTTAACTGGTAGATCCATAGTATAGTTCCTAACATTGAGCTCATGGTCTGATTTTTAATACTTTTAGGAGGAGAGAAGATGGTGCGGGATTTCTCTTCGCCTATGGTCTATTTGCGGTCGCAGGTTCTGGTTCTTCTATATATCCCATTTCGCTAACGACCGTTAGAGCCACATATCATTTTAAATAGGTTGATAGCTCTATGAACGTGCCAAGTTTGACCCCTTCACCCTATTGGAACTGGGGGGATTTATTTGTTTGCATTGCGATAGTGCAGGGCACGTTTTCTGAGATCAACCAGCAATATTGCACTAATACGCAGAAAACAATTTATGGGGGAAACGAAGTTCCGTCTTTAAGATATGAGATGATAGCGTTAGCAACCACTCCACCTTTAAAGCCCTGCTTCAATAAAGTCGAATGATAATACCAGTGAGGCGTTAAAAAACGTGAAGGCAATAGTCCAGGCAGGTTGATTGTTATATATGACACCTCCTGCCAAATATAACGTCGGATAACTCTACAGTCTGTCAGTGCGTGACCAAGTAAGGCGCCAGCGGCGACGTCACAGCAATATATGGCCGTGAGTTTTCATTCACAGCGCTGATCCTGGCTCCGGCGCCGACGTCTAAGTTCGCAGTGAACGTTGCCTTTAAGGCCATAGCGTTAATAGCGCTTGTCTATGCGAAAAGTAGACAAAAAAGAATCAACAACATTGTTGTTTAGCAATAATAAAAAATAAGCAAACAGTGGCAACCGTGAGGAGCTTTAGACACCATTTTCGCACACTCTATGCAAACGTTTAATGAATGGCCCTTCATTGGGAAAAACGTTTTTAAATACGATAGGTTTTGGCACACTTTGCGGCACTCACTGACCAATAAAAGACGGTTTTTGCAGTGAAAATGCGGTACTTATACAACAGATGTGCAATACATATATGACATATTCTTATACTTTGTCTTATTTTGCAGTCGAGCGGAAGTGATACTTTGAGCTCGAACGCACTATATGCACACTTGCATATAGTGCAGGTACAAATCTCACGAGTGAACATAAATCTGTTTCGCACAAGGAGGTCCTGTTCAACATACTGAGCATTTAGGAGTGAGCAGCCAAAATTTTATTATAGAATTACGCCAATCGTATATAAGGTTAAATATGAAGAGGCTCAAATGGGAAATTCAGGAATATATGGGAAAATCTGGATTCCAAGGGAAAGAAAGCGTAGCACGTGGCGGCAGAAAGTTAGGTGGGCGGATGCGGTTAAAAAGTTCACAGGGGTCAAGTGGATGCAGCTAGCACAGAACCGGGTTAATTGGAGGAATGTGAGAGATGCCTTTGCCCTGCAGTGGGTGCAGTCAGGCTGAGGATGATGATGATGATGATTATGGTAATGATGATGCGAAACGCTCTTTCAAAATCCTGTAGCACAAAAGGTAATTACACCCGAATAGGCGGTAACTATTCATATTGCTTCTTCATTGAGTTGCCGTCAGTTTTAACACATTATGTGCGCATTGTCTGAAATATAATACCTATTTCAGTAATGTAAACATACAAAGGTTTCCCTCTGTTTCTAGGAACACGCTCAAAAGAGCCTGATATGTATGTGGCCCTTAGTACACATTAACATAGGAGTAATTGGTATATCTTATTTTAAAAATCAAAGTGGTGTAGGCAATGAACTAAGGCTTGGGCAGTTAAGTTATTGTTGCTGAGAACGTCACTGAAAGCAATGGTGGAAGATATTGTGCTCAGGCCGAACCTTGACAAGCCTTGTAACATAGTACGAAGTGTAAAACTAATCTCTGGAGAACACAACATCGACGATACGGCTCACGCCTAAACAATAGGGCACTCGTTTACGAAATCTGCAACCACGTATTCCTTTTGTACATACTGAAAAGGCGTTCATATTATTATTATTAAAGAGGAGTATAATTGTTAATTAGGGCTCTTTTCATTATTTATGCAGCACCCATTCCTACTACGACTACCAGAGCGCCCTGCCCACCTGCACTACACCTTCAGGGTCCCACAAACATGGTATGCTGACCAGAATCTGTGAATATTGTAACGCTTCATTATAATAACGCTACTATAAAAGCGTAACAGACACCCATTAAAAAGGCCCATTCTGCGCATATTTGCCCTTTTAGCGGCTGCTTTAGGACACCGTTGACGTAATGTGGAACTTTTGTAAGGTGCCGGATGAGAACGGACAGGTAAGGGCACAATGGCGCAAAATTTTGCCTGGTACTAAATTTTGCAATCTTACACAGGCTCAGGAGCTCGTTTCTAAGCCCTGTATCTGGGTCTATGGAAGAAGTACTCGAATATGTATGTACGCAAGACAAGAGGGGGATGGGATTTATCATCAACAAGATTTATACACTCGATTTGTGTTACGCGGCTTAGAAGCAAGAATCTTGAGCCGCATATTTTTGACAAAGACTACATATGGCTTGATATGCCTCGTACGGATCTTTATTGAAATTTCTGCATCAGGACCGCATTGATTATTTGTTTAGATCCCAAAACGAGTAAGAGACCAAATGAAATATTTCATGTCTATCACACAAGGAAAATACTGTGCGATGCTTTTTCACTTGCGGTTTACAATGTACAAAATACATAAATAAGACGCATTCAAAGTCTGCGCTTTGAAACAGCAGTGATTGAGATGTATATTCAAAGAGCAATGAAAGCAATATCAATATCATTGAGAAGCTTTTCCGAGATGAAGGGATACCGGTGTTTATAGTTAATAAAGGTAGATTTTTTAAAATTTGTTTTCGTTATGACGTCTGTTTTGTTTCAGCATATGAAGCAAGGGTGAACTCAATTTAGACACGCACACATACACAACAGCGACGGGGGCGTCCGGCGCGAAGAAAATGTTTTTGGAAAGATTAAAAAATCAATTTGATGAACCTTAATTTCACAATATGGTTCATAATAGCAATTTTATTATACGCTCGCGCATATCATTTAGTACTGTTTCTTACATCAATATTATCAAATCGTTTGCGTTCCAGTATGTTTATGGTCCTCTTGATAATGTGTCTGAAGGGCTCAAATGTGCGATTACCTTAAAGCGAAAGGTATACTGGTCTCGAAAACGGCGTCAGCGGGACGTTCGGACAGTGTGTGAAGTAGCGACGAAAATTTCTTTATAATGTAATTATGTTCAACATTCGCGTGCAATGAAAAAGTTCCAGCCAGAGGCTGCTGTGCGCTTCTCGAAATAAGCCCACTGAGAATTATAACAAAACTAAGCCTTACGCATATTTTTTATCCTTTCCATGCAAACAAGAGAAAACAATTGCTTTAGAATACCGCGTCAGTGCTATTATAACCTGCAAGGAGGTCGTATAAAGTAATAGGTGCTTAATTTGTGGGAAATATATTTTACAGATTAGACAGCAGCTACAGTCCTCTGCAGTATAAGATAGATCATTGAGGCAACGATGTTTTGTCAGAGTTGCGCGATATGCACAATTTGAAGTATGTTTGCTAGAGTATATGGAAAGCCGAATTGGGATGCACCTTTTATGCAAATTATTGAACAGTTTATGAGGTTCCTCTGTCACCTTTGAACTCAAATCTTGTAGCTTGTTGCGACGACTCGAACTGCCGACAACATGAACATAAAAGCTTGAACTTTTTGACATAGTGCGGGACGTTACGGGGGCCAAGGTCCTAGCGGGCTTAAGCCGATTGTTTGAATATATTTTATATATTTCCACCTCTTCGTATTATTGACTAGGTGTCGATATCTGCTCTGCATTACCCAAAAATAGGAATTGCAGGCCAATAATTATGCCTAAAATGTATAAGCGCAGCAAGGAATGAAAAGACTAATATAGCCCTAGAGAATCAACCAAGCTAGCGAAATGCATAGTCAGAGTATCATATTACTAATAGTTACTTATATATGAATGAAACTGGACCCGGATATTCGGGCCACTAATATGCAATAGCAAAATAGCAGAGGAAAGAGGGAGCCGCAGTGTATTCTGATGACACTCTTAGTACTTTACAATGACTGTGCCGATACCTTTCAAATATAAAACTTCTAGCTGGTGAAAATCATAAAACTACACCAAACGCATTTTAAACTGGATGCGAAACAAACTGAATTCTCTGGCTGCACGCCTGGTGCCCATCCGTGCACGGCGAATGGCATTATAGTGAACCGAACCCAACCAGTCAAAACTCGGCCATATCGCTCGAATGGTTTTGAGGGGAGTGATATCGTCCTCAGCATGGCCGATCATCCACATTCAACCTCTGTCCAACGAGTACCGTGAGCGCATCGCCGGCTTGTCCTGTTTTTGACCAAGGTTGGTCCGCACATGAGATAGTAGTGACCCATGCATGCGCCAACCGTGTCCAGAGGCTCGACAAGTCGGTGGTGCGTCGACAATATTTGTTGTCCTCGATAGCTTGTGAATGGGCCAAAGATTACTAATGCATGACCCGTGATCTACAAGTCATTTATTAGTGCACGGCCTCTGGTCTACGCATTTATCACCCGTGGTTCTGCCGTACATAAAATCGCTATTTTGGTAACATTTTTATATGAGCAGCATTTTCTCCCAACTAGCTCTGTCTTAATATTTGCGGCATTTTCAATCTGTAAAGATTGAAGTTCTTCAGAAATGTTTGAACTAGCGCATAAGCAAATTTACTAACATAAAAGGAATCACTGCGACTAAGGTAGATTCAAAAGTGATTTACTGGTCATTTTCCTCTGATAATCTAGCTGGTGAAAGATTTCTATATTCCAACAATAACCAATATGGCTTCAAAATTTTAAAGCTTATGTTGTTTTCCAACAATTTAGTCTGGAGTTCAGCTGTTAAACTGAGTTACAGATGTCAGTATTCTTCGCTCGTTGTACTCCCTATTCAATTTCTTCAATATTGTGAACCACAGTTTTTCCGCTATGGATGTGACCTTTAATAGACGCCTCCTTAAGCAGATACATGATGTAGCTCGACATGCAGCCGATGAAATAAAGAAAAAAACTTTTCACCTTCATTTTGTATTCTTAGCAAAAATACAATTCTCAAGTTAGGCAAATTAGCGGCACCTGCCATGTTGGCCACATTTTCTGGTCTTGAGACGTGATATAACCTATCGACAAATCGGTGTCCGCTAAATCTTACCTGCTTAATACCAGTTGCCAGAAGAATGATCCCGAGTTTCCAATAACAACGCCGACGCAGTACCTTATGGAGACGAATCCTTTGATGCTATTGCAATATGTCTTGCCCTTCTTTTACACAAGCGAATGTTCGGCTGTACGGCGCTCCTTCAGACAACAATTTCTCTATTAACGAGAAACCTCTATTAGATAAATATAATGTATTTGCTTCCATTGCGTCAGAGTGAGTGACAGTTAGTAGGCGTAGCTCTGACACGTGGTAGTTCACATGATAGTTAAGCGGGCGAGTTGGTGATACATCATCCAAAAAACAGCGCGAACAAACAGGGACGAAAGAAACCACAGGAACAAGCATTTTTTTCACGAGCTTTGCACACACACACAGCAACCAACGATCCAGGAAGCGCTTGTTCCTGTGGTTTCTTCCTTTCGTCCCGTTTGTTCGCGCTGTTTTTAGAATGAGGTAGTTCACACGCAGCATGGCCAAGCACAAATTGTTCGATGAGTTGTAGCGATACTACGAGAACATATGGCATGACAAGGGCTGCCAACTACAGCTTTTTTCAAACGGTAGGGTGTAACAGCAATCCAGCTTCTAGGACCATCGGTGATACGTCAGACATTATGCTATACAGCCGCGTCTATAGGGCTCAGTAAAGCGTGTGGTTTCTACGTGGACATAGGCCACGAACCACCGCGGGTTCGAGCGTCGCGCGAGCCGAAGCCCCGATCAGCCGTCACCGCGCGCGCACTCAACCTCCACCGGGAGGAGAGCACTTCGCTGCAAGGACACCAGCCTCCAAGTTCACAAAGGAGACGTTTATTGAAACGCCATCCTCCAGCGGCACACACACACACACGCACACACATACACAATATACAAAACGCACAAGTGACACGGAGTGCGCCGCAAGCACGCAAGGGCGTGCAGTGATCTCTCTCTCGCAGTGACCAGAGGGTTCCTTTGAGAGAAAATGGGCAACCACCGCAAGGTACGCCTGTCGCGGATCGTTGGATCACGATCGACAGGCTCGAGTTGCGCTCTCAGGTACGACCCGGAGCAGACGAACTCGAGTACACACTGGTCTGCGCGGACAAAGGCCGGCAGACAAGAACAGTAGCGTACGCACCTTACGATGTCTCGGAGGAGTCTCTCCCTGGGCCCCGCTCGGAGGGTCGCGCGAGCGCGGCCCTCGAAGCGGTGCCGTGTTCCCGCCAAAAGGCGCCAATGGGAACAGCCACTGGGACGCCAGGGCGGAGCTGTGGCCCGAACGACAGTGACAAGTCGTCCGAGCCCCTCTCCGCCGCCTCAGGCGGGAGAAAGGGAACGAGGAGAACAACTGGGAAGCGGGCGGCGGCCGCGCAAAGGGCAGCCGCAGCAAGCCCGAATCCCACAAGCGAGGCATTACAGATCACTATAGGTCCAGTGGTCTTTGAAATATCCGGGTGCTTACGACTGAATGGTAAGGATGGTGCGAGATTCGACGCTTTAAAAGATTCGTGTTTAAGCGACGCACAGTGTTTTTATACGCAATGCATCCGCAAGAGGAGCTAGAGACGGGATTTATTGATGCTATAGCGCCATGCCGTTTAAGGTGCGCTAAAGCGTTTACTAAATATGTGCACTCTGATGTCTTTGTTAGTTATCTTGCGAGATAAGCGCAGGAAAAGCACTCCATATTTTTTGCTACAAAATCGCTTCTTCTTACAAGCGTATGCTCATAAATACTACTAAACGCATGTTGCAATAACATAAAAAATGCTTCGTTTTTTTTTTCTGCTAGGGACGATTTTTTGCCTATAGCAGCACAGAATCAGTTGGATATCGACGAAACAAAAGAGATGTGGAATTTAACTCGTAAACTAGAACTGCACGCAATGTTTTCATTCAAGTATTTCTAGCAACAGCCACTGCAAACATTACAATAAAGGAACATGAGGAAACTCTTTTTGCTCAGCGAAAATTTCATTGCTAGATCTCAGTATACGCCTATTCTACACATCTAATGTGCAGTGAGTTTTCGCGGCGATAAGAGGTCTCTAAACGCCGAGGTAAGAGTTGAAATCGGCAGAAGCATACAAAAGCTGTTGGAAAGAATTATATATGCGAAGGAACTTCATTCACTGTTTTGTGCTTGAAATATTGCTTTCAGTAAACTTGGCTCATTAACCTCCGAAAATATGACATATAAAAGAGTCTCAACTTTCAGGCATTTAAACGTGGTTGGTTGTACTAATGTTCAAGTTTTTTTAGTCATATTGATTGCAGACTCCATTTACGCATTTATAAGCGACTTGCACTACAATGTGTACGGCGGCTGTCCATGCGCTAACACTATTGGCTTCATTGTGCGTTGCCTCGCGAACAGTCTATCCACTTTCAAGCCAGTGCGAATTTCATTTACGTGGCTTGTATGTGGCCTCTTCTGCAACATGTTTCAGAATGCGCAAAGAACCTAAAATGAATGAAGCTTATTTAGAAAGTGAATCAAAATAGAGCGGATTTGGGACAAGTGAGTGCGTTCATGCAAATCAATGAAGTCTAGCTAGTTTAGACATTTCGGAATGCATTTGTAAGGACTGCAATATGGGAATTATCAATACAGCTGTATATCATTTTTATTACTTCTTTATGTGGGCAGTGCCTGAACTGAACTTGTCATATATACTAAAAATAAATATTTCAGGACATTGCTGTAATTAGGAGGTTGCCACCAAGCTTACTCGCAATTCCACAGACAGAAGGGCAGTTCGATATTTGTAGGCAACCTCTAGCTACACGCAGATATGTTTTGGCTATCTTGGACGGTCGTACCAATGAAACGGAAGTCCGCTTTAAATATTAATTATAGAACAGCCCTTTGTGTCATACCACAGTTCTTTTCCAGAGATTATCAATCATCACATCATGCTTTCGATCCTTGCCCATTCCTGTAATATACGCTGAACGCCACCTCTTGAGTTCGGGTAGTAACTTAAAATAAGCGTTCGTTTTGTGCTTGATTATACCGAAACATGATAACGTTTCTGACTTTTTGTCCTGCTTTCGTAGCCTTTGCTCACTTGAAAACGTGTGAAATAAATAGGATATATATTTTTTGTTTTAGAAGCCTGTTGGATGCTCATATCGGTGTGAAGAACAGCCAAGCTTGGTGCCTAAGAACACTGAATGCTATGTAAGTTAATTTTTTACCCCGAATGCCGTTTCGAAGACCTGCCCGTAGAGTCTTTCCTTATAGCTTCTGGCGTCTTTTTGCTCGCGTATACATAGCATTATGTTAGAAAGTACATTTTTTTTTGTTTGCATATACCTTGGCAAAAAAGGACCCTTGCGAACGAACTGGATGTCCTTTATAACGCAGATGTGATATGAATTTGTGATTAAATTTAAAAGATGTGATACACAATCTCTGTCTTGTATTTTTACCGTAATGTCCCTAGCCATCTCCCATCCCAGTAAAATAGCAATACTTGGTTCGCAGGAAAATAAATGTGCAATATCCGTCAAACTTGTTTTGTGGCCACCTGAACCGCTCCGTAACAAAAGGGAGGAAGGTGGGAGTGAAAGCGGCAAGAGGAAAAGGGGTGCCGTAGTGGAGGGCTTGGGAGTAATTTCGATCACCTGGAGATCTTTACCGTGCACTGACGTCAAACAGCCCATAGATGGAACTACGTTTCGCCTCCACCGAAACGCAGCCGCCGTGATATCGATTACATAAAAACCACCTTCTCATCACCCAACCTTCTTATCAGTCGTAAACTGTGGGCATCACAATTTGCTAAATGTGCACCATCATGAGTCACGATCAAACAAAAAGAAAAAAGAGATTTTGTTAATTTATTTCCCATTTTCACAACAACAACGTGAAGGACAGTAGTGCAGAAAGCAAAGCCGCTGAGAAAACAATAGCAAGCATTCTTTTCATTTTACAAGCTGAAGAAAGTCTGTGCTCTGTACGGGTGAGGAAGGTCGATACTTCAATTTACATCACCTGCAGCGCCAACTGGTACTTTGTTGCAAAACGACCACTGTATGCCTCATTCCCAATGGCGCCAGACCTAGCTGTAGTGAAAACCCATTGGTGTTCTTTTTCGAAAGGCGTGTATTCAGAGCCCAGTTTAGCGTTCATTTGTGACTGCCTTTTTCGCGGCCAGTGCTGCTGCTGCTTTTTTATGCGCGATGAAAGCTACCGTTTTAAAATTGGTTCACAGGAAGGGAAAGGCGCAGTAACTGTCACACTTGCTCTGTGGACACCCGAACCGCGCCGTAAGGGAAGGGAGGAAGGTGGGAATGAAAGTGGAAAGAGAAAGAGGAGCCGTAGTGGAGGGCTACGGAGTAATTTCGACCACCTGGGGATCTTTAACGTGCGCTGACATCGCACAGCACACGGACGCCACTTCGTTTCGCCTCCATCGAAACGCAGCCGCCGCGTTTCCAGAACGGCTTTCGCGTTATGCACGCAGCAAGCAGTAAAAAGTTACTTTTTATGTCTTGCGAGCGAAATAACATCCCGAGAATAAAGTTATAACACCTATTGCAAAGTCATGCCAGACGCAAACAAACCATGCATATTTCCACCCCTCTCTATATATTTGTGTGGTCACTAATACTTTCGACACCCCACCTTTTATGAATTTGGGTTGACGAAGGGTGAGCAATCACTCGTGATATTACGATAATAATATATTGATTCCGTTCTATCTGAGGAAACTACTTTGATAAACGTTACTATAGGAAAACATTATTGCCGCAAATATACGCTAACAGGCTTATCGCGACAGTTCGGTACACTACTACAAGAGGAACTGTTATTGTAATAAACTTTTTTCTTGTCAATGCTTTCATTGAATCCTATTTAATATATGCCTTCCATTTTTATCCTTAGGAGCACCATAGATCCTTCTTTGCGTAATGTATACACACAAATAGGCATAATTTGGCACGATATTTTGACAAGACGCGTCCCTGCCCCAGGACTAACTCTATAATGCAAGCCTTTGAATTCCTAGTTCCTCATGTTTAGAATATCTGCAACGTGTAGCAAAAATGCGTATATAGTCACTTGCCTAAACGAACGTTTTATATAATATTTTGTGAATATAAATGATTATGTTACCGTTTTTATATTCAGACGTTATTCTTCCTTCTGCCTTAGCTCTTCCACTATGCTGTACTTTTTGTTTGGTTTACTTTGCCTTTTGATTGTCTTATTCTTTTGCACGCGATCATCTTTAAAGCTCGAAAATGTCCTATATCGCCTGCAATTAACACTCACAAAACCAGCTAAATTGAAGCGTATATCTAATACATTTCTTTAATATAATGTGGGGCTCTTATCAAGCAATGTGATGTTTAACTTTTAACGAACAAAACACATTTTACGCCACCCTATACAGCAGACAAAAAATCGAAATATGCGGTTATATATAATACCTACCCTTTGTGATAGGCATAACTTGATGCAACTGCAATTATTTATTCAGTTGCAATTTTCTCGATGCCTGCTGACGTCTCAGTTTTCTGCTCGATTTTAGGTCATCACAGTACCAGAAGCCAAGAATATGGAGAGGTACAAACCGTACAGCTGCCGACTTGGTAAATGCAATTCATTCGGAGATTGCTTGCCCACCGGACAAAACGAAACGTGCGTTCGTGTGGGAGATTTTAATTTCCGACAATAAATTCTTGTCTTGGCAGCCTTCCTTCATTTTTGATTACCGTTTGTGTAATGAAATTATAGTAAAATCAAGTGAACATTTCTAATATCTCAAGAATTGTGACATAATAGACATGACAGTTTGCATATTCTAAACTGTCTTGCTTATTCCTCTTCTATACACAACCAATATGCGCAATATCAGCGATAATTTTAAAGTTTAAGTTGAGTGAATTGCTTTTTCGCCATTCAGATGGCTACATATAGGGAGTTGTCAACCAAACAGGATTTAATAGAGGCAGAGCGCAAACAGACAGCTTGTGTTTTAGTTTAGTTCACTGCGCTTTCCTCACATACAAAAACTACATGATAGTGGTTTCATAAGAAGACGAAGGTGTAAAAGAACGTAATGAATTGTAGATCTATAGAAGCAACGATGAGTATCTTGACGCGCGATGCTTTTGAGGTATTTGTTGGGTAAACAAGTAATATAGATGATGGTGAAGATTTAGCATTCATTTAAGGGGCTATTTTGGTCATTTAAGCTTTATGTGCGATTAAGAAGAAATCAACCCAATTTTTACCGCCTACGTACGCCGCAAGTGGCCCTTTTCGCAGGAACTTCACGACAACCAATAAAATATGAACAAAGCCACCTTACAAAGCTCATGAGAAAATGTAATGCCGTGCTAAAAAGTGCGTTTGTTGTTTTAAGCATACATGTGCGCTTCTTTCGCAGAAATGATCTGCCGCCGCTCAGTTCAACAGGCTGTACAGAAAGGCAAAATAGAGGAATGGGACTCAGTAGTACACCACTTCACTGCTTCTCCTTACTATTCTTTTTTGCCGCGTGATATACGTCAAGAATTTCATTGAATAATTCTGCTGGTAAATAGAATATACATGTTTCTAGTCGAAGAGGAAGTACTGCTTCACAGCGATCAACCAGTCAATAAAGATTTTACATTGCTCAAATAATAACGAATCAGTCCAAACTGAGATTACACTTAGCATTTGTTAGAGATGAGAGTCGCGTGCCACACGGCGAATCCTCGACTGCTTCGACGCCCTTTCCAATTAGGAATGAAGTGCCGTTCAGCGAACGGTCACGCATTCGGAGGATGAGGAAGACAGTTTATTTACATCTTTACATGGATGACGAAGGAATGAGAATGCCCGAATACACTCAGCGTTTTATGACGCACTCAACCTCCAGTTTCCCTACGCGACTGCAGCGCGCGCTCTTCCCTGCGAGATAGTTCCCCGACATAGTACGCCACAGCACTGTACTTGCCATGGCGGGGGTTGGGGAGATAATGTTGCAATATGCCTGCGTCCCTTAACATTCATTGAAGAAGACGACGTTCAATAACATTAGTTAGTTTGGTCTATGTAAAATAGATTGCCCTGCAGGAAGACAGAAGGAGCTGGAGAAGCGGTGATTGGTGCTAAGAAGAATGATGGAACTTGCCGGATCATTCACGCAAGTCATCTGCCGTTGTGTGCTGTGTTTCCTGGGATAACTTTGTTGCCACGTATTAATATTTTGCCTGGCATTCTTCATGGTGCCCCATCATCCCTTGTCATTTATCTTGCAGTCTACGTATCACAAATTGTGCCTAGCATTATAGGCAAAGAAAACATGCCCTCTACTCCATATCTCATTCCAACTTTAGACGGTGCGACATTCTATGAACAAGTACAATGGCAGTATGTTTTTTTCTACTGAACGTCTCATGAGCATGCTATTTGTTAGTTGTCTTTACTTTTGCCATCACCTTATTACGCGCAAGCACGCTTAACTCAATTTTTCTGCCTGCTCGTAGGAGCTCGTCTTTATGGCATGCCCGCCAGAGGTAAAAATAGCTGGCCCTGTTCGTAAAACGGCCGAGCCACACCTGACTAGCTGGAATGCATGCATTTAAAATATAGCAAAATTTCTTCAATTTTGGTGCGAACTTCTAATGGACGTGATCATCCCTAGAATTCAACCTTAGATCGTGAAACGGAACTATATAATCTGGCTGGGTTTCGTGTGTGCAGTTAATGCCTTTTGCACCGTCGCAAAAAAATTATTCAAATGTATTCGAGTGCTTCGACAGGTTCGGCGTTTTAATGAAAAAATCTAATCATTCACATATCTAACAACGTTTTTTACAGTAGCTCCGACGATACTCTTGATAGGCTTGTCGACATAACTCAGATTATTTCATTTGAATTGGTGCCACGACTCCTGCATTTTGCAAAACGCAATGTGCCCTCAAACTAAAATGATGGACTGAACGTGTACGGAGAACAGCTAAAAAAAAAATATGCCCCATATATGACAACATTGCGAATTAACTTTTTGTCGTCGTTTTCAATTGTTATATATTTGTGAACACATGTAGGGGGATGTTTATGCGGAAGTGAACAGTACAAGTCTTGAACATTTATACTTAACGCTCTACAGACGCTTGAGTGTGTCGTGACAAAAATTCTTCAAGAAAAGACGAATCGTTCACATGATAATCAGCATGCCAAGGCCCATGTGCCAAGGACCCTATGCTCCCTTTAGACAGCTTGCTGCCTGCTGATGACATGCCAGCAGTTATGATTTTGATGACATAGCACGCGACAACGCCGCCCGAAAGATCGCCTCAAGTCTTCCCAGATTTCCAAAACGTCGTTACGATCATCACGATCGAGACGTTCGCTATCGGCCTGATTCACTCGACCTCTTCTGGGTTGCGGCCAGCCGTGTGGACCTATACGAAGAACTCATGCATAGTTACACGGACTCCTACCGTGTCTTGCAGCACCCGATGGACGTGGCCTACACAATCACGCTCCTGTCTCTAACGTCAAACGCCAATGCACTGCTTACACAACTTGTCCAGGTCCCTTGTCTTAAGGCCTCCTGTTCCTGATCCTCGGTTTAGCAAGCACCTGGAATGTGTTTATTACGCTGGGATAGTGCTAGGGTGTGTAGCCGAGATGTCGCTGGACAAACAAGGATGTTTGGGCGCAGGGTCAAGCGAGGGAGCCGCTGACGCTACAGTGCTGGTGGGCGCTGGAGGTCCGGAGGTGCTCCTGATTTTGAAGTTAGACCCTTGCCACTTGGGAACTCTCCGTAAGAATTTTATCTGGTTGTAATTTTCTGCATCAATAATTTATAACACAGATCTTGGTACAACATGGGTACATAGATGTATCACACAGTGGTGTCATATCATACACTTGGTGATGTGCATTGCGTGATGCAGTTACTTCGTACAGTCTTTATTTGTTGATAGCATACAAATACCATACTGCATTTCGTTCAATACGGAGTGAGAGGCCAGGAGAGCAAAACATAAATAACGAAGACTACTCGCAAATGACAGGATATTCATTAAACACTTCAAACAGGGTCTAATGGTTCTCAAGCATAAACGTAGAGAGTACAGCGTCTTCGTAACAACGGTGCATAGTGACAGCGAAACATTGATGGCATAGAGAAACTTGAGGCATGGATGCTGCCTGTCATGGGGCATACACATGGAGACACACGAACACCAGCACCTGGCATAGGTGTGCAGAGCGCTCAGCTTAGTCGAAGAAATGAAAAAAAATTCTATTGAGGGCCGCCAAAAGATATTTCTTGGATATTCTGTATGGTTCCCGCCACAGCATGTAAGGACTTGCAATCGCTGGTGTTGGACTGCGCTTTTAAAAGGTGGCCCAAACGGCACCAGAAGATACTACATGCAGCGCGCAAAAGTTTGGATCAAGTAGAAATGGCCATGAAACAAGTATAATGACACATTTCAAAATGGATAAACAGAGGCAAATTACACAGTAACTGAATTGTAGCTAGCAGAAGAGGACAGCTTAGTAAGTCTTGAAAGCACTTAAATGCATGTAAACCAAGCACCACAGAGTTGGGCTATGTCATAAAAGATGAAACGATATTTAAATGGGCATAAAATGGAAGAGGCATTTAAACAGCAAATGTCGCATCTGGAATAAAAGTAAGCCTAAGTAAGAAGGAAGAGCAAGCTATTCAGGGAGGTGATAACAAGATCTCAAAATTTATTTGTGGAATTATAGAAGACAAACATAGCCATGGGTAATGCGCTTTTACACCAGTGATCATACCATAGCATATTCATGAACATCATTTATCCAATTGTTCATTCATGCATATTTTTATTTATTTTTTGATAAAATTATGGGCAGCCTCCTGGGCTAAAAGCTAAATATGCAGCTTGACAGGGCCCAGGAAGCCGTTACAAGGGGCCAAGAGGCCGTTATCATGTGGGAATTAAAGGGGGTAAAAATGTAGAAGCGTAATATGTGCTGCGCTACACCTTTTCATGTACCCTTGACTTCCTGAAATATTTGAAATAACCATTCTTTTCATCTCAAGGTTACCTCTTAAGGCTGAAACAAGCAAGTGGGCCTTCTTTGCAACTGAATAATTGTTGCCGACAGGTTAGTGTTAAATTTACACATAAACTGCGATTCACAACTTTCGCGGACATTATTTGTCTTAAAGTATAATTGGAGTAAATAGCTATGAAGTTATGCAAACAATGTCAGGGGATGCGTTAGGGTTTTGAAAATAGATATGACTAAGTTCACGTGTGTGATCCGCAGGCAATTGAATTCCGAATGGTGTAGCTTTTTGTGCAACTAACTCAGCCCTCTTGATGCCACGATTCAAGCGCTAGATATAGCGAGTGCTGCTGCATTAAACATTACTTATTATATGAAGCGAGAAGGTTGCCGCATTGATATTGTAGCAATCCAGAAGAAGAGCAAACACATAGAAGACAGGGGAAAAGACGTTGAGAAATACGTTGAGATTCTCGTTCCGGTGTCGGAATCGCAGCCGTTGACCAGCTGTGTTCTCGGCCTCCTCGACCTGTGCAGCGCTCCGACGTCAAACCCCCCGTCATAACAACTTCGGGGCAGGCGCTGGGTACGAATACCCTCACGACGCATCCTTAACCGGTGGAGCCTCGCCGGAGCCGTCGCCTCGCTGGTCTTTCTCCTAATCCTCCGAGAATGCAGCAGACAACTGAGGAGCCCAGAATATCAACGTAAAGCATTCTGTCCCCGTCTCGTGATGTATAACCAACTGCCTCAAACGCGACGCGACCATTTCGAGATCGTCGTTCATTTGCCGGTCAAGCAGTGTTAGATGCTGATGAGTGCCTCACTCGATTTTGACGTGTGAGCAGCTTCAACTATGGGATTCGGTGGCGAAACTCGCCAATGTGGTACTCTTCTTGACGCATACCGCCTTGATGCGGTACGAGAACCACGAAGACACTCTGACCACATGGGAGGGCTTTGTAGAAGCTATCAAAGAAAATTTGGCGTTCTAACTGCAAAGAGGAAGTTGCTCATAGAGATCAGGCAGCAGGTGAGACTTGCATCACATACATCGAGGCAGTACTTACATTACGCAAAACCGTCGACAGTCGGATGACCGAGGAAGACAAGGTAGGTCATCTGATCAAGGGCATTGCGGAAGAGATCTGCCACTTCCTCATTGCCAAAGACAACTTGCGTTCGGTAACCGATGTTATTCGACACTGCTTGGCATTCGTGACCCTCAAGACACGCCACATTACACAAAGTTTGGGCGGCTGGCAAATGTTACTACCGTGGCCAGCGCCGAAAAATATTCATCCTCAAGTCTCCTGTGCGCCATTTGTGAAATCGTTAGGGATGAAATTTCATGACGTGAACTGCTTGCCCGGCCTCCCACTGCCTTCGCGGATGAAGCATACGCATTTGCAGTCCACGCACGTATGTACCCACCAACGTCCATCTATACACCAGCCAATGACACCGACTTCGCTTTCTGCTAAGACCTGGACACCCCGCGACCAAGGCCCAACCAGATTTACCGGCAATTCTCTTCTCAGCGCAGAGACCCTTGGTCCTACTCCAACCGTACCCACGCCTACGACGGGAAGCTACGTCGACCCGGAACTTACATTTAAATATTCGTCGCGTCCTACCTTGCAAGAGTCCACTGAATTAGCGCAGCTGTTTGATCGACCTATTCCCTTGGACTACCGGTGTGGTGTTACGGTTAACGTTTCCCGCTACTGCAATCGGCGCGCATCGTTCAGGAATCCTCCGACGGCACTAAACCGACGCGCCGTCCAGCCCTGAATAGACACCTATCGGCAATTACATCCTCCATGGAGGGGCGGTTTGCAAAACGAAGGGTTCCGCAGCCATACTTCAGCGTCTGAATATGGTGGGTCACCGTCTCCGTCATTTCGTGTGCGCCGTACCCCGTCAACACAGCGCCGATCTCCGCCATCCTTGCAAGAAAACTAGCCAACACAGCCAATGAAGGTGAGGTCGCTGGACAATATGCGCTGCTACCTATTATTCCTCTGTCTGTGTACATGTTAAAGAACAAGTTTAATGTGCTTGTCAACGGTTTGCCTACGACGGCGTTGGTAGACACTGGTGCTCCTGTTTCACTAAGGAGTTTAGATTTTATGAACCATTTGAGGAACAAGGTTATGTTTGCTTGGGACGAAGCCGCTAATGTTTATAGAGTGGGTGGAGAGTTATTGTATCCGGTCGGGGTATGCAGCGTTAAGGCTTCTTTGGGGGGCACAGTATTTCCGGCGGACTTTGCACTATTGCCCCGATCTACACACGACGCAATCTTGAGTATTGACTTCCTGCTTACGTCTGGCGCTACAGTTGATTGTCGAACGGGAGCGCTAAGTGTTAGTGGTTCTCTTCCTCGTGAACTTTTGGAAAAGACGTCAAATTATGAAAATGTTTTGTGTGTGTGTGATGAAGTCGTCGTACCTGTACATTCTGCAGTGTGCGTTCAGGTGTCCTGCTCTCGTCTATTAATTGCTTTTTTGAGTTTACTGTGGCACCTCTTAATTTACAGTGCGTAAACAAGAATGTATTATTAGCGCATTGCTTGGTTTGAGCGAAATAGGGCCTTCCAGGATTGTGGACTGCGAATTGCTCGCCGGACCCGTTTGTTTTTCCAGCGGGCACAAAACTAGCTTGATGTAGCGCCGCTCTCCCGAATTATATGACTCTCGTTAATCCTTCTCTTGATAACCCCGAAACTAAACAACCTGCTCACGAGAAGCTTCTTCCGGTGATCAGCGCATTGTTGAACATCTCACAACGACAGAGGTTGAAGAAGCTCTTGTCCCAGCACGTGTCCGTCTTTGATTTCGCGCAATCTGACGACTCTAAACGTTTTCCGCTGTCGCGTGCACGCCACAGGATTGACACCGGATCCGCCCATCCAATCCGCCAGAATCCGTACCGCTTGTCTCCGTCAGAGCGCAAGGTTATCACCGAGCAAGTTAAAGACATGTTGAAGAGGGGCATAATTGAGAAGTCCTCCAGTCCTTGGGCTGCTACGCAAGGGCTGGTAAAACATAACAGATCATGGAGGTTCCGCATCGACTACCTTCGCCTCAACTCCATCACTAAAAAGGATATGTATCATATCCCGCGCATCGACGATACCTTAGATTGCCTTTTCTCTGCATCTTACTTCTCTTCAATTGATTTGCGATCGGGGTGTTGGCAGATTCCAATGGACCCCATTGAGAAAGAAACAACTTTATTTGTTACGCCGAATGGCCTATTTGAATTCAATGTGATGCCCTTCGGCCTATATAATGCGCCGGCCACTTTGGAAACATTTATGAACACAGTATTGCGTAGCCTTAAGTGGGAAGTCTGCATGTGCTATTTAGACGACGTCATTTTTGGCTGGACTTTTACTGAACATAACACGCGACTAGTTATTGTTTTAAATTGCCTACAGAAGGCTGGCCTTGTCCCGAATTCTAAAAAGTGCCGCTTTGGTGAGCGTCACCTGAGCTCTGCAAGAACCCGCCACCGTGCCCGCGACCGATTTTATTGGCCGAAGGTGCGCCAGACGACTGAGCGATGTGTGGCAAGCTCACTGAATTCCAACGACACAAACATCCTACGTCAACGCCACACGGCCTGCTGCATCCCGTGACTCCACCACATGGTGCATTTCAAAAGTTGGAATCGACCTTATGGGTCCCTTCCCGAAATCTTCCGATGGAAATCGCTGGATCGTCGTTAGTGCCGACTCACCCGCTACTGCGAAACGGCCACTCTTCCTTCAGCCACCGCTCAACAAGTCTCCATGTTCTTAGTTCCGTCATGATGCGCCATGGAACTCCGCGAGTGATCATCAGTGATCGAGGTCGGCAGTTTACGGCAGATGTCGAATAGCTTCTCCGTTTGTGATCGTCACATTTTCGACCCTCCCCACCATACCACCCAGGTGTGCGTAATGCTGTCCAAAGTAATACTCGTCGCCGGGACGGAACGAAACTTAGCGATGGGTTGCATCATAGCGGCACTTGCGGTCTTCCTGGCTAGCCTCCGTGTTGACGCGAGCAAGCCGGCGAGATTTGGCCACTGGAGAAATGAACTGCTCAGGAAGAGAGGATGAGGAACTGGCATATGTAGAAAGGAAAGAGGCATCAAGAAGAGTAGCGAGAGAACGGCCGTAAATGTGGGAAAATGAGGTGTAACTTGTGGTCCGCTGTACAGCCGCATTGTAGGCGAACGTAACAAAAGGAAGTATTACGTCCCAGTTTCGGTGGTCCTGGTGGACGTACAGTCGTGAGCAAAAGTGGTATAGCCAATAGATATAGAGAACCCAGCGGCCATTTCTCTCTTATCTAACACCCGATGTGTCCCGAGTGTGTCTAACGAAGATGGTTCAAGGTACCATAAAATACACTCTTCAAGCTGCAAGAGCAAGAATCTTTTTGATCCGAATTGTGTTGGACAAGCAGTTAGGGGAACATGAGAGAAATTTCTCGTTTATTCAATTGTTGAATGTCGACAGTTACGATAAGTTACTCGCAACTTAGCGAAGAAGCATATGATATCGCTAAATATGTCGATTTTCAACACAGACGAAATAGAGTAATTTTTTGAAATATTTCTCTTGTTTTGATACTATCCAATTCCGATTTACAAGACACAATTTTTTGACTGCTGCAAAACATAGCTCTTTTGTCGTATTATGAGAGAGGAGCTTTCAAAACTAATTGCGAAATATCCCAAATGTTTCTACATTCCGAATATTTTAGGGCAATATCATGAGATATATAGCTGAAGTCACATTTTTAAGGGTTGAAAATTTTCATGACCAACGTCGATGTGTATTTTTTGTTACGGAATGTTTCACAGCTACATGCAAGGTTATGCATGCTTGGTAGCAATCTCTGCCGCTGCGTTTGTTTAACAAGCAATGATATGGAGGCAACAAAATGCATAGGCTTTTTTTATTCATAATAATTGGTATATTCATGTATACTTCCAAGACGAGAGTAATGATTTTATACTTCGGCGTCTTCGCAAATGAGTATGCTACTAATTTCGAACAGCCATGTGAATAAATATTGGCTATTGTCTTGTACGTTCATCGCAAAAAAATGGGAAGCGAGCGTTTCGACAAAGTTCATTCTCCTAGAATAAAAGGTGTGGTTAGAAGGCATCTTCGGATCTCTTAGTCGTAATGGAATCTCCGTTCGAATCACATTTACCGAGTGTGCAGTGATACTGTATGTTAAACTCCATTACTCAGGCTACTTTCCATGAAATCATCTAAAAGAAAACTACAATTGATAGCATTAATGCACACAAAAAACAAGAAGCTAGGTTATCTCACGAGATAATATAATGTGCGGTGCATATTTATTCTTGTGTGTCGACATTTTTGCTCCCTTATTGCTCGTCTGAGTACTGGAAATATTTGTGCAGATCTATTGCACATTACAAGTTGGTGGTTCTCCAATTCGAACACACCAGATCCATTTTAAATGAACTATTGCGGCAGCTGGATGAGAGTAACTAAGGTATGCCTGCTATATTCTTTAGAAATTCCGATATCGTAACAGTTCTGTCAAGTAGGCGTTGTAATATAAAAGCATTATGGGTAGAGTGTATGTAGCTCATCATCTTACAATCGTAGTTGTCAGTGTGCCAGTAGATGTTTTCAAATATTTACAAGAAATATAACCATGATATTTCCGCAAGTTCTGGCGACAAACCAAGGTGTCAACCAGTAAGGCAAGGACCAGGGCATTATGAAAAAGGGGTTTGCCAGGAGTGGATGCCAGGTGAAGCGGGTGGCTGAGTTCAGGACCGCTCCACGCGATCAGCGCTTTTTGTTATTGCTGATGTACCCCGAAGACGCAGCAGCAAGTGGCAGCTTCGCGCGAGTTATTAAAATGTCCGATTTAACTAAAACCTAAAAATTTTTGCCCGATGGTGTGTCTCGGTTCCCATCCAGTGCAGAAGGAAACAATAATTATGTTGAAATTAAAGCTGTTGGAGTATAAAATAACAATTCATGTTATTAGCAAATGAAATTATTGTGAAGAGAAATTTCACAAATAATTTCGTAATGAAACGCGCCTTCGGCCAGTGAATTGGCGCTGCGCAAATGTTAGACTAATGCCATACGAAAACTTTTTTGTCATTTCCATCGAATGACATTCGTTAGGGCAATGCCATTTTTCGTGCGCGCTGCTACACGACCAAAATTATTGAGATTTGCAACTGATGACCATTGCGATGGACAGAAAGTGGCAGATATAAAATATTGTACTACATGCTTTAATATTTGCGACCTTTAAACGAAAACAACATTAAAATATGTACTGCACTTACTAATACATCGTAAACCTCGTGAAAAGTATATATACAAATATTTACACCAACTTATTCAACAGCGCTAGCCTTTGAGAGCCGAGCCAGATTCAAGCCAGCCCCACATTTGAGCCGTCGTTTTTCGAGCAGCGTGATGCCATTTTCCTTTGAAAACTTCCTCGGATTTCTCCTTTGCTGTCCGCGTATGTGTAGAAAGTCTCCCCGTCTGCTTTCATCGACTGGTCGCCTCGATGCGTCTCGACGTTATGCTTTCTTCTGTGATGGACGACGTATCACAAGAAGCTGACTTCCAACGACGGCGGCGTCAAGTTATTCCTGCCATCCTGTGCTCACGAGAACAGCGCCGAACAAGTCATATGCAGTATGAAAGCAAGCGAGTGCAGTTAAGGTCGTTAATACGCACACAAGCTGCTGTCACCAGGGGCTTGGAGGAGCAACCTTTAGCTAACTCGTTCGCAGTAAGTGCGTTCATGGCTGCAAGTCTGCCAACTGCTCAACGGGAGTGTTAGGTGTTCCAGCGCAACGAAAGATGGTTCGAGGACACTTTGCCCAACCTAGGCGAATCACATTTCCGATAGTTGCTCCGCGTCACGCGGGTTACGTTTCGTTACGTTGTTGATGCTTTCAGGCATGTTCTTGAGTGTGAGACCACTAACATGAGGGCTCGCATGCGAGAGTCCATCCCGGTGGAAAAACGTTTAGCCACTGGACTCTACAGGCTGCGGTTATGCGCCGAAGACCAATCGTTTCCCATCTTTTCGGCCTCGGACGCTCAACTGTGAACCTGATCAGCAACGAATGTTTTGCTGCTGTTATCCAAGTGCTGGAGGCGCGATGGCTTCGCATGGTGAGCTGAGAAAAAATGTCGGAACATTGTACGCGGTGAGCGGCTTTCCGCAGGCTATTAGCGCATTGGATGGCTGCCATATCCCCATTTCGCCGGCGCAGGAGCATTCTTCTGACTACTATAATTATAAAGAGTGGTAAGCGTTTGAAATGATTTGACTAAACAGGAAACGGCATACATATTCTGGCGCCGTCTTCACAGTCAACTTTTGGACGTGTTGGAGACGCGGCATGAAAATTAGCGGATGCCTTGGGCTCATCAAACATGTTTTCAGTCAAGGCACTGTGCAACCTTATTTGCTACTTATGACAATACTAAATGTAATGCCTAGCTCGAGCAGTAGGCTTTATATATCTGAAAACAAGGGTACTCAAAACGATGTATTATGGGCACCATTGTGTCAAGTGGTGCCCATGCTAGCAGCAACCTTCTAGGATTTACAATCACCAAGATGTTAAGTGAATGCTGATGCTGTGAACACACGCAGACGTGTATTGTGTGGAGTGGTCCAATAGCAATGGCAGAATCTTGTTGATAACGAAATTTTAGATATCATTCCAGATGATTTGTAGTGAATATCAATTTGAAGCTAGAAATAACTTTTTCCTTATTTCAGATGAAATTGCACTTCATAATAAAGGGTCGTCCCCATTGAAGTTTTTTCATGTTTATTGCAGGCATTTTTAGCCCTCGTAGGTCATAGATACTGCTTTCGGTACATCAACATTGGAAGCCCCGGAAGATGTCACGACGCATTTGTGTACGACCTTTCGAAGTTGTGCAAGTACATTGAGAGTGACAGCTTCCAGTCACCTGTGTCAGGGATTGAGGGGGTAACAGTGCCCCCGCTAGTACTTTGTGATCAAGCATTTCTATCTGTCAGCAAACCTGCTGAAGCCATTTCCAAATGCATCGGGACCACATGAGGCAGCATTTATATATAATTTTTCCAAAACTCGACGAATTGCCGAGAATGCCTTCGGTCGGCTGAAAGCGTGGTTCAGATCCACAGTGTAGCGCATGGAGCTCCCAACAGTGAAGCAGGCACTCAGAGCTGCATGTGTCCTGCACAACATTTACGAGGCACTCAACGACCCTATTGAACAGCAGTGGGTGCAAGAGGTGCATGACTTCGACGGGCTGTACGCACAGCCAGTACATCGCACAGATGTAGCCAGCGGCCAAGGCCATGTAGTAAGGGCAGCCCTTGCCTCGTACTTCAAGAGGACCCAACTTCATCAGTGAAGGTCGCTCAAGCTGGACTGTGATCAAGCATATGTGTGTGTGGGGGGGGGGATGCAAAAGGGACCTATAACAACGATGTGGCATGTAATTAGCATTGTTCTTGCTGACATCATTTTTAGGAATGAGGTGTTTGGAGAGAAGAATGGGTGGCCGTGTCCTCTGTCGATGGTCCTGTTGGCGGAAGCTGTTCTCCAGACTCGGTCGACGAGGGCGCATTGATCCCCATGGTTCGAGCTGGACAGGACTGTCTCTCACCCCTGCAATGTTGGTTCCGCTGTAGCTTGTATTGCAGCATTTATCTGCAGATATATACCATATCAAACAAGTCCAGTATTGGCCTGAACAATTTACACTGCACTAGAAATGAGTGTGTCGGCAGCATGTAGTTTATATGGGCTGGCATACATAACGTTTGTAACTATCTGCGGTTAAAGAAACCCCAGTGTGAGACTTCACAACATAAACACAAGTGATGTAGGTGGGGCTATTGCGCCCGTTTGTTTTGCACAGCTCTGAGAGCACATCAATAAGCCGGTCTTCAATCTCAGCAGCTTTGATATCTCTCTCAGCAGCTGCCTCCTGCTACTTTAATTACGTTCTCTGAACGAAAACTCTTTTTATTTAGAATTTTTGAAAGATATACGCAGCCTGCGTTGATCTTCAATAAGTTGACTGAAAAAGGTTTCCTTCTGGTGCCTTCCACGCCTAGTGGTCTGAGGCTGTAAACTGCCACATGGCAACTGCCTCTGTGAAGGACTTTCGGCAAGCGGCTCTGACGAATTTGCAGCACATTCTTCTAAATTTACAGGTTCCCTGCACGCTGCTGGTGACTGGCTGTATTCCAAGTCGTACTGCTCAGTGTCCTCTCCATCAACCATGTTGCGGAACAGCAGAAAGCATAATATGTGCTGGAAACGATACCATGCATGTGCAACACTACAGGCCACGTCGACTAGACAGCAAATGTAGTAAATCGCATACCTTATTGTGTGGAACATTTTGCATATAACTGCAATATGATACATCACGCACACTATCAAATTACCTATACAGCAATTTTCAAGTGAAGGTTAGCAGGAAATGATTTAACCACTAAATTTTTTTGCGGACAACAAAAATACTGATATGCCACTGCAGTACCATTTCAACAGCATGCATTCATAAACACATTTGAGAACTTTTGAAAATTCAGTGCAATTTTTCTTACTTCTCCCGCTGTGGACTCTATGTGACAACCTGTTTCTTGAGCCAGGCTTTAGTTATTGGGTGGTAATGTGCCCAAGAACTTGTGCAGGTCCCAATAAAATTTCCATGCAATGGCAGCTTGCCCTGTTTTTTTCTAGCTTACCTCTCTACAAGAATTAACATTGTGGTGTTTTGTACTAATGCGGACGTGCACGGTACTGCTCAGTCACGTAGTAAAATATTTTCTGCACTGCCGACGCACCATGCTTTGCATGTAGTTTTAGCAATGATAGCAATGTCACGACTGCGCTAAAGGGTATATTCTTGAATCAGAATGAGGCGCGCATCCTTAGGACAGAACCCGCATGATTATATTTAAAAAAAAAACGCAGCCTCCATAGAACACACGCATTTGTTACAAGCAATTTCATAGCGCAGTACTCAAGCGCGGAAGCTTAACACACTGCATTCCTACTCGTTTCTGTAGACTGAGAAACCAATTGGAGCAACGCAGATGTTATTGGTTATGGCAAGGAAAAAAACTGCGACAAATATGCAGCTGGTTCATCACACATGCACAACGACTAGCTGCCTGCGAAAGAAAGCTCGAGGCCTATGCACGGCTATTCCGTTAAAGCGGATTAGGATAGCTGGTTGGAGAAACAAAAAACTTTCCTGTACTTGTTCCCAAGATTCTCCATTTTGCTTTCTGTCGCCTTTAACCCTTTCTCAACGCCTTCCGCCCGAAGAGCTTCTTCAATTGCTGAGCACACTTTAGCGTTCCACTTTGTACGGCGTAGGTCGCACAGGTGGTTCTGCCACACCCTCATCAGGACAAAAGCTGCAGGCTCGGTCCACTGCACTCGATATCTCGCTACTTCCTCAGCGATGGCTTGTTGTCGAGCAACTGAGAAAAGTCTGCTGCTTTCGATACAAGAAATGGCACTGGCACACTGCCGTAACCGTAACCACTCGTGCACGTGTGCTAGCATCCAGCATATAAACAAACAATGCTGCTCGTCATCTGATCTGCTGACAGCGAGAACAGTAACTTTTTTTTGCTGCACTGTTTGCCATGTTATATATAAATAAAGAGCTGCTTATAAAATTACATATGAAAATGACATTAGCTCGTTGCTTATTTTAATTTGGGGATTAATTTACTGAGTTTCTGGTTTCGAGATAACACATTCCCTCGGACGATCGCGAGCGAATGCGTTCCCCAAACTCATATGATACCTAATGTCGTTTTCATCGAATGTCATTATGTTTCCTAGTCTGGCAGCAAACAAATGTCAATTTGACGAAATGTCATTTGATGAAAATGGCATTACATTTGCCGTGTGGCATGGGTATTACATAACACCTAAATATCCGTGTTTTTATTTTAGAATAAATCGCATACAATCGGTATTTTTTGTACGATATTACAATTGATTACAGAAAGAAATCAAGGGTGAGATTGTATTGAGTAAATTTTGAGAACCCAAAGTAACATCACTGCGTCACCACGCAAACGAATGTCCTTCCCGAGGGGATCAGTGGCCCTTTCAAGCATGCTTTCCAACAATGTGCAAATCGATGGGAGCTTTTAGCCTCATCAGATCTATATCGTCATGACAGTAGAAGGGCATAAACGGAGATTTCACTGTGCGAAATCGGCCACGAACTATGCTTATAATAAAGGCGCAACGACCGCCCTTTATTTTAGAGCATTTGCTTTGCCTGCATTGGAGTGATTAATAGTTGATTGTGTAACGTAGGAGAGCGAATTCCAGCCACAATTCGGCAGTTTAGTGTTCTACATCCGACTTATACATCACCAAATAAGCCAGCAGCATTGCAGGTTAGTCTGATACACGTGTGTTTCTTCTCTTTTTTTGAAGTCCTGCTAAGTTCAAAGCAAAGATTTAGTATAGACGTACCCCATCTACTTAGGAGTATATTTTTTTAAAAATCCATTTACTTATTTTGGAGACATAATCGGGAAGGAGAGAATAATAATACTAAAGCTATTCTCGAATGGCTACTAATTGAGGTGTAAATGAGTGTTCATTTGTAGGTAAAGGTAACAAGCAAAGACAGAGTATGGTAAAATTAAAACATGATACATTTTACTCTATAAAATGCTCAGACTAACCATGCTGAAATCTACACAGTAATAATATCGTATGATCGATGTCATTATAACAATATCAATGTGCTCTTCAGCGTTTAAAGGTGAAGCGGTCAAAAACAGATTGTTGCCACAAGTTTGTCATTAATTCGCGATAAATAACGCTCTTTAAGAACGAAGATTTTTATTGTAGAAAAAGGTGATGGTGGGGGTGGTAACTTAGGGAAGGGGTACTGGTCGCGTCTTATGTTGGCCATATTGGTGGCATCACTCGGCGACCAGGGGGTGTGAAGGAGTGGGAGAGTTGGCAGTCGCCACCTTATGACGAACGTGGCACTATAGGCTCATGCGGGCCTACAGGGCATAACTGAGACCAGACTCATCCAGAAAATGCAGGAGGAGCCGATGGCCGGAATGTTTGTTCCGTGTGGGGAAGAAGAATGCCATTTTTTGTGTCGGTAGGAAGTCCAAGATTCCTGTAGTCATTCAGAATTTGCAGTAGGGAATTTGCATTCAGATAGTCGAGGCTAGATATACTAGGAGCAAGTGCCCCATTGGGCCGGTGTTACCGCAAGAGGAGCAGGCTGGGGTAGGAGCTCGGCCGCAAGCGTATGTGCGAAGAGTACATGCCCAGCCTATGCTCAGGTGCAGGAGGAGGGATTTGCCCCCCCGGGGCAGTTTACTCGAGAGACATTGGAGGTGCTCTCCAGCTGCAATATAGCACTCTGGTTTGAAACACCGCACCGCGTTAATCAAGAGGGGTCTTGAGAGGTCGAGACGTGTGGCACCCTTGCTGACTCAGGCATCACTGTCGTGCGCCGCTTTGGCCAGTGCATATGCTTCCTCATTTTCCGGGACTCCATGACCTGTAACCCAAACCCCTAGATCTCAAGATCTAACGCCTGGCGCGGAGAATTTTCGCCGAAAAGTTTATGCTGTGGTAGTTGGTCAACAACAGTAGTGCAGATTTTGAGTCGCACAGAATGTTTGGAGGCGCAGGTAGGCCAGGGATTTCGATGAACTGTGCGGCTTGATGAAGACCGGCGAGCTCCGCAGCAGTTGAATTAACTGAAAATGACAGGCATCAGAACTTGGACTTGTCCAGCTGAGGGGCTTTTATGGCTGAGGACACTTGACCATTAGCAGGATGTACCGATCCATCCGTGAAGTGGATGGTAGATACATTGCATTCCTCAAGGAGGGCTTCGGTGGTGTGCTGGAAGGCAGCGGCGGGAGTATGGCGCTTGAAGTAGACGTCCGTATCCAGGCATACCCGCAGTGGAGGTCTACTGGGCAAAGGGTGCAACCTGTAGAAACTTTGAACCTCTCTGACGATTTCCATGTGCACTGCTGACAGCTCTCCCCATTTCAAGATTGGAATTTATCACCGTCTAAAGCATGGCTAAGACAGTCGATGTATTTCAGTCCTTTCTTAGCAAGGAGAAGGTCCGAAGCATGAATACCAGCTCCCGCAAGGGTGAGAGAAATTCGTGAGGAGAGAGGAACACCGAGATGTCGTCGGAGCCTTCGAATCCTACCGAGTGGAATGATAGGAGAAAGCAGGAGTGGGATCAAAACAGGCTGTAATCAATAATCGATATCTCCGCTGCATCGAAGAGCCCGATTGCCCAAGTGGTCGACCAACCTCTGCCTCTTACGAAGAGGCGCTGGACTGCTCTGCCGACATGGTCAAGATGAGGCATAAGGACTTCCTCTGCTGGCATCTAGGTGAGCCGGTCATCAATTGTGGGACCTAGGTATTTCTCCTGGCGTTTCAATTGATCCTCCGATATGGAAAGTTACAAGTCAACGGGTGCTCGCTTGCTCTTCCGGGATGGTACACTAGGGTTTCGGTCTTGGTTGCCGAGAGGGTCATTCTCTTGTATGCTAGGAAGTGCTCGATGCTATCGAGTGGTCGCTGCGAGGCCTTCCTAGCTTAGGCGATTTATCTATTTGGAGCCCTTGGGCCGAAGTGCAATGTCGTCTGCATAGATGAACAAGGAGAGCTTGTTACTTCTGACCTGCTTAAGAGAGCTCGGCAGGGCGGCCAGCATAAGGATAAAGGTCAATGGACTAAGGACCGATCCCTACGGAACATCTGAGGTAACGGGGCCAGAGGAGCTGAGTGTTTGACCAACTCGAACTTTCATGGAATGTTTAGAGAGAAAGGCAGAGATAAATTGACTTAATGGTTACTCTGATGTCGTCAAATGCCTGCTCAATGATGGAATGAGGGAGGTTGTGAAAAACACGCTCGACATCCAGGGGGATCAGAAAGATGATATCCTAAGAGTGTTTGGCATCCGAGAGAGTAGAGAACACGTCTACGATGGAGTTTTCAGTGCAGCGGTGCTTCTGAAATTATGTCTGCACCTCGGCAAAGAAGTTGGCATCTTTGGCAATCTAAGTGACGCGCTCCAGGGCAATGACCACCATGGTGTTGCAAGCTGCATAGGTGAGAGAAACAGTTCGGTAGGATGACCGTTCTTTAGCCGACAGACGGGGCTTAAATTTAGGGCGGACAATGGCATTCCACCACGCGCTGCTGTCTGAGATGCTGAAGATAGTGACGAGGTGAGTTTTCTCAGGGGCATTCAGATTGCGAAGAACCTGGAGCGTCACTACATCTTCGCCGGGGGCTGACGTCTGCTTCGAGCAATTTAGTACTCTTAGAAGTTGAAGTTCATGAGAAGAGATGGCATCATTGCAAGGGGCACAGATAATCTCGGCCACGGCTGGAGCTAATGAGGGGAGGTCTGGAGGTGTGGGGAAATCTCCGTTGGACGTCCTGAGGATGCAGAGGGGTTGCCCGACTTAGCAGGGAATTAGACAAGCTGTTCCGCCAACATTCGGAAAGTGAGGCCTCTTGCAGTGACTGCTCCAAGGTCAAGTTGTCGAAGTGAGGTAACCTGCGCGAGGAATTTAGAATACGCCAAGCCGTAAAAGACTATCTGGCTGTCTGTAAGGACCGGCATACGCTGATCTTTAGGAAATATACAGCGCGAACAGAGACAATGGAGGAGGAAGTAGACAACACAAGCACAGTCTCGCAACTAAATTTTTTTCCGAAGAGAGACACATATATAAAAGGCCCAGAAACGCCGCCCATGTCCAGTGAACATAGGAGATAATCAATGCAGGATTACACTCTATAGGGGGCTATCTGCATTACATAAGGCGTATCAAGCGTTGTCTAATAACAAGGTCTCAGAATAATGCAACGCAATGGAGCGCTGACTGATGCTCGTGCTTATTTTTGTGTTGATGAGAAAATCTTCCATAATCATCTTTGCGCGCTTACCACAATGCCGGTACAGTACCTCGGTTTTCTCAAAACTCTCGTTATATTACTTTTATTATTTCTTTCCCCACCAAGAGCAGTGTTTTGACACATCTGAAGACGGCTTCTGATGTTCTTTCATGTGAATATGTAAACACCGTTCGGTTTATCCAATATACGCCTTTTAACACATGAGAGGAATCTGATACCTCACCGATCGCACAAGCTCCAGAAATCTTGGTCTATGCGGCACTGAATACTTAAAGGGTTGCACTTTGTTGTTCTTTCCTCGATGTCTAACCCTGTCTTGGCCCATAGGCGCTGAAGCGTTAGGGGTGCTGAGAAAAACAGGTCAATATTTAAACGAGCCACATTTCTCAGAATAGGCGCCATGTAATGCACATAAGGAATGGCCACTGCTTTCCTATGCCACGTTCTTTCGCCTGCGTTGGCAGATCCGAGATCCCCGAAGATGGCAATTGGTCCCCCAAGTGCACGGTTTCCCACTTTATGCTGTATGCCAGACAAGGCAGCAATACACCTGGTATGCACAAGTATAGCAGTGCATTTGTATTTTGATTGTTATTGCGTATTATTTATTTTTTGAACGCCTTAAGGTTTCAACGACCGATTTTGCTTTTTTCGCCGTTGCCTTATGAAAATATTGACCGCAGCCGCGACATCCACCGTTCGCGTAGACGACGGCGGTTGTGCTGGTGTAACCGGCAGGTGTACTGCCCATGTAAGAGTCGCCGATCATCATACATCTATTCTTTTCACTGTTCTTTACAGCTGTCCCCAAGACGTGATTCTTGCGATCGATTTCTTATGTGCTCATTCGCCCTCATTGACTGTTCTGCTGGTCGTATGCGCCTCGGCCTGCCTATCTTCCCTGATGACCTATCAAGCCCACCTCTGCCTCCGCTCCGCCACATTGTGTCGCTTCGCACCCGAAAGCTGCCGTCTATGTCCCTCAAGAGCCCTATCCAGCCGTTCCTGAAGGGAACTATCTTGCCTGCCCTGTCACCGATGTCGTTCTCCGACGTAACGTAGCACTTCCTCACCTCATCGTCAATGTCCGTCAAAATCAAGCCGCTATACCTGCCCTCAACTCCAGTTTTTCTCCACAGGCTCTCCCCGAAGGCATTGCACTTGCTGTACTCTCCTCGCTGAGCGAATGCAGTCTCTGTTCTGAAGCATGGGTCTCTGTCTAAAGTTCCTAGTGCCCCCGCCCAGTACAGCGCCAGTTCTGGTATCATCTCTCGGATGATTGCGGTAGATCTACCAAGCGATCTCGCACAGATCTTCACAAGTTTCTGCTTAGTTACAGTGATATCTTCGATATTTTCCGCCGTCCTCCGAGTTGACAACAGCAGGTACTCACCGTATAGGCACCAATTACGCCAGTTCTGTCTACCAGCGCACACCCCGTGTGTCCCATTCAGAGGAGGAGGGGGAGGAGGAAGATGAGGAGGAAAGGCAGGGAGGTTAACCAGTAAAAGCAACCGGTGTGCTACCCTGCACTGGGGAAAGGGGATGAGTGGATATAAAAGTTGTGAGAGAGGGATAGTTGAAGTTAAAACAGTCACATAACAGACACGCCACATCACATCATGTTACAGTCATGTCATTGCAAACTCATAGTCTTTTGATTAGGCCTGTGCTTCTCATAAAGCGGAGCAGTGCCTGGGAGGCCTTCGCCGCAGACGATCGCCGTGGCCAGGGACCTAATATCTTATTTTCACTCAATGGGCGTCCATCTAGATGCTCCAGCGAACGGCACAGACAGTGCCTTCTCTCACTGAACATCGGGCACTCACAAAGAATGTGGCCTATTGGCCTCGAGATCGAGCAGAGTCGCCACCTTGCGGCTCAGCGGCGAAACCTACTCAGTGTGGATGCGTTTTCGCGTCGCGTGCCAGCCCGCAGGGATTTACGCGCGCGCATGCGGCGTGTATAGGAGTGTTTTTGTTTGTTTCGCAGTTCATGTGAGCTTTTGCTTACCTATATGCCTCTTGCAAAATAAATATGAACAGTCTATAACCCCGCGCTTCATTAAAAAATATATACTTGTCCGTATCGAGCATGTCTTGCTTGGATAAGGACATCATCCATCGCGGTCTTTCGGCGCTTGAGATCCTTTGACACGCGGTGTCTCAAACGAAGTGGTACTGTCGTTACCACCGTTTCAAAGCAAAACAGGTCGCTGCAGTCAATAAAAGTTAATTCAAACGCTCAGAAATCGCACATTCCCGTTTCTGTTTAAAATACCGCAGATACTGAAAGATATGCCACCGCAGACTGCTTCATATAGCAGAATGCAGCTTGAACAGACCACTCTATGCCTACTATGCCGTCTGTATGCACGATAGAGTTGTGTGAGTATTTTTTTTTTTTTGCTTTTAAACCTCTGTCGCGGTGTCTCATTAGTAAGGGCGCTCGACTGCTGATTTCGAGAACGGGGGATTCAATCACAACCGTTTCGAAAGGCGCTTCTCTGCTGTGGGATTTGACTGCACAATAAACAATCTCACGTGGTAAATGTGGTGTTAACAATGAAAAAAAAAAAACGGCACCAAAACCAACCTCTGCAATCATCCGTCATAGCCGATGCCGCTTCCATGCGTTTAACCCGGGCCAATATGCATTTCTTTTCTTTTTTTGTTCTTGTTGAAGGTTTCTGTGCATGCGTAAAAATTTTAGTGAGCACAGTTTGCTTTAGAGAAATGCTCGAATGTTTGCGAAACATATTCCCTGCACCTAATTGTTACCCTAAATATTACATAATACATCTAGATTAATGTACTTTACTGATAGCCTACTATAATCATCATAATCCCTTTTCGTCCAAGTGCTGTCTTCCGAGCAAACTCGTCGTTTCTGACAAGGGGTGTAAAACAGCTTCTTGCGGGCTTAAATATCAGTGTTTAGTTCGGGAATAAATACATCTTTATAGTCGCATGGTAAGATGACCTCCATTTCTTTCGGAATAGTTTTATATCCGGCATCTGTTTTGGAAGCAACCCTAATATTTTACTTCGCATAAGATTTAGCCACTGCTTAATAATTGGTGATACAGAAATTTTCAGCCTGTAAAAATGCTTCCCAGAGCATGACAGTGCCAATGCGCCGTTTATAGCGATGCCTTCGCAGCGAGCAATTCGTAGCTTGCACTTTAACGTTACTGAAAATTAATCGCTGATTATTGTACATTCTGTCAAGCGTGTAACAGTTCTCCACAGGGTGAAATGTATTCGCATTGCAAAACAAAATAATTACACTACTAATTTACCGTTATATATTAGCATCACACACATCAGAAATCCCTTATACTTTCTTCGGTTTCAGGAAATCATTTACAGTTAGTGGCGCATGCATTAATACACTGTCACATTCTATGACAGTGGCCGCAAAAAGCATCTCGGCAAATTCAATCCACTCAGCGCTGTACACGTGAACAATCAGCTTTCCTGTGCGGCGAGGTTTCCTGTATAGTGTCGGCGTGACCTCATTTTTGGAAAATACTTGTGTGTGATTGTCGGGGTCAGAGTTGATGTGCCCACAGTCTAAAGCAACTCGCCATGCAGTGCGCTGCCAGTGCTACATTTAACCTGCCTAATCCTCGAGTCAAGTACGATATAATGAACCAGGCTTTCTCGATTCAATCTAAAGTGCTGCAGGTATCTGCGTGGGCTTGACACTAAATTCGCCGGTCTTACTCGCATGAGACACGCGCAAACTGTTTAATAGTCGATAAGAAAAACAAAGCTGTCATTAGGCAGGCCCAAGCATTAGGCGCGTGAGCGCGGTACAGCGCAAGAAACGTGCAAAGTAAATCTAGAAGTCTGGTGGTTGCGTGCTTTGTTTTCCTAAAATCCGCTCTTCTTCTGCTGCATTGCGAAATCCTTGGATTTTTTTCTGCAATATTTCAGAAATACTGCAGAAGACACGTTTTCATCGCCAACAAACCCGCCGTAAACTCGGAAGCAGACCTACGCAGCGTGCGTTTTTGCGAGCGCCGCCGGCTGCCGATCCACACTACCAGAGTGGCGGTGGCGCCACCTCTAGGTCGATCTCGCGGCGAATAGACTCGTAGCATCCGCAGTTTGGACATGTAGGGCTGTTAGCCATGCCTATCATAAAAGAATACGAGTTTGTGAATGCTACACCAAACCACAGGCGGCACAGCAAAGTTTCTTCGCATCGGGGTAGGCCAGGTTGAAGGCGGAGCTTCAGGTCAGGGTCCAGGTATTTTAAGCGGCAGTTCGCAAACTGGTCAGAATGCCACAAGGAGAGCGTGTGTTCTGGCGCAAGTGCGCGAAGCCTGCCCGCTTCGTCTGCCCTGGAAAAGGGAATCAACACACAATCGCCGTCTTGGTGGGCTGTTTGTGCGACATAGACGGTCGGACACTACATTGGCGAAACTCCGTAAGGTGGGGGACCAGGTGGGCCGCATGGTCCGCCGGGTTTCTAACAAACGTGGGGGGTTGCGGTGCAAAGACGCCTTGCGGCTAGCGCATGCATTCGGGACCAGTCGAATCTTGTATTCGACTCCTTACCTCCACCTTCGGAAACAAGACGAGGATGCACTCGAAGTCGTCCTGCGCAAAATTTTTAAGAGAGCCCTTGATCTCCCCGTGAACACCTCCAACCAGCGTCTACTGGGCCTGGGCATGGTGAATACGTTCCGGGAGATCCGAGAGGCTCAGTTAACCAACCAATGCACACGTCTTTCTAAGACACTGTCGGGTCGCCGCCTCCTTGCCCGGCTACACATCCAACATACCACCCTTATGGAAGATCGTGTACGCCTCCCTTTCGAGTGGAGATGCGCCCTCCACGTACGCCCTCTTCCTAAAAACATGACACGTGAAGACCACAATGGCCGGCGCCTGGCGCGAGCGGAAGCCCTGGGCCGCCATTTTTGGTCGAAACCCGGCATTTACTACGTGGACGCCTCCGGCCCCCACCATGGGGGATGGTACACGGCCGTAGTGGTCCACCAGTCTAAAACTGTTAACGGGCTTACATTTCGCGCCAGTGACATAACCCACGCGGAGGAGGTTGCCATTGCGCTGGCAGCTACCCACACTGATTCTAAAACGATTATCTCCGACTCGCGAGGGGCCTGTCGGAACGTCGAGCAAGGCTGGACGCCATACTTAGCCTACCGACTACTTCAAAATTGCACCTACACCGGGGACCCCGCTTACCGAGAAATAGTTTGGGCTCCTGCTCATATGGGTCTCGATGGGAATGAGGCAGCCGACGCCGCCGCCCGCGCGCTCTCTTTCCGGGCTTCCCATCTCGATCCTCTAGATCAGGATCTTGAATTCGAACCCGCGTATTCTTTTAAACACATTGTTTTTTATTATCAATCTTGTCATAGCCTTTACCCTCGCCCGAGTAAAGGTCTAAGACGGAGGAGTGGCTTCTACTCCGTCTTTATACTAACACTCTGCTGTGCCCGGCAGCACTGAAACATTTTAATCCCTCCTTCACGGGCAGTTGTCCGCACTGTGCTTAGAAGTCTTCGGACATCTACCCCATGGTGTGGGCTTGTCCATCCAACCCAGCTATACCTCCTCACCCCAACCCCGCTCGGGAGGACTGGGAGGCGACTCTGCTCGGCTGCTATGACCTGCAGGCCCAAAAGGCCTTGGTCGAGCGCGCCCGGGCAGCATTCGGCCTTTGTAATGCTCCTGCGGCCTTCGAATGGATGATGGACGTCGGGGTTTCACGTGGACAACTTGTTTGTGTTATTTAGACAATGTTATTGTTTTTCGTCCAGTTTTGACACCTACTTCGATCGTCGTTCTTCAATTCGGCAATTTTTCGTCATGCTGGACTTCAGTTCAACGCCAATAAATTCCGCTTCGCTCCCTGCAAAATTATGATTTTTGGCCACCTGGGTAATTCTGACGGCGTCCACCCGACCCAGACAAATTCCGAGCAGTCAGTTCATTCCCAGCTCCTAGTTCAGCTGTGAACATCCGAAGTTTCATTGGTTTGCGATCCAATTTCCATCGGTTTGTGCCAAACTTTGAATTCATCGCACGACCTCTTACCAACCTGATGAAAAAGAACATGCACTTCTTCTGAGGCCCGGACCAGGCGGATGCTTTCTCAGCACTTATAGCCGCCCTCACCACACCACCAGTATTAGCCCATATCTTCCCACCCGCTCTGACAGAACTTCGCACCGACACCAGTGGCCATGGCATTGGAGCAACCCTTGCTCAGCGAGAGAGGGGTCACTACAGAGGTATCCTTTATGCAAGTCATCTGCTATCCGATCCAGAACAAAATTACTCAATTACCGAGCATGAATGCCTTGCTATCGTGTGGGCCGTTGCCAAATCCCGTCCTTATTTATTTGGCCGACATTATACTGTTGTTACTAACCACTATGCGATTTGATGGCTTTCTTCTCCTAAATACCCTACTGGCCGTCCTGGACGCTGGGCGTAGCGACTCCAGGAGTACACCTTCTCGATAACTTATAAATCTGGTCGACATTATCGTGATGAAGATTGTTTGCCCCGCTACCCAGTGGATTCCCCTCCTTCTTCCGAATACTGGAAATGAACAGTGCTTGGAAGTCTCCCTTACCAGAATTATCTACCAGCTCACCAGCGACTCAACTCATCCTTCTGTCGCCCAGTTTGTGCTCCAAGGGTATATACTGCATCACCGCAATCTTCGCCCAGATGGCACCGAGCTCTTTTTGGTCTTGCCTCACAATCTTCGCTATACCGTTCTAGAGCAGCTGCTTGAAGCACACACATCTAGCCACCTGGGTGTTACCCGCACCTATGATAGCGTACATCGACGTTTCTTCTGTCCTGGACTCTGCCGATCTGTGCGGCGCTATATAGCAGGTTGCGAGCTGTATACACAAAGGAAAAACCCTCTGTACGTCCCTCCGGCACTTTTCAACCCATTTTTATCCCTTCCACTCCATCTTCGTGCACTGGAGTTGACCTGCTCGGGCCGGTTTCAGTTTCTTTAACAGGATACAGGTGAACTGCTCGTGAGACGAAATATATGACGCACTACGCCATCATTCCATCCATACCCATAAGCTGTGTGACAGAAGTCGCCGACTTCCTACTGAATGACGTCATCCTGAACAATGGCGCTGCCCTACAGCTGGTAACCGACCATGGTCTCTGTTTTCTGGTAAGAATGGTCAACGAAACCCTTTATTCATGCTTTGTTTGTCATAAATTAAGTACATCTTACCACCCCCAGACTAAGGGCCTTACTGAACGCTTCAACCGCACGCTGTATGCGCGTCTGCGTTGATTATCGCGATTAGGATGTTAGCCTACCTTCTGTCGCCTTTGCCTCCACTCGTCACGACACCGCTGGATACTCTGCTTTCTATCTTCTTTTTGGACGAGGTCCAGTGCTTCCTCTTGCCATGGTCTTCCCTGCTCCATTTGCCGTTAGCCGCTACACTCAAGGTACAAATTTCTGTGCGGACTCCGCCCGTCATATTTGCTGCAGCCGACTATCTGCTTCTCAGGAAGTTCAGAAAAGCCATTACGACAGCCATTATATTGACGTCAAGTATGCACCTGGCCCACTTGTTTTGCTGTGGCTCCCGTGCCTTCGTGTCGGTCTAAGTAAAGAGCGCTTGCCGCAGTACAAAGGACCTTAAAATGTTTTTCGCCAACTCACAAATGTTACTTATACGATCGAACCCTTGGAAACCAACTCCTCCTCACCCTCAGCACCATCTGAGATCATTCACGTGAGCCGTGTCGTCTTACAAGCCGCCTTATTCGTTCCCACCGTCGCAAGCACCGGGATGGTGCTTCCAAGGAGAAGGGTCATGTGACGAAGAAATGAGCGTTCCTGCTGGCAGACGACGAAGTTGAAGTGTGTGCAGTTAAGTGGTGCTGTGCTAGGCTGTGTCCCGCTGTGACGGATGGACGGACTAAACTTTAGTGTCCAACAGATGAGGTTTTCTACCGAGCCCCCGACACGCAGGTCAGTGGGACGGATGCCGCAGCCTCAGATGCAGGCTGGCAGGTCTTGGGCCCCAGAAGCCGTTTCAGCCAGTTGGACGAGTAGGAGCTGGAGCTCAGGTTCCGAGCTGCGCAGCAGGGTCTCCCAAGTGTATCTACTACCTATATTGTGCGTACCCATGGGAGAATACGGGCAGACGGGGTGAACTGGCCATATCAAGGCCCTCTGTAACAATATGAGCCCTGAATTTGTTATATGTGTATTTGCCATGTCTTGCATTCATCTCATACCTAAATACATTTTATAATTCTACATTTTGGACTATAAAATTTTTGGTGTACAGGACGTCTCCATCAACGTTATCTTTTAACTCCTGATTCTTTAAAGGGGTGTCGTTACGTTCGCCAGACCACTAATTCCAGCCAGCCTCTAGGTTCTCTATACCTTTCCGATGTCACCTAGAAAACTTATAACGACGGAATCGTAGCGCCTAATATTTTATTCCACATCAGTAATTAGTAGTTCTGCACCGATGTGA
This sequence comes from Amblyomma maculatum, assembly GCF_055883805.1. Classification (NCBI taxonomy): domain Eukaryota; kingdom Metazoa; phylum Arthropoda; class Arachnida; order Ixodida; family Ixodidae; genus Amblyomma; species Amblyomma maculatum. Next base: position 77,466,618 of record NC_139346.1, read on the forward strand.
GCGACACGCGACGGGGAAGTGAGTTAACGAATATGACGTTTCCATTGCGCTTGGGAGCTTCTTCGCTGAATGGTTGAGCAGGTACATTAGAATTTACAATCCAATGTTCTTCAATTTATGTGCAGAAAACAAATGAAAATGTGCTTTAGTTTGGCTTGTGTTCTTGAAGCGATTGTAAAGATAGGGACTGCGAACGCATGTAAATACTATGTTGTCAACAAGCGCGATGGAGCGCCTGCTTGCTGTGATGAAACTGACGGTGGCTTTGCCTTTGATAGCGGGTCGCCGCTGCCTTCTGGCGCGGAGGAGCCAAAAATTAAAGAAGAACGCAGAAAAAAAAGGAAAGAAAAGTCATCCAATTCGCTGCCCACGCTGTGCGATCACAAGCGCAAAGGACAGACAGCCATCGCAAACCGCCGCCGAGGTCGCTCCTCGTGGCCACCAGAATTGGATACGCCGCTTTGTGGCTTCCCCTCCCGCAGGCTCCTCAAATAACAAGACAGCTGACAACCTGTTCAGATCTCGGATGTCAGAAAAATCGCTGGACATTACAGAATCACGTGGCTGATCGTTTCCGCCGACGCTCCACAGATGGCACAAGTTGGGTCGAGATCGATCGTGGAGCGCACCCGCCACGCCCGTCCGTGTCCGCAGAACTCCGCAGCGGGCTTCCGCCAGCAGGCCACTGCCCAGGTTGTTGTTATATAGTCTTTCCCGGCAAATGACCTCCCTGCTGGCCCTTTACAGTTCCAGGGTAGGCTTCGATTTAGCTTCTGCAAGCCATTCATCTGTCTTCGCTTTCGCACAATTAGCGCTCGAGTGATCCGCGGCAGCAGCAGCGATGGACGCCGGGGGAGCACCAAAATGGCAAAGCAAGTTTGCTGATCGTCGGGTTCACCTCTTCGACACCCCCGCAAAAACGATCTGATGGGCTAGGCTAGCTTTGGGTAGACGGAGAAGGCGGTCATCATAGCAGGCTTCGCAGTGTCATTACCATGGTATCGACGCTGCCAAAAAGCGCGGCTACAAGTTTAGTTGGACAGGCAATCATGGTGGATAGGTTCCGATACGTCAGCAGAAAGCTGCGTTTCTCGTAGGTTCCGCACAATTTGAGCGCTGGGCTACCGAAATGGGAGTGAGGCTCCTTCTCACACCGGTTGGGCCGCGCTATTCTTTTTTCTTGTATTTAGAATTTTATAAACTTAATAACTCCCGTTTCCGTGCGCCGATTCTTTAATTCATTTTGAGCTGAGGTTGGCACGGGGCAAAGAACGTATAGGTTGGATAAAATTAGCGGCCCGACGGAGGTGACTGCGCTCTTTCCTGTAGTTTTTCCTGTGAGTACGCCAATCATTGAGCATCTTACTCAATACCCTCCTGAGCCCTCCAAGGTATTAGGAATAAATAAATAAGTTTGATAGTGGCGGAACAGGCTTCTGATCTTTTCAACTAATCAAATAATATCTAGATGCCATAGAATGGAAATGTCGCTTCCTGTTCCTGAAAAGTAGAGGGCTGTAATTTCAGTCCACTTTTTAGGTTACCGCTTTTAAGGAGAAACCAATGATAACATAACTTACATGCACAGCAGTGCCAGCTTTCTGCCATTAGTCCAAAAAGGAGATGTGGACGAACTTAGGAGGACTTGTATGTGACATGTGGAAACGCTAAATGCAACTCGATATAATTTATTTCAGAGGGTTTATCGCAGAGGACACCCCTGCAAGGAAACTTATCACAAAGCAAAGAAAAAAAGACTCAAGAAAACATACGACACAGAATGTGGAACAAAAGGATTGACGGGAGAAGAGAAAAAGGCAACTACCGGAGCTTTTTTTGGTCCCTTCAGTCTACAGAAATCGGGATCAAAGTGGTGCGTTCCCTTGCCCATACAGCCTAACACTCGAGGTAGGCTCGAGCGAGAGGGTCACATTTTACGTGGAAACGTCGGTGCCACACACATGAAACCGTGATTGCTAAAGTCTGTAGTGACGCAGTCCTCACCGATGTCTGTTTTAACAGACACATCCACGAGGCAAGTTTCCCCGTGTCAGAATAAGTAGGTAAACAAGATTCAACTTTCTCTGCCTTTACCGCCAGAGGTGTATGAGTTGCGTTTGCAAATTAAAAATGCAGCAGACACATGACAGAGGGAGGCGACGAGAAAGGGCGGTACTTGCAACTGTAAAATTTATTGAAAACATTGAAGGCTTTTATACCCAGGCAGCATATTTGATCTTAGCATCAACTAAAAAAGAGATACAGAACGAAAAATCAAAAGGAGACATTTGGAGATCCAAAAGATAACTACGCACAGGGGTAAACAATTGAAAGGCGCATCGTACATGAAATAAGCTCCACATGAGAAAATGACCAAGAAGTTGAAGGTTAAAGATGCCGCCTTATGTGGAAACAAAAAATACAAATATTGCTTAAAGGACATAAAACCCGTTAAAGAAACAAAAAACCAAAATAAACAAGAATCTGAAGGTGACACAGCAAGAAAAGAACTCTTTTGGAGGAGGTAACTGGAGGGTGAGATAAAGCCTTGATCGTGCTGCGTACTTATAGTGCACACTGCTTTTACAAACTCTTTAAAGCCGCCTCTTGTTTCTTTCATTTATCTTGGTCTGAACGCAAGGCTGTAACCCGGCAACAGCGAAAGGGAACAGGCAGATTCGAACGCTCCAACTCTCTCAAAGAAAGCGCAATTCGCTTAAACAAGCGTTTAAGCACCTCCCGGTTTGCCCAAACCGATTAGAACTCAAGGGTATATTAAAGATGACCACTTTCGCAAGCAACACGCTTGTTATCATCGAAGAGTTTTTGGCCGCACGTGCTTACTTTCGAGTCAGTCTCCCAGCAGATTGCACAATGCAGAACGTTTACAGGATGCAGAAAAAACAAAACAAAATTAATGTTTACTGTTTACAATTTACTGCAATCTTTTTTGAGATTATGTGATACCATATTGATGTAATAAATCACTTCCTGTCTTTTCTGGATGGCTAATTCGCAGCAAGCGGCTACTTTATTTGTCGTGCCTTCTTTGCCAACGTATCCGCAACAGCACTTGAAAGAAAACATTATTAGACTGAATTTTTCAGCCGCTGGACTTGAACGTGACAAGTTGACAATTGCACGACAGTACAAACGTTCTCTTGACAACAAATATAATAAAAAATATATTAAAACAAAAACCATATAGTAATATTTTATATGACCATTACAACTACGTGGCCATACCAAACAGACGCTGACCTGGCTTCAACCTGACCTATTGTCACCCGTTAATAATTAGGGGATATTATTAACTTCATGGATCACTGCCTTGCCGTGGCGGAGGGGCTCGCGAAACTCGATGAAGTCGTGAGCTCTGCTGTGTAGGGCCACCCAAGATAGACAGGTCACGGCAGAGAGTTCTGAAAAAATGTGATTCACTGGAGAAGGTAATGGCAACCCACTCCAGTATTTCCTGCCAAGAAAACCCTATGGCCAGTGACAATACCATTAATGATATGGCGCCGGAAGATGAGCCCCCAGGTTGGAAGGCGTCCCACATGTTACTGGGGATGAATAAAGGGCGATTCCTAGTAGCTCCAGGACGAATGAAGCGGCTGGGCTAAAGCCAAAAGGACGCTCAGTTGTGGATGTGCCGGGAAGAGACCGGAAAGTTCGATGTTGCAAGGAGATGTATCACATAGCAACATGGAATGTAAGATCTATGACGCAAGGTAAACTGGATGTCGTCAAGCGAGAAATGAACAGATTGAACATTCTGGGTATCAGCGAGCTCAAGTGGACCGGAATGGGAGAATTTAACTCTGGCGACCATTATGTCTTTTATTGTGGGCACGAATCCAATAGGAGGAATGGGGTCGCTCTCATAGTAAACAGAAGAATGGGCAAAGCAGTGCTAGGGTACAACCCCAAAAACGACCGAATGATTTCACTTCGGATCCAAGGTCACCCTTTCAACATAACAGTTATCCAAGTCTATGCACCGACCACTACTGGTGAAGAAGCCGACGTTGAGAGATTTTATAAGGACCTACAATGCCTTTTAGACCGCACCCCATCATCAGACGTCGTTTTTCTCATAGGAGACTGGAATGCTAAGGTCGGGAGTGTAGAAATATCCGGAATTACAGGCAAGTTCAGTCTTGGCGACCCAAATGAAGCTAGGCAGAGGCTAGTAGAGTTTTGTCAAGAAAACAACCTGACCGTAGCGAATACCCATTTTCAACAGCACAAGAGGCGCCTGTACACATGGACTTCACCGGAAGGTCTGTACAGAAATCAGATCGATTATATTTTTTGCCGGCAGAGATGGAGAAGCGCTATACAAGCAGTAAAAACGAGGCCTGGGCCGATTGTGGCACCGATCACCATCTTCTTGTTGCCAAATTTAAGCTTCGATTGAGGAAAACGCAGAAAACTATAAGGCATTTCAGGTATGATCTGGATCAAATTCCATTAGAATATGCTGTAGAAGTGAGGAATCGATTTCAAGAATTAGATATAGAAGCCAGAGAGCCCGAAGAGATGTGGATTGATGTTCGTGATATAATAAAAGAAGTTGCTACTAAGGTAGTTCCAAAGCAAAAGAAATGCAAGAAAGCAAACTGGTTATCTGAAGAGGCTTTGCAAATAGCTGAGGAAAGGAGGATGGCAAAAGTTATGGGGAAAGAGAAAGATACAAGGTTCCAATGCGGATTTTCAGAAAATAGCAAGGAGAGATAAGAATGCCTTCCTGAACATACAGTGCCAAGCAGGTGAGGACAACAGCCGATTAAGGAACACAAGAGCTCTGTATAAGACAATCAAAGGTATCAAAGGAAGCTTCAGTGCTAAGCTGGGCGTGATAAAGAAGAAACGAGGCAAGGACCTCACTGAAGCCTCAGAGATAAAGTAGAGGTGGCAGCAATACACAGAAGAACTGTACAAGAAGAACCCGAATGTGCAAACCCAACATAAGACGGTTGTGATTACTGATCTCGAGCCGGGCATCTTGAAGAGTGAAGTTGAATGGGCCTTAGCCAGCCTTGCTAAGAACAAAGATAGCGGAATTGATGGTATTCCAGCTGAGTTGCTTCAAAACCTCAACCATGACGCTGTTAACATTCCGCATACATTATGTCAGAAGATTTGGACAACCCTGCAGTTGCCACAGGATTGGAAGAGGACAGTTTACATCCTCATTCCAGAGAAAGGCAGTGCCAAAGATTTTTCCAACTACCGCACGATCGCGCTTATTTCGCATGCTAGCAAGGTGATGTTGAAAATCCTCCAAGGTAGGCTGCAGCAGTATGTGGATCGGGAGCTTCCGGACGTGCAAGCTGGGTTTCGCAAGGGCAGAGGAACTAGAGACCAAATAGCCAACCTTCGCTGGATCATGGAAAACGCAAGAGAGTTCCAGAAACCCATCTACTTCTGCTTTATTGATTATGCGAAAGCGTTTGACTGCGTAGATCACAGCAGATTGTGGCAAGCTCTCCAAGAGATGGGAGTTCCAATTCACCTCATCTGTCTCCTCGGGAACTTGTATGAAGCGCAAGAGGCCACAGTCAGAACTGGGCATGGTCTTACTGATTGGTTTCCGATCGAGAAAGGAGTGAGGCAAGGCTGCATACTGTCGCCCTGCCTATTTAATCTATATGCAGAGTGAATCATGAGGAAGGCCGGTCTGGACGAGTCTTCAGCTGGAAAGAAGATTGCTGGAAAACGTATCAACAACCTTAGATATGCGGATTATACCACTTTAATGGCAGAAATTGAAGTGGAACTCAAGAGACTTCTGATGTGCGTACAAGAAGAGAGTGACAAGTTTGAGCTTAAACTGAACTATAAAAAGACAAAGATCATGACGTCTTGCCCTATCAAGTCCTGGAGCATCAATAGACAAGAAGTGCTGTGACATATTTTCTGTTCCTGGGCTCCAAGATTACCTTGGAAGGAGACTGCAGCCATGAAATTAGGAGACGCCTGCTTCTGGGAAAGAGAGCAATGGTTAGCCTTGACCGCCTAATAAAGAGCAGATACATTAGTCTGCCAACCAAGATCCGTATAACCCGCGCTATGGTCTTTCCAGTTATGATGTATGGATGCGAGAGTTGGACTGTGAAAAAGGCTGGCTGCCGAAGAATTCACGCGTTTGAATTGTGGTGCTGGCGAAGACTCTTGAGAGTTCCTTGGACTGCCAGAAGGTCACATCAGTCGTATTGTCGACCATAAACCCTGACTGCTCATTGGAGGGTCAAATTCTAAAGTTAAAGCTCAGCTACTTTGGTCATCTGATGAGAAGAGATGAGTCGTTGAGAAAGATTTGATGTTGGGAAAGGTTGAGGGTTGCCGATGAAGGGGTAGGCAGCGAACGCGATTGTTAGATGGCATCCTCGAGGCACTGCAGATGAAATTATGTGATGTTAGGAAGATAGTGAGAGACCGGAAAGCGCGGCGTGACATGGTCCATAGGGTCACGAAGAGTTGGACACGACTGAACGACTGAACTGATTAACTATGCGCCCTTAACGGTGCGCGCACTCCCAGACACCCTTAGAGTGAGTGGGGGTAGCTGTTCCGGTCGCAAAGAAGATGCCCTCGACTTGCTTGGCAAGCTCAGCCGGAATTCAACTACCTTGTAGTGACAGAAGGGGGTGGCGGTTTGGTGCCCAGCTGTCGCCGGTTCAAACCAGAGAAAGGATCGGAGTCAGAAGTAACAAACAAAATAATATATGCACAGCAAGAGACGATACAAAGGAGTACACAAGATAACTTGAAATGCACAGACGAGAGGTTCACAGAATAACAAGCGCTAAGTATGCAATTAGAGAGATATTCAATAACATAGAGGCTTTACAACAGATCAAACACGACAGAGTCACAAAAACAAACACCAAATTGTTCACCGGGCACTTTTGCAGTCCGACGCCTCAAGAGTCACGATGTGGCCGCCATACAAGACGAGCGCCGCTCCCTTGCAGGTCCGTGGGCTTGCCAGCAGCGGGTAATCCCCGGGAGTCCAGATGTCGCACTTACGAGCCCGTCGCAACCACTGGCTGACTGACTGACTCAACAAGCGGCGCGGTCTCTTTAAATAGGGCGCGCCGCGTCTGTCTGCTAGCACGCGTCAAAGCTAGCGCGCACACCCACTTAGCTTCGCCGGTTATAGCGCTCTCTCCTCCTCCCGTCGAGCCGCGCGTCGTCATTGGCTAGGTCCCATAGAAGATTCTCGATTTTTCTGGCTAATTTCAGGCTGTTGAGCCCGCGTCATCACCGGGTGATGAGAAAGAGGGCGACGGCGACGCGTACAAGGCTACGCGCTCTTTCGCGCGGGGAAGGAGGTTTTTCTCGAGCTTTCCACGCGACGCCGCGCGGGCCTCGCGTCGTGCCGGCTTGATGAAAATGTGCGCCGATTTTGTGACACCCAACATACAGATATTGCTTAATATTTGTTACAAGAAAATCTTCTGAACATGTTAAAAATTCAAGGACTCCTGAGCATCAGTAAGCGAGGACTTTTGGCGACGACGGTAACAAAGAAACATGACGTAGGAAGCAAGAAAAACTGGGCGAATATGACACGTCCTACCTTTTAACAATATGAACACAGATTCCAGGAGCAGTGTGATTACGAACTCGAGGCTATTTTCATCCGAGACAATCCGGTATTGATGCAGCTGAAACCTGACTCTCTCCCGGTATATCAGATGTCAATATTGTTCCACCTGGCTATAGTATCATGCTTAAAGACCGATCAATAGCAGCAATCTTGATAAAAGAGAGCAACACGCCGCGACCATTCAAACTGTCCATTCCCTCAAGGCATACTTATGCAGGGACAGTATGAAAGAATGTTTACCTATTTAGGCACAAGGTACTGACCACCATACGCCATGAATGATACGTCATACCTCATGTAGACTTAATAGAACATTCCTTAAATGAGTGAAAAAAGTTGTACTTAAAGGTAGTTTTGTCTTTCCTTGCATCCGTTCGGAAATATTGCAGCATGGTAACACAGGCATTATATTCTCGGAAACCTTGATTGATATTTCTTTCAACTTCGACCTCATTCAAGTAACCATATACTCAAACCGTAATATAAAACGGCGTACCAGAACTTCTGAACGTGCGTTAATTAGTGACCTTTTTTACTAGTTATTAAAACGAGGCGGTAAATGATGTTTCATACCACAAGGCTGCATTAGGCGTTCTCATTAAGCCCGCCGATTTCTCCTCCGACAAGAGAAGCATAAATTTTGACTGGTCCAAAGCGGATGATATGAGCATTTAAAACTAGTTATAACTCTGATAAACAAATTTCAGTTCTATCTGAATTTTTCAGTCTCACCTGAACAGTCATGAATGATGGTGGTAACCATTATATAAGATCGTGTATTTATGTCTTTACCAAAGAACATAAAAACAGTGCACAGAACAAATCTATAAATATAAAAGTTATAGTAAATCTAAGGCGTAAAATTGCTCAGTTAATGGTTTAAAAATAAAACAGCGCAAAACACACAGACGAAAGAAAAGAAACAGACACCACAAGCGCTGACTCTCAACTGATTTTTTAATCATCGGAAACACTATATATAGGGGAAACACAACAAATACAAAGAAGAGTACGTGTGGCTACGTGTTGTCAAGATAAGCCACTTCACTATCGCGCCGTAGCAGTGAAGGTTTCCTGACGCACAACCTGGTTCTTTTCCTCATCTCAAAGGCTTCAACGATTTCACGGTCAGCTTCAGCGGGTGTTTGCACACAATGTCGCTGTAATGAAATAAAGGTGAACATGATTGGCATTCATGGCAATGGTCTGTTAAGTTCGAGGAACGGGCAGATACCAGGGAGCGGTTATGTTCACAGAGACGTGTGTTAATGCAACGTCCCGTTTAGCCAACATACACTTGACCACAGGCAAAGGGAATTTTATAGACCACCCCCTGACAACAAGGAACATACTCCCGGTCATGTTTTAACCTGCACACCTTTTTTGGATTTAAAGCGTTACTGGTCGTGTTATCAACGATAGAACAAATCATTCCAAGCTTATTTGGGGCCGAAAAAACAACTCGGAGAGCAACGTTTGGAGGTGAGGTTGTTTCACAGTCAAAACGCAAAGATATTCCGCCGAAGACAATCAGTGCTTACGACACAGCCATTAAATCGCCGCTGCACATAACGACAATGTCGACGAGAAGACGACCGGACTCCATGTGCACGCCGACGTCCAGCGAAGAGACAACGGTGTGCTCCGGACGCGATCCCCGCAAACAACGGAGCCGAGATCGAACACCGAACCCAATGTGCAATACGACCACGCGAACAAGCGACCTCGAAATTGCTGTTGACTGTATCACGGTTACCGCCTTCGTGGACACTGGAGCAGCTTACTCTGTCATCAGCGGAGCGTTCACTGCTCATCTCAAGAAAGTGAGGACCACTTGGGATGACCCGCTAATTTATAACGCTATTGCTAACCTCAGTTCGCTGTCGGGGCGATGCACCGCAATGGTTAGAGTAAATGGACGTACTTACTCTACCAGCTTCGTGGTTCTAGAGCAATGCTCGCACGACTTGATATTTGGCATGTATTTTCTGAATGACTACCGGGCGATCATTGAGCTTCGCTCAAAACGCATCAATCTCTTGACGGACAAACGCCTATCTGCTACAAGAACTTCGACGCATCCAGTCGATCTCAACGTTTTCGACGGGGAATAGATCATACCGCCCAGATCACGTCCCATCATCCCTGTGGGTAGAAAAAATTCGAATAGGGAATGGGTTGTCGAAGGAATGACTCAGTTGTTACTGGATAGAGGACTTGGCATCGCAAGGGACATCAGTCCGTTACGGAATGGACAAGCTCAGGAGCTGGTAACCAACTTCACCGAAGATTACGAGCATCTAAACAAAGGAACGGCGGTCGCCTTCCTGGACGAATTATCAGACATAATAATGTCTGCGCCCCATATGGCGAGCCCGCGAATAATCAAACTGAACAAGGCCCACCGTCCCAGGTGGGAATTAATCCAGCACTAGCCCGAATACGCAATACCAGATACGAGTCATTCTTCAAAATTATTGTGAATGCGTTTCGTCAGCTTCAAAAGTGCGACAAACTCTTTGGCAAAGCACACATCGTCACGAATGAGCACGCCATACCTCTGCGCCAAAGCCCCTACTGCGTATATCCGCGAGATTGCCGAGCCATCCGCGAGCAAGTCGATGAAATACTTCATGAAGATGTCACCCAGCCGTCAAAGAGGCCCCCGGCTGCATCAGTCGTCTTGGTTGAAAGAAAAGCGGGGCACATCGTTTCTTCGTCGATCATCGCCGCTTTATTAGCATAACGAAACGTCTGCCCCTTCTCCCGCATTGACGACACACTGAACCGGTTGTGCAACACTAATTACTTTACATCAATAGATCTGAAGAGCGGCTATTGGCAAAGTGAGTTCGGCGAAACAGATCGCGAGAAGGCCTCATTCATAACACCGGATGGCCTATTTGAGCTCAATGTGATGCTATTCGGCCTCTGCTTCGCACCAGCGACACATCAGCGGGTAATGGACACTGGGCTGGCGGGCTCGGAGTGGCAGATTTCTCTGGTGTACTTGGATGATATAGTTGCCTTCTGCTCAAGCTTTGTAGACCACCTGAAAACGCTTCGGAAAGTGCTCGAAGCAATCACACAGTAGGGTTAACGTTGAAACCAGAGAACGGCAAATTTGCCTATGTGGAACGACGATTCCTAGATCGCAGCGTTAGCATGAACGGTGTACGTCCAGATCCGGAGAAAACAGCTGCTATCGCACATTGTCCACAGCCAGCCCCATGCCAGTCCATTTATCGTGCTACATCCGCATATCACCCGCGAACAAACAGTCTCAGGGAGCGATTCAACCAAACGCTTGGGGACATACTCACTAGGTATGTTACATCGGCCTCTGGGCACTCCAGCTGGGACCAGGTACTGCCATTTTATAACGTTCGCATACAACACTTGCTGCTATGTAACAACTGGTTTTCGCTCTTCCTCTTATGCGGCTGGAAACCATACAAATCTCTCTTAAGTAGAGTGTTCTGTCAGTTATCGTACAGATGGCGAAAAATGCCGTCAGATAACTCGCACGTTTACTTCATATACACAAAGTTACCGCTAAGTTCAGAACGATATCGACACGCCCGGTCCGACGTTCCTCGCCGAAAGTTTCGTTGGTCTATGGGTTATTGATAGCAGAAAACTGTATACCTAGTACCATGGTTCTTGCTGCGTTTGGAAGACACGTCCCCCGTCGACTATATCATAGAGCTAGTAACCCGTCCTTCTGACCAGCCGTAGTAGGCCTCGAGCCATATTACATTCCCTTTGTTGTATCTTATCCGTGAGTTACCAAGATGGCGACTTCACGTGGGGCATTGTAGGGAACACAAAGAACCCTCAGCTCCGCGGCACCGTGAACGCCATTGTTTCTCTATGGCGTCCATCTTTTCGCACTGAAGATGTGACCTGCGGCTGGTAATTCGACCCTGCTTTGCCCGACGTTCTGGCAGTGTTAGCCGTCTGACGATGTCATCAAATCATCTTTTCAAGACGTTTAATATTCCCACTACAATAAATGTTATCCGTGTACCACTTGAAAATCGGGAATTATGTGAAACCTACGCCTATACTGCTTAAGCGATCTAGTCACTTCAAAAATCAGATTGATGACTTTATTCATGGGCTACTAATGTCACTAGAAATGACGCAATAAACAAGTTTTTTGGGAGAGAATAGTAATTTAATTCGAGAAAAAAAAGAAACCATTCGAGATCATTATTTGAGTCTCACGATTTGTGCATACTCTGAGGCTGCGATCAATTTAGGCCTGCCTTTCATTTTAGTTTATACATTTGTAAATACGCTTACGCGAACACAAAATGCAAGGAATAACCCTATGTATTCCAGACGTACACTATGTACGCGCGTTTGTTGTTTTATCCCCAGCTACTCAGCAGTGAGCCAGGAGATGCAGACATGGCTTGCGAAAAAATAATGTTTCATTCTTATGGTTCAGACCCGTATATAGCTGAAGGTGGGCGAGGAGTTGTGAGGAAGTGCGAAGCCTAGTACAATGTTATTGAAGCCATCGACAGAAAACCTGAACCGGGGGCCGGAAAGCATCAACGGGGTGGATTAGCTGTTTCCAGCAATTTCAAATGCACTTTTTTCCACAAATAAAATAAGCTACTAAACGTTTTCAGGCGTTGCTGAAAACATTTTGGCACTATCTGTTTAAAACGCATCATTTTTGATCGAATAATGAAGTTAGCCATAATTGGTACCTGTTTTCGGATGGAAGAAAAGGTTCTTTTTACTAAAACAATTCTATCGCGTCACGGACTAACATTTAAACACCTAAATAGCATATCATTGACAACACGGTAAATTAAGCACATCGAAGTTCCTTGTCAAGCATTATAAGACATTTCATGCCTATCAGATATCGGTCATGAGTATCTATACAATAGATAGTCAAACAAGAGTTGCAAATTAATGAAATCTATGATTTTCCCTGATTACCAACTTACTATTCCTCTCGTTTGAGCTGAGAAGGGAATGTGGATTTTCCCCTCGTTTTCCCATACTCGAGCAGTAACAGGTTCTTGGTCAATCTTCCGTGTCCAAGCTTTAGCAGACGACATGCTTATTGTTGTCGCAGCCAACCGCTGGCCTTTGCATGAGCTCAGTTCAGTTCAGTCGTTCAGTCATGTCCGACTCTTCGTGACGGTATGGACTATATCACGCCACGCTTTCCAGTCTCTCACTGTCTTTCAAACATTACATAACCTCATCTGCAGCGCCTCGAGGATGCTATCTAATAACCGCGTTCGCTGCCTACCCCTTCTCCGGTGACTCTCAACCTTTCCTAACATCAAAACTTTCTCAACGACTCATCTCTTCTCATCAGATGACCAAAGTAGCTGAGCTTTATAATTTGACCCTCTAATGAGCATTCAGGGTTTATGGTCGACAATATCGACTAATGTGATCTTCAGGCAGTCTAAGGGACACTCAAGAGTCTCCGCCAGCACCACAATTCAAACGTGTCAATTCTTCGGCGGTTACCCTTTTTCACAGTCCAACTCTCGCATCCACACATCACAAGTGGAAAAATCATAGCACGAGTTATACGGATCTTGGTTGGCAGTCTAATGTCTCTGCTCTTTACTAGGTGGTCAAGGCTAGCCATGGCTCTCTTTCCCAGAAGCAGGCGTCTCCTAATTTCATGGCTGCAGTCTCCTTCCGGTGTAATCTTGGAGCCCAAGAAGAGAAAATCTGTCACAGCTTCCAATTCCTGTCCCTTCATGCTCCAGGACTTGATAGGGCAAGACGCCATGATCTTTGTCTTTTTAATGTGCAGTTTAAGCCCAAACTTCTCACTCTCTTCTTGTACGCGCATCAGACGTCTCTTGAATTCCACTTCATTTTCTGTCATTAAAGTGGTATCATCCGCATATCTAAGGTTGTTGATACGTTTTCTAGCAATCCTAACTCCAGCTTGTGGGGCCCTGCACCACATATCTGTAGGGCCCGTGGCGCGCCGCGCATTCGAACGCCTCGCCACTTCCCAATGCTCCCTGCGCGGTGCCTGTTTCCCTCTCCCCGCTCGTTCAGGGATATCTGGTCTCGCGCGAGGGGGCTGTAAAGGAAGGCACGCGCCGCCGTCTCGGCTCTCTTCGCTCCTGCTCTTCGTTCCTGCTACGCTCCTGGCGCTTCTCCACGGAAGACGACCCGCAGGCTGCAGCCCACCGGACGACAACCCCGCACCACCTTGGACGACCCCCTGTGAGATTAAAGATGTTTGTTACACGGCCCGCTGTGTATTTGTCGTGCGCATTCCTCGGGCAGAGGAATCGCCCACAATTGGCACCCAACTGGGGCTGAATTAGCACCCATGTGGACGATTTCTCTACCGACGAGGCAGCGCAAGGCAACACGACGGGCCGGTGCTTTGTATGATAGGCGCAACGCCATTTTAAGTTTAAGGCTATAGTGTGTGCAGATGGCGCGGATTGTAGTATAGTAGTGTTTGTACAGTGTTTTAATTTTGTTCTGGGTTATGCATGTGTCTTTTAGTGTCGGGCGATTTGTGTTTTATTTTTTTTGCATATGTTAGCTTTTTGAAGGGTTGTCGCTGCGATTAGCCTTTATGACTAGCCTCTTGATGCGGGTTAGGTGGTAGTCGTGCGCGTGCAGTTGTTCTGCGGCTCCCGGCCGGCCTTAGTTGTTGAGTGCAATGCCTCCGAGAAATGACTTGCCAGATAGGGCTGCCGCTTCGGACGCCAGTGCGTCCGGAAGTGAGGTAAGGGACGCGGTAGAGTATGTGCAGCGGTGGCGTAGCGGTAGAACATCCGCCTCGCATGCAAGAGGACCGGGGTTCAAATCCCGGTGCCGCGCATTTCTCCACCGGATGAAAAAAAAAAAAAAAAAAATCCGAGTGTCGATGGAATTGCATAAAAACAGGTTTGAAGTGCGACCTGATGCCGGTGAATACCTCCGGCAACGCACTCCCTCACCAGAACAGGAGTTGGCCACCCTGGTGCAGTAATTGGCCACAACCTCCTATGATAAGCTCCATAAAACCCCGGCCCTCAGTCACCAGCGGCTGCGGAACAACTGACCACGGCGGCGGTCAGACCTGTGACGCAGCAGGGGGTGCTAAGAAAGCCTGGCTCCGCTGGACAGGCCGCCATTGGAAACTGACCCTGGCAACGTTTAATGCTAGAACCCTAGCTAGTGAAGCTAGTTTAGCAGTGCTGTTAGAGGAACTAGAGGGCATGAAATGGGATGTCATAGGGCTTAGTGAGGTTAGGAGGCCGAATGAGGCATATACTGTACTGAAGGATGGGCATGTCCTGTGTTATCGAGGTTTACCAGAGAGGCGACAACTAGGAGTAGGTTTCCTTGTCAATAAGTATATAGCGGGTAATATAGATGAATTCTATAGTATTAATGAGAGGGTTGCAGGCATCGTAATTAGGCTTAATAAGCGGTATAAACTGAAGGTTGTACAGGCCTATGCACCTACAAGTAGTTATGATGACCAGGCAGTTGAAAGCTTCTATGAAGATGTAGAATCGGCAATGCGAAAAGTAAAGACGCAGTATACTGTACTAATGGGCGACTTCAATGCCAAGGTAGGGAAAAAACAGGCAGGAGACAAGGCAGTAGGTGACTATGGCGTTGGTTCTAGGAATAGCAGGGGGGAGTTACTAGTTGAGTTTGCAGAGCGCAGTAACTTACGAATCATGAATACCTTCTTCAGCAAACGGAAGAACCGGAAATGGACATGGAAAAGTCCTAACGGAGAGACTAAAAATGAAATTGACTTCATAATGTGTTCAACCCCCGCCATTGTGCAGGATGTAGAGGTAATCGGGAAAGTGCGATGCAGTGACCACAGGATGGTGAGGTCCCGAATTAGCCTAAATCTGAAGAAGGAACGCAACAGATTAGTAAGAAAGAAACCCATCAACGAATTAGCGGTGAGGGGGAGGGCAGAAGAGTTCAGGATCTCGCTACAGAATAGGTACTCAGCTCTAACTGAGGATGGCGACATTACCCTAGAGGCAAGGAACAATAATTTCAGAGATATCATTACTGAGTGCGCGGTAGAAGTAGGCGGTAGGATAGTTAGAGAGGATACCGGTAAGCTGTCTAAGGAGACGAAAGATTTGATTAAGAAACGCCAGAGTATGAAAGCTTCCAATCCAACAGACCAGATCGAATTGGCCGAGATATCAAAGCTAATCAATAAGCGCAAGGTGGCCGATATAAGGAAGTATAACATGGAGAAAATTGAGCATGCTGTAAAGAACGGGGGAAGCCTTAAAGCGGTAAAGAAGAAATTGGGCATAGGCAAAAACCAGATGTATGCGATAAGGGACAAGGCGGGCAACGTCATCACTAATATGGACAAGATAGTCAAAGTAGCCGAGGAGTTCTATACAGATCTCTACAGCAGCCAAAGTAGTCAGGACCGTAATGAGTTTGACGGTAGGGAAAAACAGTCAGACGTTCCACCAGTGACGAAAGACGAGGTCAAGAAAGCATTAGAAACTATGAAAAGGGGGAAATCAGCTGGAGAGGATCAGATAACTACAGATTTGCTGAAGGACGGGGGGGATATCGTGCTAGAAAAACTGGCCACCCTGTATACGCAGTGCCTGTTGTCATCGACGGTACCGGAACCATGGAAGAATGCAAACATTATCCTCATTCACAAGAAAGGGGACACTAAGGACCTTAAAAATTACAGACCAATCAGCTTACTGTCTGTTACGTATAAGGTATTTACTAAGGTAATCGCTAATAGAATCAGGACAACCTTAGACTGCAATCAATCAAAGGATCAAGCAGGGTTTCGGAAACGGTACTCTACTATCGATCATATCCATACCATCAACCAGGGGATAGAAAAATGCTCGGAATATAACCAGCCCTTATACATAGCATTCATTGATTACGAAAAAGCATTTGACTCAGTTGAAACCTCGGCGGTGATGCAGGCATTGCGAAATCAGGGGGTAGACGAGCCGTACGTGAAAGTGCTGGAAGATATATATAGTGGCTGCAAAGCAACCATAGTTCTGCATAAAGAAAGAAACAAAATTCCCATAAAGAAAGGTGTTAGGCAAGGAGACACAATCTCCCCAGTACTATTCACAGCTTGTTTAGAGGAAGTATTCAGAGACTTGGAATGGGAGCAGTTAGGGATAAGGGTAGATGGAGAATACCTCAGTAATCTGCGATTTGCTGATGACATTGCCTTGCTAAGCAACTCGGGGGATGAACTGCAAATAATGATTGATGACCTAGATAGAAAAAGTAGAAAGGTAGGCTTGAAAATCAATATGCAGAAGACTAAGGTAATGTTCAACAGCCTCGGGAAGGAACAGCAGTTTACATTAGGTAGCGAAATACTGGAAGTAGTAGGCGAATATGTCTACTTAGGACAGGTAGTAACCGCAGGTTCGGACCATGAAAAGGAAATAACAAGAAGAATAAGATTGGGATGGTGCGCATTTGGCAAGCACTCGCAGATTATGACTAGCAGCTTACCGGTATCGCTCAAGAGGAAAGTATACAACAGTTGCATCTTGCCTGTACTCACCTATGGGGCTGAAACGTGGAGGCTAACCAAGAGAGTTCTACTTAAGTTGAGGACAACCCAGAGGGCTATGGAACGAAAAATGGTAGGGGTAACATTAAGAGATAGAAAGCGTGCAGAGTGGGTCAGAGAAATAACTCAAGTTACCGACATTCTAGTGGAAATTAAGAAGAAGAAATGGACATGGGCAGGACATGTAGGGCGAAGAGAGGATAACCGATGGTCGCTGAGGGTAACAAACTGGATTCCAAGGGAAGGAAAGCGTAGCAGGGGGCGGCAGAAAGTTAGGTGGGCGGATGAGATTAAGAAGTTCGCAGGGGTCAAGTGGATGCAGCTAGCACAGAACCGGGTTAAGTGGAGAAATATGGGAGAGGCCTTCGCCCTGCAGTGGGTATAATCAGGCTGATGATGATGATGATGATGAGAGTATGCGCAGGTTACCGATGCGGCCGCCCTGATGAGGCAGATGACTGAAATATTGTCAGTGTTCACCCATCAGCTCGGTTCGGTGGCTAGCGCCAACCAAGCCACAGCTGCGCCGACAGTCTCGCGTCCGCGGATAAATGTAGAGGTTCCCTCCTTTTCCGGCTACACGGACGTGAAGTCAGTACGCGAGTTCTTGCAAGAACTCGAGGATTATCAGACGGCACTGGGTTCCGTAGACGACGTGGTGCTAGCGCAGGTAATTTCCGTGCCACTTGTTGAGAGCGCGGCGCGATGGAGACGCTGTCAGCCGGCCTTCCAATCGATGGAAGACTTCACAGATCGCTTCCGCGCCGAGTTCTTGCCACCCGATTACGAACGCCGGATGCTTGAGGAGCTAGCGTTGCGCACACAGCACCCAGAGGAGAGCCTCCTCCTCTGGGTATATACGCGCAATGCAGGAGCTCTACAAGAGGGCAGATCCCACGGCAACCGATCTTGAACAGGTCGTGCGCGTGATCAGGAAATGCCATCCGCGCTTCAAGCCGCATTTGCGGGGACGTGGTTTTGCAAACCTCGAGGCCCTTAACAGAAAGCGAAGCTAGTGCAGGCGGATTTACTCGCTGAATTGCGCTACCAGCCACCCCCCAGGCCAGCCGAATCGCTAGAGCCGCGATGCGCCTGGGCTGGAGGCCAAGACTCCGCCCCACGCGCCAGAGGCACAGACGTAATGACGGTAGGGCAGGAAAGGCCAGCGGAAGGCTCCGCTATTCCTCGCGTTCTTGACCAGTACGCGTTCGAGCAGCGGCGTCGAGCTGGGCTCGCCAGAGACGACCGCGTAGGCGCGGAGAGAGGGGAAAGACGTCCCCAACCGCTTCGTGGAACGCGGCATCCCCCGATCGCGCGGCAGGTGAACGATCGGCTTTGCTGGCCATAATTGGTAACACCAGCCTGTCGCCGTCGGCGGGAGAATTTCGTTGTAGCCACGGCGGAAAAATGGGAAATGTACTCCCACGCCGCGTCACCGGGCGACCGCCACGGGGGCTTAGAGGCTTTTGTCCCTCTCGCCTGTAGAGCGCAAGGAATTTTGTCACGCTCGAGCCCTTTTATGCTAGTGCGGTTAGCTGGTCAAAGCTACTCGGCACTCGTTGACACGGTCTCAACTCTGTCACTGGTCGGTGATGATGTGTTCGAGGCCTGCCGTATATGTAACATCCGTGTCAGGCCAGCCGAATCCCCTTTGAGCTTAGCAGCAGGGACGACAAAAGCAGAGGGAGCGGTGAATCTGGTCCTGTGTTTTGACGGCAAGAAGCGGAGGCATCGCTTCATCTATCTGCCCGGCTTATCCAGACCAGTTATTATGGGAAGAGATTTTCTTTCGAGCGAAGGCATTGTGCTTGACATGGGGGAGAACGGCTATCGCTACAGCCCCTTCACCCCCCTCCTTCCCTTTGTTAGCGCACCCAAACAGGAATGCGTCGCTGAGCGAGCGAGCATCCACGCTTTTGTGGGGAGGCAATCCGAGGCAATCTGTGGGGAGGCAATCAAGAACAAGCCTTCCAGGAGCTCCGAAGTCGCCTACACAGACCCCCCTATACTGGCCCATTTCGATGAGACGCCGCAAACGACGTACACGATTCCACCAACGCTGGCCACGGGGCGGTACTCATCCAGTGGCAAGACGGAGTAGAACGGGTTATCGCTTATGCGAGCCGAACACTCTCACAATCGCAGGCGAACTATTCGACCACAGAGAAGGAGTGCCTTGTGGTAATCTGGGCCATCAGCAAGTTTCGACCATATCTGTATGGACGACCCTTTCATATTGTCAGCGACCATCGTTCGTTGTGCTGGCTGGCAAGCCTTAAAGAGCCGTCTGGATGCTTGGCTCGATGGAGCCTCCGTCTTCAAGGGTATGGTGTTGTTGTTGTTTTTAGGTTTGGACATAAGCATCAAGATGCGGAGTGTTGCCGCGCGCGTCTTTGGATTCCCCTGCATTAGGAAACGCCGACGATTTTCCTTTTATTGGGGCCATTACCCAATCCTATATGGCTGACCTTCAACAGAAGGACCCAGAGTTTGCACCGCTCATCGAGTATCTGGAAGCACGCGGTGATAGGCTACCGCATATATTTCGTCGTGGCTTGCGGTCATACGATTTACGAAGTGGAGTTCTCTACAAGCGCAACTTTGAAAGTTCAAAGACATTTCTACTCGTAGTACCTACGCACCTACGAACTGACATCTTGAGCGCTTGTCACGACGAACCGTCCGCCGGCCACTTGGAAGTTTGTCGTAGCTTGCGAGAATTCGGGAGAAGTAGTATTGGCCGAAATTATTACCTTCAGCACGATCTTACGTTAAAACCTGCTGTGACTGTCAACGAAGAAAACCTGCACTCATGAAACCAGCCGGATTTCTTCAACCCATCGCTCCACCGAAAACTCCTTTCCAGCAAGTGGGGATGGATCTTCTTCGTCCCTTCCGGAATTCAACTAATGGAAAATGTTGGAAGAATGTCGCGACAGACTAATTGACCCGCTATGCTGAGACTGCGTCGCTCACAAATGGAATTGCTACCGAAGAAGCACAGTTTGTTTGTCCACGACATCGTATTGCGTCATGGCGCGCCGGCTATTATCATTACCGATGGTGGGACAGTGTTTACGGCCTGCCTGACTAAGGCTGTGCTGAATCTTGCACATACTAGCCATAGACGGACCACGACATACCACCTGTAAACTAAAGGCTTGGTGGAACGGCTAAACAGAACTCTGGCTGATATACTGTCTATATAAGCGGATATAGCGCATAAGACCTGGGATCAAATTCTCCCATATGCCACGTTACCGTACAATACGGCACTTAAAGAGACGATACGGCTCACTTCCTTCGAACTTGTCTTCAGCCGTTGAGTGACCACTATCGTTGACAGTGCGGCCCGTATACCCCAACTACGAACAGGAGCTTGCCCTTGACGTCACTAGTTTTACTCAGCGTGCGGAAGAAGCGCGGCAGCTGACAAGGGAGCGCATATACCTACAACAGCAACTAGAAGCTGACCGCTATAACCAAGGACGGCGCTACGCTGCCTATGAGCCAGAAGACTATGTTTGTATGTGGATGCCTGTTCGTCATTGCGGAATGTACGAAACATTTCTGCGCCGGTATTTCGGCCCATAACGCGTCCTCCGCCACATCAACGACGTTACATACGTAGTCGAATCCCCGACCCAAGACCCCTCAAGCCACAGACTAAGCAAGTACCCTGACGTTGTACACGTCGTCAGGATGAAACCTTACCTGATCCTGAGACTGATGGCGTCCCGTTTTGTGTTGTGGTCTTCCCGTATCAACCTCGCCCACTATCTGTCAGCTCATCGCATTTGCAGCATCGAGGCGATGCTGCCAAGAAGGGGGGCAATGACTCATGCCATTCAAAGAACACGATAAGAATTGAACGGGCGATTGGGAAAACGACGAAGAAGTGGGACTGCTCCGTCTCGTGCTGAGCTGACTGGTTATCGGTGTTCCTCGATGCCAGAGTTCATTCTGTGCAACACAGAATGAACAATATTGCACTGGTGTAGACCTTCGCATGAAGTCCGCTGCCACTGCGGACACCTTCACTTTTCATCCCAAGATGTGCATATACCTGCGTAAACTGAAATAAATTCACCCCACAATGACCGCTGATGCTATGCGTTTTTATAAAATACCTATTCTCACGACACATTAGTATCCCGGCGAGGCACAAAACCGATTACAACAGTTTCGTATATCCAGACCGTTCACAAAAAATATGAGCGCACTCAGCAGTCAAAATAGAGTGATGGGATATGTGTAAACGAGAAAAGTTTATCAGCGGATAAAAAAAATTAAGAAGCAAAGGTAAAGTAGTAGTCCCTAAATGTTATATAGAAGAACGCTGCAAGACCTGTATATGCAAATGGATAAGTCAATGGCTACTGTTATCGGCTGCCCTCTGGAACTCAGGCATGATGCATTTGTTTTCATACGTTAAATGGGAGAGCCACAGTAATCGACATTTTCCACATTTAGATCGAAATTACAGGGGTCCGTTGATTTCTGAGTACAGATAAAACGCATCTAACAAGAGCAAATAAACTATTTATTCTGTTTCGTATTCATGCGCTCCTGTCAGCTATGTTTTCATACCAACTCGCCCGGATATATCAACAAATGAACGCTTTAACAAACAAAAGCTTCTGCTCACAATTATACGTTATTGGTCATCTAGGCTGCATGAACTTCTTTTATTAGATTTTTACTAGAATCATGGGTAATAAGGCCTCATGGCTCACGCAGAGAAGGAAACTTGCAAATACATTGTTCGTGCTAATTCATTTAAACTCGAAAATGATTCAAACATGAACCAACTCAAGTGCTCGCTGACAAAATATAACAAAGTGTTAAAATGGTTGTCGTGACTCTTTGTTGAGTTCCCGGTCACCTTTAAAACTGGTAAGTGAAAGTTTCGGTTAGCAGCCTTTCTTTTTTATTGGTCACAATGTGCGCCTGAAATATACTGAATGCACATTAAGTTCCCTGCCCTTTACTCTTGTAGAAAAAAAGCAGGCGAATATATCAGCAGTACTAAATATATGCTGATGACATTTTAAAGTGTCAATAACCTCGGCATGCAGGCATTTGCATTTAGCATCTCAAATACCGCAGAATACTGGCCTCACTTCAAGCAGTGGAGTGGAGTTTTGCACATAATATTGGAACTGGCAAAAAACTTATACTTGCATAAACACCCTAGACCTTTCTGGAGCTAAAGCAAGGAACCTGTGTGTATTAGGGATGTCTATAAGCGGTTTAGGAGGGAATCTTTTATAACGAGAAAGTTGACGTACAAGTCTCGAAGGATGCCATTTGAGAATGCATAAAGGCCAAAGTGAGTGCAGTATTGCTTTTTTAAACCATTACGAAAACGTTTACGCACGGGATTTTAAATAATAGGCTTTTAGAATGTTAAGGTAACTACATCGTATGTACAGCAAATTCGTTTGGAGCAAGTATAGCTGGTTATAACATTGTGGCCATTCTTACCTATATCAGTATCAAAATGCTACCGTGTTTAGAATATTGGTTTAAAGGGTATGTTGTTGGCTTTATAACAATGCCCACAAATGAATTGAGCTAGCAATCTGTGCTTCAAGAACTATCTTGGTTGCAAATGAAAACAAATTATGCGAGTTCACGGTTGGGTTGATAAGTTCAGGCATATAAATTTTGAAGAAGCAGCGTGCGAAAAGACCAAAGAGCGAATCGTAGTTCACTCTATTCTATGTCATTTTTCGGCGTCTTTAGTTTAGTATCAGGGCTAAATCTAGGCTCAAATACATCATGATAATAGATTGTGTCACTCAAAAGAAGTCTGTCGACCCCGTCGGCAACTTTTAAATTCCACGTTTTTGTTATGTTTGTCGACCTTTTTAGGGCATCAAAAGTATATAACTCCCTGCTTTTCTCTATAATTGATAACAAAGCTCAAAGATGGTAAGCTGCATTCCAAGTACCTATTCTCTCGTCATGCGTGTGTTACAGAGCAACTTATGGTCTTCAGTGGGCCAGCAGAAACAAATTGTCTCTACAGAAATCTCTGCGGGGCCGCTATTGCTTTGTTTGTTCCTCACTGCATATAAAATCAGCTCTCTGCATTCGTTATGCTTCCGCGTGTGGAAGAAGTAATGACCGCTGGGGAGATGCTTTTTTTCATTGCCTCTCGCAGGAATTATGCGTCTTATGCCTATTTTTTGTCACCCACTGCATGGCCCCATCGCAGTGCAATTCACAACGGCCTGTCTATAATTCTATGAGCCCTTGCTTGCTTCTCAAGTCTTTACGGATGAAATTACCAGAATTGGTACAACTTCACAAGTGCACAAGCCTTAGGTATGCTGTGACGTTGCAATGGTTGTCTCGAGGTTTCAAGATTACATCGTTAAAGGTATATCGCTAACAGCAAGCAACAGCCTCACTACGGGATTTTCTTCGTGCGTTTTCTGTACTGCATTAGAAAAAGGAGATCTGATCGAACGTTCTGTTCTGAAAACAAAAACAGCAAAGTTTCCTTGGTGTAGTGGATACGAGAGTGCAAAAAGGCTTGGTGTAGATGTAAAAAGGAAGTATTGTGTATTCGCTGTTGTCCCCTGAGAACAAAATGTGTTATTTTGTGTACTAGACGTAACACAATGACAGCGACACACTAACAGCGTAAAGATTACATTATGAACGCCACATCCCCTTCTTTTCGAACGCTGTGTGTCTTATGAGCAGTTTTAAAAGGCTGGTTGGATTGCGCATAGGTGTTTGGCTCCAAGACAATTAAGCATGCTAAGGGCATAAAGCTTTCCTGCTTCAGCAGTCGCAATAGTATTCCCACGTTATATTAAAGGTGACTGATTAATATGAAGAGTAGAATTTTCCTTCTTGCTGATGTATTCGTGCGTATTTTGCCATTCCTTTAAAATGCAGCTAGGGGAATAAATGTGTTCGACGTAATTATAGCCTCCATTATAAAAACAATTGGTTATCTTCTTAGACGTTTCGTAGTTCCGACACATATTTCTGGTGCACAAAATATGCGCCCCTCGATGCGAATAGTGACAAGGGTGTTCAAATCCAGATATTGAGAGCATGCGCAAAATAATGGCTGTTGTGACTGCGTTCAACAGAAGCGAAATGCAGTGCACCTCAGTGCTACGCGATTTCAGCGCACGTTAAACTCTTTGTTGGTATTGGTGCCCTTCCCTACGATTCCCGTCATATCGGTAACGTGGCTGTGGCAAGGTAAACTTTATGAATTGAACTAAATTCATTCGTTCATCATCATCATCATCATTATCATCATAATCAGCGGCCTGACTTTACCCACTGCAGGTCGAGGGCCTCTCACACATTCTTCCAATCAACTCTGTCTTGTGTTAGCTGCATCCACGTGACCCCTGATACATCCGCCTGTTAACCTCATCCGCCCACTTTTGTGCCGCTTCCTGCTACGCTTTCCTGCCATCGGAATTCAATTTGTTGCCTTAAGTGACCACCGGTTGTCTTCTCTAAGCAATTCATGCCTTGCCGATTCCATTGCGTCTTGATTACCACTAAAATATTATTAACTCGACTTATTACTTTAATCCGCTCTGCGCGCTTCCTATGTCCAAATGTTACACCTACCATTTTTTGTTTCATAGCCCTCTGTGTTGTTCTCAGCTTAAGTAGAACCCTTTACTTTAGCCTCCACGTTCCAACCCCATAAGTGAGTACAGATAAGATGTAACTGTTGTATTCTTTCTACTTAAGCAATACCGGTAAGCTTCTAGCCATAATCAGCCATGCTTGCCAAATGCGCTCCATTCCAATCCTATTCTCCTAGATATTTCAATTTCATGGTCTGGATCCGCGGTTACTACCCATCCTAAATGGACATATTAGTGAACCACTTTCAGTGTTTCGCTACCTATTGTGAGTTGATGTTCCTTCCCGAGGTTGTTGAACATTACCTTAGTGTTCAGCATATTAATCTTCAATGCTACCTTTTTGATAGTCCTGTCTAGGTCATCATTCATCCTTCTCTGTCTTTGAATGCTTCCTCTAAGCAAGCTGTGAATTGTACTGGGAAGATCGTGTCTCCTTTACTAACACGTTTGTTTATGAGACTTTTGCTGCTTTTTAATCCAGAACTATGGTTGCTGTGCAGCCACTTTATATATCGTACAGTATTTGCATATACGGGCCGTCTACGCCCTGATTTTGCAATGCCTGTATGACTGCCGAGGTTTCAACTTAGTCAAATGGTTTTTCATAATCGATGAATGCTATGTAGAAGCGCTGGTTATATTCCAAGCATTTGTCTGTCACCTGGTTGATCGTATGAATATGATCGATACTAGAGTACCCTGTCCAGAAAACAGCTTGATCTTTTGCTTGATTGAAGTGTGAACGTTTCCTAAATTTCCTAGCGAGAACATTAGTAAACACCTCATATGTAACTAATATTGGGCTGATTGGTCTATAATTTTTGAAGTCTTGAGCTTCCCCATTCTTATGAATGAGGATAATATTGCGTTCTTTCATGATTCCGGTAACATCGATGACACCAGGCATTACGCTATAGGGTGGTCACTCTTCGAAGCAAGATATCCCCCGTCCTGCAACAAATCTTCAGTTACCTGGACCTCATTAGCTGCCTTCCCTTTTTTATTGTTTTTAACGCATCCTTAACCTCATCCTTCATCAGCGGCGGCACGTCTGGCTGCTTTTCACCGCTGCCTATCTCCTTATTGTCATGACTAGTTCGGCTATTGTATAGATCAGTATAGAACACCTTGGCTACTAATACTCGCTCTGCTCATATTCATGATGATATTGCCCACATTGTTCTTTAACGCATACATATGATTTTTGTCTATGCCTAATTTCTTCACCGCTTTAAGGCTGCCCCCGTTATTAAGCGCATGCTCCATTTTCACCGTGTTATACTTGCTTATGTTGGCCACTTTACAGTTATTGATTTGCTGTGATATCTCTCCCAGTTCTCTGCTGTCCGTTAGGTTAGAAAATTTTAGTCTTCAGTGTTTCTTAATCAAATGTTTTGTCTCCTTAGATAGCTTACCGGTGTCATCTCTAACTATCCTACCGCCTACGTTTACCGCGCTCTCGTAGATGATATCTCTGAAATTATTGTTCTTTTCTTGTAGGCTAAGGTCGTCATCCTCAGTTACAACTGAATAGTGTAGCAAGACCCTGAATTCTTCTGAACGCCCTTTCACCTGAAATTTGTTGATGAACTTCTTACTAATGTGTTTTGTTCCCTCTTCAAATCTAGACTAATTACGACCTTACCATTCTCTAGTAACTGCATCGCGCTTTTTCGATTACCTCTACATCCTGCATAGTTCCATTGTTAGAACAGAGTATGAAGTCAATTTCATTTCTGCCTCTACATTAGGGCTTTTCGTACGCACTTCAGTTTCTGCCAATTGCTGAAGAAGCCGTTCATGATTCTTAAGTTATTGCGCTCTGCAAACTCAACTAGTACCTCCCTCTGCTATTCTTAGAACCAAGGTACAGTCACCCACTGTCTGGTTTCCGACCCCTTTTTCCTTATCTTGGCAATGAAGTCACCCGTTAGTAAACTATACTGAGTCTTTATTTTCCCCATTGCGAATTCTACATCTTTCTAGAAGCCCTCCAATGCCTTGTCATCATGAGTACATGTAAGCGCGTAGACCTCTAGAACCTCCAGTTTATACTGCTCATTCAGCTTAATTACGGTGACTGCCACCTTCTCATTAATTCTATAGAATTCTTCTACATTACCAGCTATATCCCTACTCAGTTCTCGTCTCTCCGGTCAACCTCGATAACACAATACATGTCCACCCTTCAGTATAGTATATGCCCCATTCGGCCTCCTAATCTCACTAAGCCCTATTAAATCCCATTTCATACCCTCTAATTCTTCTACCATTACGCCTGAGCTAGCCACACTAGCTACGGGTCTAGCGCTAAACGTTGCCAAGGTCAGTTTTGATTGGCGGCCAGTCTGGAGGCAGATGTTCTAAAGTAAACGTTGCTGCATTGCAGGTATGACCGATGCCGTTGTCAGTTGCTTCGCTTCCGCTGGAGACTGAGGACCGGGGCTTTGTTAGAGTATGCATAGGAAGTTGTGGGCAGTTACTACACAGGGTGGTCAAATCCTGTTCTGATGAGGGAGTGCATTTCCGGAGGTATACGCCGGGTCCGTCACAGCCCAAATTTCTTAATGCAATTCCATCGGCACGCGGATTTCTTTTCAATTTTTTTATTCCAGTCGGGAACTCCGCAACACCATCATTCTAACCATAGCCTTCTTGCATGGGATACGGATGTTGTATCTCGACGTACTCTCGACGTAATTAAATTAGTACTCGGTAATTTTCCGGGTTTTGCGAACCCCTGTTTGCAGAACTACAAAGGTCATCAATTATTATGACGTTTGTTTATTTAATTTTGAGAAGGCCCAAAGAAACCTCCACTGTTTTTATTAGTGACCGTTGGCTGCCTTCTTGTGTTTCTCTTCGCATAGTCACTCATTTTCCCTCACATGTTTATTCCGATAACGGTAGTGCTTCTTGAACTGACAGCCTTGATATCACAGGTATAGTAAGAGAATTATCGCTTAGCTCCATCGTCCCCTTTACATTGTGTTGTACTTCACAAATGCGGTGTCCCAGGATGTTCGACAATACAGATATCAATAACGGTGGCACTGGCGAAGTTTTGTGAGCATAGTTCGCACATGACATCAACGCCCAAGAAAGTAGAAGACGCCATAGTTATCGCCTTAGCGAAGTGCCTAGATGGTGGTTTATGATTCCACCGGCTACATGGAGTTGTTTCCTCATACACTTTACCCTCAATGGCATCCCAGAATAAAATTTTGAATCATGCAATATCACAAAATTTCATATGAATATAACTGTGCTCATATCGGCAATGACATCCTCTCTCTTGGTATCTTAGTGCGAGTTTTGTTCTTGCCTACGTCATGGCTCTTTTTGCCCCTGATTTTAGAGCCTACTCTTTTTTTCTCCATAATATGTTTATTTATGATATTTACGTTACCCTTGTAGATATCAGGTATATGATTCTAAAATGGAAGCGAAATTATGAATCCTAGATGCACATAAATAATGTTATTGTCGGAAGAGAGTTTCTCGCTCACAGTTCTCGGTGGCATCTGTGAGAAAAGTATGCATGAGAAAAGGATTTTAACACTATACTAGCCCCGTCGAGGTGGTGCAGGGGTTATTATACCCGATTACTGCGCTGAAGAAACCCGGGTTCGATCCCAACCACTGGCAGCTGCGTTTCGATAAAGGCGAAACGTAGTGCCGTCCGTGTGTTGTGCGATGTCAGTGCACGTTAACGAACTCCAGTGGGTCGAAATTTTCGGAGTCGTCCATTACAGCGTCTCTCATAGCCTGAGCCGCTTTTGGAAGGCAAACGCAGCAAAAACAAACGCAACATAAAAATAGCCTAGTGCGCGACATTAGTAGCCGCATGCCTTCGTTATTGACTCGCTATGATTGATTCATGGTCGGTTGGATATTACATCCTTTAACTGCGGCTCGGCTGAGGGTAGTGACTAACTTCGACTATCCTTCGCTGTTTTTCAAAAAGCAATAAACAAATAAGCACAGGTATAATTATATTGCGAAAGCGTTAGGAACTCACTGCACCTAAACTCCCGGCGCTTATAGTGTTGTTATGCCCGCCAGCTCTGATGTCCGTCAGTAAAAATAGTGCAATGAACTGAGTCTTTAGTCAACTTATGAGTGGAGGATTCGAAAGTAATGCAGCTTTATGGGGACCTTCTGGTACCATTCTATTTCGGAAAGAACAAACATTTCTCTTTCAATGTTACGATGGTAGTTTTCCGGGTGCAGGTTAGGGCTTCCGGGTTCAGGTTCGCGTTAGTAATTATACCGCGCTGATGACATTAAGGTCCCCGTTTAATGCTAAACTCTCCAGGTAAATCGCGGAGCTGCTTCTAGGCTGTTCTGCGCAAGAAAACACCAATTGTTTCGGCACGGATTCAGACGTGGGTTCCAGGGAACCGTTTAACTCTTCTTTGTTCTCCTTAGCGCCACCACACTCCTGCACATATCTTGCGCCCTCTGATTCACCGCGTTTTCTCACAAAACATTCCATACACTCAACTCCCACACAAAGACAAACATTCCTGACACAGTCCCAACAAATCCCACTCCAAGTACCAAGACCGGGGAGGCTGCCCGGTGACCAATTACGTTACATCACCGGACAGTGGTCCGGGTTCGGGGTTTCCAGAGACTTATCGTTTCAGATGTGAAATGTGCTCCGGGAAGATTTGGTGCACTCCACGCTGTCGATGCTCAAGCAGGTCTTTAAGACGATAAGCCACAGCGCGAGCCAAGAGACGACACGGTAAGGGCCCCGGTACCGAGAAAGGAGCTCTTAGAAACGTCCAGTGCGGGCAACGTGTGGCGAAAAAGGGCCAGCTCGCCAGGTAGCATGGAGGGAACAGGTCGTGCCGCCGCTGAGGACACCTACGCCCGCACTTCAGCTAGTCGAAGGTTGCGCTGGGCTTCCAGACGGGTGGCATGAGAGCGACGGGCAGATTCTTGTGGAGAGGTAGAAGGGCGGGGCAGGCCGAGCTGCGGGCTGAGAGCAATGACGGCGTTCGGTTGTGTAAATAGACGGATGGATGATAGGAGCATCCCCTTTGAAATGGGGTGGTAGTTGTTGCTATCATTCTCAATATTTCCCCTGTATCATAAGTATAGTTTTACATTGGTAACTCTACCATCATTCTATTTATGGAATTTTGTTTCTACATTACTAACATTATGTCACGTTTCTGCTTACATTAGAGAACGGCATTGCTAGTGTTGTGCTGTGCGATTCAGTGTTGGCAGTGAACGCTGCGGCAGGAACAAGCAGTCCCAGTTGGTGTGGAAAGAAGCCGCCTAAGCAGCGCGTATGCCAGTCAGGGTGCGGTTGACCCGTTTCTCGAGACCGTTTCCCTGAGGGCGGTTAACGGATGTGGTAGAGTGGCGAATGCCGAAAGAGTGGAGAGGGCTGTCTCAAATTCTTTCGACATGACGTTGGTCGTACGGTGTGCATGGAGACGACCCAACATGCTGTGCTGGAAGACGAGCTGCCTCTCTACAAACATGATGGCGTGGCGGGAGGAGACGTCGGGGACGTGTAGAGCTTCACCCCACTTAGAGCAGTAGTCAATAGCAACCAAGACATACCGGTTGCCGCCAGGTGTCTTGGAAAACGGGTCCAAATATTCTTCCTCGACCTGGTCGAAAGGCGAAGTAGGTGGCCGGACGGGCTGCATGGGCGCCTTGGGATTGACTGTACATGGTTTCCGGTACTGACATGCCTGGTATGACGCCACGTGTTGGCTTCAATAGATTGCGATGAATCGATGATCAGAGTGTTTGGACAGCCCGTGCCTTGCCACGGAGGCGTGGCGAGGCAGAATGAGAAGTGAAGTTAGAGGACTCGTAGAAGCAGCGACAAGAGGAGCTGGAAGACGTTGAGGCGTCGCGGCAGGAACTGCAACAAGCGTAAGTGCACAAGCTCATTAGGGACGTGCAGTCGCAGCACGATAGAATCAACCAAGAATTGTCTCCGGCTGAACGTGTACAGAACACCATCCAAGACAAACCCGACGGGCTTCGAGAAGACGTAGAGAAAGCTATGCGACAAGTGCCACTTCCCCAGGATCATATCAAGTTCAGAAGAGAACCTAATGAGATTGAACAAAGAACTCAACGGTGAGAAAAGCAAATCACGAATACTGGTCGAAACGATGTACGCGCTGCAGGTCCGACTAGATGACCTCAGTTTCGAGCTGGTCACAGAACACTGCGACTGTGAGCACAAAGTTCGGATTGAGAGCACCAGCGGATCTCCAAAAAGTGAAGGAATCTAGAAAGACCGCACAGCTCTTTTTTGGGGCTCCACTTTAGGAGCGCTTAGAGTAGGCAGCCGATCATCTGCTCAAGTTTGAGGAAGGAAATAGGATTTATTTTACCTGGACCCTGGGTTCTTCCCTCCCAACACATGCTGTAAGGATGTTAAGGCGCGAAGAAAAGGAAACGCGGGGTGAGAGCGTGGAACAGAGGGCGTTCGGAAGAGAACAATGAAGCCGATATCGGTGACAGTGTGAGCGGGTCTATAAAGAGACACAAGACGTATAAAAAGACACAAGACAAAGTATCATCCCCAACGCTTTCCTTGGCCTCGCCGACTGTTGGCTTCTTTCCTTCATATATATATATATATATATATATATATATATATATAAATATACATATACATATATTCCCTCGGTGAACACGTGCTCAATGCCCTGCTTTTGTCCATTACGGAGGGTAAACTCCTACCTAACACATGACTATCTGACAAAAGGAAAATTCATGAGGTTGGGAGATTCATAGAACATGTAGTTCTCATTAGTACTGGCAAAAAGAGAAATGTAATCTGGAGGGTAAAATAGTCGTAATGAAAAAGCGTTGGTGCTTTGGGTTCAATGTGTAAGGACCCTGTTCCTCTCTGCTAAGGAGTATCTGCATCTTCTCATGTCCAGTTTACATGCCGGCGTTTTATTGTTTTCAAATGGAGAGACAACATGTACCTCCTTATCAATACGTTTCTTTTTGTAACTCATTGAGTTATTTAACGGCAGGTGCTAGATCCTTCTTTATATACGTTTTCACTAGCGTTGCTAAATTATTTACAGCCACTACGACTTCATGAATACCGTAAAGTTGCACGGAAGTATGTTTGGGTGCTGCGAGGCGCGTCCCTGATGTGTTACAAACTCATTATGTGATGACCTATTTGATGATCTTTTAGGTCCTTTATTCACACTTGGGCATAAGAAAAACCACGGTTGTAGACGCAGTGAGAGCATCTTAGCTCAACTTGTTCACTTTAGAGAAAGAAAAATAATTACGGGACAGCCACGGGATTCGCAAAGCGGGGTATGTAAAGGCGGTCACTCGCAACCCCACGCTAAGGTGCTGTCATAATTTGTAATGAGGAAGTGTACCTTTCTTGGGTCAGTCGAATGAAGTTGTTGCCAAGGGCATATAAAGAGAGAACATCTCTAGGAACTTTGGTCTGCACTCCTTTCCCATGCGGGTCGGGGTTGGAGTTGGTGTTTATTTATTTATTTTTACAAGAAAGGGGAAACCAAGGCAAAAGGCGACAAGCCTGACTGGACCTTGGCTCCCAAAACACTACAATGGCACACACACCTCTGGTGTATATATAAATATAAAAAAAAAACATTATGCAACACTTTCATACGATATCTAAAAGGTATCAATACATGAAGTATTCATTAGATATTCAAATCAACAAACCACGCACTGAATAAGATAAATTTATTAGCAAAACATATTTACACAAAAACGATTGCATATGAGAAAACTACAGTGACTACCATCCGTGAAATTATAGGGGATATTCATTTAAATATTTCTTACATTCTTTTTAATTATCCTAGGTGCCAATGAAAATGCCACATTTGGTGTTGTGTTGTTGATAAGAGATGGCACCTGAGAAGTTCCTTTCTGTTTACCATAGTTGGTTGGAGTAAAATATACAAGTTTTTCTCTTGTCGACAGATCATACGTTACTGTAGATCTATCAGGTAGAGTAATATATAGCCTATTATGGTGAATGTACTGCAGAAGACGAAAGTAGTAAATTGTATTAGCGGCTAAAATGACATAATTTTAAACAAGGGTTCTCTACGCAAGTCGCGCGGTATACCGTAATAACCTTCAATAGATCGAAGGGCTTTTTTGCGAGAACAAGCAGCTTAATAATATTTGTAGAAGTTGTGGTTCCCCATATAAGAACACAGTAAATTAGTTTGGAACAAGCAAGAGCATAATAAATTGAAATTTTTAACCAAACGAGTACAAAATTAGAAATTCTGTGAAGCCATTGTACAATTCTTCTCAAGTATTTTACTAAATATAAAATGTGCGTATTCCATGAAAGGTTTTCATAGAACGAAACGCCTAGAAACTTTTGATTCGTAACTTGCTTTATGACGTTGTTATATTTAATTACTATACGACATTGAAGAGTGGTGTTGATTAGCCTAAATATTACGTAGGCAGTTTTATTAAGATTCAAACTGATTTTATTTGCCATCAACCAAATTTCTAAATTGTTTAAATATTCATTGACCGTAAGTTCTAGTTTAGGCAAGGCCCAGTTGGTAAAAAAAATATTGGTATCATCCGCGTACATGATGAAATTGTGTGAGTTAGGAATATTTGTGATATCCTTAATATACACTATAAACAACAGTGGTCCCAAAATTCATCCTTGGGGAACCCCTTGTCATATAACCAAGTTAGTAGAGCAGCAGTTATTAACTCGTACAAACTGTAGCCTGTTCCATAGATAACTTCTTAATAAATCTAGTGGCAAACCACGGACTCCATAATCAGCCAATTCACTTAATAAAATATTATGTTCTACACAATCAAAGGCGTTTCGAAAATCCAGGAATAAACCAAGGATATATTTCCAATATTCAATGTTATCAATTATTTTTTCTTTTATGGTTAACAATGCTTGGTCAGCGCACCTTCGCTTCACAAACCCATACTGGTTTGGTTGGTATGGTTTGGTTTGGTTTGTGTTGTTTAACGTCCCAAAGCGTGGCTATGAGAGACGCCGTAGTGAAGGACTCCGGAAATTTCGACCACCTGGGGTTCTTCAACGTGCACTGACATCGCACAGCACACGGGCGCCTTGCTTTTCGCCTCCACCGAAAAGCGGCCGCCCAGGCCGGGATTCGATCCCGCGTCCTTGGGAACAGTAGTCGAGAGCCCTAACCACTGCGTCACCCATACTGAAAGCTGGTTATAATGCTGATTTTGTGAAAGAACTTTTCTTGCCTAGTATGATTACTCCCTCGAAAACTTTGGATAATACAGGCAATATGAAAATTGGACGACAATTAGAAATTTGATTCTCATTTCCACCTTTATGTACCGGCACATTCTAGCTATCTTTAACTGATTAGGGAACGTTCCAGTTGAAGCATTAGGTTAACGATAGACGCCTGGACATCATGTATAAACATCGATACGTGTTTTAGTGGCGATGCTTTGATAACCTCATGCCCTGCTGATGCGTTCTATTTCAAGTATTTAATTGAACCAATTGAACCATTGACTGCCTATGTAGTTGCAGAATAAAAGTTAACAGAGTTTGGTAATGAATTAATCAAATTTGACTACGTTGTACATGAAACTGGATTATTGAAAACTGCGTTGCCAACGTTAACAAAGAACTAATTCATAGCTGTTGCTACGTCGGTGCCAATCATCCCATTAGTGGTAGTTACTTCTAAGTAATCGGAGCGCGTTTTTCTTTTGAGCAAATGGTTTACTTAAATCCACAATATTCTTGCATCATTACGCAGCTGTGAAAAGCGATTGTCATAGTACTTGGAATTAACATTTTTTACCTCTTTATTTAATTTGTTCCTGTATTTCTTGTAGGCAGTAAAAATATCCGCATTTGTGGTCTGAATAAACCTAAGGTACATCTGATATTTTATCCTAAATTTCTCGTATAGCGCTTTAGTGATCCAAGGTTTTCTAAACTTCTTACTTTTCACCTTTTTTCCTTCAACGAAAATGATTCGTCATAACGTGCAAGAAATTTGTGAATAAGGCCTTCGTATGCCTCATTTACATCGCTCATCTCATATATATTATCCCAAGAAGCACTCTCGATGAGTGATTTGAATTTATCGAGGGGTTTTTCATTTATATCTCTTGCCTTATAAGGAAATGCGGAAATTGTTGCTTATTAATTCTAAGAGGAACAAAACAAAAAACAGGTAGATGGTCGCTGATCTCATTAGTCGCCTCAAGGTTTCAGAAACTGACACATTTGTAAAGCAGATATCTAGGAATGTAGAACCCAGGCAGCACAAAGCATTGGGCCAATGTTGTAAGTACGACGGCAAGCAGTGGCCCTACATTGGGCCAGCCTAACCAGCATGCTCCCAACATAGGACATGCCAGTCAACACAATGTCCAACAATGGCCCAGTCTAGCCAGTGCTCTCCCATTGTTGGCGCTGCCAGTAGCCAACACTGGCTAGCTTGGGCCAAGATGTACAGTGAGTTCCCGATATTGGCACTGCCGAATGTCTATGTTGGACCGAGATTGCCCTTGTTCCTCCAATAATGGTCGCACGGGTTTTAAAACTGGCTATAATGGGCCAAGCTGTCCTGCCTTCCTCCGTCATTGGGTTTTCCGTTTTTTTAAAACTGGCTACAATGGACCAAGTTGTCCTGTGTTCTTCCGGCATTGGATGTTCCGGTTTTTAAACATGGCTACAATGGACAATGTTATCCTCTGTTCTTCCAGTATTGGATGTTCAGTTTTTTAAAGATGGCTACAATGGACCAAGTTGTCCTGTGTTCCGCCGTCGTTGGCCGTTCCTTTTTTAAAACTGGCTACAATGGACCATGTTGTCCAGTGTTCTTCCGGCGTTGCCCGTTCAGTTTTTAAAACTGGCTACAATGGACCAAGGTGTCCTGTGTTCTTCCGACGTTGACCGTTCCGTTGTTTTAAACTGGCTGTAATGGACCATTGCAATTTGTCTTGTGTTTTTCCAGTATTAGCTATCCCTGTATGAAAACTGCCCACGATGGACCACTTTTTCCCCTGATCTGGCAAATGTCATTGCCATCCTAAAAACGCAGCTTTAATGGGCTGCCGAAGTGAATATTTTCCGTTGACCATTCAATCAAAACAAATTCTCCATTTTTATGGTTGAATACACGTGCGCTGGACGCCAAACCGCGGCATTTAATTCCGACAACATTTTAGCCGATCGTTCGGACCTCACCAAGTACCACGTACGGGACGACAATTACTATAACGCATTCAAGCACGTACCGCTGCAACTGTCTGGATTTGTCTTTTCGGTGCGCTCATATGCGGCGCACCTTTGGGGGTCAGCTATATGTGTTTATGGTTTTAGCCTATTGGCATGCATGCAGATTTCGTCGCAGGCGTATACGTTTGGCGCACAATTATATCTAATGATAGCACGACCGTGCGACCACATATGTATACCCCAGACCGGCTAGCACTCACGACCCAATATGCCTGTATTGGACGCCGATTACATCCCTGCATCTATACGTAACCTCTAGTACAAATCCAGTTGTCAGTGAGAACGCGCATAAAAATGAAATCGTGTCGCCATAGCATGTTCATGTGACATTAAATTAGTGATTAGAAGGTAGCTTTTTCATTGCCGAGAAGGAAAACGTTGCCTCAAGTTGAAGGAACAAATTACCATTTTCTCAGCGATGTTTTTGTTCTAGTGCTTTTGTATTATCCATAAGGAACTACGCGCAGCATCGTCTGTTTACCTGGAGAAAGGACCGAATACGATGTGTGTACTTTCTAGACGCAATCACTGGAAAATGAAAAGCCGGAAGACTCGCGAGGTTACCATTTTAGTTTTGGGCATTCACACGGTGGTAAAAAAAAAATGACAGTTTTTCGTGCAGACTGCGAGCATGAAGGCCCCGGTACATTTATATGGCGCACAACATATATATCGCCAATAAACAAAAAAAAATAGTTTTTTGCCGGCTATTAGTTTAGAGTTTGACCATTCCAACCGCGCTAGGTGGTGGCAAAGGAATAAAAAAAAAACTGTACAGGAATGAAAATAATGTGCGCTGTCGAGTCATTCGAAAAAACGAATGCAGCCTACAAACACTGTTTTAATGAGGCAGTTTTCCATGCCCTTTCCAATTCTTTCATTCTACTAAAATGATTTGGAATACGTTGCTTGCTCATTGAACGTTATCGTCTTTTTGTGCAATCCGCGTTAAGGTGAAGGTGATTGCGAAAAACGTCTGTGTATTGCCTGATGCCACAGCGCTTCAGGACCTCGACGCGCACAAAATTGATTCTGAATCATTCATTGCTGTGTCTGTCACCGTCGATTTGCGAAGTCGAGACAAAACATGAGCGAAGAAATATTGTTACAGCTGGAGAATGATGAGGACGAAGTGGCGCGCTCGTTTGTGGAAGATTAAGAAAAAGAAGTGCGTCGAATGGGCGGCCCTCGTAGCCTGGCTCCTTGGCTGTTCCTCAATGTATATATCTTTAATCCTCTTTTGTAAATATATTTCTCCCTGTTACAAAATTATATGCCAAAATTTAAAAAACCTTGAACAATTCACAAATTCCGTAGAATGTTCAGAACAGCGCGGTGCGCTATAATTAGACAAAGGCTTTATCGATGTGGCCATAATTACTTGCGCAACAAAATTATGCAAGGTGTTTTAATGGTTTTGAAAGCTGAGGTAGTGTAGAATAGGTGGAAAAAGTTTAAACAATGTGAAAACTGTTTTTGTTTTCCTAAAAATTTTCAATGTTCGCTGTTTTCTGTAAATTAGCGCGATCGTATCTCTGTATCCAAATGTCATAAAAATATGAGCTTTAGCTGTTTGCGGATATATATGCTGAGAACATATTGTGGAATTTTTGCTGCTCTACCATGAACCTTTTCTGAAATAAAGGCCTGAAAATTAGGAAAATTTTCGTTTCCGATGTTTAGAATTTTTATAAAAACATCTACTCATACCCGAAAAGCGAACATTAACTGAATACAAATAAAAACATGTATATATTTAGTCGGATAATTTTCAGCTAGCTAACTTGAGCATAATTTGTATAATCTATAACCAAAGTTGGCCAGAATAGAAGAGAAGCTCGGAACTCCGCCTCTTTGACATTATTAATCAGTCATCACGCAACAGTATATAATATTTTGAAGTAAATATGAAAGGTCGAACGACCATCCTTTGTACGATCATAGGTGGCGAAAGGGAGGGGACGCGCGCATTTGTCGATGCACCAGCTGTATGGATTTACGCAAGAATGTGAATGGTAGATGGGGAGGCTTTCTATTTTTTTAGAAAATGTTTGTCCGTGGTTGGCTTGAAGAAACAATGCGTTTGCGAACACACAAAACAAAACTATTTATTAGAACTCGACTCGAGCGGTGCGCGCTGGCGGCCGCTCATCGGCACGGTCCGAAGTCACGGCTGGCCGGTGCAAGCAGAAGAGGGCTGGGTAAAGGAGGAATGGAATGTTGAGAGGGTCGTTGGTCCTTCGTTCCCACGCGCAGCCCTTGCGAACACAACACCGCGGCGGGAATCACGCGCTGGTTGAGCGGGTCTTTGTTCCCCCTCGCCTACGCGTCTACGTGCAAGACACAACAGACAGCATCCCCAGCTGCGCTGCTGTGCGGCCTCCTCCCGAAGCGTTCATTTCAGAGCTTGTTGGAGACGCTACAAGGCTTGTGACAGCTTCTTAAACCTTTCTTTAATTTCTTCCCTCATTAATTTTCGTTTTCATTGTGCTGTGCATAATTTTCTCTTGCGCCTATACGTGTCCATGTGCTCCGGTTGGTGCTTGCTACATATCAGGGAATAGCTGAGCTGTGAAATGTCGCCGGAGTACGGATTACAGCAACGGCGGGATACCATCGGCATTATCAGACTCAGTGAACGCCGTCATCTTAGACCGTGAGTATATATCTTTGCAGCATGCCATTGCTTCATAATTGGTTCTATATAATCTCCTACCAGTCCCAAATGTTCTCTTTCCTTATTCTCCTCGAAACAACTGCGCGAAGCATGACTTCAAGAACTAAGCGAATTTTCGTCCGGGTTACATGCAAGCAAGTGCGTGGACTTATTTGCTGGCTGCGATATGAATAGCATTTGCGCCGAAAATAGAGGAGCCGTGCGTAACAGGTGTGTATGCCACCAACACGTGACAGAACACTGCAGGCAGCCATTTGCGCAGTTTTTTGACTGTGCAGCGCGCCGCAATCAATTAGTAACCAGATACTATGCGCCCGGCTTTGTACATATATTTTGGACAGCCTCTCTTCTGCACGCAGGAAGCCATGTTCACACAGTTTTTGGATTTTGTCAAGAGTTAAGGGCAGTTTTTTGTTTTCAGATGTACAGACGAAGTTTTGAAAACTGTTCGTGCCGTCTGTGCAAGCGAATTTTACAGTGGGGCAGACATGTGCGTGATGCCGCTTGATGACTAGGCTATAATTAAGTCATAATGAACCTCCACTTTTATAATGGTTAATATCATATTGAGGAATTGAAAGCCGTGAACAGCGCAAGTGAGCCCCTTTTCAAAATTTTCTTAATCGACGCCCCCCTTCTGAGCACGTGCCTTCAGGTGAGGGCGTTATCAGAAAGCGGCGACAATAGGAGAGCGATTTCGCAGACGCGCTTCGAGGGCGGGGGAAAATAACAATACAAGCAAAAAGGCACATCAGCCGTGTGTGCACTGCGTCCCTGTCACTGCAAAGTAAACAACGTGCACGCGGGACACAATGTACAAAACATTTACGGCCGGTATGAGGCAACCATATCGTCCGAAATATATTGCTCGCGAAGCGCTTGATGACGGCGCGCATTTTCAGGCGAAATGAGACAGGACGTCAGGTCCGCCTGTTCGGCAATTACAGCTCTTTGTACCTCACGTGCCGTACCGTATGCATGAAGTGCACGCCATAGCCATCGTGCAAGAATGTTGAAACCGAAGCAGCGATCCACGTATTCTAATTCTATAGGAAATCATTTGGGAGTAGAAAAGAGCAACTTAATATGATGTGCATGGTTCTTTAATGAACGATATGTATAAATGGACGGTTGAATAGTTACAGTAATGGAGTGTTCCGCTAGAATTGTTTACGGCCGTGACCGCAATAAACATTACTCATATTGCTCTTAGCTTTAAGCTCTGGCATTGATAAGCCTATCTAAAGAACCGACTGGCAGTGACAGGTTGTTTACAGCTGTTGATCAAAAGGTAGGCCATCATGCTATTATTGCAGGCATATTTGCTTCTTTTTGTACCTCTGTTTACTAAAACTTAATTTTGTTCCCCATTCCTAGGGACGCTGCACCTCTTACAACACTCACTGTTCAGTCGCTTTTATTCAAGTATACAAAAAGGAGGAAATGCGCATGCACTCATAGGATAGCCTGTCTTTCCGTTAACAGCTGCAAATAACACGCCACTGCTCCTCGGTACCTTGGATGAAGTTTTCAATGGGGTTACCTGAGATGCCTAGCAATTGCTGTAATATTTATACCAATCACTGCAGTGAAACAGAAAGGTAACACTGCATCACTTTAACTGCTGCATGCACCTATAAACGTGCCTTAATTTATTGCCTATTCTTATAGACGCAGGACCTCTTACTATAGGCTTTGTTCTCTAAGCAACCGTCTTTCATTGCTTCAATTTCTATCTCTCCACCACTTTCTTGTTGCTCTGGGTGTGATCATTTGATTTCATTGTTCAAATCATATTGTTTTATCATGTGTGAATGATTTAGCCTGCACATACATGCTTTCATTTTTTTAGATGCGCATCGGGAGCGTTTTCTACGTAGAAGTGGATCGATTGAGTTGTATCACTGGTGCGAAAGCCGACAACCCCCAGAAGATATGTGTCCTGTGGTTGGAAGGGAAATAAAGAAGAAGAAAATCAGCGGAAAAGCCTGCCTAAAAAAAGGTAGCACTGCATCACTGTAACTGCTGCATGCACCCTAAATATGCCTTATTTTTATTGCCTATTCTTATAGACGGTGGACCTCTTGCTATTGGCTTTTTGCAGAAAGCAACCGCCTTTCATTGCTTCAATTCCTATCTCTCCACCACTTTTTTGTTACTTCGAGTGTGATCCTTTGATTTTATTGTTCAAATCATATTATTAAATCGCCGGTGAATGATCTCGCCTACACATACATGCTTTCATTTTTTTTAGGTGCGCATCGAGAGTGTTTTCTACGTATAAATGGATCGATTAAGTTGTATCACTGGTGCGAAAACCAACAGTTCGGTACCCCCAGAAGATTTGTGTCTTGTGGGTGGCAGGGGTATAAAGAAGAGGATAATCAGTGGAAAAGCCTGCCTAAAAACTTACAAAGATGGCGCAAAAGCGAAATGCTGATCAGGGTTAGAGTCTGATTACTTCTGTTATCCCATTTCACTTGCTAGGTGATGTGACATATATGAAGCACCTTAGTATAATTTGTGGTATACTCACTGAAAATTGTGTAGACATTAACTTTTTTCTCGTTCAATTATTTTCAGTGACGCACGAATTGGAATAAAACGAAGTCATCCACACGTCTAATGCCCATAGACATTAGATGCGTGGATGAGCTCATTAATTGTGTTCCTATGTGAGCATGCAATAGTTTGTCGAATATATTAATATGTTAAAAGTTGATTTTTTTACTGTTAACCGGAGTAATACATATGCTCCATATCATAGCATTATTCGCCTGTAGTTTGTATCTGCTCTTTCCTAAATTGTATTCTACAAAGTATACGTGTGTCATCTCGTACGTCTATTTAACTAGCGAACAATTTGCAATCGAATCCCTTTTGTGATGTTTCAGCTACAAATAATGTATGACAGTTGTGACAATATAGGTAGCTTTAGGTATAACATATAGCGCGAAAATCTTTAATATATGCGATGATATTTTTATTCACCGCATTGGCTAAACCAGCCTGTTGAAGAGACGAAATGAAAACAAATATGGATGTCTTCGGACAGGAACGGTAATCGTGGTGCCATGACCATTTTTTTAGTTAAATTTTCATATGTCGTGGGCTAATGTCTCGACACAAAGGAATGACCCTTAGGTTTGCCAGATGCGGCGTAGTATTCTCGAAAAAAAAAAAAAACACCTATCACTAAAGCTGGAAAACGCCGTTTTTGTCGTTTCAAAAAGTTGCACGTTTGGAGGCCGGCTGGTTGCGTAAAATTTTGTCATCCACTGTTTTTTACTCACCGCATTTGGGTAACGTTTACTTGTATAAGAAGTATTAAAAGTGTGTTTTATTGATGCAGTTGATTTAGTAAAAAATCGCAAACTTTGCTTCAAGAACAACGCGCTACAAAAATGTTAATGTTCAACCTTACATACTGGCGTGACGCATTGCGTTGTTTGCACTAAAATATTCTGTGTTTATTACGCAGGTCATATTGTTAATTTAAGGCAGAATTTGGAGCTCTAAGCTGCTATGTGTGTTCTCTGTAACGCCACCAAAAGTATTATGCTGGAAAGCGATTTGCTTAAGATTGTAATTATAAAAATTACACATTGAAAAATCATCTTCAAAAATATAGTATTGTTAGTGGTGGTCACAGCTGACAAATGGAATAATATATTAATAACCTAGATTAATACTATTGCACCTAGCAATAAAAAAGAATGCAGGACAGAGAAAAAGTTCAGCCTTAACTTGCGTTCTGCCATGAAATTGACAGAAATAGTGAATAATACCATTTTAAGCTATATTAAGTATTTGTCCCAGAAGCAGAAAAACGGTGTTAAGCGCTGACAATGTTTTAAATTTTACTTAAGGTAAAATGTAACTAAATTAAGCAAATACTAAATTGAAGTTTTGATGCCTATTCCATAAGGGGGAGCCATATAAACACATCTATAGAACAAAAACAAGCATTTTTATATTTCTAATATTACATTTTGCAGAATTCAATATATTTACTGACTCAAATTAACAAAGTACTTTGCATTGTTTCTACAGATTTTGATAAAAATTGATGTTGCGGCCGTTTCTTCCATTCTAATCAGTTTTCCTTATTTTACCATTTTCTTACTTTTGTCCAATTTCAAAATAATATGCAGATACACACACAAATCTAGAGCTTCAAATTTTTTCAGAAATAAAGAATGGAACCTAGATAATGTAGAAAAATAGTTTCTGTGCCAAGATATTATTGGATCTTGCAAGAATGCAGGCTGAGTTTGGCCATTATCAGCACAAGCACTCGGTTTAATATTTAATGTTATATTTTTAAACAGTATAACGCAACACTTTTTAGTCCGTGATATTTTTGAGGTACTGAAGATTTTTGAGAGGGATTTGAATGAAAATCGAAGATGATCTTTTTTTAATTGCAGCAAATTTGCCCTTTACTGCTGTTTTCGAATTCTGAGCAATTTTGATGCGTTGTGGAGAACACACCTAGTGGTCTGGAGCTCCAGATACTGCCTGGAATTAAGAACATGCGTCAGGAAGTGAAAACATATTTAGTGCAACCAACCTAATGCATCATATGCCAGTACATAAGGTTAAAAATGAATATTTTTGCAGCGTATCGCTCCTGAAGAAAAGTTTGCGATTTTTTAATAACACAACTGCAAAAACAAAAAAGGTTTCTAATAGTGTTTGTAAATATAAAACCTGCATATATTTAGTGAGTAAAAAAGAGCAGATGACAAAATCACGGTATTCAAACTTGCAACATTTTGAAATGGCAAAAACAGCGTTTTCTACCTCTAGAGATATACCATACAATTGTTTTTTTTTTCGAGCAAACTACGCGTATCTTGAAAAACTAAAGTTAATTCTTTTGTGTCTAGATACTTGCCCACCACATATAAGAATTTAATTGGAAACGAAAGATGGCCATGGGACCTCGATTATGTTTCTTATCTAAGGCACCCATAATACGCTGTGAGAAAGCCAATATCAGGGGCTTTTTTTAATATTCCATATTTCGAACGGTTGTGCCATCTAAGAAAATTAGAAAGTAAGCACACCTTAGGTGTAGCCAGCCCTCACTTTCTGTTACAGCTGCATTTGCTAAGCTGAATTAATGCGTTGATTACTTTATTATAGCCACGAATATAGCGCTATTACGTGTCAATTTTAAAGAAAGGCCGCAGTGACGCGATTCCTGTAGAATTTGTAAGTGAAATCTGTAAACCTTACAAATCTACCCATATATATGATCTCTTGCAGGTTTTATTCAAGCTACATTACACCTGCTGCGCCCCATAGCTTGAGCCAAGGGTTATAAATAAACCATTAGAAACAGACGATGGAAACCGGTGGTGCATTACTGGCAGCCACTTAGGACAGCGCAGAAAATTTTTATTTTGTACGTGGGGAAGTGAGGTTATTCGCTTCAAGTACTAAATATTCACTTTAGACAATAAATAGGACTTACAGAGTCGGTGAGCACGTTCGGAAACCCCTGTTTCAATATTTGCTGTTAGAAACCTCATGTGTACCTTTTTTTCCAGCTGTAGATAAATTCCGGGTTATGTAGATACCGAAACCGTTACCAGCCTATTCGCGCACCTCAACTGTGCTGCTCACAACATGATTTTGAGCGGACAAAATAACCTGCGGCTAAGATTGTTAGCCCCATGCATGAGTAAGGGT
The DNA here is from genome assembly GCF_055883805.1 of Amblyomma maculatum. NCBI lineage: Eukaryota > Metazoa > Arthropoda > Arachnida > Ixodida > Ixodidae > Amblyomma > Amblyomma maculatum. Next base: position 77,511,111 of record NC_139346.1, read on the forward strand.
GATATGCTGGCGATGGTTGCTTCGCGTCGGCCCTTTGGCGCACATGAAGGCTCGAGTTACAATGAGCGCGCCGAACTTTGCAATGCGGATAATGACTACAAAGCGGTAAGGATATAAATGAGTTTAAAAGTATTTTTCAGCTGTAAAATACAAATACAGTCTTGTTGGACGATGTGCTGGCGCGGACGAAGAAACCATAGGCAACTTGTAGGTATAACGCTACACAGGGCTGTCGAGCCAAGCCAAGTCCTCAATTGTATTGTCCGGGAATCAGATTTCTGTATTTTCGTGGTTTCCTATTGTATCTAGCGTTCAAAATGCAGACGTGAGGGTTCTTTATCACAAATAATCAAACGTGGATTGTGCCGGTACTCTTCAAAGTAGCAACACCATTTATTGTGTAAGTCATTAATCAGTAATTTAGGTAAATAATGTCAATAAGGATTCCAAACAAAACCTTTTCTGTGGCGCTCAAGGTAGCTTCCAGCAATATATATCTGGTTTCCTTTGCCTGCCTCCGAAATGTTTTTTTTTATCCCTTGGATCAAATTTGCTTGGACAAGCAGTATATGTGTAAAATGATGCACCTGTGAGCTACCCGTTTAAGTGAGCTCCCGTTTAAGTGAACTACCCACAAAACCAGTCAAAAGCGTATATCAGCTAACCAGCGGCCAGTGCAGCAGTCGTGGGCTTAGATCGCTTGTGTATATTATATCTTGCCATTTAAAAAAAATGAAAATGGTCGCCGAACATTCTCTTGGTAACGATTATTAGTATAAACTGTTTGCACATCGCAGAAAGCGTAGGAGCGGCAAAAAACTAGCGCGCCAGTCATATGCGGAGACAGCCGATAATCAAGCACTAATTCCTAGTGTGGGATGAAACACTGGCTGTCTCAGCCGTATTGCTGTGGAGGCGATCAAAATGCAACAGGTCACATGATATGCAATGTATGTGCGTCTTTCATCCTAATAAACCCAAGGCAGCTGAAACTAGTCTGGAACTCATCAGTATAGTGTTTCTCATTGACCATAAATTTCGGTACATGAATCCTGGAATTTTCTACATCTTCCTAAAATAATGCGCGCGATTTTATATGCATCGTAATAGTGTTGTAAATTTTGTTTCCTCATTGTTTTTGTGCAGGTGCCATTTGCGAAAAAGTTGGGGTGGACGATTTGGAGGCACACGCATTTATTCGAAGGTGGCTGCCTGGTTCCTGTGACAGGGGGGGGGGTGGAAGAAAAAGGCGTTATGCTGAAACCTCTCCTGGCGAACCAGGCATGCCACCTGTGAATGCAATTGCAGGGTCAGCCCCCTCACTACGCCTATGAGTGTGCCCTCCAGCTCCCTGGCCCCTTCCACTTCCCGAGAGCCCGCCCTGCCCTGACCGACCCTGCCACTGCCCCGCTAACTGCTGCTGTGTGTGCCCTCAGCGCTGGCTAGTAACAATTAACGGCCGTCTATGGTAACAATTGCAATAAATATTATCTTTTTGTGAACCATGCCCTTGTTTTGTGAATATCTACTGGCTGCTCATGAGCAACAATTTGAATTTATATGGCCACTCCTATTTGAAAGGCCATTATTGTCCCAGCAAGTTCGATGTGCTGTCACGAATATGGCTAGAATGAAAAAGGCTGCATTTTCTGGCCTGCACAGGCAGTGCCACAAAATGTGTAATCTTGACATCATCAATGGCACATGAATGGAGTAGCCGGTGTACCCATAAACCATTGGATTAATATTGGTATCGACAATATGCGGCATGAATGGAGTAGCCAGTGCACCTGCAATGGCTAACCATTGGTATGATATTGGCATTGACAATGGGCCATCAATGGAATAGCTGGTATCAAACAAATATTGGTAATACAATGATGGTATAATGCTGGACAGTATTGGCAAGAATCATGGTGCATGAATGGAAAGTCTAATATTGTGCCTACATTGGTGGCTCCAGCTTGGTTGAACACTGGACCAATCTTGGAACGAAAGATGGGCCAAGAATGGAGAATGTAGTAAAATGCCCAAATGCCAATATCAGTCCAATATTGATGCCATTTTTTTCCAGTGATGAACCATTGTTGGACCAATGCTGGTGTGCTGCTTGGGAAGTAGTTGGAGTTATTCTTGTCGGCAAGATTATGTTGTTAGAACAAGCATATGTATGAATGATATTGTTTAGTTCCCGTGAAAAGTTGTCATCAGAATTTATATTCATGTTAACATCACCCATAAGAGCAAACGGAAGCGCGGTGGAACTCAGGAATTCCATTAGATTTTCCAAGAACCGGAAAAAGTGGGACCTGCTGCCAGCAGGTGGTGTGTATATTGTAGCCACCATAATGTGGGGCAATGCTATTACCAAACATTCAACATTTGACGTCATGATTGAAAAATCTTCTATTATGCTGTGAGCATAACAGTTTTTTACATAAATTGCAACATCACCGCCTCTGCCACTTGACCTATGTAAACCATTGTAATTATAGCCAGGAAAAAAAACCTTATCGTCATTACAAGTCAGCCTGGTCTCAATAAACAAAAGTGCACAAAGGCGTACTTTTAAAGATTCCAAAAAGAAATTGAGGCTAACGCTTTTATTCTTCATGCTATGAGCAATGTTATGAACTGCAGAAAATTTAGTTTTGTCTGGGCCAAACATTAGGTTGAAACATCATTATTATAATACTGACATGAGGTTCAAAGTCCATGGAAAATATCAGCAAAAATATATATCTCTACAGATGCACAGATTATTCAGTCATCTTCTCTAAATCAGACAGATCACGGATCCTCAAAACATCACCTGTCACATTCTGGCGCGCAAATACCTTACATCCAGAGGTCCAAACAAATTTCCATCTCACTTGCCTTTTGCGCACAATAGCATCTCCGAGCCAATTTTTTTTGTCTTTTGTGAGGTGTATGCTCATTAAGAAACACTGGCTCTTTCCCGGAAAAACCAAGTTTATCGTTTCAAATCCTTTGTTTCCTAACCTTGTCCTTTTGACGCTTGTCCTTTATCGCAAATCAAACCACAATATTGGTCTCAGAATTTTGTGTCGGAACCGTGTGACACGTATCGATGTCCGCTTCAGAAACAGGCTCGTCAATCAGTTCCCCAATTTTCATCACAATGTCCACTGGGATTTCATCTGAGGCCACACCTTTTATCTCCAAGTTGTTCAGGCGGCTATATTGTTCAAGCTGATTTACTCTTTCGGACAAGCGCTTGTTTTTCCTTTCTGAGGTCTTCATTGCATTTCAAAAGCTGAGCAATTTTTTTTCCGAGTGCTTTAACGTCTGTGCTAATTACTATTGTCTCGTCACACTTATATCTACAGAACTTGACACCACCCTTGACATCGCGCAGTTCTTGCCTCATTTCACGGTTAAAAACAATCAAGTACTTTCATGAAATCCATAGACATGTTTGCAGATTTAACTGCACTGTACAAGGCCCAAACAAGGATCAAGTTTGGCAGCAGTGCAAAAAAAAAGCAGCGTGAAAAGGCACAATAAATGAATACCTCCCTTACCTGCAAAAGCAGGCAAGGTTAGGTATGATGCATGCGACGTGCGCACTGCTGCCAAACTGAAGACCAGATCGATGCGGTGTCCGTTTAAAGGCAGCTGACAGCGGAAGTCCAACGCAGACAGGTCGTCGCAGGCGGAACTGTGATACACCTATCACTAAGGTGACAAGGTGGTGCCCACCCGCAGACAATATGCCTGCCACGGTCTTGTTCCACGTCGTACGAGCAGCGTCGTAACAATGCTGAAAAAGCAGGAAAAGTTAGGTATGATGCATGCGATGTGCGCACTGCTGCCAAAATGAAGAGCAGATAGATGCGGGGTTCGTTTTAAAGGCAGCTGACAGCGGAAGTTCCACGCAGATAGGTCGCCGCAGCCGGAGCTGTGATACGCCTATCACTGAGGTGACAAGGTGGTGCCCACCCGCAGACAATATGCCGGCCACGGTCTTGTTCCACGACGTACGAGCAGCGTCGTAACAATGCTGAAAAAGCAGGAAAAGTTAGGTATGATGCATGCGATGTGTGCACTGCTGCCAAAATGAAGAGCAGATAGATGCGGGGTCCGTTTTAAAGGCAGCTGACAGCGGAAGTTCCACGCAGATAGGTCGTCGCAGCCGGAACTGTGATACGCCTATCACTGAGGTGACAAGGTGGTGCCCACCCGTAAACAATATGCCGGCCACGGTCTTGTTCCACGACGTACGAGCAGCGTAGTAACAATGCTGAAAAAGCAGGAAAAGTTAGGTATGATGCATGCGATGTGCGCACTGCTGCCAAAATGAAGAGCAGATAGATGCGGGGTTCGTTTTAAAGGCAGCTGACAGCGGAAGTTCCACGCAGATAGGTCGCCGCAGCCGGAGCTGTGATACGCCTATCACTGAGGTGGCAAGGTGGTGCCCACCCGCAGACAATATGCCGGCCACGGTCTTGTTCCACGACGTACGAGCAGCGTCGTAACAATGCTGAAAAAGCAGGAAAAGTTAGGTATGATGCATGCGATGTGCGCACTGCTGCCAAAATGAAGAGCAGATAGATGCGGCGTCCGTTTTAAAGGCAGCTGACATCGGAAGTTCCACGCAAATAGGTCGTCGCAGCCGGAACTGTGATACGCCTTTTTCTGCGGTTACAAGGTAGTGGCCACCCGTAGACGATATGCCGGCCATGATCTTGTTCCACCGATGTACGAGCAGCTTCGCAACAATGCTGCAAAAGCAGGAAAAGTAAGTATGATGCATGCGACGTGCGCACTGCTGCCAAATTCATACCATTCCCTTCAGCGTGAGTACTCTTGATGTAGCTTGTACGAGCTCTTATTGAAACTCCCCCAACTTGCACCTTATGAGCGCCAAAAACATGTGTGCTCTGCCGCGGGGTTTTATACGTTGGTCTACACTGTACTTCGAAAGACCTTGACAGAGCATGATCCACCTACATAAAACTCTTTTGTCAAGCTAGTGACACCGCGAGGCGGTTCTAGCCACAAAAATGGGCTCATGCTCAATTAGTCTTACCGAGAAACTTTGCTAGACTGCATGGACCGCAGAGCTTCTGGAAAACACACAGTTAGGCATAAATATCAATGTCCAGAAGAGTTAGGTTATGCCCAACACACTCGGGAAGGAACAGCATTTTACACTATTGGAGACGAAGCACTAGAAATGGTAGGCGAATACGTCTATACTTTGAATAGATAGCAACGGCAGATCGGGATATTGAAATGCAAATAACTATGAGAATAAGCCGCTGATGGGGAGAATGTGGCAACTAATCGCTGATTATGACCAGGAACATACTAGTACCACTCAAGAGGAAACCACACAACAGTTCCATCTTACCTGTACTTAACTAGGGACTGAAATCTGGAGGCTAACGAAAAGAGGTCTGCTTAAGTTCAGGTCACCGCAGAGTGGAATAGTACGGAAAATGGTAGATGTTACGTTAAGAAATAGGCTGCGTGCAGAGTTGGTAGCAGAAGTACCTCGAGGTAATTACATTCTAGTGACAATCCAGAAGAAATGTTCAAGACGTGTAATGCGAAGTGGCCTTATGCATGCATCATCATCAGCCGAAATATGTGCACTTACGCAAAAACTGGATGGTATAATTATTGTGATATGTAAGAGTTAATGTTTCCAATTTGATATACTCAAGCACCTTGACTCGCAATGCGTTCATTTTTCTACAGAAATGCTTCCTCCGCAACACAACAATCCATAGGCGATTGAAGATGTATTTTTTTGCGCTGAATATAAAAATCGCAAGCTGCCCATTTCGTAGCGCCAGAGCTTCGCATGTGCGTAGTTTATGCTGCACACAGCTCCACATGATCGTTTCAGCTGATTAATACTGCAGATGTAGATAAAGCCGGAACGATGTAATATCACTTTGCATTTGAGGAGAGGTCATAATGACCTTAGGCATTCGGAAAGAATAAACCTCGCTTGCTGTGCAATGCGGAAATTCACTTTGTAGCGTTGTGTCGTTTTGGAGAGGTAGGGCCTTACGCCTGGCAGTAATAGTAGCGCGATTATAATTCTCTGCTAGAGTACTTTAAACGTTTCTATATGAATTGACGCCTCCGAATACGGAGTGTGCATACCGTATGTATGCGGGGAATTACTGACACTAACGCATAACCGTGCGCATCAGTTGCAATGATGTTCACGAAATATTTGATACTTTTTTTAATACATGTCACCTCAATAGCCTACACAATATTTTTGAAAAAGCAGCTGTCCGAACTTTTTTCTTTCCGTAGAGCCAGATTACCTTCACAACCAAGTAAATAGCGAATAATAAAAAACGGGAAAATTTATAGCAACACTATAAAGATTAGTTGGTCTGCGACATCCCATAATTTTCAGAGGAATGCTACTCGAAATAAAATTTTGCCTATTTCGCCTTGAAATCATTGAAGTTTTCATGCATACTGCGTCTGATGGCTCCAACTCTGCACACGTACCTGCAGAATGAATGCTCTCGGAATGTTGTCATTTTGTGCGGTCACGTTTGTTCATCAATGACCATTTTGTACTGGTGTGAAGCTAAGGGCCATGAAGGCACAACGAAGTTAATAGCACATTGTTTGAGGGAGCAAATACATGTTGTTCATTATCATGCCGATAACTTATTCGGCATTACCTTTCACATATTTTTGCATCGTACGACAATGACGCACTTTAACAGCAAAATATGTTGTCAGCTTGCTTTAGCATCACCAAGAAACCATATAAATGTTCTTGGATATGGAAGTCGTGCGTCAGTTGCGTTATACAATACATCCAATGCTACCATGTAGTATTTGAAACGCTCTATTGCGCATTCATTTGCGATTTGAGGCGACGGAGTATATTTTGGCATGCTACTGTTCGAATCCAGTTGCCAGAGGTTTGTTGCTAGCGAACATCTCAAGATGCATTTCAAAGACTTTAATGATCCTAACTTTACAGAACGTACCTTTGCTCTCATTTTGGCAAAAAAACTGGAGGCGTTTAAGTTAACAAGTTGTCTACGCCAAATGCATTTTGTGCGCTTGGATATGGTGCCTTATCTCGCAATCGCATCGAGGTTAACTTTTTAAGCGGTGGCTTTAGAAAATGGTTGGCGAAATCTGCTGCCAGGGCCGCCTAATGCATATTGAGGGCAGAATCCAATGGCAGTGTGTATAGATCCGTTGCGCTCGAATGAATGTTTTTAAGACGACAAAATTCACTGCGAAATGTGGGCGAGCGCCACTTGACGACACAGAATACTGGGCTGCTGCGATTAATTGTGCGCTGATACTGCTACCAGTGAAGCAGATCTGTTCGCATCGTCGCGGTATCGAAACTCAGTCTGGAAGCAATAGCTTTCTTTAGTCTTTATTATATACGTACCCACACAAGCGCCCGCATTCACGCTTAGGCTTTTACTGATGCGCTGCCATATAAATGCAGGCACATTAGTGATAGCTGAAACGAGCTAGTTTCTATTCTGTCGCCACCTTCACTGCAATGATGTCTCGATTTTGGTGTTAAGGGACTTGGTGCTTAAACGCGGGGGAAAACAATGCTGATACTACCTCCCATTTCAACGCTTATCGGGGACCTATAAGTTGAAACGTTAACTTTTAAAATATGATTACCATACAAAAAATATTTTTTACGTGTTTTTATCTTCTATGAACTTCATGCAGCATACATCATCGAGCAGCACTTCCCAGAAAACGCACACGTCTGACCTTGTCTTGGAACACTGTGCAAACTGCACCAGAAAAGGATGTCGCTTTAAAACTAGTTGTGTTTGAGCCGGTTGGTAGGTGGCTAGAACTACGTCGGCACAAGAACAAAATCAGAGGAAGCATTGTCCTGCGCTTTTAATTTATTACACCTTTTGACTTCTAATTGCGTCATTTTATTTCATTTTATATTTTTAGACATTGCGATTCCTTATTTCCATGCAACATGACGACAAATATTTCGACTCTGCTCTTCTTCTTTGATTGTGTAGGTTTTAGTAAACGTTCCAGTGTGGTCGCAATTCTGATATGACTGTTTTTCCGCGAGTAAATATTAGGACGTGATGTGATTCCTCAAGAAATTGCAATGCAAATGCGACTTTGAGCCTATTTTTTGTCGCCGGTTATGTTCGACTGACTCTTATTGCGAAGCCTGGAGTATCCTAAAGTAAAACCGGTTAAGGTTGGACACTCATTAAGTTATTTCGGGTTTTTGTTTTCTCCCCAGTAAGTACAACACAAGCAGTAGTTGGCTGCTTTGAGTATAGCTTCGCGGTGTATTCTGCTCTTTTAGACAGACGGCACTAATAGAGCACCATTCATCAAAAAATTTAGCCGATGCATCCATGGACTCAATAGACTTTCTAATCCATGGACTAATAGGCTTAATAATAAAGCATTTCTGCATAGCGGCGTTGCTTGGGACCTAGTTAAGACTACAAACGTTTTGATTCTTATTTCTAACAGTCAGCCGTAAATTTGAGTGGTTGAGCGCTATCAGTAAGTGAGTACGCTATTGTTATTCCCAACTAACATTGTTCCCTTCTTTTCCACAGGCCATAAAAGCAGTGTTTCTCGTATTGACTTGGTGCTGCGTACATCTGTCACAGAGTTGTGAGTGCATTCCTATTGGCTGTTCTGTTTCCTTTTATCTAATAATAATGACCTAGAGCATCCCACGACTGAGCAGCTCTGATCATGGCTTCTGCATTTGGAATAAAGTGGGACGCCAAATAGTGCTTCGCAAAATTAGACCTTCAAAGATCAATTTATAAGTCTACCAAAACAGTACATCTCCCTGTTCATAGAATCTGCAAATGGTGCTTGTTTTGTGCTAAAAAAACAAGCTTCTAAGGTTATTTTCGCGGCAGCAACCAGCGTGATGCACCCGTGGCTAGAGCAGAACGCGCTATTTGCGGTCAGTAACTTCCGCGGAGTCCATGCAAAAATAAGCACTCGGCAGCATTTTGATTGCTAAATTCGAAGCCTGTTTCTTACAGCGTTTCTTTGGAACTGAAGAGTGAAAGAATGACATTTAGAGAAAATCTATCATCAGCTACGCAAATCTGCATGACACGATAAAACCAACAAAATGTATGTTTCGGAGAGCATGAGTTTCAAAGTATAGCGACGACAGCTGAACCGCGAAGAGGACATCTTGAAAAAACCCCGATATCATTGAATTGCCTTTTCTCAGTCAAGCAGCCATTGCTGAGATAACTATTCGAAAGTATGGTAGCAGTACTAGTAACATCTAAAGTCCCTTGGACGATCAGCGAGATTAGCTCACTTGTTCAGACACAATTCGCAGCGGTAACCGAGAAAAAGGCATTGTACTGAAAGCGCTTAGAGAACAATTTTTTAATCACCTTGTAATAAAAATCTCTGGTGTCCCCCAGAAGCTTCCGAATTCGATTAAGTAGCGAAAATTCGACGCTCTACAAGATATGTAGCGATGATGAGCTGCTGGAGATTAACACTTGCCATCATTATTAGCCGCACTGACACGTGCTAAGGGGGACTGCAGAGGCGTGTCGGTTGAATTCAGTAGTTCCTCCGCCTCACAAAATGTAGGAACATGACATCTAGCTGCTTATGAGATGGAGATGGACATGCATTTTGACATGCACCAAGTAACCGCTCGCACTGTAGGATCACAGTATTGTCAGATGCCCATTCTGGAACGTTGTAAAAGAATTGTCGCCTAGAGGGGGCACTGGTTTCTATCGCCGCCATATGTGTACAGCGATATGCCCGGTTGGATCTATGATGCGAGAAGCAGATTTTTGTGCTCGTTTTAGGGTAAAACCTTCAGCTGGAGCTAAACTAGAAACAGCTGTTTCAGTTTATTATCAGCCGGACTATACCCACAGAAGTGGGAAGGCCTCTACCATACTCCTCCCCTTACCCCGATCCTGTGCTAGCTGCATCCACTGGACCCTGCGAAATTCTTAAACTCATCCGCCCACCTGACTTTCTGCCACCCCTGCTACTCTTTCTTCCCGGCTGTTATCGGTGCTTAAATGCTCTCTCCTGCGGCAGGCGCTGCACTGCCTGATGCCGATTCCTTGTTGATGCATGGCAAACTCGGAACATGTGTCCCCAACAAGAGCACGACATAGGGTGTAATAGCATCTATTTGTCAATGCCCACTTCGCAACTCGAGTGATGCGAAGTTGCTGGCGAAGCCTTTAAGACAGTTGGCAATGAACGGCTGTGTGCAAATGACGGAAAAATATTTGTGTCAATGCATGTAATAAATCTAAAAGCCTACTGTTCCATCCCATTGCCTCGTCGACGCCTTAAACATCTCCTTTGCAAATAATTCAAGTTGCGGGTGACGTGCAGCACATCGTTTTCAACAGACTTGATAAGGCAGCAGAGAAAGGAACCTATCTGTGCCATCGGTTCTAATCAATGACTCGTGAGGTGTGTCCGTATAGCTATGAGGGTAGAAGGGGAGGCGTTGTGGAAAGAGCTGATAATATCCTTCAGAATGCATTTTTATTTAACTAGATTTGCGTTAATGTGTATGTTACCAGCATCATTTAGTTCCTGAGACTCATTGGTTTTCGTTCAGGCATATGTAAAGTTCCTCTGAGAATACATTGGAAGTTTTCTTCATCGTAGGTTGTGGCTAACATCCAGATATCCTTGTGGCATGACACCCTTGTTTAATGAAAAGTTTAATTTCCTTAAGAATGGCGGATGCTTAACTCTACTAAATGCCCTAATAAATAGCAAACGCACCTACCATGGTGGCACAGTGGTTAAGAAGCTCAGCTACTAACTCCGGGTTTTAAACGAAGTGAATCGGATCAACTCAGCATTGATGGAATATTCCCTAGTTTATGTTTTATATATCTTAGTATTGCACGAGAGCGAAGTACGCCTAGGGACAAATAGTATTGGAGATTACAATTTTATTGCATAAAAAGGCTCCTCCCGGAGATAAACATTGCTCCAAACTTGTAGTGAGGCTCTTTCTTGAACATTTTGTCGGTTGTTTTTATTATTGTATAAACCCAGCTTCCTTACAAGCTTTTATTGTCCATGAAACAAACTACGGTATCAGTTTTTTCGATGAATGCAATAGTTTTTTTCTTTGAAACTTTATCTTAAGCTTACCGAAGTTCATTTCCCATATTAAAAAATGACTAATCATTGCATATTTTTTTTAGTGAATGATAGTATCAAACAGCCTTAATTGATGACAGCCGCAAGGAAATGTCTTTTTCAACCTTTTGTCATGTTGAGACATTAAAGAATTCATTTCTATTGAGGGTTTGCCCATGGAGGCAGTGTTTCAGCAGCTAGTATGAGTATACGATGCTATACAGATATCTCAACTTGTTCTAGACGCCGACTGTGAGGCTCTGAGTGTTAAAATGAACAGAGCATACTCTGTAAACCCTGCCAATACAATAAGATTAACGTGCGACCATCGACAGCCCGACGCAGGGGTGCAGAGCCGTAGCAAAAAAAATCTGGAGAGAGAACGAGCACAGGGACGTAATCAAACTTCTTGAGGGAGTGTCCTCGACTGGGCTGTTCTGTTTAGTTCGACGCAACTTCGCGAATTATGAACCCTTATTAGCGAGGTCTGTGGTGTAAACTTGTAATTTTCGAAGTACTCGCTTATCCTCGGATGTCTGCTGGTAGCAGCTGTGTTGAGGATTAGGTTTTTCCCAAACATTGTGGTGATGTTTGGTTTTCTTGACATATAATTGTTCCTAAAGAATGTTTGTAACGAGTGAGTGGGTATGCCATATTCTTAATTAAACATATGCGCTATTTCTGTTATTCGCAGAATTTGCAGCATAAAACAGCGGCGGCAGTTTCATGGGGTGTAGATTGTGAGTGGGGGTCCTATGCACTAATCAGAACATCCACAGCTTAATAAACGGCGCTCCCTGCTGCAGCAGTCTCGTGGCGACGACCTTGCCCTCTCTTGCATAGTAATCTCCTGCGTGTTCTTCCGCAGAAGCGCCGGGCAGCGGACGCTCGTTGCGGTACTGTTACAAAAATTGCCTGCGCATACAGTCATGAGCAAAAGGAATATACAACACTTAGCCGATGGCGCAGCTAAAGAAAACTGCATTGGAACGCCATCTATCAATAAATCGAGACAGCCATGGCGGTGCCTCATTTTATTGCCATAAATATGTCGTTGTCGCTGTCCCTAAGGTGTCGCTAGATCGCGTTTAGATGCCGTTTTGCCGAGCTCTACCAGCGGCTATGCGTTGTATACCACTCTTGCTCACGACTGTACATGTTCTCTGCAGGCGTTTTTAATTATGAAACGTTTTGTGCTGAATTTAAAATGTTTAATGTTAGTATGAAAGTATTTTCTTATAGTCACTAACCTGATGCATAATAGGGAAAGAAAATAGAGTTTTATTTCCCACATGTGCACAATATCTAAACCGCTCGCTGCACACTGAGCGTAAATAAATGCATAATATTTGCTATAGCGTCCATTGACAAGGTTTCTTTACAAACCACATTCGAATGCAATTAGCCACTAAGAAAAACGTACGCTATATTGCACGTGGTGAACGCAAAAAAAAAAAAAAAAGATCAGACAATTGTTGAGCATTTCGCTGCTACTTAGCCCGTTGCAGTTATTAATTCCAGGTTTACTTTCTACGACTTCAGATTTCATTTTGGGAAATGACGAAAGACTCAACAGAGGTGAGTACTGTGTGCCCATCTTCTTTCTCTCGTCTTAGCCTCTATCTCTTCAGGAAGCTACATTTCCCCCATCAACTCCCCCTTAAGGACTATACTGTTACCGACGATCAAGAACGAAGAAGCGGGCAGTGGCGCGGACAGGAGAGCTCGCACTAGGCCTGGTAAAATTTCATTAAACGTCTTCTCACGTCATCGATCCCCATTTCTCTTTGCTCTATTCTCCTGTGTTCGCCGGCTTTCTGCATGGTAACATTTGGTGGCGGAGCGGGATACTTCATTATCACCCCCTCCTCCTGATCTGCAGCTTCGGTGCCCTGCGACTTCTTGCGCCGTAGGGCTAAAGGTTAGGAGGCATCGCATAGCTGTTCCCCAGCCTGTCGGACCCAGCAAGACCTTGCAGTTCCTCCGCCCCGTCCTCTCGCCCCGACCCCAAGACACGATGAAGGAGAGACTAACCTGAGACGCCACAATGATCGCAAGACACAAGAAGAGACCCGAACGACCATACGCAACCCCACTGTTCAGAAGTACCGACCAAAGACACCGCTGCACTTCAAGAAATCCTCCCCTGATTATGCCATGCGGTGCACACCTTGGCCTCTGCCATCGAGTCGTGGGAACGTGTGTCCCGAGATTGTCCTGGGTCAAGGTTCATCGGAAATCACCATGCCGGCAAGCCGTTCTGTTTTTCCTTATTTTTTCTATTCTTCAAGCATTCAGACACGCTCATCATCATGCCATGGAACCATCAACATCGGTAAACTTCCTCGTCCACGATCGGGACGATCGCTAGGTGGCCCCGGGTCACGCTACCGACGATCAAGAAAGAAGAAGCGGCCAGTGGCGAGGACAGGAGCACTCGCGCTAGGCCCGGCAACATTTTATTAAACGTCATCTCACGACCATCGATTATCATCTCTGTTCTTTGTTCTCCTGTGTTCACCGGCTTAACGCATCGTAACAATATGGTAGGAAAACTTGGGCCGTTTGCTGCATTTTGTTCCGTCCAGATGCTTTTATCATCAATATAACATTAGTTCTTGCTTAGTTTTAATTCGTCTGATATGTGTGCTGCTTTCCGTTGTTAGCGTAATACACGCTGTCTTGCACAGATACCATGCCAAATAGTGCTCGTTTCTCTCTCTACGGGTTAGTGAAACATAAAGAAATCAGTTTTACGGTCGATTTTCCTAACTTGCCACTCCTATTAATGAATGGAAATATCACCACACGCTAATTACGGAGACATTCCAGATAAATTCAAATGGCGAGTGTATCTACATACTAAACTTGTAATGCTTTTAATGACAGGCAGACGATTGTCGGTGTTTTAAATTATTTTGGTATTCCGATCCCGATTTCAAAGAACTACATGATCAGCAACATGGATTACATTACTGAAATTGCTGCATAAAATAGAGTATTCACTCTATGTGGGGGAGCGTGCATATAGATAGAGATCACATTTTGCATTCTTGCACTGAAGAAAAACAAGCGCATAACGTCTCCTCAATATATTATGAGCTTAATCGTGCGCTCAAGGCAAGATTTTGAGACCTAGAGCATAACTGTGCTTATCCTACGGCTCGTTTTACGGGCTATTCCTAGCAATGCTTGCGGGAGAAAACCGGCGTGTTCGATTTATACAAATGAAGCAAAAGCGCAAATGCTTCGTCGAAATCCGTGGGATGATGCCTTAAGTTTTAGCAGCGACCAACTTCTATACTAGAAAGGAAGCCTCGATTTAATACTACTATAATTACAAATTTGGCATACTCTTTTCATAGATGCTGGCAGTTCTAGTACTGAGGATGTATGTAGATGCACAAAGCGCATCCTAATGATCATGTTGTTCCTGCGTTAAGTTTTTTTTTTTTTTTTTTATTGCGGTAACGTACGTGGCAGCATGCTGTTTGTTCACAAATAGAGGCAAAAGCCTTTTTCAGAAAATCTGATAATGGCCGGTAATTGGACCTAGTATCAAGGCGTCCCCATTTGGCGGTCGAGCTGGGAGAATACAGCATAGGCGTATGTATTTCTGCCGGACTGCATGCATAGAGGGGCACGTCTTAAGAAGATGAGCGATTTCTGTTTCGGAGACAGGAGCAGGACAGAAGAGGCGGTTGTCGTCGAATGGGGTATGGTTATGTGCGGGCCACAACCAAAATACCGCGGGGTTGAGGGAGATACGAAGGCACACCGTTTACAGAAAACTTCTTCCCAGCGCAATAAACCCCCTGGGAGGTCGGTGCCACGCGGTGGGAGAAGTGTTCGCAGGACGCGCCGAAGGTTTTCTGTGAGAAGTCTAGTCGCTAGAAATGACCGGGCCGATTTCAGGGACGGGTAGGTGTTTTGTTGCGGCTTGCGCCGTCCACTAACGCTTCAATCATGGGGCTATCTCTATGAATTTAGTGTACACGGACTGTTGTGGGGTTATTCTCACGTATAGCCTAAATATTCTATACGATGTCAATATGAATGCTAGGGGGCATGAAGAGCGCGCAGAAAAAGCATATTCAGTGGCTAATGGCAAACAGCTCCGCCTGTGTCGACAGCCCCGCTGCAGCAGGCATACGAGCTGGTTGCTAAATCAGGCAAAATGTTTGTGACAAGGGAAAACCATGGTCACATGAAATATCAGACTAGCGTCAACATACACCACATGCTGCTGTAAAAAGTTTTCAACTATCGAAGATGCGGCATCCGATACCGCACCAAGCGCCATTGAACTTGCATTAATGCGGGTCAGTCACCGGTTATCCATAATTTCCTGACATCACCACAGCGGTCGTGGCGGGGAAGAATCTGGAAAGATTACCTAACCGTCTTTCATATACTTTGCATGAAGTGCAACTTCAGGGCTGTTGTGGAATTTGATGCTTCGAGCTTGGCGGCATTGGTGAACAAGTTAGTGAAGTGTATTGATTGCGCATCGGACTCTAGGGCATGAATAGGAGTAATTAGTGAAAGGCTCTAATCCTCCGCATCCCTGCTTTTATAATATTACAGGGGGTTCCACTCTGCAAGTATCAAGCGATGGAACTGGGCTTGGCAGACCAATCGTAGCTGTAGCAAGGAACGTATGAGGAGATGGGAAAGTGTTAGCATCGCACCACCTGAAATTCTGGAGAACCCCGCGGTTGAAATGCAGCGTTTGAGATGCTTTTGGTCGTGCAGTGCAAATCCGGGGGCTGATGAGCCTGTATCACAGATATAACTGATGACTGGGATTCAGTTTTTGTGATAATTAAGGATAATAGGTATGGCTTTAAAGGGCCCTTGTAAAGCCTTTCACTAGAAATATAAAACACGCCCTAGGGGTAGGTACCCAATTAATCCTCTGTGCAGCGCAATATTTTAAATATCGTCTCAATATTACCGAACGTATGTGCAATCAAAAAGGATGCGCCTTCTCTCTCTCTCAACTCAATTCACGCCAGCGCGCAAAGAAAACGGAAAAAAAGAAGTCGGGACGGCGCCCCACCATGTCCTGTTCCGCTCGTCTAAATAGGAAGCATCCAATGACCGGGCGCGGCGAGCAACCCCAATCACATCAATGGGGAGGTTTGCGGGAGGCGATATGTCGCACAAATCGATCTCCAGGACGAGTTAATAAAATATTAGCAGAATATTGGCAACACATGAAGCTTTGAAGTCTGACTCGAGGACTCGCAAAGCCCACCTCCATGAATTGCTTGCAATGAAATTTTACCCCCGTAGCATTTATAGCGCCTTTAAATGCGCGGCGGCCACGTGCATTTGCTACGGAAAGAGAAGCATTATATGCCACCGTGAGTCCCACAACAGAGCACCACCAATGTGCAATCATCAGAGAGAGCTGCAAACGTTTGGCTTGGGTTTGAATAGAAGAGTGCATGGACCGTACTGTAAGGCAATCCGGATATTTGATTCCCAAGAGTCGTGACAGTAGCAGTAAAGCGATGTTGAAAGGTTTGGAGGCTAGGAATTACCCTTGCAGTACACCATGACATGAACTAAAGAACCCCATATTGACTTTGTTGATGAGGATTGCGAATAGACGGGATGATCGAATGTTTTTAATAAAGTCGCAGATGATAGCGGGTGTATCCACCACAGCGCCTGGCCGAAGGCATTGTGGCTGATGTGGTCGCATGCTTTGGGCACATTCATGCCGAGAACAGACTGGATTTGGTTGGTTCTATCGGCCACCAATCGCAATCGAGGATGAGAATTAAACTAAGCAATCTTCTGCACTAAGGTGTGGTCTCGGCGCCAATTTGTGACGGCTGATACCAGTGATCTGCGTCTAGCTACCATTGGAGACGTTAGCAAGCATACGTTCAAAAATTTCCGCGACAACGAAGAAATGTTCGAAAATTTTATAAATTGTCTTCATAAATTCCAGGTTTTTTAAAGGCTATTGCAGCTGCTTGCATTCACTCCAGGGTGCCTCTCCTGATAGCCATGCGGTGTTCAAAGAGCCAAGAATTATCTATTAGTTATGTTCCTCTAGGTTTTTAAGCACGTGGTAGGTCTCGCCTTTAGAATCAATGTCAGTATTCCGTTTTGCATGATCTATAACTGCTAGACATTAAACCAGCGTGAATTGAGACTACTGTAAGGATGACACAATCACAAGATGATGGCAGTGCCACTGTATTCGTCGAAAACATGAATGGGCGGGAATAAAGAGTCGTTGAGTATCATACCTGCTAATAATACCTTTGCCATGTTGAATTCAAATATATGTGGTGCTTTTTAGAACGCGAGACACGCCACTGGCAGCCGGGTTAGATCAGCCATCGCCTTCTATTGCTCGGAGTGTCCTCCATATAGAAGCTGCACAGGAAATTGGGCCGAGCGCCGCGCACCACTGCCACCAGCGAAGGCGCGATAGGTGGCGTTCGTGGCGTCTGGCTTCAGCGGTCAGCTGTCGGTGTCGGAGCAGAGCCTTCATGAGTTCTGGATGGCGGCCGGCATGTACGTCTACTTGGGGACGCTGTGCCCAACGCTGAAGGAGCTGAAGGTCTGGGTTTGGGCCAGATTCCTATACGTTTGACGATAAAGCGGCCGCGTCTACGCTGCTTGCCGCACAGGTATTGTGTCGTGGATGGAGTCAACATCGTGCTTGCTAAAGACACTCTAAACGTGTCCCATGTAAACACCCTGCATTATTATGGATGCGCAGGGCTTCTTGAGGGGAGAGGTTGATACACATGGTGTGATCGTTCTGCAGCTGTCAGGTTCACAATGCCAGATAAGAATCTAATGGCCCAACCACCATGCTGTCTGGTAAATGTGGCGGCATTCTCGGATGGATGCAGTGTTGTGTAAACATAGAGACATCATCAAGATTTTGCTGGTGAACGAATCGTGGATAAGACATCTGTGTCCGCTAGTCCCGGTGCCAGAGTAGCCCCACTCACAATGAGGGGCTTGAAATTAACTGCGACATGTAAAGGCCGAACGGGATGATGCGGACGGAGCCAGGTGAGACAACCTAAACGACGACTGAGTGTACTGCCAAAATATGGACAAACAAAGCACATAACGAGCACAATTATACGATGCAAGTTTCATATTTATGGCCACCAACTCTTGATGCGCGTTGCAGCATGTAATCGCACCTAGAGCTATCTGAACGAGTCAGGTTTGAACGCAAATAGATGCTTTGCTTTGTTTATCACTTGTCAGATGCGAGCGGTGATCTGGAATTGAGTGTTGTATACTTACTAAACTCAAAACTTGATCGAAAAGAGTTTTTTTTTGTAATAGTAAAGCCCAGGCTCGACGTGAGCCCATGAGAATTCGTTCACGGATGTTACCAGTCTTGTTAACAAGATCCCGGCAATTTCACTGGAACACACAGGTTGACGGGTTGGAAGACTGTATCAGTGGGCATCATTATAAATGCGAAGATGTCAGTAAAGGCCTGAAGCAGTTACACAAGTAAGCGTAGAAATGAGGCCGGGGTCGGTTGCAAATTTATATGTAGACTCATCGGCACACTACCAGACACGATTACATCTATGGGGCATTTGCGACACTTTTCTGCCGCCGTTGACTAATTTGCATTTATTTACATTGAAGAAGTGCATTGAATGACTCAGCGTCTGTTGTAATTGGTAAGGCTTGATAGTTATTTTTACAGACTTTCATTAGCGCAATCAATAAAGACCACTTAATTCTGGAGGTCATCCTGGTCCACTGTTGCACACGCACGATGATGACGGCGAGTGCGGCGAGTAATGTCGCTATATATTATTTAAGGCATAGACACAACGTTAAGTGTTGGAGGGCAGTTTTCTTCGGTGCTTTTATCATCTTCGTTTAGAGGCGGGAAATGACTGACGCTGATAATCTGGTTGTTTTATCGTGGTGCTATGCGAACGCCGCGTTTCTGTTTCGCCTTTTGTTCGGTCGGACTAGCGCGGTCAGTTACTTCATAGTCATTTGACTTAGCCCTCAGCCAAAATCTTAAGAAGCGTGTGGCTCGCGTGTCTGCACCGGCACCCGATTCGGCCACGATGCACGAATATGGCCTTATTTGAGCTTCCATCAGTATAGTACTCTTGGGCAGTAGAGCAGTGCTGAACAACGCACCCGTTGTAAGCAAAGCACTCGGGTGGCGACGCACGTCGAGACAACGTGACCTGCACTGTGCGACCGGGACCTAGATAACGGGATAGCAGCACGTGATGAGTGTCACACCTCAAAATATTCCCTAGTTTCGTTCAGTTAGACCGTTCGATTGGGAACAGTAACATAAAAAATGGCGAGAATGGCAAAATCATGAACGTACCAGCCTCTTAATGCCATTGGTGGAAAACGGGAGAATACCGTCGCTAAAAATAACTAACGGCGGTCGGTGCCTGATAACGATTTCTCGGCGTATAAAACAGCACACATATTATGAGGCGTCCGTGGATTAGTGATGCGGCCTCACAGCATCAAGTAGGGTAGTCTAGGCAACTCACTATTCAGTGATTCCGTTTATTCCATAGCGGAAGTAGATTGAAACAGCACACACTTGCTGAAATACCCATGAGCTTATGTCACTGGGTGAAGCTGCACATCTGCAACGTTGTCGTCTGTTATAGCGCTGACAATGTGTCCATGAAAATGGCGACGCATCTCTTGTGTCGCCTCCATTTCCATACAGCTTTTGCTTTCCAAGGTACAGGCAAGCGTTGGCGCAGTTCTAAGATACCCGAACTAGGGCGACGGTGTATAGCCTGCTAAATGGGCTTGTATATGCTCTTCAGAGCTAGATAGAAAAATCTGGCACCAGTAAAAGAATAGTGTTTCCTCAAGCGCTGACCATTAAACACGCTATATCGGTGTGCTCCTGATAGACGCCCAGGTGCTGCGAAGGGATAGAGTAGGACTGCATTTTTTATGGTGCTTTGTTGAGTGGGCTAATATGAAACAAACCCGGTAGAATCGAAACTGCAAATTTGTCTAAAATGTCGAAGTTTATGTAAAAAGGGGAAGGCATAAAATGCTTTTTGCGTCAGCATGGCAATGATCACTTTTCTATGTGACAATGAAGCTTATCTCACAGCCTCAGGGTCTATCATACAAGTGATCAGCAAAACAATTTGTAGCCTGGAATATCAACATCTGTTCTTCTCCACCCCTTAGCCAGATAATGTCCCTCCTGTCAAATACATTGTCCAACACTATATCATATGTATGGGCCCGCTAAAATACAACCGTTGGAGTTACACCCACAACTCTGCCCTCTCTCTCTGGCGCCTCTGCAGGATCCTGGTGCACATGCAGTCCTGAACTGAAGTTTCCAATCAGGAACGCAAGGAAAATATAAAACATGTTTTTGGCCTCATCTTGGTTTCTGAGCTGATCAAACCAGGATAGAGTTCGATGGCAAAAGTGTTTCGGCGGGAATCGGATATGAGCAAAAAAGTTTGCTTATTGATAACGGCATCCCGTCTCGGTGGTGATATAATTCGGATCTAGCTAACTAAGAGAAGGGCTTGCGTACGAACAGTGTGATCTCTACCGTCCCCACTCTGGATGAGAACCTTGCAAAGCCCCCCCCCCCCCCCCCCCCCCCTTGTCGGTATGCACCTCTGTTGGCGCTGATAAATCGCGTCGGAGTACAATCGTGTCAACGGAAAATAATTGTGTTGGTATTAGCCGGAGCCGCGTTCAGGTGGAAACTCGAATTCATATCAGAGTCAATGAGGCGTGTTCACGGGCAGGTGATGACATCAAAGGGAATAACAAAACGGCGAAAACATGAAACAAGCGCAAGAAACTCACTTTAGATTTCTGACGGACTGGACTGGCCAGAAAGACGCAAAACCAGAACAACAGAAGTCTTTGCCAGCTCACATCTGCCACCGTCTTTATCCACCAGGAGTCCAATAAGTAGCGATTGACGCGATGAAATGTATGACATGGAGTTCGCTTCGAGACCAGTTTTGTACTCAAATCCTGTAAAAAAGCTAATCTGTTATTGTGCTCGTCGAATGTCTTACAAACAGTTATGAGAAATACATAACTTCAATTTTAAACCACAGAATATAGTGTCCATGAATCTTTCGAAGGTAGCGGGTTCATTGCAGACTGAATGGGATGAGATTAAAGTCACAATGACCATCCCCTGTATTAATTTTTTTTTCTAATTATCTGAAGGTTGCATAGTATTTTGCCAAGAGCCATATCTGAGGTGGAATGTAAAAATAGAATGTCGGAAAAGGGCAGTTGACGGCGTCATCTATACAGGGAAGAGTGTATGGGAGGTAAAGCATCCGGCTCGCAATCTGGAGAGACCTGGTTACACCTGATTCCTCTAGGAACCCACCAGTTTTCAATGAGTGCAAGCTTTTCCCCGACTTCGTACTCGGCGCTTTGCGGTGAAGTGCTTGGGAATGGGTAATAGGTCCAGGAAACAGAAGAACGAGTATATGAGGAGCTATACGAAAAGGCAGCGTGTGCAGGCTCTCACAAGTAGATTTAGGTGGATTGCTACACTAGTTCGCGGGCAACAATACATCGCCCTTACAATACATCGGCATACAATAAATGCATGTCGGCGATGTATTGCTTCCCTGGTAGTTTTACCGTAAGCTACATTAGGTTAGTATTAGCGAGTTTCGCCGAAACTATTATAAGCTACAGCTGCGCATGCACCATAACTATGGCAGCCAGCTACGCAGTCCCACTTGTGTTCTGCCAATGCGCCGACTCGTGAACGTCATGCACCTCGTTATGCAGCCTCGCTTCGCATGCGCAAACAACTCGCCGGTACCCTGACCTGCGCAGTCTCCTTACACACGTCGGAATTCAACGATCACGGGAGAACTACGCAGCTGCACACATATGCCGGAGTGTGTGTGCTTGCTAGCCAGTGTTGAACAAGCGAACTTCGAACGCGCGTACAGTGCACGGCATCTTCTATGAAGGCGATGAGCTGCTTGGGATGACTCGTAACTTGTGTCTTGCACGAGGACGGCCGATAGCATATATTTGAAGAACGAATTGCTATGCATGCATCCGAAACGTCATAAGAACAGGAGGAATGTCTGGTCAAGAGGCGGCGTCAAGAGACTAAGCGATGTAGACGCTGATTTGAGCTTTCGCTACGTATATCGTGGATTAGTTTACCTAAGCTAGTGATGAAGTTTTGCTCATCTGACAAGCACGTTAAGCCATAAATGTTGGTATCTGTTTTTCTATTATTGCTCTAGCACTGAGGATATCGAATACTATATGTTGCTGTGGCTCCGCTTGGAACAAAATTACTTATGGCCCATCTCGCTCAGTGCAAATGTTTTTTTTTATAATCGGGGTTGGGTTAGAATGTAAAAGAAAGCAAAATCATATTCGTTCAAACTGTGTCTAACTCACTGCCAAAAAAAAATCCTTATTGCTAATTTTTATTTCGTATGATTAGAAATACTATCTCTCGTAAAGATTTGTACAACACGTCTATCACAGAATTGAACTGTGAAGTGTACAATTGGAGACAATATGTGAAAGTTACATTTTAGTTATGTTTTTAAGCAGAAAACTAAAATTTACCTCCTTCATGTTTTAAATCGAGGCTCATTACACGTTATTAACCCTGTCATGAAGTACGCGGAATTCTTGTTGAAGCTGTGCCATGGAAACGGTATTGCCCTGCTCGAGCGGATAAAGTGACTCTCCGCCAGATGTATTACGGAGACTACATGTCTACGTCATCAGTACCTACAAGCAGACAAGCAGGTAACTCCAAGTTACTCTAAGCACGAAGACGTATAACAGAACCAGTATTTCTGTACTTGCTCTGCCATGAGCAATTAGGTTTGCCAAACAACAAATATTTACTTTCCCCACCAAACGATCATCCCGCATCAACCACTTTAAGGTCATATGCTCGTTTCATGCAAAAACATATTTTTTTCAAAAAATCTCTTTGAGAAACTCCGTCAAGCAATGGAAGTATCTGCATGTCATATTTTTAAGGCACTGGCATTGTCATCCTTGCGCGCTCTAAGAAGAGGCTGTTTTTGCAACCATCTTCTTAGGCAACGACACTTCCTGCGGTATTGTCAAATAAATGAAATAAAATACATGAGCAATACCGCAGGTGGAATGTTTCGGTCTGATTTGGTACCGGGGGTTCAATATCTAAAAGCTAGGATTTGGTCCCGCATCCTTGAGCAAAGTCGTGGAGTACCCCATGCACTCCACCACCAAGGCGGGGCTTTGAAGTTTTGTTAAACGCCATTTTGCAGACATTTCAAAAGAGTTAATACATGCCATAGGAATATTCTTTGAGTAGCATTGTTTCGAGGTGACAAAGAATGAAGCCACAGATGTTAGTATCTGCTTGAAAATCAGCGCTGTAGGACTACTGAGAACTAAGTAGTTTTTCTTTCTCGTGAGTTGAGAAAAAATCAAAATGAATTTTTTTTTATTGTAAAGATGTTTAGACACTGACTGCTAACATATATTTTACACTGCAGCATTGGGAATTGAGGACCACGCAGAGGAAAGTCTTGAAGGTAAGCATGTTTGATGATTGCAATGTGACCCTTAAGAAGAACCGCTGATAGGGCGAGTTGGTGAACCATGACGGACAGTAATATTATACCCCTGTCACACGAGCAAATTTAATGTCATTCGTATCGAATGACATTAGCATCTAATGTCATTATTCCCATGCTACACGAGAAAATTTAATGTCATTAGGTTCGGATGACATTCTTCATCGAATGAGTTTGGGGAACTCATTCGCATTCGATCGCGAACCGAATGTGTACTCTTGACGCCAGATACGCAGCAGAAACAAGTAACGCAACAACATATTCTGCGCACATTGAAATTAAAAAATTATATTTCTAAAGTTTTGTTTTAAAACCTGTTAATTTAGGTGTAAAATTATTAGCACTGCAGACTCTCGCGGAACGGCATTACTCTCGGTTACAGCAGTGGTCCAGTAATGGCAGCGACTCACGATCTTTTTGGGCCCTGTGTTCCTTGGTAACCGCCTCTCCCCGTATGTTTATCTCGGAACTATTTAAAGTTTTGACTGAGCGCCTCACAGTTTGGACGCCAATTGCATGCTCTACGTGTCCCCGTGCGTCTCCGCACTGTGTATCCGCGCTCCTCTGTGTTCAGCCATATTGTTTGTTTACATATTTCGGATTTCTGGGTGACTCGATACTTGGCTTGGATTTTTATGGCTAAAGTGCTACAGCACAGCCAAAAGTAATGTTTTTCGCTTTGAAATATCGATGTTTTGATCAGCTTTAAAATGTTACACAGTGATTTCAAACGCCTTTTATGCGCACTGATGCTCCTTAAGTGCAGCCTTTTTTTGTAGCTGATCGTAATTGCTACCATTTGCGAATGACATTATATTTTACCATGTAGCCCCGAAAGAAACCGCATGACATTCGATTCGAATAAAATTAAATCTGCTCGTGTGACAGAGGTATTAGAGCCAAACAAAAACATGTCAAAGAGGAGAATAGGACTACAACATTTTTGTCACGTTTTTGTTTTGCGATCTTATATTACTGCCCATCATGGTAACTTTTCAGGTAGTTTGGAGCACTCCTTACTTTGTTTTGTACTTTACTGAAATAATGACATATTTTTGTACCTTCAGAGAGAATTGAAATCCACCAATTACTTTCAGGTATTTTATTGTGCTAACAAGCGGTCCTCAACTATTACATTAGTGTTTTGGCACCAGCTTGCGGATTGAGAATTGGCTCTCGTTCTATTTACTAGCTTACACTGTCCTTCACCGTTTTTTCCCTGTAAACCCACAATTAAGGTTCTCTGCAAATTCTAATTTCATAAAGTAAGTTGCTAACAAAAACAAATAAAGCCATGAATTTTAAAATCAGTTTTTCGCCCACATATTTATTCGATATTACGCAGCTCATCATAAAGGGCCAGTTGGATGAAGCCCGTAGAATGCCAAAAATATTGTCATGAACTGATGACAAAGCCGTACATACCAAATGAGGACACAAGCCTGATAGTACTGAAATAACTCTTTATTGGGCTGACTTGCGGCGGCAAAAGCGCAAAGCAACTCGGCGGCGGCTGTAGCAACAAACGTGCTCTCTGGTCGTTGATCTGAGAATGCATTTTACTCGTTATCGTGCAATTTAAAGGCGTCGGAGAAATATCTAGATAAAGCCGCGAGCAGTGACTGGCATAACCTGGAACAATGTAGAAGCACACGTGCGCGGATGTATTCTTTTGGAATACATCTCGAATCATGTGCCGCAACAAAGAAACCGATAAAGCCACGGTTTGCGACAATGAACTTGAAATAAAAAAATACAAAATTGATGCGTGCGTTCGCGCCGTAGTGATATGGCCGCATGCCGGCGGCTGCTGAAAAAGGACAAATAGTAATTCTAATAGTTCGTCACTTGCTCCCCCCCTAACAACATCGCCTCCATGTCCCAAAGTACACTAAGGCAAAGATAAACTTTAGACAATATAAACATAGCAAATTATTTACCGCGTGTAATAGGGTTTCAGACGTACATGTACGATTTCTGGGTGACCGCGTCGCCGTGTTGAAGCTGTGGTACATTTTGAATGACTTCATAATTCAGGTAACATCTTTTTAGCTAACTAGCCGCATTTGTCTCTTCACCATAAAATTGCAATATTTATAACGCTTTCATATACAAGCAGGCTTCTCCCATGAGTTTATAATGCTTTTAAGCTTTTCACTGCTATTTGAAATGTAATCCCGGCGCCTACAGTAAGACCAGTAAGACGCAATAATATCTCTTCTTTCATTTTCTGCATTCTACATTCTTGGTGGCTTGGATGCTCTGAAAAAGTAAAAATGAGTTAGGTGTCGCAACCGACGCTCAGAAAATGACGTTTACACAAATACAAACGGTGTTTTCCGATAAAAAAATGCAGGCATTTTCTATAATATCCAATATTTTGCACCCACAATTTACAAGCATACGTCGACCGTTAGTGCGGGTACATGTCGTCCAATATCAATGGTTGGGGTACGAAAGGGACAGATATAATAGCAAGGACAGGCTCCACGTTGCGATAATGCAATGAGGTAGTAGAGGGATATTTGCGAGAGGCGTTGTTGCGAACACAATTGCAATAATGAGATTAAAATTTGGCTATCTGAGGCAAAAAGAAAAGGAGAGTAAATGAATTGGACAAAGGCATCGAAGAGGTAGAAGACAGCAAACAAGTCAAGCGACACGACGCAGCAGCAGCAAGGGAAATATGATGCATAGAAAAATAAGAATTAGGCAAAGACTTCAACCTCTATATCTATACGAAGGACAAGCTCTATGGCCCGCAGGTCCAAACTTTTTGAAAAGGATTTTGCGCATGTACTCACACTGTTGCTGCTGATATATTCTGTATTCGACGAAAACGGCAAGGGTCCCACGCAATTCCTGGGGGTCCATGCGACCCTGGAGTGAAGGTTTCACTCATGACAGCGAGAAAATTAGCAAATAAAGTTTGCGCCCTCCTCCTGTTCCCTGAACGTCTCGAACCAGGGTAAGGTTCGATGACAATGTGTGCCGGCTTGCATAATGATATGAATAAGAACTTCAATTATTGATGACCACGTACTGGCTCTGTAACGATATAATTCCGCTCAAGCTTGCACAGGCAAGGACTTGCGTACGAAACACTATACCCCGTACTTTCCCCGCGCTGGAAGAAAACTGCGCCCATTCCAATCCCTCTTGTGCTTATTTGCACCCTTATGGGTGCTGATGAATAGAGGTGTCGGAGTACAAGGGTGTCAATAAAAATATTTTTTGTGGTTGTAAGCAGAATCGCACTCAGATGTCAACTCGAACTAACATCATAGTAAAGGAGGCTTCTACACGGGTGGGTGATATCAGCAAAGCGAAAAATTTACGGCGGAAACATGAACACAAGCGCAGGTACTTCAGTTTAATTTTGTGATGGACTGGGTTGTCTATAAACACGCAATAACTGAAGTCATTGCCGGAACAAATCTGTCACCGTCGTAGTCCACCAAGTGTCCGATAACTAGCGACTGACGTTCATCTCCAGACTAGTTTTCTTTTACAGCCCAGAAAGAAAACAGATCGGTCTTTGTGGTCGACGAATTTCCTACTAGGAATTGGTCGCTCCGGAGCAAGCCGGATCATCTGAGCTGCTCCTTATAAAGAGCGGCTGAGCCATTTCGCTCCGCAAAGTCGGAGCCGGATCCGCTGGAGCCGTCGGTCGGAGCCGTCGGATCTTGCGGAGAGCTGGTTGCCGGTTCTCTAGTTCAGTGAACCTTTCCGTCACAGGCGAGTGCGACTCCCGCGCATCTATTAGCGATGGTAGAAAGCAACTTTTTTCCCCTTTTTCACAAGATACCCAATAACGTCTTCTCCCTAGGCTGTCTTTTGAGTGGCGTGCGCCGTTCTTTTAGAGAGCGAGTGAGGTGGGTTTTTGTTACCTTTGTCTTATGGATGGAGATCTGCTAGACGGCTGGAACGGCGGCTCTTTGAGAAGCTGGCCGGTTCTCTCTCGTTCAGTGAGTCTGTCGGAGCCGGGTGAGCTTTTTCACAACGCAAAGAAAAAAGCAACTATACCACCCTTCCTTGGCAGTGTCACAACCAATCCGTTGCCTTCGGATCTTCTTGCGGGTACAGCGGGCGCACTGCTGCTGGTGCCCGCACCTTTTTTTGTCTTGCATTTTTGACGTTTCGTTCCATAGTGACGAGTGGGACCGGTACTCGTACTCGTCCGCTGTGTAAAGTGGACCCCTCGGTACCAGCTCTTAGCATTCCCTCATCACTTTTCTCCTACCCGGTGGGCACCCTCTACTATCTTCTTCAAGCTCACCTCAGCCTGGCATTGTTGTCCTTCTACGCCCCCCCCCCCCCCCACTAATTCCATGCATTTCACGGCCCTAGGTAATTTTGTTGACAACTTGCCCTTTCATACCCTGCGGAGACTTTAATGCCCAGCACACACTATGGGGCTATCCGCAGAACTTTCGTCCCGGTCGCCTGCTCCCCTTTATGGCCGAGCAAGCGTGCCTCACTCTCCTAAACGCCCCGGAGTACTCTCTAGGGCAGTCACATACTCCCAGAGCTACACAACCTTTGACCTCACTTACTGCTCAGGTCCTATATCACCTAGTGGTCAGCCTCTTCCGACATCCTCCTTAGTGACAACTACATTATTTCCATATCCGTATCCTTTTCGGATAACCTCAATCAGCGCGTTCAATATACCGTCTGCCATGACTTTAATTGTCTCCACTGCCTGATTCACGTCCTCTAAGAAGTGAACTAATGTCCTTCTCCAAGCGACTTTGTCCTCTACTCGCAATGAAACCACTACATATCCCATTTATGACCTAGACCCCCATCTCAACAGGTTATGGAAGCGTCGCAAAAAGCTTCTCCGGAAAGCCAGACTAGTACCCCGCAAGCTCCAAATGCAGACCTCCCATTCAAAGTTGCGTAAATATAAAGGGGCATATTGTGCTGCACTTAAGTATTCTCGAGGGAACACCCTATGCAACACCCTTGACACAGGACTCCATAAGAAATTAACTTGAAGCCTTTTCGAACCTACCTTCGCACCCCTTGCAGATGTTTCTCTCCCACTCCTTTGTTCCCCTTTTACTGTGAATATACAGGCAGTGCAAGCAACGACCTCAATGTTCTTTTTACATTGCGCTGTGTTAAAGATCCACGTTTTGATAATGCCACTCGTTCTGCTTCCGGAGAAGTTGTAATCACTTAGTCCGCTCTTCGCAATCTTCCCGAAAACGCAAAGGAACATCTTCTCAACCTCTATAACATCGCCTTGGAAGAAGGCTCTCTGCCATCGTCCTGGACTTCCTCACTTATTTCTCTCATTCCTTAACCTAGTAAGCCTCCAGTCATTCCCAACCTCCGGCCCATTTCTCTGACCTCCTGTGTCGGCAAGACAATAGAAAGAATGGGGCTCAGTAGGTTTAGTCGGTAATTGGAGGCTTCGAACGCGCTCCCCTATACTCTCATTGGTTTTCGTCCCCGCGTATCTCCACAGGACCTTTTCCTTATACTCCAGCATACTT
Source organism: Amblyomma maculatum (assembly GCF_055883805.1). NCBI lineage: Eukaryota > Metazoa > Arthropoda > Arachnida > Ixodida > Ixodidae > Amblyomma > Amblyomma maculatum. The sequence continues at coordinate 77,540,392 of NC_139346.1, forward strand.
TCTTCACCTGTGTTAGCTCTCAGCTTCACGCCCTGGTAACTGTCGATGTCCGCAAGGCATTCGATTGCGTCTCCGATTACCATATCCTTACCTGCCTTTCCAGCACCGACTGCGGCTCCCGCATGTATTGTCACATGGTGGTGACAAGGTAGATGACACAAATGAAGAGCCTTGAAGTTTGATGAAGAAACTCTTTACTGGGCTGACTTGCGCCCTGAAAAGAACTAAGAAATTCGGCGGTGGCGATAGCCACAAACGTGATCGTCGATCGTCGAACTAAGAATGCCTACCGCACACGTCAACGTTCAATTTAAATGCGGCCCCAGAACCATCTAGATAACATCACAAACTGTCACCAGCACAACCTGGAACATTGTAGAAATACACGCGACTGGCCGCAATATTCGAAACATATCTCGGCGCATCTTGCGCGACAAAGAAACTGATAAAGCTGCGTCTCGCGACGTCGAGCATTAATAAACAAATACAGAATTGTTATGCTTAACAGAATCACAGTGAGAAGGCCGCAAGCCGGCAGCTAGTAAAAATCAACAAATACAGGTTTGAAGCAAAAGGTAAAAGACTTGCGCGAAAAGTAGATGAAGAAAGAGACGTGACAACAAGACAGAGCGCAAACTTTCAACTGGTTTTATTTAGGAAACGGTACCTACTTATATAGACAAGTGAAATCATATCATATCGATCAAGAGTAAACACGTGAGCACACAACCAGCGAAGATCATCTACCAAGCAGGGCAAAAATGACTTAAATCTCATCAGATTATCACTGAGGCCAAAAAAAATGTTTGCTGTGTAAGAAGGCTGAATGATGTATGCAAGGTATACCAGCAAACGCAGACAGATACACACACATGCAACACTGCGCGCGCGCAAACAACACACACACACGCACACACAGAGATACACACACGCACACACAGAGATACACACACAAACACACAAACAGACAAGCACTCGTAAAATCGTAAAAGCACATTTTTATGGCTAAGCCAAGTCAGACCTAAAAACAAAGTAAAACAGGCAGTCGCAAACTAAAACCGATAAAACAGCCAGATGGCTGAAAACCTAAGTAAATAAAATCAAATTTTCTAAGCAAAAGCCGCGTCAGTCATAAAAATCAACAACAAACAAGAAGAATGGTTGATTTCTAGGCAAAAGCCGCGTCACTCATAAAAATCAACAGCAAACAAGAAGCAGTGCAACATCAAGTAACACAGCAAATCACACATGTCCTAAAAAGGCTAGCTCCTTATCTAGGAGTGTTAAAGAGGTTGAACTAATACATTTTTCACCGTTTTTCGTTATTAAAAAGGCCTCAATGATCTCTCTCTGGAGGGAGAGATCATTGAGGCCTTTTTAATAACGAAAAACGGTGAAAAATGTATTTGTTCAACCTCTTTAACACTCCTAGATAAGGAGCTAGCCTTTTTAGGACATGTGTGATTTGCTGTGTTACTTGCTGTTGCCCTGCTTCTTGTTTGTGGTTGATTTTTATGACTGACGCGGCTTTTGCCTAGAAAATTTGATTTTATTCGCTTAGGTTTTCAGCCATTTGGCTGTTTTATCGGTTTTAGTTTGCGACTGCCTGTTTTACTTTGTTTTTAGGTCTGACTTGGCTTAGCCATAGAAATGTGTTGTTACGATTTTACGTGTGCTTGTCAGTTTGTGTGTGTATCTCTGTGTGTGCGTGTGTGTGTGTTGTTTGCGCGCGCGCAGTCTTGCATGTGTGTGTATCTGTCTGCGTTTGCTGGTATACCTTGCATACATCATTCAGCCTTCTTACACAGCAAACATTTTTTGGCCTCAGTGATAATCTGATGAGATTTAAGTCATTTTTGCCCTGCTTGGTAGATGATCTTCGCTGGTTGTGTGCTCACGTGTTTACTCTTGATCGATATGATATGATTTCACTTGTCTATATAAGTAGGTACCATTTCCTAAACAAAACCAGTTGGAAGTTTGCGCTCTGTCTTGTTGTCACGTCTCTTTCTTCATCTACTTTTTGCGCAAGTCTTTTACCTTTTGCTAATATGAACCAACTCGCCCAGAAGAAAGTACTTATTGAACAGGTTTGAAGGCGTCGCTGCAGTGTAACAACGTACGAGCTTTTCATTTTAATAACGAGGCCCGTTTTCGAGCACTGAACTTTAATTCTAAACCCCACCCTCTCAGTCGCGGTACCCCGCATTGTGCAGTTCTTTCATCCATCCTTTTTAATATCACTGTGGCTCCTCTCGCGGTTAGTTATCCTCTATGCCCGATCTTCAACACTTTTGCGTGGATCTCCTGTCCACGATCAAGAGATATTCCTTCTTCATTTCTTGATCATGCAGACTTGTCTCCCGAGCTCTAGAAGTCAGAATTCCTATTTTTTACTCACTCTGTCTATCAATGAGCTCACAACTCACCGATCTCTCTTATCTCGGGCAGCTATCCAATCCCTAACGTTTCTAAATGTAGCGTTCCTGGCATGCCTCTGCAAGCCGCCAAAAATGTTCGGGCTCTCCATGCGGCTGTTGCTACCTGTTATTCTGTCACTCATTTACTTCGCCGAGTTGTGAGATGGTTTTCTGCCCTCAGGGATGCTCGCGCTTGTGGGATGGCTCACACGCTGGCTCTTACCAATTTTCTTTACATTCTACCATATATTTCGTTCACACAGAGCCAACTCTACACACTTTAAGCAGCTTTTCACGGCCTTTATAATGCGTTTCTTTGTCCTCCCATAGCCACTTACAACAAAAAGCTTTATGGTAGCTTGTCACGGCCGACAGGCAGCTCGTCTCTCCTGCACAGTTCATGGAGAGTACTATAAGTTCGCAACAAAAACGTGACAAAGAGGAGAAGTGGACAACGACTGTGCAAATACATACACTTAAATCCTTCACGCGCAGATACATTCACGTACAGTTCTTCTACAGTTCATAGACGCTGGCTTCGCAACCAAGCTAATATCTACCCCATCCAGTCAGTCCTTCTGCCAACTCCTTCCCCGCCGGAGGCTACTAACCTCCGTATACTTCCCCTTGCAGCCAATATGTCGCCGGTCCTGCATGCTGGACGCCGACGTGCTCCTGCCTATCATCATAGTCTGCCCTTCAATACCCATGAAGTCGCTTACAGAGATGCCTCTTATGTGGCTCCTCGCTGGTCAGGTAGCCATGTCCACTTTCATCCTCGTCTATCTACCCCTGTCACTCACACTAGCGACCTCTTTCTCCACCCTCCGGGTATTATCTCGCTTAATGTCTTCTGCATTATTCATGCCATTCAAAGTTTCCACTCTCTCCCACCTGTGCCTCAGTACTTTACATACACTGACTCCCAGGCTGCTATAAGTGCCATTCCACATAAATATCTCGCACCTCATCTGTCCACGGAGCTCTAGACCACACTTTTTACGCTGCAGCCCTACCCGGTCTTCCTTTGATGGATCCACTTGAGGGAAACTCGGGGATTGACGGCAACGAGCTGGCGAACCAGCTCTCCAATCAAACTTTTAACCGGGCACCATTAATTCCCTGGCCAAGGTCCCTGGAGGGCTTGTCGAGACTGTGTCCTCGCACCACCATCAGCGATTATTACAATGATTCTCGCTTAGAGCGCAAGCACTACGCCGACGCTCACCCTTTTCTTTCCATTCGGGATGCTCAGGTCATTCGGCAGATGCAACAGAATAAGCTCATAACCTCTGGAGGCTATATCTGTATAAATTCCGCCGTCATCCATTATGCCCCAACTGTCCTTCCCTTATTCCAACCTTTCCACAGCCTCTTTTCATGCCGGGTTACATTGAAATCGTGTTCTTTTTCTATGCCCTCCCATACTATCTGGACTTGGGTGGTATGGCTTGGTGCTTAAGGTGAGGAAGAATTGAGCCTGCTCGTTCAGCAGGCTATCGACGTATTAGGCGACTGTGCTGCGCTTCAATAATGCCTACTACTACTACTACTGTTTAAATTGCTGGTATATGAATGGTATATGCACGCGGAATGGTAAAACAATTTGTGCCCAATAAGATGCATACTTTCATCGCGATCATAGTAAAATATCAAGCAAACTGCGGTGATAAAGGTCCTCCAGGGACTAGTACGTGCCGACGAACAATATGAATGGGTACGATAGGGCGGTAGGATTCAAGAAACTATGACATCGGGGATGATGTTTCATATGGGCGAGTCTTACGTTTCCTTATTGTAATCTCTCGCTTCTAGCAGAGCTGGGAGCCTTTTATCATAAATAGTAAATATAAGGCCGTTGCTTTATCCCAAGCATGTTTAAATAAAAGGCTGCTAACGTTATAGTTTTATACTGCTATAGTGGCAAAGTGATTGAGCTTGCCAGTCTCACACTCAAACTTTGTAGAAATCCGTATCTTTAAAGAACATTCTTCATGATAAGTTTTATTCCTTTCGGAACACCGAAACAGAGCAATCGTTAGTCTCGAGCTATACCTTTTAAATTTATTTAGCCCCCTTAGGTGTTTGGTGCAAGCGGTTGATTACTTTTAATGAAGGCATTGGTGTGAACAGGATTATCTGAAAATATATTCGTATGTCCATGGTATCATTGTACAATGCTTCGCGGTTGCCGCAAAATTTCAAAGAATTTGCATCTGTTTGTCGAGCACCGCTCGTAATAGGAGACTTGAAGGGTCCGTTTCCGTGAGCTGTGAGGGGTTCTCTAGCCGTCCCAAATATCGCATGCCGCAAGTTCCGAAGCGGCAACATTCGCATTGGGCGTTAGGCTAACAGGCCTCGGTTGGGATGTTAAGAAACAAAACAAGAAGCCTCAGCCTACATTCCAGCGCGTGGCAATGGCGTAGCAGAGGTTGCCCGCAGTGCGATGTCTGGCATCATCATGCGTACCTGCTCGCAATGTCCCAGCTTTAGTGTGGACAACAATTACCAACTACAAGACGATTGGCACGTTCAAAGCCTATCGAAATGATAGGTAATGACTGCCCAGCAAGCCTCGCATACCTAAAGCGGGGTTTTCTACGTACAGTGGAAAGCGAGCCTTCAACTGTCGGAAGTGTCTTCTTGAATGAGCTGCGTGCTTTGATGTCCGATTTGAAGCAAGAGCATAGGAAGCATCAGTGGCAAGAATTAGCCACCAAGGCACACGCGAATGCCTTCAATTGAATTTTTTTTTATCGAATTGAATTTAATTTGCACAATCAATATTGCCTACTCAATAAATGTCAGCCATATTGTTGTTGGTTTATCTGTACTGCTCTTCTCTTTCTTCTAAGAGTTTTGGAAATGTAATGTGAATGAGCGGGGTAAATATATGGTTGAAAACTGTTATAAAACTTTTTTAGTACGGGGTGACTTATGAGACTGCATTGTACACAATTGAATGCACGATCCTTCAGGCAATATACACATCATCCTTGCAAATATCCTGTTCTTATACTGTCCATAAAAATAACCTCAAAACGCGTTTTTACTAGGAGAGTTTATTAGACCACCCAGTTTCAGTTTCAGTTTAGTCGTTCAGTCGTGTCCGACTCTTCGTGACCCTATGGACCATGTCACGCCACGCTTTCCGGTCTCTCACTATCTTCCCAGCGATGGCTAAATGAGGATAGCACTCATTCTCGTACAAGGATTAAATATAAAAGAGGTGTTGTTGTTATATACAGGGCTTTCATTTTAGATTCCATTTTCACTAAAAAAATTGCTCTCGCACCCAAAGAAGAAAAATGTCTTCAGTACCTTACATAAAATTTAATAGAACATATCTGAATGAAGTGGAAATTCTATTATTTATGCAGACCATGAAGAAAACGAAGCACCTCAGGACAACACCTCCCACAATGGTAAGCCTTTGTTTCAAGAATGTATGCGACTTTAGGGTAGCCTATTAACGTTTTGTTTGAACGCCACTTTTTATTGTTATAGACCCTTTCTCAGAGCGACGAGCACAAAGCGATTATATCTATTTTTTTGATGCGATGAGCATCCTACTATACCGCATTAATACACTAAATATGCCTTCTAAGAACAAAACTGATTGTAATTGGTACCTGGTGCATATTTTCCATCTACAAACAATACATGTTTTCCCTTCTGCATAGGTGAGATTACGCCCTCACAGAAGTCTACAGAACACATGGAGAGAGGACAGAAAAGCTACAACGTAACGGCGCAGCAAAGAATGTTCAGAAATAGTGCAAACTGTGATCATCTGCTGGAACGGGAGTACAGCAACGTACATTTCTTTACACAAACTAGTAGAAGAATCTGAAAACACTCATTGCTCTGAAAAATAGTTACTCCTCATCGATGCCTAATTGGTCCACTCTTGGCATGGCAGACTCTACGGAGGAAAACCATCTATTTCATTTTGGAAGCAAATTTGCGTTCCAGTTTTTGCGCTTGATCGGTGGCTTCAAACCTGCGCAAATACATCTGTGGAGTGACTGCTCTGTAGCGCTCGGTAATATGTCACAGTTACATTACCTTATTAGAATAGTCAAACTCTCTTGCATAATATCACTTTTTTTAAAGACTGGTGGGACCTGGCGCCTCACATCGACGGCTGCAATTGTTTTACGTGAATGACTATAGACATGGAAAGCGGTATGATCTATCTTAACAGGAATCCCGAACTTACGCAGCTTTTTGGACTGTAAGTATGAAAGAAAGAAAGCAGATTTTCTTGGTAGCATTTTTGGTGCATAGTTCGCAGCAGCCCTTATAATTTGCATTCCACTATGCAATTTCCACGAATGCACATACCTGATGTGCGAAAAAAAATGTTTTATTCTTGTGTTAGTGGCTGCTGGTAAGCGAACCGTCCGCACCGGCTTCTCTATAGCTGGTTCAAGTAGCAATGAATGTAATCTCTATATCGACATAAGCTGCACCTAACCATATGGTCAAGATTAAAGCATTCGTGATACATTGTAGAGTAGGTCTAGGAGCGCAAAACACGAGACGACGGAAGAAAATAACACAACGAGCTAACAACCAAAGTTTATTCCGTCAGGAGCGAAATATTTACCTCTCAAAGGAAAGAACAAACACAAAACAATACCATAGACCGCTAGATATGATATGCAAACATTATCAAGTTAAGGATAAGACATTAAATTTATTTCTGTTGTAGTTTAACAGATGCTTGCTGATGACTCAGCCACCTGTGATCACTGATGAGTGACTCAAAATGAACCTCTATTTTATATATTTTTAATAATTCATCCCACTCGGGTGGTCCAGGTAAGGGGAAAGCTCATAACGCGTAGAGCTAGAATACCACTAGTGCATTCTTTATGTAATCTGGAGGGTGAGTTTATTCTAGAGTTGAGACTGCGCCCAGTTTGCCCTTCGTACGTGCTACCACATGATAGTACAGTATCATAGATGCACCACAACGCACTGACAATCAATATATCATCCCTGATGGCTCCTGCCACCTGAGACTTGCAATGGTCTATTACTGTTGATACTGTAAAGATAAAACCGCACAGGCCAGTGGACGGAGGCAACGCAAAACATTATCGCCTTGCCTCTGTCCTGCTTGTTTTTGCTGGGCTATTTTTACTCTGTCCCACTAACTCGCCTACAGTCATGCTCTTTACAGTTGTTGACACGCTTTTAGAAAGCAGTCAGGTTGTTTGGGACTGAAAAACAAATCGCATACCAGCGCTCCCTGCGCGCCACTTGATGCAATCTTAAGCTTGTGAACATGTTGTATGATTTTCGTTTGAGATTTTCGAGAAATGAGTCGCTGGGCTTTCGCCCCATTTTGCTCTTCCTTCAAAAGGGACTCTGCGAGACTCATGGCCACGAAGTTGGGGAAACGTGCGTCGAATGGTCTTTGCAGCTGCAAATGCACACTTGCGTACATCTAGAGTGGGTAGGACCTGCGAATGGCGTTCTTGAGTACAAACATGATCGGGCTTCCGCTTTGTCGCCGATCATGCCCACAGCCAATTCAAGCCAAAACTAAACCGCTTCAAATAACCATTAGCGTAAAGCTTTTTGCAACTGCGCGCGACTGTGGGCAAAACCTGTGCATTACCGTTCCTGTGTGATAACGGTCCTGAGACATGGTGACGGCTGAGCAGAATTCTCAGCGTTTGCTGAGAATTCTGCCAGGTCCTCAAGCTGCCTTAGTATCGACCATCATTAGCAGCAATCACGATCAGATTTTCCCAAATGATTATACGTCTTCTACACCTTTAACGTGCAGAACTGTAAGCTTCGCTGCGCGTACAATACTAAAATGCATCTTGGCCTATGGGGTGTTGCCGAACTGGCTAACAATATGCTTTTCAACCTCTGGAATTTTCCTACTAGATTTACTCGCATGAATGTAATATTGGCCCGTGGAAACAAACGATATGCCCTTAACACATCAATAGTATTGATACGAGGCGGCCATCGGATGTACAGACATATTATGACCGATGAAGATGAGATGATTTTCATCAAAATTGGCGGGACTAACATGAGCGATCGTCTCCGCATAACTGTCCGCCCGCTTCTTCATCCTTGTCAGTAACATTACCTATGGCCACCGGGCTATCATCCGATCGTGGACGAGGAAGATTGGAAGATGGAAATAAGATCCATCGCATGACAATGAGCATTACAGAATGGGCTAAGATAGAAGAGGAAGGAGGCAGACACACGATAGGGGCGCTGTCGCAGTGGTGTGTCGGTGCCGGTGTCGATGCCATGAGTGACTATAGACATTTGACCCCAAGAACTTTGATGAGATTCGAAAGAGGAGCGGAAGTGTTCTAGGAGGGTTAAAGGCTGTGTGACGGCGCTGGAGGAAGATCGCCGTCGCTGTAACGGAGGAACAAGTTTGTAGAGGCTGGAGCGGGTGCAGGTGAAGGAGGCTGAGCTTAGTCAGCAGATTGCGGCGCGTGGTCACGTACCTCGGAAATCAGAAGAGATGCGATTGGCTGTATACAGCCGAGACATTCACCATGGCGCAAAGCAGTAGGGGATAAAAGGAGTTAGAGACCATAACATGGATAGGGCAGCGGAAATAGGTGAGCACTGCGTAGGGCAATGGAAGGCACTTGCGGCGCAGGAAAGCATGGGCTGGTGTGAACAGAACAGTGTCATCGCTAAGAGAGTCACAAGCGATACGAACAAGTACAGAAGAGCAGGGCGGAAGGTTGATATCTTCGACGACGAGAGGTTTGCGCAGGAATTCGACGGAGCAGTGTCTAGCAAGGTATGGGGCAAACTTGAGAACCCTACCTCAGCACGAGCACGATCAATGATAGCAGCGTGACGCGACAGGAAATTCCAGTCTAAAATGAGCGCGTGTGAACAAGAGGACAGCACGGCAAACTCGATAGTATACAATGAGCCGTGGATCGTGACTCGAGCATTGCATGCGGCTAACGGCGTAATCTGTTCAGCAATGGCCATGCGCAGAGAGTCCTGAAACTGGCCTCTTCACTTTCTTTACCAAGCGACAAAGAAAAACGTCCATTACTGAAATCGAGGCACCGGTGTCTGTAAGAGTCACGAGAGAAATGCCACCGACTAAAACATTTATGAGCTTGGCAGGTGAACCACGAAGAATGAAAGTTCAGTGTGGACGCAGTTGTTGCTTCAGGAACTTCGGCACCTAGTTTTCCTCTTAACTTTTTATTTACGTATTTTAAAGACATTGGAGTCTTTTAAAACACTAAATTCACCTTGCATGTTTCCCTCGGGCATTTTTGCAAGCTGTGAATTCTATAAGCAGATTTGTTACATATCATACATTTCATCATTTCATTTTTATCGTTACTCCACTAAGTACCTTAACACTTATTTAACGACCGCATTTTATCTCCCCCTTCAAATATATTATTTTTCTCGCCATTCTTTTTCAATCTTTCCCTGCCGAATTCCCCTTCCTACACAAAGTAGCATGCCAGCGAAATCTAAACGCCGGCAAAATTGTCTGCTTCTTCTGGTGACGACGCAGTGAAACATTGGAGCGGCGTCGCGGCGAAGGGAGACAGCGGATCGAGAACGCGGAGCGTTCTGGAGAAAAAAGGACGACTTGATTCTCGCTTGCCACAGGCGGAGAACTCAAGCGATGGAGGCCAGTACCTGGAACCTTGGCCAGGTGGTGCTGGCACTGAGTAACAGCGAAGGAAATAGCGGGTAGTATTGTTACGATGCGGCAAGCCGATGAAGAAAGACGCCAGAACATGACCGATGGCGATTGCTAGTGGTTCGTAACATGACCCGGGGCAACCGAGCGATCGTCCCGATCCTGGACGAGGAAGTTTATTGATGTTGATGATTCCATGGCATGATGATGGGCGTGTTGTCTAGATGCTTGAAGAAGAAGAGGAAGAAGGAAGAAGACACCGGCTTGCCGGCACAATGATTCCCAATGAACCTTGGGCCAGGACACTCTCGGGTCACACGTCGCCACGACCCCAGGCCGGAGACCAAGGCACGCACCACATGGCATAAGCAGGGGAGGATGTCCTCAAGTGTAGTGGTGTCTTGGGTCGTTAAGTCGTTGGTCGGCACATCAGGTCAATGGGGTCACATATGGTCGATCGGGTCTCTCCTTGTGTCTTGTGGTCATGTATGGCGTCTTGGGTCAATCTCTCCTTCGTCGTGTCTTGTGGTCGGGGAGGGGGACGGGGCGGAGGAACGGCAAGGTCTTGCTGGGCCTGGCAGGCTGGGGAACAGCCATGCGATGCCTCCTAACCTTCAACCGACGGCGCGCGAAGTAGCAGGGCGCCGAAGCTCCAGACCAGGATGAGGGGCTGATGACAAAGTACCCCGCTCCTCCACCTAATGTTACGATGCGGTAAGCCGATGAGGAAAGACGACACAACATGACCGATGGCGATGGTAGATGACTTTTAATGAATTGCTGGCGGGCCTAGCACGAGCGCTCCTGCCCGCGCCACTGCCCGCTTCTTCCTCTTTGCTGATCCGTAACTATATAGCCAGGCAGTCAGCAAAATGTAGAAAATCGGACGGTTATTATTTGTGCGCAATGTGTTGCTTAATCTTGAACTTGGCCTACAATACGATGGTGCCGGCGCTTGTACAGGCCTACGTACCTCACAGGGTACGTAGGCGGTCGATCTTTTCGGGCGATTTCGACGTAAGTTGGTGGAACGGCGGCAGGTATTCGACCGACGTCGGCGTAAGTCACGGGAGCGGTAAAACGTCACGGAACGTCGGCATAAGTTAGCAGAGCGGCCAAGGTATATATACTATGGTAGCGAAGGTTCCATAGACGCCCATGCGTAGAAAACATGGCGGCTCATGGGCTCCAGCGACCAATAAAAATTGGGAGGGGGGGGCATGACGTCAATGACGTCACGCATACGTTCACTTTGGCACGAATTATAAACAGGTTTAAAAAAAAAAACCGCCGCGTTGCATTGAAGAGCCTGCATCTTTTGAAGGTTGTTGCCTTTTAGCGCCCGCCAACCTTTGCCACCTAAAAGAACACCAGTTTCTCTTGTTTACGCCCTTGTTTATAAGCAGTTGCTCCGGTAGAATGAAAGTGGTTGGCAAAGGTGGCGGCATAGAAAGGCAGCAACACTTCCAAATAGAGACCACGCAGGCAAATTGATAACACAAATACTGCTGCAAGTCATGCAAATACTTTGGCCATTTACTTTGTCCCTCAGCACAGTAAGGTGCGGTCAAGAAACACTGGTGCAAAAGGGCAGTCGTGCCCAGTTCACAACAGAGTGTACCAAGTAAACAATTATGGTTTTCATATTCATGGTTTATTATATCAAGCAATAACATACAGCAACAAATCACAACAATAAAAATGCATGTCGCAAACAGCACAAACAGTAGCGCTGATTAAACGGGCTAATCTCAATATGATCACAGCCAAGGCATGAAAACGGCTTGAAGTGCCTGCCACAAAATATCCCCAGAAACATGTATGTACAGAAAACAAAGCTATGACAACTGCAATTGAAATAAAACTGTCATGAAAGTAGGCGCATCAAAACATATGTGGAGCATTTGAGCACTAAGATTACTCTTCACATTTAAATTATTCAGCAGAAAGTATACAGCAGTTGTCAAAACAATTTCAAAGTTGCACCAGTCCTGACAGCTTTAGCATTAACCAACATGCTTAACACAGGAGCATTAGAGCATACATTGAGTTTGTGTGCAACCTTCAGATCTGGTCACCGGTGAGAGTTAGCCAAGAAGCGGTGTAATAAGCCACCGACGGTTGAGTCCACGCTGTCGCAGCGTACCACATAGCATCGCTTCCTCACTTTGGGCGGGCTCATATTGCGATAAAACGCTAAGCGCAATAAAATGCTGCAAAAAGACTTCTCACTGCCAGCACCACGAAGGGGACGAAAGTAAAAAACACGGCTGCAGGGGGATATTAAATCTACGCAAACGGCGACAGAGCAGCGACCAGCAAGGACGCCGAAAACGTCGAAACCTTCGCAAAAGGGATGTTTTCAAACTTGCGAACTAAATTTGTACGCTTTCCCGGGCACACCAAGGCCCGTACCACAATAGACGTGCCGCAGACAGCGATAATAAACCCTTTCGTGCTTCGTCAGCTTCGTGATCTACGTTGCCTTGGTTACCTCTCGTTGCCTACGTCGCAAGAACCTAGCACGGCCCGAAAAATTTCGTCACGACCGATTCAACATCAAGAGTGCTCTATAAGAGTGTTCAAATATTTTTTTTAATTAAGAATTTCTTAATAAAATACCTTACCTCATTGACAAGCAAAGTTATCAAAATGTCTATTCTTTTTATGTTGATTGATACTTTTTAATTTGTAGTAGTATAATTTCTTACTCTGAGTGCTTGGCCCCCCGACCTGTGCCTATGCTGCGGTACCGCTGAACCGCTTTTGGATCCAGTCTTCGCCACAATTCTACTTCTGCCATGGAGCGGCGACAGGTGGTAGCGGATGGGATAACGGGACTACGTCAGGAACCTGCTCTTGAATGAGTTGACAGATGGCAGGGGGTAAACACGGTGGCTGTTCTTGCAAGCTAGGAGAAGTAAAAGCTGATGTGTCACCTTTTAACGAAGGAAATCTTTTATCTACTGCAGCAGGGAGGAGCTGTCGGTGGCAGGCGTCAATCAGGCAAGCTATTTCACTTGCTTTGGGTGCTGACGAGCCATCGCCGTTTGCTTGAGCAGCTCATCAAATCTCTGGCAGAGCGTGAAGACTTCGGCAACTGTGCGCAAGTCACGGGCTATCAACATTGATAAGCGGCGTCGAATATGCCCTTCAATATGAGCTTGATCCTTTCAACTTCCGACATGTTGGGGCTCACCCGCGTGCATATGTCGACGATATCTTCTATGTAGTCCGTAAAGCTTTCGCCTGCTGCGACCGCTCAAGCAAGGGCTGTTCAGCACGGAGTTTTCTAATTTCCGGACGTCCGCACACATCTCAGAACGTCGTTTTGAAGGTGGCCCAAATTCGGATACCCCCCTCGTGGTTCTGGTACCACAGGTTAGCCAGGCCGGTAAGATAAAATATGACATTGTTAAGCTTTGTCGTCGTCTTCCCTTTTGGTATTAAGGCTCAGCCATTCGCTGAAGAATGAGCCAATCTTCTACGTCATGGTCGTCGGTCGCGCTGAAGATTACTGGCTCTCGCTGGCGAAGGGAGCCGGCACAGATGTCAGCCGGGCCCGCCTGCACAGCTTCGTGTCTAACGTCCTGAGGCATAGTGGGTGTCAGTAGAGTGCTGTTGCGGAGCTCCAGGAGCAATGTTTTTCACCCAGCACCTCCACCAAATGTAGGATGAGACTTATTTGATGTTACTGGGTCTGGGAAGATCAGTGGCGAACGGAGCCCGTAGGCAGTCAGGTCGAACACTTGCAGCGATAATAGTGCCACTGACTGAAATTTTTCACAGGTATTTCTTCCTCTTCACAAATGTTTTTATTTTGCGTCGCTCCGAACGTCTTCTACTATTAGTGGTATGCCACTGCAATGCAGTGCCGCTCATTTAAAGGGCAACTCTGGATGTTTTTTGACATTCCAATATTCTAATAAATATTTTACCATAGGTTCTCCTCTCCGTTCTGACACATTCTACAAAATTTGGGCACCGTACAATAATCCGTTCACGCGCCACACGGCTTTAAAATATGCCGTTTTCACGGCTTAAGTTGAGAAGATTTCTGCGGGCAGCACAGAGTTTCTCAAAAATAGTATACTGGCGTTACTGTCCACTTCCCTCGTGATTGTTAAATTGTAAGGCTTATATGGAACTAAATCGGACATTTTATGCAACGCGTCCTGATTTCCATACTTTATTTTCACCATCCAGCGCACGTACGAGTGTTTTTCTAATCCTGAGTGCGACGTCACCATTTTGTCAGCTGGGACGTCGCTTCTGGCCGTGAAAGCAGTTTCGGTTACGATTCGCTGTTTTCCCTTTTTAAAAATACTTCTGATCGGAATTTCGAAAAACAGTTTTTTGTGTTAGAGTCAGGAACTGCCGAGAATGTAAATCAACTCAAAACACAAAATAATGAAAAAACTGGCGGAGTTGCCCTTTAATCCATCATAAAGCGCACCAGTGAATGAAGAGCCGCTACTCCTGATCGTGGCTTTCCAGCAGTGTTGTCGCATACATATTCAGCGCGTCTTTTAGCACGCTAAAATGCGTAAGCTCGATTTTCGGATCTGCTCCTACCACTTCCATGGCCATATTTACCTCAATGTTCATGCACGTATTTTTTTGAAAGTAGGTCCTAGCTGTAGAGTGGCGTATCCAAGAATTGCGAACTGCATTCATGTACAAGGTGTGTTGCCAAGATTTGTCGACAGACTGTGTCCGCACGAACTATCATGTGATAAAGAAGCTTTGCCGCCGCTGTGTATCCAATCCGCGTCAGAATGAGCAGATTAGCTCCTACTTCCTAGGGAAGAAAAGCACTAGAATATTTGTGCAGCCGGTCACATTTTGTGTAAATCTAAAGCACAGTATCGCGCTGGGCAGTAAACATGGTCATCGTCATCAAGTTGTGTCTGCAACACGTTCTTCGGCTTTGAAGAGAACGTCGTCGACTTGTTGCAGTTCCATCTGCACTGGGCTTCCGTTTAAGATACTCCGATGGGTTATTGACATTAGCGTCTCGACGAGCACGACCGATTTCGGCTAGCATATCGTCGGGCAGAATCCGATAGGCTACGCATTATTGCACTTCAGCAAGCTTAAGCGACCCCCTGGTCATTTTTTGGTCGCATCCTTCTAATATAACCCTGCAATATTTACATTGTTGCTGCCATTGAGCATCTCATAGAACAAGCACAAATAATCTTTCTTACCTCACGCGCCACTTCAGATGAGGCCGACGATTCCAGTTTGCAATATTCTTGCGCAATAGGGTACCGTTTCCTTCTTAGAGGCAGTGGGGGACGTGTCTTAGTTTTAGGAGTAAATACTCATTCACAGCCCTGCCCATTACAGATTTTCAAGCTGTCACCAATCAGGCCAATGTCGTTAATGAGTGTTTTGACCGCACATTGTCCTTTGTTATTTCGACATATCCGAGGCTGACCATATAACCTACACATTTTTGTTTTTATTACTTTCATTTCTAATACCACACTTTAGCGTACCACTTACTGTCATCATTTTTTCCTACGTTATTACGATCAATCCTCCGTGATCATAGCCGCCTACATATGTCGCTACAAGTACCTGGAAGAATAGTTTGCTTTCATTATGGCCCATCATGACAACTTTGTGGGGGTTAACGCTGATGTCGCCCATAAACAATAAATTCAGGGGGGCCACGAAGCGGAAACGAATGTGGATCCAGGCAAAGGGGCCGAAAGAGGTGCTGCGCGCGCTGCCCTGAGGACGTTACGCATCCGTCGACGCCTCATATGGATAGGGCGGAGACATGGCATCGAGCACAACGCTATCGTCGAAGCATACTCCAGCACTTGGCCAACCCTGAGCAACTATATCGCCGCCCAGATAGCTCATTCCGGAGAGTGGAGGCAGTACTCCTTCGCCGAGCCCAGACTGGTCAGCTTCTGTCAACCGCGAAGCTGCACATCATAAACCCGCAAGTATACCCTTCTCCTCAGTGCCCGACATGCCCGGCCAGAGGCACGGCCGAACATCTCCTGTGGAGCTGCCCTACTTTTGACGCAGTACGGGAGAGAGCACTCAAGTCCCTGGGCGGGCTTCAACCTGCAACCCTGCAGGCATGGGTCGATCCCCTATCGCACATCGGGCCATCAGACGCAACCCGGCTCTGGCGAACTTTTCTTTCTTAATTCAAGGAAGGAGAAGGACCAGGCCATTACTTCGCGGAGCCGACCTCGGGACGACCCTACCTCGAGGCAGAAGTGGACACCGGTCCCTCATATCTATCCCAACCTTCACCCCCACCGCCACCCTTGACCGCTCCCCCACCCCTACATCCATGAAGCAACTTAGTTCTGCCGCAAGGCAAACGCCTACCGTAAGCAGAAATAAAGACGTAACAAAAAAAAAGAAAAAAAAAACAATATATTCACTTTTTTAACGAGGAATTATCGCCTCTGTTTACTAATGTAATCAAATTATCCTCTGGAAAGCAATCGCTAGCTGAAGTTCTGTGAACGTCTTTACCATGTTTCCGCTAGCCTCGTTACATTTTATTGTAGTACTACAGGAAACAAGTGAATCCTTCTGTCCAGGTTTAAAGTTTGAATTGAGGAAGCACCGAGCACTTCAAAGTGTATTTTTGTGCTCCATGTTGATCGGATGCATGATCCCACTTGCGTGTGGCTATCGGCAACCTTCTAGCTTGTATGTGCAGCTTTCAAGCACCGTGTGCATATTGCTTGTGAGGATGCACTGGGGGATAGATTTGAAAAACGCGCGCGGAGAGCAGATGTTGCAGAACTGTTAAATGTTTACACTCGTCAGCCCAGACTTTCACGGTGTACAAACAAAAAAATATATAATTTTAGAATCATCACAAAAATGTACTATTGCATTCATCAGATTATCTCTGTTGAGACGGAATCATATCCACTGAATATTGATATACTGCCAGATATGTCTAGCTCCCATCATTGTGAATTTCGCGAGGGCCAGAGTGAAAAGTATTTCGCTAGTAAATGTAGTAATTAGTAGTAGCCAAAAGAAATATGTATATGAATGAGCTGTGCACGGGGTCGGGCTGGCCCAAAAGCCCGTACCCGGCCCGGCCCGCGGGCCGGTTCCGGGCTCTCGGCAGCCCTTCCGCTCGGGCCCGGGCCGGGCTCGGGCCGGGCTCGGACCAAGTAATATTTTTCTCGGCCGGGCCGGGCCGGACAGCCCGAACACACACAACAATTGCGAAAGCGCGATTACAGTGATACTGCGAGTTAGACTTGGTTGTGGTTGTTGCAGTGTGTACATGTCCAACAGCCCGACGACCTGCAAACCTAACTGCACGCTAAGCGTTTAGAATACGCCGCATCTTACCAAGCTGCTTACCGAAAACTTGGTTTCCTATCAAATAACGTGTTAGTCACTCCAGCCAGAAGTTGTACACCGAAAGAAAGTTCAGCGCTGTCGGGTTCATTATCCAAGGGCGCTGTAGACGCCTCAATTCTATGAATAACACACTGTTTTTGCACAATACGTAATTCTGCGTAAGGCCCGTGTCCTTTAATTCAGAAAATTTGGCGTTTTAAAAATGGGAACTCAGTATTTCAATATATTGATAAACTTGTCACCTCGAAATTATATTCTTTTTTATCGCTTCAACTGCAACTATAGCATGATGGGCCGGGTCGAGCTCGGGCCTTAAATCTAAGCGCCAGGCCGGGCCGGGCCGGTCTCAGTCTCTATCCGAATCAGACTGGGCCGCGTTCGGGTCTGTGGAGTCAGGCCCAGGCCGGGCTCGGGCTCAAAATTTCGGCCTGTGCACACTTCTAGATGAAATACAACTAAAGCACTGCGTCAACATGAGCGCTATTCGGGGTGTGCATGTGAACATGCCAACTTGCTGAGTACTGTATTGTTTATACGGCTATTAACGATGTAGCTTCTAATTTTTTGCCCAGTACAAATCTTTGTAAAATGGGGGATTGGTACGAACCTAAAGAATGTAAATTAATTTCAGAAAAACAGTTTCAATGTACATTGCCACAAAAATGATCCTCTTTCCTTATTTTATCTTCTCGTTTTGTTAGCAATAGTAATTCGGATAAATATTTGGACATCATGACAATTACAAAGTTTAACTGTGGAACGTACGATCAGAGGGAACATATATGCAAGTTACAGTTATGTTTATTGTAAGCAAAAGACTGAAATATACCCCCATCGTTGCTAGACTCGAGGCTTATGCAAGGTTCGTTCTCCCTGTCATGAAGAACGCAGAATATAGGTTGAAGCTGTACTATGAAAAAAGTTATTGCCGTGCTTTAGCGGATAAAGGGACTCGCCGCCAGATTTTCTCCTCAGACTACAGTCCTACGTCGTCAGTAACTCCAAAAACGCCAAGCACTTAATTGGGAACCAGTCCAAGCACGAATGGAAATAACGCAGCTACCATTCCAGTACTTCCTCTGCCATGAGAAAAGTGTTGCAAAAAGTTAAATAATTACTTCCCCCACTAAAGGTCGTCAGGCATCAACCATTTTAAAGTCATAGGCTCGTTTCATGCAAGAGCTCAATTCCTCAAAATAATCTTTTTTTCCGCACTCCTTTAAGCATCGAGGCATCTGCATGTCATACGTTGAACTCACGGACATTGGCATCCTTATGCGCACTATAAAGACGCTCTTTCTGCAACACTTCTGCTTGGGCAGAACCGCGGCCTGCGTTATTATGAAATACATTAGCCTGACCATTACCGCAGGTGGAATGTTTGGTTTCGTTAGCTATGGGGGGTTTACTATCCAAAAGCGGCTCAGGCTATAAGAGAAGCCTTAGTAGAGGGCTGCGGAAATTTATACCACCTGTGGTTGTTGCGCAGCACAGCAAATCACACAGCAAACGTATTGTTCAAAAAGCGGCTGCCATGACAGGGTTGCGATACCGCATCCTTAGGCAATGCTGTCGAGTGGCGCTAACCACTGCACAACCAAGGCGTGGTAAGGAATTCTTTGTTAAAAGCGATTAAGGAGCAGTTTTTAAAAAAAAATAAATGTTTATCAACAGGATATTTTTTTAATAGCATTGTTTTGAGTTCGATGAAAATTAAGCTACACATGTTACTATATAATGAAAATCAGTGCTCTAGAGCTCTTCACAATTAAATTGATTTTCTTTGTCTCACTCAGTTGAGAAAAAAGTAAACTGGCAGTTTTTACCTGTTCAAATTTTTAAACACTGGAAACATTTATTTTACAATGCAGGATGGGGTATTGAGGACGTCACAGAGGCAACTTCTGCAGGTGAGCATGTTTCATGATCGCAATGTCACCTTTCAAGTTTGGCGCACTCTTTACGTCGTTTTGTACTTTAAATATTAATATATTTTTGAGCCTTCACAGACAACTGAAAGCACGCAATCAGTTTCAGTTGTTTTATTGTGCTGACAAGCCCTTATCAACTATTAAACTTGTGATTTGGCGCCCCATGTGGATATACAGTTGTCGCTCGTTCTATTTGCTAATCTATAATTTTCTTCATCAGTTTCCGCCATAAAAACCCAAATCTAAGGTTCGCCTCAAATCCCATGTTCCGAAAGTAGTTTGCAAGCAAACGTATAAAGAGTTTTGTATGAAAACATATAATGTCATGTCTGTGAAAATCAATTTTTCGCCCACATGGTCACTCCACTAACGCAGCACAACATAACGGGCCAGTTAGATGAAATCCGTACAATGCCAAGAATATCAACTTAAACCATACAGCTGCACGGTGCACTAGTGCTAGCCGGCTGCCCAGTGCCAAGCAGGAAACTATTTTGCAGCTCGCTGCATAGCAAGTAACCTCATAGATGCATTGCCTGATTCCGAAAATGACTAACGTTCTATCGCGACCATAATATTGCGTGACGTCGGCGTGCATGGAAGGCTTGCATTCCCCGCATTTAAAAGCACACGCCCACTATCGCGTTCGTCGTGGGTCACTTTGTACACGTACTTCAATCCTACGCTAGTAGTACACAGATAGAAACTAACTGGCGTTAGGAACACTTTTATAACTTGCGGATGAAAATATCCTACATCGAGCGTCCGCGTTAGACATTATGATCGTCGAAAGTTGTAGGTAATGGTAAAAACATTTATTATAATAAATACATAAAGATATGTTTGGTGAAGTGAGTTGATAGGTAGCGTCCTTATAATCGCTAGGTGGGATATCTAGTCAGGCACTCAAATGGTGGTTGGCGAAGCATGTGCGCGCTGCGTCAAGACAATATGGGCATCGACAGTGCAGCAGCTGGGTAGGATCGCCTCTCAGTTCACTCGGCTGAGGTTGGGATAGGGGTAGGATTGATCCTTTTGGCATATCCACACCATGTGGCAAATAGCAGACATCTTTCTGAAATGCGACCACCACCTACTCAATTTGTATAAAAATGTTTTGCTGTGGCTGGGCACATTGTATCAGAAAGCATATGCCGGAATACCCAGCACACCTATCTTTTCTTATGTGTCACCCGGATTGCAGTTGGAGTACTGGTTCGCGTCGTCTCACAGAAAATGCAGGGAGAGAGAGCATGCGCGTGGGTGTATTGGCTGCCTCATTACCGTGGAGACCTTGTTGACACCAACCACGAATGAGACATCGTTACGCGGGGTCCAAGTCTCCACTACAGATGTAAAGACACGGTAATGTAGGGCAACAGTCTGCCCTTTCTGAACGTTTCTACATGTTTCTCGGAAATCGTTGATTATGTATTTGTATCAGTATAGTGGGCTGCGATGGCGATATAGGGACTTGGCTTTGTATGTAGGTCTGTCTACTCTTTTCCCGCGAGGATGACAGCAATCCTGTACTACTCCCATGTGGTTACGGCCGGCGGCGTCCAAGTAGAACACTCCTGGTATGCTTCCATAAAACAGTCAAGTCTATACCCTGCCGGATGCCAGCCATTGTGATCCCCTTGATATGTTTGTGGGTGAAAAATCGACGCGTTGAGGCACGTCTTTATTGTGCAATGATGCTACATCTCTCCTCTGTGAGTTGTGTGTGTTGGAACGTAAGTCGGGCTGCGAGGCAGTGACGCGACCGTGACTTTGTGAGATGCGTGTTTTCGATGGTGAGGTAGGCCTCGCGAAGCTCCCTGAAAGTATTAAAAACACCTAGAGCCATGCGGCGGGTAATAGCCGTAGAGACCAGGAGCTGTAGTGACCGTTTCATATTTTGCGGAGGATTACTTTGTGGACATCCCCTTCACACTGGGGAGTCAAGATTCGATGATCACGAATACGTTTGGCAGCAGATAGACTGTGCTTGATCTCAACCATCCGTCCATCTTGGCAACAAAACGGACTATTCCACTATCCTCTTTCTTGACCTGCCGGAGCTTGGCAAGTATTGTGTCGTAATGTCGCAGTTGGTGTATGAGGAGTCTGAGGACTCTAGTTTGACTGCGGCATTTAATGGCATCAGTTTCCAAGGACAGGTGAATTTCATGAATTGTCCAAAAAGAACAGATGTTCTACGAATCATATTCGACGTAGTAGGCAGCTAGATCGACAGTGATCAGCACCTATGTCAGGGATGATAACCAGAAAGGCTTCCAGTTACTACCCTATAATGAGGAAAAGAATAAGGAGATTAAAGAGGGTAAGAGAGAGAGGACGTGAAGAGATGTTGCGTTCACCTACAAGTATGCCTTCAAGATTGGAACGGTCGACAGCCCTGCCTGTGAAAATTGTGCCAGCGAAGAGACAATACAACATCTCCTATGTGAAGGTCCTACATTTGTGAGTGAAAGACGTCAGCTGCGTTATGTGCAGGACCGCCTCGATAGTCAATCTTTAACAGCGGATAATATCATTGGTTCATTGCCAAGGCTGGCGACGAACTTCGAGACAAACATGGCACGATTTAGATATCAAACAGCCACCGATTCAATTGAAAAATGCTGACTGTGCTTCAAGATAGAAGGAATGCATTAATAAAAAAGGGCTGCGTAGAATTAAAACTCAATCTGCTAGAAGTCTGTTCTGTGAATAATGTACCTAGTTTACAAAATGGTGAATTTCACAAAACCTGGTATTTATCTGAGGAAAAGCGCCATGCTCGTAAGGGATCTTCACGAGGTATACCTACACGCGTAAGGCAGTCCTACACTGCCATTGTAAAGTGCTATTGCGGTGTGGATGTGAATTATACCAAGTGTGTACCGCAGTTCAAACCTTTCATGAATTAATGTTCCGGAAACGTCTTAACCGTAGCTTTACAAATAAAACAGAATATGTCAATGATATGTTGTTTACCCACATAATACGTCTATGGTGTGTTGTTTACCCGCTATATTATAATTTGTCACTCTGTCATTGCACTGTTTGAAGGGAAATAATGATTTTTATTATAGGTAATATAGTAAGAACGTTTGCTTTATAAACGTTCAGTTTTTGCTTTTAAACTTCTATAACTGTGATTAGCTGGTTTTTTGATCCACATCTTAGTCCTGACGACACTGGTGATGCTGAGTCAGGCCGTAAGCATACTTGAATGCAGATAATTTTGCGTACCACTCTGTTTAGCTTACTAGCCACATTTGCCTCTTCACCATAACATTGAAATATATATAACGCTTTTATGTACAAGCAGGATTCTCCCATGATCATATATTTGATCTAAGCATTTGACTGTCTTTTAACGCTTACTCCTGGCACCTGCAATAACACGCATAAATGTCTCTTGTTTCATTTTCTGCAGTCTACATTCTTCTAGGTTGCTTTGATGATCTGCAAAAATTGATTAGGTGTCATACTCTAAGTTCAGAAATTGTCGTTGCAAACAAATATAAACGGTTTTTCTCTATAATAAAAACGAAGGCGTTTTCTCTACACGTGCTGCCATTTTTAAGTTTGCAAAAGAGAGAGGTAAAAGAACAAGAGAGACTCAATCCAACGCAGGCATAAACACAGACGTAACACCTCACAGCTGTAGCCGGAACAGTAGCAGAAAATGAGGCGGGAGCTAATAGTAAAAAGGACGTGAGACCTATACAACCGCTGCCGGCAAAAATCAAAAACATTGACGCGGGGTCTTCGCCAAACATGGAAACTAGGGTCACAAGACTGGAAAATGGTTTCATGAAGCTAGAGAGTGTGATCACAAACTTCACAGATTTTACGAAACTAATGAATGCACAAATAAATGTACATATCCAGAAGCTAAATTAAGGGAAGCAAAAACAAGCAGAGAACATTAGCCTAATGCAGGTGGAGGTGGCAGCCAACAAAGAGTGGCAGCAAAAAGCAGAAGGGATACTTCAGCTTCAAAATGAACAGAACGAAGGAAATTACAATTAAATCTGGTTGTGGAATTGCTGAGGTTTTAGCAGAAAGAGGCCAGTGCTACAGCAGCATCTTAAACAATCCCAGGTAGCACAGGATGTGGGGCCCCAGTAGGTCGGACGTAGGCAAGTGAGGCTGGGGCAACCATCATAAAACCTTCATCCGTCCCCGATGGAGCAAATGTGGGCAAGCCCCATTTGGGCTTGCCCCTGTTCCTTCTGCATGGGTCCCATAGCGGCGTTCCTCGAGCTAATGCAGAGCACATTCCTGTATCCAAACCGCAAGAGGCCTTTGTCGGATATTTAACGGCAATCCAACCTAAATGTGGGCTCTTTATGGTAAAGCCCTCATACATCCGAAATGAGGCCGCCCCCATAAATTCTTTGTGGGACCTACATCGGCCGTAGTGGGGCAAAAAAAATGGATATGCCCACATGCTGCCCCAATCGGCCCCATGTAGATTACTTGAGGGCAGGTGAAATATGAATAAGACCTCATTTTGGGCAAGCCCTCGTGAAGCCCAAATGAGGCAGCCTTAGCTAAACCGCTTTAAGTCCCACATAGGCTGTAATGGGGCTGGAAGGCGGGCGTGCCCTCATAGTACCAAGATTGGTCCCTTGTGGGAAATTTGAAGGCACGTGCAACCGCAGGTGGGCTCTAGGCTCAAAAGAAAAACACCCAGCCCACTTGGGGCTGCCCGCACAAAACTGCTTTATATCCCACATGGGCTGTAATGGGGCTGGAAGGCGGGCAGGCCTGCATGGTACCAAAATCGGTCCCTTGTGGTGAATTTGAAGGCACGTGCAACAGCAAGTGGGCTTTACGTTCAAAAACAACACCCAGCCTAATTGGGGCTGCCCACACAAAAATTCTGTAGGTCCCACATCGGCCACAATGGGGCTACAAGGCGTGCGTGCAATTGTGTAATGATTCTTTCCAACCTTTATTTGTATTAGATACTGCCCTATATTACTATTATAGATGATTTGTATAATAGTTGCTGCCATGTTTAGTCGGTTAGAAATATTACGTGGCTTTAGTTCTCGCCCTCATGCAAATTGCGCTAAAAATACTAAAACATACTGATTGCTAACTGTTGCTCCTAATGTGGTTGCTGTGGATAGCCTGCAACACTCAGCACTAAATTACTGTTCAGAACACCCGCAGGGGGCACCGGTTAAAGCCGGTGTTTGTGTGTTTTGTGCGACACCACGGACCCCGAGCACCCACGTTTAGCCGTGCGTGGCATCGTCGTGTCTGGGGAAAAGGGGATACTAGTGGTTGAGCCGATGCCGAGTGTTTGGACCTTTAAGGCCCCTCGGCGGAGGCAACACACCACTTTGTCCCACGTTTCCCATAGACGGCACCTGCGGCCTGACCCGACGGTGGGAAATCGGCAGTCGCCTTTTCCTGTCCTCCCCTCCATCTTTTGCTTTCCTGTCCTCTTGCTTACAGCTGTTCTGTCTCCTCCTCTTTTCTTGGTTTTTTCATTTTCCAGGCGGCAAGGGTTAACCTTGTGTGGCTAACCACCCTGTGTTACGCCATATTTGGTTATAGTCAGGGTGTAAGGCTGGCGTGGGCTGGACTTCCTCGGAAGCTCCTGTCCCTTCCCCTTGTCGGGCTCGGTGTTGGGCGGCCTGCACTCTGGCCGCACATCAACATTATATTATGGCTTCTTTACTCTCGCATGATCCATCCCGAAAAAGGGGTCGCACCGACGAAACCTCTAAATTCTTCCTGAAAAACTCGGACAGGTTCCCACGATTTCATGTAGTACACAGTGACAACGCCGAGAAAACGGCTAGACAAATCTCACCTTTCATAGTGACCAAGACACTGACAGAAGAAATAGGTCAGGGTTACAACGTGAAAATCTTCCGAACGGAGACCTTTTGTTAGAAATCTTCTATAATCATCAACATGAAAAACTGTCCACATTAAAGTCTTTTGGAGAAATCCCAGTGACCATCAGTCCACACCGTTCTCTGAACACTGTCCGCGGAGTTATCTCTGACGATGACCTCAGATCCCTAACCGAAGAGGAACTTCTAGAAGGCCTCAAAGACCAAAACGTAACAGATGTTTATAGAATAAAAATGAGGCGTTATGACAACGAGATTCCGACCAAGCACCTTTTCCTGACATTTGCACAAAGTATCCTCCCCGAATCAGTCGAAATCGGCTATGTGAAACTTCAACTCAGGAAATATATTCCAAATCCTCGCCGCTGTTTCAAGTGCCAACCCTATGGTCACGGCTCCCAGACCTGCCGCGTCCAGCCGAGATGTGCAAAATGTGCTTCCCATGAACACGATTCCCAGAAATGTGAGGTTCAGACACATTTGTGTGCCAACTGTGAGGGTAGTCATCCTGCCTATACACGCACATGCCCAATATGAAAACAGGAAAAGGAAATCATTACCATCAAGGTCAAAGAAAACATAACTTTCCGGGAAGCACGAAATCATGTTCTGTCAAAAGAACCTGCCTATTCTGTTGTGGCACAACAGGGCACTGAGCCACAACAGACTCTGACACCTGCCCAGGTTTCACACAGTGAACCGGGAGCAGGGCCATCCGTGCCCTTGGTGCCTGCGGCCAGCGCTGCGCCACCACCAGAAAAACAGGCTGCGCAGACCCCCAGGTTAGGCGGCCTCAAGGCCTCTTACCACGCGGTGAGGGGAAATACAAACGCACCTGTGCGGTCCGCACGGGCGTCCAGCGTGTCAGAAGACGAGATGGACACAAGCCAAGGCAGTCCTCTGCCGTCGACGTCAAACGGACGGCGCAGCTCCTTGGATCGACAAAAACGAGAAAAGCCCAGAATCAGAGGGCCTGAAAACAAAACTTAGCTTTCTCTACTCATTTAATACAAAATGGCTTTTTTACAATGGAACTGCAGAGGACTTTTAACTAATATGAATGACATAAAACACTTATTGGCCACTCACTCACCACTGCAGCGGTGCAGCGGTGGCGTAGCGGTAGAACATCCGCCTCGCATGCAAGAGGACCGGGGTTCAAATCCCGGTGCCGCGCAATTCTCCACCGGATGACAAAAAAAAAAAAAAATCCGCGTGTCGATGGAATTGCATATACAGATTTGGGGTGCGACCTGATGCCGGTAAACACCTCCGGCAACGCACTGCCTCACCAGAACAGGAGTTGGCCACCCTGGTGCAGTAATTGGCCACAACCTCCTATGATAAGCTCCATAAAACCCCGGCCCTCAGTCACCAGCGGCTGCGGAACAACTGACCACGGCGGCGGTCAGACCTGTGACGCAGCAGGGGGTGCTAAGAAAGCCTGGCTCCGCTGGACAGGCCGCCATTGGAAACTGACCCTGGCAACGTTTAATGCTAGAACCCTAGCTAATGAAGCTAGTTTAGCAGTGCTGTTAGAGGAACTAGAGGGCATGAAATGGGATGTCATAGGGCTTAGTAAGGTTAGGAGGCCGAATGAGGCATATACTGTACTGAAGGATGGGCATGTACTGTGTTATCGAGGTTTACCAGAGAGGCGACAACTAGGAGTAGGTTTCCTTGTCAATAAGTATATAGCGGGTAATATAGATGAATTCTATAGTATTAATGAGAGGGTTGCAGGCGTCGTAATTAGGCTTAATAAGCGGTATAAACTGAAGGTTGTACAGGCCTATGCACCTACATGTAGTTATGATGACCATGCAGTTGAAAGCTTCTATGAAGATGTAGAATCGGCAATGCGAAAAGTAAAGACGCAGTATACTGTACTAATGGGCGACTTCAATGCCAAGGTAGGGAAAAAACAGGCAGGAGGCAAGGCAGTAGGTGACTATGGCATTGGTTCTAGGAATAGCAGGGGGGAGTTACTAGTTGAGTTTGCAGAGCGCAATAACTTACGAATCATGAATACCTTCTTCAGCAAACGGAAGAACCGAAAATGGACATGGAAAAGTCCTAACGGAGACACTAAAAATGAAATCGACTTCATAATGTGTTCAACCCCCGCCATTGTGCAGGATGTAGAGGTAATCGGGAAAGTTCGATGTAGTGACCACAGGATGGTGAGGTCCCGAATTAGCCTAAATCTGAAGAAGGAACGCAATAGATTAGTAAGAAAGAAACCCATCAACGAATTAGCGGTGAGGGGGAGGGCAGAAGAGTTCAGGATCTCGCTACAGAATAGGTATTCAGCTCTAACTGAGGATGGCGACATTACCCTAGAGGCAAGGAACAATAATTTCAGAGATATCATTACTGAGTGCGCGGTAGAAGTAGGCGGTAGGATAGTTAGAGAGGATAACGGTAAGCTGTCTAAGGAGACGAAAGATTTGATTAAGAAACGGCAGAGTATGAAAGCTTCCAATCCAACAGACCAGATCGAATTGGCCGAGATATCAAAGCTAATCAATAAGCGCAAGGTGGCCGATATAAGGAAGTATAACATGGAGAAAATTGAGCATGCTGTAAAGAACGGGGGAAGCCTTAAAGCGGTAAAGAAGAAATTGGGCATAGGCAAAAACCAGATGTATGCGATAAGGGACAAGGCGGGCAATGTCATCACTAATATGGACAAGATAGTCAAAGTAGCCGAGGAGTTCTATACAGATCTCTACAGTAGCCAAAGCAGTCAGGACCGTAATGAGCCTTGTGGTTGCAAGAGACAAAATTAGGTCTCAAACATAAGAACGCACTCAAAAATTATACAATCTTCCGTCGCGACCGAGAGCAAGCTCTCAGGCTCTCAGGTGGCGTTGCCATCATAGTGAAAAATGGAGTAGCAGTTCGAGAACACAAACTTAAAACTAAGTTTGAAGCTATAGTGGTAACCTTACAGGCTTTTCAAACTATAACTGTGTCCTGCATATACTTAGAGCCACACCCTAAATTTAGTAGTTATGAATTAGAAGAACTTTTAAAGCAGCTTTCAGAGCCATTTTTAATAGTAGGAGATTTTAATGCACATTCTATCCTTTGGGGCAGCAGAAAAACAGATACGAGAGGCGAAATCATCGAGGATTGTATACTATGTAATAATATCGGTCTCCTTAACACCGGGAAACCAACCTACTGTTCATCTAGTTCAGGCAAAATGAGCTGTATTGATTTATCCCTCAGCTCACCATCAATTTTTACAGATTTTAAATGGGACGTTTTAGATAATCCATACGGAAGTGATCACTTACCTATACTAATCAGCTTAACATCTTCACCACAAATCATCCCATCCAAGCCGCGACGCTAGAAGCTGCATTTAGCCGATTGGGCACTGTTCCGAGAGAAGGCCAGCCTAGAAAAAATTACTCCAGATAAATATAATATATATGAACTAAATGATGCTTACACAAATTGTATCCTTACGGCAGCACATATAGCAATTCCTCAGTCCTGAGGAGTGGTGAAACAAAATTACAAAACCTGGTATTCAAAAGAATGTAAACAAGCAAAAAAAAAACAAAACCAAGCATGGGGAATTTTTCGCAGATACCCAACACAGGACAATTTCGTGAAGTTTAAAAAAGCAAGAGCAAAAGCCTGCTATATCCGCCGCCGCGCCGAAAAAGCCTCCTGACTGAACTATGTAACTGCTATAAACAGCTCAACAACATCAAAACAAATGTGGGAACAGGTTAGTAAGCTAAATGGCAGCTACTCTCCATTTACCATTCCAATTCTAACAGCCCCCGGAGTACAGACAACTATACAAGAACAGGCCGACATTTTAGGTGAATACTTTTCTGCAGTTTCTAGTTCATCACACTACACTCAAACATTCCTGAAACACAAAAACACAGCAGAGAAACAAAAACTTCCTACAAGTAGTGGTACAAAAGAACCCTATATAATAGCTTAATTACACTACAAGAAATACAAAATGTCCTAGCTGCCGGTAAACAAACTGCACCTGGTCCTGACCAAATTCACTGCAAAATGCTCGCCCACTTATCCGAACCTGCCATAGAGGCACTATTAAAATTTTTTAACAAAATATGAGTCCTAGAAAAATTGCCAGAGGCGTGGAAAAAAGCTGTTGTCGTACCATTTTTAAAACCCGGAAAGGAGCCGACATCTCCCGGTAGTTATAGGCCCATTGCTCTCACCAGCTGTTTAGCAAAATCCTTTGAAAGTGTTTTAAACATCAGACTAACTTTTGTTTTAGAATCTCATCAACATTTAAACATTCATCAGTGCGGTTTTAAAAAAGGATGCTCGAAAACTGACCATCTCGTGCGTCTTGAAAACACAATCAGAGAGGCTTTTATACACCGACAGCATTGCCTTGCCGTTTTCTTTGACCTTGAGAAAGCATATGATACAACTTGGAGGTATGGGATATTGCGCGACCTAGCAGATTTAGGCATATGTGGCAGAATGCTAAAGGTTTTAAGTGACTTTTTGTCACATCGGTCGTTTCAAGTACGTCTTGGGACCACTTTATCAAGAACCTTTCTGCAGGAGAATGGTGTGCCCTGAGGGTGCATTTTAAGCACCACACTTTTCGTTGTAAAAATGAATACGATTAGTAAAGTAATACCAAATTCCATAATGTATTCACAAAATGTCGACGACCTTTAAATAGCCTACACATCATGCAACATGTCCACATGTGAGAGACAGATGCAATTACCAATAAATAAGCTAACAAAATGGGCCAGTGAAAATGGGTTTAAATTTTCTCCGCAGAAGACAGTGGCAGTTATGTTCTCGCTCAAACGAGCCATACAGCCCAATCCTACCTTACACCTAAACAAAATCAAATTGCCCATAAACAATAACCATAAATTCTTGGGCATTACTTTTCACAAAAAAACTCACTTTTCTCCCTCACATACCAGCACTAAAGAAGAAAGCCCCCAAATCCCTAAACATCCTAAAAGTCTTTCACGGAAACATTGGGGATCTGATAGGGCATGCCTTTTGCATATATATCGCTCTGTTGTGCGCTTCTCTTTGGACTATGGAAGCATAGTTTATGGATCAGCTAGGCAATCATATTTAAAGAAATTCGATCGAGTGCATAACTTAGGCCTCCGCCTTGCCTGTGGTGCATACAGAACGACGTCCTGTGCGTAGCCTCTATGTTGAAACTAACGAGCCTTCACTGAAAGATAGACGAGCTTTACTTACAAGCGCATATGTCCTCAGAATAAAGTCACAGAAAAAACACTTGTGCTATTCAATAATCACAGCTTGCCCCTTCAGAGTCATTTTCACAAATAGGCCTAAGTCAACGAGGCCATTGATAATGCGGTTTGAAGAGATATGTGGCGAACTCCATATTCTGGACACATTACCGGATATCGCTAAAAACAGCCCTCTACCGCCATCGTGCAATCTTTGCACAATCTGTGATCTCACTCTCACACAGTTTCCAAAGACTAAAACCCCACAGGAGCACATTATTCAGGAATTCCTTAATATTCAGGAAAAATACAGAAGCTTCACAGAGTTCTATACCGATGGATCGAAAACAGCTGTGCACACTAGAAGTGCAGTCGTGCGAGGAGATTCCGAGGAAATAATAAGACTTCCATACTGCGCATCTAGTTTCACTGCTGAATCCCGCGCCATTTATGTTGCCGTAGAGAAAATAATAAAAGAGAATGTTACAAACAGCATTATTTACACAGACTCCATAGCCGTCCTCACAGCTCTAAATCCAAGAAATGCAGCCGCTCCTTTACTGGGAGACATAATACACAGTATAACAACTGCCATTGCTCGAGGAAATAACATAAAATTGTGTTGGGTCCCGAGTCACGTGGGCATTAAAGGCAACGAGAGAGCAGACACATGCGCTGCTAAAGCCCGTGACAAGCCAATAAAAGAGTATAAACATACCTTACAAAGGCTGTATGAAACTTGTACACCACAAACTAAAAGAGAAATGGCAGTCCTCCTGGAATAGTAAAGTGGATAACAAACTAAACCTAGTAAAGCCCATTTTGGGAGAATGGATGTCGTGCCGGCATCAGGAACGTTTCATAGAAGTAATACTATGCCGCCTCCGCATTGGACACACACACCTGACACACAATTTTCTGTTGACAAAAACAGACAAACCTCAATGCGAAAAATGTGGAGAACAACTAACTATTAACCACGTCTTATTATCATGCACAGCTCTCGAAACACTAAGAAAAAATTATTTAACCCCATTTTACAAACAACACATTCCTTTTCACCCAAAACTGATTTTAGGTGAAGATGCACTTGTAGATTTATCTTTCGTTTTCAGTTTTCCAAAAGAAGCAAATGTCTTATGCAAACTATAGAATAAATGAAGTGTGCATCAGTAAACAAATTAAAACCTCATGCTATCCACATTATTGCATTAGCAGCTTATGCGCCATAAGAACCAGCACAACCCATTTCGTAAATAATTTATAAACAGACTCTAGTTAGAACACACGCGTTTTCCCCCTTTGTTTCACACACAAAAAAAAGCCTTGCTCTTGGCGCATGATAGCCTTAGTTGGTTATGCGCCAAAAAAAACCAACACAGCACAACACAACTGTTCAGAACACACATCTCCATAGCCTGAACAAGATATACACGAAGTTATTTAGGCTAGATTAATGTCAAGAATTATTGCAAAATTTATTATTGTGGTGGTTTAGAAAGGGCGGACATGCATAAAATAATTACTTGCATAAAATAATGAAATGTGCATAAATAATAATTGAGAAAACGTGGACAAGGGCTTACCATCAATTTCCTGCGTCGGACCCCTATGAGAATAATGTGGCCAAGCCAAAGTGCGGCTTGCGCTATAGAGCCCGCATCGGTCCTATGTCATTCATTATCTGAGGGGCTAACCGAAATAAAAAAAATAAATGTTGAACCAGTGCGGCTGCCCGAATCTGTTCAAAGTAGGACCATTGTGGGGAGTTGGTGGGATGTGCCTTTTTAGCAATGCGGGAAAAATGTGGGCAGCCCCGCAAGGGCTGCCTGCATCGGTCCCTAGCGGGGCCCATTGGGCCTTTTTGTCGACAGCCCCCTTCATTTCTACGTCGGCCCCTCTTGCAGCAACCACATTGAGCGCACCGGGGCTTTCCTGCGTTACCTACATCGGACCCACCAGGGGCCCCCCTTCATAGCCCACTTTGTGCTACCTGGGATTAGACAAATAACCTCTTGCAATAGAGCTGCAGGAAACGGTGGTTCTTTGAAATTGGCAGGATTTCAAGCTTTCCATAGTAACAAAGGAGACCAAACGAGGGTGGCAACGCAGGTAAAAAGAAATATGGCAGCTCTGGAGCACAACATAGGATTCAGGGACATAAAACACGTTTTTGTAGAGGTATTAGACGGGAGCATCACAGAGCCGAATATTTTCATGCTCAAAGTTTGCAACTCGCCAAAGCAGAAAAAGTTCCAATTCCGAGCATTAATAAAAAAAGCTAAAAATATTTTTGAAGGGCAACCGCTACTAATACAAGATTACTCAGTGCCAAACATGAAGCATGGGGATACAACAGATAATGCCTCAAAAGCAGGCAACTATAGGACGATATTCAGGAGCAAGGCACTGAATAACCACGCAGACCTTCCGATGAAGAGAGAAAATAGTGTCAGCAAAGACACATCTCCGGATCTCACACTTTGAAAGAGCAAAGATGATCTCGAGTAGTACAATCTGGAAGTAAACTTAGGCAGCGACCATTATATCATAGTAATTATTATGGAAGGAGGGCCGAAATCGCGACAAATGAAGAAAAGAAAAAGCACTGAGTGGGACAGGTTTAGAGACTGAAGAACCGCCGAGGAAATTCCACCTATAAACAGAATCGAGGAGTGGTGTAACAGGCTTGAACGAGACGTCCAAAAGCACACCAAATTGTGCAGAGGGAGGATGTTCCAGAGGTGGTAGACAGCCGGCTATTGCAAATGTGGGAAGCCAAGCAGAGTCTCGAAAAAAGACTTAAGGACCAAAAATGAAACAGGTTTCTTGGAAGGAGGATAGCGAAATCTAACATAGGAATAGAAGACCACGCGCAAAACCTATGCGAGAAAAACTGGGGAGACATATGCAATAAAATGGAAAACGAATTGGGTATCGCTAAAACATGGAACATAATGCGACATCTGCTAGGTACAGATAAAACTAAAACGCAAGCTTCCGTTAGGTTGATAAAGGCCAGACACCATCATGAAGCAGCGATATGACTTCCTTAAAGTACACAAAGATCAATATATTTGGAGAAGTAAAGAAAGATATATTAGAATGCAGCAAAGGACACCCAAACCAGCGCTTAGATGTCCCCATAACGGTGCTGAAGTGGTGGCTGAAATCCGTAGATTAAAGACAAAATCTGCCTCAGGGCCTGATGGAATAAAAAACAAGGTGTTAAGGAACTAGTATCACGACTCGATAGTGGTGCTAAGTAACATTTTGCAGAGATGCTTGAATACAAAGGAAATCCCCAAAAAATGAAAATTTGCGGAGATAGTGCTAATACCCAAACACGGAAAACCTCCGATGGTCGATAATTTGAGACCAATATCACTGACATCATGTATAGGTAAACTATTCGAACATGTGATTCGCAGAAGACTGACGAGATATATAGCGGAGAATGAGCTATGGCCCCGGAAGGTCATAGGGTTCAAGTAACATCTTAGAACGCAAGATATTATGCTCAGGCTACACCATGATATTGTAACGGAAGAAATGGTTTTAATACAGGTGAACTTCGTATGAAGGACAGATGCACACGGCTCAGAAAAACCCGGATCACTCTGCGCGTGCCTCGCTTCCGCCGCATCTTCTGCTTTTTCTGCTTCTCAGTGCGCCTCTACGCGGCGTAACAATTCCTGCCGGGCAAACGATTGTCGTCCTCGAGAAAATTAGGCAGATGGGAGATGACAGCGCTTCAGGCGAGCCACGTGAACAAATTGTGTCTTGCAGGATCGGCGGTATTCCGTCGTGACTTTAGTGATAACGTAATTCACGTCATTCAGTTGGTCCAACACGACGAAGGGGCCATCGTACTTGCAGAGAAACTTCTGATATAATCCTCGCTTGCGAATAGGCGTCCAAAGCCATACGTAGTCTCCAGGGGAGTAAGCAACTGCACGATGATGCAGATCGTAGTGTCTTTCCAGCGACTTTGAGTTGTCAAAATGCCTTGCAGAATACGACATTCACTAGATGAGAGAGATTTGTTTACCATGCCCTCAAAACTCAGCACAATATTCAGAGTTGTCTTTCGGGGCTCCTCTTCCGTCGGAAATAATTCCAACGGTATGAGTCACATAATTCTCAAATCCCGCGAGTGTCAAACCAGAAGGAAGACGAACACGCTCTTCTGACACGTTCACAGCACAGAGCTATGCGCGACCATTCTCCGCCTCCACGACGGAGCGTGTCACCAAATTATTTTGTTTTCTCTCCATTCGAGACATCTGGCTCGACGACTACTCAGTGTATACCCATGAAGGATTCAGATGACTTCACGAAGAGAAACGTCGCCGTCATCGCAGGCAGCAGCACATCTTCCTTCAAGACGAGAACCCCTTGATGACTCTGAGACATGTTATCTACTAATGCGGGGATTATGTTCGGCTGCAAATTTCACCGGCACTAAAGTCTAAAGTCGCACCACCCTCGCGCAAAAAGTCAACACCGAAGATAACGTCATGCGCGGCTGTCACGAAATCGGCGCACATTTTTATCAAGCCGGCGCAGCGCGAGGCCAGTGCGGCGCCGCATGGAGAGAAAAGCAGCGCGTAGCTTTGTACGCGTTGCGTCATCCTCTTTCCCATTGTCAGGGAATGACGGTGGTTCATTGGATTGGAATTTGCCCGACCTTTCGAGAACATTCTACGGGACCTAGCCAATGAAGACGCGCGGCTCGACGGGAGGAACAGAGAGCGTTCTAACCAGCGAATCTAAGTGTGTGTGCGCGCTAGCTTTGGCGCGTGTAACAGACAGACGCGGCGCGCCCTATCTAAAGAGTCCGCACCGCTTGTTAGTCAGTCAGTCAGTCAGTCAGTCAGTCAGTCAGTGGTTGCGGCATGTCGGCTTGTGCTTCCGCTGGACTCCCGGGGATCACCCGCTGCTGGCAAGCCCACGGACCTGCGATGGAGCGGCGCTCGTTTTGCATGGCGGCCACATCGTGACTCCCGAGGCGCCGGACTGCAACAGTGCCCGGTGAACAATTTGGTGTTTGATCTGTTGTAAATCCTCTGTGTTATAAAATACCTCTATAGTTGTAAGCTTAGCGTTTGTTTTAGAGCGCAGCTCTTTGGCGTCCCTTCCTGGGTTTCGCGTCGGCGTCGCCGTCGGCCTCGTAACCAATTCCGCCCCCCCCCCCCCAGCGCTAGCAGCGACCGACTGATACCGCTGGATGCCACTGACGCCGCTAGAGAGTCAAGATAACGTGACTCCCCGCTCCCCGCTAAAACATTGAAGTGCTAAGCAAGAATAATCAGGATGGGTGAGTGGAAGAACAGTTATGAAGAATGAGAAAATCAAGGGAGTAAACACACCAGAAACCGGGAAGTAATAAAAGAAATTCCACAGACGATAACTCGTTTCATATCAGTCAGCAACCGGTTGCTTGTGGTAATAAAGCAAAAAGGGTTAAAACACCTACATGTGGCCATCAAGGAATTCAAATTCGCTTTCAAGAAGGTTGATAGAAGGTACGCTGACGCAATCCTGACCGGCCTTCCTAATGAAGTATGCCTCCATGACTTCGCGCTCAGTTTTTAGAGCGCAGCTCTTTGGCGTCCGTTCCTGGGTTTCGCGTCGGCGTCGGCGTCGGCGTCGGCCTCGTAACCTGCTCCGCCCCCCTTTCATCCCCCCAGCGCTAGCAGCGACCGACTGATACCACTGGATGCCGCTGACGCCGCTAGAGAGTCAAGATAACGTGACTGCATAGAACACCGTCGCCGCCATGCAGAAAGAGGAGGGGAGGGTCCCCCCCCCCCTGTTCCTGTGTGGCGGATAGGGTGCTCTTCAGTTGCCGACGCGCCGGTTATTTCAGGTAGGCCCCGGCACGTCGACGAATACGTGACCACCTTTCCACGGCTAGACCTGGTTCTTGGTGCCTCGGAAGCGAGGGTATCATATTGTTTGCGTCAGCATCAGCGGCGTTGTCCCTGAAACCAACTCCGCACCTGGGCAGACTCACTATCGGCGTCAGCAGCATCAGTCAGTCGCTGCTATCTCTTCCCTCCTCCCTTTATCGCGTTGTCCGCTTGCTGCGCGCGCTTCTGCCCCCATCGTTTGCCGCTGGATGTACACGCCGCCCCCCTCCCCCTCTTCCTGCGAGTCTCCGGTTGTCAAAGCGCCGGCTCGAATTCAATTCCTTTCTTCGCTCCTCCTCCAATGCAACCCCTGTG
This sequence comes from Amblyomma maculatum, assembly GCF_055883805.1. Taxonomy (NCBI): domain Eukaryota; kingdom Metazoa; phylum Arthropoda; class Arachnida; order Ixodida; family Ixodidae; genus Amblyomma; species Amblyomma maculatum. The sequence goes on from NC_139346.1 coordinate 77,577,135, forward strand.
TGGTGGCAATCAGAGAGCCAGATCGGTGGCGGCGGATCTGTATATGTGCACCGCCCGAGCCGAAATTCCCGCTGCCGCTCGCCACTGCGGAATTATCTGCCAGTTCTTTCTGAGCCATGAGCGAGACGAAAAAATTCTGTGATAGCGCATACATGTGTTGCTCGATTTCTTTGCCTCAATCTATCGAAAAGGTGAAACAGCTTATTTGCTGCGCTCAAATTTCGCATTAGGAAGTAACGTAATCGTCGGTAATTTTTTTTCTGTGAACCTCTCATCTGTGCAATTTTAGTGTTTGTGTATTCCTCTGTATCGTCTCTTGCTGTGTATAAAGGTTGTTTTCTTTGTTACTTCTGATTCCGATCCTTACTCTGGCTTGAACCGGCGACGGGTGGGCACCAAATGACCACCCCCTTCTGTCACTACAAGGTAGTTGAATTCCGGCTGAGCTTGCCACGCAGGTCGAGGGTAGCTCCTTTGCGACCGGAACAGCTACTCTCACTCACTCTAAGGGTGTCTGAGAGTGTGCGCACAGTTGAGGGTGCATCGTTAATAATCCCTCTAATTATTAACGGGTGACAATCATTCTGGCGTCGGCGAAGGACGTTTGGTGCACTCAAGCACAAAGGACGGAGAACGATTTGGAAGAGTTTACGAACAGGTAGTAAACTGTGTAACAGCAGAGCGATAGAGAAAGGTACCGCGCTGAAGCGGGTGTGAAGGTCCATTAGGCAGTGCTATGTGTTAGCATTAGGCAGTTCAGATTGAATATGAATCTCAAGGAGATTATTGCGTTGGGCCTGGAGAAAGGTCTTAAAGGAGCTGAACTGCGGGAATGGGTGGACCGAAAAGAAAGGGAGGTTCTAGAACGGGCTAAGAAGGAAAGAGAAGAGGCTGAGAAAGAAAGAGAGAGGCAAAGAGAAGAACGAGAGAAAGAATGACTCAGGAAGCGAGCCGAAAGAGAGAGAGAATGCAATAGAAAGCAAGCAGAGGCAAAGAGACAAGAAGAAGAAAGAGAGAAAGAATGGCTCAGAAAGTGAGCCGAAAGAGAGAAAGAATGGCACAGGAAGCAGGTAGAAAAAGAAAAAAGAATTCTTAAAACAGAGAAATATCCTTCTGAAAAAGCTGGCTGAAGTTCAGCTGTTAAAAGGCATCACCGAGGCTATGGAGGTTACCTTTCCTTGCATTAGGAGGTATAGTGAAACAACTGATTCGTTGCCAGCCACAGGTGCTGCAGAAACTAGCTCCAGCAGCCAGAAGTAGGTTGTGGAACAGCATGTTCCTGCAACAGCAATTTCAGAAGAAGAGTTTACTGGAACAAAAATTTCTCAGGAAATTGAGATTGTGCCCTCCGAGACGACAGGTTGCACAGAAGCTGCAACGGTAGTTGTTGAGCCAGAATGCTCTTTCATGTACTCTGCGCCTGTAGAGAAAGGGCAGGATTCTGGCTCCACGTCTGGTTGCATGACCAAAGGAAAGGAAGAGCTGTTGAATAACAGCAATACCGAAAGCTCCGATGGAGTTGAAACTGAAGACAGCATTCTTCCAGGAACTCAAGAGCAGGATTCGAGCGACGGCTCTACTACCAAGGAGGTTCTTCGCACTGAGAAAGATGAGAAACCCCCTCCCACCGAGAAAGATGAGGAAGGCTTTTTCTCAGAGGAAAACGGCAGCACAGATCCTAGACTGACAGATTCAGGTATGGAAGAAATCGAAGGCTGCACTGAGATGAAAGAATTCAGAGAAAACTTTAAGGAAAAAGAAGTTAATAAATGTGAAGAGAATGAACTCCCAGTAGAAAAGGAGCCCTACTTTAAGACGTTACGACTGAAGGTCGTAAAGAAAAGGAGGAAAATGGAAAGAATCAAGGGAGAACAAAATTATACTCAACGAGATACCCCATCAAGACCACAGTGTCCTGAACATGCAAGTGAATCCGGAGCAAACCTGCCTCGACCAGCAGTGCGAAAAAGGAAGGCGAAAATGAAGAGAAAAGAATCCAAACCTGCGAAGGCAAGTGAAGTCGAGCAAGAAAGCTCACGAATGCAAACAAGGAAGCAGTTCATGAACGACTGGAAGCGCAAGCGCATAGTATGTATCACCAGCCGGGAAGGAATGAGACTGCCTAATAGAAGTGGTCCTAGGCATGTTAGCGCTAGTTCTGGCCAAGCTTCCGATCGGAAAGCAGAACTCAAGAGTAGAGCGAGGAGCGAGATAAAATTGCGAATGAGAAGTATCATTAGAACCAGAAAAGGAGCCAGGACACGCGTGAGAAAGAAGCGCCAGTGCTTCGTAAGAAAGAGAACTGGCGCGCTGGATAGTTTGAGAAGAGCTCACCTGTTCGAAGGAAGAGCCACAAGTCGTTTTCGGAAATATAGGCAAAAGCATAACTTGGGTTTGTGCGCTTCACATTTGAACTTTGTGTTTCTGTGTTGTTGATTCTTATGTGTATCCGACGAGAGTGTTGCTATGTTTGTGAACATCATGGCATTGATGTGTGAATTTTGTAATGTGTTATTACAGTTTGTGAAATTTGTGCAATGTGTGTGATGTGGACATTTGCCCCATATAATTTGTGAGCGCATGCATGTGCGCGCGATGTTCGTGGTGGTTGTGAATATTGTAGGACAATATTCTTTAAGGGAGGGGCAGTGTCACGAAATCGGCGCTCATTTTTATCAACCCGGCGCAGCGCGAGGGCCGTGCGGCGTCGCATGGAGAGAAAAGCCTCCTTCCCCGCGCGAGAGAGCTCGTAGCTTTGTACGCGTTGCCGTCATCCTCTTTCCCATTGCCAGGGGATGACGGTGGTTCATCGGACTGGAATGTGCCCGACCTTTCGAGAACATTCTACGGGACCTAGCTAATGACGACGCGCGACTCGACGGGAGGAAGAGAGAGCGTTCTAACCAGCGAATCTAAGTGTGTGTGCGCGCTAGCTTTGGCGCGTGTTAACAGATAGACGCGGCGCGCCCTATTTAAAGAGACCACGCCGCTTGGGTAGTCAGTCAGTTAGTCAGTGGTTACGGCATGTCGGCTTGTGCTTCGGCTGGACTCCCGAGTACCACCCGCTGCTGGCAAGCCCACGTACCTGCGAGGGAGTGGCACTCGTCTTGCATGGCGGCCACATCGTGACTCTCGAGGCGTCGGACTGCACCAGTGTCCGGTGAACAATTTGGCGGTTGATCTGTTGTAAATCCTCTGTGTTATTGAATACCTCTTTAGTGGTAAGCTTAGCGTTTGTTTTTCTGTAAACCTCTCATCTGTGCAATTTTAGTGTTTGTGTATTCCTCTGTGTCATCTCTTGCTGTGTATAAAGTTTGTTTTCTTTGTTACTTCTGATTCCGATTCTTACTCTGGCTTGAACCAGCGACAGCTGGGCACCAAACGGCCACCCCCTTCTGTCACTACAAGGTAGTTGAATTCCGGCTGAGCTTGCCACGCAGGTCGAGGGTAGTTCCTTTGCGACCGGAAAAACTACCCCCCCCCCCTCACTCTAAGGTTGTCTGGAAGTGTGCGCACCGTTAAGGGCGCATCGTTAATAATCGCTCTAATTATTAACGGTTGACAGCGGCGCGTCTCAATACAACAATTTCTGTCACATAGCACCCGTCACCAATTACAACTGAAACTCAGCACAGGCCAACCGGAACTAAAGTTTCACCCCAACTCCACAAAACGTGGTATTTTTGTTCCAACAAACATAACTTTCTGTCGAAGGCCGTTCGTATGTGGAAGGCTCATAATGACACAGCGGCACCAGTGTCAACCAAAGCATCCGTTTAAACATTGTCTACACACACTGACACTTTCGTTAGCATGACGATAGGTAGTAGTATTCGTGAAATTGACCATCCGGCGACCTTACCTCCATCGGTCGCACCACCTAGTTCCCTGCGGTGGAGAAACAAACCGGCGACGTGGGGATGGCGAACAGGGTTGTCGCTACGGCGGGGAAGTGTTGAGGCGATCGGACACAGGGGAGTCATTCCGTGCGTGGCGTTCAGGGGAAGAGGGCCGATAGAAGGTAGCGGGTAACTGCTGCTCTCACTGGGCACCATTCGTGAAGCGCAGTACTCGTTAGACTCGGGGTCGGGTAATTTGACGACGCGGGCAAAAGCGGGAGATATGTCCGCTGCCCTCCCCCCTCCCCCCCCCCCCCCCAGCCGTAACATACGGGTGGCTGGCGGCTCTGGTAGTTCACTTCGGATCCCTTGGAGGCCGAGATGGGGCGACAGGAGCGCGACGAGGAGCTCAACCAGGCACTTCATACGGATGGGCTGAACGATGCTAGAAATAAGGGTGCGATGTTGGTTGCAGGGTCCGCTCCTTGCCTTTGTTGTAAGATGGTTCGCTGTTATTTTGTGCAGCTCATGGCGTGCGTTGTTCCCATGATGATATGGACCTCGATGTCGGGGGGTAAGGTACATCGAAATTTATACGTTGTCGCTGAATATCCACCTCCTCGCGTGTATAATCCTCCTGATCATAGAAGCAATGTCTTCAGCCTCCGGAATGTCGATGCTGGCAACAGTTGTCCCATTTGAAAGACGGCCAAATTTGGGCGCTATCCGACGTGCCTTTAACGCCTCAAATGCCTAGCACTGCTTGATGACATCTGCTACTGTGGCAAGGGTGTCCCGCACAATAAACAAGTTGTACACATCTTCAGGAATCCCCTTGAGAAGGTGCCCTACCTTGTCTTCTGACCTCTGCCGGTTTACAATGCGACAAATTTTCAATATTTCGTCGATATAACGTGTGCAAGCATCACCGGGCAGCTGGGCTCTCTAGGAAAGCTGATGCTCAGCGTGTTCCTTCTTCGCAAGGGTACCCCTAAAGGACTTCGTAATTTCATCACCGAATCCGTCCCAGGTCGTCAGGATTTCTTTGTGGTTATCACACCAAGCCAGAGCCGTGCCAGCGAGGAGCAAAACAACATTGTACAGTTCCTGCGGTTGTACTTGCTGCATCTTTCGTAATGTCGGAGCCATTTCTCAACGTCATCTTCGGGCTCAACAGGGAACGTACGCGGCTCTCGCTGGTGGGGAAAGGCCGTCGTCTCGTCAGGTCGCTGTTCATGAGTCTGCGTCATGCGGGTGGTAGCCATTGAAAGGTACTGTTGAGGAGATAAAAGTGGAAAACCTGCTACACGACGGCTGCGACGAGGTACTGGCGGATCCAGAACGCCTTTACACAGCGCCTAGCACCGAATGTAACGGATGAAATGGTTTTAATACGGGTGAACACCGTATGAAGGACGGACGCACACGGCTCAGAAAATCCCGGATATGTCTGCGCCCGCCTCCTTTTCTCCGCTTCTTCTACTTCTCAGTGCGCCGCTACGCGGCGTAACAATATAGTAAAATCAAGATCAAACGATGGCAAAGTTATCTTAGGATTGGACCGGAAGAAAGCATTTTACTGGGTAAAGCACGATGCTATTCTGCAGCGCCTCACGCATATAAATGTAGGGGAAAGAATTTATGAATATATAAGACACATAAACTTTCTAACGGACAGAAAAGTACAAATAAGATGCCAGGGGATAGAATCTCGGATATTCCAACTGGGGAGCAGGGGCACACCACAAGGAACGGTGCTATCGCCCATACCTTTAAAAATGCGTGTACGACGAGAAAAGGTAAGGAAAACAGAATACATAAAGGTCAGCCTATATCGGGTGGCGTGACCATTTGTAGAAACAAAGGTAGCGATGCTGAAATCGAGCACAAATTGTAAGAGGCGGTAAACAATATTATAGAATGTGTAAAAGAGAGGGGCATGAAATGTTATTCAGAAAACTCGGAGTTGTTTGTATACAATCCGAAACACCTACGGTAAAAAGAAGTGCTCGTAAATACAGAAGTGGAGGATCAAGCGGCCCCGAAAATCAAGCAAATGGGGGTGATAGGAATGGTTCTATAAAGAAATGAATACAACGAATAAAAGATAGACACTGGATGGACAGGTCATACAAACGACAAAACCTTATAAGGAGAATAAGAAATAAAAATGTATCCTTAAGGAAAGTAACCCATTAAGGCTCATACAAGCTTTCGTATTAGGCCAGGTCGGGTATGCCATGCCATACTTACAGCTGAAAAACGCCGAAAAATATAGGATCGATTACATGATCAGAAAATGCATTAAAAGAGCAGTACACCTCCCGGCAAGTACCTTCACAGACAGCCAAATGACGCTCGGAATACACACTTTAGATGAAATAAATAAGGCAACACTAACTACACTATGAAAAAGGCTAGAGAAAACTAGGCGCGGCAGGAAGATATTGAGGGAAATATGTATACAACCGAAGGAATGCTGGGACAAGAAAGAGAAAATGAGAGAGAAGCACCAGAAACGGATCTGTATCCCCCTGTACCGAAGAACACGCAGCCTGAATATAATAAGCAAACACGAGAGAAAAGGGCAGAAACACAGACACGAAGATTCTAGGTAAAAAAGGAATGTAGAATTTCATATGTAGACACTGCGTACTGCGACAAAGGAAAAATGAATGCAGTCGTAGTCATTGGCAAGCGAGAAATGGTTAAAGCAATCTCTATGACAACAAGATCGATACAGACAGCGAAAGAAGCTGCAATAGCAATAGCTCTTGCTCAGACCAAGGCAAAATGCATACTCAGTGGCAGAAAAAGCGCAATCAGAAACTACACCGCAGGAGTCATAGCGACGATCGCAGGTACAATTCTCGATCTTGAAGACCACTGTCTTCGCCCCGGAAAGCGGGAGGGTCCGCGAGGCGCAATCCGTACGACGGACAACCACAGACCAAATTGGGTGAACCACTTTTACTTTGGGCAAACACAAGGAGAATAAAAAAATCGCTGCTTTTGCGATAAACAAAAACAACGAAAGCCGCGGAAGTGTGAAGTTAACAATCTTCACCAAACAGAAACGTTGAAAGGAACAACAGCTCAATCAGGCACTCACGCCGAACGTCCAGAATCAGCGGCCAAACACGGCAACAACGAAAAAATGCTCCGTCCACGTAAGCCTCGCCAAACGCTGTCTACGCCGGACGAAGCAAAAAAGCCCTGGACCCTTATCGCGCTGCATTCTTATCAGGAAACCACTATCCCGGCGCGCTTTTTACGTGATTGCTGTGCCGTGGCCTAGAAGGAAAAAAAATGAGCACTCGGAGAGGATTAAGAATCAAAGTCCAGAAAATCTTCCCGGTCTGCGGCCGGTGGGACAGCAAAGTCCGCCAGCATGCAAGGCTGGTCGTCGTTGGGTGTCCCAGGCTCCAGTGCCTGTTGAAGAATATCGTTTAGCAGTTGCTGCTCCTGGTGGCCGGTGCTGGCGACGTGTGCAGCCTGCGACATTAGACAAGTGTCGCAAAGTCATCACCAGCCGACGTTAGCTTCCTCTCCGAGGGGGCGGAGAGGATCGTCGCGGCACAGGCCATCGGCATTGCGGCCGGTGAATGGTACCGGCGCCGGTAGACAGCCCCTCTTTGGGCGCTCCTGAAGGTGCCAGGGGGCTGCCGAAAAAACCTCGTCTCCGTGCCACCTCCGATGTGGCAGCATGTTGCCACGTCCCGTCTTCGGCCTGTCTCCTCCAGCGTCGCCGCTTGTTCCTGTCGATGTGCTCGGGGGAGCAGAGGAGGGCGCGGATCGTATGGATACCGGGTGGTTTCGCGACGCCGACGGCGGTTTCGGTGGTCCCATCCGGAGTGGCTGCGCCATCTTGGGTTGAACCGCTCCATTCTGCGCAAGGTGAGAACGCAGCACGACAAGTGCCGGAATACCATGATTTGGAGATTACGTTTATGGTATCCACCAGCACGCAATATGTTTTCAACTCTTGTAATGCCAAGGTAGGCTATGTGGGTAATATGCGCTCGTTGCACGCTCTTAGGTCAGACACGTTTATGGACCCTATTACACGACAACCGCGTTTTTTACGCAGAAGATAAGCCAAACGAGAAATGCGCTTTGCTACTACGTAAGGACCATCTCATCGTGGCGCGAGGGGTGGCTGCAAACTCCTTTGCTGCGTCGCTGAGAGGGTGCGTGCGGCGAAGTACTTTTGTGAACTCCAATGTTCGTCTGCCCTTGTTGTATTGGCTGCAATGTTCCAGGTGGACGAGGTCCAAGTTCTCTCTGGCCTCCCTCAGAGTTCCGGCAAGCAGCTGGATAGGTCCTGGGTGAATCTGGAATAACTGGGAGTCTGGATCAGAGTCATGGGTAAGAGTATGTTCAATAGGAAATCGAAGCTCACGACCAAGAAGTATAGCCGCCGGCGTAAAACCCGTTCACCTGTTTACTGTGGTTCTTGTAGCTAGGGCCATTTCCTGCACATGGGAATCTGTCTTTGTAATGGTCTGTGAAAGCAACGAGCATGGTTTTCAGGTTTCGGTTAACCCGTTCTGTTATGTTAGCCCGAGGGTGGTAGAGAGTAGTCTTTTTATGCTGTACCCGAGAGCTTTGCAGGTGTCAGCAATACCCTGCATGTGAAGTACGTGGCATTGTCAGTGATCAGCTGCGCCGGAAAGCCGAACATAGTGAATGCGTCTAGGAGCTTATTCAAGATTACTTTCGTGTCCTGATTACGCAGCGGGTATTATTTTACCCCTTTAGAGAAATGGTCAGTGACCACTTGCAAGTACCGGTTTCGTTTCACCATTACGTCGCAGGCAACAATTTTCCACGGGTAACAGCTCTCTGCGGGTTGCAAGGAGCCCGGTGGTTTCCCTCCCCTTGGCTTCAATGTCTGGCATGTAAGACAAGTACGGACGTATGTCACGACATCCTTTCTCATGCGAGGCCAAGTTGCGATGCGACCCAACTTTTCATATGTTTTCTTGCCATCGCTAGAGCCCGCAAGGCGTGTGTCGTGAAAATACTCTAAAAAGAGCTTGCGGAGGCTCTTCGTTATAACAAAGCGAAACGGGTACTCACCACTGTCCGTGTCGGCAGCGGGTATATACCGTAGGAGAAGTCCATCCTTGGCTTCCAAGAAGCAGTCATAACTGCCGGTAGGCGCTGTGCTTCCTGCAGGGTTGCTGCTGTCCAGGCCATTTCGTATCTGAATGCACTGAAGATCCTTTCACTGAGCTTCGAGCAGCTGTTGATGGGAAACCAGTGTGCCCCATGCATCAGAAGCTTCTGACATAACCAGGACTTGTGGTGCTTTTTTGCCACCTGCAGGTTAACGGAGCTCGGGACAAGGCGTCAGCTGCCTTGTTGAAGGTGCTTTACTTGTGTTCTACCCTGTAATTATACTTTTGAAGAACGAGCGCCTAGCGGGCTAGACGGCCGGCTGATTTTGCAGCTTCGACAGCCAAGATAATGCCTGATGATCGATCTGAATCGTAAACTAAGCCCCATCCAAATACATGTGGAACTAGCGCAAATACAATGGCCAAGCAAGCTTTCTCTATTACAATGTAGTTTCGCTCCGGTGATGAGAGTGTGTAACTTGCAAATGCCAAGGGGCAAAGCTTTCTTTCGTGTTCCTGAAGCAAAACAGCACTGATTTCATACTCACTTGCATCACTCCCCACTGTAAAGGGCCGGTTTAGGTCCGGGAGCCGCAGACGAGCAGTATCGGCGATAGCCGTTGGCAGCGCCCGAAACGATCCCTGCTCCTCGTCTCTCCAGGACCATTGGGCACCTTTCCGGAGAAGCTCATGAAGGGGTCTTGCCTTGTCCGCGCAGTTTGGGATGAAGTGGCGTTAGAAACCCACCATGTCCAATAATTGTTGCAGGCTCTTGACGTTTGTTGGTGGTGGCAGCTGCAATATGGCGTGTACTAATCTGTGTACTAAGCTTCTTTCTGCTGATAGGTTTCGTATTGGGCGAGCAAAGCAATAATAATATAAATCGCTTGCTCACAGGAAGAAAAAGACAGTATCTGTCACACTTGTTTCTGTGGACACCTGACCGCGCAGGAAGGGAAGGTAGGTGGCAGTGAAAGTGCAAAGACAGAAAGAGGAGCCGTAGTGGAGGGCGGTGGAGTAATTTCGATTACCCGGGGATTTTTTACCTGCACTGACATGGCACAGCACACGGACGTCTATTCATACCGCCTCCATCTAAACGCAGCCGCCGCGGTCGTGATCGAAACCAGGTACTCCGGCCTAATAGTCGTACGCCTTGCGACTGCACCACCGCGACGGGGCAAAAAAAGACGGCCATGCATCACGCAATTTCTGGCGGCCCATGCAGCCCAGGAGTGAAGGTTCGACTCAGGAATGAAAGGAAAATAAAGACACGCGGGTGATATAGCTACGGGTAAACCTAGTGTGTAGTGATAGCTTAATACTCCCCCCTTCTGCACCTCTTCCACTCTATTATTCACTGCCACCTACCTTTTTCTTAAGACTAGGTTAAGTTTCCGCAGAGAATTTGGATAGATATAGCACCTTTTCTTCCCTGTGAACTAAATTGAAATGCCTCTGATGCCTGCTGCACTGAGTCTGCTTCTAAATGATGTGTCGTGTGGCGTTCCAGGAAACGTCACATGAATAGTGCCGCACGGACGCCTGGATCGATAGCCAATGGGGTAACCTTGTCTGTTGACGTCATCTCCAGTCGTCACCACATCACCGGATGTGATGTCATTATGACGTAACTCCTGTTCATTAGACATGACCGGGAGTGATGTCATGGTGAGGTCACATCCAGTCATGGTGCCACAGCCGATGGCATCACAGTCTAGTAATGTCACAACTACTCATTGCGATTACTCGTGACAATTCAGTCAGGCCTAATGACTAATTATCTCTAGTTAGTGACTAGGTATTTACTATTCAATCCAAACCAGTTCAATCTAATTTAGTCCAATCCAATCCTGTCCAATGCTGAGTACATGTTCGACAGAAATGCGCAGCTGACTAGTCTTCACCGCTACATCATCCTCACGCTAAAGAAGAAGAAAAATTAAAGATCACTGCAGAATCTGTATTGGAGTAATGCGAAAGCGCGGATGATGCTGTTTGTTGCTTCTAGTTGCTTCTAGTTGCTTAATTCACTTCTTGTGTGCTCATTTTAGTCCTTGGTACATTAAAATTGCGCGCCAGTCCATTTGTATGCCCTTTTTTGGCTCTACTTCTGGTTGCGCGACGTCACATTTTCTACGTCACAATAATTGACTTGAGATTCATCAAAATTAGAGGTTAAGCAGGAGACTGGTGCCACCATCAGATCAAAGTCTAAGCAATAGGGAGGCAGTCGAATGGCGGCGCCGGCAAGCTGGGAACTTTGTACCGGTCTGGGCATATTATGTCCAGATGGACGATAGAAAAAAACGATAAATGCAAGACAGAAATGCGCAGCTGACTAGACTTCACCGCTACATCACCCTCACGCTAAAGAAGAAGAAAAAAGTAAAGAGCACTGCAGAATCTGTATTGGAGTAATGCGAAAGCGCGGATGGTGCTGTTTGTTGCTTCTGGCTGCTTCTAATTGCTTAATTCACTACTTGTGTACCCATTTTAGTCCTTGGTACATTAAAATTGCGCACCATTCCCTTTGTATTCCCTTTTTTGGTTCTGCTTCCGGTTGCGTGACGTCACATCTTCTACGTCACAATAATTCACTTCCGATTCTTCAAAATATAGGTTAAGCAGATAGAAGTCTAAGCAATAGGGAGGCAGTCGAATGGCGGCGCCTGCAAGCTCGGAACTTTGTACCGGTCTGGGCATATTATGTCCAGATGAACGATAGAAAAAAACGATAAATGCAAGACAGAAATGCGCAGCTGACTAGCCTTCACCGCTACATCATCCTCACGCTAAAGAAGAAGAAAAAATTAAAGAGCACTGCAGAATCTGTATTGGAGTAATGCGAAAGCGCGGATGGTGCTGTTTGTTGCTTCTGGTTGCTTCTAGTTGCTTAATTCACTTCTTGTGTACCCATTTTATTCCTTGGTACATTAAAATTGCGCGCCAGTTCCTTTGTATGCCCTTTTTTGGCTCTACTTTCGGTTGCAAATGCAAGCACTGTAGGGTCCCCGCCGGGGTGGTGCAGTGGTAAGACGCCCGATTACTGTCAGGAGTTCCCGGGTTCGATCCCGACCTCGGCGGCTGCGTTTCGATGGAGACGAAACGAAGAGGCGTTCGTGTGCTGTGCGATGTCAGCTCACGTTAAAGATCACCAGGTGGTCGAAATTACTCCGTAGCCCTCCACTGCGGCTCCTCTTTCTCTCTATCCACTTTCACTCCCACCTTCCTCCCTTCCCTTACGGCGCGGTTTAGGTGTCCACAGCTGCAATTGTGACAGTTACTCCGCCTTTCCCTTCCTATGGACCCAAGAGAAGCACTGTAGGGAGAGAGGGACCCTCGATCATATAACCTGGGAATGTGCTAGCTCCCCAGGGGATAAAACAAATATAAATTATAGAGAAGCTTAGGAAGCCTTGCTTAAAGACATGAAAAATGCACCTTCCTCAGCAACAAGTCATCCGCCCGTCGGAAGAAGCTGCGTAGATCAAAGACCTCTTTGCCTGCTTCTGATCGCGAAGGTCTCGGCTCCCGTCCCTTAGGTCTGAGTGCCGGGGGGCGGGGATTGGCAGCCTCCTTATCTGGTGGAAAAATAAAGTTATCACATGCCATCTTGTTTACCCATTTTAGTCTTCGGTACTTTAAAATTGCGCGCCAATCTCTTCCTATGCCCTTTTCTGGCTCTTTGGTTTGTTGTACAACTTTTAATTCTCTCGGAAATTGGCGTCCTCTGCCCGCCCCCGGCACGCGTGCCGGGGAAGACGGGGAGTCGTGCGCCCGCGGATTAGAGGCTGGCAGGTAGCCCTTGGCTTGTTGCGGCCTCTTCCGCCAGATAGACGGTGCGGTGCTGGATCGGAGGGTCCGCGCTTCGCAGCAGGGTATCCCAGGCTACTCTACTTGTAATATTTTGTCCTATCCCTGGAGATTGTGGGCACCCCATTTTTTTGGTCGGGGGTCCCTCTCGATCCACAGTGTTTGCACAGATCATTGTCCCTAAGGTCTGGTAGAGCGTGAAACGCCCCGACTGGGTTCATGATCGTATTAGTTTATAGCCACTTCCACGCGACAGCTTCTCTATTATTTAGTCTAACACCTGGCGGGGATATCAGTCTATGTCCCAATTTATAATGGTCGATGATTTCCCAGTAACTGTTCACGTTGCGTGGCGTCACATTCACTACGGCACCCCGCTCTCACTTTTCGCTTTCACTCCAACCTTCCTCCCTTCCCTTAAAGCGTGGGTCAGGTGTACACAAAACAAGTGTGACAGATACTGCGCCTTCCCTTTCCTGTGAACCGGTTATTCTAATCATTTCCTGATTACAATATTCGCCTAATTATTTTTTTCAGACACTACATTACGTCACCCTCTGTCTATTGGCAACACCCATTAACCTCTACCGCTTCTGAATTACTCACAATTGCTATGGACACAATTTTGCGGACAGGTTCTTCTGAAAGAAATCTGTACCACAGCGAAATAATGTTTTAGCATTAATAAGACACGCTGTTCACGATCCCAGGTGCGTATTAGCAAACCATATCCCGTAGGAGCACTCGAGCAGACGACGCTCGGGCGCGTGATTCCTCTGAGCAGCGCCACCAGGCGACAAATAGTGGATATATTGTCTAAATGAATAAGAATACATTTAAAGGCTACCGCTCCCATCGTTTTGGTGGCGCAATGAATTAACACCACGCATCTCTTCACTGATGCTACTTAAACATGCGTTCGACTCCTGTGTTGTTTTTTCTGTTTGTTTCTTTTTTTACAAATCGCCTTCACTGTAATTATATCGTGCCTTCAGTGAGTGTATGTTACCTTTAGGTTGCGTTTACAGACACCTTTAAGTAACAATCGGTACGACAACAGTTACACTAAGCAATTACCTTCCCCATAATCATTTCCTGCCTCGGTGAGTGTGTGTTACCTTTAGGTTGCGTTCAGACACATCTTTCAGCAACAATCTCCGTTTAACTCGCTGAAGGCGTCGTCTGTTCCAGTGCGCCTACGGGATATGGTTTGGCAATACGCATCCCGGGTAGGAGGCGGTTGGTAAAGAGCTCGGCTGGGAATCCGAGGAATGGGGGTTCGATTCGCTTCGAGGTTTTTGTTATGAGATGACCGGCCCAGCGGTGTGTCGGTGACACGCACGCCCAGTTGGCGCAACGCCAGCCCCACACTGCCGCCCCATCCATGGCATCCACACGAAGTGCCAGGCAATGCGAGGCCCCATCCTATCTTGTGCGGTTGCCGTGACAACGGCTATGCTCTCCGGTACTGACACGGCTGATGCTTAGCCACGCTATAGGCTTGAAACGTGGCGTAGTGAAGCTATAGCTTCAAAAGTTTCTTGCTCCTCCTTGTGCGTGAGGTTACTGAACCAGGATAGGGTTCGATGACAAGGCGGGCTGGTTTGCATAGAGATATGAACGAAACTTTGCTTATTGGTGTCCGCCTTCTGGCTTACCCGGTACCTTCTCCGCGCTGGAAGAGAACCATGCCCATTCCAACACCTTTTGCGCTGGTGTGCACCTTGGGCGCTGATGAATTGAGATATTGCACCGAAAGGGGGCAACGGAAAATATTTTTGGTGGAGCTAGCAGAGTCGCACTCAGATTTCAACTCGAATTCACATCATTGTCAATGGGGCTTGTAGACGGGGTGGTGATATGAGCAAAACGAGTTATGAAACGGCGGAAACATGAACCGAAGCGCAGGGAACTCCCGAAACTAGTGCCTGACGCGATGAATGTTGTACGACAAGGAGTTCTCCTCAAGGCCAGTTTCTACTACCGTCTAGTAAGAAAACTATACGCTCGTTGTGCTCGTCAATGTCTTAAGAAAAAGTATGAGTGCGCACAACTACAACGTATACGTATCTTCAATCTAAACCCCAAATTATAATATCCATTACTAATAAGGGAGTAATTACTCACTGCATCCACCCAAGCGCAGCCATACGGCTACAAAGGAAAGCTATGACCAATATCATTACTGTCCCGAAGGTGATGGGTGCATTGGAAAAAATGAATGGGATGAGAATAAATTCACAATGACCATCTGATGTATGAAAATTGCATTTTCATTGTCGGTTGGACGCATTGATTTGCGAGAGGCAGATCTCCGGCCGAATTTTAAAAATTTAAAGTCGCAAAAGTACAGTCGATGACGTCGCTTATGCAGGGAAGGGTGCGTGGGCTTGTCTCAGACCGCATCTATATAAAAACCAAAGAATTCAAATGCCTTGGAGTAACAATAAGCTCAAATCTCAGTTGGAGCCCTCATATCAAAAACATAGCTTCAGTGGCATCTAAAACACTGGCTATTGAGACTGCGGCTAAAAATGTGTCTCCTAAAACAAAGCTGTAGCCTATACCTTGCTCGTACGTCCACTCCCGGAGTATGCTGACGTGGTCGGAGATCCGCATGCTAAAATGGATGACAAAAGTATTGAGGGAATTCAGAAAGACAGTTCGATTCATTTATTATGCATGGAAGACATATATCAATATCTCATCGTCTCATATGCAATACAACAGAACACGCCAAACATGGCACAAATTGTAATTTGTCAGTGTTAAAACAATTTTTACAAGCTGTCTTTCTTTCCAAGAGCGATAGCCGAATAAAATAAGTTGATTTGAGATGTGGCATCATTATCATCATCCGATGCATTTTTATCAACTATACGTTCGTGCCAATACGTTTAGTGTGGTTAGTTTTATTTTTTAGTGTATGTTTTTTACTGTTCTGTTTTCTATTAAGATGTAGCGCATCTTTTGTCCTGTTTGTTTCTTCCAATTTAGCTCCGCAGTAACTTTACTATGCGCAAATATGTGCGTTTCTTTTTCCTTTTTCTTTTTTTGTTGCTGTTTTGTTGCAGTTATTGTTCTCGTTCATAAACCATAATTTGTTAACGTATGTGATGTACCCACTCCTGCCTTGGGTAATCAAAGGGGGCCGGCAGTATTGAATAAATAAATAAGTATATAAATAAATAAAAAAGGGGCGAACGAGTGTATGAGGAGAATTTCGAAGAGGCGGGGTATGCAGGTTCTCGCACGCGGACTTAGCTGGCTTGCGACACTCGTTCTCGAACAACAATACCTAGCCCTTAAATATACAAAATAAGCTGTCTTGTATTTTGTTACGAAAGCTACACTACTCTAGAGGAAGCGAATTTCGCCGTGCCATTTATAAACTGGAAGAGTGTCTCGCCAAGTGGCGGCGTCAAGACGTGGAGCAACAGCTTTTACTCTGCATATCCTGGCTTAACTCAGCTAAACCAATGATGAATATCTGCTCTTTCGACAAGCATTTTAAGCCACAAATGTTACTGTCTGTTTTTCAATCATTGCTCTAATACTTCGGATAACTAAGTATTACATGTTTCTTGGCACCGTTTGGAACAAAATAACTAACGGTTTCTCTTCCGCCACTAGATTCAAAATAATTAACGTTGGTAAAAAAAGCATCATGAATAAAGAGGCACGCCTTTTACATGTACATTTTTTAAGATTAAACATTTTTAACCTAAATTACGTATTTTTCGATGCAGGATTAGGCCTTGAGGATCTCAGCACTGAATCTGGTGGTAAGCATGTTTTATTTCTTGGAATATTACTTTGGGGCGGAGTTTGATGTAGAATGAGCTGCATTCTGGAGTCCACAACTATAGTCCATTGCCTAGGACGTCTTCCCTGACCATGACGAGTATAACTATTTTATTGACTTTATCATGACTGCATATGGGTGCGAAGGCGTGAACAACCTTCAGTTTATAACGCTTATTTGACTTACCTGCGACGCCTGCCAGAGTCACATTAATGATATAGAATCCATCTATATTATAAGCTACGGAATTATTCACAAATAAACCTACTTCTAATTCTCGCTTTGCCGGTAAGCTTCGATAAACAGTATATGCCCGTCCTTCCCTACAGTATAGGCCCCATTCGGCCTGCTAACCTCCCTAAGCCCTATGACATCCCATTTCAAACCCTCTAGTTTCTCTAACAGTACTGCTAAACCACATTCACTACCTAGGGTTCTAGCGTTAAACTATTGTGCCTAGAATATATTGGCTACTAGGCCTACCGTGGCCTCTCGGGTGGCATCGCGAGCGATGAATGCCGGCGGCCGCCGCCAGAAGCGCTGCAAAGTGGGTGGATACCAGCCGCGCTGCCTGCAGCCTAATGCGCTCTCACATCCTCGGCAAGAGGGCTGCTCGCGCTGCATTTCAGCTCTCATTAGGTCACAACAGACGTCACCTGAAGTCGCTTCTACAAGTTTCAGGGTGTGTTTTTAGTCTTGGACTGGAAGCGGCGCACGTATGTAACGCTTCTTGCTTGCGAAGGCTTCTGCAATGTTTGCGCAACTGAGTCCCGGACATCCCGTGCTCTCAAAAGAAAACCTTGAATTTCTCCTCTAACAATAATTAAAGCATAGGCATTTATTGGTGTAAAATATACTCGTAATTTTTGGAACACAGTGAAACTCTTCAGTTGTATTGACATGCATAAATGGTTATTTCTGTACATGTATACACTTGCTGATAAGTAAACACGGACACGCAGTTTTATTTATATATTGTATATGTGAACAACACACGAAACAAAGTCGCACCACACTCCTTTTATGTATATGTAATAATAAACACAGGCATATGTGGCAGATGTGCAAGAACATCAGAGCACAAACGAGTAACCTTTACTTAAAGCGGCTAAGGTACATCGCGGCCTGTAATTGCACACAACGTTTTGTCGAAGTCACCATCTTTAGAATAAAGAGGCTAACGAGGTTTTTTGTTTTTCTCAGGTACACAACAGGCACGATACGCGGCCGAATCGCACACGAGTTTTTGCCGAAGTCACCATCTTTCGACCGATAAGGCTGACGATTGTTTTTTCTTCTCAGATACACAATAGGCACGATACGGGGCTGGTTCATAACGGGGAAGCTCGTTGGTATTGCCGCTTATGGTGAAACATGTGCCCAATATATAACTTCATGCATGTGACATATGTGTAGCGTAAAAGGATGATCGAGGGACACAGATGAGATACACAACGCAGATGCTGAGTGTAGGGTCTGATTGTGTGCATTTTCTTGTCCTTCTTCCTTTTGTGCTACACATTGTCATGGAGCACAGTTACCGGCTCGCCAAAGTTTCCATCCTTGTGAATATAACTGCATGCTCTAAAAATGTTTCTCGCCAACAAAAGCGGTTGCCGTTTACCTTCCCTCCTTTCTATCGATATTTCGTTCGCATTCTGCAGAATGCGTACTTACGTAGTATCAGATAGTGCACGTATGCTCCTTGTTCTAGCGGTAGCCCCGCTTACCAACAAAGGAAGTCTTCTCTGTACACCATCGCTTTCTCTTTGGCATTTTTCTCTGCAGTTAACTGAGAGGCACTGGGGAAACATTAATCAGGAAGTCGCTTCAGCATTGGCGACAGTGAAAAAAAGAAGGGATACAGGCCAGCAGCAAACGTGCGCACAAAACGCGAAAAAGAACCGATGCAAACGTCGCCGAGCAGGTAGAAGTGCGGAATGACTCGCATGAGCAAACCCTACACCGTAAAAAAGCAGCTGCATCTTCGTGAAAGTAAAAGACCCGCAGAAGCTGGTTTAACACTCACGCACAACACCAACAGATTGCCGTATTCTAAAGCGAGAAAACCGCGGCGTCTGAGCAGATGGTACCCTCCCGACAAGCAGCGCCCTCTGCCGCTAACGATTGGCTTTTATTGCAAACGGCACCATCCTCTCCCTTAGGGAAGCGCGGGCGCTCGTTACACTAGCCAGTATATACTAGGCACTGAAGTTAAACGTTGCCAGGGTCAGTTTACAAATGGCGGCCTGCAGAGCCAGATATTCTTAGCCCCCCCCCGCTGCGTCACAAGCCTGCCCGCCGACGTGGTCAGTTGCTCCACAGCCGCCGGGAACTAAGGGGCGAGGGTTTTATAGGAATAATCATGGGAGATGGCGATGGCAATGGGGCCGCACCCTTCGGAACGGGCACTCACGGTATCACAGTCCGAACTGAATCTGGCACACACAAAAAAAGAAAGACACAAAGCGTTTACGGGCTGTCCGCACACTCCACTTTCCTCCGTCTCTACCAGAATCACGCTACTCGCTCATGCCTCCCTTGCGCTCCGGCTGCTGCGCCAACCAATATTCCAGGCGTCTCTTTGTAACCTCCACCGCTGCTGCCGTACAGGCGCCGACGGAGAAGCCCAGTGCCTCTGGCAGCGACGCGGCGCTCGGAACTGGCATGATGTCTTTACATCGGAGGATCCGCAAATGGCGCATGCTGTCTGGCACTCAGTGGACTTCGCTCTCCACTGTCGCGTTCTCAGGGCACCGCAGCGAGCTTCAGCCAGCAGACTGCTTCTCAGAGAGTTCTCACACCACGGCTCCGGGCGGATCTCCAACTTCTGCAAACTGTAGAAGGACAGGAATGATTTCACACCGAACGCAGCTATCCATTCCGCGGTTTCAGCTGCTTTCACTGCAAATCCAGGGCGTAGACGAGCCGTGCGTGAAAGAACTGGAGGAGGTATACAGTGGCTTCATAGCAATCATAGTTCTGCATAATGAAAGTAACGAAATTCCTATAAAGACAGGCGTTAGGCAAGGAAACACGATCTCCGTGGTACTATTCACAGCTTGCTTAGAGGGAATGATCAAAGCCTTGGAATTGGAGCAGTCAGGAATAAGGGTAGATGGAGAATATCGTGGTAATCTGCGAATCGTTTATGGCGTTGCCTTGGTAAGT
Organism: Amblyomma maculatum; assembly: GCF_055883805.1. Lineage (NCBI taxonomy): Eukaryota > Metazoa > Arthropoda > Arachnida > Ixodida > Ixodidae > Amblyomma > Amblyomma maculatum. Next base: position 77,596,889 of record NC_139346.1, read on the forward strand.
GGCCCAGGAGATGTTGGAAAGAATGATTGATGACCTAGAACGGGAAAGTAGAAAGGTACTCTTGAAAATTAATGTGTAGAAGACTACGATAATGGGTAAGGGCGTCGGGAATGCACAGCAGTTTACGTTAGGTAGCGAAGTACTGTAAGTAGCAGCCGAATATGTCTACTTAGGACAGGCAGTAACTACAGATCTGGACCATGAAAGGGAAATAACAAGGAGAATAAGATTGAGATGGAGCGCATTTGACAAGCACTCGCAGATTATGACTAGCAGTTTAGCGGTGTCGGTCAAGAGGAAAGTATAGAACAGCTGCATCTTAAATGTACTCATATATCAAGCTGAAATGCGGAGGCTAACATTAAGGGTTCTACTTAAGTTGAGGACAATGCAGCGGGCTACGGAACGAAAAATAGTAGGGGTAACAATAAGTAATAGGAAACGTGCAGAGTGATTAGAGAAATAACTTCTTGTTCTCATGTGTTATTTTATGATGTCCCAACATCTCGCCTACAGCCATAAACGTTGAAGTGGCTGGCTTCCTGGCTGGCTTCTGGCTGGCTGGCTTCCCTTCACACTACTTGATGCAGTGTGAAAGCTTATGATCATGTGGTATGACGGCCGTTTCATATTTTTGAGGAATAAATCGCTGGGCCTCCATTCCATTCTGCTCTTCCTTCAGAAGGAATTCTGCAAGACAAATAGCCATGAAGCTGGGAAACTTTGTTCTAATACCTTTCCACGTGACATTGCAACCTACGTACATGTAGAGAGGGCAGTAGCTGCCAATGGCGTTATCCGCCTTGTCGCCAATCATGACTACAGCCAATTCAAGCCAGACTTATTCCGCTTCTAAGAATCATTAACAAAAATCTCTAATCGCTATAACATAACCTTCCTTTTTCGCGTGATTTACAAATATGCGCGCGGAAACAAAAGTGGATTGCCTTTAACACATTGATAATATTGTTACGAGGCGGTAAGCAGATCACCGATGACGACGAAAGGGTTTTCATGAATTTCTGCCGGCGTAGCGCAAACGCTCCTGTCTGAATCACTGCCCACGTTTTCATCCTTGTCAGAAATGTTATCTGTGGCCATCGAGCCACTATCTGACGGTGGACAAGGAAGATTGTTGTATGAAAATAAGATTCATTGCATGACTGAATAAGGGTTGCTGAATGAGCGAAGATAGAAGAGGAAAAATGAAAGAAGACAACGGCTTGCACTACGATAATCTCGGTATTGTGCCTGGCCCAGGACACTTTCGGCCCAAGTGGTTTGGGCGCCCGACTCGGCTGCGGGAGGTGGTCAGTTCGAAAGCCATTAGTTGTTCGAAACTTTAAGCCCTCCAAGGAGCACAGCAGGGTTACCAGAGCCTCTTCCAAACGCGCACCCCTGAAAGAGCCGGGCGCAGGGCCGGGGGACGCTTGTACCTATTTTACCGGTGGGTGTCCGGCGGTGGGACTGCAGTGATCTCTGTCATGGGACTGCAGTGATCTCTGAGAAGTGAACTTCTCAGTGACAGTGAACCTTTGCGTCTTTCGACACGCTGGCTCAAAGCGCTCTGCACTTGAAACAAGGCTTTTCTGAGTTTTCGCGTGTGCAGGACACGACTCGTTTTCAGTTTTGAACCCCGTGAAACACGGTAATTCGAACCACCTTTGCAGGCTGAAGTGTTCGAAACTATTTTGCCCCAGAGGGAGCGCAGTGGGGTTCGCGGAGCCTCTTCCAAGCGCACACCCCTGGGAGAGGCGGGCGCCAGGCCGGGGGACGCTTATACCCATTTTTACCAGTGGGTGTCCGGCGGCCATAGGTCTGTCATATCAAAATGGCCCAGGACTGCTACGCACTCCATAACAATTGGAGGGGTGCTGTCCTGAAGTGTGAATGCGTCTTGGATTTTTGAATTCTTTGTTCGGCATCTCGGGTTTCCAACTACCTTCCAAAATGTGGTTTTCTATGGTCCGAAAGTGTCCTTGGCCAGGTACAATTCCGGGATTATTGTGGGGCAAGCCGCTGTCTTCTTTCCTTCTTCCTCTTCTACCTTCGCTCATTCGGTAACCGTCATGCAGTCATGCAATAAATCTTTTTTTTTTCATTTTGAGCTTTTGCACTTTTTTATTTGTAATTGGCTTTACGCCTTGTAAAACGTTTGCTTGTTAGGGCTCCACCTTTTTTCTTTTTTTAACTGTTCTGGAGTAAAAATAAAATGGTAAAAAATGGCATCTAGGGTAGGGGGGATGATCCGGTCGATCGGGTCTCGCCTTGTCTTGCCGTCATGCGGATGGCGTCCCAGATCAGTCCGGTCATTTGTCTGCGTCTCCCTTTAGCTTTGTCTTGGCGCAGTGGTGGTACGGTGAGGTCGCGTCGCATCCGGTACACTGGTGAACAGTCAAGCGATGCATGCAGAAGCAGACGTGGTGGGCAGAAGCTCCAGGCTACGAAGAGGGGAAATGTTACCCAAGTACACCACCCAAATGTCACAAGGTGACAAGGCAAGGAAAAGACTGATGTCCACGGATGAGGTCGAGATGATATTGCCATAAACCATTCAAATCTGCATTTTTCGTTTTCGACAGCCGCAGGAATTCGGCGGTATCACTCTTATTCTTGAACTCGTATCAATGCTATGCTCTTTGTTTGATCATGCTCATTGCTGCGAGCCGCAGCTTTATGAGATTTTTTGTCACACAAAATGATCCGAGATGTTTCTCAAACATTCAGGCCACTCATATTTCTTCTATATTCCCACTGATATTTCTTCTATGTTCGAGGTTTACTAATCACCGTTTGCGGTTTTATCTCGATCATTCTTTGCAGCCTTTTAATCGAGCGCTGACACCTGAAACCGGCTTTCTTTGCTAGACGAACGTAGCGCACGATTGTTGCTATCGCCGCTGCCAAATCGCTTAGCTCATTTGCGTGCGCAAATCAGCAAAATAGAGTTTTTCCTTCAGTGCACACCCAAAATTTTCGTTTGTCATCGGCCTTCACAACGCCACGTGACATCTCGTGGAGGTTCCGAAACCTGAAAGCGTGACGTACTCTCGACGATGGCACCTGTTGAACACCTCTTAAGCCTTTGGTTTTCATCCACCCCGGTTAGCCCTCTGCTTCCGAGGGCGACCGGATGAGGGCATGTAAGACTGGCTCGGCCGGTTTGAACGTGTGTCAACCTACAACGAATGGACTGAGGAAACGAAGCTAGCTAAGCAAAGTCTACTTTGCTCTTAAAGCCTCTACCCGAATTTGGCTCAAAAATCCTGGAGAGTTTATTGAAGGATTGGAATACATTTCAGAGATAGTTTTTCACGCCTTTTGAAAATGCTGCCTGAAAATAAAAATAACAGGCCCGCCTTCAATCACGAATTTAACTGCCGAATGAGTTCGTCCTTGCCTACGTTTAATAGATGACACGCTTCTTCCGCCGCGCCGATCACGACGTGACCAAGGAGAAAAAGGCAAACCTTATAATGCACGGCGTAAAGACCAACGTTTTGCCGGTTTTGTACGCCAGGGGTTAGAGACTCTGGCAAAATTCTGGCAGGAAGCAGCCAGTACAGAGAGGACTTTGGAAGCAAGGACCCGCTAGTACAACCGTTCATACCAATCCCTCCCCACTGGCCACTATTACGGCTGTGACGAAGTCTTACGACTCCTGCCCTCGTCCTAACAGCCCCGCATAGCGATGCTTGTGGACATGTACGATAAAGTCCAGCAGGCACTGGCGACCCTCAAGTGACGGCTCCGATGATTCCGTGGCAGAAGCAGCAGCGATGAACTACGCTGCTGCCTTAAGGTATTCTGCGCCCCGAGCCCTCGCTGCAACCGTCCTCTTCCTGAAAGCTGCCCCTTGGCACCCGTCCGCCAACGCATCGGCGACCTTCAAGCCACTGAAAGTGCGACGCCTTACGGACTGCGAACAACCGGCCATTATGCTTAAACTACGGTGAGGCCGGCCTACGCTTCTGCCCTTACCGACACATCGGCCTCCGCAGATTTGCAGTCGAGGCCCCACGACTCCGCCCCGGGGAACGACCACACGAAATCGAGAACTATCTGCGTGGCGGACAGTTTGCGCCACCAAACTGCCGGTTCAAGTCCCAATTGCCATACAGGGCCCCATTGAGTCACCAGGCCGCTACTACAATAAGCGTGTGCGAGGAACGTCCCCTATTCCCGGTAGGAGAAACTAAAGGCAACAACCTTTGGAGGTCAGCTTGATACACGGCGAATTAACAAAGCTCCTCCGCCGCTGACGACGAGTAAATACAACGGCACTAATACGCCGGCGCTCCTTATAAGACAAATAACATTATTTGCCCCAATGTCGTGAATAGGGTAAGGTGGGTCCTGTGTGAAACCTTCTATGACAAAGCGCACTGGTGAGTAACACTGCTTTCACACCTCAAAGTGCATGATTCGGCCAGGATACTTCAGAATTTGGTGACCGATGTATGCCCTTAATTGGTATGCCGCTGCATGATAGCTCAGCCGGCACAAACGTTTTTGGAAATGACCTTGTTAAATCTTACAATGCAGCCCTTTCGTTCACAAATGAGGTTTTTAGCCTGCCTAGGATAAAGACAAGTATAGTTGCAGCAAAGGTATATAAATTTTATTGTTGATATTGGCGCTACGATCATGTCACCCATGTCAAAATGAATGCACGGAACTTTAAAATTCTATTCGAACACAGGTGCTGGCTATAAAATGTGCTGGCTGGTTCGCTTCGATAAGGTTCGCTACGCTCGCGCTTCAGCGTAGATCTCCAAGCACATAGCCTTATCAAAGCGGCTCTTTCAAAACATGACGGCCCCCCTTCTATGCTCGCGTCGCAGTGGTTTGTCTCGCTTAAAGTAGAATAACTAGAACGCATGTGCACAAATAGTATCTGAAATAGTCAATTGCATTGCAGTAGACCACATACTATGCAGTCACAACAACCTGTATTTTAGGTTTCCAATTTGTGGTCCTAATTTTGTGATGACCGATAACATCAAGCACGATTTTAGAAAGGGTACTACAATATCGGTCATATCCATACTATCAATCAGGGCATAGAAAAATTCTTGTAATATAACCAAACTCTATACGTACCATTCATCGACTGCTAAAAAGCATTTGACTCAGTACAAACCTCGGCAGTCATGCAGGCATTGCTAAATCAGGATGTGGATAAGCCGTATAGGAAAACACATGGGAGTGCCGGCACAGGAGCTATAGCTCTCCACAAAAAAAGCTTTTTTTATGGGGTTAAACATCCCCAAGCGTCTCCGCCACTGCGCGACCGCGGAGTGGAGAGGTCCAGAAAGTTTGATCAACTGATTAGCTTTAACATGCTCTGACATCTCACAGAATATGTACGCGCCAAGCTTTTCGCCTCCACCGAAAACCACCACCGACATTAGAGATTCGACCCCGCATTCTTGAACACGGTTGTAAAGCGCAGTACACAATGCGCCACTCCGGCGGGCGGAAAATAAAATAAAAAAGCCGATATATAACGATGTTAGGCAAGGACACAGTCTACCCAGTACTACAGATTGCTTAGAGGAACTATTGAGATGCCTGGAATGGAAGCAGTTGATGGCAGATGGAGAATATCTCAGTAATCTGCGATTGGGTGATGAGATGCCTTACTAACTGAGAGGATGAATTGTGAACGATTATTGAAGAACTGGACCGAAAAAACAAAGACTTGCATAAAAAGAATGTGCAGAATTCTAAGCTAATGTTCAGCACCATAGGAAAAGAACAGCAGTTTGCGAAACAGTGGAAGTGGTAGACGAATACGTCTAATTAAGGCAGCTAGTAACTTGTATCCGCACGATGAAAGTGAAGTACACTGGATCAATTTAGAATGGCATGCATTTGGCAAGCACACGCATATGACTAGCAGCTTACCGGTATCGATCAAGAGGAAAGTATATAACAATTGACTATTACCTGTACCCACCTATGATATTGAAATGTGTAGGCTAGCAAAGAGGGTTTTACATAAGTTCAGGGCAACGCTGAAAGCTATGGAAAGAAAAGCGGTAGGAGTAACGTTAGGAGATAGGAAGCGTGTAGGGTGGGTCAAAAATTGCTCACGTTACTGACAATCTAGTGGAAATCAAGAAGAAATGGGCATGGGCAGGATATGTAGTGCGAGGAGAGGATAACTCATTGATTGCGTAGGATAACAAACCTGATTCCAAGGAAAGGAAATGTTAGCAGGGGGCTGCAGAAAGTGAGGTGGACGTATTAGGTTAAGCCGTTCCCAGGGGTCAAGTGGATGCAGCTAGCACAATACCGGGTTAATTGGATGAATATGGGAAAGGGGTTCGCCTTGCAGAGAGTGTTGTTAGGCCGACGATGATTATCAAGTTCTCCATAAGCCAAAATAAAAGTGCATCAGATTTTTTACGCTACAGGGCAGTTTACATTGATAATACCAAAAGGTACAATGAAAAAACCGACTACAAAAATGAAAATTTTTTTTAAAACACCAGAGTACTGAAATGAGCCAATTAGGATCTGGACGGAATACCGCTGTCGCTCAAGATAAAAAAATGCAGATTATAAAAAAAGTGGGACCGCCGTTCGTATTTTGCCGTGAAAACGCAAAAAAAGAATAAATTATCTCAATATAAGCTATCACCAACCCTATTTCACAAAACTGAACTTTATAAGCACTGAGATGGCTTTGGGTATTGCCTAAAGTAAACTTGAACTAAATTCACCGTAAAATAAATTTAATCTCACACCCTACTTCTTGAGGGGAAGCTCTGAGCAAGCCTAAAGAAAAATAAATACGCTGGGTTCTTATATATATTTTTATTTTTTTTTCTGCGTAATGCAATACTTCATTAGGTCTGATTTATACGATATACTACTGATTGCCACTAGAAGATTTTGTTACAAATCGAAAACACTGTTGTATTCTAAATTCAAATAAAATCTGTCAAGATGTGATACTTTTCCATATCGATCGATTTCAAAATAATATGAAAAAAAAACGAATAATTCCAAAGTTCTAAATGTTTCCCGGAATAAAGAGCCAGACCTTTATGTTACAAAAGAAAATAAAACGTCAGAAGGCATTATTGCGTCGTGCCAGAAAGTAACCTGAATACTGTCAATTTTGAGGACAAGTTCACAGCCTTATATCACTTTATTAAACAACATACTGGAACAGTTTTTTATGGTCCTTAATATTTCTGTAGTACCTAGGAATCGTGAAGGAGATTCCTACCAAATGTAGTTTTTTTTTTTCTAATTGCGATCAAGTTTAATATTTTCCCCAGTTTTATAGGTCTGGGCAATCCTAAGGAGTTGTGGAGAAGAACCAAGAGATATAGAACCGCAAACTTCGTCTGATATGGAGAACGTAAGCTCCATAATAAAGCGATGTAGTTTTAGTGACAACAACTCAGCGCGCCATACCCGATTGTAGGCTTGAAAATAGACTTTTCTGCAACGCGTCGCTCTTGAAGCATATATTAAGACTCTTTATTAAACCAACTACGGCAACAAAATTGTTTGATATGGCTTTTAAAATTAAAAGTTGGAAACAAATATTAAGTACACACAATAACGAAATAATTTTAGTGAGTGAGCAACCGGGCTCCAAATTACAACTTTTTGAAGTGGCAAAATCAAAGTTCTAACTCTCTTGTGATCTCCATTTTTATTTGCCTAGAAATTACAATATACCTTCTAAAACTAGAGGGCATTCCTTTTGTCGAGACATTTGCCCACCACATGCAAAATTTTATTATAAGCAAAAAAATGCTCATTGGACCTCGATTACTGTTCTTTTTGGTATACACCCATGTAGTATACTGTCGCTGCTAAATTAAGCCAAGAACTGGAAAAAAAATGCTAGAGATAAGCCAATGAAACAAGACACGTACTGCTGCCACCGTAAGCAACATCCATAGGAGCTCATGCGAGGCAGGTGTGTGGATCTCACGAGAGAGGCCGAGGATGCGAATGGCACCTCCACCACATTTAGGTCACCGCTTGAGAAACGTTTTTAGTCCAGGACTACCTGACCTACAGCGCTTGAGCCTCCAACTGAGACCAGCGATGATGATGATGATTATGGTAATGAGGATGGAGATGATAATAAGTATATAGAGATAAAAGAGCTGAACCTTCACTGACGGCGTTCATAAGGTATTCATCGCATGAGTTGCGCTATAATGAAATAACTCGTGCTGGGAATTTAAACTCTGCCATGTTTGACTGTTTCACAACACGCGTATTAAGAAAACAGTGCCATATATTAACAAGAAGCTGCCGTATAGTAATGGTATGTGGCAAACACCATATTCGCATGATCTACTGCTGAAGCGCCACGCTCTCGAAGGGTGTGAATGTAGGGTGTGAATATAGCTGTGAGCTATCCGTGGGTGACGCTTAGAAATGCATGCTTGTGCCTAGTAGCAGTGACTTTATTATGAGCTAAGGCTTCCCAAACTACTTAATATGCATCTTTGGGTTCCGCTCTTTCTTGATGCAGTCTTAGACAACCTGTAATGAAGTTTGCTGTGGCGAACGCCACGCCTTAACGCCTATACTAGCGTAAAGAGCCAGTACTTTTGAGGCAGCTTCATAGGTAAAACCCCTGTATCCTTTGAAAAGTAATGCCATTATTAGATCTTTCCGCCACCGCGCTCTCCCCGGAGTTTCCTCCTTGCCGCTTCCTACGTCCCCAACCGCCTCCGCCTCCCATTGGCCAGTGTGTGTCACGTGTAATCGCGCGTCGTGCTTTTGTATAATTTTTCTTTTCCGGCGCACGCTATAGTCGCCATGTCCGAACCAGCACGACGAAACTGCTGCACGTGAAAGCTTCATCGCGATGCCGTGCATCTGCGCCTTCGTTTGCTTAAAGAACCCCGGGTGGTCGAAGTTACTCCGTAGCCCTTCACTGTGGCTCATCTTTCTCTCTTTCCACTTTCACTCCCACCTTCCTCCCTTTCCTTACAGCGCGGTTGAGGTGTCCACAGAAAATAAGTGAGACAGTTAACGCGCCTTTCCCTTCCTACAAATAAATAAATCATTCCGCAACAGACAAGGCGAAGGCAAAAGGTCTTTTTTATTTATCATGAGACCAGTGCAACGCAAAAAGAAACAAAGTTTGACTGTACAGAATCGGGTGGGCTGACTTCAGGGAATTTTTTAAAAATGCATGGCTTTGAGAAATAAGTCCATGGTTCATTAGTTTTTGTTTGTTTTTTTTCAACCTTTTTGACCCCTGACTCTCTAAAAAGCGGTTTGCATGTGCCTATGCTGTGCTTGGGTTTTAGTGCATTTGAGTTTACCTTTCTCTCACGAGAGCTGTGTCATAAGCGCGACCTTATGCCGGGCATGATTTCAGCTCCATTATCGACACGATTGCAAGGTTCGGCATATGAATATACTCGGTTAGCTTCCGCGTACGCTCACGCGTACTTGGTTTGTGGTCCCGAAGCAGCCTAAGCTATGAGGGAGGCTGTAGTGGACGGCTTCAGATTATTTAGGTTACCTGGGATATTTGACGAGCACTTTGATCGTATATAGTACGCAGGCATATTGCATTTCGTTCCGTCACACTAATTCGTGACGTCACCTTGAATTGGAGGGATGAGCGGCTGCTCTCACGTTTTGTGTGTGGGTTTATCAAAAAGAGAAATGCTGTTAACTACTACAGGCCCCTGGTATGAATTAACAGCTTTGCTGTAATCGAATACTTCTGTAGCTTTCCCTTCACTCTTTTTTTTTTTTTAGAAACAGAATTAACACTATAGAATGCGCCTGATTAAGCAAATGTGTTTCGTATGCGCCATATGCGCTTATGTTGTCTTGCATCATGGAGTGAATATTCTCACTGTGATAGCCTGCCACAGTAAATTCATTGTTTTTTATTATGGTTTACGGATGGAGTCGCTGTGGAAGCTGCGCGCACAGCAGTCTTGTATATCGTTTTTTAAATGCAGTATTCATTTTTGGTTTCCTTCTGTTTTCATTTCCTAGGTCCTTTGCTGTTCAGGTAGCTAGTTTGGCAGTCAAGTTTACTGCTTGCATGGGCAAAGCAATCTGCACCATATAAACATTTGAGCGTCTACTCTAATCTGCGCTATTAAATATTGTTTTATTAACTCACTTGCTGCCATTTCTCATTTTTCTCATTTGTCTTTTTTACAAACAATAAATAATGATACATCTATTAGTTAGCTCTGAAATATTTTTTATCGCAAGCCTATCATCAGTTTTTCACCTACACTGCTACTTGTTTTCAGTCAGCGTACGTTTCCGATGGCAGTGTTTCGAACGCACAATGCGCTTCTAGGTGCGTGGTGGCTAGAGCGATAAATATTGAGCGCGTGATTTTTCCTTTCTTTAAAACAATTCTTTGTCTCTTTTATTTCCGAAATGGTGTCTTAAAAATGACGACAATGCTTCTCGGCGGAAATTTACATTGGGAAAGAATGCAAGGGCACGCGGTGTGCATATATAGAATAAGCACTTCAATGAAGCATTATTGGTGCTAATCCGTCCAGTGATTTGTTCATCACTATCGTCCTTGTTATCTAATTCTAATCACTTGCAATGTCAATACAATAGCAATATCTTGCGCTGCGAGAACAGCCTGTGTATTATTCGCCTTATCGATACCGTCCACATGTGAAAATATTACTCATGGTCGCTAGAACTCGCGCATCAACATCACATCTGTAAATGTCACAGAGCAGCAGCGGCCCAGCTGCTGTAGGCATTGCTGACCCAGGAAAGTTAACCTTTCACGCGCAGGGCGAGCAAAATTCTGCTTGTACAACAGGTACGCAAATAAGTCTTCCCAACCACATTCACTTACTGCCATGCAGTGAAAACTTGAAACTCTAGTAATCTTGCAACATTACGAGCGTGTTTGAGCAAACCACGGGCATGCGTCGTGCTTCAACAATGCGCACTCTGGATTTGAGGACATTTTACACCTTAAATGAGGGTCCTTTTCAGAAGTTTTCTTGTGCAATTCTTATAAGGCATCATTAAGGCCAGAGGAATAAAAGTTCGCTTGAAAAATATCGGCGCAGGGCTTCAAAAAAGGTTTCCGCTTTTTTCCTCCGGTAGCGCGTCAGCCGTCGTCTCGTTCGGGAGGTGCGGCCGCACCGTCGAGGCCGCGCCCCGAGGGAGAGCGGAACGGAGGAAAAGGGAAAGCGGTCGCGCTACTTTCTTTAGGGGGACTATATTCATAGGCCGTTTTCACGCCACCTGCATGTGCTTAGAGCAATCAGATTACACGCTCTCTCAAAGCTTTGCATATCGTGTGTCAGATAACTGGGCTACATTGAGACCGCCTGGGTGTCACGAAATCAGAGAACATTTTTATTAAGCCGTTGCGGCACGAAGACCAAGCGGCGCCGCATCGAAGGTGCGACGACTTTCGAGAAACGCCTCCCTCTCCGCGCGAGAGATCGCGTAGCCTTGTACGCATCGGCGACACCCTCTTTTTCATCACCCGGTAGCGACGGTGACTAAACTGGCCAGAAATCTCTAGACTACTTTAGATGTTTCGACACAGCCTAGCAAATGACGACACGCGGCTCGACGGGAGGAAAAGGGAACGCTTCAACAAGCGAGACTAAGTGTGTGTGCGCGCTAGCCTTGGCGCGTCTTAAAAGACAGACGCCGCGCACCCTATCTATGGAGATCGCGTAGGTTTTGTGAGCCAGTCAGTGTGTGAGCTAATATTGCGGTGTGTTGGCAAGGGTTACGGTTCGACTCTCGGGGTTCACCCACTGCTGCCGAGCCCACGGATCTGCGAGGGAGTGGCGCTCGCCTTACATGGCGGCCACATCGTGACTCTCGTGGCGTCGGTCTGCAACAATTTGATGTTTGTTTTTTTGACTCTCTCGTGTATTGTTCTGTGTTGTAAAGCCTCTGTGTTATTGAATAGCTCTTTAGTTTCAAGCTTAGCGTGCTCTTTCTGTGAACCTCTCGTCTGTGCATTTTTCATCTTCGTGTGTATTCCTCTGTACCGTATCTTGCTGTGTATAAACTTTGTTTTTTTATTACTTCTGGCTCCAATCCTTACCCTGGCTTGAACAGGCCAAAGCTGGAAACCAAAGGACACCCCGTTCTATCACTACAGGCAGTTGAATTCTGGCTGAGCTTGCCACGCAAGTCGAGGGTATCTCCTTTTCGACCGGAACAGCTACCCTCCCTCACTCTAAGGGTGTCTGGGAGTGGGCGCACCATTAAGGGCGCACCGTTAATAATCCTATAGTTATTAACGGGTGACACTGGGTAAAGACGTTATCAGTCACACGCGTATCTTTAATGCTGCTGAGTATACCCGGTCATTCATCGCGAACCAAGCGGCTAGCAGCAGAATTTTTGAGGCACGCTGCTGAACATTGCAGCGCCACCTATGCAGTGCAGGTTCCTTCTCCTGCATTGCCGTGATGCTGTGAAAAAAAAAAAAAGAAATCCTAGACTGGTGTTATTTCGCACTTCAGCCAATTCGTTCAGCATAAGTCTATTAGGCTGTACGTGCGAAATGCAACCATGCGAAAATCCGATCTGTAACCTTTCATGAAGCAGAGCTTTCTAAGCATCCAATAATGCAGCTTCGAAAGTATATAAAAATGCTATTCCGGAAATATGTTGTTTTACTGAACTGCCGCGCATTCAAAAAAAAATATTAAACCACGTACGTTGCTATATTCTTCCCAATTCCTTGACTAGTACTGCTCCAAATTAGGTGTGTTATATCTCTCTGCGATGGTTTGGAGGATAATAACTGCTGGTATTTGTTCATTCAAATGTATTGAATGCTAAAAGCAGGATTACAGCAGATGACTGTTTTTGTTTTCTAAACATACATAACAAGTATTAACATTTGTGCAATACAGGAAAAGGGCTTGACAATTCCAACGGCGGTTACTCTACAGGTAAGCATTTTTAAATTTCTCTTTCTCCGGTTTGCGAAGCTTGATGAAGCCTATGCCGCATTTTTCACTTTATTAAGCATGTGTTATTGATAATGCATTCATAAATAAGAATGCTTCAACATAGCCTCAGCCACTATCTTAATTCTAAGGCTTCCCAAACTACTTAACATGCGCATTTGGCCCCAAATTCGAATGCGATAATTGCTCTTTGTTTGCTGCAGTTTATATATAGTGTGCTTCCTCGCCATGATGATTTTATAAAGTAAGCCATATGTAGGCGTCGTTACATGTTTTCGGAAAAGGCTCTCAGCAGTATAAATAACAGGTCTTAACAAAAATCTAGCAAGAGGAAAAGTGCTTTCTAGAGATTTTTTTGCCCTTTAATTTCACGTTCTTCAATGCATAACTTGACGCTGACGATAAAATTGACGCTGGCTTTGGTGGTAGTATTCGGATGCATGCGCTGCTTGCTGAAGGAGGGGTCGCGGTAAATACATATACACGACACAAGCACAACACGCGACTTCCGCTTGTGTCATGTGTTGCGTTTTATCCAACCTCTTGTTCAGCAAATAGCGCATGCCTCCAAATATGATCAAACAACTGGCTCCTGTGTTAGCATTATCTCTGGTGTAGGCATGCTTGAATGCATATAATGGGATCTTTCCCAGTGTTTGACGCACTTTGTGATTCGTTTTTCATTCTATTTTAACATAGCATTATTAACACTGCTTCAAAATACAAGTTGAAGATTTGAAAACAGCAAATGGTCATGGGACCCATTATACTGTTTTTTGCACACACCCATATTATCGGATCTCATAGCTAAAATAAGTGTACGGCTGAAAACAGGATATTTGAAGTAGGTTAAGGAAACAAGTTACATACTGCTGCCGGATTTCTTGTGCTCCACAAACTGTCGTTTGTTTCAAAATAATGAATAAATTAGGTAATTTTTCTTTTTTCTAAATGTTAACTTTAAACAAAAAATGTGATTTTAAAGTTTAAAGAGCACCTATAGGAACCATCTGCTATATTTGTTCTAAATAACGCCACACCTGTACCTTTTTTCCTTTGCTGTAAAGAAATTCCACGAAATACGAATAAAATATTGTGACTAAAGCATTTGAGCGCCACGATCGTGTTCATCTGCCTTATGGTCTGAGCAAAAGAGATCAGTTCATTTGATCCACGGCACTGCTGCAGGGGCCGGCCGATTGTCTGGTATGGGATTCACGCCTGTCTCAGCCAGGTGCACGTGACAGTGCAAGTAGCAACGAGCGCGGCGAGCTTGTTCCAATCCATCCCCACCATCCCAGCCTGCCGGTAAACCGGGACCATCCATAGCCGCCGCTACTCAATTTATATATTTATTGGCGTCCTTTCTTTTGAGCCAGGAAAAAAGATACACTTGATGCTTTTTTTATCGCAAATAAAGGAATGAGAGTTTCAGACAGTGCTAACTTTAAATATCACTTTTACCGTCTAAAGTAACTCTTTATTAAATTAGGAAAACCATAATTACCTAAATGAGTAATCACAAAACAAAAGTAAGCACAAAACAAAAATTGATTGCTGCGCAAAAAGCGGCTGGCAGGTTTATGCAACCGATTTCCCTGGCCTAATTCAAAGATTGTATTTCGTAACGGCTGGCTAAACTTTTTTTTTCCGCTTAACTCTCTCTCTTCCTTGCTTTTTCCCTTATATATATATATAAATATATATTTGAAGCACCCTCATTTCCCCTTAATTGATCTATATATATATACGGGAAGAAACCTTTATCGGGCGTTGGCCAAAGCCGCATCGTTTTTTTTTTTTTTTAATTCTACTGGACACCAGAACGTCAGAAGACGAAGTAGGATAGAAAGACGGGTGAGATAGGCTTCAAATTTGCGGAAGAATACTACTATCTAGCTACTCAATTCTTCAAAAAGTCCCTTTTTCCCCCTTTTGGAGGGAGCACCGAGCACTTCAAAGTGCATCTTTGTACTCCATGTTGATCGGATGAATGATCCCACTTGCGTGTAGCTGTCGGCAACCTTTTAGCTTGTATGTGCAGGTTTCAAGCACCGTGTGCACATTGCTTGTGAGGATGCACTCGGGAATAGATTTGAAAAACGCGTGCGGAGAGCAGATGTTTCAGTACTGGTAAATGTTTTATACTCGTCAGCCCAGACTGCCATGCTGTAGAAACAAAAAATATATAATTTTGGAATCATAACAGAAATGTGCTAATGCATTCATCAGATTATCTCGGTTGATATGGAATCATATCCACTGGATATTGATATACTGCCAGATATGTCCAGCTCCCATCGTGGTGGATTTCGCGAGGGCCCGAGTAAAGAGTATTTCGCTAGTAAATGTAGTAATTAGCAGTAGGCAAATGAAATATGTATGTGAATTAGCTGTGCACGTTGTCGTGCTGGCCCGAAAGCCCGTAACCGGCCCGGGCCTTTCGGCAGACCTTTCGCTCGGGCTCGCACCGTGCCCGGACCAAGTAATTTTAACTCGGCCGGGCCGGGCCGGACAGCCCGAACACACTCAACACTTGCGAAATCGCGATTACAGCCATGCTGCGAGTTAGACTTGGTTGTGGTTGTTACGGTGTGTACATGGCAACAGCTCGACGGCCTGCAAACGCAACTGCGCGCTAAGCGTTTAGAATGCGCAGCATCTTCCCGCGTCCTCCCCTTGCGACAGCTTCCAAATGCTTTCCCGGCGTCGACCCGCCTTTCCTCCCCGCCTCTTCGCCGCGAACGGATATTTGGTAGCCGTGAGTCAGCGAGCATGCTGAGAGGCCGATCGTGGGCTATTTAGTTCAGATTTCCACATCTTCGATTTGGTAACACTGGCGCTGATGTTTAAATATTCATTTCAAGATTCGTGCCACGCTGTCCCCTCTCGTGACTTACTCCTGCCTCGATATGGCCTCGTCTGAAGCGGGACATAGCTTAAAGCATTTGCGGTACGAAAGTTTCCTTTTGTTGCAAAAATTTCATATGAAAGGCACAGGGCGAGCCAGGCAAGCTTACCGAGTACTTGGTCACAAAATCAACCCCTAGCTAGCGCACCTATGGAGAACCAAACAAGCTGCTTACCGAAAACTTGGTTTCCTATCAAATAACGTGTTAGTCACTCCAGCCAGAAGTTGTAGCACCGAAAGAAAGTTCAGCACTGTCGGGTTCATTATCCAAGGGCGCTGTAGATGCCTCAATTCTATGAATAACTCATTGTTTTTGCACAATACGTTAATTCTACGTAAGGCTCGTGTCCTTATACCTATATTCAGAACATTTTGCGTTTCAAAAGTGGGAACTCAGTATTTCGATATCTTGATGAACGTGTCACCTCGAAATTATTTTCTTTTTTATGGCTTCAACTGCAACTATAACATGACGGGCCGGGTCTGGCTCGGGCCTTAAATCTAAGCGCCGGGCCGGGCCGGTCTCAGTCCCTATCTGAATTGGACTGGGCCGGGTTCGGGTCTGTAAAGTCAGGCCCGGGCAGGGCTCGGGCTCACAATTTCGGCCTGTGCACACCTCTAGATGATATCCAACTAAAGCACTGCGTCAACGTGAGCGCTATCCGAGGTGTGCATGTGAAAATGCCAACTTTCTGAGGACTGTATTGTTTATTCGGTTATTAACAATGTAGCATCTAAATCATTGCCCAGTACAAATCTTCGTAAATTCGGAGATTGGTACGAGCGTAAAGAATGCAAATTATTTCAGAAGAACAGTTTCAATGTACATTGCCACAAAAATTGTCCTCATTCCTTGTTTTATCTTCTCATTTTGTTAGCGATAGTAATTCGGGTAAATATTTGGACATCATGACAATTAAAAGTTTAACTTTAGAACGTGCGGCCAGAGAGCACATATGCAAGTTACAGTTATGTTTATTGTAAGCAAAAGACAGAAATGTACCCCCATCGTTGCTAGACTCGAGGCTTATGCAAGGTTCGTTCTCCCTGTCACGAAGAACGCGCAAATAGCGTTGAAGCTGTGCTATGAAAAAGTTATTGCCGTGTTGTAGCGGATAAAGTCACTCACCGCCACATTTTGTCCGCAGACTACAGTCCTACGTCATCAGTAACTAAAAGAACGTCGAGCACTTAATTGGAAACCAGTCCAAGCACGAATAGATATAACGCATCTAGTATTCCAGTACTTACTCTGCCATGAGAAAAGTGTTGCAAAATTTAAATAATTACTTCCTCCACTAAAGGTCGTCAGGCATCAACCATATTAAAGTCATAGGCTCGTTTTATGCAAGAGCTCAATTCCTCAAAATAATCTTTTTTTTTTCCGCAATCCTTTAAGCATCGAGGCATCTGCATGTCATACGTTGAACTCACTGACATTGGCATCCTTATGCGCACTATAAAGACGCTTTTTCTGCAACACTTCTGCTTGGGCAGAACCGCGGCCTGCGTTATTATGAAATACATTAGCCTGACCATTACCGCAGGTGGAATGTTTGGTTTCGTTAGCTATGTGGGGTTACCCGTCCAAAAGCGACTCAGGCTATAAGAGAAGCCTTAGTGGAGGGCTACGAAAATCTATACCACCTGGGGCTGTTGCACAACACAGCAAATCACACAGCAAACGTGCGCCTTGCTTTTCGTATTGTTCAAAAAGCGGCTGCCATGACAGGGTTGCGATCCCGCATCCTTAGGCAATGCTGTCGAGTGCGCTAACCACTGCACAACCAAGGCGTGGTAAGGAATTCTTTGTTAAATGCGATTAAGGAGCAGTTTGAAAAAAAAAATAAATGTTTGTCAACGGAATATTGTTTTGATAGCACTGCTTTGAATTCGACGAAAATGAAACTACACATGTTACTGTCTGATAAAAAATCAGCGCTCTAGAACTCTCCACAATTAAGTTGATTTTCTTTCTCTCACTCAGTTGAGCAAAAAGCAAAATATCAGTTTTTATCTGTATAAATTTTTAAACACTGGAAACATTTATTTTACAATGCAGGAGTGGGCATTGAGGACGTCACAGAGGAAAGTACTCAAGGTGAGCATGTTTGATGACCGCAATGTCACTTTTCAAGCAGTTTGGCGAACTCTTTACGTCGTTGCGTACTTTAAATAGTAATATATTTTTGAGCCTTCACAGACAATTGAAAGCACACAATAAATTTTAGTTATTTTATTGTGCTGACAAGCGCTTATCAACAATTAAACTTGGGATTTGGCAGCCCCATGTTGATTCACAGTTGTCGCTTCTTCTATTTGCTAATTTATAACTTTCTTCATCACTTTCCGCCCTAAAAACCCAAATCTAAGGTTCGCCTCCAATCCCAAGTTCCGAAAGTAGTTTCCAAGCAAATGTATAAATGGTTTTGTATGAAAACATATAAAGTCATGTCTTTGAAATTCAGTTTTTCGTCCACATAGTCATTCGACTTACGCAGCGCAACATAACGGGCCAGTTCGATGATGTCCGCTCGATTGCAAGAATATTAACTTAAACCATACAGCTGCATGGTGCACTAGTGCTAGCCGGCTGCCTAGTGCCAAGCAAGAAACTATTTTGCAGCTTGCTGCATAGCAAGTAACCTCATAGATGCACTGCCTGATTCCTAAAACGACTTTACCGTTCTATCGCGACCATAATATTGCGTGACGTCGGCGTGCATGGAAGGATTGCGTTCCCCGCCATTTAAAAGCGCGTTCGTCGAGGGTCACTTTTTACACGTACTTCAATCCTACGCTAGTAGTACACAGATAGGAACTGGCGTTAGGAACACTTTTATAACTTGCGGACCAAGATACCCTACATCGATCGTGCGCGTTAGACATTATGATCATCGAAAGTTGTAGGTAATAGTGAAAACATTTATTATAATAAATATATAAAGATATGTTTTGTGCAGTGACTTGGGTGGTAGCATCCTTATAGTCACCAGGTGGGATATCTAGCCAGGCACTCCATTGGCGGTTGCCGAAGCCTGTGCGCACTGCATCAAGGCAACAGTGCAGCAGCCGATCAGGATCGCCTCCCAGTTCACTCGGCTGTGGTTGGGATAGGGGTAGGAATTGTCCTTGTGGCGTGTCAACATCATGTGGTAAATAGCAAACATCTTTCTGAAGTGCGACCACCACCTACTGAATTTTGTATGAAAATGTTTTGTTGTTGCTGGGCACATTGTATTAGAAAGCATATGCCGGAATACCAAGCACACCTATTTTTTCTTATATGTGTCACCCGGACTGCAGTTGGAGTACTGGTTCGCGTCGTCTCCTGCAGAAAATGCAGGGAGAGAGAGCATATGCGTGTGGCGGCATAGGCTGCCTCATTACCATGGAGACCTTGTTGACGCCGACTACGAATGAGACATCCTTATGCGGGGACCAAGTCTCCACTACAATTGTAAAGATACGGTAATGTAGGGCAACAGTCCGCCCTTTCTGAATGTTTCTACATGCTTCTTGGAAATCGCTGATTATGTATTTGTAAGAGGATCGTAGGCTGCGATGGCGGTATATGGACTTGGCTTTTTATGTAAGTCCGTCTACCCTTTTCCCCCGAGGATAACAGCAATCATGTAATACACCCAGGGGGTTGCGGTTGGTGGCGTCCAAATAGAAGACTCCTGGTATGCTTCCATAAAACGGTCAAGGCTCCACTCTCACGGATTCCAGCCATTGTGATCACCTTGATATGTCGGCGGGTGAAAAACCCACACGTTAAGGGCACATCTTTATTGTGCAGTAATGCCACATCTCTCCTCTGTGAGTTGTGTGTGTTGGATGGTAAGTCGGGCTACGAAGCAGCGACGCGACCCTGACTTTGTGAGATGCGTGTATTGGATGGTGAGGTAGGCCTCCTGAAGCTCCCTGAAAGTATCAAAAACACCTAGCGCCATGCGGAGGCTAAAACACGTAGAGACCAGGAAGTGCAGGGACCGTTTTATAATTTTGCGGAGGATTACTTCGTGGGCATCCCCTTCACATTGGGGAGTGAAGGTTCGACTGATCACGAATACGTTTGGCAGGGAAACGGCGCTTTATCGTAACCATCCGTCCTTCTTGGCAACAAAGCGGACCATTCCACCATCCTCTTTATTGACCTGCCGAAGCTTGGCAAGTGTTGTGTCGTAAGGTCGCAGTTGGTGTATGAGGAGTCTGATGACTCTAGTTTCACTGCAGCATTTAATGGGATCGCTTTCCAAGGAAGGGGAATTTCATGAATTGTCCAAAAAGAACAGATGTTCTACGAATCATATTCGACGTAGTAGACAGATAGATGAATATGGATCAGGACCTATGTCAGGGATGATAACCGGAAAGGCTTCCAGTTGGCTACCCTATAATGAAAAGAATAAGGAGATTAAAGAGGGTAAGAGAGAGAGTACGTGAAGCGATGTTGCGTTCACCTACAAGTATGCCTTCAAGATTGGAACGGTCGACAGCCCTGCCTGTGAAAATTGTGCCAGCGAAGAAACAATACAACATCTCCTATGTGAAGGTCCTACATTTGTGAGTGAAAGACGTGAGCTGCGTTATGTGCTTTACCGCCTCGATAGTCAATCTTTAACAGCGGATAAGATCATTGGTCCATTGCCAAGGCATGCGACTAACGTCAAGGCAAACATGGCACTTTTTAGTTATCTAACAGCCACCGGCTCGAGTGAAAAATGCTGACTGCGCTTCAAGATAGAAGGAATACATTAAAAAAAAGGGCTGCGTAGAATTAAAACTTCATATTCTAGAAATCTGTTCTTTGACAAATGTAGCTAGTTTACAAAATGGTGAATTTGACAAAAAGTGGTATTTATTTGAGGAAAAGCGCCATGCTCGTAAGGAATGTCTTCACAAAGTATAGCTACATGCGCAAGGCAGTCCTACACTGCCATTTTAAAGTAAGTGCTATTGGGATGTGGATGCGAATTATACCAAGTGTGTGCCGTAGTACAAACTTTTCGTAAATTGATGTTCCGAAAACTTCTTAACCGTAGCTTTGAAACTAACACATTAAATGTCAATGGTATGTTGTTTACCAACTATATAGTTGAATCCCGCTATAACGAAATTCACGGTGCACGAAAAAAAATTCGTTCTCGCGGAACTTCGTTATCGCAAAAATTTGACGTGAAACGCAGAAAGAATTGCCCAAGCAGCAGCAAAGGCGTTTAATGCCAAAAATCTGTAAGCTTGGTTTGCTTACGCTTCACGGCGAGCAACGCCGTCACGCGATTTTCGCACTCGGTCAGCAAACCCATTGCAACATCGTCGTCTCGGACAGCAACGAAATTCCTGATGACATCAAAAGCGTCCATCACCTGTACGGCGGTTGCCGCAGCCGGCGCTTCCTGTACGTCGTCGTCTTCTTCATCGGAAGAGTCCTTATCATTCCGGGCAGCTTTTATGATCTGCTCATCACTCACATCTTCGTGAACAACAACACAAGCGTCAGCGCCGATGTATTCGTCGAGCTCGAGATTAGGCGGCACGGTTCCTATTTCTCCCAGCGTTTTCCAGGCGGCCGCGATCCCCGGAGCCGGTGACGCCTCTTCGTCGTCGTCTGTAACGCCTGGTGTTAGGCCAGCAGAGTGTACGGGTCGACCTTCGGCAAATCCGGCGTGCCTGAAACAGTTCACAATTACTGAGCGCCCCAGTGTGCTCCAGGCAGCAGACATAATCTGCAGTGCCACGTACAAGTCCACCTTCGTGTCTCGGCCGGTTTCAGTGTTAAAAAGCAGCCGCTGAATTAACCTCCCGCGGTAAGCGCGCTTCAGGCTAAGAATCACGCCCTGATCGAGAGGCTGTAAGACAGACGTGCAATTGGGAGGGAAAAACCTCAGCTCCGTGTTAGTGAGCTTGACTTCGTCGGAGTGATGCGCTGAACAATTGTCCAAAAGCAAGCAAACTTTACGGCCCTGCCGCTTCATGTCGCGGTCGAATGCCATCATCCACTCGGTGAAAATAGCGCGGGTCATCCATGACTTGTTGTTCGCCTTGTACTGCACAGGTAGGCTACGAGTTCCCTTAAAACAGCGCGGCTTGGCACTTTTGCCTATGACTAACGGCGGACGCTTGTCCGAGCCATCCATGTTTGTGCAAAGCAGCACTGTGATGCGTTTTTTGCTGTGTTTGCCGCCGTGACAGCGCTGCCCCTTGAAGTCGAGCGTCCTAGCCGGCAACATCTCGTAGAATAGCCCGGTCTCGTCGGCGTTGTAAATGTCTGCAGGCGCGAAGTTGCTTAAAATTCCGGCCATGTTACTCGCCTTCCAAGCAGCTGCTCCGTCCACGTCTGCTGACATTGACTCGCCGCACAACACTTTTCCAACGATGTTATGGCGGGCCTTGAAACGGTTTAGCCAGCCAATGCTTGCTTTAAAATCATCAATGCCAAGTAGGCATGCATAGTTCAAGGCTTTCTGCTGGACGATGCTTCCGGACAGGGGGACGTTGCTGCCTCTGCTTCCACAAACCACGCATGCACTGCTTTGTCCAACTCTTCATGGAGGGGCCGCGTCACCTTTTTGTGCTTCGAGGATGTGCCTGAAGCAAGTGCCATTCTCACGCTGTCCTGATTGCCTAGAATCGTTGACAGCGAACTTGCAGGAATTCCGAAGTCTTCAGCAATTGCCGCTTTCTTCCTTCCGCTTTCTGCTTGGGCGATTATTTGAGCTTTTTGCTCAAGGGAAAGAGTTTTGCGTTTTTTCACTTGCGTTGCCATCGTGTCCTGCGGATGAAAACTCGTCGTTGTCGAAGAGAAAGGCAGCGAGTGACCAACGCGACCACGACACAAAGCCAAAATGGCGGAACTGCAATCACGTGATTTCATGCTTAATGTGGCTTTGGATTTGACTTGGACTTCTCGCCAATAAAACTAGTTTCGGTTTCGATTTTGAACGCGAAAATTTCGTTGAAGCGGAAACGCTCTGCAAAAATGGTTCGTTGTGCAGAGAAATTTAGGCCATTAATTCTTATAGGATACTCGCGGGGAATAAAAAATTATTCGTTGTCGCGGAAATTTCGTTGTGGCGGTATTCGTTGTGGCGGGATTCAACTACCACAGAGTATGTCTCTGGTATGTTGTTTACCCACTATATGTTCACATCAACAAATTAAGCCACAGATATTGAATCTTTGTTATAATTTGTCGCTCTTTCACTTCCACTGTTTGAAGGGAAATATTGATTTTTATTATAGATAATATAGTAAGAATGCTTTTTTTTATATAAATTTTCAGTTTTTGCTTTTAAATTTATATAACTGTTATTAGCTAGTTTTTTTATCCACATCTTAGTCCTGACGACATTGGCGACGCTGAGTCAGGCGATAAGAATACTTGAATGAAGGTAATTTCGCGTACCACGCTGTTTAGCTTACTAGCCACATTTGCCTCTTCACCATAACATTGAAATATCTATAACGCTTTTATGTACAAGCAGGCTTCTCCCATGATATTATATTTGATCTAAGCATTTCCCCATCATTTAACGCTTACTCCTGGCACCTGCAATAACACGCATAAATGTCTCTTGTTTCATTTTCTGCAGTCGACATTCTTCTAGGTTGCTTGTATGCTCTGACAAAAATTGATTAGGTATCGTAACCTACGTTCAAAAATTGTCATTGCAAATAAATATAAACGATGTTTTACTGTAATAAAAATGAAGGATTTTCTCTAAAATAAATATTTTTCACCGACAATTTATTTAGCCTACGCCGACCAAAATTTCCAATCATCACGTCAAATAGCAGTTTTTAAGTTGGCAAAAGAAAGAAATAAAAAAACAAGAGAGACTCAATCCAACGCAGGCATAAACACTGACGTAAAACCTTACAGCTGTAGCAGGAACAGTAGCAGAAAACGAGGTGGGATCTATTAGTGAAAAGGACATGAGAACTGTACAACCGCTGCCGGCAAAAGGCAAAAACAATGACGCGGCGTCTTCGCAAAACATGAAAACTAGGGTCACACGATTGGGAAATGGTTTCACGAAGCAAGAGATGGTGATTACTAACTTCACAGATTTTACGAAACAAATGAATGCACAAATAAATGTACAGATTCAGAAGCTGCATGAAAAGAAGCAAAAACAAGCAGAGGACATTAGCCTAATACAGGTGGAGTTGGCAGCCAACAAAAAGTGGCCGCAAAAAGCAGAAGGGATACTTCAGCTTCAGGATGGGCAGAACGAAAAATATTACAGTTAGTGTTGGTAGTGGAATTGCAGCGGTTTTAGGAGAAAGAGGCCAGTGCTTTAGCAGCATATTAAATAATTAGAAAACCAACCTCTCGCAATACTGCTGCAGGAAACGGGGTTCTTCGAAATAGCAGGATTTCAAGCTTTCCATCTTTCGTCTCCATAGACAGCTTGCCGGTATCCTCTCTAACTATCCTACCGCCTACTTCTACCGCGCACTCAGTAATGACATCTCTGAAATTATTGTTCCTTGCCTCTAGGGTAATGTCGCCATCCTCAGTTAGAGCTGCAAACCTATTCTGTAGCGAGATCCTGAATTCTTCTGCAATCCCCCTCACCGCTAATTCGTTGATGGGTTTCTTTCTTACTAACCTGTTGCGTTCCTTCTTCAGATTTAGGCTAATTCGGGACCTCACCATCCTGTGGTCACTGCATCGCACTTTCCCGATTACCTCTACATCTTGCATAATGGCGGGGGTTGAACACATTATGAAGTCAATTTCATTTTTAGTCTCTCCGTTAGGACTTTTCCATGTCCATTTCCGGTTCTTCCGTTTGCTGAAGAAGGTATTCATGATTCGTAAGTTATTGCGCTCTGCAAACTCAACTATTAACTCCCCCCTGCTATTCCTAGAACCAATGCCATAGTCACCTACTGCCTTGTCTCCTGCCTGTTTTTTCCCTATCTTAGCATTGAAATCGCCCATTAGTACAGTATACTGCGTCTTTACTTTTCGCATTGCCGATTCCACATCTTCATAGAAGCTCTCAACTGCCTGGTCATCATCACTACATGTAGGTGCATAGGCCTGTACAACCTTCCGTTTATACCGCTTATTAAGCCTAATTACGATGCCTGCAACCCTCTCATTAATACTATAGAATTCATCTATGTTACCCGCCATATACTTATTGACAAGGAAACCTACTCCTAGTTGTCGCCTCTCTGGTAAGCCTCGATAACACAGTACATGTCCATCCTTCAGTACAGTATATGCCTCATTCGGCCTCCTAACCTCACTAAGCCCTATGACATCCCATTTCATGCCCTCTAGTTCCTCTAACAGCGCTGCTAAGCTAGCTTCACTAGCTAGGGTTCTAGCATTAAACGTTGCCAGGGTCAGTTTCCAATGGCGGCCTGTCCAGCGGAGCCAGGCTTTCTTAGCACCCCCTGCTGCGTCACAGGTCTGACCGCCGCCGTGGTCAGTTGTTCCGCAGCCGCTGGTGACTGAGGGCCGGGGTTTTATGGAGCTTATCATAGGAGGTTGTGGCTAATTATTGCACCAGGGTGGCCAACTCCTGTTCTGGTGAGGGAGTGCGTTGCCGGAGGTGTTCACCGGCATCAGGTCGCACCCCAAACCTGTTTATGCAATTCCATCGACACGTGGACTTTTTTTTTTCATCCGGTGGAGAATTGCGCGGCACCGGGATTTGAACCCCGGTGCCGCTTCCAATCCAACAGCTTCCAATCCAACAGAATCCAATGAAAGCTTCCAATCCAACAGACCAGATCGAATTGGCCGAGATATAAAAGCTAATCAATAAGCGCAAGGTGGCCGATATAAGGAAGTATAATATGTAGAAAATTGAGCATGCTGTAAAGAACGGGGGAAGCCTTAAAGCGGTAAAGAAGAAATTGGGCATAGGCAAAAACCAGATGCATGCGATAAGGGACAAGGCGGGCAACGTCATCACTAATATGGAAAAGATAGTCAAAGTAGCCGAGGAGTTCTATACAGCTCTCTACAGTAGCCAAAGTAGTCAGGACCGTAATGAGATTGGCGGTAGGGAAAAACCATCAGACGTTCCACCAGTGACGAAGGACGAGGTCAAGAAAGCACTAGAAACTATGAAAAGGGGGAAATCAGCTGGAGAGGATCAGATAACTACAGATTTGCTGAAGGACGGGGGGGGATATCGTGCTAGAAAAACTGGCCACCCAGTATACGCAGTACCTGGTGTCATCGACGGTACCGGAACCATGGAAGAATGCAAACATTATCCTCGTTTACAAGAAAGGGGACTCTAAGGACCTTAAAAACTACAGACCAATCAGCTTACTGTCTGTTACGTATAAGGTATCTACTAAGGTAATCGCTAATAGAATCAGGACAACCTTAGACTGCAATCAAGCAAAGGATCAAGCAGGGTTTCGGAAACGGTACTCTACTATCGATCATATCCATACCATCAATCAGGTGATAGAAAAATGTTCGGAATATAACCAGCCCTTATACATAGCATTCATTGATTACGAAAAAGCATTTGACTCAGTTGAAACCTCGGCGGTGATGCAGGCATTGCGAAATCAGGGGGTAGACGAGCCGTACGTGAAAGTGCTGGAAGATATATATAGTGGCTGCACAGCAACCATAGTTCTGCATAAAGAAAGTAACAAAATTCCCATAAAGAAAGGTGTTAGGCAAGGAGACACAATCTCCCCAGTACTATTCACAGCTTGTTTACAGGAAGTATTCAGAGACTTGGAATGGGAGCAGTTAGGAATAAGGGTAGATGGAGAATACCTCAGTAATCTGCGATTTGCTGATGACATTGCCTTGCTAAGCAACTCAGGGGATGAATTGCAAATAATGATTGATGACCTAGACAGGAAAAGTAGAAAGGTAGGCTTGAAAATCAATATGCAGAAGACTAAGGTAATGTTCAACAGCCTCGGGAAGGAACAAAAGTTTACATTAGGTAGAGAAATACTGGAAGTAGTAGGCGAATATGTCTACTTAGGACAGGTAGTAGCCGCAGATCCGGACCACGAAAAGGAAATAACAAGAAGAATACGATTGGGATGGAGCGCATTTGGCAAGCACTCGCAGATTATGACTAGCAGCTTACCGGTATCGCTCAAGAGGAAAGTATACAACAGTTGCATCTTGCCTGTACTCACCTATGGGGCTGAAACGTGGAGGCTAACCAAGAGAGTTCTACTTAAGTTGAGGACAACCCAGAGGGCTATGGAACGAAAAATGGTAGGGGTAACATTAAGAGATAGAAAGCGTGCAGAGTGGGTCAGAGAAATAACTCAAGTTACCGACATTCTAGTAGAAATTAAGAAGAAGAAATGGACATGGGAAGGACATGTAGTGCGAAGAGAGGATAACCGATGGTCGCTGAGGGTAACAAACTGGATTCCAAAGGAAGGAAAGCTTAGCAGGGGGCGGCAGAAAGTTAGATGGGCGGATGAGATTAAGAAGTTCGCAGGGGTCAAGTGGATGCAGCTAGCACAGAACCGGGTTAAGAGGAGAAATATGGGAGAGGCATTCGCCCTGCAGTGGGTATAATCAGGCTGGTGATGATGATGATGATGATGATGATGAAGGTTTCCATAGTAACAAAGGAGACAAAACGAGGGTGACAACGCTAGTAAAAGGAAATATGGCAGCTCTGGAGCACGACATATGATTCAGGGACATAGAACACGTGTTCGTAGAGGTATTAGCCGGGAGCATCACAGAGCCGAATATTTTCATACTCAACGTCTACAACTCGCCAAAGCAGAAAAAGTCCCAATTCCGACCATTATTACCAAAAGCTAAAAATATTTTTGAAGGGAAACAGATGCTAATATTAGGTGACTTCATTTCCCACATCAAGCATGGGGATACAAGAGACAATGCCTCAAAGGCAGGCAACTATGGGAAGATATTCAGCAGCAAGGCTTCACACTGAATAACTACCCAGACCTTCCGATGAGGATAGGAAATAGTGTCAGCAAAGACACGTCTCCGGATCTCGCACTTTCAAAGAGCAAAAATGGTCTAGAGTGGTACAATCTGGAAGTAAACTTAGGCAGCGACCATTATATCATAGTAATTATCATGGAAGGAGGGCCGAAAGCGCGAAAAATGAAGAAAAGCAAAAGCACTGAGTGGGACAGGTTTTGAGACTGGAGAAGCGCCGAGCAAATTCCACCTATAAACAGAATCGAGGAGTGGTGTAACAGGCTTGAACGAGACGTCCAATAGTAAACCAAAATTGTACAGACGTAGGATGTTCCAGAGGTGGTAGACAGCCGGCTATTGCAAATGTGGGAAACCAAGCTGAGTCTCGAAAAAAGACTTAAGAAACAAAAATGGAACAGGTGTCTTCGAACGAGGATAGCGAAATCTAACATAGAAACAGCGGACCACGCACAAAACCTATGCGAGAAAAACTCGGGAGGCGTGTAATAAAATGGAAAACGAATTGGGTATCGCTAAAACATGGAGCATAATGCGACACCTGCTAGACCGAGATAAAATTAAAATGCAAACTTCCATAAAGTTGATAAAGGCCAGGCACCATCACGCTGCAGCGATGATGACTTCCTTAAAGTACTTAAAGATAAAGACATCGGAGAAGTAAAGAAAGATAAATTAGAATGCAACAAAGGTCACCCAAACCAGAGCTTACATGTCCCCATAACGGTGCTGAAGTGGTTGCTGAAATCCGTACACTAAAGACTTAATCGGCCTCAGGGCCTGATGGGATAAAAAACAAGATGTTAAGAACTTGTATCACGACTCGATAGTGGAGATAAGTAACGTTTTACAGAGAGTCTGGGAAACAAGGGAAATACCGCAAAAATGAAAATTTGCTGAAATAGCCGTAATACCCAAAGCCACAAAACCTCCGATGGTCGATAATTTGAGACCGATATCACTGACATCATGTATAGGTAAACTATTCGAACATGTGATTCGCAGAAGACTGACGAGATATATGGAGGTGAATGAGCTATGGCCCCAGGAGGTCATAGGGTTCACCCTATTGCAAAAACCAGCGTCTCCAGTGCGAAACCAGTAAGATTTTCGCGCTGGTTTTGCACTGGATCTGCTGGGCACGCTGGAGGTCTGCGATATTCACTGGAGCAGTAACGTGAAGACACTGGCTGCACCGGTGCTATGGAAGAAAAACGCTGGGATTAGCCTTTTGACACTGGGTGAGTCGCTGGCATCCGCGATGCACTGGGAGAAGCGCTGTGTGTGCGCTGGGGCCGCACTGGTCCCAGTGCCCCAGTATAGCAGGTGCGGCCTGCGGCGTCAGCCGGAGTAGCATCCCTCAGGGGCCAACACGCAACAGCGTACTTTCAATCGACCATCGGGGGGCATATGAAAAATATGGTTCAAGTAAGCGCTTTTTGCTGCGAAGTCGTTGCGCATTTGTAAGAAAACAAAGGCAGTATCTTTTTTCTAGAGTTTTCATGTTTCCATAGGTCGTTCCGAGCGTTTCGAGAGAAACGACCACCCGCGCCTCGATCTCATGGCACACTGGCGATTAACGCACAATTAAAGCTGGAATTGAATAATGTGGGCTACCATGCATAACCAACTTCACAACTGATCTTAATGGCACTCTAACACAATGATTGCTGCCAAAATGTTCAATGAGGGCTCAATCGCAGGCGAGCGAACCCTGCACCACGGCCCAGTATAAACAGCAGAAAGAAAAACTAAAACCAGGAAGTGAGTAGTTTACTGATCGATGGGCCCATGAGAGAAAAAGCAACAACATACAGCGCTTGTAATACATAATATTTGCCATGTTTCTCAAGCCTTTGCGCTCCTTCTTATTCTGCGTATCAAGCAGCCGAGCCCTCGGTCATCGCAACGCTTCCCGCAATGTTTACATACAAATAAGGTTTAGTTACACGCAATTAGGGTCATCGCTGCGGTGCTGCCGGTATTGAAGCTTGGTCGCACTTTTTTCCTTGAAGGCTTGTACTAAAGCTCTGTGTTCAACGAAAATTACGCCCACGGTAGCAAAGCACCACCCAAGAGCCGGCGTTGGTAAATTTGCCAGCGATGTCAAACTTCACATGCTAAAATGATTCCAGTGTACAAAATAGCGCGCATAGGCACCCAGAACATTAGTTGCAAGTCGTGAGAGCAGACAGCAAGCTAAAATGATCAAGAAGTTGCAATTGTTAGAGCGGTAGCAATGGCCTGTAGACTACAAAACATGAAGTCCCAACCTTATAAATGCGGGTCATTACATAAAATGCAGAAATTTTTCAACAAAGTCCAGTTCTCGGCGTGGCCGAGTGGTTAGCGTGCTTATCTAGTGATTGATATATATGTGCCCAGGTAGTAAGTTCGAGGTGCGGTTGGTGCGCTGTTTCTTTTTTTACTTTTTTAGGTTGTTTTTATGTATCTAACTTGTTTCGTTACTTTTTAATTTTTATCCCACGCCTTTTTTTTCTCCGGGCGAACAGTGCCGCCAGTGCGGAGCGTGCCAGTATGGCGCGTCCCAGTGCGCCCAGTTTCCAGCGTCATACTGGGACCATAATCAGGTATGGCGCTGGGGCGCTGGCACCCAGTGGCACTGGTTTTTGCAATAGGGCAGGCAACATTTTAGTACGCAATATGTTATCCTCAGGCTGTACCATGATATTTTAATGGATGAAATGTTTTTAATACAGGTTAACATTGTATAAAGGACGGACGCACACGGCTCAGAAAAACCCGGATCAGTGTGCGCGCGCCACGCTTCCTCCGCTTCTTCGTCTTCTGCTTCTGCTGCTTCTCAGTGCGCCTCTACGCGGCGTAACAATTCCCCCCGGGCAAACGATTGTCGTCCTCGAGAAAATTAGGCAGATCGAAGATCGCAGCGCTTCAAGCGAGCCACGTGAACAACTTGTGTCTTGCGGGATCGGCGGTTACCTGTCATGACTGGCAATAACGTGATTAACGTCAATCAGTTGGTACAGCACGACGATGGGGCCATCGCACTTGCAGAGACACATCTCATATAATCTGCGCTTGCGAATAGGCGCCCAAAGGCAGACGTAGTCTCGAGGGGAGTAAGCAACTGCATGATGATGCAGATCGTAGTGTTCTTTCGAGCGGCTTTGAGAAGGCAGTGTGCGTAAGCGGGCTATACGTAAGCGGGCTATACGCAGTCTATACGAACCAGACACATCGTCGTTGGGGGAAAATGGCAAGATGGTGTCTAAGAAAACGTGGGGAGTTCTTGCACAGAGTAAATAGAAAGGAGAATAGCCGGTAACTTCATGATTTGCAGTGTTATAAGCGTACATCACATACGGTAGCACTGCATCCTAGTTTCGGTGGTCATACGAGACGTACATGGACAGCATTGTTGTCAAGGTGCGGTTGGTGCGGTCAGTGGGACCTTTGGTCTGCGAATGATACGGAGTGTCGGTGGTGTAAACCACAAAGTCGGAGCATTTCTTCCACGACATATGCAGTGAATTGCCGACCACGATCACTTATAATAACATGGGGTGCGCCATAGCGATAATAACGGAATGCAAAAGAAACGACTAAACATCAGCAACCTTCGCGGTAACGAGAGAAGCGGTATCCGCGTATCTCGTAAGATAGTCAACGCAGACGATAAACCAGCGGCAGCCCTCTACAATCTGGAAAATGACCGTGCAGGTCAATTTCAATCTTTTCGAAAGGTGAGGTAGGTGGCTTGACGGGTTGTAAAGGTCTGGCCAGCGTGGTGGTGCATGCCTTAAGTCGTTGGCATTGTTCACATGTCGTAACGTATTGCTTGGTGGTCCTATATATTTGTGGCCAATAAAAACGCTGGCGAATTCGGTGCGGGGTACGACAGAAGCCTAGATGTCCAGAGGTAATATAGTATAGGTAATATAGTAAACTGCGTTGACTCTGCTCTTCCTTCTGCCTCTGGCATAAGAGGCTGTAATGACCGGTCGTTGCGTTGTTCTCGCCTAAAGGTCGCCATTCTAGGAAACGTCGACGCGATTGAGGCTAAACACCCGTGGAAGCCGTCTTCATCTTCAAAGGAAGTCGGCAATGGGTGCCGTGACAAGCAAAGCCCAGCGCGCAAGACAACCAGATGGATCGCTAAGTCCAATGGGCCAGCATAGCGAATGGTGGTCAGTAACTATGGTGAAGTAGCGTCCATATTGGTATGGTCGGAACTTGTGCACAGCGAACACAACTGCGAAGCACTCCAATTTGGTAACTGTGTATTTACGTTCACATTTTGTCAACATGCGGCTAGCATATGCAACGACGTGTTCAGCCCCACTATGCAGCTGCACAAGCACCGTCCCAAGTCCGACGTCACTGGCGTCAGTGTGAGCCGCCGTCACAGCAGAAGGGCTGAAGTGGCGCAGCAGTGGTGCTGAAGTTAGAGAAGACTTGAGCAGATGGAAAGAGGATTGGCACTCTGGGGTCCACATAAATTGCGAATCCTTGTGCAGTAGAGAAGTAAAGGGGTGGGCAAGTTGCGTGGCACCAGCAATGAATCAACGAAAATAAGGAGAGGCCAAGGAAGCTCGGAAGATTTTTGAGGGTATGTGGAGTTTCGACGTCGCGTACTGCAGCAATCTTCTGGGGCTGCGGCCTGATACCGTCCTCGTTGACGAGGAACCTAAGAGCTAAAGTTTGTCGCTCTCCAAAAAGGCACTTTTTCGAATTCAAAATGAGGCACGCTTTGCCAATGCATTCAAGAACTTTCTGGAGCCTCTCATTGTGCTCTTAGAAGGTCTTTCCAAAAATGATAACATCATCAAGGTAACACATGCATATTTCCCATTTGAGGCCATGAAGCATAGTGTCCATAAATCGCTCGAACGTCACGGGAGCATTGCATATCCTAAGGGCATTACATAAATTCGTATAAACCATCTGATGTTACAAAAGCAGTCTTCTCACGGTCGGGTGGATGTAGAGGAAATTGCCAATAGCCAGATCGCAAATAAGCAGACGAGAAATATGACGCCGAATGCCGCAAGTCGACAGCGTCATCAATGTGAGGTGACTGGTATAAGTCTTCCTTTGTTACCGCATTCAAACGACGGTAGTCTACACAAAATCACCAAGAATTATCTTTTTTTTCGCACCAAGATCACAGGTGCGGCCCACGGACTGGAAGATTCTCGGATGATTCATTTGTGCAGAGTCTCGTTCACCTGTTCTTGAATTAGCTTGCGCTCTGCCGGGGAGACTCTGCAAGGTTTTTAGAGAATTGGCGGTGCGTTTCCTGTGTTAATTTTGTGATGTAGCCGAGAAGCTGGGAAATGGCTACCCGATCCGTTTAAGGCAAAGTCCAACACTTGGGCATGAGTTGTCAAAATGTCTTGCAGAATACGACGTTCACTAGATGGGAGCGATTTGTTGACCATGCCCTCAAATTCAGCAAAATATTCAGACTTGTCTTTCGGGGCTCCTCGGCAATCGGAAATAATTCCAACGGTATGAGTCAGATAATTCTAAATCTCGCGAATGTCAAACCAGAAGGAAGACGAACACGCTCTTCATACACGTTCACAGCACAGAGGCATGCGGGACCATCCTCCGTCTCCACGAAGGAGCGTGGCACCAGAATATTCTTTTTTTCGCTCCGGTCGGGACAACTGGCTCGACGACTATTGAATGTTTACCCATAAAGGATTCAGATGACTTCACGAAGAGAAACGTCGCCGTCATCGTGGGCAGCAGCACATCTTCCTTCAAGGCGAGAACTCCTTGATGAATCTGAGACATGTTATCTACTAATGTGGGGATAATGTTCGGCTGCAAACAAATTTCACCGGCACTAAAGTCTAAAGTCGCACCACACTCGCGCAAAAAGTCAACACCGAAGATGACGTCATGCGTGGCACGTCTCAATGCAACGCATTCTGTCATATAGCACTCGTCACCAATTACAACTGAAACTGAGCACACGCCGACCGGAACTAAACTTTCACTTCAAACTCCACAAACGCAGTGTTTTTGTCCCACACAAACATAATTTTCTGTCGAAGGCGGTTCTTACATGAAAGGCACATAACTGATACCGCGGGACGAGTGTCAACTAAAGCATCCGTTTTAACGTTATCTACACAACTGTCACTTTCTTCTTTAGCATGACGCTAGGTAGAGGTATGCGGGAAACTGACCGTCCGGAGACCTTACGTCCATCGGTCGCGCCACCTAGGTTTATAGCGGAGGAGAAACAAAGCGGCGATGTGGGGATGGCGAACGGGGTTATCGATGCGGTGGGGGAGTGATGCAGCGATCAGACACAGGGGAGTCATTCCGTGCGTGGCGTTGAGGGGAAGAGGGCCGATAGAAGGTAGCGGGTGGCTCCGGCTCCCACTTGGCACCATTCGTGAAGCGCGGTGCTCGTTGGACAGGGAGTTCGGTAATTTGACGACGCGGGCAAAAGCAGAAGATATGTCCGCTGCCCCACAGCCGTATCACACGGGTGGCTGGCGGCTCTGGTAGTTCATTTCATGATCCCTTGGAGGCCGAGTTGGGGCGACAGAAGCGCGACGAGGAGCACCATGAAGCACTTCATCCGGATGGGCTGAACGCTGCTGGAAATACGGGTGCGATGTTGGTTGCAGGGTCCGTTTCATGCCTATATTGAAGATGGTTCGCTGCGATTTTGCGCAGCCCATGGCGTACGTTGTTCGCATGATGATACGGACCTCGATGTCGGGTGGTAAGGTACATCGAAATTTATACGTTGCCGCTGAATATTCAGCTCCTCGCGTATAATCCTCCTGACCATAGAAGCGATGTCTTCAGCCTCCTGAATGTCGATACTGGCAACAGTTGTCATATTTGAAAGACGGCCAAATTTGGGCGCTATCCGACGTGCTTTAACGCCTGAAATGCCCGGCACTGCTTGATGACATCTGCTACTGTGGCAAGGGTGTCCCGCAAAATAAGGAAGTAGTACACATCCTCAGCAATCCCCTTGTGAAGGTGCCCTACCTTGTCTTCTTCTGACATCTGCCGGTTTACAATGCGACAAAGTTTGAATATTTCTTCGATATAACGTGTGCATGTCTCACCGGGCAGCTGGGCTCTCTGGGAAAGCTGATGCTCAGCGCGTTCCTTCTTCGCAAGGGTATCCCCAAAGGACTTCGTAATTTCATCGATGAATCGGTCCTAGGTCGTCAGGATTTCTTCGTGGTTATGAAACCAAGTCAGAGACGTGCCAGCGAGGAAGAAAATAACATTGTACAGATGTGCGATTGAGTTCCAGCGGTTGTACTTGTTGCATTTTTCGCAATGTCAGAGCCATTCCTCAACGTCATCTTCGGGCTCACCGTGGAATGTACGCGGCTCTCGCTGGTGGGGAAAGGCCGTCGTCTCGTCAGGTCACTGTTCATGACAATGCGTCGTGCGGGTGGTAGCCATTGAAAGGTACTTTTGAGAAGATAAAGGTGGCGGACCTGCTACACGGCAGGTTCGACGAGGTACTGGCGGATCCAGAACGTTTTTACCCAGCGCCTAGCACCAAATGTAACGGATGGAATGGTTTTAATACAGTTGAACTTCGTGTGAAGGACGGACGCACACGGCTTAGAAAACCTTTATATTGTTGTTGTTGTTGTTCTCCTCTAATGTGATGGCACATACCCACACAGGGGGATCGGCCAAGAATTGGGGTGCAGAGATATTAGATTTTGAGATGTATAACTACATCGAAAAAAAAAATGCTAGGGAATAGAAAAGGAAATGTAAATATGATAAACCAAAATATATAAGAGTAAATACTAACGCACGCAGTAAGAGAATAGTAAGATTTATATGTACACATTAAAACTTCAGAGCATATTACCCAGGTAGACGTTTTGTTTTTAATAAGAAGTTTTGAATGGCGTTGAAAACATACCTGTGGCTGTACCCAAGCATGGTGGCACCGAACGATAATAAAATTTGGCTGCTCAAATTAAGACCCAGCTGTTGTAACGGCTTCTCTAAGTACCACTTTCTCACCATGGTAAAACGGCGGCAAAATATCAAGAAATGGTGTATTGTTTCCGGTTCCCTGCAGAATGCGCAGACAGGAGAAAGCGCCAAACCAGACCTGTGCATATAGAAATTTAGGGGCGGAATACGACAGCGTAGTCTTGTTAGAGAGACCTCAGTCTGCCTTGATTGACATGATTTCCTATTCCAGGAATACTTGATGTGCAGGTAGTCATCCGAGGATAAAATAGTTCTAGACTGCGTGCTTAATAAGGCACGCCGCCGAAATCGTGCTGCTGTTATGTACGCTGTTGCCGGGAGGATGGGCAATACAGGGCCGTTCAGAGAATCTTTGGCTATTCTGTCTGCAATCTCATTGGCGGTCACATTGCTGTGTCCTGGTACCCACACTATATGCATGAGCCTCAAATGTGAGGGGAGCAATGAAAGAAAGGTGTTTAAAATTTGCCAGTCCATATTCGAAGAAAGCGACAAGCACAAAGAATAAGAGTGTGTAATTACAGCCACTGTTGAGTATGTTGGGTCTAGTTTGCGCAGAGCAAGCACCACCGCCAGCAACTCCGCCTGGAAAATTGGAGTAAAATCCGGAAGACGGACTGAAAAAGCCCAGTCTAAAAGCGGACAGTATATTCCAACGCCGGCTTTTTCATTAAATTGAGAAGCATTCGTTGCTATCGTTATGCTAACGGAAAGACTTTGTAAATGATCTTCTAATAATCCATTTAAAATGTGAGGTGCTAAGTTTTTCGCATTATTTGGGAAAATGTCATCATAGATAATTTGAACCGACGATGCACTTACTTTTGTTGGAAGGATGTTAGAAAGGACAACGTGCAAAGGTTGTAACAGATTTTGCACTAGAATTACCTGCGGGATATGAAACCGAGGCCATACGACTCTAAAAAAGGAGTCTGGCTCGCAACAAAAAATTGATATGGAGCGGTGGAATTGTGATTCATATATTTTCAGATACGTCTGGACAGTCAAGAATTGTAATCTAGTTAATAACGGAGGTATTCGGGCTTCAAGGTATAATACATTATTAGCCACGAATTTGGGGAGCCCAAGGCATAATCTAAGCGCTTCCCGCTCTAAAAGAACAAGCGGACGAAATTTGTAAGCAGGTGAACCAGAAAATAATACAGATCCAAATTCTATAATTGGGCGGACATACATAACATAAATCATTAAAAGTGCGTCTCGCCGCATCCCAGACCTTGGACTGCTTAACCTGCGCAACATACCCACAGCACGTGCCCCCTTCGCTGCAACATGTTCAATGTGATCCCTCCATGCCAGATGGTCATCGTAAATCACCCCTAGATATTTCAAAGACTTAACTTGAGGAATCATTTAGTAGATTAGTAAGAAAGAAACCCATCAACGAATTAGCGGTGAGGGGGAGGGCAGAAGAGTTCAGAATCTCGCTACAGAATAGGTTTTCAGCTCTAACTGAGGATGGCGACATTACCCTAGAGGCAATGAACAATAATTTCAGAGATATCATTACTGAGTGCGCAGTAGAAGTAGGCGGTAGGATAGTTAAAGAGGATACCAGTAAGCTGTCTAAGGAGACGAAAGATTTGATTAAGAAACGGCAGAGTATGAAAGCTTCCAATCCAACAGACCAGATCGAATTGGCCGAGATATCAAAGCTAATCAATAAGCGCAAGGTGGCCGATATAAGGAAGTATAACATGGAGAAAATTGAGCATGCTGTAAAGAACGGGGGAAGCCTTAAAGCGGTAAAGAAGAAATTGGGCATAGGCAAAAACCAGATGTATGCGATAAGGGACAAGGCGGGCAACGTCATCACTAATATGGACAAGATAGTCAAAGTAGCCGAGGAGTTCTATACAGATCTCTACAGTAGCCAAAGTAGTCAGGACCGTAGTGAGATTGGCGGTAGGGAAAAACAGTCAGACGTTCCACCAGTGACGAAGGACGAGGTCAAGAAAGCACTAGAAACTATGAAAAGGGGGAAATCAGCTGGAGAGGATCAGATAACTACAGATTTGCTGAAGGACGGGGGGGATATCGTGCTAGAAAAACTGGCCACCCTGTATACGCAGTGCCTGGTGTCATCGACGGTACCGGAAGCATGGAAGAATGCAAACATTATCCTCATTCACAAGAAAGGGGACTCTAAGGACCTTAAAAATTACAGACCAATCAGCTTACTGTCTGTTACGTATAAGGTATTTACTAAGGTAATCGCCAATAGAATCAGGACAACCTTAGACTGCAATCAAGCAAAGGATCAAGCAGGGTTTCGGAAACGGTACTCTACTATCGATCATATCCATACCATCAATCAGGTGATAGAAAAATGCTCGGAATATAACCAGCCCTTATACATAGCATTCATTGATTACGAAAAAGCATTTGACTCAGTTGAAACCTCGGCGGTGATGCAGGCATTGCGAAATCAGGGGGTAGACGAGCCGTACGTGAAAGTGCTGGAAGATATATATAGTGGCTGCACAGCAACCATAGTTCTACATAAAGAAAGCAATAAAATTCCCATAAAGAAAGGTGTTAGGCAAGGAGACACAATCTCCCCAGTACTATTCACAGCTTGTTTAGAGGAAGTATTTAGAGACTTGGAATGGGAGCAGTTAGGGATAAGGGTAGATGGAGAATACCTCAGTAATCTGCGATTTGCTGATGACATTGCCTTGCTAAGCAACTCGGGGGATGAACTGCAAATAATGATTGATGACCTAGACAGAAAAAGTAGAATGGTAGGCTTGAAAATCAATATGCAGAAGACTAAGGTAATGTTCAACAGCCTCGGGAAGGAACAGCAGTTTACATTAGGTAGCGAAATACTGGAAATAGTAGGCGAATATGTCTACTTAGGACAGGTAGTAACCGCAGATCCAGACCATGAAAAGGAAATATCAAGAAGAATAAGATTGGGATGGAGCGCATTTGGCAAGCACTCGCAGATTATGACTAGCAGCTTACCGGTATCGCTCAAGAGGAAAGTGTACAACAGTTGCATCTTGCCTGTACTCACCTATGGGGCTGAAACGTGGAGGCTAACCAAGAGAGTTCTACTTAAGTTGAGGACAACCCAGAGGGCTATGGAACGAAAAATGGTAGGGGTAACATTAAGAGATAGAAAGCGTGCAGAGTGGGTCAGAGAAATAACTCAAGTTAATGACATTCTAGTGGAAATTAAGAAGAAGAAATGGACATGGGCAGGACATGTAGTGCGAAGAGAGGATAACCGATGGTCGCTGAGGGTAACAAACTGGATTCCAAGGGAAGGAAAGCGTAGCAGGGGGAGGCAGAAAGTTAGGTGGGCGGATGAGATTAAGAAGTTCGCAGGGGTCAAGTGGATGCAGCTAGCACAGAACCGGGTTAAGTGGAGAAATATGGGAGAGGCCTTCGCCCTGCAGTGGGTATAATCAGGCTGATGATGATGATGATGATGATGATGAATTTGGAAAACAAGGAACGCGCACTTTTTAACATTTAATTTAGATCTTAAGTCATATAACCAATTTTGAAGGGAGCTTAGGTACGATTGCAGGCGCCTGTTGAGGGATTGAATGTCAGGTGCAGCCGTAAAGAATGCGATGTCATCCGTATAGACATACGTGCGGATCTCCTGATGAGTGGGAATTGAACTCATTAAAATTTTAAAGAGCACGGGCGAGAGAACTGCCCCTTGAGGGGCACCTCTGGTTTGTTGATATTTGCTAGAATGTACTTCATTCAATGAACAGTAAAATTGTCTGTTTTGTAGGTATGTAGATATACAATCAATTAAGTATTGTGGAAAACATAGCGATTCTAATCTGTGCAATAAAATTCGGGACTCTATCATAAGCCTTCTCTATATCTAGAGTCACCAATGCAGCATGCATTTTTTTGCGCCGCGCAAAAAGAATTCGACTCTCAAGGTCGGTATGTGCATTCCATATTGAAAATTTTGCTCGAAATCCGATTTGACAGGGACTAAGAATATGTTTTTGTTCGACAAACTTGGTAACATGTTTGAGTACGACCCTTTCAATTAATTTTACCAAGTTTGATGTTAAAGATATTGGTCTGATATTTTCCAAAGTATAGCCACCACCATTGCGTTTCCGTAAAGGAATCACTTTGGCTAGTTTCCAGTCACCAGGTATTCAAGAATGAATAATTGAGTAATTTACCAATTCTAACAAGGAATTTGGAGACACTTCAAAGAGGATTTTTAACATTTTTGACGTTACTCCGTCAGGGCCAGGCGCAGCAGTTGGCAACGTCATTATAATCGAAGAAAGCTGAGAAAAAGTAATTTTAGGAACATCCTTAACCGCATATACTGGGCCTACTAACGTAGGGTATTTGGGAAGTGTTGACAAAAAACGCTTTTCTAAACCTTTAGCGATGTTTTCTACTGTTCTAAGAGCTTCTTTAGGAGTCGAAACACATGAGGGTAAATTTTCTGAGACAGGAATCTTTTCCCGGGATTTTAAAAACCTGAAAAGTGCACGTCGGTTATTAGATTGTGAAAGGTAATTGAAATACTCATTATCATAATTATCTTTCGCTTGTGCGACTGTGCGTTTATATGCAGCTGCAAAAAATTTATAATCATGCCAATTTTTGGGGCACTGGTTGTGAAGGAGCTTCTTCCATGCAGCCTTTCTTCTTCTATAATCGCGCGAACAATCTGCATTCCACCATTTTGGTGATGCATTGCCTTTAGATGCACGTACTAAGAATTCACACTTCTTACGACAGGATGCAATAGCCTGGTATAATGTTTGCGATTTTAACTCTTCCGTAGACTCAACCACTGACTCAAGAGACGAAATCAAAAATGAGTGAAACTGGTTATAATTTACGTATGATCTCAACTGAGATGTCGGCAGAGTTAAGCGGCAGTTAACCTCAAAAACAATAGGTATATAGTCGCTAGAGGTGCCACCATCAATTGTCGACCAATTTAGTATAGAAACACTAGTGCTGGAAAAAGTTAAATCTATCACAGATTGACTGTGAGCACGTACAAAAGTTGGTAAGCCAGAATTCATGCAGTGAAGGTTATTGTCTGAAAGCCAATCCCACAGACGCTTGCCGCAGGGATCCGTCTTGTAACCCCACGATACATGGTGCGAATTAAAATCTCCAGCCAAAATAACCGAATTTTGACAATTAACTAGTAGGTGGTCTAGAGATCTGGTGTCCTGAATACCATGAGGGAAATAAACATTCGCTAATGTAAACGGACTGAACCCTGGAATTTCAAAATCTAGGGCCAATAATTCTGAATCTAAACTAGAATATTGAAACGAAATCTTATCCTATGACAAAATTTTGAAGAAACTAGAATTAGTAACCCACCAGCTCTTGACTGGCGATCTTGTCGGAATGATCCATAATTTTGTAAGTGAAAGTGTTTTTCAGTTGTAAGCCAAGTTTCTTGTAAAACGATTATTACTGGATTATGTTTTAAAGAAAGATAAACTAAATCTGTAGTAGCTGAAAGAAGAGATCTACAGTTCCACTGAAGAACTTTTAACTTTCCTATGGTTATGTAATCCGGGCAGCAGCAACAGCCTGCCCCAAAATGTTTTCCTTTGGTTTAGATCCTAGCTGTTGCTTTTTTGATTTTGCTTGTGGGCGAGGTGATGACGGGTTTGACAACGGGGATCCACTGCGTTTTAGAATTCGCGTATCTGTCTCTTCCATATCTGCATCGTGAGCCTCGTCTGACTTGTTGGGATTAAGCATAGGTAATGCGGAAAGAGACTCATTTTGCGAACAAGACATTGCAGCTAATGAGTGCTGCACTGATAGTGAATGTCCAGGTGCCGTAGGAGAAACCATAGCAGTTTGCACAGTCTGAGAATTATGAGCTGCTAGAAAATTGGATATGCATTCTGTGACTATTGTCAAAATCCTATCCACCATTTTGGTCATGGTTGCTTCCATAGCAGTTATTATGGTTTTAGACATCGTGGAATCTAATGTAGCTCCTGAACGGGCCGACACACCTGCATACCCATGAGCTCTGTCTTTAATTTCCTGAATTGCCTCACGCCTCGAGCAACGTTTGCGGTCAATAATCTCCAGAATTTTCATTTCATGCGCTCTAGAGGGACATTCCAAAGAATTCGCTGAGTGAAGTCCGCCGCAAAGACAACATTTGACAATTTGATCAGAGCATAAGTGCGTTTTATGTGCTTCACCGCATTTGCAACACCGCAAAGTGGATTTGCAACCGCCTGCAGTATGGCCATAACGCCAACAGTTGTTGCACTGCAGAGGCTTTGATGGTAGGTTATCTACTCTGAATATTAAAGGCCACGTTTTAATCTCCGATGGACAGACTGTGCCTGCAAATGTAGCAATAACCGATTCTGTCGGCACACGAACATTATTTACCTCCCGGCTACAGCCATAGACCGCAACAACGCCTGCCGCGGAAAGAAGGTCAAGGGTTTCTTGTGGACTTAATGAGGAACCTACACCTCGGACTAGACCTCTTGTGCAAGCCAGGTGTGAAGGGATAAAACTGCTTACCTGATGAGAGGCGAAAGAGGAGCATTTTAGCAGGTCCTTTATGCATGATAGTTCTGGCGAACAGCAAAGAATCCCGCCGCGACCAAATTGGCGCACCTCGGCTATTCCTTCGTAGAAGGAAGTGATTTCCTGAAGGGCAGCTCGAACAGCTCCTGGGTTGTTCATTTTAATGGTGCCCCCATCCTTAGGTACGAGTGCCACAGGGATGTTTGCGGACACCGGAGCTCTGAAAAGCTTCCAAGGGCAGATCATCGGTCAGGAGGGAAGCCGACCAAGGGGAGCGCCCTTGGCCGGGGGACTGCGTCGACATTACCTTAAATTGACAATGTCACCGCGTGCGCTAGTCAACAGAGAACAAAAGAAGCACAGGGGAAAGACAAAACCGGGACCAGCAACCCAATACTTAGCCGATCGTCAAGGATCTTCCTCTTGCAGGTGGCGAGGTACGCTTCTATGTCTAGAATATGTCTGCGCGCGCCTCGCTTCCTCCGCTTCTTCTTCTGCTTCTGCTGCTTGTGAATGCACCGCTGCGCGGCGTAACAATATAGCGAGATCAAGATCAAACGATGGCAAAGTTATTTTAGGATTGGAACTGAAGAAGGCATTTGACTGTGTAAAACACGATGCTATTCTGCAGGTCCCCACGCATGTAAATGTAAGGGAAAGAATATATGAATATACAAGATACATAAAAACTTTCTAACGGACAGAAAAGTAAAAATAAGATACCAGGGGATAGAATCCCAGATATTCGAACTCGAGAGCAGGGGCACACCCTAAGGAACGGCGCTATCGCCCATTCCTTTAAACATACGTGTACGACCATAAAAGCTAAGGTAAATAGAAGACATCAAAGTCAGCCTATATCTGATGGCATGACCATTTAGAGAAACTAAGGTAGCGATGCTGAAACGAGCACAAATTGCAAGACACGGTAAACAACACTGTACAATGTGTATAATAGAGGGGCTTGAAATGTTATTCCGAAAAATCGGAGTTGTTTGTATACAATCCGAAACACCTACGGCAAAAAGAAGTGCTCGTAAATACAGAAGCGCAGGGCCAAGCTGCCACGAACATCAATCAAATGGGGGTGCTAGGAATGGTCCTACAAAAAATTAATACAACGCAGAAACGTTAAAGACACTGGATAGACAGGTCATACAAAC
The DNA here is from genome assembly GCF_055883805.1 of Amblyomma maculatum. Classification (NCBI taxonomy): domain Eukaryota; kingdom Metazoa; phylum Arthropoda; class Arachnida; order Ixodida; family Ixodidae; genus Amblyomma; species Amblyomma maculatum. Next base: position 77,640,398 of record NC_139346.1, read on the forward strand.
GACACACCTTATAAGGAGAATAAGGAATACAGATGAGTTCTTAAAGGTCCACGGTAACGGCCCCCGAGAAGCCACTGATAAACGTGTTCAATGTGTAGAACACATCCTTTTGAGCATTAACGCAAAGTATAGCTCCTTGAAACAAAGTCAGTTATTTATTATTAATTTTTAAAAACAGCGTTTTTTGAAATTCGCGGGCAGGGAGAATGCCGCTGGGCGGTGTAGCATGGAACTATTTCCTTAAACCGTGACGTCACGGGTGAGCTGACTGGCAAGGCTTGCTAGAAGCTGCCATTAGCTGCGGCCACTGCAGCCATGACATCATGGACACACTTCCGGTAGCTGCGAAAGTCGTCTGCTCGTGCGCTGCTCGAACTCTGTGCGGGCTGTTACACAGCTCGCCGCCCTTATCGGTTAATTGGCCATTGCCCATTAAGTACAACAACTGAAGCGACGCAGGGATCGGCAGAACGAAGCTGCATTTACAAATATCTTATTTATATAACGTGGTTTCAGGAGTACCGGAGTGTCGTCCGACGAGGCGTCAACAGCACGGTCAAGCACCGCACGATGGCAGCACCTCCTCGACCGCCGTAAACACAGCCGCTGTGGCCCCTCCTCCCGCATACCGTTCGCGAACGACACGACGGATCGTTAGCATCAATGTCCGAAATAAAGCGTGCCAAAATTTGTTGCCGTTTGGAATACTGAGCCGAATATTAAGTATGAAGCCTTCGTGAGGATCGCTGACCAGCAGCAAATTGCTGGTAAGAGCGATAGCCGTGATACAAGCTAGTTTCTGCTCAAGCCAGCTGACACTGGTGCATTTCGGCTGGTCCGATCTGCTCGTACTAGCTCTGCGATTAATGCGTCGGCAGAGTTGATCCTATAATTATTTTACTATGGCAGGATAGGAATCACTATAAGGCAGTTTCATAAGTAGACGATTTACGACAGTGTTGATCATGTTCCAAAGCGTCGACCGCCGCGGCTTCGAAGCGAAACAATTTAGGCCTAGCGACGACTAGCGACGGTCACGCACGGCGCTGTCGTTCGCCCCGCTAGGGCGTCCCACCACCGCGGTAATTGTGTAACGTACCTCAGCCTGCTCGCGGCATCCAGTGCTACAAGCGTTGCAAACTCGTGTACTTTCATAGCTAAGGCCGCGCATTTTTTGACGTTCTGCTCAGCAACAGGCCGTTCAAACGATACTGCAGGCAAGACAAGGCTTCAGTTCGCAGTCGCTACGCTGTCGGCCGTAATCGAAGACGTCGGGCGGCACCAGATTCTATACATCGATCTTTTAAACGTAATACAGTGGGCAAATGAATAACTTTTTGAAGCAGACCCGCTCGTACGTTTCGCGCACTCGGGCGCCGACGAGTACCTTCCGTCAACAGACGCCGTCTTAACCTCAGTTAAATGACTCAAACCCATGTCGTCAAGCTCGGTTTGCGATAACCGCGGTTAGTAGTGTAACCATCGTTTGGTCCGCCGTAGAACATAGGGTAAGCACGGGTTCGCGGTTACAGAAACCGTAGCGACGCGAACTGGCGAACTCCTCCGGCGTGTGCGAGCGAGGACGGGTTGACGTGAGTTACGCCAGAGTTACGCCAGCGAGCGAGCGCTCGGCAACCGGAAGTTTTTCGAAGTGACGTATGTCTGGGCGGAGCTTTGAACTTGCTTGTATTCTTTATTTTTTTATGGCTCCCTTCAGCGTACAAGTTGAAAGGAAAAATTGGAAGGGTCATTTTAAATCGCCGATATCTCTGGTGTTGCAGAAGCGAGATCGAAACTTTTCGCGGAAGATTGGTGGGTGGTTCAATAACTATCAGTGTTATGGCGTTGTTTACCCTTCTTGGTGACCCCTTTCAGTGGACCTTTAAGGAAAGTAACCCATTAAGGCTCATACAAGCTTTCGTAATAGGCTGGGTCGGGTATGCCATGCCATACTTACACCTGAAAAACACCAAAAAAATAGGATCGATAGCATGATCACAAAATGCATTAAAAAAGCAGTACACCTCCCGGCAAGTACCTCCACAGACAGGCTAATGACGCTGGGAATACACACTTTAGATGAAATAATTAAGGCAACACTAGCTACACAACAAAGAAAGCTAGAGAAAACTAGGCGCGGCAGGAAGATATTGTGGGAAATATGGATGCAACCTAAGGAATATGGGAAAAGACAGAGAAAATGACAGAGGACGACCAGAAGCGGATCTATATCCCCCAGTGCCGAAGAATACGCAGCCTGAACATAATAAGCAACCACGAGACAAATAGGCAGAAGCACAGCGACGTAGATTCTAGGCAGAAGATGAAGGTAGAATTGCATATGTAGACACTGCACACTGCGGCAAAGGAAAAATGAATGCAGTTTTAGTCATTGGCAAGCGAGAAATGGTTAAAGCAATCTCTATGAAAACAAGATCGATACAGGCAGCGCAAGAGGCTGCAATAGCACTGGCTCTTGCTCAGACCGAGGCAAAATGCATAGTCAGTGACAGAAAAAGCGCAATCAGAAGCTACACCGGATGAGTCATAGCGACGATCGCAGGTAGAATCCTCGATCTTGAAGGCCACTGCCTTCGCCCCGGAAAGATGGAGGGTCCGCGAGGCGCAATACGTACGACGGACAACCGCAGACCAAATTGGGTGAACCGCTTTTACTTTTGGCAAACACAAGGAGAATAATAAAGTCGCTGCTTTTGCGATAAACAAAAACAAGGAAAACAGCGGAAGTGTGAAGTTAACAATCTTCACGAAACAGAAAAGTTGAAAGGAACAACAGCCCAATCAGGCACTCACGCCGAACGTCCAGAATCAGCGGCCAAACACGGCAACAACGAAAAAACGCTCCGTTCACATACGCCTCCCCAAACGCTATCCACGCCGGAAGAAGCAAAAAAAGCCCTGCCCCCTTATCGCGCTGCCTTCTTATCGGGAAACCACTATCCCGGCGCGCGTTTTAAGTTATTGCGTTGTTGCGGCCTAGGACGAAAAAAATGAGCACTCGGAGAGGATTAAGAGTTCAAGTCCAGCAAATCTTCCCGGTCTGCGGCCGGTGGTGCACAGCGGTCTTGACGGAGAGCGGCGACAGCAAAGTCCACCAGCATGCGACGCGGGGCGTCGTTGTGTGTACCAGTCTCCAGTGTCCGTTGAAGAATATCGTGAAGCCTCTGCTGCTCCTGGTGTCCGGTGCTGGCGACGTGTGCCGCCTGCGACTCTACACAAGTGTCGCAAAGCCAGCACCAGCCGACGTTATCCCCTTCCGCAAAAGGGCGTAGAGGATCGTCGCGGCGCCGGTCGTCGCGGCACTACCCGGCGCTCCTGACGGTGCCAGAGATCTGCCGGAAAATACCTGGCCTCCGTGCCACCTCTGATGTGGCACCATGTTGCCACGTCCCGCCTTTGACTTGTCTCCTCCAGCACCGCCGCTTGTCCCTGTCGATGTGCTCGGTGGATCAGAGGAGGGGCAGGTCGTAAGGATACCGGGTGGTTTCGCTACGCCGACGGCGGTTGCGGTGGTCCCATCCGAAGTGGCTGCACCATTTTGGGTTTAACCGCTCCATTCTGCGCAAGGTGAGAACGCAGCACGACAAGTGCCTGAATGCCACGATTTTAAGATTACGTTTATGGTATCCGCCAGCACGAAATACGTTTTGAACTCTTGTAATGCCAGAAGTAGGCTATGTGGTTGATGTGCGCTCGTTGTACGCTCTGAGGTCAGACACGTTTATGGGCCCGGTTACACGACCACCATGTTTCTTACGAAGAAGATAAGCCAAAGGAGAAATGATCTTTGCTACTACGTAAGGATCATCCCATCGTGGCGCGAGGGAGGCTGCAAACTCCTTTGCTGCGTCGCTGAGGGGTTGCGTGCAGCGAAGTACTTCCTCACCGACCGGGAGCTACAATGTTTGTCTTGCCTAGTTGTATTGGTTGCAATGTTCCAGGTGGGCGAGGCGAGGTTCAAGTCCTCTCTGGCCTCCCTCAGAGTTCCGGCAAGGCGGCTGGATAGATCCCGGGTGAATCTGGAATAAGTGGGTGGCTTTGGTTCAAAGTCCAAGTTCAATAGGAAATCGAAGCTCACGACCAAGAAGTATAGCGCCGGCGTAAAACCAGTCGACCGGTTTACTGTGGTTCCTGTAGCAAAGGCCATTTCCTTCACACGGAAATCACAGTCTTTGTGACGGTCTCTGAAATCAACGAGCGTGGTTTTCAGTTTCGGTTAACCCGTTCTGTAATGTTAGCTCGAGGGTGGTACCCGAGAGCTTTGCAGGGGTCAACAAATACCGTGCATGTGAAATACGTGGCATTGTCAGTGAAAAGCTGCACCGGGAAGCCGAACCTAGCGAATGCGTCTAGGAGCTTATCCCAGATTATCTTGAGTCCAGTTTACGCAGCGGGTTTAATTCTACCCATTTAGAGAAATGGTCAGTGACCGCTAGGAAGTAGCGGTTTCCTTTCCCTGATCTAGGATAAGGACCCATTACGTCACAGGCCACAATTTACCACGGGTAACGGCTCTCCACGGGTTGCAAGAAGCCCGGTGGTTTCCCTCCCCGTGGCTTCGCTGTCTGGCATGTAAGACAAGTACGGACGTATGTCACGACATCCTTTCTCATGCGAGGCAAAGTTGCGACGCGACCCAACTTTTCATACGTTTTCTTGCCATCGCTATGGCCCGCAAGGCGTGTGTCGTGAAAACACTCTAAAAAGAGCTTGCGGAGGCTCTTCGGTATGACAGCACGAAATGGGAACTCATCACTGTCCGTGTCTGCAGCTGGTATATGCAGTAGGAGAAGTCCATCCTTGGCTTCCAAGTAGCAGTCGTAGCTGCCGGTAGGCGCTGTGCTTCCTGCAGGGTTGGTGCTGTCCAGACCATTCCGTATCCGAATGCACTGAAGATCGCTTCACTGAGCTTCGAGCAGCTATTGACGGGAAACCAGCGTGCCCCATGCATCTGCCGCTTCTGACATAACTAGGACTTGTGGTGCTTGTTCGGCACCTGCAGGTAACGGAGCTCGGGAGAGGGCGTCAGCTGCCTTGTTGAAGGTGCTTTTCTTGTATTCCACCCTGTAATTATACTTTTGAAGAGCGAGCGCCCTGCGGGCTAGACGGCCGGCTTGGTTTTGCAGCTTCGACAACCAAGATAATGTGTGATGGTCGGTCTGAATCGTAAACTCAGCCCCATCCAAATACATGTCGAACTTTTTTACTGCAAATACAATCGCCATCACTCTTTCTCTGTTACAGTGTAGTTTCGCTCTGGTGATCAGAGTGTGTGACTTGCAACCGATTCCATACTCACTTGCATCAGTCTGCACTGTAAAGGGCCGGTTGAGGTCCGGGAGGCGCAGACGAGCAGTATGGGCGATAGCCGTTGAGAGCGCCCGAAACGATCCCTCCTCCGTGTCTGTCCAGGACGAATGGGCACCTTTCCGTAGAAGCTGATGAAGGGGTATTGCCATGTCCGCGCAGTTTGAGATGAAGTGGCGGTGGAAACCCACCATGCCCAAGAATCATTGTAGGCTCTTGAGGTTTGTTGGTTGTGGCAGCTGCAATATGGCGCGTACTAATCTATGTGCTAAGCTTCTTTCTGCTGATAGGTTTCGTATTAGGCGAGAAAAGCAATAATAATAATAACTGGCTCACATGAAGAAAAAAGCACAGTATCTTTCACACTTGTTTCTGTGGACACCTGACCGCGCAGTAAGGGAAGGTAGGAGGGAGGAAAAGTGGATAGAGAGAAATAGGAGCCGTAGTGGAGGGCGGCGGACTAATTTCGTTTGCCTGGGGATATTTACCGTGCACTGACATCTCACAGCACACGCACGCCTATTCGTATCGCATCCATCTAAACGCAGCCGCCACAGTCGTAATCGAAACCGGGAACTCCGCCTTAGTAGTCAGTTGCCTTACGACTGCAACACCGCGTTGGGGCAAAAAAAGGACGGCCATGCTTCAGGCAATTCCTGGCGGCCCATGCAGCCCAGGAGGAAAGGTTCGACTCAGGAATAAAAGTAAATTAAAGAAACGCTGGTGATATAGCTACGGGTAAACCTAGTGTGTAGTGATAGCTTAATGCCTCCCACTGCGGCACCTCTTTCTCTCTATTTTCCCTGCCACCAACATTTATCCTAAATAAATCATTTTTTTTCCTTTTCCTTAAGACTCGGTTAGGTGTCCGCAGAGAATTGGGATATTGTGGCACCTTTTCTTCCCTTTGAACTAAATTGAAATGCCTCTGATGCCTGCTGCACTGAGTCTGCTTCTATATGCTGTGTCCTGAGGCGTGCGAGGAAACGTCAAATGAATGGCGCCGCACGGACGCCTGGATCGAAAGCCGGCGTGGTTAACATCGCCTATTGACGTCATCACCAGTCGTAACCTCATCACCGGATGTGATGTCATTATGACGAAATTTCTGTTCATTAGACATGACCGGATGTGATGTCATGGTGACGTCACATCCAGTCATGGTGCCACAGCCGATGGCGTCACAATCTAGTAATGTCACAACTAGTCATTGCCATTACTCGTGACAATTCAGTCAGGAATTATGGCCAATTACCTCTAGTTAGTGATTAGTTGTTTACTGTCCAATCTAAACCAGTTCAATCTAATCTAGTCCAATCCAATCTTGTCCAATGCTGAGTACACGTTCTACAGAAATGCGCAGCTGACTAGCCTATCACCGCTACATCATCCTCACGCTAAAGAAGCAGAAAAAATTAAAGAGCACTGCAGAATCTGCATTGGAGGAATACGAAAGCATGGATGCTGCTGTTGGTTGCTTCTGGTTGCTTCTAGTTGCTTAATCCACTACTTGGTACATTAATTCACTTAATTCACTCAAATTTAGTCCTTGGTGCACTAAAAGTGCGCGCCAGTTCCTTCGTATGCCCTTTTCGGCTGTACTTCCGGTTGGGTGATGTCACATCCTCTACGTCACATTAGTTCACTTCAGGTTCTTCAAAAAAACAGGTGAAGCAGGAGATTGGTGCCACCACCAGATAAAAGTCTAAACAATAGGGAGGCAGTCGCATGGCGGCACCTGCAAGCTGGGAACTTTGTAAACCCGGCCTGGGCATACTATGTCAACTATGGACTACTATACTCTATACTATGGACGACAGAAAAAAACGATAATTGAAAGCACTGTAGGGAGAAAGGGACCCTGGACCATCTAATCTGGGAATGTGCTAGCTCCCCAGGGGATAAAACAAATATAAATTATAGCGAAGCCTATTAAGCCCTGCTCAAAGACATATGAAAAACACATCTTCCTCAGCAACAAGTCATCCGCCCGTCGGGAGAAGCTGCGTAGATCCAAGGCTCTTTGATTGCTTCTGATCGCGGAGGTCTGGGCTCCCGTCCCTTAGGCCTGAGTGCCGGGGGGCGGGGATTGGGAACCTCCCTATCTGGACGAAAAATACAGTTGTTATCACATCACATCTTGTTTACCCATTTTAGTCTTCGGTACTTTCAAATTGCGTGCCAATATTTTCCTATGCCCTTTTCTGGCTCTTCCTCACGTTGCGTAACGTCACGTCCACTACGGTCTCGTTTTAACCTAAAGTACCTCCGCTGCAAGAATAGCGGGGAGTTTCATATTCAGGTGGAGAGCAAACCGGTGCCAAAAGTAGATCAGATCAGGATTTTGGGGATGGTCATTCAATCCCACGGCTATAACGCCGAGGTCCTGACAAACTTCGAAAGTTATGCGATGCAAACCCTCGGGCTCTTGATGAGGGTCGCCACTAAAGGAAGAAGCCTCAAGGAGAGAAATTTACTAAAACTAATCCAGGCATACCTAATAAGCAGAATCCGTTACGCCACGCCCTACCTGGACATCAAGGCCGGCGAAAAAGAGAAGTTAGACTGCCTGATTCGAAGATGCGTTTAAGAAGGCGTTAGGACTGCCCATGGGTACATCGAGCGAATGACTGCTCGAACTCGGGGTGCATAACACGTGGGCAGAATTGGCTGAGGCAGTGCGAGTCTCCCAATTAGAGAGACTAAGCACGACCGAGACGGGCAGGGTAATCCTTGCAAAAGTAGGCCTCAACCCACATCATTCACACATCACATCATTGTCAATGGGGCTTGTACGCGGGGTGGTTTTATGAGCAAAAAGAGTTATGAAACGACGGAAACATAAACCGAAGCGCAGGAATCTCCCGAAACTAGTGCCTGACGTAATGAATGTATTACGACAAGGAGTTCTCCTCAAGGCCAGTTTCTACTACCGTCTAGTAAGAAAACTATACGCATGTTGTGCTCGTCGGATGTCTTAAGAAAAAGTATGAGCGCGTACAACTACAACGTATACATATCTTCAATTTAAACCCCAAATTATAATATCCATTACTGTCCCAAAGGTGACGGATGCATTAAGAAAAAGGAATGGGAGATTAACTTCGCAATGACCATCTGATGTATGAAGATTGTAATGTTATTGTCGGTTGGACGCATTGATTTGCGAGAGGTAGATCTCCGGCCGAATTTTAAAAATTTAAAGTCTCAAAAGTACAGTCGATGACGTCGCTTATGCAGGGAAGGGTGCGTGGACTTGTCTCAGACCGCATCTAGATAAAAACCAAAGAATTCAAATGCTTTGGAGTAACAATAAGCTCGAATCTCAGTTGGAGCCCTCATATCAAAAACATAGTTTCAGTGGCATCAAAACACTGGCTATTGAGACTGCGGCTAAAAATGTGTCTCCTAAAACAAAGCTGTAGCCTATACCTCGCTCGTACGTCCCCTCTCGGAGTATGCTGACGTGGTCTGAGATCCGCATGCTAAAATGGATGTCAAAAGTATTGAGGGAGTTCAGAAAGTCAGTTCGATTCATTTATTATGCATGGAAGACATGTACCAATATCTCATCGTCTGATATGCAGTACAACAGAACACGCCAAACTTGGCACAAATTGTAATTTGTCAGTGTTAAAACAATTTTTACAAGCTGTCTTTCTTTCCAAGTGCGATAGCCTAATAAAATAAGTTGATTTGAGATGTGGCATCATTATCACATGAGATGCGTTTTTATCAACTATAAGTTCGTGCCAATACGTTTATTGTGGTCTGTTTTATTTTTTAGCGTGTTTTTGGCTCTTCTGTTTTCGATTTGGATGTACGCATTTTTTGTCCTGTTTGTTTCTTCCAATTTAGCTCCGCAGTAACTTTTGCTATGTGCAAGTATGTGCGTTTCTTTCTCCTTTTTCTTTTTTGTTGCTGTTTTGTTGTAGTTATTGTTCTCATTCATAAACCATAACTTGTTAACGTATGTATTGTACCCACTCCTGCCTTGGCTAATCAAATGTAAATAAATAAGTATATAAATAAATAAAAAAAGGACGAAAGAATGTATGAGGAGAATTTTGAAGAGGCGGGGTATATAGGTTCTCGCACGCGAATTTAGCTGGCTTGCGACACTCGTTGTCGAACAACAATACCTCGCACTTAATATAAAAAATATTGCTGCCCTGTATTTTGTTAAGAAATCTACACTTATCTAGAGGAAGCGAATTTCGCCGTGTCTATTGTAAACTGGAAGAGTGTCTCGCCAAGTGGAGGCGTCAAGACGTGGAGCAACAGCTTTTACTCTGCATATCCTGGCTTAACCGAGCTAAGCCAATGATGAATATCTGCTCTTTCGACAAGCATTTTAAGCCACAAATGTTGCTATCTGTTTTTCAATCATTGCTCTAGCACTGCGGATAACTAAGTATTGCATGTTTCTTGGCACCGTTTGGAATAAAATAACTAACGGTCTCTCTTCCGCCACACGATTAAAAATAATTAACGTTGGTAAAAAAACACATAATCAATAAAGACGCATGCCTTTTACATGTACATTTTTTTAAGATTAAACATTTTTAACCTAAATTACGTATTTTTCGATGCAGGATTAGGCCTTGAGGATCTCACCACTGAATCTGGAGGTAAGCATGTTTTAATTCTTGGAATATTACTTTGGGCGGAGTTTGATGTAGAATGAGCTGCATTTTGGAGTCCACAACTATAATCCATTGCCTAGGACGTCTTCCCTGACCATGACGAGTATAACTATTTTATTGACTTTATCATGACTGCATATTGGTGCGAAGGCGTAAACAACCTTCAGTTTATAACGCTTATTAGACTTACCTGCGACGCCTGCCAGAGTCACATTAATGATATAGAATCCATCTATATTATAAGCAATGGAATTATTCACAAACAAACCTACTTCTAGTTCTCGCTTCGCTGGTAAACCTCGATAAACAGTACATGCCCGTCCTTCCCTACAGTATAGGCCCCATTCGGCCTGCTAACCTCCCTAAGCCCTATGGCATCCCATTTCAAACCCTCTAGTTTCTCTAACAGTCCTGCTAAACCACATTCACTACCTAGGGTTCTAGCGTTAAACTATAGTGCCTAGAATATATTGGCTAGTAGGCCGACCATGGCCTCCCGGGTGGCATCGCGAGCGCTGCCAACAGGGTGGGTACGAGCCGCGCTGCCTGCAGCCTAATGCGCTCTCACATCCTCGGCAAGAGGGCTGCTCGCGCTTTATTTCAGCTCTCATTAGGTCGCAACAGACGTCAGCTAAAGCCGCTGACTATAAGTTTCAGGGTGTGTTTTTAGTGTTTTACTGGAAGCGGCGCATGTATTTAACGCTTCTTGCTTGCGAAGGCTTCTGCGAAGTTTGCGCAACTGGGTCCCGGACATCGCGTGCTCTCAAAAGGAAACCTGAAGTTTCCCTTCTAACAATAATTAAAGCATAGGCATTTATTGGTATAAATATATTAGTAATTTTTCGAACAAACTGAAATGCTTCAGTTGTATTGACATGCATATATGGTTCTTTCTGTGAACTGTACCCTTGCTGGCAAGTAAACACGTAAGCGCAGTTTTATTGATATATTGTATATGTGAACAACACACGAAACAAAGTCGCACCACTCTCCTTTGATGTATATGTAATAATAAACACAGGCATATGTGGCAGATGTGCAAGAACATCAGAGCACAAACGAGGAACCTTTACTTAAAGCGGCTAAGGTACATCGCGGCTGTAATTGCACACCAGGTTTTGCCGAAGTCACCATCTTTTGACCGATAAGGCTGACAAATGTTTCTTCTTCTCAGATACACAATAGGCACGATACGGGGCTGGTTCATAACGGGGAAGCTCGTTGGTAATGCCGCTTATGGTGAACCTTGCGCCCAATATATAACTGCATCCATATGACATATGTGTAGCGCAAAGGGATGATCAAGGGACACAGATGAGTTACACAACGCAGATGCTGTGTGTAGCGTCTGATTGCGTGCATTTTCTTGTCCTTCTTCCTTTTGTGCTACACACTGTCATGGAGCACAGTCACCGGCTCGCCCAAGTTTCCATCCTTGTGAGTATAACTGCATGCTCTAAAAATGTTTCTCGCCAACAAAAGCAGTTGCCGTTTACCTTCCCTCCTTTCTATCGATATTTCGTTCCCATTCTGCAGAATGCGTACTTACGTAGCATCAGATAGCGCACGTATGCTCCTTGTTCTAGCGGTAGTCCCGTTTGCCAACAAAGGAAGTCTTCTCTGTACACCACCGCGTTCTCTGGCATTTTTTCTCTGCAGTTAACTGAGAGGCACTGGGGAAACATAAATCAGGAACTCGCTTCACCATTGGCGACCGTGAAGAAAAGGAAGGGATACAGTCGAGCACTAAACACGCGCACAAAACGCGAAAAAGAACCGATGCAGTCGTCGCCGAGCAGGTAGAAGTGCGGAACGACTCGCATGAGCAAAAACCTACACCGTAAAAAAGCCGCTGCATCTTCGTGAAAGTAAAAGACCCGCAGAAGCAGGTTTAACACTCACGCACAACACCAACAGATTGCCGTATTCTAAAGCGAGAAAACCGCGTCGTCTGAGCAGATGATGCCCTGCCGACAAGCAGCGCCCTCTTCCGCTAACAATTGGCTTTTATTGCAAATGGCGCCATCCTATCCCATAGGGAAGCGCGGGCGCTCGTTACACTAGCCAGTATATACAAGGCACTGAAGTTAAACGTTGCCAGAGTCAGTTTACAAATGGCGGCCTGCAGAGCCAGATATTCTTAGCACCCCCCGCTGCGTCACAAGCCTGCCCGCCGCCGTGGTCAGTTGCTCCGCAGCCGCCGGGAACTGAGGGGCGAGGGTTTTATAGGACTAATCATGGGAGGTGGCGATGGCGATGGCGATGGGGTCGCACCCTTTGGAACGGGCAATCACAGCATTACAGTGCGAACCTAATCTGGCACACACAAAAAAAAGAAAGACACAAAGCGTTTACGGGCAGTCCGCCCACTTCACTTTCGTCCGTCACTACCAGAATCACTCTACTCGCTCATGCCTCCCTTGCCGCTCCGGCTGCTGCGCCCACCAATATTCCAGGCGTGTCTTTTTAACCTCCACCGCTGCTGCCGTATCGGCGCCGACAGAGAAGTCCAGTGCCTCTGGCAGCGACGCGGCGCTCGGAACTGGAATAATGTCTTTACCTCGGAGGACCGCATGCTCCAAGGATTCGTGCTCCGCTCCGCAGATGGCTCATGCTGTCTGGCACTCAGTGAACTTCGCTCTCCACTGTCGCGTTCTCAGGGCACCGCAGCGAGCTTCAGCCAGCAGACCGCTTCTCAGAGAGTTCTCATACCACTACTCCGGGCGGATCTCCAACTTCTGCAAACTGTAGAAGGACAGGGATGATTTTACACCGATCGCAGCTATCCATTCCGCGGTTTCAGCTGCTGTCACTTCCTCGTTTATTTTCTTCGCCCGACTCCCGGCCGGTATCTGGGTCCCCTTTGCATGTGCAAGGCCAGTGTCTCACCAGGAAAACTTCTACGAATATGTAGAATTGGCAATGCGGAAAGGAGAGACGCAGTATACTGTACTAATAGGTGACATCAACGCCAAGGTGGAGAAAAAGCTGGCAGGAGACCAGGCAATGGGTGACTATGGCGTTGGTTTTAGGAATTGCAGAGGGGAGTTACGAGCTGAGTTTTCAGAGCGCTATAACTTAAGAATCATGAACACCTTCTACAGAAAACGGAAGAACCGGAAGTGTACATGCAAGTCTTAACGAAGAGACTAAAATGAAATTTGCTTATAATGTGTTCTAATACCGCCTTTATGCAAAATGTAGAGGTATTGGAAAATTTCGATGCAGTCATAACAGGATGATAAGGTCTCGAATTATTGTAAATCTGAAGAAGGAACGAAACATATTAGTAAGAAAGTCCATCAACGAATTAGCGGTGATCAGGAGGGCACAAAGGGTTCAAGGTCTCGCTAGAGAGTAGATATTCAGCTCTAATCGAGGATTAGAACATTAGCATAGAAGCAATGAATGATAATTTTAGAGATATCATTACTGAGTGCGCTGTAGAAGTAGACGGTAGGGTATTTAGAGAGGATACCAGTAAGCTATCTAAGAAGACGAACGATTCCATTAAGAAACGACAGTGTATGACAGCTTCCAATCCAACAGACCTGATAGAATTGGCAGAGATGTCAAAGCTAATCAATAAGCGCAAAGTGGCCAATACAAGAAAGTGTAACATGGCGAAAATTGAGCTTGCTGTAAAGAAAGGGGAAGCCTTAAAGCGACAAAGAAGAAATTGGGCACAGGCAAACATCAGATGTATGCGCCAATGTCATCACGGGCAATGTCAAGTGGGCAATGTCATCGCGAATATGGACAAGATAGTCAAAGTTGCTGTCGAGTTCTATACTGATCTCTGCAGTATCCAAATGAGTCAGGAGAATACTGAGATTGGAGGTAGGGAAATGCAGTCAGAGTCCCGTCAGTGACGAAGGACAAAGTTAAAAAAGCTTTAGAACTATACATAAGATGATAGCAGCTATGGGGGTCAGGCAACTATATTTTGTTGAAGGAATGGGGGTATATCATGCTAGAAAAACTAGTCACCCTGTATACGCAGTGCCTAGGATCATCGACGGTACGAGAACCATGGAAGAACACAATTATCATAATTCAAAACAAAAGGGACGCTAAGGACTTGAATCATTACAGACCAATCAGCTCACTGTCAGTTACGTATAATGTATATACCAAGGTGAATGACAATAAAATCAGGACAACCTAAGACTGCTACAAAGCAAAGAATCAAGGTTTTAGGAAAGGGTACACTACTATCGACCATACTAATACCATTAACCAAGCGATTGAAAAATACTCGGTATATAACCATCCCTTAACATAGCATTCATTGATTACGAAAAAGAATTTAACTCGGTAGAAACCTCGGGCATTTTGCAGGCATTGCAAATTCAGGACGTAGACGAACCGTGCATGAAAGAACTGGAGGAGGTATACAGTGGCTGTATAGCAAATATAGTTTGCATAATGAAAGTAACGAAATTCCTGTAAAGAAAGGCGTTATGCAAGGAAACACGATCTCCCTGGTACTATTCACAGCTTGCTTAGAGAGAATGATCAGAGCCTTGGAAGTGGAGCAGTCAGGAATAGGTCGGTCATATCAAAATTGCCCAGGACAGCTACGCACTGCATAACAATTGGAGGGGTGCTGTAGTCAAGTGTGAGTGCGTCTTCGATTTTTGAATTCTTTCTTCGGCATCTCGGGCTTCCAACTACCTTCCAAAATGTGGTTTTCTGTGGAGCGAAAGTGTCCTTGGCCAGGCACAATTCCGGGATTATTGTGGGGCAAGCCGCTGTCGTCTTTCCTTCTTCCTCTTCTATCTTCGCTCATTGGGTAACTGTCATTCAGTCATGCAATAAATCTTATTTTTTATGTTTTTCATTTTGAGCTTTTGCACCTTTTTTATTTGTAATTGGCTTTACACCTTGTAAAACGTTTGGTTGTTAGGGCTCCTCGTTTTTTTCTTTTTTTTAACGGTGCTGGAGTGCAAATAAAATGGTAAAAAATGGCATCTAGGGTCAGGGGGATGATCTGGTCGATCGGGTCTCACCGTGTCTTGCGGTCATGTGGATGGCGTCCCAGATCAGTCCGGTCATTTGGCTGCGTGTCCCTTTCGCTTTGTCTTGTATGTGCAGTGGTGGTACGATGAGGTCGCGTCGTATCCGGTGCTTCTGCACGCATCGTGAACAGTCAAGCGATGCGTGCAGAAGCAGACGCGGTGGGCAGAAGCTCCAGGCTAGGAAGAGGGGAAATGTTACCCAAGTACACCATCCAAAATGTTACGAGCTGATAAGCCTATGTAAAGACTGATGTTCACGGATCAGGTATAGATGATATTGCCATAAACCATTCAAATCTGCATTTTTCGTTTTCGGCAGCCGCAGGAATGCGGCTGTATCAGTCTTATTCTTGCACTCGTATCAATTCTGTGCTCTTTGTTTGATCATGTTCATTGCTGCGAGCCGCAGCTTTATGAGATTCTTTGTCACACAAAATGATCCGAGATGTTTCTCAAACATTCAGGCCACTCACTTATATTTCTTCAATGTTCTATGCTTACTAATCGCCGTTTGCGGTTTTATCTCGATCATTCTTTGCAGCCTTTTAACCGAGCGCTGACACCTGAAACCGGCTTTCTTTGCTAGACGAACGTAGCGCACGATTGTTGCTATCGCCGCTGCCAAATCGCTTAGCTCTTTTGCGGGCGCAAGTGAGCAAAATAGAGTTTTTCCTTCAGTGACAACAAAATCTTTGTTTATGTCATCGGCCTTCTCAACGCCACGTGACATCTCGTGGAGGTGCTAAAACATGAAAGCGTGACGTACCCTCGACGATGGCACCTGTTGAACAGCTGTTAAGCCTTTGGTTTTCATCCACCCCCGTTAGCCCCCTGCTTCCAAGGGCGACCGGATGAGGGCATGTAAGACTGACTCGGCCGGTTTGAACGTGTGTCAACCTACAACGCATGGACTGAGAAAACGAAGCTAAGCAAAGTCTACTTTGCTCTTCAAGCCTCTACCCGAATTTGGCCCAAAAATCCTGGAGAGTTTATTGAAGGATTGGGATACATTTAAGATATAGTTTTTGACGCCTTTTGAAAATGCTGCCTGAAAATAAAAATCACAGGCCCACCTTCAATCACGAATTTAACTCCCGAATGAGTTCGTCCTTGCCTACGTTTAATAGATGACACGCTTCTTCCGCCGCGCCGATCACGACGTGACCAAGGAGAAAAAGGCAAACCTTATAATGCACGGCGTAAAGACCAACGTTTTGCCGGTTTTGTACGCCAGGGGTTAGAGACTCTGGCAAAATTCTGGCAGGAAGCAGCCAGTACAGAGAGGACTTTGGAAGCAAGGACCCGCTAGTACAACCGTTCATACCAATCCCTCCCCACTGGCCACTATTACGGCTGTGACGAAGTCTTACGACTCCTGCCCTCGTCCTAACAGCCCCGCATAGCGATGCTTGTGGACATGTACGATAAAGTCCAGCAGGCACTGGCGACCCTCAAGTGACGGCTCCGATGATTCCGTGGCAGAAGCAGCAGCGATGAACTACGCTGCTGCCTTAAGGTATTCTGCGCCCCGAGCCCTCGCTGCAACCGTCCTCTTCCTGAAAGCTGCCCCTTGGCACCCGTCCGCCAACGCATCGGCGACCTTCAAGCCACTGAAAGTGCGACGCCTTACGGACTGCGAACAACCGGCCATTATGCTTAAACTACGGTGAGGCCGGCCTACGCTTCTGCCCTTACCGACACATCGGCCTCCGCAGATTTGCAGTCGAGGCCCCACGACTCCGCCCCGGGGAACGACCACACGAAATCGAGAACTATCTGCGTGGCGGACAGTTTGCGCCACCAAACTGCCGGTTCAAGTCCCAATTGCCATACAGGGCCCCATTGAGTCACCAGGCCGCTACTACAATAAGCGTGTGCGAGGAATGTCCCCTATTCCCGGTAGGGGAAACTAAAGGCAACAACCTTTGGAGGTCAGCTTGATACACGGCGAATTAACAAAGATCCTCCGCCGCTGACGACGAGTAAATACAACGGCACTAATACGCCGGCGCTCCTTATAAGACAAATAACATTATTTGCCCCAATGTCGTGAATTGTTTAAGGTGGGTCCTGTGTGAAACCTTCTATGACAAAGCGCACTGGTGAGTAACACTGCTGTCAGACCTCAAAGTACATGATTAGGCCAGGGTAGTGCAGAATTTGGGGACCGATGTACGCCCCCAATTGGTATGCCGCTGCATGATAGCTCAGCCTGCACAAACGTTTTTGGAAATAACCTTCTTAAATCTTCAAATGCAGCCCTTTCGTTCACAAATGAGGTTTTTTGCCTGCCTAGGATAAGGACAAGTATAGTCGCACCAAAGGTATATAAATTTCATTGTTGTGATTGGCGCTACGATCATGTCCCCCATGTCAAAATGAATGCACGGAACTTTAAAATTCTATTCGAACACAGGTGCTGGCTATAAAATGTGCTGGCTGGTTCGCTTCGATAAGGTTCGCTACGCTCGCGCTTCAGCGTAGATCTCCAAGCACATAGCTCTTTCAAAGCGGCTGTTTCAAAACATGACGGCCCCCCTTCTATGCTCGCGTCGCAGTGATTTTTCTCGCTTAAAGTAGAATAACTAGAACGCATGTGCACAAATAGTATCTGTAATAGTCAATTGCATTGCAGCAGACCCCATACTACGCAATTACAACAAACTGCATCTTAGGTTTCCTATTTTGTGGCCCTAATTTTGTGATGACCGATAACATCAAGCACGATTTTAGAAAGGGTACTACAATATCGTCATATCCATACTATCAATCAGGGCATAGAAAAATGCTTGAAATTTAACCAAACGTTATACATACCGTTCATCGACTGCTAAAAAGCATTTGACTCGAATCTCGGCAGTCATGCAGGCATTGCGAAATCAGGATGTAGATGAGCCCTATAAGAAAACACACCGAAGTGCCGGCACAGGAGCTATAGCTCTCCATAAAAAAAGTTCTTTATGGGGTTAAACATCCCCAAGCGTCTCCGCCACTGGGCGACCGCGGAGTGGAGAGGTCCAGAAATTTTGATCAACTGATTATCTTTAACATGCTCTGACATCTCACAGAATATGAACGCCAAGCTTTTCGCCTCCACCGAAAACCAACCACCGGCACCAAAGATTCTATCCCGCATTCTTGAACACGGTTATAAAGCGCAGTACACAATGCGCCACTCCGGTGAGCGGAAAATAAGATAAAAAAAGCCGATATATAACGTTGTTAGGCAAGGACACAGTCCACCCAGTACTACAGATTGCTTAGAGGAACTATTGAGATGCCTGGAATGGAAGCAGTTGATGGCAGATGGAGAATATCTCAGTAATCTGCGATTGGGTGATGAGATGCCTTACTAACTGAGAGGATGAATTGTGAACGATTATTGAAGAACAGGACCGAAAAAACAAAGACTCGCATAAAAATAAATGTGCAGATTTCTAAGCTAATGTTCGGCACCATAGGAAAAGAACGGCAGTTCGCGAAGCAGTGGAAGTGGTAGACGAATACGACTAATTAAGGCAGCTAGTAACTTGTATCCGGATGATGAAAGAGAAATACATTGGATCAATTTAGAATGGCGTGCATTTGGCAAGCACACGCATATGACTAGCAGCTTACCGGTATCGATCAAGAGGAAAGTATATAAGAATTGACTATTACCTGTACTCACCTATGATGTTGAAACGTGTAGGTTAGCAAAGAGGGTTTTACATAAGTTCAGGGCAACGCTGAAAGCTATGGAAAGAAAAGCGGTAGGAGCAACGTTAGGAGATAGGAAGCGTGTAGGTTGGGTCAAAAATTGCTCAAGTTACTGACAATCTACTGGAAATCAAGAAGAAGAAATGGGCATGGGCAGAATAGGTAGTGCGAGGAGAGGATAACTCATTGATTGCTTAGGATAACAAACCGGATTCCAAGGAAAGGAAATGTTAGCAGGGGGCTGCAGAAAGTGAGGTGGACGTATGAGGTTAAGGCGTTCGCAGGGGTCAAGCTGATGCAGCTAGCACAATACCGGATAATTGGATGAATATGGGAAAGGCGTTCGCCTTGCAGAGCGTGTTGTTAGGCCGATGATGATTATCAAGTGCTCCATAAGGCAAAATGAAAGTGCATCAGATCTTTTACGCTACAGAGCAATTTATATTTATAATACCAAAAGGTACAATAATAAAACGACTTCAAAAATTAAACATTTTTTAAAACACCAGAGTACTGAAATTAGGCAATTAGGATCTGGACGGAATACCGCTGTCGCTCAGGATAAAAAAAATGCAGGTTATAGAAAAAGTGGGACCACCGTTCGTATTTTGTCGTGAAAACGCAAAAAAAAAAGAATAAATTATCTCAATATAACCTATAATCAATCCTATTTCACAACACTGAACTTTATAAGCACTGAGATGGCTTTGGGTATTGCCAAAAGTAAATGTTAACTAAATTCACCATATAATAAATTTAATCTCTCACCCTACTTCTTAAGGGGAATCTCTGAGCAAGCCTAAAGAAAAATAAATACGCTGGGTTCTTATATTTATTTTTATTTTTTTTCTGCGTAATGCAATACTTCGTTAGGTCTGGTTTATACGATACACTGCTGATTGCCTCTAGAAGATTTTGTTACAAATCGAAAACACTGTTGTATTCTAAATTCAAATAAAATCTCTCAAGATAAGATACTTTTCCATTTCGATCGATTTCAAATAATATGGAAAAAGAACGGATAATTCCAAAGCTCTAAATGTTTCCCGGAATAAAAAACGAGACCTTTATGTTACCAAGCAAAATAAAACATCGGAACACATTATTGTGTCGTGCCAGAAAGTAACCTGAACACTGACAATCTTGAGGACAAGTTCACAGCCTTATATCACTTTATTAAACAACATAATGAACGGTTTTTTTTTTTCCTTACTATTCCTGAAGTACCTAGGAATATTGAAGAAGATTCCTACCAAAGGTCGCGTTTTTTTTTAATTGCGATCATGTTTTCTTATTTTCCCCAGTTTTATAGGTCTGGGCAATCCTATTGAGTTGTGGAGAAGAATCAAGCGATATAGAACCGCAAACTTCGTCTGATATGGAGAACGAAAGCTCCATAATAAAGCGATGTAGTTTTAGTGACAACAACTTAGCGCATCATACCCGAATGTAGGCTTGAAAATAGACTTTTCCGCAACGCGTCGCTCTTGGAGCATATATTGAGACTCTTTATTAAACCAACTACGGCAACAAAATGTTATGATAGGGCTTTTAAAATTAAAAGTTCAAAACAATTATTAAGTACACACAATCATGAAATAATTTTAGTGAGCGAGCAACCGGACTCCAAGTTACAACTTTTTGAAGTGGCAAAAACAAAGTTCTAATTCTCTTGTGATCTCGACTTTTATTTGCCAAGAAATTACTATATATACCTTCTAAAACTAGAGTGCATTCCTTTTGTCCAGACATTTCCCACCACATGCAAAATTTTATTAAGCAAAAAAATGCTCATTGGACCTCGATTACTGTTCTTTTTGGTATACACGCATGTAGTATACTGTCGCAGCTAAATTAAGCCAAGAACTGGAAAAAAAATGCTAGAGATAAGCAATGAAACAAGACACGTACTGCTGCCACCGTAAGCAACATCCATAGGAGCTGCTGCGGGGAAGGTTTGTGGATCTCACGAGAGAGACCGAGGACGCGAATGGCACCTCCACCACATTTAGGTCACCGCCTTGAGAAACGTTTTCAGTCCAGGACTACCTTGCCTACAGCGCTTGAGCCTCCAAATGAGACCAGCGATGATGATGATGATTATGCTAATGAGGATGGAGATGATAATGAGTATATAGAGAAAAAAGAGCTGAACCTTCACTGACGGCGTTCATAAGTTATTCCTCGCATGAGCTGTGTTATAATGAAATAACTAGTGTTGGGAATTTATACTCTGCCATGTTTGACTATTTCACATCACGCGTATTAGCAAAACAGTGCCATATATTAACAGGAAGCAGCCGCATAGTAATGAGATGTGGCAAATACCCTATTCGCATGATCTACTGCTGAAGCGCCACGCTCTCCGAGGGTGCGAATGTAGGGTGTGAATATAGCTGTGAGCTATCCGTGGGTGACGCTTAGAAATGCATGCTTGTGCGTAGTAGCAGCGACTTTATTATGAGCTAAGGCTTCCCAAACTACTTAATATGCATCTTTGGTTTCCGCTTTTTCTTGATGCAGTCTTAGAGAACCTGCAATGAAGTTTGCTGTGGCGAACGCCACGCCGTAACGCCTATCCTAGCGTAAAGAGCCAGTACTTTTGAGTCAGCTTCATAGGTACAACCCCTGTATCCTTTGAAAAGTACTGCCATTATTAGATCTTTGTGGTGCAGTGGTAAGACGCCCGACTACTGTGCCGGAGTTCCCGGGATCGAATCCCGGCCTCGGCGGCTGCGTTTCGATGTACGGGAAACGAAGTGGCGTCCTTGTGCTGTGCGATGTCAGCGCACGTTAAAGATCCCCAGGTGGCCGAAATTACTCCGTAGCCCTCCACTACGGCCCCCCTTTCTCTCTATCCACTTTCACTCCCACCTTCATCCCTTCTCTTACGGCGCGGTTCAGGTGTCCACAGAGCAAGTGTGACAGGTACTGCGCCTTTCCCTTCCTATGAACCAACCAACCAACCAACCGCCACCGCGCTCTCCCCGGAGTTTCCCCCTTGCCGCTTCCTGCGTCCCGAGCCGCCTCCGCTCTTCGATTCTGCAGTGCGTGTCGCGTGTAATCGCGCGTTGTGCTTTTGTATAATTTTTCTTTTCCGGCGCACGCTCGTCGCCATTTCCGAAACCAGCACGACGAAACTGCTGCACGTGAAAGCTTCATCGCGATGCCGTGCATCTGCGCCTTCGTTTGCTTAAAGTACCCCGGGTGGTCGAAGTTACTCCGTAGCCGTTCACTGTGGCTCATCTTTCTCTCTTTCCACTTTCACTCCAACCTTCTTCCCTTCCCTTACAAGCGCGGTTGAGGTCTCCACAGAAAACCAGTAAGACAGTTACCGCGCCTTTCTCTTCCTACAAATATTTATAAATAAATCGGTCCGCAACAGGCAAGGCGAAGGCAAAAGGTCTCTTTTATTTCCCATAAGACCAGTGCAACGCAAAAAGAAACAAAGTTTGACTGTACAGAACTGGGTGGGCTGACTTCAAGGAATTTTTAAAAAATGCATGGCTTTGTGAAATAAGTGCCATGGTTCATTAGTTTTTGCTTGTTTTTTTCAACCGTTTTGACCCCTGCCTCTTTAAAAAGCGTTTGCATGTGCTATGCTGTGCTCGGGTTTTAGTGCATTTCAGTTTACCTTTCTCTCACGAGAGCTGTGACATAAGAGCGACTTTATGCCGGGCATGATTTCAGCTCTATTATCGACACGATTGCAAGGCTCGGCATTTGAATATACTCGGATAGCTTCCGCGCACGCTCACGCGTATTAATTTGGTTAGTGGTCCCGAAGCAACTTAAGCTATGAGGGAGGCTGTAGTGGACGGCTTCAGATTATTGAGGTCACCTGGGGTATTTCACGGGCACTTTGATCGTATATAGTACGTAGGCATATTGCATTTCGTTCCATCACACTACTTCGTGGCGTCAACTTGAATTGGAAGGATGAGCGGCTGCTCGCACGTTTTGTGCGTGAGTTTATCATAACAGAGAAATGCTGTTAATAGCACAGGCCTCTGGTATGAATTAACAGCTTTGCTGTAATCCAATACTTCCGTAGCTTTCCTTTCACTCTTGTTTTCTTTTTTTTTACAAACAGAATTAATACTTTAGAATACGCCTGATTAAGCAAATGTGTTTAGTATGCGCCATATGTGCTTATGTTGTCTTGCATCATGGAGTGAATATTCTCACTGTGCTAGCCTGCCACAGTAAATTTATTGTTTTTAATTATGATTTACGGATGGAGTCGCTGTGGAAGCTGCGCGCACAGCAGTCTTGTATGTCGTATTTTCAGTGCAGTATTCATTTTTTTATTTCCTTCTGTTTTCATATCCTGGGTCCCTTGCTGTTCAGGTAGCTAGTTTGGCCGTCAAGTTTACTGCTTGCATGGGCAAAGCAATCTGCTCCATATAAACATTTGAGCGTCTACTCTAATCTGCGCTATTAAATATTCATTTATTAACTCACTCACTGCGATTTCTCATCTTTCTCATTTGTCTTTTATACAAACAATAAATAATGATACATCTATTAGTTAGCTCTAGTTTATTTTTATCGCAAGCCTATCATCCGTTTTTCACATTCAGTGCTACTTGTTTTGATTCATCGTACGTTTCCGATGGCAGTGTTTCTAACGCACAATGCGCTTCTAGGTGTGTTGTGGCTAGCGCGATAAATATTGAGCTCGTGATTTTTCCTTTCATTAAAACAATTCTTTGTTTCTGTTATTTTCGAAATGGTGTTTTAAATATGGCGACACCGCTTCTCGGCGAAAATTTACATTGGGAAAGAATGCAAGGGCACGCGGTGTGGAGATACAGAATTAGCACTTCAACGAAGCATTATTGGTGCTAATAGGGAGATCATTTTTTTAACTTCCGTCCAGTGTTTTGTTCATCAAGATCGTCCTTGGTATCTAATTCTAATCACTTGCAATGTAAATAAATAAGCAATATCTTGCGCTGCGAGAACAGCCTGTGTGTTGTTCGCATTATCGATACCGTCCACAAGTGAAAACATTGCTCATGGTCAGCAGAACTAGCGCATCAACATCACATTTGTAAATGTCACAGAGCAGCAGCGGCCCAGCTGCTGTAGGCATTGCTGACCCAGGAAAGTTAACGTTTCACGTGCAGAGCGAGCAAAATTCTGATTGTACAACAGGTACGCAAATAAGTCTTCCCAACCACATTTACTTACTGCCATGCAGTGAAAAACTGAAACTCTGATAATTTTGCAACATTACGAGCGTGTTTGAGCAAACCGCGGGCAAGCGTCGTGCTTCAACAACGCGCACTCTGGATTTGCGGACATTTTACGCCTTAAATGATGGTTCTTTTCAGAAGTTTTCTTGTGCAATTCTTATAAGGCATCATTAAGGCCAGGAGGAATAAAAGTTCGTTTCAAAAATATCGGCGCAGGTCTTCAAAAAAAATGCTTTCGCGTTTTCCCTCCGGTAGTAAGTGTGTGTGCTCGCAAGCCTTGGCGCGTCTTAAAAGACAGACGCGGCGCGCCCTATTTACGGAGGTCGCTTCGGTTCTGTGAGCCAGTAGGTGTGTGAGCTAGTATTGCGGTGTGTTGACAAGGGCTACGGTTCGACTCTCGGGGTTCACCCACTGCTGGCGAGCCCACGGACCTGCGAGGCAGCGGCACTCGTCTTACATGGCGGCCACATCGGGACTCTCGGGGCGTCGGTCTGCGGTGAACAATTTGATGTTTGTTTAATTGACTCTGTCGTGTATTGTTCTGTGTTGTAAAGTCTCTGTGTTATTGAATACCTCTTATGTTGCATGCTTACCGTACTCTTTCTGTGAACCTGTCGTCTGTGCATTTTTCAAGTTCGTGTGTTTTCCTCATACCTTATCTTGCTGTGTGTAAAGTTTGTTTTTTTGTTACTTCGGACTCCAATCCTTACCCTGGCTTGAACTGGCCAAAGGTGGAAACCAAACGGACACCCCGTTCTGTCGCTACAAGGCAGTTGAATTCTGGCTGAGCTTGCCACGCAAGTCGAGGGCATCTCCCTTTCGACCGGAACAGCTACCCTCCCTCACTCTAAGGGCGTCTGGGAGTGGTCGCACAATTAAGGGCGCATCGTTAATAATCCTATAGTTATTAACGGGTGACACTGGGTAAGGACGTTATCAGTCACACGCGTATCTATAATGCTGCTGAATGTATCTGGTCATTCATCGCGAACCAAGCGGCTAACAGCAGACTTTTTGAGGCACGCTGCTGAACAATTACAGAGCCACCTATGCAGTTCAGGTTCCTTCTGCTGCATCGCCGTGATGCTGTGAAAAAAAAAAAAATCCTAGACTGGTGTTATTTCGTACCTCAGCCAATTCGTTCAGCATAAGTCTATTAGGCTGTACGTGCGAAATGCAACCATGCGAAAATCCGATCTGTAACCTTTCATGAAGCAGAGATTTCTAAGCATCCAATAATGCAGCTTCGAAAGTATATAAAAATGCTATTCCGGAAATATGTTCTTTTTCCGAACTGCCGCGCATTCAACAAAAAGATTTAGCCACGTACGTTGCTATATTCTTCCCAATTCCTTGACTAGTACTGCTCCAAATTAGGTGTGTTATATCTCTCTGCGATGGTTTGGAGGATAATAACTGCTGGTATTTGTTCATTCAAATGTATTGAATGCTAAAAGCCGGATTTCAGCAGATGACTATTTCTGTTTTCTAAACATACATAACAAGTATTAAAATTTATTCAATACAGGAAAAGGGCTTGACAATTCCAACGGCGCTGACTCCGCAGGTAAGCATTTTTAAATTTCTCTTTCTCCCGGTTTGCGAAGCTTGATGAAGCCTATGCCGCATTGTTCACTTGATTAGGCATGTCTTATTGAAAATGCATTAATAAATAAGAATGATTCAACATAGCCACAGCCACTATTTTAATTCTAAGGATTCCCAAACTACTTAACATGCGCATTTGGCCCCAAATTCGAATTGCGATAATTGCTCATTGTTTGCTGCAGTTTAATATAGTGTGCTTCCTTCCCCTGATGATTTTTAAAAGTAAGCCATATGTAGGCATCATTACATGTTTTCGGAAAAAGCTCTCAGCAGTATAAATAAAAGGATTTAACAAAAATCTAGCAAGAAGAAAAGTGCTTTTTAGAAAATTTTTTGCCCTTTAATTGCACGTTCCTCAAGGCATAACTTGGCGCTGACGATTAAATTGACGCTGGCTTTGGTGGTAGCATTCGGATGCATGCGCTGCTTGCTGAAGGAGGGGTCGCGGGGACGCAAGCACAACACACGACTTCCGCTTGTGTCATGTGTGGCGTTTTATCCAACCTCTTGTTCAGCAAATAGCGCATGCCTCCAAATATGATCAAACAACTGGCTCCTGTGTTAGCATTATCTCTGGTGTAGGCATGCTTGAATGCATGTAATAGGATCTTTCCTATTGTTTGACGCACTTTGTGATTTGTTTTTCTTTTTTTTTAGCATTGCATTATTAACACTGCTTAAATATACAAGTTGAAGATTTGAAAACAAAAAATGGTCATGGGAGCCATATTACTGTTTTCTGCATAAACCCATATTATCTGATCTCATAGCTAAACTTAGTGTAGGGCTGAATATAGGATATTTGAAGTAGGTTAAGGAAAGAAGTTACGTAGTGCTGCCGGATTTCGTGTGCTCTACAAACATTCTTTTGTTTCAAAAATAAATATATTAGGTCATTTTTCTTTTTTGCTAAATGTTAGCTTTAGACAAAAAATGTGATTTTAATGTTTAAAGGGCACCTATAGGAACCCGCTGCTATATTTGCTGCAAATAATGCCATACCTGTACCTTTATTCCTGTGCTGTAAAGAAATTCCGGGAAATACGAATAAAATATTGTGTAAAGCATTTGAGCGCCACGATCGTGTTGATCTCCCTTACGCTTTGAGCAAACGAGATCAGTTGCTGAATTTGAACCACGTCACTGCGGCAGCGGCCGGCCGATTGTCTGGTATGGGTTTCACGCCTGTCTCAGCCATGCGCACGTGACAGTGCAAGTAGCAACGAGCGCGGCGAGCTTGTTCCACCCATGACCACCATGCCAGCCTGCTGGTGCACCGGGACCATCCATAGCCGCCGCTGCAGCTGATTTCTTTCCCTCAAACTACGACTGAAAGCGCCACAATCATGGCGGGCGAAATCGCTACTTATTTGATATATTTATTTGGCATCCTTTCTTTTGAGCCAGGAAAAAGATACATTTGATGCTGTCTTTATCGCAAATAAAGGAATGAGACTTTAAGACAGTGCTAACTTTAAATATCACTTTTACCACCTAAAGTATCTCTTTATTGAATTAGAAATCACAAATGAGTAATCACAAAACAAAAACTAAGCACAAAACAAAAATTGATTGTGGCGCGAAAAGCGGCTGACAGGTGTATGCAACTGTTTTCCCTGGCCTATCTCAAAGATTGTATTTAGTAACCGCTGGCTAAACCTTTTCTTTTTTGCTCTTAACTCTCTCTCTTTCTTGCTTTTTCCTATATATATATATATATGTAAACAGGATGTCGCACAACTTTCCCGATTATCTATTTTTATCCAACAGTTTCGGATGGTGGACCGTCCTTCTTTAAGGTAGAATTGAGAACATATATATATATGTTATATGCAAAGAAACCTTTATCTGGCATTGGCCGAAGCTGCATCGTTTTTTTTAATTCTACTGGACACCAGAACGGCAGAAGACGAAATAGGATAGAAAGACGGGTGAGATAGGCTTCAAATTTGCGGAAGAATACTACTATCTAGCTACTCAATTCTTCAAAAAGTCGGGAAGGGAAGTAAAACACAGGTCGTGACGTACGTCAAAAACAACGTCGCCGTCGTCCAGCACGAAGTAGGTAACAGGGAGACCGAAACGGTCTTTGTGGAAATCCTGACCGGTAAAAAGAACAGAGGCAGCATATTTCTACTCAATGTGTACAGCTCCCCGAAGTGCACGAAGGCGAGGTTTGGCCCGATATTTAAGAGAGCGATTAGACTGGCAGGTAAGAACCCACTAATAATAGCCGGCGTTTTTAATGCCAGACATCGAGAATGGGGTTACAAGACCAGCAGCCCGAAGGGTCAAACGCTGTTGGAAGATATCACTGAGTCAAACCTCTACATCGCTAACGACGTTAGATGCCCGACGAGGGCGGGCAACAGTGTGTCAGCGGACACAAACCCGGACTTGACTCTCTGCCATAGAACTGGCATAGTCAGGTGGACGAACAAGCATCAGGATCTAGGTAGCGACCACCCCGTGCTAGAGGTAGAACTAAGTAGGAAAGTGAGCGTTAAGCGCGCTGTGTGTCGGACGGAAACCCAAGTGGATTGGGATAAATTCAGACAGATCAGAGAACGGGAAGAAATTGGAGATATAGAGTGCATTCAAAATTGGGCCGCCCAATTAATTACCCATGTCAACGAGGCCACCGAAGAAATTAAAGGCGAAGCTCTGCCTGAGGCGATGGATAGCAGGCTATTCGGCATGTTCAAAAAGAAAGAAGAGCTAACGAAGAAGCTCAAAAAGCAAAAGTGGAACCGCAATCTCAGGAGAGAGATCGCCAGACACAACGTCGAAATAGAAAAATACGCCCGGAAACTCGAGTCGCAACGTTGGGATAACAAATGCGACGAGATGGAGGGCACCATGAATGGGGCCAAGACGTGGCAACTGCTCAGGTTCCTGATAGACCCGACTAAGTCCAAAACGGTCGCCAATATAGAACAGGTCAAGGCGAGGTATAACTTTAAGGGTACGGACAAACAGCTCATTGACAAGCTCAAGTCCATGTACGTAGCTCCCCCCGCCACAGCGCATTACAGAGATTACAACGGACCGGCGAACAGCGAGCTTGACGCGTCCATAACAGTGGCAGAAGTCAGAGCGGAGCTGCACGGCCTAAAAAGACGCTCGGCCCCCGGGCAGGACCTCGTTAATAACAAGATGCTCGCAAATCTGGACGACGAATCGATCAATGCCCTAACCAAATATTTAAATCAGGTGTGGGAGAGTGGTCAAGTACCCCAAGAGTGGAAGAGGGCTAAGATCACGCTAATCCACAAGCAGGAAAAACCACCGGGCTTGGAGAATCTCCGCCCAATATCACTAACATCCTGCGTAGGCAAACTACTTGAGAAAGTTATTCAAAGGAGTCTAACCAAATACACCGAAGAGAATGATGCGTGTCCGGCTGAATTGGTCGGATTCAGGCCCGGCCTTTGTACGCAAGATACCATGCTCAGACTACATAACGATATTGTCAGAGACTTCAGGAAAAAAAATACGAAAGCTATTCTAGGCTTAGACCTTAAGAAAGCTTTTGACAACGTCAGTCACGACGCCATTCTCGACGGGCTCGCTGAGCTTAGAGTAGGCGAAAGAACCTACAACTACATTAGATCATTCCTGCGAGACAGGACGGCGATCATCAGCTTTCAGGGCTTATGTTCGGAGGAGTTCCCGCTGTGTAACAGAGGCACTCCGCAGGGGGCTGTGCTCTCACCTTTCCTTTTTAACATCGTAATGAGGAAGCTCCCCAGTAGGCTTGGCCATCTCGATGACTTAAAACTAAGCATCTACGCGGACGATGTGACCGTCTGGATGTGCGAAGGGAACGACTCGTACATCACATCCAGGCTCCAAGAGGCAGCAAATATAATCAGCTATCACGCAGAGGACGTAGGTCTATGCTGTTCGCCAGAAAAATCGGAGCTCCTGGTAATGACCAGCAGTAGTGGGAAGATAACTCCAGATATCAAAATTAAAGTCAGCGGAAACGAAGTCCGGAAAGTAGATGAAATTAGAATATTAGGTATGATTATCAACCGCAGGGGTAGTAACAAAAGCCTGATTAAGAAATTAGAAGATCAGGCGGAGCTCGTAGTCAGAGTATTTAAGAAGACGTCCAACAGAAGGAGTGGTCTCACGGAGGCTAGTAGACTCAGACTCGTACAAGCTTTTGTCACGAGCAGAATGTGCTACGCGACTCCATTCCTAAATATCAACAAGACCGAAGAACACAAATTAAACACCATAATTAGGAGATGCATGAAGTGCGCTCTAGGACTCCCCATAACTACTTCTAACGACATTCTAGAGAAAATGGGGTTGCATAATGAGTGGAAAGAGCTGGCTGCGGCGGTCAGGCTGTCCCAGAGAGAGCGACTCGCAGGAACGGCGGCGGGTAGGCAAATCCTCGATTGGGTAAACCTACTAGCGCCCGGGGAAGGCGAAAGTGTCCGAGAAAGCATAGATCGAGAAATCAGAAAGCATCTATACGTCTCGCCCATACCGAAGAACATGCACCCGTACACGACGAGGGGAGGAGGAAAAGCAGAGCTAAGCACCTCGCTAACAAATTGGACAAACTCCCGCCGGGATCGGTCGCCTACACCGATGCAGCGATCGGGAAAGAAGGCGACGTAACCTCGGTCGCCCTATTGGACACTGGGATCGCCATAGGAATAGAAAGAAATCGAGATCTACCGCCGGTAGAGGCGGAGGAGATTGCAATAGCCATTGCCATTGCACGACCAGGCGTGAAACACGTCATCAGCGATAGCAAAGCGGCGGTTAGAAATTTTAGCAAGGGTAGAGTCAGCAATCGTGCTGCAAAACTTCTGAACGAGTCGTCTCTCGCCGAAAGCGTGACCATAATCTGGACCCCAGCACACGCCGGTCTCGTCGGCAACGAGGCTGCCCACATACTCGCCCGCTCCTCGCTACCTCGGGGTGCTGCGGACGCCTCCACAACATCTAAAACCAAAGAATGTATAGGTACCTTTAGGGATGTAACCGACAACTTGAAGAAAGACCGGAGGATATATCCGCCACCGGTTAGATCCCTGAGTAAAAAGGAATCGTACGACTGGAGAAGACTCCAAGCTCGAAATTTCTTTTCGCCCCTGTGGAGGAGTTGGACGGGTGCCAGAGGGCGGAAGAGGGACGGTGCAGAAACCGAAATTTGTAAATTTTGCGGCCACGTGGTAACATTAGATCATATAATATGGAGATGCGTTCGTGCCCCAGGGCGCAACGCGATTAAAACTAGCGACGAATGGGAGACCACGCTAAGAAGCTCCAACGAAAAAACACAGCGATTCGCCGTCCGCCTGGCGGCCGAGGCTGAAGACCTCTTCTCCTAGACGAGGCCGGGTGTCCTCTGGCCGCGGTGTGACAGACTGCCTCCCCGGACGCCTGCGTGCGGACACGTAGGTGGCTGCTGCACCATATTCGGCGGAAATAAATGTTCTTCCTCCTCCTCCTCCTTTTTTCCCCCTTTTGGAGGGAGCACCGAGCACTTCAAAGTGTATCTTTGTGCTCCATGTTGATCGGATGAATGATCCCACTTCCGTGTGGCTATCGGGAACCTTTTAGCTTGTATGTGCAGGTTTCAAGCACCGTGTGCACATTGCTTGTGAAGATGCACTGGGGGATGTGAAAAACGTGTGCGGAGAGCAGAACTGCTAAAAGTTTTATACTCGTCAGCCCAGACTGTGATGGTGTAGAAACAAAAAATATATATATTTGGAATCGTAACAAAAATGTGCTAATGCATTCATCAGATTATCTCTGTTGAGACGGAATCATACCCACTGGATATTGATATATCTTACTGCCAGATATGTCTAGCTCCCATCATGGTGGATTTCGCGAGTGCCCGAGTAAAGGGTATTTCGCTAGTAAAGGTAGTAATTAGTAGCAGCCAAAAGCAATATGTATGTGAATGAGCTGTGCACGGGGTCGGGCTGGCCCGAAAGGCGGTACACAGCCCGGCGCGCGGGCCGGGCCCGGGCCTCTTGGCAGCCCTTTCACTCGGGCTGGGGCCGGGCTCGGTCCAAGTAATATTTATCTCGGCCGGGCCGGGCCAAACAGCACGAACACACTCAACACTTGCGATACCGCGATTACAGTCATATTGCGAGTTAGACTTGGCTGTGGTTGTTACAGTGTGTACATGGCCAACAGCCCGACGGCCTGCAAACCTAACTGCGCGCTAAGCGTTTAGAATGCGCAGCATCTTACCGCGTCCTCCCCATGCGGCAGATTCCGAATGCTTTCCCGGCGTCGACCCGCCTTTACTCCCCGCCTCTTCGCCGCGAACGGATCTTTGGTAGCCGTGAGTGAGCGAGCATGCGGAGAGGCCGATCGTGGGCTATTTAGTTCAGATTTCCACATCTTCGATTTGGTAACACTGGCGCTGATGTTTAAATATCCATTTCAAGATTCGTGCCACGCTGTCGCCTCTAGCACATCTCTATTGTGACTTACGCCTGCCTCGATATGGCCTCGTCTGAAGCGGGACATAGCTTAAAGCATTTGCGGTATGAAAATTTCCTTTTGTTGCAAAAATATCATTTGAAAGGCACACGGTGAGCCAGGCAAGCTCACCGAGTACTTGGCCACAAAATCAACCCCTGGCTAGCGCACCTTGCTTTTGCAACTCATAACTCTTGGACAATACGTTAATTCTAAGTGAGGCCCGTGTCCTTATATATTCAGAAAATTTGACGTTTCAAAAGTGGGAACACAGTATTTTAATATCTTGATAAACTTGTCACCTCGAAATTATTTTATTTTTTATCGCTTCAACTGCAAATATAGCATGACGGGCCAAGTCTGGCTCGGTCGTTAAATCTAAGCACCGGACCGGGCCGGTCTCAGTCCCTATCTGAATAGGACTGGGCCGGGTTCGGGTCTGTAAAGTCAGGCCCGGGCAGGGCTCGGGCTCACAATTTCGGCCTGTGCACACCTCTAGATGATATACAACTAAAGCACTGCGTCAACATGAGCGCTATCTGGGGTGTGCATGTGAAAATGCCAACTTTCTAAGGACTGCATTGTTTATTCGGTTATTAACAATATAGCATCTAAATTATTGCCCAGTACAAATCTTTGTAAAATCGGAGATTGGTACGAACGTAAACAATGCAAATTATTTCAGAAAAACAGTTTCAATGTACATTGCCACAAAAATGATCCTCTTTCCTTATTTTATCTTCTTTTTTTGTTAGCAAGTAATTCGGGTAAATATTTGTACATCATGACAATTACAAAGTTTAACTGTGGAACGTACGATCAGAGAGAACATATGCAAGTTACAGTTATGTTTATTGTAAGCAAAAGACTGAAATATACCCCCATCGTTGCTAGGCTCGAGGCTTATGCAAGGTTCGTTCTCCCTGTCATGAAGAACGCGGAATATAGGTTGAAGCTGTACTATGAAAAAGTTATTGCCGTGCTTTAGCGCATAAAGTGACTCGCCGCCAGAGTTTGTCCGCAGACTACACTCCTACGTCATCAGTAACTCCAAGAACGTCGAGCACTTAATTGGAAACCAGTCCAAGCACGAATAGGTATAACGCATCTAGTATTCCAGTACTTACTCTGCCATGAGAAAAGTGTTGTAAAAAGTTAAATAATTACTTCAACCCCCTAAAGGTCGTCAGGCATCAACCATTTTAAAGTCATAGGCTCGTTTTATGCAAGAGCTCAATTCCTCAAAATAATCTTTTTTTTTCCGCACTCCTTTAAGCATCGAGGCATCTGCATGTCATACGTTGAACTCACTGACATTGGCATCCTTATGCGCACTATAAAGACGCTCTTTCTGGAACACTTCTGCTTGGGCAGAACCGCGGCCTGCGTTATTGTGAAATAAATTAGCCTGGCCACTACCGCAGGTGGAATGTTTGGTTTCGTTAGCTATGGGGGGTTTACCATCCAAAAGCGGCTCAGGCTATAAGAGAAGCCTTACTGGAGGGCTGCGGAAATCTATACCACCTGGGGCTGTTGCACAACACAAGAAATCACATAGCAAACGTATTGTTCAAAAAGCGGCTGCCATGACAGGGTTGCGATACCGCATCCTTAGGCAATGCTGTCGAGTGCGCTAACCACTGCACAACCAAGGCGTGGTAAGGAATGCTTTGTTAAAAGCGATTAAGGAGCAGTTTTAAAAAAAAATAAATGTTTATCAACGGGATATATTTTTAATAGCACTGTTTTGAGTTCGACGAAAATGAAACTACACATGTTACTGTCTGATAAAAATCAGCGGTCTAGAACTCTTCACAATTAAGTTGATTTTCTTTGTCTCACTCAGTTGAGAAAAAAGCAAAATGGCAGTTTTTATCTCTACAAATTTGTAAACACTGGAAACATTTATTTTACAATGCAGGATGGGGCATTGAGGACGTCACAGAGGCAAGTACTCAAGGTGAGCATGTTTGATGACCGCAATGTCACCTTTCAAGCAGTTTGCGAACTCTTTACGTCGTTTTGTTCTTTAAATAGTAATATATTTTTGAGCCTTCACAGACAACTGAAAGCACACAATAAATTTCAGTTATTTTATAGTGCTGACAAGCGCTTATCAACTATTAAACTCGGGATTTGGCACCCCCATGTGGATTCACAGTTGTCGCTCCTTCTATTTGCTAATCTATAATTTTCTTCATCACTTTCCGCCTTAAAAACCCAAATCCAAGGTTCGCCTCGAACCCCAAGTTCCGAAAGTAGTTTGCAAGCAAACGTATAAATGGTTTTGTATGAAAACATTTAAATTCATGTCTGTGACAATCAATTTTTCGTCCACATAGTCATTCGACTTACGCAGCGCAACATAACGGGCCAGTTGGATGAAGTCCGCTAAATTGCAAGAATATCAACTTAAACTATAAAGCTGCACGGTGCACTAGTGCTAGCCGGCTGCCCAGTGCCAAGCAAGAAACTATTTTGCAGCTTGCTGCATAGCAAGTAACCTCAAAGATGGATTGCCTGATTCCTAAAACGACTTTAACGTTCTATCGCGACCATAATATTGCGTGACGTCGGCGTGCATGGAAGGCTTGCGTTCCCCGCCATTTAAAAGCACACGCCCTATCTCGCGTTCGTCGTGGGTCACTTTGTACAGCCGCCCTGATTTTTAACAATATAGCGCGAGCATCGACCAAACTGCTGGTCAGCGCCTTGTAACGGCGATAAGCCTGCAACACGGCGAGAGTTCGTGCATGCGCAAGAATGTGGAACGTCGCAAACAGATATTGGGGCAGGGCGTGTGTTTTTGTGATCCGAACAGCGTAGCAGAAGACGCTCTCTCTTCGTGCGCGTGCGCGAACTCTCGCCGTGTTGCACGCTTATCGCCGTTACAAGGCTCTGAGCAGCAGTTTGGTCGACGCTTGCGCTATATTGTTAAAAATCAGGGCGGCTGTACACATACTTCAATCCTACGGTAGTAGTACACAGATAGGAACCGGCGTTAGGAACACTTTTGTAACTTGCGCACCAAAATGTCCTATATCGAGCGTGCGCGTTAGACATTATGATCATCAAAAGTTGTAGGTAATAGTGAAAACGTTTATTATAATAAATATATAACGATATATTGGGTGCAGTGAGTTGAGCGGTAGCATCCTTATAATAGCCAGGTGGGATATCTAGCCAGGCACTCCATTGGCGGTTGCCGAAGCCTGTGCGCGCTGCGTCAAGGCAACAGTGCAGCAGCCGGTCAGGATCGCCTCCGAGTTCACTCGGCTGGGGTTGGGATAGGGGCAGGAATGGTCCTTCTGGCGTGTCCACATCATGTGGTAAATAGCAAACATCTTTCTGAAGTGCGACCACCGCCAACTGAATTTGGTATGAAATTGTTTTGTTGTTGCTGGGCACATTGTATTAGAAATCATACGCCGGAATACCCAGCACACCTATCTTTTCTTATATGTGTCACCCGGACTGCAGTTGGAGTACTGGTTCGCGTCATGTCCCGCAGAAAATGCAGGGAGAGAGAGCATGCGTGTGGTCGCATAGGCTGCCTCATTACCATGGAGACCTTGTTGACGCCGACCACGAACGAGACATCCTTACGCGGGGTCCAAGTCTCCACTACAATTGTAAAGATACGGTTATGTAGAGCAACAGTCCGTCCTTTCGGAACGTTTCTACATGATTCTCGGAAATCGTTGATTATGTATTTGTAGGACGATCGTAGTCTGCGATGGCGATATATGGACTTGGCTTTTTTATGCAAGTCCGCCTACTCTTTTCCCCCGAGTATAACAGCAATCGTGTACTACTCCCAGGGGGTTGCGACCGGTGGCGTCCAAATAGAAGACTCCTGGTATGCTTCCATAAAACGGTCAAGGCTCCACCCTCCCGGATTCCAGCCATTGTGATCCCCTTGATATGTTGGCGGGTGAAAAATCCACACGTTGAGGGCACGTCTTTATTGTGCAGTGATGCCACATCTCTCCTCTGTGAGTTGTGTGTGTTGGATGGTAAGTCGGGCTACGAAGCAGCGATGCGACCCTTACTTTGTGAGATGCGTGTATTGGATGGTGAGGTAGGCCTCTTGAAGCTCCCTGAAAGTATCAAAAAAACCTAGCGCCATGCGGAGGCTAAACAACGTAGATACCAGGAGGTGCAGTGACCGTTTTATAATTTTGTAGAGGAATACTTCATGGGCATCTCCTTCAAATTGGGGAGTCAAGGTTCGACTGATCACGAATACGTTTGGCAGCAGAGAGACGGCGCTTTATCGTAACCATCCGTCCTTCTTGGCAACAAAGCGGACAATTCCACCATCCTCCTTCTTGACCTGCCGAAGCTTGGCAAGTGTTGTGTCGTAAGGTCGTAGTTGGTGTATGAGGAGCCTGATGACTCTAGTTTCACTGCAGCATTTGATGGGATCGCTTTCCAAGGAAGCTGAATTTCATAAATTGTCCAAAAAGAACAGATGTTCTACGAATCATATTCGGCGTAATAGGCAGATCAATGTGGATCAGGACCTATGTCAGGGATGATAACCGGAAAGGCTTCCAGTTGGCTACCCTATAATGGGGAAAAGAATAAGGAGATTAAAGATAAAGAGGGGACGTGAAGCGATGTTGCGTTCACCTACAAGTATGCCCTCAAGATTGGAACGGTCGACAGCCCTGCCTGGGAAAATTGTACCGTCGAAGAGACAATACATCTCCTGAGTGAAGGTCCTACATGTGTGAGTGAAAAACGTGAGCTGCGTTGTGTGCTGGACCGCCTCGATAGTCAATCTTTACCAGCGGATAAGATCATTGGTCCATTGCCGAGGCTTGCGACTAACGTCAAGGCAAACATGGTACTTTTTAGTTATCTAACAGCCACAGACTCGAGTGCAAAATGCTGACTGGGCTTTGAGATAGAAGCAATACATTAAAAAAAGGGCTGCGTAGAATTAAAACTTCACATTCTAGAAGTCTGTTCTTTGACAAATGTAGCTAGTTTACAAAATACTGAATTTGACAAAAACTGATATTTATTTGAGGAAAAGCGCCATGCTGGTAAGGAATGTCTTCACGAAGTATAGCTACATGCGCAAGGCAGTCCTACACTGCCATTTTAAAGTAAGTGCTATTGGGGTGTGGATGCGAATTATACCAAGTGTGTACCGCAGTTCAAATCTTTCATGAATTGATGTACCGGAAACTTCTTAACCGTAGCTTTGAAACTAACACAGAATATGTCAATGGTACGTTGTTTACCAACTATATACCACAGAGTATGTCTATCCCTTCCTTCCCGAGCACAACCATCCCGATAAATAACATTTTTTTCCAGCGATTATTTGTTTGTGTGAGCTGCTCAACTTACCTCCATCATCAAAGAGTGCAAATATTTACTTCATCATGTTCAAAATGAACCCACACTTATGTGTGGGCTGGGCTTTTATTAGTATGGCATTCAATAAAATGAAAGAAATTAGTGCATGTGATTTTGCACCCCTAAACTGGGGTATGGAATGCTTTAAAGCAGTTCCTCTCGCTTGTCAAACAAAGGTAGACATCACACTTCGTACAGCGCGTGCGACGTCTTGGCAAGCAGCCAGGCTGCCTGCAACACCTAGAATTCTTGATAGGGTCAACCACTGGAAAATGATCAAAACCATCTGTGCGCTTGTCCATACCAGGAATTCTTGCCACCCTGATGGCTTTGCCAGCTTGCGTGTCATCAATGAAATCGCCATCAGCAGGAAATCGCAACTTCTCCTGAAAAGTCTCCTCCTTCCACTCGACCTTGCCTGGTGGCTGATTTTGTGCTGCAGATGATGAAATCGGCATGTTCACGACTGTAGCATCATCACGCAATGCCTCACTTTGTTCATCTTCGTCATCACTGCTTGCAACTTGGCGCTCGGGTAACTCCCATTATGGGTCGTCGTCGTCACTGATGCATTCAATATCAGAAGATTCCAACATGTTAAAATTTCTTCCACGTCATCTTCATTTTCGGGATTGCATTCAATATCAGAAGATTCCAACATGTTAAAATTTCTTCCACGTCATCTTCATTTTCGGGATTAAAATCCCTGGAGAGCAAATGTTAAACAATATTAGCAAGCGCCAACATTTCTCTTCGTAAAAAAAAAAAAACGACGTTAAAAGACCAAGCGGCTAGCGTTCGATGGCTGCGTTTCGAGAGCTCCCTAGTCACATCTGCCCAACCCACACGTATGTGTGGTTGGCACATCGCGAAGCACTCGCTAGTTGTTTTTGGCGCAATCATGCCTATTTCTTTTACAGATGTATTCTTTGATGAATCAGGAGGCATATTTTAAAATTACATTGCCTTACAAACGCGAATAATCAACACTATCAGTTACTTACGTCTCGGTGCCGGCGGCCGCTTGCTCCGGCTGGGTTGCGCCATCTTGAAAATGCTGCGGTGGTCCCCCTGGATTCTCGTTTGCGAACTAGCCAGATTGGTTAATTCAGGGAAACCCCCACAGACGTGGTGGTTGGGATGGAATGTGCGTGGGGTGTGCAAAGTAGCCAGAAAAAAACTTTTTGTGCAGCCACACGTATGTATGAGCAGGGCAGGGAAGGGCTATGGTATGTTGTTTACTCACTAATTATCACAACAACAAATTAAGCAAGAGATATTGAATCTTTGTTATAATTTGTCACTCTGTCACTTCCACTATTTGAAGGGAAATATTGATTTTTATTATAGATAACATACTAAGAATGTTTTTTTTTTAGTTTTCAGTTTTTGCTTTTAAATTTCTATAAATGTTATTAGCTAATTTTTTTATCCACATCTTAGTCCTGACGATATTGGTGACGCTGAGTAAGGCGGTAAGCATACTTGAATGCAGGTTTTTCGCGTACCATTCTGTTTAGCTTACTAGCCGCATTTGCCTCTTCACCATAACATTGAAATATTTATAATGCTTTTATGCACAATCAGGCTTCTCCCATGATATTATATTTGATCTAAGCATTTCACTATCATTTAACGCTTGCTCCTGGCACCTGCAATAACACGCATAAATGTCTCTTTTCTGCAGTCTACATTCTTCTAGGTTGCTTGTATGCTCCGAAAACAATTCATTAGGTATCGTAACCTGCGTTCAAAAATTGTCATTGCAAACAAATATAAACGGTGTTTTTTTGTAATAAAAATGAAGGCGTTTTCTCTAAAATAAATTTTTGCACCTACAATTTATTTAGCCGACGCCTACCAAAACTTCCAGCCATCACGTCAAATAGCAGTTTTTAAGTTGGCAAAAGAGAGAGATATAAGAACAAGAGAGACTCAATCCAACGCAGGCACAAACACAGACGTAACAACTCACAGCTGTAGCAGGAACAGTAGCAGAAAACGAGGCGGGATCTAATAGTGAAAAGGACATGAGACCTGTACAACCGCTGCCGGAAGAAGGCAGAAACAATAACGCGGGGTCTTCGCAAAACATGAAAACTAGGGTAACACGATTGGGAAATGGTTTCACGAAGCAAGAGAGTGTGATCACTAACTTCACAGATTTTACGAAACAAATGAATGCACAAATAAATGTACAGATTCAGAAGCTAAATGAAAGGAAGCAAAAACAAGCAGAGAACATTAGCCTAATACAGGAGGAGTTGGCAGCAAACAAAGAGTGGCCGCAAAAAGCTGAAGGGACACTTCAGCTTCAGGATGGGTAGAACGAAAAATATTACAAATAAATCTGGTAGTGGAATTGCAGAGGTTTTAGGAGAAAGAGGCCAGTGCTTTAGCAGCATCTTAAATAATTAGAAAACCAACCTCTCGTAATACAGCTGCAGGAAACGGGGTTCTTCGAAATTGGCAGGATTTCAAGCTTTCCATAGTAACAAAGGAGACAAAACGAGGGTGACAACGCTAGTAAAAAGGCATGTGGCAGCTCTGGAGCACGACATATGATTCAGGGACATAGAACACGTGTTCGTAGAGGTATTATAGCCGGGAGCATCACAGAGCCGAATATTTTCATACTCAACGTCTACAACTCGCCAAAGCAGAAAAAGTCCCAATTCCGAGCATTATTAACAAAAGCTAAAAATATTTTAGGAGGGAAACAGCTACTAATATTAGGTGACTTCAATTCCCACATCAAGCATGGGGATACAACAGACAATGCCTCAAAGGCTGGCAACTATGGGAAGATATTGAGCAGCAAGGCTTCACACTGAATAACTACCCAGACCTTCCGATGAGGATAGGAAATAGTGTCAGCAAAGACACGTCTCCGGATCTCACACTTTCAAAGAGCAAAGATGGTCTAGAGTGGTGTAATCTGGAAATAAACTTAGGCAGCGACCATTATATCATAGTAATTATTATGAAAGGAGGGCCGAAAGCGCGAAAAATGAAGGAAAGAAAAAGCACTGAGTGGGACAGGTTTTGAGACTCGAGAAGCGCCGAGGAAATTCCACCTATAAACATAATCTAGGAGTGGTGTAACAGACTTGAACAAGACGTCCGAAAGCAAACCAAAATTGTACAGAGGGAAGATGTTCCAGAGGTGGTAGACAGCCGGCTATTGCAAATGTGGGAAGCCAAGCTGAGTCTCGAAAAAAGACTTAACAAAAATGGAACAGGTGTCTTCGAAGGAAGATAGTGAAATCTAACATAGAAATAGCAGACCACGCACAAAACCTTTGCGAGAAAAACTCGGGAGATATATAATAAAATGAAAAACGAATTGGGTATCGCTAAAACATTGAGCATAATGCGACACCTTCAAGACCCAGATAAAATTACAACGCAAACTTCCATTAGGTTGATAAAGGCCAGGCACCATCACGCAGCAGCGCTGATGACTTCCTTTAAGTACTTAAAGATAAAGACATCGGGGAAGTAAAGAAAGATAAATTAGAATGCAACAAAGGTCACCCAAACCAGAGCTTACATGCCCCATAACGGTGCTGAAGTGGTGGCTGAAATCCGTACACTAAAGACTTAATCGGCCTCAGGGCCTGATGGGATAAAAAACAAGATGTTAAGGAACTTGTATCACGACTCGATAGTGAAGCTAAGTAACGTTTTGCAGAGATGCTGGGAAACAAAGGAAATACCCCAAAAATGAAAATTTGCTGAGATAGTAGTAATGCCCAAACCCGGAATACCTCCGATGGTCGATAATTTGCGACCAATATCACTGTCATCATGTATAGGTAAACTATTCGAACATGTGATTCGCTAAGACAGATGAGATATATGGAGGAGAATGAGCTATGGCCCCAGGAGGTCATAGGGTTCAGGCAACATCTTGGTACGCAAGATATTATGCTCAGGCTATACCATGATATTGTAACGGATGAAATGGTTTTAATACAGGTGAACATCGTATAAAGGACGGACGAGCACGGCTAAGAAAAAACCGGATCAGTCTGCGCGCGCCTCGCTTCCTCCGCTTCTTCTTCTGCTTCTGCTGCTTCTCAGTGCGCCTCTACGCGGCATAACAATTCCCCCTGGGCAAACGATTCTCGTCCTCGAGAAAATTAGGCAGATCGAAGATCGCAGCGCTTCAAGCGAGCCACGTGAACAACTTGTCTTGCGGGAACGGCGGTTATCTGTCATGACTGGCGTCCAAAGGCAGACGTAGTCTCGAGGGGAGTAAGCAACTGCATGATGAGGCAGATCGTAGTGTTCTTTCGAGCGGTTTTGAGAAGGCAGTGTGCGTAAGCGGGTTATACTTAAGCGGGCTAGACGCGGGCTATACGAAACAGACGCATCGTCGTTGAGGGAAAATGGCAAAATGGTGTCCAAGAAAACGTGGAGAGTTTTTGCACAGAGTAAATAGAAAAGAGAATAGCCGGTAACTTCATGATTTGTAGTGTTATAAGCGTACATCACATACGGTAGCCTTGCATCCTAGTTGCGATGGTCATACGAGACGTACATGGACAGCATGTTTGTCAAGGTGCGGTTGGTACGCTCAGTGGGACCTTTGGTCTGCAAATGATACGGTGGCGAGTGTCGGTGGTGTGAACCACAAAGTCAGAGCATTTCTTCCACGACATCAGCAGTTAACGATCACTTATAATAACATGGGGTGCGCCATAGCGAATAATAACGAAATGCAAAAGAAACGACTAAACATCAGCTGCCTTTGCGGTAACGAGAGTAGCGGTCTCCGCGTATCTGGTAAGATAGTCAACGCATGCGATAAACCAGCGGCAGCCCTCTACAATCTGGAAAATGACCGTGCAGGTCAATTTCAATCTTTTCGAAAGGTGAGGTAGGTGGCTTGAGAATTTGTAAAGGTCTGGCCAGCGTGGTGGTGCATGCCTTAAGTCGTTGGCATTGCTCACATGTCGCAACGTATTGCTTGGCGGTCCTATATATTTGTGGCCAATAAAAACGCTGGCGAATTCGGTGCGGGGTACGACAGAAGCCTAGATGTCCAGAGGTAATATCATCGTGCATGGCATGCAAAACTTGTGTCCGGGGGCTTTTTGGGGCGTCCAAAAGGAGGACAGCATCGTCAACTGAGTAGTTATATAACAAAACACCATCTTCGGTAGTAAACTGCGTTGACTCTGCACTTTCTTTACACTGCGTTGACTCTGCTCTTCCTTCTGCCTCTTGTGTAAGAGGCTGTAATGACCGGTCGTTGCGTTGTTCTCGCGTCAAGGTCGCCATACTAGGAAACGTCGACGCGATTGAGGCTAAACACCCGTCGAAGCCGTCTTCATTGTCAACGGAAGTCGGCAATGGGTGCCGTGACAAGCAAATCCCAGCGCGCAAGACAACCAGATGGATCGCTAAGTCCAATGGGCCAGCATAGCGAATGGTGGTCAGTAACTATGGTGAAGTAGCGTCCATATAGGTATGGTCGGAACTTGTGCGCAGCGAACACAACTGCGGGGTACTCCAATTTGGTAACTGCGTATTTAAGTCCACATTTTGTCAACGTGCGGCTAGCATATGCAACAACGTGTTCAGCCCCACTATGCAGCTGCACAAGCACCGTCCCAAGACCGACGCCACTTGCGTCAGTGCGCCTCCATCACAGCAGAAGGGCTCAAGTGGCGCAGCAGTGGTGCTGAAGTTAGAGAAGACTTGAGCAGATTGATAGAGGATTCGCACTATGGGGTCCACATAAATTGCGAATCCTTGTGCAGTAGAGAAGTAAGGGAGCGGGCAAGTTGCGCGAAACCAGCAATGAAGCAACGAAAATAAGAAGTGAAGACAAGGAAGCTCGGAAGATTTTTGAGGGTGTGTGGAGTTTCGAAGTCGCGTACTGCAGCAATCTTCTGCGGATCCGACCTGATACCATCCTCGTTGACCAGGAACCTAAGAGCTAAAGTTTGTCACTCTCCAAAATGGCACTTCTTCGAATTCAAAATGAGGCCCGCTTTGCCAATGCATTCAAGAAATTTATGGAGCCTCTCATTGTGCTCTTGGAAGGTCTTTGCAAAAATGATAACTTCATCAAGGTAACACACGCATATTTCCCATTGAGGCCATGGAGGATTGTGTCCATAAATCGCTCGAACATCACGGGAGCATTGCATATCCAAAGGGCATTACATTAAATTCGTATAAACCATCTGGTGTTGCAAAAGCAGTCTTCTCACGGTCGGATTGATGTAGAGGAATTTGCCAATAGCCAGATCGCAAATAAGCAGACGAGAAATATGACGCCGAATGCCGCAAGTCGACAGCGTCATCAAACGCCTCAAATGCCTAGCACTGCTTGATGACACCTGCTACTGTGGCAAGGGTGTCCCGCACAATAAAGAAGTTGTACACATCTTCAGGAATCCCCTTGAGAAGGTGCCCTACCTTGTCTTCTGACCTCTGCCGGTTTACAATGTGACAAATTTTCAATATTTCGTCGATATAACGTGCGCATGCATCACCGGGCAGCTGGGCTCTCTAGGAAAGCTGATGCTCAGCGTGTTCCTTCTTCGCAAGGGTACCCCCAAATGACTTCGTAATTTCATCAACGAATCCGTCCGAGATCGTCAGGATTTCTATGTAGTGATCACACCAAGTCAGAGCCGTGCCAGCGAGGAGCAAAACAACATTGTACAGTTCCTGCGGATGTACTTGCTGCATCTTTCGAAATGTCAGAGCCCTTCCTCAGCGTCATCTTCGGACTCACCGTGGAATGTACGCGGCTCTCGCTGGTGGGGAAAAGCCGTCGCCTCGTCAGGTGCGGGGTTCATGAGACTGCGTCGTACGGTTGGTAGCCATTGAAAGGTACTGTTGAGCAAATAAAGGTGGCACACCTGCTACACGGCAGGTGCGACGGGGTACTGGCGGGTCCAGAACGTTCTTACCCAGCGCCTAGAACCAAATGTAACGGATGTAATGGTTTTATTACAGGTGAACTTCATATGAAGGACGGACGCGCATGGCTAGGAAAAACCCGGATATGTCTGTGCGCGCCTCGCTTCCTCCGCTTCTTCTTCTGCTTCTGCGGCTTCTCAATGCGCCGCTACGGGGCGTAACAATACAGCGAAATCAAGATCAAAAGATGGCAAAGTATCTTAGGACTGGACCTGAAGAAGGCATTTGACTGTTTAAAACACGATGCTATTCGGCAGGTCCACACGCATTAAAATGTAAGGGAAAGAATGTATGAATATATAAGATACATAAAAACTTTCTAACGGACAGAAAAGTAAAAATAGGATTCCAGGGGATAGAATCTAAGATATTCGAACTGTAGAGCAGGGGCGCACCCCAAAAAACGGTGCTATCGCCCATTCCTTTAAACATGCATGTACGACCGCAAAAGCTAAGGAAAATAGAAGACATCAAAGTCAGCCTACATCTGATGGCATGATAATTTAGAGAAACAAAGGTAGCGATGCTGAAACGAGCACAAATTGCAAGACGCGGTAAATAACACTGTAAAATGCGCATAAGAGAGGGGTATGAAATGTTATTCGGAAAAATCGGAGTTGTCTGTATACAATCCGAAACAGATACGGCAAAAAGAAGTGCTCGTAAATACAGAAGTGGAG
Organism: Amblyomma maculatum; assembly: GCF_055883805.1. NCBI lineage: Eukaryota > Metazoa > Arthropoda > Arachnida > Ixodida > Ixodidae > Amblyomma > Amblyomma maculatum. The sequence continues at coordinate 77,685,370 of NC_139346.1, forward strand.
GGTCAAGCTGCCCCGAACATCAAGCAAATGGGGTTGCTAGGAATGGTCCTACAAACAAATGAATAGAACGCAGAAACGTTAAAGACAATGGATGGACAGGTCGCACAACGACACACCTTATAAGGAGAATACGGAATAAAAATGAGTCCTTAAAGGTCCACGGAAACGGCCCCCAAGAAGCCACTGATAAACGTGCTCAGTGTGTAGAACACATCCGTTTGAGCATTAACGCAAAGTATAACTCCTTGGAACTAAGCCAGGTGTTTATTATTAATTTTTTAAAAACAGCGTTTTTTGAAATTCGCGGGCAGAGAGAATGTCGCTTGTCGGTGTCGCATTGAACTATTTCCTTAAAATGTGAGGTCACGGGTGAGTTGACTGGCAAGACTTGCTAGAAGCTGCCATTCGCTGCGGCCCCTGCAGCCATGACGTCACGGACACACTTCCGGTAGCTGCGAAAGTCGTCTGCTCGTTCGCTGCTCGAACTCTGTGCGGGCTGTTACACAGCTCTCCGGCCTTATCGGTTAGGTGGCCATTGCCCATTCAGTGTACTGCAACAACCGAAGCGACGCAGGGTTCGGCAGGACGAAGCTGCATTTACAATTATCTTATTTATATAACGTGGATTCAGGAGTACCGGAGTGTCGTCCGACGAGGCGTCAACAGCACGGTCAAGCACCGCACGATGGCAGCACCTCCTTGACCGCCGTAAACACAGCCGCTTTGGCCCCTCCTCCCGCATACCATTCGCGAACGACACGGCGGATCGTTAGCACCAATGTCCGAAATAAAGCGTGCCAAAATTTTTTGTCATCTGGAATACTGAGCCGAATATCAAGTATGAAGCCTTCGTGAGGATCGCTGACCAGCAGCAAATTGCTGGTGAGAGCGATAGCCGTGATACAAGCTAGATTCTGCTCAAGCCAGCTGCCGCTGGTGCATTTCGGCTGATCCGATCAGCTCGTACTAGCTGTGCGATTAATGCGTCGGCAGAGTTGATCCTATAATTATTTTACGATGGCAGGATAGGAATCACTATAAGGCAGTTTCATAAGTAGACGATTTACGACAGCGTTGATCATGTTCCAAGGCGTCGACCGCCGCGGCTTCGAAGCGAAACAATTTAGGCCTAGCGACGACTAGGGACGGCCACGTACGGCGCCGTCGTTCACCGCGCTCGCGCGCCCCACCCCCGCGGTAATTGTGTAATGTACCTCAGCCTGCTCGCGGCATCCCGTCATACAAGCCTTGCAAACTCGTGTACTTTCATAGCTAAGGCCGCGCATTTTTTTATGTTCTGCTCAGCAACAGGCCGTTCAAACGATACTGCAGGCAAGACAAGGCTTCAGTACGCAGTCGCTACGCTGTCGGCTGTAAGCGAAGCCGTCGGGCAGCACCAGATTCTATACATCCATCTTTAAACGTGATACAGTGGGCAAATGAATAACTTTTTGAAGCAGACCCGCTCGTACGTTTCGCGCACTCGGGCGCCGACGAGTACCTTCCGTCAACAGACGCCGTCTTAACCTCGGTTAAACGACGCAAACCGATGTCGTCAAGCTCGGTTTGCAATAACCGCGGTTAGTAGTGTAACCATGGTTTGGTCCGCAGTGTAACATAGGGTAACCACGGGTTCGCGGTTACACAAGCCGTAGCTGCGCAAACTGACGAACTCCTCAGGCGTGTACGAGCGAGGACGGGTTGACGTAAGTTACGCCAGAGTTACGCCAGCGAGCGAGCACGCGGCAACCAGAATTTCGTCGAAGTGACGTATGTCTGGGCGGAGCTTTGAACTTGCTTGTATTCTTTATTTTTTTATGGCTCCCTTCGGCGTACGAGTTGAGAGGGAAAATTGGAAGGGTCATTTTTAATCGCCGATATCTCTGGTGTTGCAGAAGCTAGATCAAAACTTTTTGCGGGAGAATGATGGGTGGTTCAATAACTATCAGTGTTATGGCGTTGTTTACCCTTCTTGGTGACCCTTTCAGTGGACCTTTAAGGAAAGTAGCCCATTAAGGCTCATACAAGCTTTCGTAATAGGCAGGGTCGGTTATGCCATGCCATACTTACACCTGAAAAACACCGAAAAAGATAGGATCGATAACATGATCACAAAATGCATTAAAAGAGCAGTACACCTCCCGGCAAGTACCTCCACAGACACGCTAATGACGCTGGGAATACACACTTTAGTTGAAATAATTAAGACATCAATAGCTACACAACAAAGAAAGCTAGAGAAAACTAGGCGCGGCAAGGAGATATTGAGGGAAATATTTATGTAACCTAAGAAATACTGGGACAAGACAGAGTAAATGAGAGAGGAGGACCAGAAGCGGATCTATATCCCCCGTGCCGAAGAACACGCAGCCTGAATATAATAAGCAACCACGAGAGAAAAGGGCAGAAGCACAGCGACGTAGATTCTAGGCAGAAAATAAAGGTAGAATTGCATATGTAGACACTGCACACTGCGGCAAAGGAAAAATGAATGCAGTTTTAGCCATTGGCAAGCGAGAAATGGTTAAAGCAATCTCTATGAAAACAAGATCGATACAGGCAGCGCAAGAGGCTGCAATAGCACTGGCTCTTGCTCAGACCGAGGCAAAATGCATAGTCAGTGACAGAAAAAGCGCAATCAGAAGCTACACCGCAGGAATCATAGCGACAATCGCAGGTAGAATCCTCGATCTTGAAGGCCACTGCCTTTGCCCCAGAAAGGGGGAGGGTCCGCGAGGCGCAATACGTATGACGGACAAGCGCGGACCAAATTGGGTGAACCGCTTTTACTTTTGGCAAACACAAGGAGAATAAAAAAGTCGCTGCTTTTGCGATAAACAAAAACAAGGAAAACCGCGGAAGTGTGAAGTTAACAATCTTCACGGAACAGAAAAGTTGAAAGGAACAACAGCACAATCAGGCACTCACGCCGAACGTCCAGAATCAGTGTCCAAACACGGCAAAAACGAAAAAACGATTCGTTCACATACGCCTCGCCAAATGCTGTCCACGCCGGAAGAAGCAAAAAAGCCCTGATCCCTTATCGCGCTGCCTTCTTATCGGGAAACCACTATCCCGGCGCGCGTTTTAAGTGATTGCGTTGTCGCGGCCTAGGACAAAAAAAATGAGCACTCGGAGAGGAATAAGAGTTCAACTCCAGCAAATCTTCCCGGTCTGCGGCCGGTGGTGCACAGCGGTGTTGACGGAGAGCGGCAAGAGCAAAGTCCGCCAGCATGCGACGAGGGGCGTCGTTGGGTGCACCAGTCTCCAGTGTCCGTTGAAGAATATCGTGAAGCCTCTGCTGCTCCTGGTGACCGGTGTTGGCGATGTGTGCCGCCTGCGACTCCACACAAGTGTCGCAAAGCCAGCACCAGTCGACGTTAGCCTCCTCTGCAAGGGGGCGAAGAGGATCGTCGCGGCGCAGCTCGTCGCGGCACTGCCCCTCTTGGGGCGCTCCTGAAGATGCAAGACAGCTGCCAGATAATACCTGGCCTCCGTGCCATCTCCGATGTAGCACCATGTTGCCACGTCCCGCCTTTGACCTGTCTCCTCCAGCGTCGTCGCTTGTCCCTGTCGATGCGCTAGGTGGATCAGAGGAGGGGGCAGGTCGTAGGGATACCGGCTGGTTTCGCGACGCCGACGGCGGTTGCGGTGGTCCCATCCGAAGTGGCTGCACCATTTTAGGTTTAACCGCTCCATCCTGCGCAAGGTGAGAACTCAGCACGACAAGTGCCGGAATGCCACGAGTTTAAGTTTACGTTTATGGTATCCGCCAGCACGAAATACGTTTCGAACTCTTGTAATGCCAGAAGTAGGCTACGTGGTTGATGTGCGCTCGTTGTACGCTCTGAGGTGAGACACGTTTATGGGCCCGGTTACACGACCACCATGTTTTTTACGAAGAAGATAAGCCAAAGGAGAAATGCGCTTTGCTACTACGTAAGGACCATCCCATCGTGGCGCAAGGGAGGCTGCAAACTCCTTTGCTGCGTCGCTGAGGGGTTGCGTGCGGCGAAGTACTTCGTCACCGACCGTGAGCTACAATGTTCGTCTGCCCTAGTTGTATTGGCTGCAATGTTCCAGGTGGGCGAGATTCAAGTCCTCTCTGGCCTCCCTCAGAGTTCCGGCAAGGCGGTTGGATAGATCCCGGGTGAATCTGGAATAAGTGGGTGGCTTTGGTTAAACGTCCTGAGTAAGGGCATGTTCAATAGGAAATCGAAGCTCACGACCAAGAAGTATAGCGCCGGCGTAAAAGCAGTCGACCGGTTTACTGTGGTTCTTGTAGCAAAGGCCATTTCCTTCACACGGGAATCACAGTCTTTGTGACGGTCTCTGAAAGCAACGAGCGTGGTTTTCAGGTTTCGGTTAACCCGTTCTGTAATGTTAGCTTGAGGGTGGTACCCGAGAGCTTTTCAGGGGTCTGCAAATACCATGCATGTGAAATACGTGGCATTGTCAGTGATAAGCTGCGCCGGGAAGCCGAACCTAGCGAATGCGTCTAGGAGCTTATCCCAAATTATCTTAGAGTCCGGTTTACGCAGCGGGTTTAATTCTACCCATTTAGAGAAATGGGCAGTGACCGCTAGGAAGTAGCTGTTTCCTTTCACTGATCTAAGATAAGGACCCATTACGTCACAGGCAACAATTTACCACGGGTAACAACTCTCGAGGGGTTGCAATAAGCCCGGTGGTTTCCCTCCCCGTGGCTTCGCTGTCTGGCATGCAAGACAAGTACGGACGTATGTCACGACATCCTTTCTCATGCGAGGCCAAGTTGCGACGCGACACAACTTTTCATACGTTTTCTTGCCATCGCTATGGCCCGCAAGGCGTGTGTCGTAAAAACACTCTAAAAAGAGCTTGCGGAGGCTCTTCGGTATGACAGCACGAAATGGGGACTCATCACTGTCCCTGTCTGCAGCTGGTATATGCAGTAGAAGTCCATCCTTGGCTTGCAAGTAGCAGTCGTAGCTGCCGGTAGGCGCTGTGCTCCCTGCAGGGTTGGTGCTGTCCAGGCCATTCTGTATCCGAATGCACTGAAGATCGCTTCACTAAGCTTCGAGCAGCTGTTGACAGGAAACCAGCGTGCCCCATGCATTTGCAACTTCTGACATAACTAGGACTTGTGGTGCTTGTTCGGCACCTGCAGGTAACGGATTTCGGGAGAGGGCGTCAGCTGCCTTGTTGAAGGCGCCTTTCTTGTATTCCACCCTGTAATTATACTTTTGAAGAGCGAGCGCCCTGCGGTCTAGACGGCCGGCTGGGTTTTGCAGCTGCGACAACCAAGACAATGCCTGATGGTCGGTCTGAATCGTAAACTCAGCCCGATCCAGATACATGTCGAACTTTTTTGGTGCAAATACAATCGCCATCACTATTTCTCTGTTACAGTGTAGTTTCGCTCCGGTGATCAGAGTGTGTGACTTGCAACCGCCAAGGGGCAAAGCTTTCCTTCGTGCTCCTGAAGCAAAACAGCACCTATTCCATACTCACTCGCATCAGTCTGCCCTGTAAAGGGCCGGTTTAGGTCCGGGAGCCGCAGACGAGCAGTATGGGCGATAGCCGTTGACAGCGCCCGAAAATATCCCTGCTCCGTGTCTGTCCAGGACCAATAGGCACCTTTCCGTAGAAGCTCATAAAGGGGTATTGCCATGTCCGCGCAGTTTGAGATGAAGTGGCGGTAGAAACCCACCATGCCCAAGAATCGTTGCAGGCTCTTGACGTTTGTTGGTGGTGGCAGCTGCAATATGGCGTGTACTAATCTGTGTGCTAAGTTTCTTTCTGCTGATAGGTTTCGTATTAGGCGAGAAAAGCAATAATAATAATAATAACTTGCTCACATGAAGAAAAAGGCACTGTATCTGTCACACTTGTTTCTGTAGACACCTGACCGCGCAGTAAGGGAAGGTAGGTGGGAGTAAAAGTGGAAAGAGAGCAATAGGAGCCTTAGTGGAGGGCGGCGGAGTAATTTTGATTGCCTGGGTACCTTTAACGTGCACTGACATCTCACAGCACACGCACGCCTATTCGTATCGCCTCCATCTAAACGCAGCCACCGCGGTCATAATCGAAACCGGGTACTCCGGCTTAGTAGTCAGACATCTTACGACTGCAACACCGCGTCGAGGCAAAAAAAGGTCGGCCATGATTCACGCAATTACTGGCGGCCCATGCAGCCCAGGAGGAAAGGTTCGACGCAGGAATGAAAGGAAAATAAAGAAACGCTGGTGATATAGCTACGGATAAACCTAGGGAGTAGTGATAGCTTAATGCCCCCACTGCGGCACCTCTTTCTCTTTATTTTCTCTGCCACGAGCCTTTATCCTAAATAAATCAGTTTTTTTTCCTTTTCTTAGGACTCGTTTAGGTGTCCGCAGAGAATTGGGATAATATGACACCTTTTCTTCCCTTTGAACTAAATTGAAATGCCTCTGATGCCTGCTGCACTGAGTCTGCTTCTATATGCTGTGTCGTGTGGCTTTCAAGGAAACGTCAAATGAATGGCGCCGCACGAACGCCTGGATCGAAAGCCGGCGGGGTTGGTTGGTTGTACAACTTTTAATTCCATCGGAAACGGGGAGTCGTGCGCCTGGGGATTGGAGGCTGGCAGGTAGCCCTTGGCTTCTTGCGGCCTCTTCCGCCAGATGGACGGTGCGGTGCTGGATCGCAGGGTCCGCGCTTCGCAGCAGGGTATCCCAGGCTTCTCTACTTGTAATATTTTGCCCTATCCCTGGAGATTGTGGGCACTCCCAAATTATGTGCTCGAGGATCCCTCTCGCCCCACAGTGTTTGCAGAGATCATTGTCACTAAATTCTGGTAGCGCGTGAAACGCCCAGACCGGGTTCATGAATGTATTAGTTTGTAGCCGCCTCCACGCGACAGCTTCTCTATTATTTAGTCTAACATCTACGAGGGTACCAGTCTACGTCCCAATTTAAAATGGTCGATGACTTCCCCGTAATTTTGCAGACGCTCGTCGTATGCCCAGTGTTCGGGGGGCTCGACGGCTACCCGGAAGTAGAGAGCTCGGGCTAGCTCGTGAGCCGCCTCGTTACCAGGGACGGCAGCGTGAGCGGGTGTCCAAATTAACTGAATTTTCCTATTTATTGTTCTTTGTATGAGGATTTTGGCCGCCTCCGGCGATATCCTCCCCTTCCCAAAATGTTTAATGGCAGTTTTGCTGTCGCTAATTATGAACTTTGCTTCTGTTCCTACGCAAGCTAGCGCTATCGCAACTTCCTCCGCAGTCTCTATGTTGCGGCCTCTGATGGCTGCCGCGGATACCGGTGCCCCTCGGCCATCGACTACCGAAGCTACCGCCGCACCTGTTCTGCCACTTGCCGCATCAACATAGACTACTTCCTTTGCTCCCATGTTCTTGAACCGTCGCTCTAGAGCTTCAGCTCGTTTGGCCCTTCTTTCGACATTAAATTCTGGATGCATATTCCTAGGGAAGGGGGGGACTACCAAGGCATTCCTGATTTCACTATTAATTGTGACTTTTCTTTGAACTCCCCTGTCTGGGTCGAGGCCTACTTTTGCAAGGATTACCCTGCCCGTCTCGGTCGTGCTTAGTCTCTCTAATTGGCAGACTCGCACTGCCTCCGCCAATTCTGCCCACGTATTATGCACCTCGAGTTCGAGCAGTCGTTCGCTCGAGGTACCCATGGGCAGTCCTAGCGCCTTCTTAATGCATCTTCGAATCAGGCAGTCTAAGTTCTCTTTTTTCGCCGGACTTGATGTCCAGGTAGGGCGTGGCGTGACGTGCCTTTCATGGGCTCCGCCAAAATCGGTTACTTGAGCAATTCATCAGCTCGGCGTTTTTGAATTTTGTGTCGAATCGACGGAACGCATCAAGAGGACCACAGGAATACCAGTTTTTCCGAGGTGGGACTTTTGTTTTCGATTTTTTCGGACTTTGTCCGCTGGACTACGTGCTGAAGCTAGGCCTAACGTGGTCTAGCGTCTCGCGGCGCCCTGGGATCGCGGCGGCCCCGTCGGGGGCCCTAGCCTCGTGAAGCTGACTAAAGCTTAAAAAAATGGAAATTGTCGAAGGAACGCCGGTAGATCCGGAGGAGTTTCAAGTGCCTGGCCAATGGTATACCACCAAGAAGAAGAAATATGTGCCGCTCGAGAAGACCGTGCAACAAGTTGAGAAGCAGCGAGCTGCTGAGAAGAAGGCTGGAAGAAAAATGGCTGCGAAATCGGTGGAAAAGCAGCATGCTCGCCTACCCGATGGCGCCGAGAAAATCATTTTGAGGCCACGTAGCGGCCTCGTGCGTCTGCTCAAGTTTGGCAACGCAATCTTGGCTGACGCAATAATCGTGGCAGCTGGTATCCATCCAGGCGAGTCGGGGAGGACGTCATCTCGACGAATATTAAGCAGCACTCGATCCTCGTGGCAACTACAAACGCCGAAAGGAAGAGACGCTACGCGAGCCTAACCCACCTCGTGTTCGAGGGGGAGAAGATCGAATTGACTGCCTACGTGGCGACGCCGGAAGATTGCGGCAAGGGCGTGTTACATGACGTGCCACTTACTTATACCGACGAGATCATCATGGAGAGGCTGAGAATCCACGGCAACCCGCCAGTTTTGGGTGTGCGGAGACTCGGCAAAAATTCCAGAACTGTACTAATTCTCTTTGAAGAGAGAGAAGTACCACGATGGGTTCGCCTGACTCCGATGGCGCAGCGGTGTCAACTTTACTGCAAAAAATATGAGGTATGCAATGCCTGCGGAAGACTCAGTCACAGGGAGGATGTCTGTCCGGACCCGAGCAACCTCAAGTGCAGAAGCTGCGGAATGAAGAGGCCACCGCAAGGTCACCAGTGCGAGGCAAAATGCCAGCTATGCGGCAAGGGCCACCTGCTTGGTGACCGAAAATGTAAGAAAATATTCAGGACTCCGTACGAGGTGAAGAAGAAGCAATGGGAGCGAAAAGTCAAGGATAATCCAGCGCACGACGAAAACAGAGGGCGACCGAAAGTCAAGCAAGAAGGAGGAGGAGACTTCCGCGTGAGCGAAGACTCCTTCCCAAGTTTGGAATCTACCACCAACGAGACGCCACCGCAGCAGCGAGGGCGTTCCAGTTCGCGCTCCATGGGACGCTCCAGGTCTGGGTCCAGGAGACGCTCGATTTCGAGGGACGCGGCCAACCCATGGACCAAGCGGAACGCCAGCGGGGACCGGAAAAATGTAAGCTTCAACAGCGAGGCCTCCGAGGCTAAACCTAGGAAAGATAAGAAAGACGGGGAAGTCGAAATTCCTAAAAAAGAAATTGAGGAGCTTAAGGGGGTGAATAAAAAGCTAACGCAAAATCAAGATTCGAAACAGCATACGGAAAAGCAAGGGCCTCCCACTCCCGCGAAGCAGCTGCCACCTGCTCAGCCAGTCGCCCCGCCACAAGCGGCGCCACCGGCGAAAGGGGATGAGCAAATGGCGACTGAGGCGTCTCGCCCGCCCCCGGTGAAGCGCAAAATTAATGAAACCGACCCGTTCCAAGCACTCGAAAATAGGCTTGATGAAAAATTGAATTCATTCATGAGCCAAATTACCCAATTCATGAACCAAATTCAGAGCCAGGTACAGGCACTTGCAGGGGAAGTGCAAAGAGTTCGAACTGAACTCGTAGCCGTCAACACGTGGCAGCAGAATGTCGAGCAAACGCTAACCCAGCTGCAAAATGGCCAGGCGCGTAAATGAAAACCAAATTTGGCAGTGGAACTGTCGCGGCTTCCAGCGCAAGAGAGCGCTACTGCAGCAATACCTTCCACTCATAACTGAGACCCCCCTCGCAATCGCCCTTCAGGAAACAGGGAAGGGAGCCAAACTAATGGGATACCAGGTGTTCAACAGCGATAGAGGCGTGAAATCGACGGTGGCGACCTTTGTCAAGCGCAGTGTAGCTGTTATAGAACACGATTTGAATTCGAGAGATATCGAGAACGTATTCCTCGAGATATTAACGGGACGAAAGAAGGATCCCAGTCTATTCCTTCTTAACATTTATAGCTCGCCCAAGCAAAAGAAAATTAGATGTAGGGCCCTTATGCGCAAAGCCATCAAGGCGGCCGGGAATAATCCCTTGCTGATCGTTGGTGACTTTAACGCCAGACATCAAGAATGGGGCTATGCTTTACAGGACACCAAAGGTAGGCAGCTATGGGAGGACACGCACGAGCTAGGTCTCACCCTCCATACGGATCCCGATCATCCAACGAGGACGGGTAACCGCGTATGGGCGGACACATCCCCAGACCTGACATTTTCAAAAAACTTACAGGGTTTAGACTGGCAAAATTCTGAGCAAAATTTTGGCAGTGACCATTTCATTATCGTTTCGGTCCTCAAAGAGGGCGTCAAGACGCACAGGGCGTGCCAACCCGCCGTTACAGAATGGGATCAATTTAGAGAAATAAGGGCAACCGCGCAATTAGAACGAATTGAGAACATTGAGGAATGGACGGAGGCACTCAAACGCCACGTTGGTGAGGCGACAAAGACGCTGGTAGGAGACGACGCTCCTGGTATAGCAGATAGCCGACTGCTCCACATGTGGGACGCTAAACAAAGCATGGAACGCAGGCTGAAGAAACAAAAGTGGAACAAGAATCTTAGAAGACGAATCGCGAGGCATAACAAGGAAATTGAAAGCTACGCGATCAAATTGTGCGAACAAAACTGGCTCAGCAGATGCGACGACATGGAGGGAGGCATGAATCTCTCCAAAACGTGGGGCATGCTCCGGCATCTGCTGGACCCAACAAATTCAAAAACTCAATCGGGAATAAGATTGGCAAAAGTCAGGCACGCCTTTGAAGGTGACGATGCGGCGTTTATGTATAAGTTAGTAAAATGTATGTTGCAGGCAACCAGCGTTCCCCACTGCCGAGCTACGGTGGCACGCTCAATGAGGCGCTTGACGCCCCCATCACGAAGGCAGAGGCAATGGCGGAAATTGTAAGACTAAAAACTAAATCAGCCCCGGGCCCCGATGGGATCACCAATAAAATGGTAAGGAATCTAGACGATGACTCTATTAGTCTACTAACGGAATTCATTGGAAAGGTTTGGGAAACGAGCCAGTTGCCAGATCAGTGGAAAACGGCAAACATAATACTAATACCCAAACCGGGAAAACCCCCGCAATTGAAAATTTTGAGACCGATTTCCCTAACCTCATGCGTAGGGAAGTTGCTGGAGCACGTAATACAGACGAGATTAACGTGCTTCATGGAGCAGAACAACCTGTGGCCGCACGAAATGGTCGGTTTCCGACCGCACTTGTGCACGCAGGACGTAATGCTCCGACTAAAGCATGATATCATAGACTCGCGATTGAGAGACGCCAAAGTGATCCTTTGCCTAGACCTCACCAAGGCCTTCGACAATGTCAGGCACGAGGCTATTCTCGAAGGGCTCGAAGTGCTCGGAGTAGGGGAGAGAACGTACAAGTACATAAAAGACTTCTTATCTGGCAGGAAAGCCTGCATGATATTTCAAAATTTAGAATCTCCTACGATAGAGTTAGAAAGCAAAGGCACACCGCAGGGCTCAGTGCTATCGCCTTTTCTATTCAACGTGGCAATGAGAGGCCTCCCGGGTAAACTTAACCAAATCAAGGGGCTAAATTTTAGCATGTATGCGGACGATATTAACCTTTGGATTAACCATGGGAGCGACGCGAGTACGGAGGAACGCCTGCAAGCAGCGACCGACATCTTTGTCGATTACGCGGCTAAAAGGGGACTTTCGTGCTCCCCGCATAAATCTGAGTTGTTCGTTTATAACCCAAAGTACCTCCGCTGCAAGAATAGCGGGGAGTTTCATATTCAGGTGGAGGGAAAACCGGGGCGAAAAATAGATCAGATCAGGATTTTGGGGATGGTCATTCAATACCACGGTCATAACGGAGAGGTCCTGAAAAAATTAGAAAGTTACGCGATGCAAACCCTCGGGCTCTTGAGGAGGGTCGCCACTAAAGGAAGAGGCCTCAAGGAGAGAAATTTACTAAAACTAATCCAGGCATACGTAATAAGCAGAATCAGTTACGCCGGCGGGGTTAACTTCGCCTGTTGACGTCATCACCAGTCGTAACCTCATCACCGGATGTAATGTCATTGTGACGCAACTTCTGTTCATTAGACATGACCGGATGTGATGTCATGGTCACGTCACATCCAGTTATGGTGCCACAGCCGATGGCGTCACAATATAGTAATGTCACTAGTCATTGCCATTACTCGTGACAATTCAGTCAGGCCTGATGACCAATTACCTCTAGTTAGTGATTAGTTATTTACTGCTCAATCCAAACCAGTTCAATCTAATCTAGTCCAATCCAATCCTGTCCAAACTGAGTACACGTTCGACAGAAAGGCGCAGCTGACTAGCCTATCACCGCTACATCACCATCATGCTAAAGAAGCAGAAAAAATTAAAGAGCACTGCAGAATCTGCATTGGAGGAATGCGAAAGCACGGATGCTGCTGTTGGTTGCTTCTGGTTTCTTCTAGTTGCTTAATTCACTCATTGGTACATTAATTCACTTAATTCACTCAAATTGAGTCCTTGCTGCATTACAAGAGCGCGCCAGGCCCTTCGTATGCCCTTTTCGGCTGTACTTCCTGTTGCCTAATGTCACATCCTCTACATCACATTAATTCACTTCAGATTCTTCAAAATTACAGGTGAAGCAGGAGACTGGTGCCACCACCAGATAAAAGTCTAAACAATAGGGAAGCAGTCGCATGGCGGAGCCTGCAAGCTGGGAGCTTTGTAAACCGGGGCTGGGCATACTATGTCCAGATGGACGACAGAAAAAAACGATAAATGCAAGCACTGTAGGGAGAGAGGGACCCTCGACAATATATTCTGGGAATGTGCTAGCTCTCTAGGGGCTAAAACAAATATAAATTATAGAGAAGCCTATGAAGCCCTGCTTAAAGGCATATGAAAAACGGATCTTCCTCAGCAACAAGTCATCCGCCCGTCGGAAGAAGCTGCGTAGATCCAATGCTCTTTGCCTGCTTCTGATCGCGGAGGTCTCGGCTCCCGTCCCTTAGGCCTGAGTGCCGGGGGGCGGGGATTGGGAGCCTCCTTATCTGGAGGAAAAATACAGTTGTTATCGCATCACATCTTGTTTACCCATTTTAGTCTTCGGTACTTTCAAATTGCGTGCCAATATCTTCCTATGCCCTTTTCTGGCTCTTCCTCACGTTGCGTAACGTCACACCCACTACGATTTCGTTTATAACCCAAAGTACCTCCGCTGCAAGAATAGAGGGGAGTTTCATATCCAGGTGGAGAGCAAACCGGTGCCAAAAGTAGATCAGATCAGGATTTTGTGGAAGGTCATTCAATCCCACGGCCATAACGCAGAGGTCCTGAAAAAAATAGAAAGTTACGCGATGCAAACCCTCGGGCTCTTGAGGAGGGTCGCCCCTAAGGGAAGAGGCCTCAAGGAGAGAAATTTACTAAAACTAATCCAGGCATACGTAATAAGCGGAGTCAGTTACGCCACGCCCTACCTGGACATCAAGGCCGGCGAAAAAGAGAAGTTAGACCGCCTGATTCGAAGATGCGTTTAAGAAGGCGTTAGGACTGCCCATGGGTACCTCGAGCGAATGACTGCTCGAACTCGGGGTGCATAACACGTGGGCAGAATTGGCGGAGGCAGTGCGAGTCTCCCAATTAGAGAGACTAAGCACGACCGAGACGGGCAGGGTAATCCTTGCAAAAGTAGGCCTCAACCCACACAGATGATTTCAAAAAAAGTCACAATTAATAGTGAAATCACGAATGTCTTGGTAGTCCCCCACCTTCCCTAGAAATATTGTCACCAACACACGTAGCAAGCAGCACAACAACAGAGCTGGCCCTTTTTAATCAAGCGAAAACTCGAGAGAGACGAGGATGACGCTTAGCCACGTGCAAGACATTCGGCCACTTGGTGGCGCCAGAAGATGGTCAGCGGTGTGGCATTGCCCCCCTTCCAAGGGGCATCGACCCGATGCCGCAAGCGTAGGGGAATAGTCGAAAAGCGGGGCAAGTTATGCGGGAAAGTCTCTGGCTCTGGTTTGGACCCTGAAATGGTTTAACGATTGTAATATGGCTTCATTCTGGCAACGCGAACTATTTCATATTTCGGCTGCCGAGAAGAGCGTACAGTGCCTTGTGGTAGCACCTCGTAGTTCACCGCACTGAGCACCTCGTAAGGTGCAAAGTATCGCCGCAGAAGCTTTTCAGAGCGCCCTCGCAACCGTATTGGGCTCCATACCCAGACTTGGCCGCCGGGCGTGTAAGTAACCTCTCGGTGTCGCAGGTTGTAGCGCTGGGCGTCGTGTACTTGTTGGTGCCGAATTCGATGTCGGGCAAGCTGGCGTGCAGCTTCTGCGTCACGAATAAATTCATCAGCCCACACGACAGTGGAGGGAGCAGAATCTGGAAGAAGCATGGCATCCAGGTATAGTCAAGGGTTCGCGTCCATGAACCAAATGAAATGGAGTGTGCGTGTTGTTTCCTGGAGTGCAGTGTTGTATGCGAACGTGATGTACGGCAGAATTCGGCCCCAGTTCTCATGATCGTCGTCTACATACATAGAAATCATATCGGCAATTGTCTTGTTAAGCCGCTCAGTCAGTCCATTAGTTTCAGGATGATAGGCTGTTGTCTTGAGGTAGGTGATGCCACTGAGTCGAAGTACCTCACTCATGAGGGCCGACGTAAACGAGGTTCCTCTGTCAGTTAAGACGACTGCTGGCGCACCATGACGGAATACAATGTTGTGAATGAAGAAATGCGCAACTTCATCTGCGGTACCACGGGGAATGGCCTTGGTCTCACAGTAGCGGCTAAGGTAGTCAGTGGCAACCGCTATATGCCTGTTACCCATGGAGGACTTCGGAAATGGGCCCAGTAAGTCCATGCCGACCTTTTGAAATGGGAATTTCGGGGGATCGATAGGCTGTAAGAGCCCAGCTGGTTTAATGGGCGGTGTTTTCAGCCGCTGGCACTCACGGCAGGTACGGACGTAGCGGTGCACAACGGCAGCTAGCCTGGGCCAATAGTACCTTCGGCGTATCCGTGCCAATGTGCGATGAAACCTGAGATGGCCGGAAGAAAGGTCATCGTGGCACGCACGAAGAACTTCGTCATGTAGCGTTGTGGGTACTACAAGCAGATAAGCAGTTTCTGTTGGACCGTAGTTCTTGTAGAGCACACCATCACGCAGGCAAAATGACGACAGTCCGCGCCTGAAGAGCTGAGGAGGAGATGACACGGTTCCTTCGAGGGGCAAAAGTCAGAGTCAGCCCGCTGCTTTCGGGATAAGGTGGACGTCGCGATAACACCGAGGAAAACGGAATCGTCGTCGGAGCCGTCCGCGTGGCAGGGAGTAGGGGCGCGGGACAGACAGTCAGCATCACTGTGTTTCTTGCCGGACTTGTGCATGATTGTAACGTCAAATTCTTGCAACCGAAGGCTCCATCGAGCAAGCCGACCCGACGGATCTTTCAGGTTTGCCAGCCAACACAAAGAGTGATTGTCGCTCACGACACGAAACGGACGACCGTACAAATACGGACGAAATTTCATGACTGCCCACACAACAGCGAGGCACTCCTTTTCGGTAGTTGAATAATTAACTTCGGAACGGGACAAAGTGCGACTGGCGTAAGCAATGACACGTTCTGCACCGTCCTGCCACTGAACAAGGACCGCACCGAGGCCAACGTTAGTGGCATCCGTGTGCAGTTCCGTGTCGGCCTCTTCGTCGAAGTGGCCAAGTATTGGCGTACATTGGAGACGGGACTTGAGTTCAGTGAAAGCGTTTTCCTGGTCGGGGCCCCAAAAGATCGGCTCGGCGTCTTTTGTCAGGCTGGTCAGAGGCTCAGCGATCTTGGAGAAATTGTTAACAAAGCAACGATAGTACGCGCAGAGGCCGAGAAATCGACGCAAGCTTCGTTTATCCGCTGGTTTGGGGAATGAAGAGACAGCGGCCGTCTTCTCTGGGTCTGGGCTAACACCTCGAGCGCTGGCAATGTGGCCGAGAATTTTCAGCTCGTTAAAAGCAAAGTAGCATTTTTCGGGTTTTAGAGAGAGACCGGCAGATCGGATGGCCTCGAAGACAGCGCGCAAACGTTTCAGGTGCTCGTCGAACGTGTCCGAGAAAATCACAACGCCGTCTAGATATACGAGGCATGACTGCCACTTCAGACCAGAGAGTACAGTGTCCATCATTCGCTGAAATGTGGCAGGGGCCGAACACAGGCCAAACGGGAGCACTTTAAATTCATACAAACCGTCCGGCGTAATAAAAGCGGTCTTCTCACGGTCTCGCTCGTCAACCTCTATTTGCCAATATCCACTGCGGAGGTCAAGGGACGAAAAGTAAGTGGCATGGCGAAGGCGATCGAGGGAATCGTCTATGCGTGGCAGGGGTACACATCCTTTTTCGTGACTTTGTTGAGGCGTCTTTAATCCACGCTAAACCTGAAGGTTCCATCCTTCTTTGCGACGAGGACAACAGGCGAAGACCAGGGGCTCGTCGACGGTTGGATAATGTCGTCCTGGAGCATTTCTGTTACTTGGCGGCGGATGGCATCACGTTCTTTTGAAGACACCCGGTAAGGACGCTGACATAGTGGACGTAGGTCATCGGCAACTATAATTCGGTGCTTCGTTAGTGGCGTCTGTCGGACCTTGGAGGTTGATGCAAAACAATCTCGGAATGAATTAAGATTCTCTATGCAGCGTTTCTCACTGGGCAAGAAGTGCGGGTTCACATCAGTCTGAATGGCTGTAGGCGTCGCATTGTCGGGGTCTGACGTGTTGAATAAAGCGTACTGGCCTGTACATTCTCCAAGTTCTTCAAAATAAGCAACCTTCGTGTTCGCCATCAAATGTTGGGGTTCACATGTGAAGTTTGTCACTAGCACGTTGGCTTGGCCACGGACAAGTTCGACAAGGCCCCGAGCTACACAAACTTGTCGAGTTAGAAGCAGTGACATGTTAGCTGCAGCAATGCCACACGTGCCGGTGCTGTGATCACATTTGACTGTGACGAACTTGCTCGCACGTGGAGGGATCGTTATGTGGTCGTCACGGACGCGCAACATCGTTTTCCTGAAGTCCGTGTTGCTATCAACGGCTCGCTTGGTTGAAAACGATACCATGAGCTGCTCCCGAAGGTCTATGACAGCACCATACTCTTGAAGAAAATCCATGCCGAGAATCAGGTCTTTGCAGCACTCTTGCAATACGGCAAATGTGCCAGTGAAAGTAAAACCGCAGATCTCTATGCGGCAAGTGCACATGCCAATCGGCGTCATTACATGACCACCGGCGGTACGCATCATTGGCCCAGACCAAGGCGTCAGAATCTTACGGAGTGCCGTGGCTAGCTGGCTGCTCATGACGGAGAAATCGGCGCCGGTATCCACAAGTGCGGTCACATCACAACTGTCGGCGGTTACAAAAATTTCCCCGGAAACAATGCGTTCGCAGCACGTCGGTAAGTTCATCGGATCGGGTCGTTGCCGCTCTGGCCGTCGCGTCAAATCGTCGGGTGGAGGCTGCTTAATCTGAAACGTAGCGGCGGCCCCACCCCCGGAGGTCGCCGTGTTTAGTTTTCCCGGTGAGGGGAGGTGCCTCTAAATTGCCCAGAGGAAGAGTACCGAGTGGGCGAAGCAAAACGCTTCGGAGATGTCGATCGCGACCGCCGTTGTGGTGACGTTGGCTGCATCTCGTTAGCAGCCAGGTACTCCTCAATCTCCTGTGGTCTTTCGCCATAGCGGGTCGAGGCGCGTTTGGTGGAAATCCTCTCAAGCTATTCTCCGGTATGGGCAATTTCGGAGAATGTGACCAGGTTCGCCGCAGTGATAACAAAGCGGCCGTCTGTTGGGCGTGCGCCACAAGTGCGCCTTGCTGATAGCGGGACGCTGGTATTGCTGTGGCTTGACGGGGCGCATATCTTGTTGCTGCTCGACGGGGCGCATGCAGCGAGGCGGTGGTCCGACAACGGGACGGAATGGATTTGGCTCGGGAGCAGGTCGACGTAAGACATCACTATAAGTCATGATGCATGGTTCCGGTTGTGGTGCTGGTGGTGGTGGTGGCTGCACCGCTCGCCGAATTTCATCACGGATGACGTCCACAGTAGAATAATTCTTTGCAGAGGGAGCATTCAAGTGGAGGTTTTGCAGCTCTTCGCGGACAATGCTCCTCACAAGCTCCCGCAACGCCTCGTCCCTGGCTGCTGGCACGGACGCGCAGCAGGGTGTGGCCGCTACGCTTGCCTGGCGGCCGTATTGGGCACTCCATTCCTGCAGGGAACGTTCCATGCTGGTAGCTTCTCTCGCGAAATCTGCGACAGTTCTTGGGGGATCGCGAATGAGGCCAGCGAACAACTGCTCCTTCACCCCGCGCATGAGGCGCCGTACCTTCGTTGCCTCAGGCATGGTAGGGTCGGCCCGATTGAAAAGCCGCGTCATGTCCTCGACAAACATGGCCACACTCTCATTTGACTGTTAAGGCCTTGAACGAATTGCAATCCCTGTATTTTCTTTGCGCGCACTCGAGCTGAATGTTGTAACTCACAGCGAAAGGCTGCCCAGTTGACAAAGGACGCCTCGTGGTTCTCAAACCACGTCTTCGCAGGGTCTTGCAGCGCGAAGTACACATTCATTAGCTTCATCTCGTCGTCCCATTGGTTAAATGCAGCCACACGGTCAAAACTGGCCAACCAGTCTTCCACATCCTCTAACCGGTCACCATAAAATGATGGCGGTGATCGCGGTGCAAGAAGGACGAACGGTGGGGCGTTGCTGGAAGGCTGACTTGTCTGGCTGCTCGTCGTGGATGTCATGGTTCGTAGCGGGGTGGACAGCGGTTCAAACTCAGGTTGTAGGCCTCGCAGGCGACGGCTGGCTTTATGGACAGGAGTTGCGTCCACGCGTTGATGAGCAGCGTCACTGACGTCTTCGGGGGCAACGTACATGGGATCTTATCCTGCACAATCCACCAAATGTCACCAACACACGTAGCAAGCAGCATAACAGCCGAGCTGGCCCTTTTTAATCAACCAAAAACTCGAGATAGACGAGAATGACGCTTAGCCATGTGCCAAGACATTCGACCACTTGGTGGCGCCAGAAGATGGTCAGCGGTGTGGCAATATGCATCCAGAATTTACTGTCGAAAGAAGGGCCAAACGAGCCTAAGCTCTAGAGTGACGGTTCAAGAACATGGGAGCAAAGGAAGTAGTCTATGTTGATGCAGAAAGTGGCAGAACAGGTGCGGCGGTAGCTTCGGTAGTCGATGGCCGAGGTGCACCGGTATCCGCGGCAGCCATCAGAGGCCACAACATAGAGACTGCGGAAGAAGTTGCGATAGCGCTAGCTTGCGTAGAAACAGAAGCCAGGTTCATAATTAACGACAGCAAAACTGTTTTCAAAATTTTGGGAATGGGAGGATATCGCCGGCGGCGGCCAAAATCCTCACCCAAAGAACGATAAATAGGGAAATTCAGTTAATTTGGACATCCGCTCACGCTGCCGTCTGTGGTAACGAGGCAGCTCACGAACTAGCCCGAGCTCTCTACTTCCGGGTAGCCGTCGAGCCCCCAAAACACTGGGAATACGACGAGCGTCTGCAAAATTACGGGGAAATCATCGACCATTATAAAATGGGATGTAGACTGGCACCCCCGCCAGATATTAGACTAAATAATAGAGAAGCTGTCGCGTTGAGGCGGCTACAAACTAATACGTTAAATAAATAATAATTGGTTCACAGGAAGGGAAAGGCGCAGTATCTGTCACACTTGCAATGTGGACACCTGAACCGTGCTGTAAGGAAAGGGATGAAGGCGGGAGTGAAAGTGGAAAGAGAGAAAGGGGAGCCGTAGTGAAGGGCTACGGAGTAATTTCGACGACCTGGGGATTTTTAACGTGCGCATGAACCCGGTCTGGGCGTTTAACGCGCTACCAGAACCTGGGGACAATGATCTCGGCAAACATTGTGGGGCGAAAGGGACCCTCGACCACGTAATTTGGGAGTGCCTACAATCTCCAGGGATCGGACAAAATATTACAAGTTGAGCAGCCTGGGGTACCCTGTTGCGAAGCGCGGACCCGGCGATCCAGCCCAGCATCGTCCATCTGGCGGAAGAGGCCGCAACAAGCCAAGGGCTACCTGCCAGCCTCTAATCCGCAGGAGCACGACTTAACGCCGGGAGAATTCCCTTTGTGTAAATAAAGTTTTTCATTTCATTTCGCCGTTTCGGATGGAATTAAAAACTGATTTATTTATAGGAAGGGGAAGGCGCGGTAACTGTCTGACTTGTTTTCTGTGGACACCTCAACCGCGCCGTGAGGGAATGGAGGAAGGTGGGAGTTAAAGTGGAAAGAGAGAAATAGGAGCCGTAGTGGAGGACTACGGAGTAATTTCGACCACCTGGGGATCTTTATAACGTGCGCTGACATCGCACAGCACACCGACGCCTCTTCGTTTCGCCTCCATCGAAACGCAGCCGCCGAAATCGGGTTCGAACCCGGGTACTCCGACACAGTAGTCTGACGTCTTACCACTGCACCATCCCGGCGGGGTTCCGATGGAATTAAAAGTTGTACAACCAACCAACCAACGACGGTACCCTGCTCTCACTTTCCGCTTTCACTCGCTCTGTCCTCAATTCCCTTAAAGCGCAGGTCAGGTGTCCACAAAACAAGTGTGAAAGATACTGCGCCTCCCCTTTCTTGTGAACCAATTATTCTATTTAATTACCTAATTACAATATTCCCCTAATTATTTTCTCAGACACAACATTACGTCACCCTCTATCTATTGGCAACACTGATTAACCTCTACCACTTCTGAGTTACAATTGCTATGGACACAATTTTGCAGACACGTTCTGCGGACAGAAATCTGTGAACACAGCGAAGTAATGTTTTGCCATTAATAAGACGCGCTACTCACGATCACGGGTAGGGCGCGGTTGGTAAAGCGCTCGGCTGGGAATCTGTGGAATGGGGGTTCGATTCGCTTTAAGGCGTTTTTTTATGAGAAGATCAGCCCAGTGGTGTGTCGGTGACACGCACGCCCATCTGGCGGAACGCCGGCCCGACACGGCCGCCCCATCCACGACATCCACACGAAGTGCCAGACAATGCGAAGCCCAATCCTATCTTGTGCGGTCGCCGTGATAACGGCTGTCCTCTCCGGTATTGACACGGCTGATGCTTAGCCACGCTGTAGGCTTGAAACCTGGTATAGTGAAGCTATAGCTTCATAGGTTTCTTCCTTCTACTAGTGCCTTAGCTTATTGAACCAGGATGGGGTTCGATGACAAGGTGGGCTAGCTTGCACAGGGATATGAAGGGAGGTTTGCTTATTGATGACCGCTTTCTGGCTTTATGACGATATAATTCCTCTTGAGCTTGCACAGACAAGCACTTGTGTACTAAACACTATACCCGGTACCTTCCCCGCGCTTGAAGAGAACCATGCCCATTCCAACACCCCTTGCGCTGGTGTGCACCTTGGGCGCTGATGAACTGAGATATTGGAGCACAAGGGGGTCAAAGGAAAATATTTTTGGTGGCGCTAGCACAGTCAACTAGAATTCACATCATCGTCAATGGGCCTTGTACACGCGGTGGTGATATGAGCAAAACGTGTTATGAAACGGCGGAAACATGAACTCAAGCGCAGGGAGCTCCCGAAACTAGTGGCTGACGTGATGAATGTAGTACGACAAGAAGTTCTCCTCGAGGCCAGTTCCTACTACCGTCTAGTAAGAAAACTATATGGTGGTTGTGCTTGTCGAATGTCTTAAGAAAAAGTATGAGCGCGTACAACTACAACGTATACATATCTTCAATTTAAACCCCAAAATATAATATCCATTAGAGTCCCGAAGGTGACGGGTGCATTAAAAAAAGAAAATGGATGGGAGGAGATTAACTACGCAATGACCATCTGATGTATGAAAATGGTAATCTCATTGTCGGTTGGACGCATTGATTTGCGAGAGGCAGATCTGCGGTCGAATTTTAAAAATTTAAAGCCGCAAAATTGCAGTCGATGGCGTCGCTTATGCAGGGAAGGGTGTGTGGACTTGTCTCAGGCCACCTCTATATAAAAACCACAGAATTCAAATGTCTTGGAGTACAATAAGCTCGAATCTCAGTTGGAGCCCTCATATCAAAAACATAGTTTCCGTGGCATACAAAACACTGTGGCTGTTGAGCCTGCAGCTAAAAATGTGTCTCCTAAAACAAAGCTGTAGCCTATACCTCGCTCGTACGTCCCCTCCCGGAGTATGCTGACGTGGTCTGAGATCCGCATGCTAAAATGGATGTCAAAAGTATTGAGGGAGTTCAGAAAGTCAGTTCGGTTCATTTATTACGCACGGAAGACATATATCAATATCTCATCGTCTCATATGCTGTACAACAGAACACGCCAAACTTGGCACAAATTGTAATTTGTCAGTGTTAAAACAATTTTTACAGGCTGTCGTTCTTTCCAAGAGTGATAACCGAATAAAATAAGTTGATTTGAGATGTGGCATCATTATCATCATCCGAAGCGTTTTTATCAACTATACGTTCGTGCCAATACGTTTAGTGTGGTCAGTTTTATTTTTTAGCGTATGTTTTGACTCTTCTGTTTTCGATTTGGATATAGCGCATTTTTTTGTTCTGTTATTTCTTCCAATTTAGCTCCGCAGTAACTTTACTCTGCGCAAATACGTGCGTTTCTTTTTCCTTTTTCTTTTTTTGTTGCTGTTTTGTTGCAGTTATTGTTCTCGTTCATAAACCATAATTTGTTAACGTATGTGATGTACCCACTCCTGCCTTGGGTAATCAAAGGGGGCCGGCAGTATTGAATAAATAAATAAGTATATAAATAAATAAAAAAAGGGGCGAACGAGTGTATGAGGAGAATTTCGAAGAGGCGGGGTATGCAGGTTCTCGCACGCAGACTTAGCTGGCTTGCGACACTCGTTCTCCGACAACAATCATCATCATCATCAGCCTGACTATACCCACTGCAGGGCGAAGGCCTCTCCCATATTTCTCCACTTAACCCGGTTCTGTGCTAGCTGCATCCACTTGACCCCCGCGAACTTCTTAACCTCATCCACCCACCTAACTTCCTGCCGCCACCTGCTACGCTTTCCTTCTCTTGGAATCCAGTTTGTTACCCTAAGCGAACATCGGTTATCCTCTCTTCGAACAACATGTCCTGCCCATGCCCATTTCTTTTTCTTAATTTCCACTAGAATGTCGGTAACATGAGTTATTTCTCTGACCCACTCTGCACGCTTCCTATCTCCTAATGCTACCCCTACCATTTTTCGTTCCATAGCCCTCTGGGTTGCCCTACACTTAAGTAGAACTCTCTTGCTTAGCCTCCACGTTTCAGCCCCATAGATGAGTACAGGTAAGATGCAACTGTTGTATAGTTTCCTCTTGAGCGATACCGGTAAGCTGCTCGTCATAATCTGCGAATGCTTGCCAAATGCGCTCCATCCCAAACTTCTTCTTCTTGTTATTTCCTTTTCATGGTCCGGATCTGCGGTTACCACCTGTCCTAAGTAGACATAATCGCCTACTACTTCCAGTCCTTCGCTACCTAGTGTAAACTGCTGTTCCTTCCCGAGGCTGTTGAACATTTCTTTAGTCTTCTGCATATTTATTTTCAAGCCTACATTTCTACATATCCTGTCTAGGTCATCAATCATTGTTTGCAGTTCATCCCCCTAGTTGCTTACAAGGCAAAGTCATCAGCAAATCGCAGATTACTGACGTATTCTCCATCTACCCTTATTCCTAACTGCTCTCACTCCAAGTCTCTGAATACCTCCTCTAAGCAAGCTGTGAATAGTACTGGGGAGATTGTGTCTCCTTGCCTAACGCCTTTCTTTATGGGAAATTTGTTACTTTCTTTATGCAGAACTATGGTTGCTGTGCAGCCACTATATATATATCTTCCAGCACTTTCACGTATGGCTCGTCTACCCCTTGACTTCGCAATACCTGCATCACCGCCGATGTTTCAACTGAGTCAAATGCTTTTTCGTAATCAATGAATGCTATGTTTACAGACAAGAATACCTCGCCATTAACTATACAAAATATTGCTGCCCTGTACTTTGTTACCAATGCTACACTACTCTAGAGGAAGCAAATTTTACCGTGGTTATTTTAAACGGGAAGAGTGTCTCGCCAAGTGGCGGCGTCAAGACGTGGAGCAACAGCTTTTACTCTGCATGTCCTGGCTTAACTGAACTAAGCCAATGATGAATATCTGCTCTTTCGACAAGCATTTTAAGCCACAGATGTTGCTATCTGCTTTTCAATCACTGCTCTAGCACTGCGGATGACGAAGTATTACATGTTTCTTGACACCGTTTGGAACAAAATAACTAATGGTCTCTCTTCCACCACTCGATTCAAAATAATTAATGTTGGTAAAAAAACATCACCATCAATAAAGAGGCATGCCTTTTACATGTACATTTTTTTAAGATTAAACATTTTTAACCTAAATTACATATTTTTCGATGCAGGATTAGGCCTTGAGGATCTCAGCACTGAATCTGGAGGTAAGCATGTTTTAATGCTTGGGATATTACTTTCGGCGGAGCTTGATGTAGAATGAGCTGCATTTTGGAGTCCTCAACTATAATCCATTGCCTAGGACGTCTTCCCTGACCATGACGAGTATAACTATTTTATTTACTTTATCATGACTGCATATGGGTGCGAAGGCGTAAACAAGCTTCAGTTTATAACGCTTATTGGATTTACTTACGACGCCTGCCAGAACCACATTAATAATATAGAATCCATCTATATTATAAACTATGCAATTATTCACAAATAAACCTACTTCTAGTTCTTGCTTCGCCGGTAAACCTCGATAAACAGTACATGCCGTCCTTCCCTACAGTATAGGCCCCAATCGGCATGCTAATCTCCCTAAGCCCTATGACATCCCATTTCAAACCCTCTAGTTCCCTTAACAGTACTGCTAAACCACATTCACTACCTAGGGTTCTAACGTTAAGCTATAGTGCCTAGAATATATTGGCTAGTAGGCCGACCGTGGCCTCTTGGGTGGCGTCGCGAGCGATGAATGCCGGCGGCCGCCGCCCGGAGCGCTGCAAACTGGGTGGGTACCAGCCGCGCTGCCCGCAGCCTAATGCGCTCTCACATCATCGGCAAGAGGGCTGCTCGAGCTACATTTCAGCTCTCATTAGGTCGCAAGAGACGTCACCTGAAGTCGCTTCTACAAGTTTCAGGGTGTGTTGTTAGTCTTGGACTGGAAGCGGCGCACGTATGTAACGCTTCTTGCTTGCGAAGGCTTCTGCGAAGTTTGCGCAACTGAGTCCCGGACATCCCGTGCTCTCAAAATGAAACCAGAAATTTTTCTTCTAACAATAATTAAAGCATAGGCATTTATTGGTGGAAAATATATTCGTAATTTTTGGAACAAAGGGAAATGCTTGAGTTGTATTGACATGCATATATGGTTCTTTCTGTGCACTGTACGCTTGCTGGCAAGTAAACACGTAAGCGCAGTTTTATTGATATATTGTATATGTGAACAACACACGAAACAAAGTCGCACAACACTCCTTTGATGTATATGTAATAATAAACACAGGCATATGTGGCAGATGTGCAAGAACAGCAGAGCACAAACGAGGAACCTTTACTTATAGCGGCTACGGTACATCGCGGCCTGTAATTGCACACCAGGTTTTGCCGAAGTCACCATCTTTAGAGTGGAGAGGCTGACGAAGTTTTTTTTTTCTAAGGTACACAATAGGCACGATACGCGGCCGAATTGCACACGAGTTTTTGCCGAAGTCACCATCTTTTGACCAATAAGGCTGACGAATGTTTTTTCTTCTCAGATACACAATAGGCACGATACGGGGCTGGTTCATAACGGGGAAAGTCGTTGGTAATGCCGCTTATGGAGAAACATGCGCACAATATATAACTGCATCCATATGACATATGTGTAGCGCAAGAGGATGAGCGAGGGACACAGATGAGGTACACAACGCAGATGCTGGGTGTAGCGTCTGATTGTTTGCATTTTCTTGTCCTTCTTCCTTTTGTGCTACACACTGTCATGGAGCACAGTAACTGGCACGCTCAAGTTTCCATCCTTGTGAATATAACTGCATGCTCAAAAAATGTTTCTCGTCAACAAAAGCAGTTGCCGTTTACCTTCCCTCTTTTCTATCGATATTTCGTTCCCATTCTGCAGAATGCGTACTTACGTAGCATCAGATAGCGCACGTATGCTCCTTGTTCTAGCGGTAGCTCCGTTTGCAACAAAGGAAGTCTTCTCTGTACACCACCGCGTTCTCTTTGGCATTTTGTCTCTGCAGTTAACTGAGAGGCACTGGGGAAACATTAATCAGGAACTCGCTTCAGCATTGGCGACCGTGGAAAAAAAAGAAGGGATACAGGCGAGCACAAAACGCGCGCACAAAACGCGAAAAAGAACCGATTTAATCGTCGCAGAGCCGGTATAAGTGCGGGACGAGTCGCATGAGCAAAAACCTACACCGTAAAAAAGCCGCTGCATCTTCGTGAAAGTAAAAGACCCGCAGAAGTAGGTTTAACACTCACGCACAACACCAACAGATTGCCGTATTCTAAAACGAGAAAACCGCGTCGTCTGAGCAGATGGTACGGATGGATGGATGGAATATAGGAGCGTCCCCTTTGAAACGGGGTGGTAGCAATAGCTATCATGCTCATTTTTCTCCATATATCTTAATTATTGATTTAGAAGTGTTAACTAAACCATCATTCTATTTATTAAATTTTGCTCCTACATTACTAACATTATGTCACTTCTCTGCTTTTAAGCCACCAATCTTCCAGCCGTTTTTTGCTAGTTTCCACCGCCGGTTTATTCACCCGGCCACTGTTATCTCTAAACCCCAGAGGTTCAGGAACAGTGATTGCGCCTGCATCAACTTCCGGATGGATACCATTGCATTCGAGTATAATATGGTCAATTGTTTCACTGGAGTTTCCACATACAGCACATGCGTCATCTCCATTGTTAAACGTACCCTCCCGACAAGCAGCGCCCTCTGCCGCTAACGATTGGCTTGTATTGCAAAAGGCGCCATCCTCTCCCATAGGGAAGCACGGGCGCTCGTTACACTAGCCAGTATATACTAGGCACTGAAGTTAAGCGTTGCCAGGGTCAGTTTACAAATGGCGGCCTGCAGAGCCAGATATTCTTAGCCCCCCCCGCTGCGTCACAAGCCTGCCCGCCGCCGTGGTCAGTTGCTCCACAGCCGCCGGGAACTGAGGGGCGAGGGTTTTCAAAGTCAAAGTCAAAGTTTATTTCCCATCTAAAACTACAGATGGAGAAATCGTAGAAAAAAGCTGCCCTTGGGCAGCTTGACGAGTCTACAGTCCTAATTATTGGCAGGGAGGCAACACAAGAGTTTATACAATTTTAAAAACAAGCTCATCAAGAAACACCAGAAGATACACGAAACAACAATATGTATACATAATAAAACTTAAACCATGTTATTCAAAAACAAATTATGTAGTTCACGACGTGAAAAAGAAAACAAATCGAGGTTAATGTGGATATACCTATTTAGAAGAGATGGAAGAGTGTACTGAAGGCATTCCCTACCAAGATTTAATCGAGGTGTTGGCACTGTCCATTCTTCGCCACGTCTTGTTGGATAGACTGATTCTTTTTTCCTCAGTTCTGCTAAATTCTTAAGGTTTGTTACATTATTCCTGATTTCTGTTTTAATAGTAACACTGAGGCGATATTCATAAAGATTATGTGCTTTAATAACTCTGGAATGACAAAAGAGAGCTGCACTTGGATATCGGTACGGACTAATATAGGACTAATCATGGACTAATCATGGGAGGTGGCGATGGCGATGGGGCCGCACCCTTTGGAACGTGCAATCACAAGCATCACAGTCCCAACTGAATCTGGCACAAAAAAAGAAAGAAAGACACAAAGCGTTTACGGGCTGTCCACACTCCACTTTCGACCGTCACTACCGGTATCACGCTACTCACTCATACCTCCCTTGCCCCTCCGGTTGCTGCGCCCACCAATATTCCAGGCGTCTCTTTGTAACGTTCACAGCTGCTGCCGTACCGGCGCCGACGGAGAAGCCCCCAGTGCCTCTGGCAGCGACGCGGCGCTTGGAACTGGAATGATGTCTTTACATCGGAGGACCGCATGCTCCAAGGATTCGTGCTCGGCTCCGCAGATGGCGCATGCTGTCTGGTACTGAGTCAACTTCGCTCTCCACTGTCGCGTTCTCAGGGCACCGCAGCGAGCTTCAGTCAGCAGACCGCTTCTCAGAGAGTTCTCATACCACGGCCCCGGGCGGATCTCCAACTTCTGCAAACTGTAGAAGGACAGGAATGATTTTACACCGATCGCAGCTATCGATTCCGCGGTTTCAGCTGCTTTCACTTCCTCTTTTATTTTCTTCGCCCGACTCCCGGCCGGGATCTGGGTCCCCTTTGCATGCGCAAGGCCAGTTTCTCACCAGGGTAGGAGTAATGTTAGGAGATAGGAAGCGTGTAGGGTGGACACAAAAATTGATCAAGTTACTGACATTCTAGTGGACATCAAGGAGAAGAAATGGGCATGGGCGGGATATCTAGTGCGAAGAGAGGATAACTCATTGATTGCTTAGAATAACAAACCGGATTCCAAGGAAAGGAAATGTTAGCAGGGGGCTGCAGAAAGTGAGGTGGACGTGTTAGGTTAAGGAGTTCGCAGGGGTCGGGTGGATGCAGCTAGCACAGAACCGGATTAATTGGATGAATATTGAAAGGCGTTCGCCTTGCAGAGCGTGTTGTTAGGCCGATGATGATTATCAAGTGCTCCAGAAGGCAAAATAAAAGTGCACCAGATCTTTTACGCTACAGAGGAATTTACATTGATAATACCAAAAGGTACAATAAAAAACCTACTTCAAAAATTAAACCTTTTTTAAAACACCAGAGAACTGAAATAAGGCAATTAGGATCTGGACGGAATACCGCTGTCGCTGGAGATAAAAAAATGCAGGTTATAGAAAAAGTCGGACCGCCCTTCGTATTTTGCTGTGAAAACACAAAAACAAAAAATTATCTAATATAAGCTATCATCAACCCTATTTAACAAAACTGAGCTTTATAAGCACTGAGATGGCTAATTTGGGTATTGCTTAAGGTAAACTTTAACTAAAGTCACCATATATTAAATTTAATCTCTCCCCCTACATTTTAAGGGGAAGCTCTGAGCAAGCCTAAAGAAAAATAAATACGCTGGGTTGTTATATTTATTGTTATTTTTTTTTTTCTGCGTAATGCAATACTTCATTAGGTCTGATTTATACGATATACTACTGACTGCTTCTAGAAGCTTTTGTTACAAATCGAAAACACTGTTGTATTCTAAATTCAAATAAAATCTTTCAAGATGTGATACTTTTCCATTTCGATCGATCTCGAAATAATATGAAAAAACAACGGATAATTCCAAAGCTCTAAATGTTTCCCGGAATAAAGAACCAGACCAGAAAGTAACCTGTGCCAGAAAGTAACCTGAATACTGACAATTTTGAGGACACATTCACAGCCTTATATCACTTTATTAAACAACATAATGGAACAGTTTTTTTTTGTCCTTAATATTTCTGTAGTACCTAGGAATTGTGAAGGAGATTCCTACCAAATGTCGTTTTTTTTTTCGAATTGCGATCAAGTTTTCTTATTTTCCCCAGTTTTATAGGTCTGGGCGATCCTAATGAGTTGTGGAGAAGAATCAAGAGATATAGAACCGCAAACTTCGTCTGATATGGAGAACATAAGCTCCATAATAAAGCGATGTAGTTTTAGTGACAACAACTTAGCGCATCATACCCGAATGTAGGCTTGAAAATAGACTTTTCCGCAACGCGTCGCTCTTGGAGCATATATTGAGACTCTTTATTAAACCAACTACGGTAACAAAATTGTTTGATACGGCTTTTAAAATTAAAATTTTAAAACAATTATTAAGTACACACAATCACGAAATAATTTTAGTGAGTGAGCAACCTGGCTCCAAATTACAACTTTTTGAAGTGGCAAAAACAAGTTCTAATTCTCTTGTGATCTCGATTTTTATTTGCCTAGAAATTACTCTACACCTTCTAAAACTAGAGTGCATTCCTTTTGTCGAGACATTTGCCCACCACATGCAAAATTTTATTATAAACAAAAAAAATGCTCATTGGACCTCGATTACTGTTCTTTTTGTATACACCCATGTAGTATAATGTTGCAGCTAATTTAAACCAAGAACTGCAAAAGAAATGTTAGAGATAAGCCAATGAAAGAAGAGACGTACTGCTGCCACGTAAAAGCAACATCCATAGGAGCTTCTGCGGGGAAGAGAGTCTTGGCTTGGAGCTTGACACGGACGCTTGGTGTTCGCATCAGCTCCTCCAATTTTCGACCGTGAGTGCGGAATTCTTGACTGTTCATGTTTCGAATAGCCGCAATCGACGCATGAAGGTGTTAAGCACCTGTCCACCCTCTCTTCGGGTCCGTCTTCCCGAATTTGCGGATAAACTTTGAGATTGCTCTGGGAGCCGGCCACCGCCACATTAGGCCTAGGCCTAACCCTTCACTCCCCCGACTTCACGGCCCACCAACAGCGGCATGGTACGCACTGAAGATGGGACTACTGATACTGCATCAAGATGGGACCGAGCCATGGAGGCTCGACGTATGGCTCACCCCGATGTCCTCTCTGCCCAGCAAGCCCCCACGAGCTCGACTCATCAGCCCCCGGCCGGCACAGCCACACCAACGCAGCCTACGCAAGGCAAGTCTTCCACCGTTCTAAAGCGTCCGCCACCGTTGCCCAAGCTCCCGACACGAGACCTTAAAATCGTGTTCCGTCCCGGTGGAGGCCTCGACCTAAGTAAACACAACGGGGGCTATATGCTGTCTCTAGTCACCAGCGCTCTGCAGCTACCAATAGACGCAGTGCGAACACAAGACGCCATCCGAATCAACCCCAGGCACAATTCATTCACGATCAGCACGCCAGCCGAAGACCGTGCCCGCAGATATGTACAACTAGAATCCATAAAGATAATCGACCAAGTCTACCCAATGAAAACGTATATCGCTCCTCCGGACAACGCCATTCGAGGCATCATTTATAATGCTATCTACGACCAGACATCTGAAGAAATTTTTACAGAGCTAAAAACGTTCAACCAAAGCCCCTCCTATCTCATCACCGATGCACGCCGACTCGGCCAAACCAAATCAATTCTGGTCACCTTCATAAATACCAAATCAGTACCTAAACAGCTGCGCTTCTATGGAGCGGTCTACCACTGCCATCCATTCATCGCCAAAGCAGAAGCCTGCTTCAACTGCCGTCGTCCGGGACATCGCAGCGACGTGTGCACGGCACCCAAAAAGGACTTATGCCAACGATGTGGGGAGACCCATGTACCGACCGACCCTCCAACGTGTCCACCCCAGTGCATTCTATGCGGCGGCCCCCATTTTACGGGCTCCCGCGATTGCTCGGAGCGATTCAACAGACCGGGCAACAAGAGACTGACACGCTCGACAGCTGGTGCAGACGCCGAGCAAACAACCCGGCAATCCCGAAGCAAGCACCGGACGAGTTCCACTAACCGCGTCCGCTCCAGGTCCGCCGCGTCCGCCGCTTCGACCAACGCCAGGAACCGCTCGCCATCTTTCCCGCCCCTGACCGACCAGCCTCCGCCGGAAAATAAGGTGAGCTGGGGCCCACGATCTTCCTCCCTTGTCCGAGAAAATAAGCAACTTAAAGAAAAGCTAGAAACTCAGGGCAAGCAAATTCAACAACAGAATGATCAAATAAAAAAACTCAATGATCATATTGCAAAGCTCACTCAGCAAATGCAAACGCTAATTCACAGGCTCTCCCCCGCAGATGGAATGGAAAGTTCTTCCACTCCCCTCCCAGGTCATTCCACCCCACTTCCGCCTCCTCCTCCCACATGCAACAACACAGAATCTACAACTAAAACTCATACACCCGCCAAACGGAAGGCACCTCACCAAGACATTCCTACAGTGGTCGACTCCCAAAAGCCTGATCTGGTCGCCTCCATAGCTTTACTCGAAGAGAAGCTTGCGGAAAAATTTGAATCTATGACCACCAGCACGAACGCATGGGCAGCTGGAGTAGACGCGCGGATAGCGATGCTCGAGCAGCAGATGCAGCAGCAACAGATCCAGATTCAAACTGCTCTAGAAAAGCTACTCTCTACCACAGTATCTCAAATGATCCCACCCGAATCTCAGCCCCAAAATGGCAGGACGTCGACAGGACATTAAGGTGTGGCAGTGGAACTGCAGAGGCTTTCGTTCCAAGCGTAGTAATCTGCAGCTCTACATTCAGTCCCTTCCGGCCGATGAAACACCAGCGGTAATCGCACTGCAGGAAACAAACTCCCCTGTAAAACTGCTCAATTACACTCCTCATACACCAACAAACTGTCCTCAGTACAGAGTGGCGACGCTGGTTCACCGCAACTACACAGCAACTGATCACAACATGGACGTTGCAGATATCGACTTCCATTTGATAGAGCTGCTTCCCAAAGAGCGGAAAGGAACGAGTCTATTCATTCTGAATATCTACAGCCCCCCGAAAGGGAAAACTGCTCCTCTAATGGCGGCCATGAAAAAAGCCCTTCAGATCAGCGCTAACCAACCATTGATAGTGGCAGGAGACTTTAATGCCCGCCATATCACATGGGGATACAAAACGACTTGCAGTAAAGGCGCCCGACTCTGGACACTTCTCCAAAATGAGGGCATAACCCTTGTCAATGATACACAACAGCACACGCGCATCGGCAACAGTGTACAGAACAACACCAACCCCGATCTTACACTCACGAAAAACATAACACAATGCTACTGGACAAACACGCAAACCTCTCTTGGTAGCGATCACTATATAATTGAGACCTCTTTCTCACTATCCTCCCTAACCCCCCGTGTAAAGAGGAAACTCAAAATCACCAACTGGGATCGTTTTCGCGATCTTCGTACCGCGGCCCCGAAGCAGATAGACCACCTTACAAATTGGCTGGCTAACCTCAACAAGGACGTGAACATGGCCACATCGGAAATGCCGTGCACACAAACCTCGGAGGTGATTGACAGCCGATTACTACACATGTGGGAAGCTCACTCGAGCTTACAGAAGCGATGGCTTAAAAACAAACACAATCGCGCCCTGAAGCTACGCATCTCCGCTCTCACAAGGGAAATGGAGACGCACGCGGCACAGCTCAGTCACCAGCAATGGGGTCAAGTATGCGACCGCCTTGCTGGAAACCTAGGACTTAAGGACACGTGGCGGTTGCTACGATGCCTTCTTGAACCCGATCACACCAAGAATGTACAGCAGAAAAATGTGACGCGTCTTATCCATGGCATAGACATGGACAACGATAACATTATTCAATCCTTAAAAGATACATACCTCACAACCACACCGAAGACACCCTTACCACAGTACCTTGGAACCCAAAACCATGAGCTAGACGAAGACATCACAAAGTATGAAGTCAGAGCAGCCATGCTCCAACTCCGCACTACGTCTGCTCCAGGAGCCGATCAGGTCACGAACAAAACACTTAGAAACCTCGATGAAAACTCCATCCAGGCAATAACGGAACTCTTTAACAAACACTGGCAAGAGGGAACGCTTCCCTCAGAGTGGACGCACGCTCAGGTTACCTTTATACCTAAACCCGGCAAACCGCTCACTCTTTCAAACCTTAGGCCCATTTCGCTAACTTCATGTCTTGGTAAACTTTTTGAACACGTCGTCTTGAATCGGCTACATACACACATGCAAACCCGCGACCTTTTTCCTCACACAATGCTGGGTTTCCGCAGCCACCTATGCACCCAAGATGTTATGCTACAGATATCAGAAGAAATTCTCCATCCCCGACACTGCAAACGCACAAGAGCATTGCTGGCTCTAGACTTGCAAAAGGCATTTGACAATGTCTATCACTCCTCTATATTGGATGCACTATCCACTCTGAATGTGGGAAACCGAACACATGCTTACATTTCAGCCTTTCTCCGGGATCGCACAGCAGAAATTCGGTTCGGTCCCCTAAAATCCCCCACTTTTACCCTCGGTAATAGAGGCACCCCGCAGGGATCAGTCCTTTCCCCTTTTTTATTTAACATCACACTCATTCCCATGGCTAAAAAGCTGTCACAGATCCCAAACCTCTCCCATTCTCTGTATGCAGATGATATCACCCTGTGGACCACCACTGGGAATGTAGGTAGCATGGAAGAAACTCTTCAGGAGGGGGCAGACATGGTGTCAAGATGCGCAGCTTCAATAGGCCTTGCATGTTCCTCCACCAAATCCGAGCTCCTGATACTCCACCCAAGCCCGCGGAAACACCACCAACCCCCTATGCTCATCACCGTAGATGGTCAGCCAGTACCACAA
The DNA here is from genome assembly GCF_055883805.1 of Amblyomma maculatum. Classification (NCBI taxonomy): domain Eukaryota; kingdom Metazoa; phylum Arthropoda; class Arachnida; order Ixodida; family Ixodidae; genus Amblyomma; species Amblyomma maculatum. Next base: position 77,719,953 of record NC_139346.1, read on the forward strand.
GTTCACAAACTTCGAATACTAGGTATGTTCATACAAGACAACGGCCTTAACACGGATACACTCTCCAGACTGACTAACACAACACATCAGATCACCCGCCTAATCAAACGTATAGCCAACAAGCACTGTGGAATGCGCGAGCATGACCTCAGACGCTTAGTACAGGCATTTATTATAAGCCGCATTCTTTACTCGATTCCGTATTTATATCTAACAAAAACAGAGACAGACAAGGTGGATGCTCTCATCAGACACGCTTATAAGGCAGCTCTCGGCTTACCTAAGCGCACCCCAACCTATCGACTCTTAGGCATGGGAGTTCATAACACCCTCAGCGAACTGGTGGAAGCCCACCGCATCGCCCAACTAGGACGGCTCTCCACTACCCCAACTGGTCGCCACATTCTTTCCTTTCTCCAACTTAGACCATTAGGTCCCCCTCCAGTAGAAACTTATGAAGTTCCAAAGACAGTCCGCGATCACCTCACTGTCCACCCACTTCCGAAAAACATGCATCCCCTTCATAACCAGGCCAGACGAAAAGCGAGAGCACGTGCCCTACACAGAGCACATGCGAACGAACCCGACACGGTCTACGTGGACGCCGCAGAATATCCACAACGCTCAGCTTATGCGATATGCGCGGTATCCAACCGCTTCGAACACATCACATCAGCCTCGATCATTACCCGAACGTCCGTAGAAGCGGAAGAATCCGCTATAGCCATCGCGATAGTCTCTTCCACTGCCACCCTTATCCTCAGCGATTCTAAAACTGCCATACAAAATTTCGCCCGAGGCCAGCTACATGCTGCCTCTCACAAAATCTTAACTACCAACGTTCAAACCCCCCGACCCATAGACCTTGTCTGGGTACCAGCCCATTCGGGCAACCCCGGTAACGAAGCGGCCAATGCTGCTGCTCGAGCATACGTCGACCGAGCAACAGATACCGAGGACCTAGGCAGTGCCAGAGATCGGCTGATCACCTACAACGACATTACACTACACTACCGGTCTGAAAGACTTCACTACCCTCCCCCACACCCCTCCTTAACTAAACCACAACAAATAACATGGAGACACCTTCAAGCCCGTACCTTTCCCTCCCCAGCACTGCTGGCACTCTTCTCCCCCTCTACTCATCAGTCCGAATGTTCCCTCTGCGAGGCCCCGAGAGCTACATTCGAACATATTATGTTCAGATGCCCGGAGTTTCAACCACCGGCCGAATTGCGCCTTACGGACAACGAGGCTTGGGAGATCGCGGTCTCCAGCTCAGAACCGGCTCCACAAAGGAGACTGGTCGACTGGGCTGAAGCGGTCGCCGTCAGGCACTGCCTGCTGGCCACCACCCGTGATCAGGAGCCGGCCCAGCCCTTGTAACGAGTATTTCGCGGCTCCACTAAATAAAGTTTTTCACCACCATCTGCGGGGAAGGTGTGTGGATCGCACGAGAGAGGCCGAGGATGCGAATGGCACCTCCGCCACACTTAGGTCACCGCCTTGAGAAACGTTTTTAGTCCAGGACTACCTGACCTACAGCGCTTGAGCCTCCAACTGAGACCAGCGATGATGATGATGATTATGGTAATGAGGATGGAGATGATAATGAGTATATAGAGATAAAAGAGCTGAATCTTCACTGACGGCGTTCATAAGTTATTCCTCGCATGAGCTGTGTTATAATGAAATAACTAGTGTTGGGAATTTACACTCTGCCCTGTTTGACTATTTCACATCACGCGTATTAGCAAAACAGTGCCATATATTAACAGGAAGCTGCCGCATAGTAATGAGATATGGCAAACACCCTATTCGCATGATCTACTGCTGAAGCGCCACGCTCTCCGGGGGTGTGAATGTTGGGTGTGAATATATCTGTGAGCTATCCGTGGGTGACGCTTATCTGCGTCTCCCATCTGCGTGAAAAGCATGATAGTGCCTAGTAGCAGCGACTTTATTATGAGCTGAGGCTTCCCAAACTACTTAATATGCATCTTTGGGTTCCGCTTTTTCTTGATGCAGTCTTAGACAACCTGCAATAAAGTTTGCTGTGGCGAACGCCACGCCTTAACGCCTATCCTAGCGTAAAGAGCCAGTACTTTTGAGGCAGCTTCATAAGTAAAACCCCATATCCTTTGAAAAGTACTGCCATTATTAGATCTTTCCGCCACCGCGCTCTCCCCGGAGTTTCCTCCTCGCCGCTTCCTGTGTCCCCAGCCTCATCCGCTCTCCCATTGGCCAGTGCGTGTCACGTGTGATCGCGCGTTGTGTTTTTGTATAATTTTTCTTTTCCGGCGGACGCTGGTCGCCATTTCCGAACTAGCGCGACGAAACTGCTGCACGCGAAAGCTTCATCGCGATGCCGTGCATCTGCGTCTTCGTTTGCTTAAAGAACCCCGGGCGGTCGAAATTACTCCTTAGCTCTCCACTATGGCTCATCTTTCTCTCTTTCCCCTCTCACTCCCACCTTCCTCCCTTCCTTTACGGCGCTGTTGAGGTGTCAACAGAAAACAAGTGAGACAGTTACCGCGCCTTTCCCTTCCTACAAATAAATAAATCAGTCCGCAACAGACAAGGCGAAGGCAAAAGGTCTCTTTTATTTCCCATAAGACCAGTGCAACGCAAAAAGAAACAAAGTTTGACTGTACAGAATCGGGTGGGCCGACTTCAAGGAATTTTTAAAAAATGCATGGCTTTGTGAAATAAGTGCCACGGTTCATTAGTTTTTGCTTGTTTTTTTCAACCGTTTTGACCCCTGCCTCTTTAAAAAGCGTTTGCATGTGCTATGCTGTGCTCGGGTTTTAGTGCATTTCAGTTTACCTTTCTCTCACGAGAGCTGTGACATAAGAGCGACTTTATGCCGGGCATGATTTCAGCTCTATTATCGACACGATTGCAAGGCTCGGCATTTGAATATACTCGGATAGCTTCCGCGCATGCTCACGCGTATTAATTTGGTTTGTGGTCCCGAAGCAACTTAAGCTATGAGGGAGGCTGTAGTGGACGGCTTCAGATTATTGAGGTCACCTGGGGTATTTCACGGGCACTTTGATCGTATATAGTACGTAGGCATATTGCATTTCGTTCCATCACACTACTTCGTGGCGTCAACTTGAATTGGAAGGATGAGCGGCTGCTCGCACGTTTTGTGTGTGAGTTTATCATAACAGAGAAATGCTGTTAATAGCACAGGCCTCTGGTATGAATTAACAGCTTTGCTGTAATCCAATACTTCCGTAGCTTTCCTTTCACTCTTGTTTTCTTTTTTTTTTACAGACAGAATTAATACTTTAGAATACGCCTGATTAAGCAAATGTGTTTCGTATGCGCCATATGCGCTTATGTTGTCTTGCATCATGGAGTCAATCTTCTCACTGTGATAGCCTGCCACAGTAAATTTATTGTTTTTTATTATGATTTACGGATGGAGTCGCTGTGGAAGCTGCGCGCACAGCAGTCTTGTATGTCGTTGTTTCAATGCAGATTTTTTGTTTCCTTCTGTTTTCATTTCCTGGGTCCTTTGCTGTTCAGGTAGCTAGTTTGGCAGTCAAGTTTACTGCTTGCATGGGCAAAGCAATCTGCCCCATATAAACATTTGAGCGTCTACTCTAATCGGCGCTATTAAATATTCTTTTATTAACTCCCTGTCTGCGATTTCTCATTTTTTTCATCTGTCTTTTTTACAAGCAATAAATAATGATACATCTATTAGTTAGCTCTGGTTTATTTTTATCGCAAGCCTACCATCAGTTTTTCACATTCACTGCTACTTGTTTTGAGCCATGGTATGTTTTCGATGGCAGTGTTTCGAACGCACAATGCGGTTCAAGGTACGTGGTGGCTAGCGCAATAAATATTGAGCTCGTGATTTTTTCTTTCATTAAAACAATTCTTTGTCACTGTTATTTCCGTAATGGTGTCTTAAATATGGCGACACCGCTTCTCGGCGAAAATTTACATTGGGAAAGAATGCAAGGGCGCGCGGTGGGCAGATACAGAATTAGCACTTCAACGAAGCATTATTGGTGCTAATAAGGAGATCATTTGTTTAACTTCCGTCCAGTGTTTTGTTCATCAAGATCGTCCTTGGTATCTAATTCTAATCAATTGCAATGTCAATACATAAGCAATATCTTGCGCTGCGAGAACAGCCTGTGTACTATTCACCTTATGGATACCGTCCACATGTGAAAATATTACTCATGGTCGCTAGAACTAGCGCATCAACATCACATCTGTAAATGTCACAGAGCAGCAGCGGCCCAGCTGCTGTAGGCATTGCGAGAAAAATTATGCTTGTACAACAGGTACGTAAATAAGCCTTCCCAACCACATTTACTTACTGCCATGCAGTGAAAACTTGAAACTCTGATAATTTTGGAACATTGCGCGCGTGTTTAAGCAAACCCCGGGCATACGTCGTGCTTCAACAACGCGCACTCTGGATTTGGGGACATTTTACGCCTTAAATGATGGTCCTTGTGCAATTCTTATAAGGCATCATTAAGACCAGAGGAATAAAAGTTCGCTTCAATAATATCGGCGCATGGCTTCCGTCGTCTTGTTCGGGAGGTCCGCGATAGGCGGCCCCACAGTCGGGGCTGCGCCGCGAGGGAGAGCGGAACGGAGGAAAAGGGAAGGTGTTGGCGCTACTTTCTTTAGGGGGACTATATTCATAGGGCGTTTTCACGCCACCTGCATGTGCTTACAGCAATTAGATTACAGGCTCTCTCACAGCTTTGGATGGCGTGTGTCAGATAACTGGGCTACATTGAGACCGCCTGGGTGTCAGGAAATCGGAGAACATTTTTATTAAGCCGGAGCGGCACGAAGACCGAGCGGCGCCGCATCGAAGGTGCGACGACTTTCGAGAAACGGCTCCCTCTCTGCGCGAGAGAGCGCGTTGCCTTGTACGCAACGGCGTCGCCCTCTTTCTCATCACCCGTTAGCGACGGTTACTCAACCGGCTAGGAAGCTCTAGACTGCCCTAGATGTTTCGACAGAGCCTCGCAAATGACGACGCGCGGCTCGAAGGGAGGAAAAGGGAACGCTTCAACACGCGAGACTAAGTGTGTGTCTGCGCTAGCCTTGGCGTGTCTTAAAAGACAGACGCGGCGCGCCCTATTTATGGAAGTCGCGTCGGCTTTGTGAGCCAGTCAGTGTGTTAGCTAGTATTGCGGTGTGTTGGCAAGGACTACGGTTCGGCTCTCGGGGATCACCCGCTGCTGGCAAGCCCACAGACCTGCGAGGCAGCGGCGCTCGTCTTACATGGCGGCCACATCGTGACTCTCGTGGCGTCGGTTTGCAACAATTTGATGTTTGTTTTTTTGACTCTCTCGTGTATTGTTCTGTGTTGTAAAGCCTCTGCGTTATTGAATGCCTCTTTAGTTGCATGCTTAGCGTACTCTTTCTGTGATCCTCTGGTCTGTGGATTTTTCATGTTCGTGTGTATTCCTCAGTACCTTATCTTGCTGTTATAACGTTTTTTTTTATTACTTCTGACTCCAATTCTTACCGTGGCTTGAACAGGCCAAAGCTGGGAACTAAACGGGCACCCCGTTCTGTCGATGCAAGACAGTTGAATTCTTTCTGAGCTTGCCACGCAAGTCGAGGGCATCTCCCTTGCGACCGGAACAGCTACCCTCCCTCACTCTAAGGTTGTCTGGGAGCGGGCGTACCATTATGGGCGCATCGTTAATAATCCTATAGTTATTAACGGATGACACTAGAGCAAGGACGTTATCAGTCACACAAGCATCTATAATGCTGCTGAATATAGCCGGTCATTCATCGTGAACCAAGCGGCTAAGAGCAGAATTTTTGAGGCACGCTGCTGAACAATTGCAGCGTCACCTATGCAGTGCAGATTCCTTCTCCTACATCGCCGTGATGCTGTAAAAAAAAAAGAAATCCTAGACTGGTGTTATTTCGTACTTCAGCCAATTCGTTCAGCATAAGTCTGTATAAGGCTGTACGTGCGAAATGCAACCATGGGAAAATGCGATCTGTAACCTTTCATGAAGCAGAGATTTCTAAGCATCCAATAACGCTGCTTCGAAAGTATATAAAAATGCTATTCCGGAAATATGTTGTTTTACTGAACTGCCGCGCATTCAAAAAAAAATATTAAACCACGTACGTTGCTATATTCTTCCCAATTCCTTGACTAGTACTGCTCCAAATTAGGTGTGTTATATCTCTCTGCGATGGTTTGGAGGATAATAACTGCTGGTATTTGTTCATTCAAATGTATTGAATACTAAAGGCAGGATTTCAGCAGATGACTCTTTTTGTTTTCTAAACATACATAACAAGTATTAACATTTATGCAATACAGGAAAAGGGCTTGACAATTCCAACGGTGCTGACTCCGCAGGTAAGCATTTTTAAATTGCTCTTTCTCGCGGTTTGCGAAGCCTGATGAAGCCTATGCCGCATTTTTCACTTTATTAAGCATGTCTTATTGATAATGCATTGATAAATAAGAATGCTTCAACATAGCCTCAGCCACTTTTTTAATTCTAAGGCTTCCCAAACTACTTAACATGCGCATTTGGCCCCAAATTCGGATGCGATAATGGCTCTTTGTTTGCTGCAGTTTATATATAGTGTGCTTCCTCGCCCTGATGCTTTTAAAAAGTAAGCCATATGTAGGCGTCATTACATGTTTTCGGAAAAAGCCCTCAGCAGTATAAATAACAGGATTTAACAAAAATCTAGCAAGAAGAAAAGTGCTTTTTAGAGTTTTTTTTGCCCTTTATTTGCACGTTCTTCAATCCATAACTTGGCGCTGACGATAAAATTGACGCTGGCTTTGGTGGTAGTATTCGGATGCATGCGCTGCTTGCTGAAGGAGGGGTCGTGGTAAATACATATACACGACACAAGCACAACACGCGACTTCCGCTTGTGTCATGTGTGGCGTTCTATCCAACCTCTTGTTCAGCACATAGCGCACGCCACCAAATATGATCAAACAACTGGCTCTTGTGTTAGCATTGTCTGTGGTGTAGGAATGCTTGAACGCATGTAATAGGATCTTTCCCATTGTTTGACTCACTTTGGGATTCGTTTTTCGTTTTATTTTAACATTGCATTATTAACACTGCTTAAACATACAAGTTGAAGATTTGAAAACAAAAAATGGTCATGGGAGCCTTATTACTGTTTTCTGCATAAATCCATATTATCTGATCTCATAGCTAAACTTAGGGTAGGGATAAATAAAGGATATTTCAAGTAGGTTAAGGAAAGAAGTTACGTACTGCTGCCGGATTTCTTGTGCTCTGCAAACAGTCTTTTGTTTCAAAAAATGAATAAATTAGGTAACTTTTCTTATTTACAAAATGTTGACTTTAGACAAAAAAATGTGATTTTAAAGTTTAAAGAGCACCTATAGGAACCCTTTTTGCATTATTCACTGTAAATAACGGCATTACCTGTACCTTTATTACTGTTCTGTAAAGAAATTCCGCGAAATACAATTAAAATATTTTGACTAAAGCATTTGAGCGCCACGATCGTTTTGATCTCCCTTATACTTTGAGCAAACGAGATCAGTTGCTGAATTTGATCAGCAGCACTGCTGCAGAGGCCGGCGGATTGTCTGGTATGGGTTTTACGTCTGTATCGCCCAGGCGCACTTGACAATGCAAGTGGCAACGAGCGCGGCGAGCTTGTTCCACCAATCCCCACCATGTCAGACTGCATGGTGCACCGGGACCATCCATAGCCGCCGCAGCAGCTGATTTCTTTCCCTCAAACCACGATTGAAAGCGCCACAATTATGGCGGGCAACATCGCTACTCATTTGATATATTTATTTCGCGTCCTTTCTTTTGAGCCAGGAAAAAAGATACTCTTGATGCTTTCTTTATCGCAAATAAAGGAATGAGAGTTTTAGACAATGCTAACTTTAAATGTCACTTTTACCATCTAAAATAACTCTTTAATAAATTACAAAAACCGTAACTATCTAAATAAGTAATCACAAAACAAACAGTAAGCCAAAATAAAAATTGATTGTTTTGCGAAAAGCAGCTGGCAGGTGTATGCATCTGATTTCCCTGGCCTAACTCAAAGATTGGATTTCGTAAAGGCTGGCTAAAGCTTTTCTTTTTTGCGCTTAACTCTCTCTCTTCCTTGCTCTCTCCCGTATATATATATATATATATATATATATATATATATATATATATATATATATATATATAAATATATACAAAGAAATCTTTATCTGGCGGTGGCTGAAGCGGCATCTTTTTTTTTAAATTCAACTGGACCCCAGAATGGCATAACACGAAATAGGATAAAAAGACGGGTGAGATAGGCTTCAGATTTGCGGAAGAGAACTGCAGTCTAGGTACTCAATTCTTCAAAAACTCCCCTTCGCCCCCCCCCCCCCCCCCGCCTTCAAGCAATAGAATTAACTGCATGTCACCCGTTGATCGCACTGACATATCATCAATAAGCACTCTAGACACTCTTTCTGCAACCATCCTGCTTAGGCAGCGCCACTGCCTATATGGTTGTGAAATAAATAAAATAAAATAATCTTGCTACTACGGCAGGTGGAATGTTTCGGATTGGTTTGGTTTTGGGGGTTTAACTTCTAAAAGCGACTAAGACTATGAGAGAAGAGGGCTCCAATATTTCGACTACCTGGGTACTGACATCGCACAGGACATAACCGTCTTCCGTTTCCGTTTTGCCTCCGTCGAACAGCGGCCGCCACTGCCGTTATTCGATAGCGCATCCTTGGTCAGTGTAGTCGAGCATCCTAACCTCTGCACCACTACGGGGGTGCGTCCAAAACTTTCGTTAAACGCCATTTCGGTGCAAACTGAACTTAATAAACGTACATCAGTGGAATATTCTTTGAGTACCGTTGTTTCACTGTCGACAAATTAAGCCACAAATGCTGCTATCTCCTTTAAAATCACTACCGTAGCACTACTCACAATTAGCCAGTTTTTCTAGCACATTGAGTTAATGCATTCACATTTGTGGTTAAAAATGAATTGTCAGTGAAACAAAAACATTGCATTGCAGCATAATTTTTCTCGTTTTTAGATATTTATAAACACTGTAAACATGTTTTACGACGCAGGATTTGGCATTGAGGACCACACAACCGCAAGCTCTACAGGTAAGCATGTTTGATGGTTTTTGATGGTTGCTATGTAACCTGTCAAGGCGTTTGGTGCTCCCTTTGCTGCGTTTTGTACTTCACTGTAACAATATATTTTTGAGCCTTCAAAAATAATTGAAAGAAAGCAACTATTTCCAGTTACTTTTCGTGCTGATAAGCGTTCCCCAATTATATTAACTTTTATTTGGTGCCCGCTTGAAGATTCACAATTGGCTCTCGTTCTATTTAGCAGTCTATTTTCGTCTTCATCAGTATGCGCCCTAAAAACGGAAATTTAAGGTTGGCGTAAAGCCCAGTTCCAGAGCGTAATTTGTAAACAAACATATTCATAGTTTTCTATGAAAACAAATGAACCCATTTCTTAGAAAATAAATTTTGTATGCTTCATATTTTACGACAACATTCATTATACGAAACCCACGTTGACGGGCCTGTGGCATAAATTCTGTACGGTACCAAAATGTAAACATCAACCGTGCAGGTGCAAAGTTGACTGGTGCTATCCGCCAGTCCAGTGCCAAACAAGAAACATTTTACAGCTTGCTGTGTAGCAAAAAGTCTACCCTTCGAAGAAGACTACCCTTCTTTCGCGATCACAACATTGCGCGATATCGGAGTGCATGGTAGGCTTGTGTTCCCCGTCATTGAAAAGCTAGGGCCCACTCGCGTTTCTCGCTGAGCGCTCCTAACCTACTCCAATAATTCACAGATAGGAACTGTGATCACAGCGTCTGTCTAAGAGGAGGGCCAAAACATCCTGTCAAAGCATCTTAATTCAAGTATCTAATTTGACCAGTATCATCGCCGAAAAGCAGGGTGATGGTGAAAGAATTTATTTTAACAAATATACAGAGTATTGTTGGATAAAGTGACCTACAAGGTATCACTCTTACAATGCATAATGTAGGATGCTTATTCATGCACTCTATTGACTTTTGCTGCAGCCCAGTCGCGCTGAGTTAAGGCCCTTTGGGCCTCGAAGGTGCAGCAGCTGAGCATCGTCCTCTCCCAGTTTTCGCGAATGGGTTTAGAGATCTTGTGCAGTAATGGCCTCTGGAGCCATGCTATTACCATGTCGTTGGTGCTAGACACCTTCCTACAGTGTCTACAGTGCGACCACCACCCACTAAATTTGGTATCAAAACGTTTTAGGGTAGCCGAGTGCAACATCTTGTTAGAAAGCATGTGCAGGCGTACCCACTCATTAGCCTTCCCCAGTCATTTGGGGACAGTTAAGTGTGTGGATTTGTTTTACTCCATATTTTCTTTAATGTGTCACTCGGATTGAAATCGGAATACTGGTTCTCGTCGGGCAAGCGGGAAATGCCCAGAATGACAACGCCCATGTGGCGGCATCGACTGCCCCATTCCCGTGGAGACCTTGATGACATGGAGCCTAAACGAGAGATAGGAAAGCGGGATCCGAGTCTCGGCTATAATTGCAAAGATATCGTAAGCTTAGACAATAGTCCACCATTACTGAACATTTTGACTAGTCCCACCAGAATCGGTTAATATTTATTTGGAGGAGGAGGAGTCGGAGGCTAAAGAAGATGGCAAGCTCTGCGGCGTGAAGTGGTGACTAGGCTCTCAATGTAAGTCCGTCTACTCTTTTCCCCCGTGATTGACCACGTACGTGTAAACGCCCTGGGGTTTGCACCAGAGGCGACAATGTAAAAAGCTCCTAGATTTCTTCAATAATGATGGTCCAGGGCTTTCGCCCGCCACACACGCTAGCCATTTCGGTCCTGTTTGGGCATGGTGGCGGAGAAGGGCCACAAATGTTTTTATTTATTTATTTATAGAGGACACATCTAAATTGGGCGGTAGAGCGACATCTATCCTCTGTGAACAAGGTGGGTTAGATGGTAGTCGGGCAAGCAGGCAGTGACCCGAAACTTGTCTTTGTGAGATACGTGTATTCGTTGGTGCGGTAGGCCTCCCGAAGCTTCCTGAAAGTATTCAAAATGACTAGCGTCTTGCATCGGCTGGTATAGGTAGAGACCGGGAGACCCAGTGATCGTATTACGATTATAAGGATAACTCCGAAGGCATCCTGCTCGCGTTCCGGCAGGTGCACATAAAGAGTCAAGATTTAACTGGTAACGACTAGGTTCGTCAACTGCAAGGCGGCGTCGCATTGTAACTCTCCGCCCTTGTTGGAAACAAGGGTGATGATTCGCGTCACCATGTTGCCATCCTACCGGACAATAGCGACTGTTTTGTCGCATCGTCACTGTTGATGTATAAAAAGTCCGAAGGACTCTAATTTCTCTGGAAGTCTGAATGACATCGTTTTCCAAATCATCACGAATATGGCCAAGACAGTCAATGTATCCGATGAGTTTCATACTGACCTTTACAGTAGCCGATATAGTCAGGAAAATGACGACATTAGCAGTAGAGAAAAGCAGGCATAATTTTGCCGGTATATTAAAAAAGCGTTAGAACTATGAAAAGGAGCGAAGCATCTGAAGAGGAACAGGTAACTGTAGCATTGCTGAACGACGGAATATCATGCTGAGAAAACTGGCCAACCTTTATATGCAGTGCCTGGTGTCATCTACAGTACCGGAAGCATAGAAGAACGCAAACACTAACATAACTCATAAGAAAAGGGAGGCTAAGGACCTGAAAAATTACAGACCAATCAACTTACTGTGAGTTACACATAAGGTATTTGCAAAGGAAATCACTAATAGAATAAAGACAACGAGCTGAAAGAAAAATACTCGGTATATACCCAGCCCTTATTCATAGCATTAATTGGTTACGAAAAAGGATTTGATACAGTAGAAACCTGGGCGATCATTAGTCATAGCGAAATCAGGATGTAAGCGAGCCGTGCGTCAATGTACTGGATGACATATATAGTGGCTGCAAAGCAACCATAGTTTGCATAATGAAAACAACAAAATTCCTATAACGAAAGGAATTAGGCAAGGAGACATGATCTCCCTAGTACTATACACAGCTTGCTTAGAGGGAATAATCAGAACCTTGGAATTGGAGCAGTAAGGCATACGGGTAGATGGAGAATACCATAGTAATATGGAATTGCTTACGACGTTGCCTTGCTATGTAACTCAAGGGAAGAACTGCAAAAAATGTTTGATGACCGAGAGCGGAAAAGTAGAAAGGCAGGGTTAAAAATCAATGTGCAGAAGACTAAGATAATAGTTAACATCCTCGGGAATGCACAGCAGTTTGCGTTAGGTAGCGAAGCACTGTAAGTAGCAGGCGAATATGTATACTTAGGACAGGTAGTAACCGCAGATCCGGATCACGGAAGAGAAATAATAAGGAAAATAACATTGTGATTGAGCGCTTTAGGAAAGCACTAGCAGATTATGACTAGCAGCTTACCGGTAGCGCTCAAGGGGAAGGTATTAAAAAGTTGAATCTTACCTTTATTCACCTAAGGGGCTGAAACGTGGAGGCTAAGAGGGTTCTTCGTAAGCTGAAGACAACACAGAGGGCCATGGAACGAACAATGCTAGGAGTGAGAGTAACGGATAGGATGCGTGCGGAGTGGGCAAGAGAAATGGCTCAAGTTACGGACAATCTAGTGAAAATCAAGAGGAAATCGGCAAGGGCAGGTTTGGTATTGTGAAAAAAAAAAAACCGATGGCACTCAGGGTAAACACTGGATTCAAAGGGAAGGAAAGCATAGCCGGGGCGGCAGGAAGTCAGAAGAGCGGATGAGGTCAAGAAGTTTGCAGGGGTCAAGAGGATGCAACTAGCACAGGACCGGGTTAATTGGAGGGATTTGGGAACAGCCTTCGTTCTACAGCGGGTGTGGTCAGACTGACAACGGCTATCCTCTCCGGTACCGACATGGCTGATGCTTAACCACGCTATAGTCTTGAAACCTGGCGTTGTAAAGGTATAGCTTCAAAAGTTTCTTCCTCCTACTGGTGCCTGAGCTTATTGCACCAGGATAGGGTTCGATGGCAACGTGGGCTGGTTTGCATAGGGATATGAACGAAAATTTGCTTATTGACGACCGCATTCGGGCTTTATGACAATATAATTCCTCTTGAGCTTGCAGACAAGGACTTTCTTACGAAACACTATACCCGGTACCTTCCCTGCACTGGAAGAGACCCATGCCCATTCCAACACACTTTGCGCTGGTGTGCACCTTGGGCGCTGATGAACTGAAATATTGGAGCAAAGGGAGGTCAACGGAAAGTATTTTTGGTGGAGCTAGCAGGGCCACACTCAGGTGTCAACTCGAATTCACATCACTGTCAGTGGGGCTTGTACACAGGAAGGTGATATGAGCAAAACGAGTAATGAAACGGCGGAAACATGAACAGAAGCGCCGGAGACTCGGGAACCAGTGCCTGACGTGATGAATGTAGTAAGACGAGGAGGTCCCCTCAAGTTCAGTTTGTACAACCGTCTAGTAAGAAAACTATACGGTCGTTGGGCTCGTCGAATGTCTTAAGAAAAGTTATGAGCGCGTACAACTACAACGTATACACATCTTCAATTTGAACCACAAATTATAATATCCACTACTGTCTCGAAGGTCACGGGTGCATTGGAAAAAATGAAAGGGAGGAGATTAAATTCACAATGGCCATCTGATGTATGAAAATTGTAATCTCATTGTCCGTTGGACGCATTGATTTGCGAGAGGCAGATCTCTGGCCCAATTTCAAAAATGTAAATTCGGAAAAGTGCAGTCGATGGCGTCGCTTATGCAGGGAAGGATGCGTGGGCTTGTCTCAGACCGCATCTATATAAAAACCAAAGAATTCAAATGTCTTGGAGTAACAATAAGCTCGAATCTCAGTTGGAACCCTCATATAAAAAACATAGTTCCAGTTGCATGCAAAACACTATGGCTATTGAGACAACGGCTTAAAATGTGTCTCCTAAAACAAAGCTTGTAGCCTATGTACCTCGCTCGTGCGTCCACTACCGGAGTATGCTGACGTGGTCTAAGATTCGCATACTAAAATGAATGTCTAAATTATTGAGGAAGTTCAGGAAGACAGTTCGACTCATTTATCACGCACGGAAGACATATCAATATCTCATCATCTCAACCGCTCCAATTTAATAACGTTGAAAATCGGCGAAAAATACACGTTCTGATAATGCCATTGAACATAACAATCATATCAAACTAGAATTTTTGACATATATGCAGTACAGCAGACCACGCCAAACTTGACACAAACTTGAAAACACCTGGTAAACAAACATCGTCATCAAGAATGAGGCATCCCTTTTACATTTCCCTTTTTTTTAAGATAAAGCATTTTTAACCTTAATTACGTATTTTCGATGCAGGATTAGGCATTGAGGATCTCAGCACTGAATCAGGAGGTAAGCATGTTTTCATTCTTGGAATATTACCTTGGGCGGAGTTTGATGTAGAATGAGCTGCATTTCGGATTCCACGACTATTGTCCATTGCCTATGACGTTTTCCCTGACCATGACGAGTATAACTATTTTATTGAATTTATCATGACTGCATGGTGTGCCTATCCCAGAACACTTTTGGGCCATAGGTCGGTCAAATCAAAATGGCCCAGGACAGGTACGCACTACATAACAACTGGAGGGGTGCTGTCCTCATGTGTGAGTGCGTCTTGTATTTTTGGGTTCTTGGTTGGGCATCTCGGCTTTCCAACCACCTCCCAAAATGTGGTTTTCTATGGTGCGAAAGTGTCCTTGGCCAGGCACAATTCCGAGATTATTGTGGGGCAAGCAGTTGTCTTCTTTCCTTCTTCCTCTTCTATCTTCGCTCATTCAGTAACCGTCATTCAGTCATGCAATAAATCTTGTTTTTGTTTTTTTTTTTTTTAATTTTGAGCTTTCGCACCTTTTTTTTTTAATTGGCTTTAAGCCTTGTAAAACTTTTGCTGGTCAGGGCTCCTCCTTTTTTCTTTTCTTTTCTAACTATTTGGGAAAACAAATAAAATGGTAGAAAATGGCATCACGGGTCAGTGGGATGATCCGGTCGATCGGGTCTCGCCGTGTCTTGCGGTCATGTGGGTGGCGTCCCAGATCAGGCCGGCCATTTGGCTGCGTCTCTCCTTCGCCTTGCCTTGTGGGCGCAGTGGTGGTACGATGAGGTCGCGTCGGATCCGGTACACTGGTGAAGTCAAGCGATGGGTGCAGAAGCAGGCGCTGTGTGCAGAAGATCCGGGCTAGGAAGAGGGGAAATGTTACCCAAGTATTCCATCCAAAATGTTACGAGGTGACAAGACAATGAGAAGACCGATGTTCACGGATGAGGACGAGATGATATTGCCACGAACCATTCAAATCTGCATTTTTCGTTTTCGGTAGCCGCAGAAATACGGCTGTATCACTCTTATTCTTGCACTCGTATGAATTATGTGCTCTTTGTTTGATCATGCTCATTGCCGCGAGCCGCAGCTTTATGAGATTCTTTGTCACATAAAATGATCCGAGATGTTTTTCAAAAATGCAGGCCACTCATATTTCTTCAATGTTCTAGGTTTACTAGTCGCCGTTTGCGGTTTTATTTCGATCATTCTTTGCAGCATTTTAATCGAGCGCTGACACCTGAAACCGGCTTTCTTTGCTAGACGAACGTAGCACACGATTGTTGCTATCGCCGCTGCCAAATCGCTTAGCTCTTTTGCGGGCGCAAGTCAGCAAAATAGAGTTTTTCCTTCAGTGCACACCCAAAATCTTCAGTTATGTCATCGGCCTTCTCAACGCCCCGTGACATCTCGTAGAGGTGCTGAAACCCGACAGCGTGACGTACCGTCGACGATGGCACCTGTTGAACACCTGTTGAGCCTTTGATTTTCATCCACCCCCGTTAGCGCCCTGCTTCCAAGGGCGACCGGATGATGGCGTGTAAGACTGGCTCGACCTGTTTGAACTTGTGTCAACCGACAACGCATGGACTGAGGAAACGAAGCTAAGCAAAGTCTACTTTGCTCCTCAAGCTTTTACCCGAATGTGGCTAAAAAATTGTTAGGTTTATTGAAGGATTGGGAGAGATTTGGGAGATAGTTTGTGACGCCTTTTGAAAATGCTGCCCGAAAATAAAAATCCCAGGCCCACCTTCAATCCCGAATTTAACTCCCGAATGAGTCCGTCCTTGACTACGTTTAATAGATGACGCGCCTCTTCCGCCGCGCAGATCACATGACCGAGAAGGAAAAGGCAAACTTCATAATGCACGGCGTAAAGACCAACGTTTTGCCGGTTTATACGCCAGGGGTTAAACACTCCGGCGAAATTCTGGCAGGAAGCAGCGAGTACAGACAGGACTTTGGAAGCCGGGACCCGCCAGTACAACCGTTCGCAAAAATACTTTCTCTCAGGCCACTGTTACGGCTATGACGAAGTATTACGACGACTCCTGCCCTCGTCCTAACAGCCCCAAATAGCGATGCTTGTAGACGTCGTCCGTGAGAAAGTCCAGCAGGCACTGCTGACCCTCAAGTGACGGTTCCGATGATTCCGTGGCAGAAGAAGCAGCGATGAACTTTGCTGCTGCCTTACGGCGTTCTGCGCCCCGACGTGACTTTCCAAGCGCTCAGTGCAACCATCCTCTTCCTGAAAGCTTCCCCTTGGCGCCCCGCCCGCCAAGACACCGACGACCTCCAAGCCACTGGAAGTGCGACGTCTTAAGATCTGCGAACAACCGGCCATTATGCTTCCACTACAGTGAGGCCGGCCTACGCTACTTCGCAGATTTGCAGTCGACGCCCCACGACGCCGCACCGGGAGATGACCGCACGAAATCGAGAACTATCTGCGTGGCGGTGAGTTTGCGCCACCAAACTACCGGTTCAGGTCCCAATTGTCATACAGGGCCCCTTTGAGTCGCCAGGCCGCAACTAGGATAAGCGTGTGCGACGAATGTCTCCTATTCCCCGGTAGGGGAAACTAAAGGCAACAACCTTTGGTGGTCAGGTTGATACACGGCGAATTAACAAATATCCTCCGCCGCTGACGACGAGTAAATACAGCGACACTAATACGCCGGCGCTCCTTATAAGACAAATAACATTATTTCCCCCAATGTCGTGAATTTGGTAAGGTGGGTCCTGTGTGAAACCTTCTATGACAAAACGCGCTGGTGGGTAACACTGCTGTCACCCCACAAAGTGTATGATTAGGCCAGGATAATGCAGAATTGGGGGACCGATGTATGCCCCCAATTGGTGTGCCGCTGCATGATATAGCTCAGCCTGCACAAACGTCTTTCGAAATAACCTTCTTAAAACTTCAAATGTAGCCCTTTCGTTCAGAAATGAGGTGTTTAGCCTGCCTAGGATAAGGACAAGTGTAGTTGCACAAAAATATATAAATTTTATTTTTGATTTTGGCGCTAGCATCATGTCCCCTATCTCAAAATGAATGCGCGGAACCTGAATATTCTATTGGAACATAGGTGCTGGCTATGAAATGTGGTGGCTGGTTCATTTCGATGAAGTGCGCTACGCTCGTGCTTCAGCGTAGATCTCCAAGCACATAGCTCTTTCAAAGCGGCAGTTTTAAACCATGATGGCCCCCATTCTATGCTCGGTCTGCAGCGGTTTGTCTCGGTTAAAGTGGAATCATTAGAACGCATGTACAAAAATAGCATCTGAAATAGTCAATTGCATTGCAGCAGGCCACATACTACGCAATCACACAAACTGCATTTCAGGTTTCCTATTTTGTGGTCCTAATTTTGTGATAACGGATAATATCAAGGACAATTTTAGAAAGGGTACTACAATATCGGTCATATCCATACCATATATAAATCAGGGCATAGAAAAATGCTTGAAATATAACCAAACTCTACACATACCATTCATCGACTGCTAATAAACATTTGACTCAGTAGAAACCTCGGCAGTCATGCAGGCATTGCGAAATCAGGATGCAGATGAGCCGTATAGGAAAACACATGGGAGTGCCGGCACAGGATCTATAGCTCTCCATAAAAATTAGTTCCTTTTTTACTGGGTTAAACATCCCCAAGCGTCTCCGGCTGTGGGCGACCGCGCAGTGGAGAGGTCCGGAAATTTTGATCAACTGATTAGCTTTAACATGCTCTGACATCTCACAGAATATGTACGCCAAGCTTTTCGCCTCCACCGAAAACCAACCACCGACACCAGATATTCGAATCCGCCTTCTTGAACACGGTTGTGAAGCGCAGTACACAGTGCGCTACCCCCGACAGGCGGAAAATAAAATAAAGAAACCGATATATAACGCTGTCAGGCAAGGACGCAGTCTATCCAGTACTACAGATTGCTTAGAGGAACTATTGAGATGCCTGGAATGGGAGCAGTTGATGGCAGATGGAGAATATCTCAGTAATCTGCGATTTGCTGATGAGATTGCCTTGCTAACTGAGAGCTTTCCACGCAAGTCTGGCTGAGCTTGCACGCAAGTCGAGGGCATCTCCTTTCCCACCGGAACAGCTACCCTCCCTCACTCTAAGGGTGTCTGTGAGTGGGCGCACCATTAAGGGGGCATCGTTAATAATCCTATAGTTATTAACGGATGACACTGGGGCACGGACGTTATCAGTCACACAAGTATCTATAATGTTGCTGAATATAGCCGGTCATTCATTGCGAACCAAGCGGCTAACAGCAGAATGTTTGAGGCACGCTGCTGAACAATTGCAGCGCCAGCTATGCAGTGCAGGTTCCTTCTGCTGCATCGCCGTAATGATGTGAAAAAAAAAAGAAATCCTAGACTGGTGTTATTTCGTACTTCAGCCAATTCGTTCAGCATAAGTCTATTACGATGTGCGTGCGAAATGCAACCATGCGAAAATCGGATCTGCAGCCTTTGATGAAGCAGAGCTTTCTAAGCATCAAATAACGCAGCTTCGAAAGTGTATAAAAGTGCTGCTCCGAATATATGTTCTTTTTCCGAACTGCCGCGCATTCAACAAAAATCATAAACCACGTACGTTGCTATATTCTTCCCAATTCCTTGACTAGTACTGCTCCAAATTAGGTGTTTTATATCTCTCTGCGATGGTTTGGAGGATAATAACAGCTGGTATTTGTTCATTCAAATGTATTGAATACCAAAAGCATGGATTGCAGCAGATGACTATTTTTTTATTTTCTAAGCATTCATAAGAAGTATTAACATTTATGTAATACAGGAAAAGGGCTTGACAATTCCAGCGGCGCTGACTCTGCAGGTAAGCATTTTTAAATTTCTCTGTCTCCCGGTTTGCGACGCTTGATGACGCTTATGCTGCATTTTTCACTCAATTAAGCATCTCTTATTGATAATGCATTCATAAAACAGAATGCTTCAACATAACCTCAGCCACTATTTTAATTATAAGGCTTCCCAAATTTCTTAACATGCGCATTTCGCCCCAAATTCCGATGCGATAATCGCGCTTTGTTTGCTGCAGTTTAGTGTCCTTCCTCGCCCTGATGATTTTAAAAAAGTAAGCCGTATGTAAGCGTCATTACACGTTTTCGGAACAATCTCTCAGCAGTATAAATAACAGGTCTTCTTAACAAAATTCTATCAAGAAGAAAAGTGCTATTTACAGATTTTTTACCCTTTAATTGCATTTTCTTCAATACAGAACTTGGCGACGACGATATAATTGACGGTGGCTTTAGTGGTAGTATTCGGATGCATGCGCTACTTGCTGAAGGAGGGGTCGCGGTAAATACATATATATGACATAAGCACAACACGCGACTTCCGCTTGTGTCGTGTTGCATTTTATCCGTCCTTATTAATAGCACATGCCTCCAAATATGATCAAACAAGTGCTCCTGTGTTAGCATTATCTCCAGTATAGGCATGCTTAAATGCATGTAATAGGATCTTTCCAAGTGTTTGACGCACTTTGTGACTCGTTTTTCATTTTATTTTAACATTGCATCATTAACACTGCTTCAGCAGACAAGCTGAAGGTTTGAAAATAACAAGTGGTCATGGGACCCGTTTTCTGCACATATCTATATCATCGGATCTCATAGATAAACTTAGTGTACGGCTAAAAATAGGATATTTTAGGTAGTTTAAGGAAAGAAGTTAAGTACTGCTGCCGCACTTCTTGTGCTCTACAAACAGTCTTATGTTTAAAAAATGAATAAATGAGGTATTTTTTCTTATTTGCTAAATGTTGGCTTTAGACAAAAAATTGTGTTTTTAAAGTTTAAAGAGCACCTTTAGGAACCCTCTGCATTATTTGCTGTAAATAAAGCCATACCTTTACCTTTTTTCCTGTGCTGTAAAGAAATTCCGCGAAATGCAAATAAAATATTGTGACTAAAGCATTTGAGCGCCACGATCGTGTTGATCTCCCTTATACTTTGAGCAAACGAGATCAGTTGCTGAATTTGATCAGCAGCACTGCTGCAGCGGCCGGCCGATTGTCTGATGTGGGTTTTACGCCTGTATCAGCCAGGCGCACATGACAATGCTAGTGGCAACGAGCACGTCGAGCTTGTTCCACCCATCCCCACCATGTCAGCCTGCTGGTGCACCGGGACCATCCATAGCCGCCGCTGCAGCTGATTTGTTTCCTTCAAACCACGATTGAAAGCGCCACAATCATGGCGGGCGAAATCGCTACTCATTTGATATATTTATTTCGCGTCCTTTCTTTTGAGCCTTGAAAACAGATACTCTTGATGCTTTCTTTATCGCAAATAAAGGAATGAGAGTTTTAGACAGTGCTAACTTTAAATATCGCTTTTACCATCTAAAATAAATCTTTAATAAATTACAAAAACCGTAATTACCTAAATGGGTAATCACAAAACAAAAAGTAAGCACAAACCAAAAATCGATTGTGGTGCGAAAAGCGGGTGGCAGATGTATGCAACTGATGTCCCTGGCCTAACTCAAATATCTTTTCTTTTTTGCGCTTAACTCTCTCTCTTCCTTGCTCTCTCCCTTATATGCAAAGAAACCTTCATCTGGCGTGGGCCGAAACGGCATCTTTTTTTAAAATTCAACTGGACCGCAGAATGGCATAACACGAAATAGGATAGAAATACGTGTGAGATAGGCTTCAAATTTGAGGAAGAATTCTGCAGTATACCTACTCAAGTCTCCAAAAACTCCCCTTTTCCCCCTCGCCTTCAAGCAATAGTACTATCTGCATGTCACCCATTGAGCGCACTGAATATCGCCGTTAAGCACTCTAGACGGTCTTTCTGCAACCGTCGTGCTAAGCAGTGACACTGCCTACATGGTTGTGAAATAAGTGAAATAAAATAACTTTAATACTACTGCAGGGTGAATGTTTCGGATTGGTTTGGTTTTAGGGGTTTAACTTCTAAATGCGACTTAGACTATGAGAGAACAGGGCTCCAAAATTTCGACTACCTGGGTACTGACATCGCACAGGACATCACCGTCTTCCGTTTCCGTTTTGCCTCCGTCGAACAGCGGCAGCCACTGCCGTTATTCGATAGCGCATCCTTGGTCAGTGTAGTCGAGCATCCTAACCTCTGCACCACTACGGGGGTGCGTCCAAAACTCGTTAAACGCCATTTCGGTCCAAACTGAACTTAATAAGCGTACATCAGTGGAATATTCTTTGAGTACCGTTGTTTCACTGTCGACAAATTAAGCCACAAATGCTGCTATCTCCTTTAAAATCACTACCGTAGCACTACTCACAATTAGCCAGTTTTTCTAGCACATTGAGTTAATGCATTCACATTTGTGGTTAAAAATGAATTGTCAGTGAAACAAAAACATTGCATTGCAGCATAATTTTTCTCGTTTTTAGATATTTATAAACACTGTAAACATGTTTTACGACGCAGGATTTGGCATTGAGGACCACACAACCGCAAGTTCTACAGGTAAGCATGTTTGATGGTTGCTATGTAACCTGTCAAGGCGTTTGGAGCCCTCTTTGCTGCGTTTCGTACTTCACTGTAACAATATATTTTTGAGCCTTCAAAAATAATTAAAGAAAGCAACTATTTCCAGTTGCTTTCCGTGCTCATAAGCGTTCACCAATTATACAGTGCGTTGCACAATTAGAGGCGCGATGTAGAATGCTTCTTCCAGCTATATCGTGGAATCCTCGCAGTTAAAAGCTTGCACAGAAAGGGCATTTTGTCGCTAGTATTTTTTAATATCAAATTTGTTAGGGGTACTTGCCTGATTCGATCAAAAGGAGTCAAATATTCCCATCTCATGCGGCAGCGACGACGCCAGACCAGCCACTGCCCCAGCGATGGGACTGGTGGCGCCACCTCATGCTGCTACAACAAATCTGTAGCAGGAAAAGAGGGGGCGAGCGTTTATGGCAGAAGGTTTGAGTTGTGAATTGGGTGTGTTAGATAGGTAGTCGGTCAAGTGGAAAGCGACCCGAAACTTGTCTTTGTGAGATACGTGTATTCGTTGGTGAGGTATAGGCCTCCCGACGTTTAATGAAAGTATTCAAAATGCAAAGCGCCTTGCGGCGGCCAGTAGAAGTAGAGACCGGGAGACCCACTTATCGTATCACGATTATAAGGAGGATAACACCGAGGACATCCTCCTACCATTCCGGCAGGTGCACACAGGGAATCAAGATTTGACTGGTAACGACTAGGTTCGCCAGCCGCAAGGCTGCGTCGCATCGTAACTCTCCGTCCTTGTTGGAAACAAGGCTGATAATTCGGGTCACCAGGTTGCCATCCTACCGAAGATTGGCGAATGTTTTGTCGCATCGTCGCTGTTGATGTGTGAAAAGTCCAAAAACCGTTTTCCGCATCATCGCGAATATGGCCAAGATAGTCAATGTATCCTAGGAGTTCTATACTGACCTTTACTGTAGCCGATATAGTCAGGAAAATGATGAGATTGGCAGTAGGGTAAAGCAGGCAGACGTTCCGCCGGTATATTAAGAAAGCGTTAGAACTGTGAAAAGGAGCAAATCATCTGGAGGGGAATAGTTAACTGCAGATTTGTTGAACGACGTTGATATCGTGCTAAGAAAACTGGCCAACCTGTATATGCAGTGCCTGGCGTCATCTACGGTACCGGAACCATGGAAGAACGCAAGCACTATCTTAATTCATAAGATAGGGGATGCTAAAGAACTGAAAAATTACAGATCAATCAGCTTACTGTCAGTTACACATAACGTATTTACAAAGGAAATCGCTAATAGAAGGACAACAGCCAGCTGAAAGAAAAACACTTTTATATAACCAGCCCTTATTCATGGCATTAATTGATTACGAAAAAGGATTTGGTACAGTTGAAACCTGGGCGGTCATGCATTCAGCGAAATCAGGATGTAGGCGAGCCGTGAGTGAAAGTATTGGATGACATATATAGTGGCTGCACAGCAAACAGTTCTGCATCATGAAAGCAACAAAATTCCTATAACGAAAGGTAGTAGGCAAGGAGACACGATCTCTCTAGTACTATACGCAGCTTGCTTCGAGGGAATAATCAGAGCCTTGGAAATGGAGCAGTCAGGTATAAGTGTAATTCAAGAATACCATAGTAAACTGCAAATTGCTTGTGACGGTGCCTTGCTATGCAACTCAGGGGATGAACTGCAAAGAATCATTGATGATCGAGGCTGGGAAAGTAGAAAGGTAGGGTTAAAATCAATATGCAGCAGACTAAAATAATGGATGACAACCTCGGGAATGCACAGCAGTTTACGTTAGGTAGCGAAGCACTGTAAGTAGTAGGCAAATATGTCTACTTAGGACAGGTAGTAAGCGCAGATCCGGATCACTAAAGGGAAATAATAATTAAAATAACATTGTGATTGCTCGCATTGGGCAAGCACTCGGAGATTATGACTAGCAGCTTACCGGTAGCGCTCAAGGGGAAGGTATTAAAAAGTTGCATCTTACCTTTATTCACCTAAGGGGCTGAAACGTGGAGGCTAAGAGGGTTCTACGTAAGCTGAAGACAACCCAGAGGGCCTTAAAACGAAAAATGCTAAAGGTAAGGGTAACGGATAGGGTGCGTGCGGAGTGAGCAAGAGAAATAGCAAATGTTACAGACATTCTAGTGGAAATCAAGAAGAAATGGGCATGGGCAGAACATGTATTTTGAAAAGATAGCCGATGGACACTTAGGGTAAACAGTGGATTCCAAGGGAAGGAAAGTGTAGTTGGGGCGGCAGAAAGTCAGGTGAGCGGAGAGGTCAAGAAGTTTGCAGGGCTCAAGTGGATGCAACTAGCACATGACCGCGTTAATCGGATTGTTATGGGAACGGCCTTCGCCCTGCAGTGGGTGTAGTCAGGCTGATGATGATAATTATGGTGGTGATGATGATGCTTTTCAATGAGAGCTTAATTTTTTTTGAATGTCCAAAAAAGAAAGAGACGTTCCACGAATTATATCCAGTATCGAGAGAGTACGAATGCATTAATCGAAGGAGCTTTTTAGAATTACAATTTAATATGCTAGAATTCATTCTGTTACGAATGTGGCTAGGTCACAAAATGCTGTTTTGGTGCATCTGATATATTTTTTAGTAAACGCATGATGATCCTGCAGAAATTTATAACGAGTTGTAGCTACATGAATAGGGCAGACCAAAACTGCTATTGTAAAGTAAGTGCTCTTGGGATTTGCATACGAATTCTACCAAATGTGAAGAAGGATAGACAAATGGCCAAGTTGGTAGTTTACATTGGAAAGTTACTCAGCAAAAAGACACAAGACGAAAAGGAAGAAGACGGACTGACATGCGGTGACTGGCCATTAACTTTCATTGGAATGAAACACATATTTAACAAAATCTTTCTAATGTCAACAAAAAGCTTAGAGCCCTAGCGCGATGTAGATTGCCAGCAGCACGGAGTACCATACATAAGTTACAATCCCTGCATGACTAATAACTAAAAAAAAGATTTCCTCGCCTCTCACTGAAAAGAAAGGACATAATTATTTATTATCAAAGAACTAAATCTCTTTATCATCCATTATAACGAAAGGCTGGTTTACACATTGCTATTGTCTGTTTCGGACGGAGTAGGCCTCCGGAAGCTTCCTTGTAGTTTTATCCCGGCGTTGCAATTATATCTTAGTGTTCGCAAATAAAGGCGGAAGTTGGTTTTGTACCTTAAAATTTTATCTTTTTCACTGCTGCGGCAGTGATCTTTCAAACGGTGTAGTTAGTATCTACCAGACGTGTACCGCAGTTGGAACCTTTCATGAAATTAATGTGCCGAAAATGTTTAATGCAAATAACAAAGTATATGTCTATGGTATATTGCCCAATATATTTCCACAACCAACAATTAGGCTAGAAATTTTTTATCTCTGTTATAGTTCCTCGCTCTGTCACTCCTGCTGCTGAATGAAATATATTTGACAGTTTAGAATAATAAAATGGTAGGAAAAGAAGGATTTTTACAGATTGCTATAATTTGGTTTTAAAGTTTTATAACCGTTATTGTTTTTTTTTATGCAGACCCCTGTCTTGACAACCTCAGTCACGATGATTCAAGTGGTAAGCATGCTGGAATGACGGCAATTTCAATTATCACTCATTGAAAATTCTAAATTAACTTTAAAATTTGGAGGACGCTTAAACTTCGCCTTCAAGAGTGGAACGCGATAGCGTTATTGCACCTCGTCGAGAAAACTTATTAAACGCAAGGGTATTGGGGCATCCTCGCACCGGTACCCGCGCGGCCCGAAGGGGAGAAGCGGGTGAGCGAAGATAGTGATCTAAAGAAAGGAAAGACGCTTGATTCTACAACCCGTCAGGGTGCACGGCGAAACGTCAGGGGCGAGTGGCGCGCCACGTGTCGGGGCAGCGCAGCACATTGCGAGGAGGGGTTCTTCTGTGTTTGCCGCAAGATGGCTCTGCATGCGCGCAGAGCGCAGAAAAAATGTAGCGGAAACGTACTTCGCTACTCGTGTAACTGCGACTTCTGTCAGTAACGTGCTCATAATTACCAATATACACCGCAGTATAACGTTCTACGGCACGTTTCTAAGGCAACACCGCTATCACTAGAAGCGCTTTTGTACCGCTTTCAAGCATCGAACTCGTGGCTGAGTGGTAGCGTCTCCGTGTCACACTCCGGAGACCCTGGTTCGATTCCCACCCAGCTCAACTTGGAAGTTGCTTTTTATTTATGAAGTGCATGCAGGGATTTATCACTCACGGCCAACGCCGCCGACGCCGGCGACACCGGCTTTTCTACGACACGAGCTCCTTAACGCTACTGCGTTAAAATAGCAATATTTATAATGCGTTCATAGCAAGTTTCTCTCAGGACATTATATTGTTGCTGGGCTTTCCACTCTTGTTTAACGCCTACAGTAAGACGCATAAATGACACTTGTTGCATTTTCTGCAGTCTGTATTCTTGGTTTTTCGATGCTCTGAAAAACAAAGTTAGATGTCATAACCTATGTACATAAATAGACGCGGCTCACAAACATAAACAATGTTTTTCTATGAAAAAATGCAGTTCTGTGTAAAATGCAATATTTCGCACCTATAATTCACAAAGCCCACGCCAAACGGAAGTACGAGTACTTACCGTCCAATATTATTGGATGAAAGCATAGCAGTTCGACAGGTTTCCATTTCTGGTTGCGTTTATATCTTTATGAAACTTGGAATTTCTTCAGCCATCACTTTTTTACTTTACAAAACCCGATGTTTCGGAGCCATCTCGGCTCCTTCCTGAAGGGTGCTTGATGCGGGGCTTGGTGCAGCTATAAGTAAATTAACGACCAAGGAGGAGAAGAAGAGTGAGGAGTAGATGAGATGGGGGGTGAAAGAGTTGAGAAGAAAGCAGAGGGGATAGGAACGCACATGAGTCATGGTACCTTCGGTGCAAGGGTGCCCGCTGGCGCCTTTCTTTTTCTTGTGTGAAGTAGTCAGGAAGGAGCGAAGACCTTGTAAGTATACAACCGGGAGGTTGCCTATTATTTGTTTCATATTGTTTGTGGTCGACTGTATATGTCATGACTCGAGAAGGCGTCTGTTCCGATAATTGATCTAGGTCCCGATTCAATTTCAGTTCTCTCCATTCTATACTTCTTTATATCGGATACCTATTTTCTTGTTGATTAGCTCTTGTATATCTGCCAATTTTCTCTTCATGGTCTTCTAGGTTGCAGGCTTTTGTATTTTGGCGTTTCTTAATCAAATCCTTAGACAGCTTGCCACTATCCCGTCTACCTATCCTGTCGCGTACTTTTACAGCGCACTCAGTAAATAAATCTCTGAATATATTACTGAGGAAATATAATACTAAATATATTAGCCTCTAGGCTAATGTCGTCATGCTCGTTTAGAGCATGACGTAATTCTATACTATTCAGTCTTTCTGTAGCGAGATCGTGATCTTTTCAGCCCTCCCCCTAAGCCGTAATGTCTTTTACGAACTTTGTTACTAATCTCTTTCGTTCCTTCTTCAGATTTATACTAATCCCTGGACCGTACCACTCTGCCTTAGCAGGATGGTACAGTCTGGCTTAGCCTTCTCATAGTCAAATGAATCTTCAAGCGAGAGCCGACGAAATACACTTAGAGCTTCTACACTGACACATAACCTCCAAGCTGTAGCCTAGATTTCCTTTCGCTAACCCTATCTGTGACCACATGTACAAATCTCTTCAAATAGGCATCTAAACCATCTCAAGTTTAATTGAACGGCGGCTAAATGATCTCGACTTTATTGAACGGCGGTATAAAGCTATGGAGAATATGGAGGTAGTATGTACGTCACGCCGTTCTATCCGCGGCTGAGAATTATTAGCGCTTTCATGGGCTTTATTTGCAACTTCAAATTACGTGCCTCTAACCCCAGTTTCTCCTTCTTAGCTACGCACTCAGCGATTCTCTATTCTCGCACCTTCTGAAGCTCTTCTCGCAACCACGGTCGCAACTCAGTATCTTTCAATTCCATGCCCTCGCCTAAGGCAAGAAAATCTGAAGCGCTCATATTGCCTCAAAACATAATTTCCTTATATAGCCTAGAGACCGGCATCGGCATTCCGTAGACACTAGAACTATGAGGAAGTTTTTTCAAGCCCGCCAATTGAAGTGCGACTCGGTGGAATCAAAAGTACGCACGACCACAACGTTAAACTACGAACATCTATTTTTATAAATAAACTTTATAGTAGACAAGCAACAAGTAACAAATACCTAGCTTAACAAACAAGACAAAGAACAGAAACCAGCAACCGCACCGGGCAGCAGAGGAGTGAAGTCCATGCGGACCCTCCTGGTCGAGTGGGCTCTGAGTGCAAGGATCGCGGTGTCCACTGAAACTTGGGTCAAGCCAGCAGGCGGCTAAGCAGCTGGAGAAGCACGACCAATGCGAAAGGCCTCAGATTACCGTGCAGTGGTAGAAACGCCAGATTTCGAGGTGCATCTATCGAGCGCATCCAGCACGACGCCAAACGCACATGGGGGCGCTAAGGTTGTCGGCCTCTATCTAGGTGTGATCGCATTGGTCGGCGGCCAGGTGCAGAGCGATCAGCAGGATTCCATCGCCCCTCCCAGGTCTGATCATCCGGTTCGTAGGCTAGACAGGACGCAGTCAGCAGGCGCTCCGTGGCACCAGTCCTCCAGCAACGCTCCTGCGTCGTTCCCCATCTTACGTGTCACGATGTTCTATCCCGAAAGCACCCCATACGTCTGCCGTTTTCCTCTACTCTCTCGTGCTGAAAGTTTTCTCCTGCCCGCCCGCCCGCCTGCCTGCCGGCAGGCAAAAGGGCGGGCGGGCAGGCAGGCAGGCAGGCAGGCAGGCAGGCAGGCAGGCAGGCAGGCAGGCAGGCAGGCAGGCAGGCAGGCAGGCAGGCAGGCAGGCAGGCAGGCAGGCAGGCAGGCAGGCAGGCAGGGAGGCAGGCAGGCTTGCAGGCAGGCAGACGAGCGGGCAGGCGGGCGGGCGGGCAGGCAGGCAGGCGTACGGGCGGGCAGGCAGACGGGCGGGCAGGCAGGCAGGCAGGCAGGCGGGCGGGCGGGGGGGCAGGCGGGCAGGCAGGCAGGCAGGCAGGCAGGCAGACGAGCGGGCGGGCAGGCAGGCAGGTAGGCAGGCAGGCAGGCAGGCAGTTGGGAAGGCAGACGGGTGGGCAGGCAGGCAAACGGGCGGGCAGGCAGGCAGGCAGGCAAGCGGGCAGGCGGGCGGGCGGGCAGGCAGGCAGGCAGGCAGGCAGGCAGGCAGGCAGGCAGGAAGGCGGGTGGGCGGGTGGGCGAGCAGGCGGGCCGGCAGGCGGGCAGGCAGGCGGGCAGGCGGGCGGGAAGGCAGGCAGGCAGGCAAACAGGCGGGCGGGCGGGCGGGCAGGCAGGCAGGTTTTTAAATCTAGATTTTTAAATATAGGACAGTTATCGGACATGCACGCGAGGTTTATGTGGTGATGAAAGGTTTTATTGTGCGAAAGGGGCACCACAGGAGGTCCGGTGCCGCTCGTAGGCGTCCAGAGAGCCCGATGTCACAGTAAAGGGCAGAGGGTAGACGAAGCGGTTTGCCGCTTCGATTGCCAGACGAACTATATTAGCCTGTGTCGCCG
This sequence comes from Amblyomma maculatum, assembly GCF_055883805.1. Taxonomy (NCBI): domain Eukaryota; kingdom Metazoa; phylum Arthropoda; class Arachnida; order Ixodida; family Ixodidae; genus Amblyomma; species Amblyomma maculatum. The sequence goes on from NC_139346.1 coordinate 77,749,572, forward strand.
GGCCTTCGCTATGAAGTGCGGACTCCCATGCTTCTGCGTCCTTGAATAAATTATAGCCTAGAGAGTGGCTGCACTCCACCGCCAGCAAAGAAGGCTCCACCGTCGCGGCCAGCGGAGGACAGATAAAGGAACAATACCAATACGAGACTCCGGCCCGGATCGAACATAATGATTGCGAGCACGCCCGACCTGTACATTGCCGACGTGCTCAGGAAGATAGAAAAGCTCACTATCAATGACCAAACCTATGAAACCAACACTTATACACCCTACCGGATGACCTCAAGCGTGCCGTCATCAGTTATGCCGGGGCAATCACCGGCGCTACCTAAATCGAGGCTGCAGCTTCGATCCTAAGGAGTGGAGAAATGCGAAGCGAGAATGCTGGGCAGGTCGGAAACCGCGCTTATCACATTCGACTGCCCGTATATACCGCAGTGGGTCATTTACCGTTCTGGAGAATTCAAGACCTACCCATATCAGCCTACGAGGCAGATCTGCTACGTATGCGGAAAGCAAGGCCACCGTTTGGACGTCGGTCCAACGCCGAACACCAAGCTCTGCAGGACGTGCGGCACACACGACCCACCAGAAGGGCACCAATGCAAGGCCAAATGCATGGTGTTTCAAGGCGACCACGTCACCAGAGAGTGCCGTCGATGCCTCAAAACTACTGACGAGCTCCGGGGCAGCACGACCGGCGTCCGGCAGTCCAGGCAACAACACTGGCGGCGGCGGCGGCGGCAGCAGCAGCAGCAGCAACAGCAGGAGCAGTAGCAGGGGAACCGGAACCTGAGTCAAGAGCGCCGAACCAGGTGGCTGAACTCGGAGCGGGACCATGGCCACTCCTCGAGCCAAGGCCGTAGCAAAGTGCAAGATCGCAGCCAGAGCCGATCCAGGAATGACTCCCCCGCTAAGTCGGTCAACGGTCAAGCTGAAGCAGCAACAACAGCAGTCGCTGAAGCAGCAACAGAAGAAGGGCGGCGTTAAGGTGAGCTGGGGAGCGGGCCCTTCAACTCACTGTTTACGCACTCGGATCAAAAGAATATTGCGCGTAACTTGGAAGAGATTAAATCTCTAAGAGAGGAGATTGCATATCTCCGTAGAAAAGCCGTTGACGTCATTAGAGATGCAGGCTCAGAGAACAGGGCAGTTACCGTGGCCCCCGATCCCGCCGGTCGAAGAGCAACGACCCTCGTCAACCTTACACGTGAGCCCCGAGGAATTAAGAGCTTTCAAGCAGCACGTAGAGGATTTCACGGTTGGCATCAAAGAACAGTTTCGCCAAACTCATTCAAGATTAGATGCTAGGTATGTGAAACCAACCTATTAGAACAGAAAGTCACGGTAATAGAACAAAACGTTCCGTGGCAGAACCACGTCAAAAGCCAAAGTATGCGACGAATAACAAATAAGGCCCCGGAGAGGCTCATACAAGAGCACCGTTTCGGCACTGAAGGCTCCAATCCGAGCAATGCCCAAAGCCTAGGCTAAATAAACGCCACCAGAAATCTGGCAATGGAACTGTAGAGGGTAACGCCAAAAACAAGGACTCCTAATGCTGTTTATACACACGCAAGACTCCACACCCGATATAATAGTTTTACAGGAAACTAACACGACACCGACACTCAGGGGATATACGTGCTACGATACCGGACGCATGGCAACCCTGGTGAGCAAAACTTTGGTAACCATACCCGCTGACCCAATTCCCAACACAAAAATTGAGCACTTAGTTAGGGAAATTATTCCCAAAAAGAAGCATAAGGAAAAGAGTGTCTTTCTCGTAAACCTCTATAGCCCGCCTCGCCGGAGGGACGCGAATTTTCATAAACTTTTTCTAGGGGACAGCAAACTTGCTAAAAGCAACACGCTTCTCATTGTAGGTGACTTTAACGCTCGCGGACAGCAATGGGGACACCCCACAAATAATCAGAAAAGTATAGAGGTCGAGGATGTGGCAAAAGCGATCCAATGTACCCTCTTAGAAGACGAAACTCAACCCACGCGCCTTGGCAATTCTGTCTCCCAGGATACGTGTCCGGACTTACCTTTTGCCAGGGGGGCGAAACACGCAACAAGGGAGAATCTGCTGGAGAATCTAGGCAGCGACCATTATATCTTGAAGATCACGAAACAGCCACCAACATCAAGCGCAAGCTTAGCACGGCCAAGATCCCCAACTGCCCGGCCTTCCGCAAGGCATGCACGGACCTGGAATGGGGGATTACTTCCATAGGCGATTGGTGTCAACAACTCAAAGACATCCAGACGCAGTACACTCAGGAAGTGGATCGCACCGAGCAAACACCAGAGGCGTACCCTCGGCTCCTCAAGCTATGAGAGGCACGCAGAGGGCTCACCAAGCGCTGGAGGAAGCTGTGCTTTAACAGGAAACTAAGCTGAAGATTGCAGACGTCACCAAGAAAGCGGAGGAGTACGCAACCCAACTGGCCAGACGGAGCTGGCATCAGTTCAGTAGCTCACTGGACGGCACCCTCAGCACGAGCAAAACGTGGCGTATGCTCATGACCCTCCTCGACCCTATCCAAACCAGGACCGAAAGCGGGAAAGCTATCCGCAGACTCATCCACATCTTCGAGGGTACGGAGGAGGAATTGCTAGATAAAGTAAAAGAGAAATGCTACAGCACGACCTTGCTTGCAGCATGTGCGAAACCATACCTGGGGAGACCGAACACAAACCTGTACAGGCTGATCACCAGAGAAGAAGTGTTCGCTGTCATAAAGTTATGCACGCGCAACACTGCGAACGGGTGCAGACAAGATCCAGAATGCACTCATACGCAACCTCAGCGACGAGGCGGTCGACCAATTGACCACCTTCCTCAACGGGCAGTGGGCCGCAGGAACGGTTCCTGTAGAAGCATGCAGAGGTTGTAATGCTCCCCAAAATGGGTAACAAACTCCAGATCAAAAACCTCCGACCTATCTTACTCACATCCTGCCAATGCGAGCTCTACGAGCGTGTCGTTACTCGGAGGCTCCAAAATTAAATGAAGGAAGAAGACCTGTACCGCCACAGCATGCTCGGCTTCCGAGCTCACCTCTCCACCCAGGACGTCCTCATACAACTCAAAGAGGAGGTCCTCACCAATGTCCCGAGCGTAGGCGAGAACGCGGTCATGGCCCTCGATATTAAAGGTGCCTTTGACAACGTTAGTCACGCAGCTGCAATGGATAGGACTCGACAACCTCCACTGTGGCGAGAAGATTCACAGCTATGTGAAGGCCTTTCTCTCCAGCCGAACTGCAACGGTTGTGTTCGGAGACCTTCGCAGCGATAAATTCTAGACCCCCAACAAAGGCACACCTCAAGGGTCCGTCATGTCACCACTACTTTTCAACGTGGCTGTGATCGGACTCGCTAGACAACTCGAAAAGATTGAAGGCATACAGCAAGCCATGCATGCTGACGACTTCACGGACCGGGTTACTTCCAGGTCGCTCGGCCAGAAAGAAGAGCGACTGCAAGCAGCGGCTCTCTGCGTGGAAGAATATGTCCGTGCACGAGGTCTCGCAGAAAAATCCGAACTCCTGCGAGTTCACAAAGGGAACCACAAAGAAGGGACCCTCAATGTCTCCCTCGAAGGACAGCGACTTCCCGAACGAGACAAGATACGAGTCTTAGGAATGTGGCTCCAGAGCAATCAGCGATGCGGCCATACGCTCGGCCTTCTCAAGCAATCGACCACTCAGGTCGCCAGGATGATCGCGCGCGTGTCGCCGAAGCGGAGCGGCATGCGAGAGGGGAATACCCTGCGCCTGGTTCATAGCATAGTACTCAGTCGCGAAGGCTACGCCCTCCCGTATTTCTACCTCAACAAAGGAGAAGTGGAAAGTACAGATATCATCGTCCGCAAAGCTTACAAGACAGCCCTGCACCTTCCAATGAACACTTCCTACGCAAAACACTAGCTCTTGGCGTTCATAACATCTTCGAAGAGATCAAAGAAGCCCAACTGGTCACGCAGATAGCCAGGCTCCAGCAGACTCCTACGGGGCGCTCGCTTCTTAGGCGACTGCGGCTAGCTGGAACTGCGGAAATGGAGAATCGTACAGCGAGCATACCGGACGCAATTCGCCATACACTAACGGTTAGTTCCTCCCCGGAACATGGACCCCAACTTGCACGTGGCCCGTAGGGCAGCCCGGGCGAAGTATGTACAACAAAATCTAGCTACAAAATTCACAACGATCTACACGCACGCGGCTCTGTATACAGGAAGTTCACATAACAGCGCAGTGGCGGTAGCCATTGATTCCAACCTAAAGGAATTAGCTAGCGCCTCAGTCAGGGATTGCACGGTAACCGAAGGGTAGGAGCTGGCCGTTGCTCTAGCGGTGGTAGCCGGGTATCAAGGCAACATGTCCGTTACCATTTTTACAGATTTGAGAGAAGCATGCTGTAACTACATGAACGGCCGCATAGGTCGCGCGGCGCTCAGGCTTCTCCAGAGTGCGACCCCATCAAAAGTCACACACAACATCTACTGCGTGCCAGGACACGCCGACATAGCGAGGAACCAACACGCCAACGAGGTAGCTCGAGAGTACACAAGCCGAGCTTCCTCCTGATCGAAAGATCTACCCGAGCGAGTCGGCCCTATGTACTTAGACATTCTGAACTACTATAAGGGGGTACGGATCGGCTATCCGCCGCCTCATCGGGATCTAAAACAAGAAGAGGCAGTGTACTGGCGAAGACTGCAGACAAGAACAGTGCCAAACCTGCATATCCTTAGCAAGATTTACCCGTCGCAATATTGGGACACCTGCCCATGGTGTGGTAGCACACCTGCGTTATACCACATCACGTAGGAATGTAGAAAAACCGATAGCTTTTGTAAAGACCCGAGTGCGGAACAGTGGGAGAACCGGCTCTGCAGCGGCGATCTGGGTTGCCAACTAGGTCTGATCCAGCACGCCCAGCGAGCAGCGAAGCTCAGCGGAGCCCTGGAATAGGGTCACCACCCTGTGAAAAGACGGAGGATGGAGCTCTTCTGCTACTAGCACAAGACGTTCCTAGAGAAATTAGCTATCCACCTTGCAAGCCGTCCAGAGGGGTCTTTGAGGTTGGCTAGGCAGCATAACGAATTGGGGTCACTCACAGCTCTGAAAGGGCGGCCATAAAGTTAGGGCCGGAACTTGGCTATTAACCAACCTGCAGCAAGACATTCCTTTTCCGTGGATTAGTAATTTGCCTCTCCTTTTGAAAGAGAGCGACCCCCGTACGCGATAACATTCTCAGAGTCATCTTGCCGCTGAATCAGAACGGAAACAAGTCCAGAATTACTAGCCTCGGTATGAATTTCCGCAGCAGCGTTTTTATGAAAATGGTAGAGTATCGGGGAAGCCTGCCGTTGCCGGCATAGCTTATTGAAGGCATCCTCTTGATCATCTTGCCACGCACACTGAACATTGTCTCTGGTAAAAGGCATAATAGGCTTGACAATCACTTAAACATTCTCAACCAAACACCTGTAATAGGCACAAAGCCACAAAAACCTTCTAACAGACTTTTTCTCGGTTAGGCGCGGGTCGTTTTCTACAGCAGCAGTCATGTGGGGATCTGGTTTCACGCCCTTAGCACTAATAACATGGCCCATAAAGCGGCTACTGGAATCCGAAATGGCAACTTTGTGGTTTTATGGTTACTTGGGCTGAACGCAGCGCCTGTAGTACCATTCGCAGCCGGTCAATGTGCTCCGCAAAACTAGACGCGAAAATGATGACATCGTCGAGATGCACTAGGCACGCGTGACACTTGAGTCCAGAGAGAACGGTGTCCATCATTCGTTGGAAGGTTTCTGGCGCAGAACAAAGACCGATGGGAAGCACTTAGAATTCATAAAGGCTCTCAGGGGTGACGAACGCGGTTTTCTATCTATCCCTTTTGGCCACTTCTATCTGCCAGTAGCCATTTTTGAGGTCAAACGACGAGAAATATTTGGCGTTGCGTAAATGGTCTAATGCATCGTCCATGCGCGGGAGCGGGTATACGTTCCGTTTTGTCACCTGATTTACCTTCCGATAATAGACGGAGAAACGCAAGGTGCTGTCGTTTTTCCTCATGAACACTACAGGCCAAGCCCAGGTGCTGGTAGACGGCTGTACCACGTCGTCGGTAAGCATTTATTGCACCTGGCTTCGAATACCCATTGACAAAACAAGTATGGGTGTTGGGAAATCGGCTCGGTCTCCGCGTCAACCATATTGCGGTGTTTTGCTACTGGAGCGCGCCCAACTTTTAAAGACGTAGCAAAGCCTCCAGTAAAGTGGTAAAAAAGCTGTAGGAGTCCCCGACGCCAAACCACCGACAGATTGGGATTAATGTCCCCAGTTGATAGAGTGTCGGGTACATTACATCTGGCTGGCGACGGCGGCGCCAGAGTACAGATGTTCGCTGGCTTAATAAGGTCATCAACATACGCGATGGCGGTTCCTTTCGTAATGTGCTGAAACTCGATCAGAAAATTCGTAATTAAGAGTTTCGCACAACCCTCCCGCCAGCGAACAAGTCCTCTTGCAGCGCAGACCTTTTTCTCAAGAAGCAGGCTCACGTTTCTCTCTGCCATTACGTCGCGGTCACATGGTGAGTCGCCTACTACCAAGACCATAATGCTCTACCTTGCGGGGCCGTAACGCCAGTTGCTGTAATACGTAATGCGGGAATCAATGAGCCGTCGACGCTAGAATTCGGTATGGCTTGGCTCGGCGAAAACGTCACACGTGATTCCTGCAAAATATTTATCGAACCGCTATACTGTAAGCAGTCCAAGCCGAGTATATGACGTCTCGCGAAAAGTGAAGAACAACAAAGTTGCCAGCATAAACAAATCCGTCAATTGAAACTCGCGCAACGCATCTTCCAGCCGGGGTAATAAGGTGCCCACCAGCTGCGCGAATCTGAGGCTCAGTCCACTCGGTTAAACCTTTCTTCAATTTCTTGGCTAGCGCACTGCTCATAACTGAATAGTCCACTCCCGTTTCAACCAACGCAGGATGAGAAAATCGTCGATAGAAACCAGTATGTCCGAAGCTGTGCAACCAGGTTCACCGTTACGTGACTCCGTCTGATAGCCATTATCTTGTAAGAAGCGTGATGGAGGATGCTCGGCAGTCCGCTTGTCAGCGATCTCACCTCCACAGGTCGCTGTTCTAGCTTTCCCGACTGCTCTTGGAGCGGGGGCTCGGCAAGCATCCAGTTCGATATGTAGAGGGACGTAGACTCGGGGAACGATAGCGGGAAGAGGTAGTGACGCGGGACCCGTAGTGTGAGACATCTGGGGAATCCGTATGCGCCGACACCGTGCACGCGGATGGAAGCCACGAAGTCCGGCACTGCGTACGGACAGAACCTCAGCATGTGACTGGCCTCACCACAGCGGTAACAATGGGGCCAATGGTCAGGAGGACGCCAGACGTCAGTCTTCCGAAACCGTGCCTCACCTAGAAGAACAGGACGGCGCGGGCTTGGGTCAGCGTAGGAGTTTCTACTCTGGCTATGGAGAGTCGTGCCCACTATGGTACTTGTTTGGATGAGGCACATAGGTGTTCGCTCTTGCAGAATCGCACAGGGTATGCTGCTGAAGCACGGACGCGTACGTCGGCACACTCGGTGACGGTGGCTGCACACCAGGAGCAGACTGTTCCGGGACAACTTGCCTAACTTCCTCAAGAATGACCTCCGCGAGTGACGGAAACCTCGAGTATGATGATAGACCCTGTAGCTGAATGTGCCTCAGCTCTTCTCTGGCCGCAGATCCAACAAGCTTCATTAAGACATCACAAGACCCGTTCAAGCCGGAAGCATAGACGGTCGGTGACATGGCGGACACTTCACGGTATAGTACTGAGCGCTGTGTTGAAGTGTCTGTTCCATTTTGGCGGCCTCCGCTAGAAAATGTGATGTCATGGCAGGTGGATTGCGCACAAGCCGAGCAAATAGTTCTTGTTTCACCCCACGCATTAGGTGGCGAACTTTTTGTTCCTCAGACATATTTGGATCAGCACGTCTAAAAAGACGGATCATGTCCTCGTAGTACATCCCAACATTTTCGTTCGGGCTTGGCAGCGGTATCACAGTCCCGACTCCGCAAGCTCCTTTCGGTCGTTGGCGGTGTAGGTCACCAACATCTGGCGACGGAAGAGGACTCATGATGGTAGCGTCGTTTCGCACGTCCGCGCCGAATCTTGGAGAGCAGAGTACGCATTATGCAGCTTCCTTTGCTCATCCTAGTCTTTGTAGTTGGCGACCCCTTCGAATTGGCCCAGCCAGTCTTCACCGTCTTCATAAAGCTGGCCATGCAAGGGCGATGGCGTTCAAGATAAGAGGACGACGAACAGCGGTGAACGCTCGCCATTGGGCACAATGTTCGTGTTTGATCTATGCATGGCGGTCACAGGTAGCCGAGAATAAGGCCCAAACTCTGCAGACTGATCTCGGAGGCAGCGGCTGGAACTGCAGTGGACTGGTGTCAGACCCGTGGTGACTCTCGGTTGCTTTTAAGGGGTGCAGCTCAGCAAAAGGGGAATCGCACCTCGCACATCCACCAGAAAATGTAGCGAGTACGAAGGAGCAAACACTGATCGGATTAGTTATGCACACTACACTGAGATTCGTTCTTTTTTCTTCGATTCCGAATGGCACGCAGTAGTATTCCCTCAGCAGAAGACAAATAATTGGTATATATTACCGGTTTATAAAGTTGAAAGTAGATTTTTTTTCCACAGGAAAATAATTTCAACAATCCACAGACTCTGAATGTGAACATTAATTTGAACGATACATTCTAATACAATTTGTGTTCAGTTGAAAACATTCATTATATTGTAGGACAGGCATTCGGCCCTGAAATGTTCAGCACCTGACACTCAAGAAAAACAACGACGACAACCTTTAACGCTCGCTCCGACGCTCGAGCTTGAGGAAAAACAAGCTAGGACTTCTACGACTGATCGCTGCATGTTCCGTGTATTGTTTGCGGCGTAGCGCCCATTCCAAGGTCCCTTATTACAGTGGTGGAGATGACCACTATTCCCAACCAGTGAAGCACAGCAGGAGAGCAATGCTTACACTTTCTGCGCTGCCTGTCGATTGGCCCGTGTGGCTTTGAGGCTCCACGATAACGGCATTAAAGTCGTCTATCGCTCTGGCCGTAAGCTTGAAGATGCGGATGCCCTCGCACTTTCTCCCCTGCTGTCTGTATCTACTCCTCTTATATCCATCTTGCATCCCACCGACATGCTCTCCGATATTGCTTCCGAACAACACAAACATGCATGAACCGCTTCACTCCTGGATTTCTTATCTGGCCGATCGCCACGACCTACTTGCCGTGCTCTCAACGCCAGGCTAACTATTTCTCCATAAGAGACAGTTTGGTTACTGTAGGAATTACCTCCCGGAAGGTTGAAAGTGTCTGCTTGTTATTCCGAGCCACCTGCGCTTTGTAATATGCTCCAACTACAACGGCGATCCCCAATGTACGCACAGGCTTATTGAAAAGCTTCACTCGCCTGCTCCAGCGTTACTACTGGCATGGGATGTACCGTCATGTTCGCCGGTTCATCCAGTCCTGCCCTGAATATCAGTGATAAATACCACCTCGCCCGACCGCCGCTCCCATGCAGCCGCTAATCAGCCCAGCCCAACCCTTTGAGCGTGTAGCAGTTTACCTGTATGGCCCTCTTCCTAACACATCAATATGCAATTGCTGGATAATCGTTGCCATTGATCATCTCACATGCTACGCAAAATGTCGCCTTTGCCTTCTGATACGGCCCACGACATTACCTCCTCCATCCTCCATGATATCATTCTTCGCCACGGGCCTCCCAAAGAGTTGCTGAGTGACAGAGGTCCCGCCTTCCTCTCTGACGTTATCGGGGCTTTCCTTTGAGAATGCAAAATTGGTCACCGCACCACCACTGCGTACAACCACTGACAAATAACATGGTTACACGTTTCAACTCCACCATGGGCGACATGCTGGCAATGTATATTGATTCCCACAGCTCAAACAGGGGCCGCCTTCTTTCATTGGTCACCTTTGCTTATAGTTTTGCCACTGAAGCAACCACCGGATTCTATCCAAACTTCCTCCTGTACGGCCGTGAGCGCTCTTATACCATGGACTTATTTTCCCTACCGACCGGATACTTTCAAATTCACGAGTGTTTCACAAGCTGCAACTTCATCTGAAGAATGTCCTTGTCCAGTCATTCACTTCTCATGCCTAGCAGCTGCAAATAACCAGCCGAGATCAGTCTTCACTTCTTCCTGTTTACCATCCAGACTCTTTGATCTGGCTAAGGGTAGCTTTCTGCAGTCCGGAATTTCCTCAAACCTCATGGAGGACCAAGACCCATACTGTATTCTCAAGCAAACTTCCCCCTTGACTATTTCTGCGAACCTTTTACGCAGCCCACTGACCACCGTCGCCACAACATTAAAATAGTGCTCAGTACCAACCTGAAACCTTACTACGATCCTGCCACAGACATATTGCCATAAGCCGCAAGGATGATGCTTTTTTGCCCAGCGGAAGTTGTAGGGCACACATTCAATATAAAATATTCAGCGCCTGGAGCTCAATAAAGACAGCTCTTATAACCGCTAAACGTTCGCTCCGACGCTCGTGCTTGTGCGAAAAGTATCTATTGCGGCTACGACTGATCGCTGGATGTTCTTGGAATTGTTCGCGGCGTAGCACATTGTGCAAGATCCTTTGTTACATTAAAAATGCAATGTCAAAGATATTACCGCTGTAATATTCTTTTCTCAGTATGTCCACGGCGCTTTTAGAGAATAATGAAGATAGAGTTGCTATTCGCATTTAACTTACCATTAAGTAAGGGCCATTCCATTGGAAAGCCCCTTTACCATCTACCAGCAACACCTGGTTTATTTTGTATTGAGGGATTTTTATATCCCGCTATCGAACGACGCGCCCACTCCTCCAAATAATATGGTGCAATTGCGTATGAAATTTACACTATTCAGATTGTGATATATATTGCGACTTTTGCTGGGCTGCTAAAGTTGGTGTCTCAGGTCAAAGGATGCAATCATTTCTCGCAAATTGCTGACTTTATAGAAGACATGAACTCTTTCTTCGGAGAAATGAGCTGCGTAGGTCCGCCAATGGTGGGAGCATACTTTAGAAACAAATAAGAAAGTGACTTTCGGTAATACTGCCACATTGTAATGACAGTAATGTCACAAGCTAATAACAGAATAACAGAAGGAGTAACTGTGCCCTAAAATAAATGCAGCAGCTCTGCGTCGGGGCGAGCAGGAAAAACATTCCTGCTGGTCGTGAAAACACGATATGATCCATTGAACGCTTCCGGCTTCAATTTAATGTCGTCGAAGAAACATCGCAATAAAAAGGCACGCAGGCAGTCAAGGCAGCCAGGGCGCTTGTAGGCCAGGCAAGGCAAGACAAATCAGGCAAGCAGGTTTTTAGGCTAGGCAAGGTGAGGCAGGCCATGACAAGGGAAGGCCGGAAAGGCAGGCAGGGAGCGGAGGTTCTTTAAAACGCGGCAATCAAAGGGCTGATTTGTTGAGATAAAAGCAATACACGCCAGACCTGCCCAAATAGGAACACCTATTTTGTACATAAACCTTATACTAGACGAATAGCAACAAAGCATAAATAAGGGGATAGACAAGACCAATATGAACACAGACTCGTTGCATTCACCGGGCGCTAGAGGAGGGAAGTCAATGCGAATCCTCGTGATCGCGTGTGCTCGGAATGCAAGGAATGCCAGGTGTCACAGACGCTTGGGTGAGGCTAGCAGGCGGCTAGGCAGGTGCAGAGGCACGGCCAAGGCAAAGAGGCCTCATGTTGCCGGCAGGCGATAGAAACGTCAGATTTCGAATTGTGTCTATCCAGCGCACCCAACACGATGCCGAACGCATGTTGCAGCCTCGACCTCCAAACCATGAGAAAAACAGTAGCCGGAAACTCTCGGGCCTGGTAATCCGGGTCGTTGGCCAGATGGGAAGAGGTCAGCAGGGCCTCGCGGCCACTCCCAGGTCTGGTAACTGGGGCGTAGGCAAGGCGGGACGCGATCAGCAGGGAGCTCCGTGACCATCCTTCCAACGCTGCTCAGCCGTTCTTCTTCTAATGTATCACCGTGTTCTATTGCGAACGCACCCCATACATCCGTCGTCTTTCTCTCTTGTCTCTCATGCTGAGAGTTCTCCCTCCTGCCTGCCTGCCGGCAGGTAGGTTTTTCAATCTTGTCTTGTTTTATTAGAAGACATTAATGGGAGGTGAACACGTGGCATGCGTAGGTGAACGATGCCGAGCTGAAGCGCGAATTATTATTCTGAATTCCTATAATGTGTTTAAAAATTCAACAATGCAGCTGGCGCAACTGGAATCTTCCCTGAAGTGCAGTGCCGGGTTCATCTCAAACACAATATAAAAAATATTGTTTTGGTGCCATATTGCTTGACAAGTATAGCTGCCAAGCGGACAAAAATAATTGCGCCACAGATTTTGCTGCATGCTTCAGCACGGTATGCTAACACTATACACAATCAGCTAGTTTATCTGTCAAGCTACACGAAAGGAAATAAATATACATAACAGTTCTTGTGAACCAGGAAACATTGAACAAAAGCGAAAATGACAGGTAACTACTCAAAATCAAGTATTTATGCTTCTTCCACTGTACGCAGCAGGCGAAATAACTGTTCTTAATACCAAACGAAATGCCAGTGAAAACAGAATGATGTTCAAATATTGTCATTTCATATTTTTTGTTAATGTTTATAGCCTTTAATTACTTTTACTTTAATGCAGGACTCGGCCTCGATGATTTGCATGACTCTGACTCTAAAGGTAAGCATGTTTGAACGCTTTTAACATCCCTGTGTATTGAGTTGGATGCAGCCTCTGCCTAATTTTTCCTTTACTAAAATAATTTGTTGTCTAAAATGCCTCGATAGCCAAGCAAAGCACTTCTACCTAATCTCACCGAAAATGCGGCGGTGCCAAAATTTCGCAAATATCCTAACATGGCCTTTCGGCCCGCGCTGCGAACACACAGATCGCTATTAGTTTGCTTGAAGCAGTTGAAATGTGGATTTAATAGTTGATTGGAATGTCTAGTTCTGTCAGTAATTCGGGCACAGCAGGATCGGAATACCAGCAGCAGGGCACAGCTTCAGCGCGAGAGAGATGGACGCCGGAGACCAGCGATGGTGATGGCGATGCCGCAGCGTTGTTTCTTCTTCATCTTCTTTACATTTCCCCCGCGTTAAGAAGTCGCCATCCTGACGACTCACGGAGAAGAGACAACCAGAGGGTTGTAATACGGCGTGAGGCGGCTAACATGGACAACCTCACGGCCGCGGCGGCGGTGGTCGGAAGAAGGGGTGACTGGCTCGATGATGTAGTTAACAGGGGATGTGCGTTCCAAGATGCGATAAGGTCCGTGGTATTTCGTTTCTAGTTTGCTGGTGGCAGGAACGCATAGCCAAACGAAGCTGTCGGCCAGGAACGTCGGAGCAGGGGTATTGCTATCATGCTGATCTTTGCGATAGCCTTGAGTGTTGGAGGTAAACGTGCGAGCTAGCTGACGGCATTCCTCAGCCTTCTGTACAATATCGGACAAAGCACTGTACACAGAGGCATCTGGATGGTGTGGCAAAATTGTGTCCAGAGTATAAGATGGTTCATGGCCGTATAAGAGAAAGAAGGGCGAAAAACCAGTTGTTGCCTGGGTGGCAGTGTTGTACGCGAATGTTACGAATGGCAGTACCTGGTCCCAGTTGGAGCTCCCAGATTCAGATGCAACATACATTGCGAGCATGTCCCCAAGCGTACGGTTGAAACGCTCCGTGAGGCCGTTTGTTTGCGGGTTGTACGCGGTTGTAGCCCGATGTATCGATTTGCAAGACGACAGAAGCTCTTGGACTACTTCGGAAAGAAAGGCACGACCTCTATCCCCCAGTAGTTCGCGAGGGGCGCCGTGTCGAAGAATGAAGTGGTGCAGGAGAAAATGGGCTACCTCTCGGGCTGTCGCCGCGGGAAGTGCAGCAGTCTCCGCATAGCGGGTCGGGTGGTCGACGGCGAAGATGACCCATCGATTACCGCCGGCACTGCATGGTAGCGGAAAATAGAGGTCGATTCCCACACGATCAAACGGGCGAGCTGGACACGGTAAAGGCTGGAGAGGGCCAGCGGGGTGGCTAGAAATCTTGCGTTGTTGACAGGCGGTACAAGAGCGAATGTAACGACGTACGAAACTGTACATTCCGCGCCAGTAATTCAGTTCAGTTCAGGCGTTCAGTCGTGTCCGACTCTTCGTGACCCTATGGACCATGTCACGCGACGCTTTATGGTCTCTCACTATCTTCTTAACATCACGTAACTTCATCTGCAATGCCTCGAGAATGCCATCTAACCATCGCGTTCGCTGCCTACCCCTTCTCCGGCGACCCTCAACCTTTCCCAACATCAAATCTTTCTCCAGCGACTCCTCTCTTCTCACCAGATGACCAAAGTAGCTGAGCTTTAACTTTAGAATTTGACCCTCCAATGAGCAGTCAGGGTTTATGGTCGACAAATGCGACTGATTTGATCTTCTGGCAGTCCAAGGAACTCTTAAGAGTCTTCGCCAGCACCACAAGTCAAACGCGTCAATTCTTCGGCGGTCAGCCTTTTTCACAGTCCAACTCTCGCATCCATACATCACAACTGGAAAGACCATAGCACGGGTTATACGGATCTTGGTTGGTTTTCAGTACGCCGGCATGAGCGCATTGCGGGTCAGTGTGATGGTGGGCACAAGCCTCGGAGCGGAGGTGGCGCGGAATGACAAGAAGCCATTTTCTGCCATCTGAGTTGTAGTTCTTTCGGTAGAGCAGGCCGTCCCGAATGGTAAAATGGGAGGCCTGTCGGCGGAGTGCCCGAGGATGCATAGCCGCTGAAGTAGTGCCAAGGACATCCAGCTGGTTAGAAACCCAAGGATCTTGTCGTTGCTCGAAAGGCATATCCTCAATGGTGAGTGCTGACAAAGAGGCTTGAGGAGGGAATGATGAGTTAGGCGAAATCACCGGTGACCGAGAAAGAGCATCGGCGTCAGAGTGCTTGCGGCCAGAGCGGTGCACTACACGGATGTCGTATTCCTGAAGCCTGAGAGCCCAGCGCCCGAGACGGCCAGACGGATCCTTGAGAGACGCGAGCCAGCAGAGCGCGTGATGATCTCTAACTACATCGAAGGAGTGGCCATATAAGTAAGGGCGGAACTTCGTTATAGCCCACACGATTGCTAAGCACTCCTTTTCGGTAACGGAGTAGTTGGTCTCGGCTTTGGTAAGAGCACGGCTTGCGTAGGCGATAACGTATTCGGAGAAGCCAGGCTTGCGCTGGGCGAGGACGGCGCCAAGGCCGACACCGCTGGCATCGGTGTGAAGTTCTGTACGTGCAGTAGGGTCATAATGGCGAAGGATTGGCGGTGACGTCAGAACATTGCGCAGCGTCTCGAATGCATCATCGCAGGCTGGTGACAAAGAGGGGAGGTTAGGGGCGCCTTTCAAGAGCTGTGTAAGGGGGGCTATGATGGTCGCGAAATTACGAACAAAACGATGAAAGTACGAGCAGAGGCCCACGAAGCTTCGCAGTTGTTTCAAAGTGGTCGGTTTTGGAAAGTCAGCAACGCCGCAGAGTTTCTCAGGATCAGGCAGAACTCCATCTTTGCACACAATATGTCCGAGTATTGTGAGCTGGCGGGCACCGAAGCGGCACTTTTTGAGGTTCAGTTGAAGACCGGCGCGGGTTAGGCAGGTGAATCCGGGTCTAACCACAACCGCATTCTCAGCGAATGGTGGGAAAAGGTAGACCATCCTCACGGATATGAATCCACCGGGTTAACCAGACTGCGGTTGACACACCTTCCTCCCCTGTCTGTTTGGATTGTCATGGGAGTGAAAACCTGTAAAATCAACGTATGCAGTTTAACCTACCCCGCACCTCCACCAAGTGAAATGTGGATTTCATAGTTGATTGGAATGTCTAGCGCTGGCAGTAATTCGGGCACAGCAGGATCGGAATACCAGCCGCAGGGCACAGCTTCAGCGCAAGAGAGATGGGCGCCGGAGGCCAGCGATGGTGATGGCGATGCCGCAGCGTTGTTTCTTCTTCATCTTCTTTACACAGTCTTTATCCTTCATCTCTTGTTGTGACAAACAGCCAACGCTAAGGAGCGTCATACATAGCCTGCGCTTAGCAAATAATTGAAACAAACACACACTGACTTTGCTTTCAAATCAAATCTTTGGCACCCACATGTTACGGCTTCAATAGTTTAAGGGACACGCCATACCCGGTCGTAAGAACGAGGCAGTCTAGTCTGAATGATTGAAGCAAGCCGGGGCAAAATATACGACAACACACAGGTGGTCAACGAATCGTGAAATATGGTGAAGAAGTAATAGAAAAATATTGTGTGTGCGAGTGTCTTGGGCAGGGGGAGGGTGGTGTACGGGAAGAGGTCATTCGCATCGAAAGCGCTCCAAAGTGCAGAGAATGTAAAGATCCCTAGTTAAGAGACAAGAAAGCAGAAAACAAAAAGGGAAGCTGAAAGGAGAGAAGACCAGAAAACGACCAAATGAGGACGTTCTTGCGAAAATAGAAGTAATAAGTAGAGTAATAAAAATTTCCACGGGCACTAGCAGCTATACTTATGTATACTAATGCCGACGCGTTATACGCCCGCGGGGGAAACGTGCTAGAAACTTATTACCGTTTTTCCTACTAGATATTTTGTTTGGCGGGTGTGTTCTTGTGTTAGTTTAGGAATACAGTGATTCAAGCACTGATTCAAATCAAGCAATTCTTGATTTAGTGAATTCAAGCATTCACTAAAAATGGCGTCCTCTCAGTCGCCTATTGGTCTTTTGCTCAATAAATGATGTCATAGATTTTCCTTCAGATGTGCGATCGACGTCGTATGTTTTGTAAAACTCTAGGACATAACAACGCGGACAGCATTTTCTCGTAACGGGATTTGTGAGAATGCCACCATTAGCCATACGACACTAAATATTAGGATGAGCATTATGTGTGATTACTATGCTATTGCGCACTACGATTGGCAGCTGTGACTCAAGGCGTAGCAAGAAGCCTGGACGGGAGATGAATATTAACGGAAACTTGTCTCTGAAGAACATTGCTACTGTTTTATAAGACTGCACAACAGTAATTGATTAGAGTGCTCCCTGAACCCTTGTAATGCTTTTCTAGTTTTAGCTATTGGATTCGAGCAAAGAAAAACTTCTAGTTCAAGTTTTTAGGTCTGCAATCTTAAATATGATATCAATCCTATCCATATCTTGAGAATAATTGCCACAAAATGGAAGATGAAGAAAGGACAGCGAACATGACCGATGGCGATGGTAGGTGACATTTAATGAAAGATGGCTGATCTAGCGTGAGCGAGCCTGCCCACGCTAGTTCCCGCTTCTTCTTCATCGCCCGTAAAACTACTCGAGGCCAACAAGCGATCGTCCCGATCGGTGGCCGAAGAAGTCAATGTCGATCAAATTTATGACATGACAATGATGTGTGGGTTGATAAAGTTAGAAGAGAAAGAAAGTAACGGCTTGCCGCCATGATGACCGATGAAGCCTGGCCCAGGAAGCGTTTCTGCAATGGTCGTAGGGATTTGACGGCTGGGTCCCAGGGGCACATCAAACGGCACTGCGGGGGTGATGTCTTCACGTGTAGTCGGCGGGCTCTTCGTCTGACCGGCGCCTCGGGTCGGTTGTGTTCTTTAGTCGGGTCGGTCGTTCGCTGTCTTTTGATGTGTTCTCGAGTGCTCGTGGCGTATCGGGTCGATGGGGTCTTTACGTCGGGTTACTCTTCATTTTTCGTATCTTGTAGTCAGAGCTGGGGAGTGGACGGGTGGTGGAGAACGGCGATGACGCGTTGGTTCCGGTGGCTGGGGAACCACCAGGCGATGCATCATTCCAAGAACCCCCTGCCGACAACGCAATAAGACACAGGACGCTTCCAGGATCATCCGGGCTAGGATGATGAGTGATGCTAATGTCCCCCGCCACTCTATCAAAATGTTAGGGGGCGGCAAGCCTATGAAGGAGACGGAACATGACCGATGGCGATGGTATAAAACTTTTAATGAAAGATCGCTGACCTAGCGCGAGCGCGCCTGTTAACGTCAATGCCCCGTTCTTCTCCATCGCCCGTAACAATATCAAGGAGAGTGCAGATGTTTGTGTCGCGCACATCGAAATCAGAGCAAAGGACCTTACCGTTTGCTGAGACGTTATAATTTTTCCCTCAACCTCTTAATGGCTGCCGTTGAGAAGAAAAATTAGTCGGAATAGCAGCTAAGCAAATGTCCTTTGTACTAGTTAGGAAGGTAAATAAATTAAGTTCCTAAAATACAGTGCCAGGTACTGCTACTCTCGCAGACGCACCGGCGCCTGAGCCAACACATAGGAGGCGGGCGGTTAGTTGTAGTACTGCCAATTTTTTATGCGCTTCTTCTTTCTTGTCGATCTGCGTTTAAACGAGGAAGCGTCAGCGCAACGACGCGGTCACTATCTCCCAGGGCAATGTCGATTGTTTACTGCGAGGTAGTCTGGTTCTGCGTGTACATGTTTTTGAAGGGGGCGTCATCTTGGGATAAATTTCTATATTTGAAATGCGCTTCCGTTCATCCATATGCTGCTGCGGATGTAATATATATAAAAAGCTTCGGCAATTTATGATCTAGAAAAGTTTATAACAAAAGAAGATAATGTGGCTTGACATGTAATAAGGCGGAAGCACGCATTTGTAATTTTGTGCATGATCCAGGCCTCGTGAGACGTTGCCAATAATAACAGCAGTAAAGCAGAAAGAAATGCAAAAAAGCAAACTGGTTATCTGAAGAGGCTTTGCAAATAGCTGAGGAAAGGAGGATGGAAAAAGGTATGGGGGAAAGAGAAAGATACAAGGTTCTCAATGCGGATTTTCAGAAAATAGCAAGGAGAGATAAGAATGCCTTCCTGAACATACAGTGTCAAGAAGTTGAGGACAACAGCCAATTAAGGAACACAAGACCTCTGTATAAGACAATCAAAGATATCAAAGGAACCTTCTGTGCTAAGCTGGGAGTGATAAAGGACAAACGAGGCAAGGACCTCACTGAAGCCTCAGAGATAAAGAAGAGGTGGCAAGGAATACACAGAAGAACTGCACAAGAGGACCCGGATGTGCAAACCCAACATAGGACGGTTGTGATTACTGATCTCGAGCCGGGCATCCTGAAGAGTGAAGTTGAATGGGCCTTAGCTAGCCTTGCTAAGAACAAAGCTAGCGGAATTGATGGTATTCCAGCTGAGTTGCTTCAAAAACTCAACCACGACGCTGTTAACACACTGCATACATTATGTAAAAATATTTGGACAACCCTGCAGTGGCCACAGGATTGGAGGAGGTCAGTTTACATCCCCATTCCAAAGAAAGGCAGTGCCAAAGATTGTTCCAACTACCGCACGATCGCGCTTATTTCGCATGCTAGCAAGGTGATGTTAAAAATCCTGCAAGGTAGGCTGCAGCAGTATGTGGATCGGGAGCTTCCGGACGTGCACGCTGGGTTTCGCAAGGGCAGAGGAACTAGAGACCAAATTGCCAACCTTCGCTGGATCATGGAAAAAGCAAGAGAGTTCCAGAAACCCATTTACTTCTGCTTTATTGATTATGCGAAAGCGTTTGACTGCGTAGATCACAGCAGATTGTGGCAAGCTCTCTAAAAGATGGGAGTTCCAATTCACCTCATCTGTCTCCTCAGGAACCTTTATGAAGGGCAAGAGGCCACAGTCAGAACTGGGCATGGTCTTACTGATTGGTTTCCGATTGAGAAAGGGGTGAGGCAAGGCTGCATACTGTCACCCTGCCTATTTAACCTATATGCAGAGTGCCTCATGAGGAAGGCCGGTCTGGACGAGTCTTCAGCTTGATTGAAGATTGCTGGAAAACGTATCAACAACCTTAGATATGCGGATGATACCACTTTAATGGCAGAAAGTGAAGTGGAATTCAAGACACTTCTGATGCGCGTACAAGAAGAGAGTGAGAAGTTTGGGCTTAAACTGAACTTTAAAAAGATGAAGATCATGGCGTCTTGCCCTATCAAGTCCTGGAGCATCAATGGACAAAAAGTGGAAGCTGTGACAGATTTTCTGTTCTTGGGCGCCAAGATTACCTCGGAAGGAGACTGCAGCCATGAAATTAGGAGACGCCTGCTTCTGGGAAAGAGAGCAATGGTTAGCCTTGACCGCCTAGTAAAGAGCAGAGACATTAGTCTGCCAACCAAGATCCGTATAACCCGTGCTATGGTCTTTCCAGTTGTGATGTATGGATGCGAGAGTTGGACTGTGAAAAAGGCTGACCGCCGAAGAATTGACGCGTTTGAATTGTGGTGCTGGCGAAGACTCTTAAGAGTTCCTTGGACTGCCAGAAGATCAAATCAGTCGATATTGTCAACCATAAACCCTGACTGCTCATTGGAGGGTCAAATTCTAAAGTTAAAGCTCAGCTACTTTGGTCATCTGATGAGAAAAGAGGAGTCGCTGGAGAAAGATTTGATGTTGGGAAAGGTTGAGGGTCGCCGGAGAAGGGGTAGGCAGCGAACGCGATGGTTAGATGGCATTCTCGAGGCATTGCAGATGAAGCTATGTGATGTTAAGAAGATAGTGAGAGACCGGAAAGCGTGGCTTGACATGGTCCATAGGGTCACGAAGAGTCGGACACGACTGAACGCCTGAACTGATTATCTCAGAGGCGTTTCTTTAGCAACAGGCAATGGGAAAGCGTTCTCCAATCAAGGATGAACTGCCGAGACTGAACTGCCGTTCTCAAAAAGCTAATAGCAGATAACGTATGTAAGGAGTTGACCTTGAAAATCAGAGGTTTTGTTTTCCAGTGGTGAATTTAATTTCGTGAAACAGGCGGATGGATGCAATCTCGCAAACTTTATTGATAATTTGTTCAAAATAATCTCTTCCAAATTGATTCAAATTCTGATAGCGTGCTCCTTTTGGTTCCAGATTGGAGTTGAAAAATTGTTCTTTGTTTCCTGGAGTGCTGTCTCTGTCACCCTATTGCGATAATAGTCTGTGCAGGCGTCATAGCGTATTTACACCACATATTTTCTTCAATATAACGAATGCTTTTTAAAATAAGTAATTGTAATAATTAGCCAGTTTTTGTGAATTTAATTTTTTAGTTTTTGAAAATTCTACAACCACTAATAACAAGCCTTTTGGTGCAGAACATGGCCCTGAGAATAACACCGAAGCTGGCTCTGGAGGTACGCATGCTTGCATGCTTGCAATGTGACAGTTCAGTGTTTGACACATCAATAGCAACATTTTCCGCTTCCTTAGTACTGCGCGCTAATTATGTCTTCACATAAAAGAATAATCTCTGTAACTACTTCTAGGAACACTAGAGGGGCACTAAGCTTTACGTAATGATTCACAGGTGTGTTTCTGACGCGCATTTGGGGACGTATAAAATACTTTTTTTTTCTACTTGCTGAGGTCTAGAGTCTTCATCACTGCGTTTTTCCTTTAAACTGTAAATTAGGGGTAGGCGTCGTTGCTTACGATCAGAAATAATTGTCGCAACAAGTATTAAAGGACCGTTGCTATTAAAGGAGCAAAAGACACACCTGTGATTCCCATTTCATGCAACCACATGCTATGTTGCCATTCGTATTACAAACCCTGGCCTATCGGCCGTGCTGTTTAGGCCGTCCAACGTCGAAGACCGAAGCAGGCAGGAGAGCGACTATAGTGATCTCATTTACGTTGATCTCAGGTCAAATAAAAAACAAAAAACAAAATAGAAACTCTGAAAAAGATAACCGGCAAAACCGGCGGAGTCGCCTACAGAGGAAGGTTGTATGGGTCCGTCCTGAAACCGAATTTACATTAAATACCAGAAAGAAAAGAACGAGCGTATAAGGAGCATTGCGGCGTAATTCTGTCTTCTCAACGGCTGGGTCCCGCAACTTCCTTCTCCTCACTGGTTTCCTCTCAGGGGGTAAATGACGATAGTTGCCGAAAGATGTCTCTGAACGCATGGCCACCAGTTCATCATCATCATCATCATCATCATCAGGTAACATACACTCAATGAAGGCAGGCAATGATTACGATGAAGGTGATTAGTGTTACCATTGTCATGCCATCACCTCGTTGATCTGTTCATGGCTGGTTTTGCTGCTATTAAAAAATAAAAGCAGTACATATTGTAACCTAAAGGGAAACACTCCCCAGGAATGAGCTTGGTAGCTTTTTATAGTGGCGGTGAAAAAAATAAAAAAAAATGAAAGAAAAAAGTTATTACAGGATTTGAACAGATGTTTTATGCGCTGAGTGCTAGTGTAAGTAGTATGAATCCATAGCGCCGTTGAAGCAACGATTACGGCAAGCTGTAAACCAGCTATTATTCATTTTTACAATATTTCCGCAATCTGTCGCCAGGTGACGCTGCTCAGAGGATCCTACCGTTGAGGGAACGGAATCACGCAGCATTGCGAAGAGGTGGCGTGTGCAGGCTCTCGCAAGCAAATTTAGCTGGCTTTCGACACTCGTTCTTAGGCAACAATACCTTGCTGATGGCAATAAAAATATGTCCGTGGTGCATTGCTTGTTCTGTAGTTTGTTTAGAAAGCTACACTAGGATAGCAGAAGCCAGTTTTGTTCGTACCTATTATAGCTACAGGTACGCATGCACCGTAAATCTGGCATCGAGCTGCACCGTTCTGCGACTGCGCCGACTCGTGACATCACGCGCCTTATTATGCAGCCTCACTTCGCATGCTCAAGCCACTGGCGGGTACCGCGAGCTGGGCATAGTCTCCTTACACGATTCTGGCTCCGTACCATTACGTGCCTAACTGGGCAGCGGTGCATATAAGCCTGAGTGTGTGCTCTTGAGCTGCGCAGTCTCCTTATATGCATCCGAGTCCTTACCAACACGTGACTAACTGCGCAACGGCGCATACAAACGCCAGTGTGCGCTTGGAAGCCAGATGCGCCCTGGCCAGGTAAATATTCAGATATCAGAACTATCAGAAAATTTAACTGTAAGTGTGTAGTCAGAGAGCATGCACGAACGTTACAATTAGTTGTGTCTACGCAGAAAACTAAAATATGCCCCTTTCGCCGTTAAACTCGACGTTTATCGCACATTCGTTCACCCTGTCATATGAACGCAGCAATCGTGTTCAACCTGTGCTGTGAAAAAGATATTGCCGTGCTGGAGTGCATACTATGACTCGTCTCCAGATTTATTTCGGACTCTTACGTCATCAGTAACTCCAAATACGTAATTCCAAGCCACACCAAGCAGGACTAGTATTTTCTTGCATTTGCTCTATCATGAGAAAATTGGTTTGCCAAAAGACAAATGTTGCCTTCTCCCACCTTAAAATTTCGCCTCGCATCGACCATATTAAAGTCATATGGTCGTTTCATGCAAGAACTGAATTCTTAAAAAAAAAAATCTTTTTTCCCCAATCCATCGCGCAAAGAAATTATCTCCATGCCATACGTAAAGCTCACTTATGTTGTCACCCGTAACTTCTCTATAAAGAAGCTGTTTCTGCAACCCTCCTGCTTGGGCAGCGACGGTGTCTGTGGTTTTGTGAAATTAATGAAATAAAATATCCTCAGCAATACGGCAGGTGGAAATTTCGGCTTGGTTTGGTTTTGGGGGGTTTAACGTCCAAATGTGACTCAAGCTTTGAGAGAAGCCTTAGTAGAGGGGCTATAGAAATTTTTATCCCCTGCGTTGGCCGCATAATACAGCACATCGCACAGTACATCACACCGCACACAAGCGCCTTGCGTTTTGTCTCTGTTAAAAAGCAGCAGCTGCGGCCGGGATTCCATCCCGTCCTCTTGGGCAAAGTAGTTGAGCGCCCTAACCACAGCAGCACCAATGCTGGGAATGGAAGCTTTCGTTAAATGCCATATTTAAGAAATTGGAAAAAAAATATTCTTAAACGTATAATAATGCCAAATGTTTGTTTCAGTAGCATTGTTTAAAGGCCGCCAAAAAATGAAGCACAAATGCCATTATCTGCAGAAACATCAGCGCTTTGGCATCATTCACAATTAACTAGTTTTTCTCTTCCTCACTGAGTTAAACAAAAAGCAAAGTGTTTTTTTTTTGTACAAATTTCGCACACTGTAAACATATCTTTTACGGTGCAGTATTGGGCATTGAGGACCGCCCAGACGCAACTACTGAAGGTAAGCACGTTTGCTGATTCAATGCAACCTTTCAAAACGTTTGGCGCACTCTTTGCCGCGTTTTGTACTTTACTGTACTTTACCTTTGTTCTTTGTACTTTACCGCAGTCGTGGCCTAGTGGTTAGGGCGTCCGTCTCGGCTGCGGGAGGTGGTTCGTTCGAAACCCGCCGCCGGACACCCACCGGTAAAAATGGGTACAAGCGTCCCCCGGCCTGGCGCCCGGCTCTCACAGGGGTGTGCGCTTGGAAGAGGCTCCGCAAACCCCGCTGCGCTCCTTCTGGGGCAAAATAGTTTCGAACATTCAGCCTGCAAAGGTGGTTCGAGTTACCGTGTTTCACGGGGTTCAAAACTGAAAACGAGTCGTGTCCTGCACACGCGAAAACTCAGAAAATGCCTTGTTTCAAGTGCGAAACGCTTTAAGCCAGCGTGTCGAAAGACGTAAAGGTTCACTGTCACTGATGAAGTTCACTTCTCAGAGATCACTGCAGTCCCACGGCAAGTCCGGATTTCCGGCCTGTCTGACTTTGCGAGACTAATGATCTATTTTTGTGCCTCCACCGACCACTGAAAACGTGTTATTTTATTTATTTTCTTAGTCTGATAAGTGTTTCTCAACTGTTCAATTTGTGCTGTGTCACAGGCGTTCGGATTCACAGTTGGCTGTCGTTGTATTTGATGGTCTGCCTTCTTCCTCATCAATTTGTTCCCTAAAAACCCAAATGAAAGTTTCGTCTGAAATCTCAAGTTCGAGGAGTAATTTCCTAGCAAACCTAAAGCGACTTTCCTATGAAAAAAATAACCCTTTCTTTAATCAATTTTCCCCGCTTATTTTATGGCGTCATTCAATTTACTCAGACCATGTACGGACCAGTCGGTTGAAACCTGTACAGTGCCAACGATGGCAACATGAACAGTACTGCTGCACAGTGCAGTAGTGATCTCCGACTGCCCAGAGCCAACAAAGAAACCATTTTGCAGATTGTTGCGTGGGAAGTAACCTCATAGACGCATTGTCCATGCAGTAAGATACAGGAGTGCCGCCTCCACTGTTGGGAAAGGCGAATTTTTGCGACATCAAAGAATGCTTTGTGGTGATTCCGATATATGGGGTTCAGATTTGTCATCGACTTCATCGACTAGGGAGGGTGCCTGGATGCGCGCGACTCCCTCCGCCTAGCGCGCATAGATGCACCCCCTGATCGACGCTGGCGTAGCGTTCCGCCGCTGGTCCTCTGCTGTGGCGGTTCCGTGGCGCTGCGTCCGTCGTCTCCTTGGTGTCATGCATCAACGGGGGCATATAACTATGAAAATGGCGTTCCTCATTTCGGTAGTAAACATGTACTGGTGTATCGTCCTTTGCCGGCGTCACCGCTCGCATGCAGCCCTTGCAACCACGTTTGTCGTTTGCTTCATACAGCTTGCCTGCGGCGCCCCGCTGGCGACATCATGTATGTGCAAGTTCCCATGCATACAACGCGTTTCACTTTCTCTGTCTTTTCTCTTGCACTCTATGGAGAGCTGTCCGGTAAGTTGTATTCCTAGTATTAGATTGCAAGCAACGCACGGTTTTTTTTTTCTTTTACGATACCGTGATTCACAACTAACGACAAAACTTCATCACTTACCTTGTGGTTTATATAGGTTTATATACATGAGCATTGAAATAACGGTGCACAGTATCTGCCTCCCACCCGTCTTCACGTCGTACGCCGCACCGCCTCTATACTGGTGATCTCGTGGAATGGCTTGTCGTCTGTATGTTCCTTTAAATTCATGCTCTCGGGTACACGCAGGCGACAAAAAATGAAAAAGCACTGAAGAATGTGCATTGAAGTAATCCGAAAACACGGATGCTGCTTTTGGTTGCTGCCGTTGCTTCTATATGCTTAATTCACTTCACGTTTACCAATTTTTGTCTTCGGTACTTTCAGTCTGCGCACCAATCCCTTCCTATGCCATTTATCAGCTTTACCGGCGGTTGCGAGACGTCCCATCCTCTATGTCACATTAATTCACTTCTTGTTTATTCATCTTCGCATTTAGTACTTCCAAATTGTGCGCTAATTCCTTCCTATGCCCTTTTTCGTCTCATTTCAGGCTGCGTGACGTCTCATCTTTGATGTCTGTCTGATTGACTGACTTAATTAACTATTTTAGTCCTTGGTACATTGAATTGGCGCGCCAATTCCTTCCTATGCCCTTTTATGGCTCGACTTCAGGTTGCGTGACGTCAGCCTAATTGACTTATTTGTTTGACTGTTTAGAATTTCTTACATATGTGCGCTACCCTAATTGGCTGACTTAACTATTTTAGTATTTGATGCAATCTAATGTGGCGCCAAGCCATTGGCTAATGAGACCATTTTCTTCTCTACTTTTATATTTTTCCCTGTGAATTATGACCTGATTACTTATTGGCATCATTATTTTTCGGACACAACATTACGTCACCCTCTATCGATTGACACCACTCATTAACCTTTACCGGACTGGGCCTCAAGAGCTCTCCTAGCCACGCTACTGCCCATGTATATCGGCTGGTGACGATCACGGTCGTGGCGCTGTTTTTATATATAAAGAGCATTACTCCACAAACACACAACATGGGTTAAAAACGAGGCGATTTCGGGTTGCGTGATCCATTAAAAATCAGGCTTGTGCAGCAAAACTTCCATTCTCAGAAGCTACTCCTACACTTGGGCTTGTGTCGTGAAAACATCAATAACACTCGCAACGGCTTCTCGAAAATACTGTCATATTTTCCTTGCATCAATGTCTGCATACCTGAAAGCCATTCTAGATCGCCAGATACTGTGCAGGTCCAATGACATGATTATGTCCAGCGGTAGCCCATCACCATTTTCAATTGGAAGAAATAAAATTCCGAATACATCCTAGGGTAGGTGTTTTTTAATTGTTCGTTATGGAATATCCAAGTAGATAAAGGCTTCCAAACAGTCTAAGAAAACGTGTTCGATAGTTTCCGGCTTGCAGCATATGAAGCAGGGATTTTCCCAAGGTACAAAAAACTTCATTTCTAAGTAATGTTCTTTATTCGAAAGTCTGAGTATAAAGTTAGCAATAAAGAAAAAAACGGGCGTGTCGCAGTTAGTTAAAGCGCTAGGGAGGAGATCAAAGGGAGAGAGGTTCGATTCGCGGTTGAGGAGGAGTCGCACACCTCTTAAGCGTTGCAGGGCAACACTGGCAGAGCATGGCGAGGGGGGGGGGGGGGCGCCCCGGATTCCTTTTTGTTAAACATGGTATTTATTGCCTGAAACAATATGCTATGTGCATCGAATATGTACAAATTATTTAGAAAAGAGTATGAAATCAACGCGATACACAATATGATACACCAAGTGAAGGTCCTAATACGAGGCAGTGTAGAGCACATCAATAAAAGTGGTTGCGACCGCGGTTCCATGTCAGTCTGTGCACGCAATTCTCTTTAATGAAGAATCATCCTGCAGAAGTGATATTTTGTAGAAACATCAGATTCACAATTTCTGTCTATCATGCTCGTTTTCCATAGGCTGTGTAACCCAGTTAGAAAGAACATGTTTAAAGGCTTACCAACAAATCACAATGCAGTGACATATGTAGAGAATGCGGTGTCAAATCAAGTATTTTTTTTCAATGTGCACTGCAAAATATCCCAGAACAATATTGCATTTTCGCAATCAATGAAACCATGCTCAATGGTGTCCGGAGAGTAAGACGGTAAGTTACTGTAGTTACGAAAATGCCCTTTTTCACTATCGTACAAGGCGAGGGCGGCATTATTCGTACTCATTTCAATACATAATGTCGCAGTAAACTAAACTACACAGAATGGTACATGGGTGGAGGAAAGAGCATAGAAATTAATTTTTTGTAGACATGCTTCCGCGATACAGAAAACAGGAACTCTGGAAAGAAACGAACAAGTAGGAATCAAGCAGATAAATGCACCTCATCCATTACCCCCCATAAGCACGCACGATCAGAAACAATAGAAGACACAATAGGGTTAGGTAAAAGATGAAGTATAGTAACTTTCGAAAATGTAGGTACTATCGGATGGAAAGCGTCACGGAAAAACATCAAACGCGAAACTATCTGTCGCACATGCAGGTGAATTAAAACAAGGCCGCCGGCGCTAATAGGTCGGAAAAGTTATCACCCCACATTGATTAAGAATATCAATTCCACAAAAAAGTAGCGAATATTTCGTGGAAAGGCTGGATATAAACATTTTGCAAAGTGAATATCTTGCAATACGTAATACTTTATAGCGGCTATAGTAACAGATTACAGGTGGTCGCTCTGCCAAAAATAGAGAGGGAATGGAGAATAAAAGTCTGAGTGTAGCATTGAATAGTTGGTACATGGTCTTGCCAGTAAGGCGTGCTATTCTTATAGGCACTCAAAGGGACTCCACAGTACATGGGTGGCCTAGACCTACACGACAGACTAGCATTTTAAGCAGGAAAAGATCCCCACATTCCAAATCAGAGCCCGTAACACTTAGATCGGTTGATTCGAACACCGGATAGTGCACCGAAGTCCTCCGTTAAACGAAATAGGTACCTCATCAATGCTTGGTTTGCCAGCGAAGAAAAATGCGAGGTCATATGCCAAAACTAAAACCTTCAATTCGTGACCCACAATAAGAAAACCACTATCTGCTGTGCTCTTTATGACGCTTATTGAAAGCGGCTCCAATTATACAGCGAAGAAAAGCGGGGACAGTGGGCATCCTTGTTTAACAGCGGACTCGATATGGGCAGATTGTGATAG
This sequence comes from Amblyomma maculatum, assembly GCF_055883805.1. Taxonomy (NCBI): domain Eukaryota; kingdom Metazoa; phylum Arthropoda; class Arachnida; order Ixodida; family Ixodidae; genus Amblyomma; species Amblyomma maculatum. Next base: position 77,778,676 of record NC_139346.1, read on the forward strand.
CCAGCCATCTACAATCAGAAGGGAAATTGTTTGGACGTGTTTGTTCACCGTCCACAAAGCAAAGCGCAAAAAAACCACAAAGGCCGAGGTGGGGACAGGACAAGCGCTACTTTCAACATATGTTTATTGCGATGTGGGAGCATATATATATATATATATATATATATATATATATATATATATATATATATATATATATATATATATATATATATATATATATATATTGTCACAGTAGCCAGTGAAACTGGTTCAGCAGGTTTACTTACAACTAAGCAAAGACTAAAGACTAAAGAAGAAGACGTGTCGCTGAGCACCGTGGCTACATCGTGTCCAGTAAGATTTCGAACTACGTCTGCAGTCCGCGCCCACACAGCGGCCATCAAACTCTTGAAGAAGAGCATAAAGGCCAAACAACCCGTGCGTGGCAAGAAGAGCATCAAGGACACAGCCCTCCGGGTAGACGCTGCAGAATGCCGACGCGGCCATGCTGCTAGGCCTACTGGGACTCCGCGGAGCCGCAGCTCTGATAATATGGCAAGAATGGGGACGCCAATGGACCCTCCGGTAGTCGCTGTGACTTCTGCAAGCACAACGGCAGGCTGCGGTAACGAGCCTTTACCTGGAGCTAGCACTTGGCCACAGAGCAACGTAGACATTACTTCGAATACGAGGACAACGCTCGGGCCGCTACCCGAGCTAAACGATACACATCAGGCTATGGATGTGCAACAGGAAGTCGTCACTGACGCTTCTCAACGGACACCCCGGCTGGTCAAACTACCTGGGCCACCAGTCAACACACCACCGGCAAAGAAGGTAAGGGCCGCCCCTGATAAGCTAGCATCCGCTTATCCAACACCAGCCTTGCAGAAATCCTTTAGAGTGCATATCAGACCTACAGTGCAGTTTGATATCACTAAGATACCCACCAGAACAATGCAGAGAGTAATAGATGCAGCGCTTGGTACCACAGGTTACCAGGGGTTTGTAAGCCACAGGGCATCTAATACTGTCACAGTACATTTAGCCACCATTGAGGATGCACGCAAAATGACCACAGTAACACAGATTCCAATCACGACAGAGGAGTATCTTCCTGTCCAGACGTATTTTGCGTCAGGTCCAAATACTCAGCGATGTGTCCTCTATGACCTAGACCTACAAGATTCCCCGGAGACGGTGGCCAGAGACCTAATATCAGGAACACATACTGTGTTAGCCGCACGTCGTATGGGGAACAGTGGCACTTTTCTCATCACATTACAGGGACCAGATACTCTTCCGGACAGATTTTACTACAATGGCCGCATAGTGCGACCCAAAACGTACAAACCTAGACCGGTTCACTGTTACAGGTGCTACAGAGAAGGTCATATGCAGAAATTTTGTCCATATGGAGTTAACCCCGAATACATAACTGAATCTGGAGAAGCGAAATTCAAATGCGGCCTATGCAAATCTGATGATCACGATATCACTTCATCTCAGTGTCCGACAAAAAAGCGAAAGCTCGAGTTAGCAAGGGCTGGACGACATAAACAATATGCACCGTTAATGGTTAAAAACGGATTTGCAACTCTGGCCGAAGAGCTGTTTGATGACCCGCTAGAAGAAGAAGAGCCTGTTGAGGTGGTTGCACAGAACAGTGCATCTTTTGCTTCTACGCTAAAACATGGACGACGCACAAAACGGAGCACAGTGGCATTCACTACTGATGATTTTCCGGACCTTAAAGACTGCACAAGCCAGCAGGATGCAATAGAAAAAGAAATTGCGATGCTTTCAGCACAAATTGCACAGCTGCGACAAAAGAAAGCACATATAGCGCAACGACGAAAGGAGAGCTCAGAAAAACAGAAAGAAACGCTTGCAGGCAGTACGACAGCAAGGTTAGTGGATGCTCCGAATTGTAAACCTGCCGATAACATACCTATTTCGAAGGCGGTACTGGACACGCTTACGCAACTGACACACCTCATTCAGAGCAGCTTACATCATGGATAGAAGTAGCCGAAACAAGTGGCAACAGATTACACAATGGAACTGCAGAGGGCTCTGTAATAAAGTTGGGGAAATAAATACAAAATTATTGTACGGTAAGCTACAATCATGGGCGTTCTTGATACAGGAGCACAATAGGTTATATTCAATAACAGGATATATAGGGTACCATTGTCCTTCTATCCCTGATAAACGAGCAAGAGCAGAGGCCGAAACACCAGGAAAAGCTGCCGTTTACATTAGGGCCAACATTCCCCAAACGCCACTTGACTTGAGCAAGTGGTGCAACACTCAGCAGGAAGTAGTTGCTGTACTCACGCGTCCGAACAAAACGCCCCTTATATTAGTGTCCATGTACGCTAGGCCAAGAAACACAGTGCTTAATCTTGGATGGGTTAAGCATATTCGCCATTCATACCCTGGAATTGCGATACTAATCGGTGGAGATTTTAACGCTCCGCACACCGTATGGGGATATGATTATGATTCTAAAAGGGGTGATCAAGTTCATACTGCCTTCACAGAAATGGAATTTACACTGCTAAATCATCCAGGAGTCGCAACACTACCTGCAACACAAACACGCTCACCAGACTTGACGTGGTGGAAGGGTCCTGGTGCACCACTATGGCAGGTGGAATTAGATGCGTGGGGTAGTGATCATGTCCCCATTGGTATTGGTCTTAATTTGGGACATATGAAGAAAATTCGAAAGAAAGCCTCTGTTACACATTGGGATGGTGTACGGCAGGATACTCGAACGCATTCAGTTAGCCCGAATACTCTCGTTACTACCCTTCAAACGGTACTCAAGGATCACACCATTACAACTACAGTGAACGAAGATCAGCCAACTCCCGACCTGCACCTACTAAAACTTTGGGCACGCCGAAAGCGGGCCGAGATACAGGCTGGTCGCCATCCTGAAGACGTGCAAAGAAGAATTGAGGTAAACAGAGTGACGGCACAGGCACGCCGATATGAAAAACAGCTGGCTCATAGGAGATGGGATGAGTGGTGCAGTCGTTTGGGCTCAGGAACGAATAACAAGGCCCTCTGGAGGACTTTCCATGGCATGGAAAAGAGGCGGCAGGTTAAAGATCATGCAGAAAGTATTAGACTCGCATTACAGCTTACACCAGAAGAGTTTGCAGATCAGGCTGCTGCCCTTTTCTTCCCGAACCACGCACATTATCCGGCGCCTTCACCGACAGTGGATGCGGTTGATAAAACAGGAATAACATTACCATTTACCAAATTGGAGTTATTGGCTGCTATAGAAGAAGCGAATGGTAAAACTGCGCCTGGACATGACGATATTCCTTATGAAGTATTCAAGAATTTAGAAGGAGCCGCAGTTGACGGCTTGTTGGATGTGGTAAATGAGGTATGGCAAGGAGGAGACATTCCACTCGGCTGGAAACACTCGGTGGTGGTAACAATACCAAAGGCTGGGAAACCTCCCACAAGTCTAGAATCATTGCGGCCTATCTCGCTAACACCCACAATTTGCAAAATCTATGAAAAGATGATAGCCACCCGCCTGTCATGGTGGTTGGAAAGTAATAAAAAATACCATGCTCGACAAATTGGGTTCCGAACAAACCTTGGGACAGAAAATGGACTGGCTGTGCTCGCTGAAGAGGTCATACACGTGTCGCCTTATAGCCACCTAGTGCGCACTGTAGTGGCTACCGACATGGCGAAGGCATACGACAACGTGTTACATGCCAAGATTCTTAGCAACATGGAATGTATGGGCATTCCCTTGCAGGTCATAAAAGCAGTACATAATCTGCTTAAGGACAGGACGTTTTCTATCCGGATAAACGGAAAACAAATTGGCAATTACACCTCGAACAGAGGCGTGCCACAAGGGTCAGTGTTAGCACCTTTATTATTTAATATCGCACTGATCCCATTGGCGTGGAAATTAGCTAAAATACCAGAAGTGGGGTTCATGATATACGCAGATGATGTCACGATTTGGTCTGTTCATAAACAAATTGACAGACAGATTCGGCATCGGCAAGAGGCTTTAAATACCATAGATGAGTACGTGCAAAGAGCAGGCCTGGAATTATCACCTCAAAAGTCCAGTTACATTCATGTTGCCAACAAGAATGGAAGAAAACAATTGGCAACGCAAAGAGTCTCCCTAAAGATTGGAAATCAGGCACTGGAAGAGGTGGACGAGTTGAGAGTTCTTGGCCTAGAAATTCACAAATCCGGCAAAGGAACACAATGGCTTCATAAAGTGAAAAAAGTAGCTGCGACTTCCTTAAACTTGATAAAACGCATTTCGTCTAGGGGAGGAGGAGCTCGAGCGGACATGGCAAGACGTCTTGTACAATCAGTGTTACAGCCGAGGATACTATACCAGGCCCAATTCCAAAGACTCACGAGGCGGCAATGGGCAAAATTGGAAACAATAAATAGAAACGCAATGCGCACTATCACGGCCTTACCAAAACTTACCCCTATCCCTATTCTCCAAGAGTTTGCACAGATAAATACGTTAACAGAATTAATTGAGCAACGAGAGGCAACAAGGGATATGAAGCGAAAGTACGTTACGCCCATAGCATCCTTGTACAACGAAGTGGCAGTTCGAACACCACCAATGGCTGACCCCCCTCCTTGGGAATTCACTACTATCACGACAAACAAGACCACTCGGCTTCGTCGCAAAGAAAAGCTGGCATCTCGACCTCTGGTTGATGCACTTCCAGGTACCTTAATTGCATATACGGACGCATCAATTATAGAAAATGGCGGTAGAACAGCAGCTACTAGTTTAACACACAGCGAACTAAAGGTACATAAAGAATATCTTTTAGAATACCCGGACCCGCTTGTGATGGAACTCTATGCAATCCGCGATGCTATGGAGGCCATAAATAAAATAGATTCGATAACAGAAGCCCACATCTATACAGACTCCTTAGCCGCCATAAAACAACTAAAGAAAGTGACGAAGACGCTATTTGTTACCCAGGAAATCCACGCACTCAATAAAAAAACAAAGATAAGCATCCAGATACATTGGACACAAGACAATGCTGAGAACGCTGAGCAGAGAAAAGTTGACCACCTCACACACGAAGTTCCACACACTAATGCGCCCCCCACCAGGCTCCCTTTCGATGCCCGCTCCGCTGTTTCCATTTTAGCATCCTCTTTAAGGAAAAGTACACGTGCCCTCATTCCCCCGTGTACATTCCCACTCCCTCGTAACTTAACGAGATTGGAGGAGGTTTCCCTTAGAAGGATAAGAGCTGGGGCGGCCCTTACCCCGTCGGTAAAATGCCGATGGGAATCGCAAGCTGAAATCGGACCAACAACATGCCCAAAGTGTTCCACACCAGCTGCAGAAGTGGATGTTCGCCACCTGCTATGGACTTGTGCAGGGACAAGGAAATCAAGGACAAAGATTCTGCGCGAAGTGGGTCTAACCACAACAAGGGAAGATGACTTTTCTAAATGGCTCACCGACAACGCTAAGAGCGGGAGCCTGCTCCGGTTCCTCACGGAAAACCATTTACATGAGTTTATATAATATGTCTTATGGCAAGTTTGCGTACAAAAAAAAAAAAAAACTAAGCAAAAGTACCGGCAAGATCAGGCACGGAACCGACTGGCGGGCGAGCACCGAGAGCGAAGAAGACGAGCGCGTGCCAGTCTCCCGAGCTCGGCACATGGCGGCGCCAGAAAGATAACATTGCGGCATTGCCCCTCCCGGTGGGAAAGGCATCGTCCCGATGCCGAGTGGCGAGGTCGAGGATAACCGTAGTCGGCGAGGATGTGCGTTCACATCAAGTAGTTAAAGGAAGCAAAGAAAAACACATGTAGCTTGACCTAGCGGGAGTAGAAGGGCTTCATCATGGCGACATGTACGACTTCCGATTGGGCTTGCCGTCGGGATGAGCGAACAGTTCCTTGCGGGGTCACTTAGTAGCTGACGTCGCTGAGTTTGCGTTGTACTTCGTACGGGCCGAAGTAGCGGCGCAGAAGCTTCTCGGAGCGACCCCGCTGGCGAACAGGTGTCCACACCCAAACCTGATCGCCAGGGTTGTAAATTACCTCCCTGTGACGAAGGTTATACCGTCGAGCATGCTGTGTCCGGACTCTCAGTCTAGCCAGCTGGCGGGTGGCCTCGGCATGCTGGACGAATCGGTCGGCACCGGCAATCGATGGGTGGGCAACATATGGCAGTAGCATTGCGTCGCGACCGTACACCAAACGAAATGGTGTAAAGCGGGTAGTTTCCTGGACTGCGGTGTTATTAAGCAAATGTTGCATACGATAATATCTGGCCCCAGTTCTTATGATCTTCGTCGACGTACATAGAAAGCATATCGGCGATGGTCTTATTTAGTCGCTCAGTAAGGCCAGTCGTCTGAGAGTGGTAAGCTGTTGTTCTGCGATGACAAGTGCCACTGAGCCGCATCACTTCCTGGGTTAGAGCTGAAGTAAATGCCGTGCCTCTGTCAGTTAAAACGATCGCAGGGGCACCGTGACGAAGGACTAGATTAAAGATGAAAAAGTTCGCAATATCAGTAGACGTGCCGCAGGGAAGAGCTTTTGTCTCACAATCATCATCATCATCATCATCATCATCAGCCTGATTATACCCACTGCAGGGCGAAGGCCTCTCCCATATTTCTCCACTTAACCCGGTTCTGTGCTAGCTGCATCCACTTGACCCCTGCGAACTTCTTAATCTCATCCGCCCACCTAACTTTCTCCTGCCCCCTGCTACGCTTTCCTTCCCTTGGAATCCAGTTTGCTACCCTCAGCGACCATCGGGTATCCTCTCTTCGCACTACATGTCCTGCCCATGTCTATTTCTTCTTCCTAATTTCCACTAGAATGTCGTTAACTTGAGTTATTTCTCTGACCCACTCTGCACGCTTTCTATCTCTTAATGTTACCCCTACCATTTTTCGTTCCATAGCCCTCTGGGTTGTCCTGAACTTAAGTAGAACTCTCTTGGTTAGCCTCCACGTTTCCGCCCCATAGGCTAGTACAGGCAAGATGCAACTGTTGTATACTTTCCTCTTGAGCGATACCGGTAAGCTGCTAGTCATAATCTGCGAGTGCTTGCCAAATGCGCTCCATCCCAATCTTATTCTTTTTGTTATTTCCTTTTCATGGTCCGGATCTGCGGTTACTACCTGTCCTAAGTAGACATATTCGCCTACTACTTCCAGTATTTCGCTACCTCATGTAAACTGCTGTTCCTTCCCGAGGCTTTTGAACATTACCTTAGTCTTCTGCATATTGATTTTCAAGCCTACCTTTCTACTTTTTCTGTCTAGGTCATCAATCATTATTTGCAGTTCATCCCCCGAGTTGCTTAGCAAGGCAATGTCATCAGCAAATCGCAGATTACTGAGGTATTCTCCATCTACCCTTATCCCTAACTGCTCCCATTCCAAGTCTCTGAATGCTTCCTCTAAACAAGCTGTGAATAGTACTGGGGAGATTGTGTCTCCTTGCCTAACACCTTTCTTTATGGGAATTTTGTTGCTTTCTTTATGTAGAACTATGGTTGCTGTGCAGCCACTATATATATCTTCCAGAACTTTCACGTGCGGCTCGTCTACCCCCTGATTTCGCAATGCCTGCATCACCGCCGAGGTTTCAACTGAGTCAAATGCTTTTTTGTAATCAATGAATGCTATGTATAAGGGCTGGCTATATTCCGAGCCTTTTTCTATCACCTGATTGATGGTATGGATATGATCGATAGTAGAGTACCGCTTCCGAAACCCTGCTTGATCCTTTGCTTGACTGCAGTCTAAGGTTGTCCTGATTCTATTAGCGATTGCCTTAGTAAATACCTTATACGTAACAGGCAGTAAGCTGATTGGTCTGTAATTTTTAAGGTCCTTAGAGTCCCCTTTCTTGTGAATGAGGATAATGTTTGCATTCTTCCATGCTTCCGGTACCGTCGATGACACCAGGCACTGCGTATACAGGGTGGCCAGTTTTTCTAGCACGATATCCCCCCCGTCCTTCAGCAAATCTGTAGTTATTTGATCCTCCCCAGCTGATTTCCCCCTTTTCATAGTTTGTAGTGCTTTCTTGACCTCGTCCTTCGTCACTGGTGGAACGTCTGAATGTTTTTCGCTACCGCGAATCTCATTACGGCCCTGACTACTTTGGCTACTGTAAAGATCTGTATAGAACTCCTCGGCTACTTTGACTATCTCGTCCATATTAGTGATGACGTTGCCCGCCTTGTCCCTTATCGCATACATCTGGTTTTTGCCTATGCCCAATTTCTTCTTTACCGCTTTAAGGCTTCCCCCGTTCTTTACAGCATGCTCAATTTTCTCCATGTTATACTTCCTTATATCGGCCACCTTGCGCTTATTGATTAGCTTTAATATCTCGGCCAATTCGATCTGGTCTGTTCGATTGGAAGATTTCATACTCTGCCGTTTCTTAATCAAATCTTTCGTCTCCTTAGACAGCTTACCGGTATCCTCTCTAACTATCCTACCGCCTACTTTTACCGCGCACTCAGTAATGATATTTCTGAAATTATTGTTCCTTGCCTCTAGGGTAATGTCGCCATCCTCAGTTAGAGCTGAATACCTATTCTGTAGCGAGATCCTGAACTCTTCTGCCCTCCCCCTCACCGCTAATTCGTTGATGGGTTTCTTTCTTACTAATCTATTGCGTTGCTTCTTCAGATTTAGGCTAATTCGGGACCTCACCATCCTGTGGTCACTACATCGAACTTTCCCGATTACCTCTACATCCTGCACAATGGCGGGGGTTGAACACATTATGAAGTCGATTTCATTTTTAGTCTCTCCGTTAGGACTTTTCCATGTCCATTTCCGGTTCTTCCGTTTGCTGAAGAAGGTATTCATGATTCGTAAGTTATTGCGCTCTGCAAACTCAACTAGTAACTCCCCCCTGCTATTCCTAGAACCAATGCCATAGTCACCTACTGCCTTGTCTCCTGCCTGTTTTTTCCCTACCTTGGCATTGAAGTCGCCAATTAGTACAGTATATGCGTCTTTACTTTTCGCATTGCCGATTCTACATCTTCACAATACCGGGTTAGATAATCTGTGGCGACTATAATGTACCTGTTGCCCAACGATGACGTAGGAAATGGCCCGAGCAAGTCCATACCGACTTGGTGAAAAGGTACTCGCGGAGGAACAATAGGCTGCAGCAGGCCGGCCGGCTTGACAGGTGGTGTCTTCCGACGTTGGCAATCACGGCACGTCCTAACATAGCGCTGAACCATAGCGTCAAGCTTGTGCCAGTAGTACTTTTGTCGTACTCGTGCCAAGGTGCGCGAAAAACCGAGATGTCCGGCAGAAAGCTCGTCGTGGCATGCCTGCAAAACGTCGGTACGGAGCGGCGTTGGGACAACCAGCAGATACTGAATGTCTGTGGAAGCGTAGTTTTTCTTGTAGAGGACGCCGTCACGCAAGCAGAACGACGACAGGCCACGCGTGAAAAGGCGAGGCGGCGATGAGGCGGTTCCTTCGAGGTAATCGATGAGGGGTTCGGTGTCGTCTCGCTGCTGTTGAGCGAGATCTGGCGTCGAGAGAGCACCGAGAAAGACGGAGTCATCTGTTTCACTTGAAGAACACGGGATAGGTTCTCGGGATAGGCAGTCAGCGTCACTGTGCTTCTTGCCGGACTTGTACACAATAGCGACATCGAACTCCTGTAAGCGGAGACTCCAGCGGGCTAACCTGCCTGAAGGATCTTCAAGGTTCGCTAACCAACAGAGTGAGTGGTGGTCGTTGACCACTCTAAACAGCCGACCATACAAATACGGCCGAAATTTTGTTACCGCCCACACAACTGCAAGGCACTCCTTTTCGGTAGTAGAATAATTCGCTTCGGAACGAGACACGGTGCGGCTGGCGTAAGCAATCACCCGCTCAACGCCTTCTTGCCACTGAACCAGAACTGCACCGAGGCCAACGTTACTGGCGTCGGTATGCAATTCTGTGTCTGCCTCCTCGTCGAAGTGGCCAAGTACGGGCGTCGTTCGAAGGCGCTTGCGAAGCTCCTCGAAGGTCCTTTGCTGCTCGTCGGCCCAGATGAAAGGCTGGTCGTCCTTTGTTAGAGTCAATGGTTCCGCTATTCGGGAGAAGTCGTGCACAAATCTCCTGTAATATGCACAGAGGCCCAAAAATCGACGTACGGAACTTTTATCAGTGGGGGTCGGGAAAGCAGCTACGGCAGCCCTCTTCTCTCGATCAGGGCTAATTCCCTCAGCACTCACGACGTTACCAGGAATTTGAGCTGTTGGAATGCAAAGTGGCATTTTTGTGGTTTTAATGAGAGTCCGGTCCCGCGGATGGCATTTAGCACGGCCGTCAATCGCTTGAGGTGCTCTTCGTAGGTCGCAGAGAAAATGACAACGTCGTCAAAGTAGACGAGGCACGTCTGCCATTTCAGGCCGGCTAGGACAGTGTCCATCATTCTTTGAAAGGTTGCGGGAGCGGAACACAAACCGAATGGAGGCACCTTAAATTCGTACAGTCCGTCAGGAGTAATGAATGCGGTCTTCTCTCGATCACGTTCGTCGACTTCGATCTGCCAGTACCCGATGCGTAGATCGAGCGATGAAAAGTATCGGGTGTGGCGAAGTCGGTCGAACGAATCATCGATTCGAGGCAATGGGTAGACGTCCTTTCTCGTAATTTTGTTAAGCCTTCTATAGTCGATGCAGAATCTGAGTGCTCCGTCCTTTTTAGCGACCAGCACAACTGGTGACGCCCATGGGCTTGTGGACGGCTGGATCACATCATCGCGGAGCACTTCATCAACTTGCGCCCGAATAGCCTCCCGTTCTTTCGGCGATACTCGGTAGGGGTGTTGGCGGATAGGGCGCTCGGTGGGATCAACTATAATTCGATGTTTGGTTACTGACGTCTGTTTCACTTTGGAAGTGACGGCAAAGCAGTCACGGTAAGTGTTCAGAATTGCTTGAAGGCGGCGTTTCTGGGTAAGAGACAAAGCTGGATTCACGTCACTTTGAACAGTATGTCCAGTGCTCTCGGGAGGGTTCTCGTTGGCTAGCGAAAGGGCGCAATAGGCGGATGGCGCACTGACTTCGTCAAAATAAGCGATAGCTGTACCTTGCGGTAAATGGCGGCATTTGGCACTAAAGTTTGTTACAAGCAGTTCAGTTCGTTTACTTTTCAAGGCGAAGACCCCCCGAGCGACGCAGACTTGTAGGCTCAACAATAAATTCACGTTCGTTTCCGCGAGGCCTTGAAAGGCGGGGGGGTCACTGCCTTGTCGTGGCGGAGGGGCTTGCGAAACTCAATGAAGTCGTGAGCTCTGCTGTGTAGGGCCACCCAAGATAGACAGGTCACGGCAGAGAGTTCTGACAAAATGTGATTCACTGGAGAAGGTAATGGCAACCCACTCCAGTATTTCCTGCCAAGAAAACCCTATGGCCAGTCACAATACCATTAATGATATGGCGCCGGAAGATGAGCCCCCAGGTTGGAAGGCGTCCCACATGTTACTGGGGATGAACAAAGGGCGATTCCTAGTAGCTCCAGGACGAATGAAGCGGCTGGGCTAAAGCCAAAAGGACGCTCAGTTGTGGATGTGTCGGGAAGCGACCGGAAAGTCCGATGTTGCAAGGAGATGCACCACATAGCAACATGGAATGTAAGATCTATGACGCAAGGTAAACTGGATATCGTCAAGCGAGAAATGGACAGATTGAACAGTGATATCTTGGGTATCAGTGAGCTCAAGTGGACCGGAATGGGAGAATTTAACTCCGGTGACCATTATGTCTTTTATTGTGGGTACGAATCCAAGAGAAGGAATGGGGTCGCTCTCATACTAAACAGAAGAATGAGCAAAGCAGTGCTAGGGTACAACCCCAAAAACGACCGAATGATTTAACTTCGGATCCAAGGTCACCCTTTCAACATAACAGTTATCCAAGTCTATGCACCGACCACTACTGCTGAAGGAGCTGACGTTCAGAGATTTTATGCGGACCTACAATGCCTTTTAGACCGCACCCCATCATCAGACGTCGTTTTTCTCATAGGAGATTGGAATGCTAAGGTAGGGAGTGAAGAAATATCCGGAATTACAGACAAGCTCGGTCTTGGTGAGCCAAATGAAGCTGGGCAGAGGCTAGTAGAGTTTTGTCAAGAAAACAACCTGACCATAGCGAATACTCATTTTCAACAGCACAAGAGGCGCCTGTACACATGGACTTCACCGGACGGTCTGTACAGAAATCAGATCGATTATATTATTTGCCGGCAGAGATGGAGAAGCGCTATACAAGCAGTAAAAACAAGGCCTGGGGCCGATTGTGGCACCGATCATCAGCTTCTTATTGCCAAGATTAAGCTTCGATTGAGGAAAACGCAGAAAACTAGAAGGCCTTTAAGGTATAATCTGGATCAAGTTCCATTAGAATATGCTTTGGAAGTGAGGAATTGATTTCAAGAATTAGATCTAGAAGACAAAGAGCCCGAAGAGATGTGGTCTGATGTTCGTGATATAATACAAGAAGTTGCTACTAAGGTAGTTCCAAAGCAAAAGAAATGCAAGAAAGCAAACTGGTTATCTGAAGAGGCTTTGCAAATAGCTGAGGAAAGGAGGATGGCAAAAGTTATGGGGGAAAGAGAAAGATACAAGGTTCTCAATGCGGATTTTTAGAAAATAGCAAGGAGAGATAAGAATGCCTTCCTGATCATACAGTGCCAAGCAGTTGAGGACAACAGCCAATTAAGGAACACAAGAGCTCTGTATAAGACAATCAAAGATATCAAAGGAAACTTCTGTGCTAAGATGGGCGTGATAAAAGACAAACGAGGCAAGGACCTCACTGAAACCGCAGAGATAAAGAGGTGGCAGGAATACACAGAAGAACTGTACAAGAAGTTCCCGAATGTGCAAACCCAACATAAGACGGTTATAATAACTGATCTCGAGCCGGGCATCCTGAAGAGTGAAGTTGAATGGGCCTTAGCCAGCCTTGCTAAGAACAAAGCTAGCGGAATTGATAGCATTCCAGCTGAGTTGCTTCAAAACCTCAACCATGACGCTGTTAACATTCTGCATACATTATGTCAGAAGATTTGGATAACCCTGCAGTGGCCACAGGATTGGAGGAGGTCAGTTTACATCCCCATTCCAAAGAAAGGCAGTGCCAAGGATTGTTCCAACTACCGCACGATCGCGCTTATTTCGCATGCTAGCAAGGTGATGTTGAAAATCCTCCAAGGTAGGCTGCAGCAATATGTGGATCGGGAGCTTCCGGACGTGCAAGCTGGGTTTCGCAAGGGCAGAGGAACTAGTGACCAAGTTGCCAACCTTCGCTGGATCATGGAAAAAGCAAGAGAGTTGCAGAAACCCATCTACTTCTGCTTTATTGATTATGCGAAAGCGTTTGACTGCGCAGATCACAACAGATTGTGGCAAGCTCTCCAAGAGATGGGAGTTCCAATTCACCTCATCTGTCTCCTCAGGAACCTGTATGAAGGGCAAGAGGCCACAGTCAGAACTGGGCACGGTCTTACTGATTGGTTTCCGATTGAGAAAGGAGTGAGACAAGGCTGCATACTGTCGCCCTGCATATTTAACCTATATGCAGAGTGCATCATGAGGAAGGCCGGTCTGGACGAGTCTTCAGCTGGAGTGAAGATTGCTGGAAAACGTATCATAAACCTTAGATATGCGGATGATACCACTTTAATTGCAGAAAGTGAAGCGGAACTCAAGAGACTTCTGATGCGCGTACAAGAAGAGAGTGAGAAGTTTGTGCTTAAACTGAACATTAAAAAGACAAAGATCTTGGCGTCTTGCCCTATCAAGTCCTGGAGCATCAAGGGACAAGAAGTGGAAGCTGTGACAGATTTTCTCTTCTTGGGCTCCATTCTCTTATTGGGCTCCAAGATTACCTTGGAAGGAGACTGCAGCCATGAAATTAGGAGACGCCTGCTTCTGGGAAAAAGAGCAATGGTTAGCCTTGACCGCCTCGTAAAGAGCAGAGACATTAGTCTGCCAACCAAGATCCGTATAACTCGTGCTATGGTCTTTCCAGGTGTGATGTATGGATGCGAGAGTTGGACTGTGAAAAAGGCTGGCCGCCGAAGGATTGACGCGTTTGAATTGTGGTGCTGGCGAAGACTCTTGAGAGTCCCTTGAACTGCCAGAAGATCAAATCAGTCAATATTGTCGACCATAAACCCTGACTGCTCATTGGAGGGTCAAATTCTAAAGTTAAACTCAGCTACTTTGGTCATCTGATGAGAAGAGAGGAGTCGCTGGAGAAAGATTTGATGTTGGGAAAGGTTGAGGGTTGCCGGAGAAGGGGTAGGCAGCGAACGCGATGGTTAGATGGCATCCTCGAGGAACTGCAGATGAAGTTATGTGATGTTAGGAAGAGAGTGAGAGACCGGAAAGCGTGGCGTGACATGGTCAGTAGGATCACGAAGAGTCGGACACGACTGAACGACTGAACTGTCGCACTGCACTGTAACAAACAAGCTGGTGCGTGGAGGTAGAGTGACATGGTCGTCGCACACTCGGAAAATGGCCTGTCTGTGTAGTCGTCGCTGTGCTGTCTGTACTCGTCGGAAATTGCGCGGTGAGTGGAAAACGTCACCATGAAGTCACGGAGGTCGATGATTGCGTCGTTTTCTCTAAGAAAATCAAGGCCGTGAATCAGGTCCTTGGAGCACTCTGCTAGCACAACAAAGCAGCACGAGACAGTTACGTGGTTGATCTCGACGCGAACGGTGCACACTCCGAGCGGCGTTACCACGTGCCCTCCGGCTGTCCTTATTGGGGCTCCATGCCAAGGAGTCAGGACTTTTCGCAGAATGGTAGCAAGGCCATGACTCATAACGCAAAAATCAGCGCCGGTATCTACAAGGGCAGTCGTGTTATGGTTATCAACGACGATCGGTATCTCGGCGGAATGTAGCTCACCGTCAACAAAGTGCGGCGCGTCAGGGATCGTCGGGTTGACGGGTCGTTCGTTGCGTCGAATTACGGCGTCGAAGGTAAGCTTCTTTGATTGTCGGGAGGTCGTCGGACTCGTTGGTTGTGCGGTGCGTCGATTGGGGGCGTCGGAGGAAAGCTTCGGCGATCGTCTAAAAGTGGTCGGATTGCTGATCGGAGCGAAGGGTCGGAGGTCGGTCTGTGTGATCGAATCGGTGAGCGGAGGATGTTGGTCGTAGTGTCCATCGACGGCGGCCCTACCTCCGAGGGTCGCCGTCTTCAGTTTTCCCGGTGCGGAATTGGGGAATGCCTGAGGAAAGAACGGCGGTAAGTTGTAAACTGTCTCGGCGATGGTGACCTGGACTAGCGTCGCTGGAAGGACGCAGGTGGGATGTTGTTCGGCGTGCGCCACGCATGTGCTTTGCGAACGGGTGGTCGAGCTTCAAGCACACCAGTCGAAACTGCATATTGGGGTGGAGGACGTGCGGGAGGAGCAGGGTTGCAGGGTGCCAATTGTTCAGGCGCAGGGGTACGCAACACGTCGCTGTACGTCATGATCTGTGACGCAGGCGGCTGGGGTGACGGTACTGATGGCACTGCTTGGCGGAGCTCTTCGCGCACCATATCCGAGATGCCCCCAACACGTGGATGTTGTTCGAGAGAGGGCAGCTTTTGTAGCTCTTCGCGCACGATGCTTCGGATAAGTTCGCGAAGGGCTTCCCTGTCGTTTCCGGCCATTGGCAAGCGGAAGTCTATGGCAGCGATGTTCGCAGAGCGATCAAAATGTGCAAATCGCTGATTCAATGCACGCTCGATGCTTGTTGCTTCTTTTGTAAAATCAGCAACAGTACGTGGAGGGTCACGTACAAGGCCAACGAACAACTGCTCCTTGACGCCTCGCATAAGGTAGCGCACTTTCTTTACCTCTGACATGGAGGGATCCGCCCGGTGGAAAAGGCGAGTCATTTCTTCCACAAACATGGCGACGCTTTCATTAGGCCGCTGTGCTCGGGACTGTAGCGCGAGTTCGGCCATTTCTTTTCTTGCATCGTTGCCAAATGTTGCGAGCAGCTGCCGCCGGAAATCCTGCCAGGGGGAAATGGTAGCCTCATGGTTTTCGAACCACATCTTGGCGGAGTCTTCTAGTGCGAAATAAACATTCTGCAATTTTCGCTCCTCGTCCCACACATTAAATACAGCGACCCGGTCGTAGCTAGCCAGCTAGTCCTCAACGTCGTCGAACTTGTCGCCATGAAACGGTGTGGGCAAACGTGGAGTATGACAGATCAGCTGCTGGGCACTCAAGTAAACCTGCTGAACCAGCTTCACTGGCTTCTGTGACATTTTTGGTGGAGCTTCTGGGTAGATCCCATGTACGAAGAGCCTCTGGCAGCCCCCTACGCCCATCTACACACCGTGGACACGACACCTGTGCACAAGGCGAGCCGTCGCTTGAGAGGCTTAGCACCCGAGTGTGGTCCTCTTGTTTCCCCACCGCGAACCGCGATGCCTACAGCGGCCATTCAGACCACTCAGCTTCCCGTGAGTACCCAGCACCTCCACCAAAAATGTAACAGAAACCAGTGAAACTGGTTCAGCAGGTTTACTTACAACTAAGCAAAAGTACCGGCAAGATCAGGCACGGAACCGACTGGCGGGCGAGCACCGAGAGCGAACAAGACGAGCGCGTGCCAGTCTCCCGAGCTCGCCACATGGCGGCGCCAGTAAGATAACATTGCGGCAATATATATATATATATATATATATATATATATATATATATATATATATATATATATATATATATATATATATATATATATATATATATATACTTCAGTGTCACAAGGGAAAGAAAGTGAGAAACATGTACACGTGCCACCTAAATTAAGAAATCCACCTCTGTTTTGAAGCCTAAAGCTTCACTAGCCTAGTCAACTCCGAGCCTCGCGTGTGCTCCGTCGTTAGGAACACATATACAGCCCCGCATTAAGCCAGCCGTATGAACGTGCCTTAGTGGCCTATAGGAGTAACGTAATGCAAGGGTCCTGGCAGGCTGAGTCTCACATAACCGTCCCATGTGAAATGAAAGGCCCAAATTGGCAGCTCTTGCAAGGGACCAGGGTCATGGACGCGGACACGGCACGCAGCGAAAAGGGTTAGACCTGGCGTAGTATTGCTTTTGCAATAAAAGCGACAGCTCGCATGCGCAAGCTACGTGGCGTTACAAGAGATGCGCAGGTGGTCGGAGCCGCCGCTGCTGCCGCTACCGCCGGTTCCCCTTTAGCCGGTGCCGCGCAATTTCACCGGGTGGTGTTTGAGTATATACAGACGTGTAACGGTAATGATGATATGGAATCAAAATAAAGCTTAATCGTATGTGATGTACGGCTGTTCTCAATGTTTCACGGTGATCATAAGCCATGGAATATCTAGAAGGTGCAAACGTGAACAACAAGGTCGGCCACAACTACGCCAGGGAACCACAAGCTAAGCCATGGCATCCCGAAGTTTTTTGCTTCTGATATCCAGGCTTAACCAAGCTAAGCCACCACTAAATTTTGATAGATCAACCGCCGGTTTGCTAACATTTTATAATGTTGCGCTTGTCCTGTTCCCTCATCGTCCTTCGTGTTGTTTTTTTTTTTTGCGTTTTGCTTCGTTGATATTCAGAATCAATCGTGCAGAACACCCTTTGTAACAAAGGCGTATTCCAGTAGAAACAATTGAACCAATTTCGCACGATCTAAGACAGAAAAAAGGAATGAATGAGGCATACGATCAAACGCCTTTGCCAGCTTAATTTGCAGCAGCGCCAACTGCTCGTGAGCGTCACTGAAATATTGCAAAACGGCACGCGCCACATGTAGATTAGACTATATTGACCGGTCTCTCAAGCCACATGTTTTATGAGGTCCAATCGAAACAGAGGTTACAATTTGTAGCGATTTGAGGGCATTTTAAAGCAAATCTGATAATAATAATTTGAAAACATGATTGGCCTATAGCAGTCCACAAATCGCAGTTTTCTTTATCCTCAGTTATGGTATTAACCATATGTGACTTTTGGTAAAAGACTGCGGCAGGAACATTGCATCAATACCAGTCTCAACAATTTCGAGTAGGTCAACGGAAAAGAAGATTTGAATGTCTTGTAAAATATACCTCATAGACAAAAACGACCTGGAGTTTTGAAAATCGGAACACGTTCAATTGCGTCCTCCAGGCCCCGGATCGTGAAACGTTCTTTATAACTCACCTTGTCTACCGATAAGATATTAGCGATTCCGCTAGTCGCAGATATTGCGCCTTTCCTTTCCTGTAAACGAATTTCGGCATAGCTGTGAACTTTGATACCTTTATTGAAATGCAGGTTGTTTTCGTCTAGTGGCGTAATGTACAGTCACGACAGGTCATGACATCACCAGACGATTCTCTCACCTGCAGCTCAAATCGATCGCAATATCATCCTAATTTGGGTCCCAGCACAAACGTCCGTCCCCAGCAATGAGGCGGGCCATGTTAGATCGAGATCTCTCCTTTCGAGCAAACGCGGAGCCGCCCGACGGCCAGGAGATGAACGAACGTCTGCAAAATTATAAAGAAATCATTGAAAATTATAGATTAGGTAGATGTCTGATGCCGCCACCGGATCCTAGCTTAAATAATAAAGAGACTGTAGCCTGGCAGCCATTAATAGCCGAAAATTTCCCTAACCCTGTCTGGTTGTTTCACAAACAGATAGATGAGAGAAAAAATTATAAATGTAAAGCCTGTGAAGCGATTCGCACCCTCGATCATATACATTAGGAATGCCGTAAGTCTCCGGGCGCTAGGGACAACATTAAAAGTAGAGAAGCCTGGGTCACCCTGCTGCGAAGTGACGTCCCCGCTGACCAGCAAAGAGCCGTCCGCCTTGCGGCTGAGGCCGCGAAACACCAATGTATATTCGCCAGTCCTTAGTCCCGCAGGTTGCAGCCCCCTTTCCTCAGGCCTACGTACCAGGAACGGGGAGTAGGGGGCCTCCTAAATTGGGGAAAAATAAAGTTTTAATCAATCAATTATGCATATACGAAGCTGACGCCGCCGGGCGTCTGATCCAGGCGTCCACTCGGCGCCTTTCACTTGCCGCTTCCACGAACGCTGCACCACAGACCAAACAGAAGCAGACCCAGATATCTGGGAGGCTATAGTACAGCATAGGGTGCCTCGATGTAGCGCGCCAAAGTACGGCGGCGCTGGCATCGAGGCACCCTACGTACAGCAGGCAACACGGACACGCGCAGGATAGCAGCGGCAGCCGCCGGAGTCCATGACTAGGGATCCTACCTGCACATTCCCCTCCCTTATCTCTGCTCAATAAAGCTTTTCAGTGTGTCAGGCATTTGACATTGACTTACAGGATAGAAAAGGGGCAGTATCTGCCACAATTTTCCGCTGACACAAGTACTACGCCATAAAGGAAGGGAGGAAGGTGGGAGTAAAAGAAGACAGGGGAATAGCGGTGCCGTAGTGTAGGGCTACGATCTACTGCGCTATTATGGCGTTCCTCTCGCCGAACTGTCTAAAGTACCCTCTAGAGTATTTTTTCTGCAACAAGGCTAAGGAGAGGAGGAAAGTGTGCCCAAAGCAGCATCGGCGAGAAGAGGGGAGCGGTGGGAGAGCGTAGAGTGCGAAGCTAAGCTGCGGACGCAGGCGCAGCGTTCATGTATGAACATCATCCCATGTCGAATGCATTACTGTGCGCCAGATTCGGCGCTCCTCTCTTATCGTACTCCACGAATTACCACAATTCAAAGACTTTCAACTTCTATTATTCCGTGACGTGGCAGCGTATGATAGGCTTGGTTACCCGCTAGTTAAATACACACGCCCGCTCTCGCGTTCGCCGTGGGTGGCTCTGTACCGTGAATCCTATCCTACGCCAGTAGTTTACAGCTAAGAACAGGCGTCAGGAACTTGCGAACCGAAAATTCGAACGTCGTGTGTCTGTGTTAACCAGTATTATCGCCGAAGGGGGTGGGTAATGGTGAAATAATTTATTATAATAAATATAGAAATGTGTTGGGTACAGTGACCTGAAGGGTAACATCCTTACAGTAACTAAGTGAGATGCATGGTCAGGGACCCTATTGGTGGTTGCCGAAGCTCGAGTGCGCTGAGTTAAGTAGCTGGGCAGTGTCGCCTTCCAGATCTCTCGGATGGAGTTGGGGATAGGGTCTAAGGATGGTTTCTACTGGCATGTCCGCACCATGTGGTAGGCCATGACGTCGCTCGTATTGAAGGTGGGATCCTGGTCCGCGTCGGGCTCCGTAAGAAATGTCCGCAGATAGTCTGCGGGCGGTGGCGTAGACTGTCTCATTGCCGTAGAGCCCTTGATGGCATGGAGCCAAAATCCGAGATCGGTGTGCGGAATCCGAGTATACACTGTAATTGTAAAGCTGTAAGCTGACTAGCCCCTCGCGAATTTGTGATTATGTGTTTACAGGAGGCTGCGATGACGATGGTAACCTTTGCCGCGTGAAATGGTGACCGGGCCTTGCATATGAGGCCGTCTACTCCGTGGATGTATGTGTACAACTCCCCGGTGGTCTGCCGTAGGCGGCCACGTAGAAGACCCCTGGTTTGTTTCTATAAAGACGGTCTAAGGGTTTCGCCCTCCCAAGCCGCCAGTCATTTTGGTACTCTGGATATGTTGGGGGAAAACGTCACACATGGAGATCAAGGCTCCATTGTCTGGTAATGTCCCATATCACCACGGACCGCCTCATTACAAGTGGTTCCAAGTGCCCCATAATAAATAGGCCGACCCTCCTGTTTTTTTAAAGCGCCTTATTTGTGGCAGATCCCAAGCACTCCACTGCGTTTGCAACGGTCAAGCCTTGTATGTTTGGACCAAGCCTTGTACTATTGGAGGCATACCACATAATGCGGTTATTATAAAATCAGGATGAATGGCTACTCTCATGAAGCTACTAGCAGGTAATGCAAGCAGAGTTAACGTTAAGTGGTATGCTTTATATTTATTTATGAATGTATTTGGTTAAGCCCGTCTTTGCGAAAACGTAACGAGTTCAAGGCAGCAAACACTGAACGGATCAGTTCCACACATTACATTCGGCCTCGTCCTCTTTTTCCTCGATTCCGAGAGGTACGCGGAATTACGCCCCTCTTCTAAAGGGGCGACTCGACTCTGGGAGTGTTCTTAAACTAGATGCACAAAGCAGAAGCATAGAACGCAAAGCTTCACACGCGTAAAAGATCACTGCCTCTCATAATACGGTTTCATTCGCACTACGTGAACAATTTCAGCACTTGAGCGCCGCCGTATTGAGGGCCATTGACCCCTAGGAACAACGTAGTAGGTTACGTTACTAAGACACCGATTGATCTCATATCGGCCGAGGTAACGGCGAAGTAGCTTCTCGCACAGTCCTCGACAGCGCACAGGTGTCCACATCCATACAAAATCGCCATGCTCAGGGGGAACGTGTCGTTGTCGGAGGTTGTACCGACTGGCATCGCGGTG
Organism: Amblyomma maculatum; assembly: GCF_055883805.1. NCBI lineage: Eukaryota > Metazoa > Arthropoda > Arachnida > Ixodida > Ixodidae > Amblyomma > Amblyomma maculatum. The sequence goes on from NC_139346.1 coordinate 77,800,187, forward strand.
ATTTTGATTTTGAATACGGCACCGTGCGAGTTGCGCGCTTCTTTGGCCAGCTGCAGAAATGTCGACGTCCGCATAGGCGTTGCTAGGATCGTCGCCGTGACCTACGGGTAGCATAGCGTCCAATCAACATTGTGGTGATGGGACGACCATAGACTAGATCGAATGGGTCAAAATGGGTTGTCTCCTGTTCAGCCTCATTGTACGCTAAAGTTGCATAAGGAAGACCTTCATCTACGTGCGATGTTTAACGTCGACGTACATGAAAAGCATATCTTGAAGTGTTGTATTGACACGTTCAGTCAATCCGTTCATTTGCGGACGGTAAGCAGTAGTCCTACGATGACTTGTGCGGGTAATACTGAAGAGAGCCTGAGTTAGTTCGGCCATCAAGGCTGTACCCCAGTCAGTAATAATAACCGATGGGGCACCGAAGCGCAGTACGATGCTCTCGAGAAACAACTGGGCTACTTCAGAAGCAGTTTTACGCGAAAGTGGCTGTGTCTCGGTATATCGCGTTAAGTAGTCCGTCGCCACTAATATCCATCTGTTCCTTGATGCAGATATTGGGAAAGGGTCGGCGAGATCCATGACCATTTGATGAAAAAGGGCTGTTGGCGGAGGTATCGGCTGAAGAAGCGCAGGCTTCAGCGGAGTTGTCTTTCGCCACTGGAAATCTCGGCATGTTCTCATGTAGTGCTGGACTGAAGGCAGCAATTTAGGGCAATAGCACTTCTGTCGAATGCGTGCTAATGTTCGCGTGACTCCTAAACGACCAGCCGAAGGTTCATCGTGGCGTGCGTGTACGATTTCTTCCCGGAGATCGGACGACACAACGACAAGAAAGGCTTAATTGCGCTAATGTTCCTGTATAGGACGCGAATGTCAATGCCGTAGAAGGATAAACCTCGTGCGAAAGCACGTGGGTGAAGCTGTATCCAGGCCTTCAACATACTGAATAAGCGGGCGTGAACCGGGGTCAGCGCCGGTGGTTGTGACTACAGCAAGAAACGAGAAGTTTTCGTCTTCGGTGTCGGGAGGGGCAGCATCAACTGGTGTACGCGAAAAGCATTCGGCGTCCTTGTGCTTTCGGCCGCACTTGTATACAACCGTTAAGTCGTACTCTTAGATACGGAGGCTCCACCTTGCAAGCCGTCTAGAGGGGTATTTGATGTTGACTAGCCAGAATAACGATGGTGATAATGCACAGCTATGAAAGGGCGGTCGTAAATATAGGATACGCACTTGGTTATCGACCGAGCTTCCGCGAGACATTCCTTTTCCGTGGTTGAGTAGTTTGCCTCTGCTTTTGAAAGAAAGCGACTCGTGTAGGCGATAACATTTTCAGTTACATTTTCCCAGCGCATCAGAACGGAAGCGATTCCAAAAATACTGGTATCGGTATGAATATCCGTAGTAGCGTCTTCACCAAAATGAGCGAGTATCGAATTAGCTCGCAACTGCCGGCGTAGCTCATTGAAAGGATCCGCTTGATCATCTTGCCACGCAAATGGAACATTGCTTCTGGTAAAAGCATAACAGGCTCAGCAATCGCTGAAACATTCTCGGCCAAGCACCTGTAATAGGCACGAAGGCCCAAAAACCTTCTAAAAAACGTTTTGTCGGTTAAGCGCGCGACGTTTTCCACAGCAGCAGTCTTGTCGGGATCTCGTTTCGCGCCCTTAGCACTAATAACATGGCCAAGAAACCGAATCTCCAGGAATCCGAAATGGCATTTATGTGGTTTTATTGTTAGTTGGGCTGAACGCAGCGCCTGTAGTACCATTCGTAGCCGGTCAATGTGCTTCTCAAAACTAGACGCGAAAATGACGACACCGTCGAGATACACTAGGCACGCTAGCCACTGCAGTCCAAAGAGAACGGTGTCCATCATTCGTTGGTATGTCTCTGCCGTAGAACAGAGACCGAAGGGAAGCACTTTAAATTCATAAAGGTCGTCGGGGGTGATGAATTCTGTTTTCTCTCTGTCCCTTTTGTCCACGTATATCTGCCAGTAGCCATTCTTGAGGTCTAGCGACGAGAAATGTTTGGCGTTGCGTAACCGGTCCAGTGCGTCGTCCATACGCGGGAGCGGGTACACGTTCCGTTTTGTCGCCTGATTTTACTTGTTACAATCAACACAGAAACGCAAGGTGTTGTCTTTTTTCTTCAGCAACACTACAGGCGAAGCCCAGGGGCTGGTAGACGTTTGCACCACGTCGTTGGTATGCATTTCATTGCACCTGGCTTTGAACAGGCTCTCGTTTCGTTAACGACACGCGGTATGGATGTTGGAAAAGCGGCTTGGTCTCCGCGTCAAACATAATGCGTTGTTTGGCTACTTGGGTGCGCCCAACTTTCAAAGACGTAGTAAAGCGTCAAGTAAAATTCTAAAACAGCTTTAGGAGTCACCGCCGCTCAACCACCGACAAACAGGGAATAATGCCTGCAGTTGATAGAATACCGGGTGCATCGCGTCCGGCTCGTGACAACGACGTCAGAGTACATATGTTCGTGGGCTCAGTAAAGTCAGCAACATACGCGATGGCCGTTCCTTTCGAAATCTGCTTGAGCTCGATCCCGAAACACGGAATCAAGAGCTTCGCACAACCTTCCCGCAAGAGAAAAAGTTCTCTTGCCGCGCAGATCTATTTCTCAAGAAGCAAGCTCATGTTTCTCTCTGATATTACGTCGCGGTCATGTGGTGAGTTGCCTTCTACAAAGACCATAGTGCTGTACCTTGGCGGGGCCGTAACGTCAGCAGCTGTAATAAGTATGGCGAGCATTGATGAACCGTCGACGCTAGATTTCTCAATGGCTTGGCCCGGCGAAATTGCCAGGCGTGATTTACGGAAATTAATTATCGCACCGTTCGCCTGCAGAAGTCCAAGCCGAGTATGACGTCTCGCGAACAGTGGGTAAGAACAACGAAGTCGCCAGCATTGAAAAATTCGTCAATTGCAACTCTCGCAACGCATCTTCCAGCCGGGCTAATAAGGTGCCCCCAGCCATGCAATTCTGAGGCCCAGTCAACCAGGTTAAATTTTTTTTGTTTCTTTGCTAGCCCACTGCTTAAAACTGAATAGCCTGCTCCCGTATCAACTAACGCGGTAATGTAAAAATCGTTGATGGAAACCGGTATGTCCGAAACTGCGAACCCAGGTTCATCGTTACGTGACCCCGTCTGATAGCCGTTATCTTGTAAGAAGCGTGATGGAGGATGTTCGGCAGTTAGCTTGCTGCGGCCTCACCTCCGCTGGTTGCTGTTCCCAGTTTTCCCGACGGCTTGGGGAACGGGGGCTCGGCGAGCGGCCAGTTCGGTATGTAGTGGGACGTCGACTTGGAGAACGATAACGGGAAGAGGTAATAACGCGGGACCCGTAGTGAGATACATCAGGGAATCTGTATGCGCCGACAGGCACTCCTATATTTTGCGTGGTCGTCACCTCTCCGAGGACACCATGCACGCGGATGGAAGCCACGAAGTCCAGCGCGACGGTAGAGTCAGAACCTCAGCATGTCACCGGCCTCCCCACAGTGGTAACAAAGGGACCGATGGTCAAGAGCACTCCGGACGTCAATCTTTATAAACCGTGCTTTGGCTAGAAGAAGAGGACGGCGCGGGCTTGGATTAGTGAGGGGTGTTCACTCTGGCTATGGGGAGTCGTACCTACTATGGTGCTTTTTTGGATGAGGTACAGTGGTGTTCTCTCTTGCAGAATCGCACAAGGTATGCTGCTGAAGCACAGACGCGTACGTCGGCATACTCGGTGGCGGTGGCTGCACACCAGGCACAGACTGTTCCGGAATGACTTGCCTAACTTCCTCACGTATGGTCTCCGCGAGAGACGGAAGCCTCGAGGACGATATTAAACCCTGTAGCTGCATGGGTCTAAGCTCTTCCTTGACCATAGATTCCACGAGCTCCAATAAGGCATCACAGAACCGTTGAAGCCAGAAGCATAGACATCCGGTGACATGGCGGACACATTACGGTTATAGTATTGAGTGTCTGTTCCATCGTTGTGGCCTACGCTAGAAAATCTGATGTCGTGGCAGGTAGATTGCGCACAAGCCGAACAAATAGTTCTTGTTTCATCCCGCGTATTAGGTGGCACACTTTCTTTTCCTCAGACATATTTGGAGCACCATGCCTAAAAAGACCGATAATGTTGCCTCGTAGTACATACCAACATTTTAGTTCGGGATTGGCAGCGAGGTCGCATGCTCCCTTCGGTCATTGGTGGTAAAGGTCGCCAACAGTTGGCGACGAAAGAGGTCTCATGTTGGTAGCGATGTATCGCCCGTCCGCACCGAATCTTCGAGAGCAGAGTACACATTATGCTGCTTCCTTTGCTCATCCTAGACGTTGTAGTAGGCGACCCGTTCGAATTAGTCCAGCCAGTCTTCACCGTCTTCATACAACTCGCCATGGAATGACGATGACGTTCGAGACAGGAGGGCGACGAACTGCGGTGAACGCTATCCATTATCCACAATGTTCGTGTTTGATCTATGCATGATGGTCACAGGCGTCCAACACAAAGGCCCGAACTCTGGCGAATGATCTCGAAGGTGGCGGCTCGGCTGGAACTGCGGTGGACCGGTGGCAGACCCGTGGTGACTCTCGGTTGCCCTTGAGGGGTGGAACTAAGCAAAAGGGGAATCGCACCTCATACATCCACCAGAAAATGTAACGAGTATGAAGCGGCAAACACTGAACGGATCAGTTATACACACTACACTCAGAGTCGTCCTCTTTTTCCTCTATTCCGAATGGAACGCGGCAGTATTCTCTCAGCAGAAGACAAATAATTGGTATATATTAGCCGTCTATAAAGTAGAAAGTTTATTGTTTTTTCACAGGAAAAGAATCTCAACAAGCCACACACTCTGAATGTGAACATTTATTTGGAGATACAGTCTAATGTAATTTGCGTTCAGTTGAGAGCATTTCATCATATTGTAGGACAGGCATTCGGCTCTCAAATGTTCAGCGCCTGACACTTAAGAAAGACAACAACGACAGCCCTGCAACGCTCGCTCCGATGCTTTTACGTGAGCAAAAAAAAAAGCTATGACTTCTACGGCTGGTCACTGCATGTTCTGTGTATTGATTGCGGCGTAGCGCCCATTCTAAGGTCCCTTACTACAGGTGGTGGAGATGACCGCTATTCCCAACCAGTTAGGCTCAGCAGCAGAGCAGTGCCTACACTTTCCGCGGTGCCGGTCGATTGGCCCGTTGGCTTCGAGGCTTCAAGATAATGACATTAACGTCGCCTATCGCTCTGGCCATAAGCATTAAGATGCGGATGCCCGCACACTTTCTCCCCTGCCGTCTGTATCGCCTCTTATTTTATCCGTCTTGCATCCCACAGACATGCGCACCGATATTGCTTCCAAACAACACAAAGATACATGAATCGCTTCACTCCTGGATTTCTTATCTGGCCGATCGCCGCAACCTCTTTGCCTAGATCTCATCGCCAGGCTCACGATTTCTCCATCAAAGACTTCTCCACTTCACTGTAAGAATTACCTCCTGGATGGCTGAAATTGGCTGCTTGTTATTCCGAGCTACCTGAGCTTTGTAATATGCTCCCGCTGCAACTACGAGCCATAAAGAAGACTTATTGAAAACCTTCACTCGCCTGCGCCAGCGTTACTACTGCCATGGTATGTACGGTCATGTTCGCCGGTTCATCCAGTCCTGCCCTGAATATTAGTTATAAAAGACCACGATGCCAGACCGCTGCTCCTCTGCAACCGCTAATCGGTCCAGTCCAACCTTCTGTAAATGTGGAAGTTTACCTGTACGGCCATCTTCCCAACACATCAATATGAAATTGCGGGATCATCGTTGCCATTTATAATCTCACACGCTGAGCAAAATGTCACATTTGCCTTCTCATGCAGCGCACGAAATTGCCTCCTTCATCCTCCATGATATCATTTTTTGTCAGGGGGCTCCCAAAGAGTTGCTGAGTGACAGAGATCGCGCCTTCCTCTCTGAAGTTATCGGGGCTCTCCTTGAGAATGCAAAACCGGTCACTGCAACCCACGCCGCGTACAATCCGCAGATAAATAACATGGTTGGGCATTTCGACAACACCATGGGCGACATGCTAACAATGTACGTATATTCATTCCGACTGCTGAAACTGGGACCCCATTCTTTCATTGGTCACCTTTGCCTATAGCTCTGCCACTGAAGCAACCACCGGATTCTCGCCCTACTTCCTCCTGCACGGCCGTGAGCGCTCTTATACCAAGGACTTCCGTTTTTCCATAGCGACCTGTTTCTTTCGAATTCACGACTGTTCCCTAACCTGCAACTTAGGCTGAAGAATACTGCCAGCTTGTCCACTCATTCACTTCTCACACCTAGCAGCTGCGGATAACCACCCGAGATGAGTCTTCACTTTTTCTTGTTTACCACCCAGACTCTTTGATCTGGCTAAGGGTACCTTTCTGCAGCCCCGCACTTTCCTCAAACCTCAGCAAGTACCAAGACCCAAAATGTATTCTCAAGAAAACATCCCCTTTAAATATTTCTTCGAACCCCTTATGCCGTCCACTGACCACAGTCTCCACAACATTAAAATAGTACTAAGTACCCACCTGAAACCTTACTACGATCCTGCCACAGACATTTTGCCATAAGCCGCCAGGATGGCGCATTTTTGCCCAGCGGAAGTTCTAGGGAGCACATTTGGATCTAAAATATTCAGCGCCTGGCGCTCAATAAAGACAGCGCTTATAACCGCTTACGCTCGCTCCGACTCTCGTGCTTGTGCAAAAAGAATCTACTACTGCTACGACTGATCGCTGGATGTTCTTAGAATTGTTCGCTGCGTAGCACATTGTGCATGATCCTTTATTACAATAAAAATGCAGTGTAAAATATATTACTGCTCTAATATTTTTTCGCAGTGTGTCCCCGACGCTTTTAGAGAAAAATGAAGCTAGAGGTCCTATTCGCATTTCACTTACCATCAGATAAAAATCATTCCATTGGAAAGATATTAATTTTTTATCCCTACGAAGGCAACAAATGGTGATACAAGATTATGACTACTGATCATCTACCAGCAACACCTGGGTTATTTTGTATTGAGGGATTTTTATATCCCGCAATCGAGCGACACGCCCGATCCACCCAATATTATGATGCAATTGCGCATTAAATTTATACTATTCGGATTGTGATAAATAGTGCGACTTTTTCCGGGATTTTAAAGTTGATGCCTCATATCAAAGGCTACAATCATTTCAGGCAAATTGTTGAATTTATAAAAAGCGTGAACTCTTTGGAGAAATGAGCTGCGGAGTCCCGCCAACGGTGGGAGCATACCTTAGAAACAAATAAGTAAGTGAGTCTCGGTAATACTGCCACATTATAGTGGCTATGCTGTCGCAACCTAATAAGAGACTGCCGCTGTTCTGAAAATTGAGTGACTGTGCCCTCAAATGAGGGCAGCAACTCGGCGCTGGTGGTAGCAAGAAAACGATTCCTGCTGATCATCAAAACACGATATGGCCCATTACACGCTTCCGGCTTCAATTTAACGTCGTCGAAGAAGCATCTCAATAAAGAGACACGCAGGCAGTCAAGGCAGCGAGGGCGCTTGTAGGCCAGGCAAGGCAAGACAAATCAGGCACGCAGGTTTTTAGGCTAGGCAAGGCGGGGCAGGCCATGACAAGGGAAGGCAGAAAGGCAGGCAGCGTGCAATGGTTCTTTAAAACCCGCCCATCGAAAGGCTGATTTGGTGGGATAAAACAAACACACGGCCAGACCTGCCCAAATAGAAACCCCTATTTTGTACATAAACCTTACACTAGACGAATATCAACAAAGGATAAATAACGAGCTACACAAACAAGTCCAATATGTGTACAGACTCGTTGCAGTCACCGGGCTCTAGAGGAGTGAAGTCAATGCGGATGCTCTCGATCATGCGTGCTCGGAATCCAAGGAACGCCAGGTGTCCACAGAAGCTTGGGTCAGGCCAGCAGGCGGCTATGCAGGTGGAGAGGCACGGCCAAGTCAAGAAGCCTCAGCTTGACGGGAGGTGGTAGAAACTCCAGATTTCGAGGTGCATCTATCGAGCGCACCCAACACGATGCCGAATGCATGTCGCAGCCTAGCTCTCCAAATCATGAGAACAACAGTAATTGGAAACTCTCGGGTGTGGTCATCCGGGTCGTAGGCCAGGTGCGAAGCGGTCAGCAGGGCCCCATAGCCTCTGCCAGGTCTGGTAACTCGGGTCGTAGGCAAGGCGGGACGTAATCAGCAGGAGCTCCGTGACCGTCTTCCTTCCACAACGCTGCTCAGCCGTTCTGCCTCTAAGGTATCACCGTGTTCTATCCCGAACGCAACATATACATCCGTCGTCTTCCTCTCTTCTCTCTTGTGCTGAGAGTTCTTCCGCCTGCCTGCCCGCCTGCTTCAATGGGACGCGAACACGTGGCATATGTAGGTGAAAGATACGGAGCTGAAGCGCGAATTGTTATTGCGAATTCCTAGAATGTGTTTACAAATTCATCAATGCAGCGGACGCAACTGGAATCTTTCATGAAGGGCCGTTCCGGGATCATCTCAAACAGAAATTAAAAAAAAAAACAATGTTGGTGGCATATTGCTTGACCAGTATTGCTGCCAGGCGGACAAAAACAATTGCGCCACACATTTTGCTGCATGCTTCAACCCTGCATGCTACCACTATACACAATTAGCTAGTTTATCTGTCGAGCTGTACGAAACGAAATAAAGTAAATATATTTCCTGGTAATAACGAAACTTTGAATTAAAACGAAAATGATAGGTAACTACTTAGAATAAAGTATTAATCCTTCTTCCACTGTACAGAGCAAACAAAATAACTCTTCTTAATACCAAACAAAATGTGAGTGAAAATGTGGAATTACGTTCAAATATTGCTATTTCCAGTTTTGTTCGTCATTTTTATAGCTTTATTTACTTGTACTTTAATGCAGGACTCGGCCTCGACGAATTGCATGACTCTGACTCTAAAGGTAAGCATGTATGGACGCTTGTAATGTCTCTGTATATTGAGTTGGACGCAGCCTCTGCCTTATTTTCCATTTACTAAAATAATTTAGTGTTGAAAATGCCTCCCTAGCCAAGAAAAGCAATTCTACCTAATCGCACCGAAAATGCAGCAGTGCCAAAATTTCTCAAATTACCTAACATGGGCTTTCGGCCCGCACAGCGAACGTAGAAGTCGCTATTAGCTTGCTTGAAGCAGCCTATATCCTTCATCTCGTGTTGCGAGAAGTACAAAACGCTAAGGAGCGTCATACATAGCCTGCGCTTAGCAGATATTTGAAACAAACACGAAATGACTTTTGCTATTGCAACAACTATACACACTAGCTTTTAAATCAAATCTTGAGCAGCCACATATTACTGCTTCAATATCTTAAGGTACACGCCCTACCCGGTCGTAAGAACGAGGCAGTCTGATCTGAATGATTGAAGCAAGCCGCGGCGAAATATAAGACAGCACACATGGGGTTAACGAAGCGTGAAATAGGGTGAATAAAAAGCAGAAAATTATTGTGTGTGCGAGTGTTGTGGAAGGGGCGAGGGTGGTGTACGGGGAGAGGTCGCTCGCATGGAAAGCGCTCCAAAGTGCAGAGAATGTAAAGACCCGTAGTCAAGAGACAAGAGAGGAGAAACAAAAAACAGAAAGGGAAGCTGAATGGAGAGAAGACCAAATAAGACCAAGTGAGGACGCTCTTGCGACAATAGAAGTTGTAAGTAGAGAATTAAACATTTCCACTGGCACTAGCTACTATATTTTTCTATACTAATACACAAGCTTTATACCCCCTCAGGCGAAAGTGCTCGAAATGTATTACCGTTCTTCCTGCTAAACAGTTTGCTCTACGCGTGTGTTCGGCTATTCAAAGAGGAATACCGTCCTTTTAGTGAATGTGTGGAACCCTGTACGGCGAAAGTTTCCATCACGATTGTAGCTCGAATGCTTGGACAACTGCCATGTCTTGGCGAACCCACGTTTCTGAGTGTATATTGGCAATGAACATGTATAGCATCCCCTAAAAATGGGGTGCTCTCAGTCGCCGATCGCTCTTTTGCTGAAATAAATGACGTCACAGATTTTCTTTCAGACTGGCGATCGACGGCGTATGTTTTGGAAAAATCTCGGAGGGAACCACGCGAACGCCTTTTTCTCGTAATGGGACATGTGAAGATGCCAACATTAGGCATACGACACTAAATATTAGGATGAGCAGTATGTGTGAATAATACGCTATTACGCAGGATGATTGGCAGCTGTGACTCACGTCGTAGCAAGATCTCTGGACGTGGGAATATTACCGAAAACTTGTCTCTGAAGAACATTGCTACGATTTTATAAGACTGCACAACAATAATTGATTAGAGTACTCCCTGAGTCCTTGTAATGCTTTTCTAGTCTTAGCTATTGGATTTGAGTGAAGGGAAACCTCTAGACTTTCATTTTCAGTTGCCATAAAATAAAATATATTTTTACGAGGCGGCAAGTCGATGAAGAAAGGAGATGGAAAATGACTGATGGCGATGGTAGACGACATTTAATTAAAGATGGCAGACCTAGCGCGAGCGGGCCTGCCCATGTCAGTGCCCGCTTCTTCTTCTTCGCCCATAACACTACTCGGGGCCACGAAGCGATTGTCCCGATCGGTGGACGACGAAGTCAATGTCGATCAAATTTAGTACATGACAGTGATGTGTGGATCGGTGAAGACAGAAGAGAAAGAAGGTAACGGCTTTCCGCCATGATGACCGATGAAGCCTTGCCCAGGAAGCGTTTCTGTAATGGTCGTAGGGATTTAACTGCTGGGTCTCATGGGCGTATCAACCGGCACTGGCGGGGGTGATGTCTTCAATTGCAGTGTTGTACTGGTTCGGTGGGTTTGTCGTCTGATCGGCGCCTCGGGACGCTCGGGTCCTTTGGCGGGGTCTGTCTTTTGTGTGTTCTCGTGTGTTCGTGACGTATCGGGTAGATGGGGTGTTTACGTCGGGCGACTTGTCATTTTTCGTGTCTTGCGGTCAGGGCGGGGGAGTGGACGGGTGTTGGAGAACGGCGATGTCCCGCCGCTTCCTGTAACTGGCGAACCACGAGGCAATGGGTCATCCCAAGAAGCCACTGCCGACGACGAAATAAGACACAGGGCGCCGAAGCCCCGGGCCAGAATGATGAGTGATGCTAATGGTCCCCGCACCTCCACCAAGTTGTTAGGGGGCGGCAAGCCGATGAAGGAGACGGAACATCACCAATGGCAATGGTAGTTGACGTTTAAAGAAAGATGACTGACCTAGTGCGAGCGCGCCTGTCAACGCCAGTGCTAGGCTCTTCTTCATCGCCCATAACAGTATCAAGGAGAGTGCAGATGTTTGTGTCGCGCACTTCGAAATCGGAACAAGGGACATTACCGTTTGGTGAGACGTTGTAAGTTTTCCCTCGCCCTCCTAATGACTGCAGGTACGAAGCGAAATTAGACGGAATAACAACTTAGCCAACGTCCCCTCTACTACTAAGGAAAGTAAACAAATTAAGATGCAGGTGCCAAGTACTGCTGCTCTCGCAGATGCACTGGCGCTTCTGCCAACGCATAGCAGGCGGGCGGTTAGTTCTTGTACTGCCAATTTTATTAACCTTGTTGCTTTTTACTTGTCGATCTGCGTTTAAACTAGGACTGAGTGTAAGCGTGCAGATTGGGTCAGAGAAATAACTGAAGTTACTGACATTCTAGAGGAAATCTAGACGAAGAAATGGGCATGGGCGGGACACTCAGTGCGAAGAGAGGATAACCGATGGTCGCCTTTGGTAACAAACTGTATTCCAAGGGAAGGAAAGCGTAGCAGGGGGCGGCAGAAAGTTAGGTGGGCGGATGAGGTTAAGAATTTCACAGAGGTCAAGAGGATGCAGCAAGCACAGAACCGGGTTAATTGGATAAATATGGGAGAGGTCTTCGCCCTGCAGTGGGTACAGTCAGGCAGATGATGATGATTATGATGATGAGGAAGCGTCAGCTCAACAACGCCGCGCAACTTCCCAGGGCAATGCCGATTGTTTACTGTGAGGTAGTCTGGTTCTGTGGGTACATGTTTTTGAAGGGTACAGGATCTTTGTTGTACCTTTCTATATCTGAAAAGCGCTTTCATTCCTCCATATGCGGCCGCGGATGTTATGTATAAGAAATATCGGCAATATATGATGTAGGAAAGTTTATAACAAAAGACGACAATGTGGCTTGACATGTCATAAGGCGCTGCGCCCATTTTGAAGAACGCATTTTTATCTATTTTGTGCATGATCCAGGCCTGATGCGACGGTGTCAATATAAAAGCGTTGTTATCTCAGAGCCGTTTGTTTATCAACAGGCACTGAGAAAGCATTCTCCCATCAAGGACTGCCGAAGCTTAACTGCCGTTCTAAAACCCTAACAACAGATAACGTATGCAAAGAGTTGACCTTGAAAATAAGATGTTTTGTAATCCAGTGGTGAATTTTATTTCGTGAAACAGACCGATGTATGCTAGTTCGCAAACTTTATTGATAATTTGTTCATATTAGTTTGTTCGAAATTGATTGAAATGCTGATGGAATGCTCCTTTTGGTTCCAAAACTGAGGTGAAAAATTGCTCTTTATTTACTGGAGTGCTGTCTTCGTCACCCTATTGCGATAACAAACACTCTGTGCAGGCGTCACAGCGTTTTTTTACCAAATACTTTCATCAATATAACGAATGGTTTTTTAAAATAAATAAAGTACTAAGTAGGCATTCTTTTGTTTTTGAAAATATTATGACTACTAATAACAAGCCTTATGGTGCAGAACCTGGCCATGGGAATACCACCGAAGATGGCTCTAGAGGTACGCAAAGATGAATGTTTGCAATGTGACATGTTAGTGTTTGACACATCATTAGCAACATTTTCCGCTTCCTTACTACTGCGTGCTAATTATAATGTCTTCACATAAAATAATAACATTTGTAAATACTTCTAGGGACTTTAGAGTGGCACTAAGGTTTACGTAATGATTTACATATGTGTTTCTGACGCGCAATTGGGGACGTACAAAACACTTTTTTTCTACTTACTGCAGTCTAGTATCTTCATCACTGCGTTTTTCGTTTGAACTGTAAATTAGGGGTAGGCGTCGTTGCTTACGTTCATAAATGATTCTCATAACAAGTATTAAAGGACCGTTGCTACTCAAGGAACTAAAGACATACCTGCGATTAACATTTTATGCACCCACATGCTACGTGGTCATTCGTCTTACGGACCCTAGCCTATCGGCCGTGCTGTTTAGGCCGTCCAACGTCGAAGACCGGAGCCGGCAGAACTACTATAATGATCTCATTTACGTTAATCTCAGGCCAATTGCAAAAAAAAAAAAAATTGAAAGCCTGGAAAAGACATTCGGTGGCGTCGCCTGCAGAGGGAGGTTGTATGGGTCTTTCTCAGACTGAACCTACATTAAATCCCAGAAAGAGACAAACGGTGTACAAGGAGCATTACGAAAAGGCGGCGTATGTAGGCTCTCGGAAGCGGATTTAGCTGGCTGGTGACACTCGTTTTCGGGCAAAAATACCATGCTGATAAGAATAGAAATATGGCAGTGCTCTCCCTATGTTTTGTTGCGAAAGTTACACTAGGCTAGCAGAAGCCAGTTTCGCTCGTGCCTATCATAGCTACAGGTACGCATGCAAGGTTATCCTGGCAGCGACCTGCGCCGTTCCGCCACTGCGCCGACTTGTGACGTCACGCGCCTTGTTATGCAGCCTCACTTCACATGCGGAAACCGCTTGCCGGTACCGTGAGGTGGGCATAGTCTCCTTACACGCGTGTGACTCCGTACGATTACGTGCCTAATTGCGCAGCGGAACATGTTTGCCTGAGTGTGTGTGCTTGAGCTCCGCAGTCTCCTTACATGCGTCAGAGTCTATACAATCTCGTGACTATAACAGCGCAGCGGCGCATATAATCGCGAGTGCATGCGCTTGCAAGCTAGATGCGCCATGGTCAGTTAACTATTGAGACATCGCAACCATCCGAAAACTTAATTGGCAAGTGTATAGTCAGAGAGCAAGCACTAAAGTTAAAATTAGTTGTCTTTACGCAGAAACCTAAAATATGCCCCTTTCGCCGTTAAATTCGAGGCTTATCGCTCGTTCATTCACCCTGTCATGAGATATATATATATATATATATATATATATATATATATATATATATATTTATATATATCTAAACGCCGGTAAATTTCTCTGTTTTTCCATTAAACAGTCTCTCTCTCTCTCTCTCTCTCTCTCTCTCTCTATATATATATATATATATATATATATATATATATATATATATATATAGAGAGAGAGAGAGAGAGAGAGAGAGAGAGACTGTTTAATGGAAAAACAGAGAAATTTACCGGCGTTTAGATTTCGCTGGCGTGCTACTCTGTGTAGGAAGGAGAATTTGGGAGGGAAATATTGAAACAGATTGGTGAGGGAAATATAGAATTGAAGGGGGAGATAAAATACGGTCATTAAATACGTGTTAAGGTGCTTCGTGGAGTAATGATATAAAATCAAATAATGAAATGCATGATCCGACAAATGTGCTTATAGAGTTCACAGCTTCCAAAATGCCTGAGGGAATTATGCGAGCTGAATTTAAAGTTTGTCAAGTAGTCCAATGTCTTTCAGATATGTAAATAAAAAGTTCATCGCGAGTCTCTGTTGCCTAGGACAGGCTAAGGGACCTAAAACACTGTTCATTGTTAAATGCACTGGGGAGAGCTTCGCCATGCTATGTTCATAGTTTGCACGCTCGTCAGCGTACACAGTGCACTCAAGTAGAATATAATCCACAGTTTCAATCGAGCCACTGTTGTCACAATACGGGCTGTTCATCTCACCGAAACGGTAGCGCTAGCCATTTGTATATGCACCGTTTAGACGAAATCGGTGGTGAAGAGTTTCTAGTTAGCGAGGATATTTGGAAGAAGTCTTGATTTTAGATGTGGGTCAGTTGAATAAAGAAATTGGTAGTGAAGCGTCGGCAAGCTCCAAAATGAATACTTTGTTTCGGGAGCAAATGTTTAGCCAGTTGGGGTGCATCAGATTTTGTGAAGGAGGTCCTAATGTATATTTGATGTTGGTGTCCTTTGCGAGCCACTTATCTGCTTTTTCATTGCCTTTAATGCCACAATGAGCTGGTATCCCCTAAACATGTTATGCAGTGGCCTGCGGCAATAGCCAAATGATGAAGATATCCGATGTAAAGGGAAACAGGATGATGATTGGTTTTCTTCAGCAGGTTATTCAGGATTTGCAGAGATGCTTTAGAATCAGTGAAGATAACCTATATTCCAGGCGTTTGGCACAAGATATAGGAGAGAGCTTCTTTAATGCCGTCGAGCTCAGCTGTCGTAGATGATGTCTTCCGCTGCAGCCGGTAAGACAGAACATGATTTGTTGGGGGTACATAAAGGCCACAGAATGAATTGTCTTGTGCAGTTGAACCGTCTGTGAATATGTGGGTGTGCTGCGTATATTCCTTGACTACGTAGGCGAGAGCGGCTTGCAGAAGTGCTGCCTGTGGCATGCGGCTCTTCGCATCCACGCCAGATAGTGTCCATGGAGGAAAGGTGACTGGTAGTAAACTACTTGGCCAAATAATAGTAGGGAGGGGCAGAAACTGTACTGCTTGACCAAAGCCAGAGTTGATGTGAGTTTGGTGGACATGATGCACAAAATACTTCTTCCGTTGGAGGACATGTCAGAGATGATTGCGAATAGTTTCTTGGGCGGCAATCACATCTAGCGGGAGGCATCCTGCTTCTGCAAGTGTTCCTGATGCGGAGGATCCCTTTGGGAGTCTAAGGCATATCCGCAAACAGTCGTTCCGTGCAGCTTCAAGAGTCTTCTTGCTTGTTGGAGATAATCTTTGAAGTACCGGAAAATAGTAGCGTAGCGCTCCTTCAACGTTGGCCTTTTCAACCAGAACCATCGATCGGCAGGTGCTGCCAAATCGTGTTCCCGCCATGAATCTAAACCATGTGATGCTGCAGTGATTATCTCATGGAGTTTTTTAATCTGAGGGGCCCAAGAGAGGTTACTGCCAGTTATATCCCCTAAGAGCCGGTGTGATCGTATATAGGACATTGAGCGCCCACCCAGAATGAGCGGGTATCGAGTCATTCTTTTCGTTGTAAAAGAATGACTCTTTTTTGGTGAGAGGCGGAGACCCCGGGGAGCCAGGTTAATTGAGATGTGCATTAACGCTCTCTGAATTCGTTGTTTCGTTGTATAACGAGAACGGGATGCACTCCAGATGAAAATATCATCTGTAAAAATTGTTATGTGTACTCCACGGGGAAGGTTTCTTGTTATACGTTATATGTATAAGGGCAATATTGAACAAGAGAGGGCTGAGCACAGCTCCCTGAGGTATGCCCCTCTTCAGTGCATGAAAGGAAGTTTAACCATGTGGAGTGCGCATAAAAATTTGCCGGTCTTGTAAATAGTGTCCAATCCAGTTTTAAAGCTTTCCTCCGAGGCCAAGGCTGGCCAAAGCTGCAAGAATTGAATGCTGAAATGCAGAGTCAAAAGCCGCTTTGATGTCAAGGAAAACGGCTGTCGGGATGTATCCAGCGTGAAGGTACTCTTCAAGTGAGGAGACAAGGGTAATAACATTATCAGTCGCAGACCTACTCCGTCAGAACCCGTTCATTTCTTGAGAATATTCATTTCTGCTCTCGAGAAACCAGGTGACGCGTTTCTTGATCATTCGCTCCATAAGCTTACCGACGCAGCTAAGTAGGGCGATGGGTCGGAAGGATGCATAACTTGTATGCTGTTTAGAAGGTTTCAAAACGAGCACCATTTTCGCCAACTTCCATACCGTTGGGACTTCACCAGACATCCAGGAAGGATTGTAGTATTCTAGGAGTCGAAGGCGGGAATTGTGAAGTAGCTTTGCGATTGCGTCATAGGTCACCTCATCATGACCCGGAGACGTCCGTCTGTTTAATTCTGCCATAGCTGTTGTACACTCCTCAGTAGTGAAAGGTAGGTCCATCGCTGACACTGCCGCCGGGGGGATGTTTGACAGACCATCTGTGGAGTGTGTGGAAGTCACTCACCCTGTGGACAGTCGTCTGCAGTATTCTTCTGAGACTTCTTTAATGAATTTTCGTTCATACAGAGATAGTGACATTAAATGGTGAAGCTGTTGGAGGGGCGTGCGCATACCACGAGCTATCCGCCAAATTTTGGCTACTGATTGGCGCACGTCCAGTGTAGAACAAAAGTCACGCCATCTTTGCCGACTAAGCTTATCCAGGTAGCGTTGAATGTGACGTTGTGTGCGTCGGCAGGCACGAAGGTCTTCAATGTTTTTTTTTTGCGCAAAGCTTTCCTTTCAGCTCGTCTGCGAATAGCGCACAGACTTTTGAAATGTCTCATCATTTTTGGGCAAGCTATCGCTTTTGGCTGTGATTCGCGTTCTCACGCAATAAGCAATTGTCTATATTAGTTCCTCATTTCGAGTTGCGGCAGTAATTCCTCTGCGTGCAGCGTCTTTGTAAATATCCCAATCTTTAGATTTTATAATAAATTTCTCTGACGCCATCTGCTCACTGACTGTCGATATGAGAATTGGTAATGAAAACTTCCACGTGTTTTCAGATTGGTGCGCCAGCCAAAACTGTGGGCAGTTCAACTTGTCACAAAGGTCGCATCAATGCTGCTGGAAGTCGTCAGGCCTCGGAGATAGGTTATGCTGCCGTCATGCTGCTGCTCAAATAAATGTTTTGCAAGAAGTTCTGCAAGCTTGGCACCTCGGGCACATGTGTGTGAGCTTCCCAAAATTTCATTGCGAGCGTTGAAGTCTCCGCAAATAATATGTGGAGTGGGCGTCCTTGTTATCGAATTTTGAAGCCTCGAAGCATCGGATGGCCTGGCTGGCTCAAGATATACTCCAATAAGAGTGTACTCTTGTCTCCCAATTACTGTTATCGCGCACACATATTCGTTATCATTGTGAGGCGGAACTTCAAACAAGGAGGCCGGGGTATCCTTGCGAAAGCTTATCAGCAATCTGGTAACGTTGTCTAGTCGCTGTGAATGATGAAAATAGTAACCGCGTAGTCTGAAAGTTTCCTCCACGCGCGATTCAGAGATGACTATGAAAGGGAAGTGGTACGCTCGCACAAGTTGCCGAAAATCAGAGTTTCGAGCGTAAACCATGAGCGTTCCACTGGAAAATGGTGCATGTGCGATAGATGTTGTGGATGGTTAGCTGTGGTGAAGCTCTTCCTGTCGAAGCCATGATTACAGATGTGTGATATTACACCCGTGTGGAGCGTAAGAGACTGACAGCAACGGCTCCATTGCTAGAACAGCTTCTACTTCTGGGAGTCCTTGTGACGAAGGGTTAGCGCGACAAGTGCCTTGATGGCGGCAAACAGCACCGGAATCAGTAGGCTTGTGATTTCTTGTTCGGGGCTTCCGGTTTGCTGCCTTTCGCTGATCTTGTTACATTTCGTTGCCTTAGGCGGAGAGTTCGAAATGTTGTTGGTCGGGTCTTGTGCGGAGTGTCGTTGCTGCTTTGTTGATGGAGAAAAGCCGGTGGACTTTCCACACTTCTTTTTGGCTGCAGCCGCGTATGTGTCACCACACGTTTTTCCACCATATGATTTTCCATGTTTTGGTGACTGATTTTGGGATATATGTAACGTATTTCTAAAAACTCCGCCAGGGTTAGGCTGTGGATCATGACGCTTGGGCGGTTTTCCTAGTGCTTGCTCCTCTGAGCGTGCAACTGTAGCAGCAGCTTTCTTTTTAACACAACCTCCATATGAAGCAGGGTGTGGGCCATCGCAGTTTGCACATTTAGGTTGCGCTCTCGAGGTGCACTCTTTGTACGAATTGGGGCCAGCACACACTTTGCATAACACGGGGCCGGTACAATGTGTCGATATGTGGCCATGCCTTTGGCATTCGTAGCATTGTGTCCCTGCTCCGATGCACTCAGTTACAGGGTAACTACAGAACCCAAGCGTGATTCTTTTAGGCAGTGGTGTATCTTTTGAGAATTCTATAACAGAATGACGGCGTACCTCTTTGAACTTGCCGCCGTCCTCAGGAATGTATGTTGTTTGCCTCCTAGCTGAGAGGACACCTTGGTCACGAAGATACGCCTGCAGATCTTCATTAGAGTAGATGACAAGCAGGTCTTGGATTTTCCCGTAGCTGGCTGTGTAAGAACACGGTACACGGGCCTCTACAGCCACTCCAGTCGGCTTAGTTACTGTGAGCAAACGGTTTGCAGCGCTCAATGTTGATACTGTAACCATAAAACTCCCATCCTTTTTAGGGCGATGGCTGAGAAGTGTTTCTTGTGCCGACGCTACAACTGTCTAGAAGTACGCAGCAATCGTGTTGAACCTATGCAGTGAAACGATATTGCCGTGCTGGAGCGGATAATGTGACTCGTTTCCAGATTTATTTCGGACTCTCCAGGCCAAGGTCATCAGTAACTCCAAGCACGTAATTCAAAGCCACACCAAGCAGGACTAGCATTCCTGCATTTGCTCTATCATGATGAAATTGGTTTGCCAAAGATAAATATTTACATCTCCCAGCTGAAAGAGTTCGTCTTTAATCAACCATATTAAAGACTTATGGTCGTTTCATGCAAGAACTTAATTTCTAAAAAAAAAAAAAAAACCTTTATTCCACACTCCATCGCGCAAATGAATTATCTGCATACCATACGAAGAACTCACTGACGTTGTCACCGGTACACTTTCTATAAAGAAGCTGTTTCTGCAACCCTCCTGCTTGGGAACCGACGGTGCCTGCGTTATTGTTAAACGATTGAAATAAAATATCTTGAGCAATTCGGCAGGTGGAAATTTCGGTTTGGTTTGGTTCTAGGGGTTTAACGTCCAAAAGCGACTCAAGCTATGAAGAAGCCTTAGTAGAGGGCTATGGAAATTTTGATCCCCTGGGTTGGTCACATAGCACAGCACATCGCACAGCACATCATATCGCACACAAGCGCCTTGCTTTTTGTCTCCGTTAAAGAGTAGCAGCTGCGGCCGGGATTCCATCCCACATCCCTGGGCAAAGTATTTGAGCGCCCTAACCATGGCAGCACTAATGCGGGGCGTGGTAGCTTTCGTTAAATGCCATATAGGAAAAATTTGAAAAAAAAATTAAAGGTGTATAATGTAGTATTTTATAAAGCATTGTTTAAAGGTGGCCAAAAAATGAAGCCACAAAGGACAATATCTGCAGGAAAATCAGCGCTTTAGCATTACTTACAATTAACTTGTTTTTCTTTTCCTTGCGGAGTTCAACAAAATGCAGAAAGTTTGTTTTTTTTTTGTACAAATTTCGCACACTGTAAACATATATTTTACGATGCAGTATTGGGCATTGAGGACCACCCAGACACAACTCCTGAAGGTAAGCACGTTTGCTGATTCAATGCAACCTTTCAAAAAGTTTGGCGCACCCTTTGCCGCGTTTTTTACTTTACTGTAATGTAATGATCTATTTTTGTGCCTCCACCGACAAATCATAGTGTTTATTTATTTTATTAGACTGGTAAGTGTTTGTCAACTGTTCAATTTGTGCTGTGTTACAGGCGTGCGGATTCCTAGTTGGCTCTCGTTCTATTTAATAGTCTATATTCTTCCTTATCGCTTTGTTCCCTCAAAACCCAAATCAAAGTTTCGTCTGAAATCTCAAGTTTAAGCAGTAA
This sequence comes from Amblyomma maculatum, assembly GCF_055883805.1. Lineage (NCBI taxonomy): Eukaryota > Metazoa > Arthropoda > Arachnida > Ixodida > Ixodidae > Amblyomma > Amblyomma maculatum. The sequence goes on from NC_139346.1 coordinate 77,821,000, forward strand.
TTTCCAAGCAAACCTAAAACGACTTTCCTATGAAAAAAAAATAAGCCTTTTTTTAAGCAATTTTTCCCCGGATATTTTATGGCGTCATTCGATTTTCTCAGACCATTGTACGGACCAGTCGGTTGAAACCCGTACAGTGCCAACAATGGCAACGTGAACAGTACAGCTGCACAGTGCAGCAGTGCTCTCCGGCTGCCCAGCGCCGAGAAAGAAACCATTTTGCAGATTGTTGCGCGGGATGTAACCTCATAGACGCATTGTCCATGCAGTAAGATACAGGAGTGCCGACTCCGCTGTTGGGAAAGACGTAATTTTGCTACATCAATGAATTTTTTGTGGCGATTCGGATATATGGCGCTCGGATTTGTCATCGACTAGGGTGTCTCGATGCGCGCGACTTCCCCCGTCTAGCGCGCATCGAGGCACTCTGGTGAAGCGTTCACCAGCGAACGCTGGTGAAGCGTTCCGCCGGTGATCCTCTGCTGTGGCGGTTCCGTGGCGCCGCGTCCGTCGTCTGCGTCATGTCGTTGCATCAACGGGGGCGTTTCAACATGAAATTGGAGTTCCTCGTTTCGATAGTAAACCTGTACTGGTGTGTCGTCCTTTGCCTGCGTCACCGCTCGCATTTAATCCTTGCCATCGCGTTTGTCGTTTGCTTCATACAGCATGCCTGCCGCGCCCGGCTGCTGACTTCATATATGCGCAAGTTCCCATGCATACAACGCGTTTCACTTTCTCTGTCTTTTCTTTTGCGCTCTATGGAGAGCTGTCCGGTAAGTGTTATTCCTAATATTAGATTGCAAGCAGCGCACGGTTTTTCTTTTCTTTTACGATACCGTGATTCACAACTAACGACAAAACTTCATCACTTACCTTGTGGTTTATAAAGGTTTATATACATGACCATTGAAATAACGGTGCACAGTATCTGCCTCCCACCCGTCTTCGCGTCGTACGCCGCACCGCCTCTATAACGGTGATCTCGTGGAATGGCTTGCCGTCTGTATTTTCCTTTAAATTCATGCTGTCGGATACAAGCAGGCGACAAAAAAATGAAAGAGCACTGAAGAATATGCATTGAAGTAATCCGAAAGCACGGATGCTGCTTTTGGTTGCTGCCGTTGCTTCTATCTACTTAATTCACTTCACGTTTACCAATTTTTGTCTTCGGTACTTTCAATCTGCGCGCCAATCCCTTCCTATGCCATTTATCAGCTTTACCGGCGGTTGCGTGACGTACCATTCTTTATGTAAAATAATTCACTTCTTGTTTATCCTTTTAAGCATTTAGTATTTCCAAATTGTGCGCCAACGCCTTCCTATGCACTTTTTCGTCTCATTTCAGGCTGCGTGACGTCACACCATTTACGTCTCTCTGATTGACTGACTTAATTATTTTAGTCCTTGGTACATTCAATTGGCGCGCCAATTCCTTCCTATGCCTTTTATCGCTCGACTTGAGGTTGCGTGATGTCAGCCTAATTGACTGATTTATTTGACTGTTTAGAATTTATACATATGGATGCTACCCTAATTGACTGACTTAACTATTTTAGTATTTGATACAATCTAATATTGCGCCAAGCCATTGGCTATTGATACCATTTTTGCTTTTACTTTTACATTTTTGCCTGTATAATAACCTAAATACTTATTGGCCTAATTATTTTTGGACACAACATTACGTGACCCTCTATCGATTGACACCACTCATTAACCTCTACTGGACTGGGCCTAGCAAGAGCGCTCCTAGCCACGCCAGTGCCCGCTTCTCCGTCTATATCGGCTGGTGATGACGCTGTTTTTATATATAGAGAGCATTACTCCACAACAACACAACATGGGTTAAAACCCAGATGATTCCGAGATGCGTGATCCATTAACTTAGGCTTGTGCAGCAACACTTCCATTCTCGGAAGCCAATCCTGCACTTGGTCGTTTTTCTTGAAAACATCAATAACACTCGCAAAGGCTTCTCGAAAATATTGCCATATTTTTCTTGCATCAATGTCTGCATACCTGAAAATCATTCTAGATCGCCAGCTACTGTGCAGGTCCAAAAATATGATCATGTCCAGCGGTAGCCCATCATCATTTTAAATTGGCAGAAATCGAATTCCGAATACATCCAAGGATAGGTCTTTTTTAATTGTTCGTTATGGAATGTCGAAAAAGATAGTCTTCCAAACAGTCTAAGAAAACGTGTTCGATAGTTTCCAGCTTGCAGCATATGAAGCAGTGATTTTCCCAAGGTACAAAAAACCCTTCAATTCTAAGTAATGTTCTGTATTTTAAAGTCTGATTATAACGTTAGCAATAAAGAAAGAAACGGGCGTGTCGCAGAGGGAGGGAGGTTCGATTGCCGGTTGAGGAGGAGTCGCAGTCCTCTTAAGAGTTGCTAGGCAACGCTGGCAGAGCTTGGCGACGGGGCTGCGCAGCTAGCCTTGGCTGTGATGTCATGCGCATGCGCAGAATTAGACTATGTCGAGCCAGGCGACGCTGCGGTCTGACACGAATAGTGAAGCTTTCGCTTCAGAAAGAAAAGGGCACTGCTGAAGCGTTAGCTTACAATATTTTCCTAAACGTATACAAGTTGACATACACGCAACGGGGATCATGATTCCATTTGTGCGTTTTCTGGCTAGCAGACGACGCGCAAAGTTACCGCTTCGTCTGCTCGTAACCCGTGGCCGCGACACTTGCACGGTCGCTAGGATCGGCCCGGGGGAATTTCGTTTCGCGACAGTGTCGAGAAATGGCTCGACGATTAAACTAGTAGGCGAAAGCGTTTAGGCTCTTATCGTTGTTAGCTGGAGCTGTCGGCAGAAGGTGTCACGCTTTTAAGAGCAAGAGTTAAAAGTCAAATAATAAACGTTGCCTCCACCGGGAATCGAAACTCCATCTCTTGGATCCCCAGCCGAGCGCCTTACCACTGCGCCACGCCGCGGATTCCTTTTTGTTAAACATAATATTTATTACCGGAAACAATATGCTATGTGCATGGAATATGTACAAATTATTTAAAAAGAGTACGAAATCAACGCGATGCACAATATGACACACTAAGTGAAGGTCTAAATAAGAGACAGTGTAGAACACATCAATAAAGTGGTTACTTTCGGGGTTCAAAGTCAGTCTGTGCATGCAATCCTTTTAAATGAACAATCATCCTAAAGATGTGATCTTTTGTAGATTCACAATTTCTGTCTATCATGCTCGTTTTCCAAAGGCCTTGTAATCCAATTAGAAAGAACATGTCTAAAGGCTTTTCAACAAATGGCAATGCAGTGACATATGTAGAGAATGCGGTGTCGAATCAAGTCTTTTTTTCATTGTGCACTGCAAAATATCCAAGGACAATATTGCATCTTTACAATCAATGAAACCGTGCTCAATAGTGTCCGGAGAGTGATAAAGAAGGTAAAGGCGTCTAAGACAAAGGCCCGAACGCTGGCGACTGATCTCAGGTGTGGCGGCTCGAACTGCTGTGGACCGGTGTCAAACGCGTACTGACTGTCGGTTGACCTTGAGGGGTGGAAATTGGAAAAAGGGGAATCGCACCTCGCACCTCCACGAGAAAATGTAACGAGTACCAAGCAGCAAATACTGAACGGATCAGTTCTACACCCTACACTCAGATTCGTCCTGTTTTCCATCGATTCCGAAAGGCACGCGGCAGTATTTCCTCAGCAGTATACAAATAATGGCATATATTACCCGTCTATAAAGTAAAACCTTTATTGTTTTTTCACAGCAAATAATCACAACAAGCCACACACTCTGAATGTGAACATTTATTTGAGAGATACAGTCTAATGTAATTCGCGTTCAGTTGAAAGCATTTCATTATATTGTAGGGCAGGCATTCGGCTCTGAAATGTTCAGCGCCTGCCACTTAAGAAAGACAACGACAGCCCTGCTAGGTCTTCTACGGCTGATCGCTGCATGTTCTATGCATTGTTAGCGGTGTAGCGCCCATTCCAAGGGCCCTTATTACAAGTGGTGGAGGTGACAGCTATCCCCAAATAGTGAAACTCAGCAACAGAGCAATGCCTACACTTTCCGCGGTGCCGGTGGATTGGCCCGTTAATTGGGCTCCGAGGCGCCAAGATAATGACATTAACGTCGTCTATCGCTATCGCCATAAGCATGACGATGCGGATGCTCTCGCACGTTCTCCCCTGCCGTCTGTATCCACTCCTGTTATATTCGTCCTGCATCTCACCGAAATGTGCATCGATATTGCTTCCGAACAACGCAAAGATGCATGAATCGCTTCGCTCCTGGATTTATTATCTGGCCGATCGCCACAACCTCTTTGCCGTGATCTCATCGCCAGGCTCACTATTTCTCCATCAGAGACAGTTCCTTCCCTGTAAGAATTACCTCCCGGATGGTTGAAAGTGGCTGCTAGTTATTCCGAGCTACCTGCGCTTTGTAGTATGCTCCCACGACAACTGCGATCCACAATATTTCACGCAGACTTATTGAAAACCTTCACTCGCCTGCGCCAGCGTTACTACTGGCATGGGATGTACCGTCATGTTCGCCGGTTCATCCAGTCCTGCCCGGAATATTAGTTATAAAAGACCACCTCGCCAGACCGCCGCTCCTCTGCAGCCTCTAATCGGTCCAGCCCAGCCCTTTGAGAGTAAAAGACCACCTCGCCAGACCGCCGCTCCTCTGCAGCCGCTAATCGGTCCAGCCTAGCCCTTTGAGTGTAAAAGACCACCTCGCCAGACCGCCGCTCCTCTGCAGCCGCTAATCGGTCCAGCCTAGCCCTTTGAGTGTAAAAGACCACCTCGCCAGACCGCCGCTCCTCTGGAGCCGCTAATCAGTCCAGCCCAGCCCTTTGAGCATGTGCCAGTTTACCTGTACGGCCCTCTTTCTAACACATCAATATGAAATTGCTGGATAATCGTTGCCATTGATCATCTCACACGCTCAGCAAAATGTCAATTTTGCCTTCTGATGCATCCCACGAAATTACCTCCTTCATCCTCCATGATATCATTCTTTGTCACGGGGCTCCCAATGAGTTGCTGAGTGACAGAGATGATCCTCTGTGAATTTATCGGGGCCCTGCTTGAGAATGCAAAACCGGTCACTGACAATGTATATTTATTTCCGGCTGCTGAAAGTGGGACCCCGTTCTTCCGTTGGTCACCTTTGCCTATAGCTCTGCCACTGACATCAACCCGGCATTGACCCAAAGCAAGAAAGACCAGATTCGCAGTCTTCTTCGAAGCTACAGGGAGCGCTTCTCGTGATCATCGAACATACGACAAACACCACTGGCCAAGCACCGGAAGAACATGCCCGACCTGTGCGCCAAAGCTCTTATCGTGTATCGCCGCGAGAACGCTAGGCCATACGCGATCAAGTTGAGTAAATGCTGCGTGATGACGTAATCCTGCCATCGAACAGCCCCTTGGCGGCACTAGTCGTGTTGGTGAAGAAAGACTGCACACTACGCTTCTGTGTTGATTGCCGCCGCTTGAATAGCATAACAAAGAAGGATTTCTACCCGCTTCCCCGCATTGACGACACTCTCGACCGGCTCTGCAATGCAAGGTACTTCTCATCGATGGACCTGAAGAGCGGATATTGGCAAATTGAGGTCGACGAAAGAGATCGCGGGAAGAGCGCATTCGTCACACCGGACTGCCTTTTTGAGTTCAAGGTGATGCCATTTGGCCTCTGCTCCGCACCAGCCACGTTTCAATGAGTAATGGCACAGTCCTGGCAGTCTTGAAGTGGCAAATGTGTTTGGAATATTGGTCGATGTTGTTGTCTTCGCGTCAAACTTTGAAGTCCACCTAAAACGATTGCAGACAGTGATGGAACCCATCAAATCATCGGGACTAACGCTAAAAGCAGAGAAGTGCTACTTCGCCTACGAATAACTGCGGTTCCTAGGTCACATAGTTAGCAAGGATGGTGTTCGTCCAGACCCAGAGAAAACAGCTGCAATAACCTTTTCCCACCGCCTATCGACAACAAAGCTGTGGGCCGATACCTTGGGTTGTGCGCTTATTATCGACGATTTGTCAGAAACTTTTCGCGCGTCGCCGAACCGTAGACGCAGCTCACAAATGCTGACGTACCTTTTAAATGGGAAGCACTGCAAGGAGAAGCCTTTGGCGAACTCAAGCGCCGCCTGCAGTGCCCTCCTGTACTTGGCCACTTTGATGAAAACACCGAGACCGAAATTCACACCGACGTGAGCAGTGTGTGCCTAGGAGCCGTTCTCGTCCAGAAGAGTGCCCGACAGGAGAACGTAACCGCTTACGCTAGCAGTCCCTAACAAAAGCCGAAGTCAATTACTCGACGACCGGGAAGAAGTGCCTCGCGATCATCTGGGCCACTTCTAAGTTTCGTCCATACCTATACAGTCGACCATTCAAGTTGGTAAGCGACCATCACGCGCTCTCCAGGCTGGCTAATTTGAAACAACCCTCTGGCCGATTTGCCAGATGGAGCCTACAACTTCAAGAATTTGACTTGACTGTAATCTATAAGTCGGGCCGGAAGCATTCCGATGAAGACTGCTTATCACACGCTCCTGTAGACGCTCCCCCAAAGAACGATGATGACGACGCCTTTTTGGGACCGGCAAGTGCCAGCGGTTTCGCAGAACAGCGATTATACCCTGAGATGAAAGCGCTAGCCCTTTACTTAGAAGTAAAGACCGCTTCCCTCCTTGTGTATTCAGGCGACATTTATCATCGTTCGCGTTAAGCAATGGCCTCCTCGTAAAGAACTTCGCACTCAACAGGACCACGCAACTCCTTGCAGTGCCTAAAAACCTCCGGCAGGAAATTCTGCACGTGTTGCATGATGAGCCCACAGCAGACCATTTCGGATATGCACGCACGTTGCGTCAAATCCAGGAGAAGTACTACTGGCCGCGACTGTCTGCCGCAGTTTCCCATTACGTGAAAACATGTCGTGAGTTCCAACCACTCAAGACGCCGCCTATCAGACCAGCAGGACTACTAAACCCAATTCCGACCCCAGACCTGCCCTTTCAACAAATTGGGATGGATCTCCACGGCCCCTTTCCAGCTTCGTCTATGGGCAACAAGTGAATCACCGTGGCCACTGACTACCTTACCCGTTACGCCGAAGCAAAAACACTGCTCAATGGTACCGCGGCCGAAGTTGCCAAACATTTTGCCGAACAAATTCTCTTGCGACCCGGCGCCCCAGAAGTGCACATCACGAACAGGGGAACGGTGTTTACGGCAGAGTTGATGCAAGCCATTCTGGAATACAGTCATGCAAGCCAACGATGAACAACTGCGAGCAACTGCGAAGTCTTATTACGCGCGTTAATGAATACGTGGTGTTTAAACATTGTAATGCTTCTATTTAAGTTCCTTTGTTTATTTTTGAACATCGAGGCGATGTTTTTTTTCAGGGGGAAATAACTCCGCGAAACCTTCAAAACTGTATTTGCTGTTAACAGCCGCCGGCCTGCGGCCTTATCACTGTGATTCCGGCACGCGTATCAATTCTGTATCCCGTGTTTGTTCATACTCGTTGTCGCAATACGACGCGTTATCATTTTCTTTGTCGCAAACGATGCGCCGAGATCTGTCTCGAAGATTCCGATCACTTGCATTTGTTTCTACAATGTTCCAGGTTTTGTAGTAGCAGTTTACGGCGTAATCTAGATTGTTCCGAGGAGCCTTTAAATGTAGCGTTGAGGAGTGTGACGGGGATTCTCTGTTCGACGATCGACGAGCACGTTTGTTGCTATCGCCGCCGCCGAGTTGCTTAGTTCGTTTGCGGGCGCAAGTAAGCCCAATAAAAAGTTAATTTCAGTACCATCAAGCCTGTGTCGTCTTCTGGTGTCAACGGCCCTGTCACTATTACGTGACGATATATATATATATATATATATATATATATATATATATATATATATATATATATATATATATATATATATATATTGAGTGCCTCAGCTAATGCATCCAATGTTTTAAAATTAGGGACAGCCCTAGCACAGCTACACTAATTATGAGCTGTTCATTGTCACCTATGCTAATCTGCAGTATTTATTTTGTTGAGAAATGTTAAATATACAGTAAAAGTAATTACCGATTATTTAATTATTGCTTGAGATAAGAAGTTGTTATGGAGAAGTAGCTATTCTCTAAAAACATCTAGCTACGTTGTTTCCATCGAAGTATTACTTACAAAGTTTCTTTTTAATGATCCGAAAACCGTGCTTGGAGCAATGAATAATTTCTCTCCTGACCATGGCGCCACGTTAAAGCCCCAAGATGAGTCAAATGTAATGAAAAATGCGTTTATGTTCCATGATTGAACTGGTTGTACGCACTTGGCGAATCATTTAAAATAGCAGCTGTCACATGACAGCATTTTTTGAAGGCCTATAGAGAGGGCGGCAAAAGCAGAGCGTGCTGGAAGCAACGCAGCTACAACGTAGGGAAAGCTACTTTTTTTTTCGAAATGATCCACACATCTATTTCTAAGTAACATTTTAAATATTACTGATTTGTTTTTACTAAATAATTAACCACGATGACGAAATAAATGCTAGAGAATAACCCAGTATACTCTGAGCAGCTCTGATTTGGTTTTACTTTGCTTCCGTTGAGAGTATTTTCTGACCTACATATATATATATATATATATATATAAAGTATGCTGAGGCACGCCTAATAAAATGACTAGGTTTTAGACTGGTCCACAGTAGAAAAGCTTAAACGGAAAAACTGTCATGTTTTGAAGCGCACGGCAACATCGTTTATCAGTATATGTTCTGTATCAGAGTGCTCTGATAGCCGCAAATCTGTCTCTTTCACAGGGTATTGTATATATAGAGATAGACACATAGACTACATGTCCGGTGTTAATACATGATTGAAGACCAACTGGCCCGCAGTCTTAACTCTCAGCCTTGTGATATTCTTTGGGCAGCATTTTTGGTCGTGGGTCGTAAAAGTAAGCCACATATATCGTTTTGCTGTGCAGTCTGCACTGTCTCTGTATTCCGATAAAGCATTTAACGTATCTCTCCCCGACGTTTTAGGGGAATGTATAATACACATAAAGCTCTTAATTAAAATACTGAGTAAGAATGAATCGCGCTTTTTGCTAATTATTCTCCTTTTTGAGGGTTTATATCAATTATTGAAGTATTTTTGATGCAGGACCGGGCCTTGACGATATGACGGACTCTGACTCCGCAGGTAAGCACTCTTGAATGCCTGTAATGTAACCTTTCACTGGGTTCGATGCGGCATGTGCCACGTTTTGAAATGCTCTGTAAGAGTGCACCGTCACTAATACTCTTTCACAAAGAAGTGGAATGAGTGTAACTGCTCTCAGTGGCATGTTATGGGGTGCTACGTCTTCCGCAACCAGTGACGTTGTTCTTTTTACGCCAGTATACGCTGGCTTCCAAAGAGGTGCTCCACTTGAAATAAATATACAACTCTCTTTCGAGTTAAAAAAAAAGCTAAATTATCTTGGTTTCGTAGCGTACATAAAGAATTATTAGAAATAAAGCAGTAGACTTCTGCTTCTGAAAAAATATTGGGCTTCGTGAAATAAAGCGAGGTGCACCGATGTTTACGGCATTATTCGTTTTGCAGAGTCCACTCTCAACTTCCGCAGAGGAGTGGCCCATCGAATATCAACAATTTCCACAGGCAGAGTATAGAGGGAGATTGGAGAGCGAGAGTGTATAGGATTGGAGGAAAGAAAGGACGGTTTAGGGAAACATTCGATGTCACTTCTACGAAAAAGAAAGAAATGCAGATAAAAAAGTACCGCTAAGCACGAGATACCAAGGAGACGGAAACATTGTTATCAAGGCTCGGAATAGGAAGCGGAGAGCACAAAAATGATTACATGGTCTCGCGGAATGGTAAACAAAAAGAATAAAACATATTCGGCAGAAATACTTAGGGATTTTCATCTGCGTGGAAGCTTCGTAAATCCCGGGCGATATGTATTTGAGTAAGCTTTTCGACATGTTTTATAAATTCATTCTGTCCCTGTTATTTTCTTTTTTTTTTGTATTTTTGTATTGTACGTAGACTCCTATACTCCGCGCCGCATCTGAGAGCCGTAAACTGTATTATGTCGCCTTGAGATCAGGCATATTTAGGTACATATGTCGCCGTCCGAACAACTGTGTTTAATACAGGCTTACAAGCTTCGAGCTTGTAAGCCTGTAAGCTTGTAAGCCTGCAGACGCGTAAGCAGAAAGAACCAGCCAGCACGTTTAGGGCCCGTGACGACTGTATGTCTAGCCAATTGACTGCTTTAGTGACCATGCGTTTTTCACCCAAAAATTATGTATAGAGTCTGGACTGACTTATAGTTATATTATTTTGTATTGGAAGTGTGCGTCCGTTTTATCTAGGACAGAAGGAAAGGTTCTTATGGTAATATCACGAATCGGAATACACCCACTGCCGGGCAAAGGCATCTACATTACCACTCCAATTAACTGGGTATAGCTCCAGAGACGTACACTTGGCTTGAAAAGCTACCCCTAATCTCTTCTAGCGCCTAGTACTTTGCCGCCCTAAGCTACGCTTTGATTCCGTTGGAATCCAGTCTGTCACCATTAGATACCACCGGTGCCTTCCCTGCACATTACATGTCGCGCTCACGGCTATTCCTTTTTGCTGATTTCTTCTGAATTGTCTTTACATCGTACTTATGCTCTGACTCAGAGGGTGGTACTGCTAATTTCAAAAACTGGTGAATGCATCTCTGTAAACAAACTTTATTGGTAAAGAGTATTCAATGTGGGCTTAGTATCAGACAGCTCTATGCTATTTTATAAGCATGAAGCTTTAGGGAATTTAGATACCTTTTAGCAAATAAAGTGGCTCTAAAACTGACGAAAGAAATTATCTCAAAGCTGTTGTGGACGCATCGACGATAGCTGGAAGGTTCTCCATTTTGTTCCCTGTTGTCATGTGAACCGGCCGTTTCGACCATAGTTGCGAAAGTATATTTCTTTAGCACCGAACTTGAATAGGATACAGATGTCGGCATGAAGGAGATGATGCATTATCTTTGCAGGACATGGACAAGGAGGAAATGAGCATGGAGCAAGCACAGGAGGTAAACATGTCATGTAATAAATACAACCTAAAAATATTCTAGACAATTCTGGTAGAGCACATCGGCATATTTGCATTTTGACAGGGATTTACACGACACTATGATGCTGCAGTGGGCCGACCTATGTATTTTACTACGATGTGGTGATCACCCCAATATAGATCCGTTTTGCTTTTAATGACCATTCGGAAAAACAAGGGCGAAACCTTTAATTTCCTTTTTTTTCTGCATTTCATTCGAGTACATACACTCCAAGAACCGCAAACCAAACCTGGAACTTTCATCTCAAAAGGAATGTTAATTATTCTAAATGCTGACTACTTTCTGAAGCGATAAGAATTCCTTCTAGAAGCAGTATAGCTGCCTTCTATCAAGGCGTATTGGCGCATATTTTCCTACTGCTGCGGAATGCTCTGCTGTGAGCAACTCTCAAATTTGACTTCAAATTATATCCGTGCTTGCGAATTGGTGTCCAAAACCCTTAATGTATTAGCGCACTCGAGCCATGCTCTTAAGGGCTAAAGTAAACATCTCCAACGTTTCTTAGAGTCCTCAAAGTGAACCCTTTTTTGCTATTTCTTTTTCATTCCGTTCTTTACCCCTTACTTCAGAGTCTTTAATACACATGTCAACCTTTTTCACTCGCACTTTCCTTACCTCCCTCACGGCATGGTTAGAGTGCACACTAAAATGCGGAAAATTTGCTACTGGCTTTGGGAGGTTTAAAGCACGCACATTTAAATCGACCACACATGACACCGCATTTACTGCGCTTTTTCTTCATACTGCCGCGAACCGTTCTGTTTGCTGTTTTATCTCGATCTTTTTCTACTGCTTTTAAATCGAGCGCTGACGCTGAAACGGGCATTCTTAGTTCGACAACCGACGAGCACGTTTGCTGTTATTGGCGCCGCCAATTCATTTAGTTATATTGGAGGCACAAGTCACCCAAATAAATGGTTTCATTCAAGTGCTACGCTAGCGTCGTCATTTACGGCTACCGGAATCGTCGCCACTACGTGACAATAAGCATTTAGTAGCAAATATTGCATGCCCATGTTAGAATGCCTCGTTCTGCTGTGAACGCCTTGTTTGTCCACCCTTGTATTTGTCGAGCACCTTCTAGCACTGCGGGCTTGCTGTTAGCAGGTGCAAGTATGGTCTTAAGACACCACCAGTGGTCCGATGCGCATCATGGTGCTGCATGTTAATAGCGCGAACAAGAAACACAGGACAAGATAAAAGGAAGCCACATTACAAGCGCTTGTACTGTGGCTTCCTTTTACCTTGTCCTGTGTCTTCTTGTTCGCGCAGTTCAAATTAATAATGGATGTTTACCAACTCGCCCAACAAAGTATCTTGGTAAACAAATACCGCTTTTACACTCATGCAAAAAGTAGAGATACATTCATCACATGAGATGTTTCGAAGAGCAAAGTTCTACTGAACATCGGTATTACGTCGAATTCGGTTCGCTCCCAGCCGACAGGAGCTAGCGGAAGATTTACATATACTCCTTGGGAAACAACACGATAGTATTGATCATTATCATCTGCGCGTGTCTATCTGTATCATGTATAGCTAAAGTTCCACATTATAAGACTCGTTTTTCGTATTGCAGCTGGAATCTTTGCTGAAGCACTGCTGCTAAGGCATCTGAAACGTTGTTTTTAGTATTTCCGCTAAGCTTTTTTACTTCTTCTTTGCAGCAGCTGCCAGCATGTGTCCTTATCACTGCCAGTGTAGAGCAAGGACCAAATTTGCGCTTTTGTTTTTGCATGATCGCATCGAGAAATTCGCCTTTATCACTTTCTTTGTAGCACGGGGTTCTCGTAGATTAATCTGGAATTATTTCAGGTGAGCACAACTGCTTCCGTATCATTCCGCGCTCTTCCTTTCTCTTGGCTGGTTTATCTAAATATTTCTGCTACGACTTTAAATTCAGCGCTACCGCGAATAGCGGGCGTCCGTAGGTCGACGACCACTGAGTACATATTCCACTATCGCCGCCGCCGATTCGTTAAGTGCTTTTGCGGGCGCATGTCAGCCCCCTTTTTCCGGATTCCTCCTACAAGCCAATATAACAGCCATGTCAATGCCTCCCGAATACCTGCCAACAGTCCACCGCGCCAGCCACCGACCTAAAAGCTCAACGGCTCCAACCCGATCATGAGCTACTACTGAACACCCCCCCCCCCCCTTCCTGCTGAACTCGGAAGAAAGATCCTGCTGCGACTATGGCTCAACCCACAGCACTGGATCAACTTTTTATTCACGAGTAGTCCTGACAGTCCCCCTTTACAACGGCACCTCAGGACAAGATCTAGCCTATTGGCTGAATCAGTATGTCGGAATTTCCTCATTTACACATTCACACGATGCACTGAAGCACTGAAAAGCCTACTTTGTATTAGACGATGCAGCCCGTAATTTTTATGAGAATCAGTAGTCTTCTCTCACGACACGAGAAGACTGTAAGAGAGAGCTGCTCAGCGTGTTCACAAGCCTTGGGAGAAAAGCGTGACCGGAAAGGCTTTTCCTTACTCATCCAACTGAGTCCGTCCTAAATTTAGTCTAAGAAGTGAAGCTCTTCTTTTATAGCGCTGACATCAACATGACAAAGGACACGTCAGTTTCTTGATGTGAAGTGCTCAGGGTCCCTAGTTCGTGCTTCGTGAGGAACTCACCAAGAAACATGGGCAAACTCGAAAGAGAAGCGCACTTCATTAAACGAACCTCGAGGTCCGGACTCACCAGTCAAACCGCTCGTCGCAACACAGCATAGTTCGCCTGGAAGAGACGACAACCACAAAAGACTTACAGAAGTCTACCCCGTAGCTAGGTGCTACCAGGAGTTCAACAGTTCAAGTAGCGAGGCTTACGGGCGTCCTCCGCGAAGAGGTACAGCACATTCTTGGTACAGCTCCAACCTAGACAGCCGCTTGTGAGCACAGTGATGGACACTGCAGAGCCAGAAGTCATCAGATTTGCCCGTAAGTAGTCAATAGGTGAGAGCTACGCCAGGCCAGTAGATAGCTTGTCTCCACGACGTGTGACACCAAGCCGTCGCTGCTACCTTCCTGGCTTTGGAAGTCGCCCCTTAGCCTCCGTCCGCCAGGCCTACGAACGACCCTCAACCTCAGCAAATGCGACGCCCGGAGGACTTCGAACTGCCCGCTGTGCTTTCACTACGGTGAAGCCTGTCACATCCTGCTTCCTTGCCAGTAGAGACGGATTAGCTAGTGCCGTTTCACCGTTGACTTCCCAAGACCCCGTCCTGGCGAAATACCACAAAAAATTTACTTTGCGGTCAAAGAGCCACCAAACCGACTTTACCACTCCCCATCGCCAATCAGTGCCTGCTCTGCTCCGCCGGCAGACAATTACAATGATATTGTGCAAAGGAGGACCCGCAGTTCTCGTACAGCATACTGGCGAGTGAGGTTGCTCAACGCCAACGTGATACTCTGCCACCGACGACGTGTTACGAACCTGCACTTCACCCACTACGCGCAACAGCATCGGTGATGACACTACCAGACTCCGACTGGATACCAACACTTTGTAATGTGGCAACGATGTGCCCCCACCGGGACCCCAGAACACGACAGAGCCAAGATCGGGCACCAAGGCCGATTGCAATGAGAGCTCGCAAACAAGCGACCTTGAATTTGCTGTCGACGGCACACACTCACAGCCCTTGTAGAGACCGAAGCTGATTAATCTGTCAGCAGTGGATCGTTTGCCTCCCAGTTCAGGAAAGTATTGACCTCTAGGGATGGCCCCCTGACTGGCACCGTTTGTGGAAAATTAATTACAAATTTGAGGCAATGCAAAGCAACAGTAATCGTAATGGATATACTCAAAGAGCTTCTTGGTGCTACAGCAGTGTTTGCGAGATGTGATTTTAGCATAGACTACCGAATGAACGTCCCGAGATCATAGACATTTGCTCAAAGCTAATCAAGTTATCGACAGATAAAGCCATACGCACTGCGGCTTTTTAGGGGCATGACGCGGCTCTACACGTCTTCGGCAAAGCAGTGAGCGTAGCGTCGCGATCAAGCATCATAGTTGTACTGGAGATATCAAAACCACACAAGGAGCCGTCGAGGGGAACATTCACTTACCACTGAATCGAGGACAGGGAATCGCAAGACGCATCGTCCGTTTCGAAATGAACAAACTGAGGTGTTGGTGAACAAGTTCATTGGAGAACGCCAGAATCTTAACAAGGACACGCCAATCACTTTCCTCTACAAGCTCGCAGGCACACGAGATATAGTTGCCCTCCGTGACTAACCCGCAAAGAACGCACATGCCCGAGGAAATGAGCCCAGGTTCGATGTCAACACAGCACCACCACAGCACAGTTTGGCTAGCTGGAAAATATAAATATTTGTAAAACAACTCGAGCAGCTTCAGACTTTAACAAGAAAGACACGGGTCTAGCCCGTCCCGTGTCTTTCTTGTTCTTGTTCAAACTGTTGTTCACAAAAGCGAGATTCTCACTCTTTAAAACTACAATGAGTGTTTTGTGCAAGCAAAGCACGAATTGGTCACAAACGAACACACTCGCCCTCTTCATCATAGCCATTATTTAGTACCACCACGACGATGCCAAGGGCTCCTCGAGAAATTCAATCAAATTCTTCGCGATAACTGACGTTATCAAGCCATCGAAGAACTTCTAGACTGCACATGTTTACCTGGTGAAAAAGAAAGACGGAACGCTTGGTTTTGAGTTAATACCACCGCTTAAATCTCATAACGGAGAAGAACGTCTAACCGCTCCCCTGCATTCAAGGCACCCTGGATTGGCTCTACAACGCAATTTCTTGTCCTTGGACTTGAAGAGGGGGTACTGACACATTGAGGTCGACTGAAGAGACCGCGAGAACATAGCGTTCATCATACCAGAAAGTCACTTGAGTTCAAAGTATTGCCGCTCGACCTGTGCTGTGCTACAGCCACATTCGGGCATGTAATGCATAAATTACTGGTTGGCCTGGTGTGTCAGATTTCTCTTTTAATGGATTGGAAAATTACTGCTTGTGCTTGCAGGCCCTATTGAAAAGCCGAAGCCAACTACTCAACTACCGAGGAGCGGTTCGCGATCCTCAGGGCAATGTCGGAATTCCGTTCGTACATTTACGGTCGACCATCAAGGTAGCGATCACGATGCGCTCTGCTGGCTCCCTAACATAAGATACCCCTACCGTTGCCTTGTTCAAAGTTACTTATGTCTTCAAGATTTTGGCGCAATAGTTGTTGGGCGTGTAAGTATAGCTGCAAGTATTCTGACGAAGACTGACTGTAACAAGCCTCCGTTGACATGCCGTCAAAGGAAAACGAGGAAACGCATTCTTGGGACCGGTAAAAGGTAGCGGTAGCGTTCAGGAGGAGCGCTCAGACCCTCAGTTGAAAGGCTTATCCATTTACCTGGAAAGCAAGGCAGCTACCCTTCAGATGCATTTAAACGTCGTTTGCTGTCGTTCGCCTTAAGCAATGACATCCTAGCTGAGGAGAACGTCGGGCACAACAGGGCTTAGTGGTTTCTTCTTTCACCAAAAAAATTAACACAGGAAATTCTGCAGGGCATTACACGATGAGTCGAAGAAGGGTATCTCTGGATAGCGCGCTTGTTGCACCACATCAAGAAGTATTACTGGCCGCGGTTACAAGCCGACGTTGTCCATTACGCGATAACGTGCCGTGAGTGTCATCGACGCAGTATAACACCGATGAGACCTGCTGGGCTACTGAACCCAATAACGCCTCGACAAAGCCCTCTCACCAAAGAGGGATGGGCCTGATTGGCCCTTTTGCAACTTCATCAACGGGCAAGAAATAAATAATCATGGTTACCAGTTACATCACCCGCTGCACCGAAGTGCGAGACCTGCCTAGTGGTTCTAGAGCAGAAGCGCCGAAGTTGTTCGTCCAAATAATTACCCTGCGTAACGGCGCCAGCGCAGTGCTTATCACTCACTGGGTAACAACATTTATGGCGGTGCTTTCGCAAGCCATAATAACCTATTGTCATAGAAGGCACTGGCGCACAACAGCATAACATCCACAAACTAGCGGACTTACCGAACGGCTGAACAAGACCATCATAGATATGATTGATATGTACGTCAGTGCTGAACATAAGGCATAGGACACTATCCGGTCCTACGCGATCTATATCTACGCCACCACCATCCAGGAGACTCGTTGTGTGGGAGCGTCCGGGCTTTCTCATTCTAAAGCACAACACGCCCAGGCCTGCCCTCTGCGTTGCTCATGTAGCACCAGTAGTCCGGTGAACCGCAGCCGTACGCAAGGCAGCAGCATGCGCCTTTTTATTTTAGTTTCGAGGTGTAGGGATAAGGAGAATACATGCAAAGCCAATCGCTGCCATTGGAAGCCTCAGCTTTGTCACGACCAGTAATTGGCGTGATCCAATCTTCAAATGTATGGAGAGCCAAGTCAGTAGTGCACCTTTTCATCCCAAACCGAGCTGTTGGCTCTTTTAGGCAGACATGTAAATTACTTTGTAAAAACTGTGGGGAAGTTGACCTACAAATACACATACAAATCATTTTATTTAGCATCAACACTGATTATACAGTACTCGTGATGCTGCAGGGTGCTAGCAAAAAGCCTGCGATGGCTTGACAAAGGCTAGCACCCCGCTTACAGTGCATAACAGCAGCGGAGAAAACGCAACAAAACAAGGAAAAGCCATTTTAAACATAACGACGCCTTTATATATTACAAACTACATTTAGAGGATAGGACTAATATTGGGTGGTACAGAACTACATGTGTTAACAATATTTTGATTTGAGGACATATACTGTTGTATAGATTAGCTGGACTTGTTAACAGAGGAATTAAGAGCTTGTGGTAGCTTGTACATCAACATTTGGCGGCCATAGTTGGTACGGGTATGGGGAATCTTCCAAATCTGACTGCTTCGTGTGCCATACGTTTTCTCAACTGGAGTCAGCGTTGCAAGTGTTTCAAGGAAAGGGTCACTATTTATGCGATAAGTATGATAACGTTTTAGCAGAATTGCGTTGAACAGGTTCGCTAATGGTTGTAATATAAGGTCATGAAATATAGGTTCCTTTTGTGCGTCATAAGATTCATTAGAAATGATTCTTACAGCTTTTTTCTGTAGTCGATAGATTTTGGACAGGTTTGTGTAGGTCGTTGTTCCCCATACCAAATAACCATACGATAGCGTGGACATGAAAAGGGAGTTCTATAAGAGCAATTTGATGTGCTTTGGCAAAAAATAACGAAAGCGTGCAAGAATACCTACTATTCGCGAAAGTTTGGAGTGAACAAGGTCAGCATGCGCGTTCCACTGCGTATTCTCTTGAAAAAGAAGACCTAACGTTTTTATAACTGGTACTAAATCTATGACCGAAAGACCTAGTCGGAGGACAATATTGGAATTAACTGGCTTATTTTTGGGCGAAAAAGAACTGATTTTGTCTCCAAGACGTTTATAGTTAAAGAATTAGTTTGACTCCAAGTGTTTAGTACATCAAGCACTTCATTCGCTTTCTTAACAAGCAGGGGTAAACTGTGATGTGAAAAAAATAGGCTTGTATCGTCGGCATAAATAACAAATGAAGTGTTTAAATCTATGTTAACAAGGTCTTTAATATATAGGTTGAAAAGCAGCGGCCCGAGAATACATCCCTGCGGAACGCCATGTAATAATGGTTTGAAACTGGAGCAAAATTTATTTATGTGTACCCTTTGTTGGCGGTGTTGTAGGTAAGACTTAATGAGGGATAGAAAACAGCCTCTGAAACCATAATATTCCAACTTTTTTTAATAGCGTGGTGTGATTTATTTTGTCAAATGCTTTTGAATAGTCTACAAATATTACCAGTGTATAAAATTCCTAGACAAATAGCGGGAGCTTGAATAGTCAGTTCTGTTCAGATGCCACATGAGGCAAAACAACCATGCTAAAAGGTTCGCGTGCTTAATAACCAAGAAATTCTTAAGAATAACCCTCATTAATTACACGAAAGCGGTCAGAGACAAAAATGATAAATCATCTAACAATGTTCACAATCCTTCAAGGAAACATATCTAGGTCTGAGGTTCCGTCAGCTAGTTACTCCTGCTTGTGTGAAATGTTCCGTAGGAAAGTATTACTTTCTAGCTAAAAGAATGCTTCATCATTCGCATTTTTTTTCACGCTAAAGTCGCGCATCGATAGCTTAGTATCGTGTATTTAGCATTTAGGAGTGTTAATGTGCCAATGGTGTTTCGCAATTTAAGTAATTTTAAGCAAGTTGGCATCCAGTGCCTGGTTTCATTGATGTGTATTATTGCGATAATTCTTTTACTGTGAATGAACCATATGCCAAAGATTTTGATCTTCATTGCTTATTTTCGAACCTTTGCCCTGTAGCGGTGCGCCGCTACAGCCAGACGTAGCAGTTACTGCTGACAATGCCGGTCACGATATACGAGCGCACACGTACGCACATATCCCATTTACTACGTAAAACCAAAAATGCATATTTAATCGGCGACGAACTGTCGTATTGTATTTACGTTCTTCATTTAGTGAGACTGAGACGAGATTTAGCAAATCTCGTCAGAAATGTATCGCAGGGTGTATCCTCTCATTTCGTAGCTAGTGCAGCATCTGGAGTTAGTGGGTTGGCTTCCTGCAACTAAGTCAAAGATAACAAATTTCTGCACGTCTACTCTCTCATGCCGGGCAACCGTAGAACCCAAAAAGCTCTAAAAGCATTCCGAAGCGCGGCTGACGGCGCAAAATCATGGTTGCAGAGCTCTCCAACAAGCTGCGACCACAGGGGGCAACTATCCCCAAACCGCAGGCCGTAAGAATACAGTGCCCATAGCGGCATTCAGTTCGGCCGTGGTATGGCAAGCCCCCCTTATCAAACCCGACGCAATGCTTCCTCACGTCACAGACGAGAACAACCGTTCCACCTACCTTCAGCACGCTGAGGAATCCCGACTCCCGGCTTCGCATTAACGACCAGCAACGATCGACGCCCGACGCTACAACTTGCGATGAGGCAACGCAGACTACAAGCGAGTAGAACTAGTCTGGGTTTGGGCGCTGCCGATTCGCCGTCGCGGACTGAGTCAGAAGTCGTTACGTACATGCTTTGGGCCGTACTAAACCCTTCGCAGAGTCGGACAACCGGGCTACTAAGTCCACCCTGACGGAGTGGCAGCATCCCAGTGGCGACGCGCGCGCCCAGAAATCGTACTTGCTGTAGGTCTCAAGCCATATCTTGCGCGGTGAATGATCTGTGGTGTTTAAACGCTGGTGCGTTTGCGTTTACTTTTTTCTGTTTATTTTGGAGCGTCAAGGCGTTGGGGGAGGGGGTAATGTCGCGAACCTTTGCTTGTTTTTTAACACCTGCCAGTATATTGCCTTAGCACTGGGATGGTAGCGCACGGAGCAACCTTGCGCTCTCTGTGCATCACAGGTATCTGTAAACGCGCATATACCACTTTTTTTAGCGCGGGAATCTCTAAGACTGCTCTGGAACAATCGCACTCAAGCACAACCACTTCCGTATTATTATTAAGCACAACCACTTCCGTAATCTGCACTTGCTGCTGTCGCCTTTGCGGATTTGCTTAGTTCCTTTGCGGGTGAAAGTCAGCCAAATAAAGAGTTTCTTTCATTGCAGTCTCAATTGCATCGTTTGTGCACTGTGGCATTGTCACTACCAAGTGAAAATATATACAATTAGGTCGGTGGTGTATTCTTTGTGCCGCATCTTCGCACTGTAGCCAAGAAAATGATGTCATTGCTTCAAAATCTGCTTTGTAGCACAGACCAGAAAAAAACAATTTTATGCCTATATATTACGATGAAGGTAAATGAAATATCATACCAATGTATGTATATATATATATATATATATATATATATATATATATATATGTATATATATATATATATATATATATATATATATATATATGAAGGAAAGAAGCCAACAGTCGGCGAGGCCGAGGAAAGCGTTGGGGATGGTATGTTTATGTCATTTTTTTTTTTATTGTTTACTTCGATAACCACAGAAATTAGTAATGTAATCTGTTTAGAGGAAAGATAATTAAAAACAAAGTAGAAGAAAAAACAACGTGCCGATGGTGGGATCCGAACCCACGACCTCCGAATAACGCGTCCGGTGCTCTACCAACTGAGCTACATCGGCCGCTGTCCCCCCTGCTACTTTCTTGGGTATTTATGTTGTCTGTATACGAACCTTGAGAGTGTTCACCAGCGCCGCCCTCAGCCATAGCGGCGGACGTGGGACGTCCTTTGTTACCGCCAGCGTCACGTAGAACGTGATCAAGAGCGAGGGCGAAAGCTGTGCTAGAAACCTCTTACGCTACCTATGGCTTCAAGACTGCCAGAACCGAGACCCCCGTAAGCTACAAGCAGATCAATCAAGGGGAAATGAGGGTGCTCGTTATAATACATGAAGGAAAGAAGCCAACAGTCGGCGAGGCCGAGGAAAGCATTGGGGATGGTATGTTTATGTCATTTTTTTTTTAATGTTTACTTCGATAACCACAGAAATTAGTAATGTAATCTGTTTAGAGGAAAGATAATTAAACACAAAGTAGAAGAAAAAACTACGTGCCGATGGTGGGATCCGAACCCACGACCTCCGAATAACGCGTCCGGTGCTCTACCAACTGAGCTACATCGGCCGCTGTCCCCCCTGCTACTTTCTTGGGTATTTATGTTGTCTGTATACGAACCTTGAGAGTGTTCACCAGCGCCGCCCTCAGCCATAGCGGCGGACGTGGGACGTCCTTTGTTACCGCCAGCGTCACGTAGAACGTGATCAAGAGCGAGGGCGAAAGCTGTGCTAGAACCCTCTTACGCTACCTATGGCTTCAAGACTGCCAGAACCGAGACCCCCGTAAGCTACAAGCAGATCAATCAAGGGGAAATGAGGGTGCTCGTTATAATACATGAAGGAAAGAAGCCAACAGTCGGCGAGGCCGAGGAAAGCGTTGGGGATGGTATATATATATATATATATATATATATATATATATATATATATATATATATATATAGTTACGTGGTGGCATGGCAAGCGATGGAACATGGCGACACAACAGAAACAGAACGACATGATGACATGACGATGAAATATGCTTTAATGGCCAGCGCGCTTGGAGCGAGTGCTGCGCCCCACGCCACTGCCCGCTTCGTCATCTTCGTAGCATTACCCGTGGTCACCGAGCGATCTTCCCGATCGATTGCTAGAAATCCAATGCATGATGCGACGATGAACACAGACACAGGATTAGGACATGAAATGCTGGACATCACAATGAATGCGACGATGGAGTGAATCCTTGCCACAGAGCATCATGTCCAATCTTCACCGTTTGCCGAAGGCCAAGGCTCATGGACACGCCGAACGGCTTGGGTGGGGGTGCTGTCTTCGCTCGAGTGGTCCTGAGGTCGCTTCGTCGTAAGGTCGGTCAGGTCGGCTTTGGGCTCTTCCTGGTCGTCATGTGTTGTGTTAAGGATGAGGACGGGGCTGGGGAGAGCGGCTGGTCGGGTCTGTGCACAAAGGGCTGGGTTAAAATCTCCACGGGCTCTCGGCCGATAGATCCGGCGTACGGTTGGCTTCGACGGCGCAAGGCGAGGATGGCGATGAACCGCACCTCCAACCAAATGTTACGTGGTGGCATGACAAGCTATGGAACACGGCGACACGACAGAAACAGAACTACATGATGACATGACGATGAAATATGCTTGAATGGCCAGCGGGCTTGGAGCGAGTGCTCCGCCCCGCGCCACTGCCTGCTTCGTCATCTTCGTAGCAATATATATATATATATATATATATATATATATATATATATATATATATATATATATATATATATATATATATATTGTTATGAACGAAGAGGAAGAAGAGAGCAGTGGCGTGGGCAGGAGCGCGCGCGCGCGCTCTCATATTCCTTAAACGTCATATCACGACCATCGAGCATCTTGGCTTGTTGCGGCCTCTCCCGCCAGATGGACGGTGCGTTGCTGGATCGCAGGGTCCGCGCTTCGCAGCAGGGTATCCCAGGCTTCTCCACTTGTAATATTTTGCCCTATCCCTGGAGATTGTGGGCACTCCCGAATTATATGGTCGAAGGTCCCTCTCGCCCCACAGTGTTTGCAGAGATCATTGTCCCTAAGGTCTGGTAGCGCGTGAAACGCGCAGACCGGGTTCATGAACGTATTAGTTTGTAGCCGCCTCCACGTGACAGCTTCTCTATTATTTAATGTAACATCTGGGGGGGTACCAGTCTACGTCCCAATTTATAATGGCCGATGATTTCCCCGTAATTTAGCAGACACTCGTCGTATGCCCAGTACGGCTACCCGTAAGTAGAAAGCTCGGGCTAGCTCGTGAGCCGCCTCGTCACCAGGGACAGCAGCGTGAGCGGGTGTCCAAATTAACTGAATTTTCCTCTTTATCGTTCTTTGGGTGAGGATTTTGGCCGCCTCCGGTGATGTCCTCCCCTTCCCAAAATTTTGAATGGCAGTTTTGCTGTGGCTACCTGCCAGCCTCTAATCTGCGGGCGCACGATTCCCCGTTTCCGATGGAATTAAAAGTTGTACAACCAACCAAATTCAGCACATTCTCTCTGTCCTCTGTTCTCCTGTTGTCATCGCTTGCTGCCACGTAACATTTGGTGGAGGTGCTGGGTTCATAATCCCATCCTCGCCTTGGAGCATCGACGCCATCTGTAAACCGAGGCCATCAACCGAGGGCCCAGGGACATCGCCGAGCAGCTTCGCTCGAGCCTTTCAAGCCCAGACCTGACCAACTACCACCGCCCAGGCCCCAGCCCGGCCCTGAAGACAAAAACAAGCACACTAATCCGAACCGAGACGAAGGACCCGAAAGACCCCAACGACCGGAAGAAAGCGACTGACACGAACGCGCAACCCCGCCCCGCCCAAGCTGCCCGACGTGACCTCGAGCCATCGGTCCCATGGACTCTGGCGACGGATGTTTGACAGCTCCAGGGGAGGCGGATCACCCACGCATCAGACATCGCATCGGCAATCTGTTCTATTCTTACATCTTCTTCTTCTTCAAGCATCCAGACACGCTTATCATCATGCCATGGAATCATCATCGGTAAACTTCCTCGTCTACGATTGGGACGATCGCTCGGTGACCCCTGGTCATATTACGGACGAAGGAGGAAGAAGAGGGCAGTGACATGGGCAGGAGCGTGCGCGCTAGGCCTGCTCACAGATTCATTAAACGTCATATCACGACCATCGAGCATCTTCTCTCTGTCCTCTGTTCTCCTGTTGTCATCGCTTGCCGCCACGTAACAATATATATATTGCTCAAACGGGTCCGCACCTCCGATACGCCAGAAGCCCTATCGGGTATCAGCAGCTGAAGGTAAGGTAATCGATGAGGCGATGTTTTTTTAAGGGGGAAATAACACCGCGAAACCTTCAAAACTGTATTTGCTGTTAACAGCCGCCGGCATGCGGCCTTATCACTGTTACTCCGGCACGCGTATCGATTCTGTATCTCGTGTTTGTTCATGCTTGTTGTCGCGATGCGACTCATTATCATTTTCTTTGTCGCAAACGATGCGCCGAGATCTGTCTCGAAGATTCCGATCACTTGCGTATGCTTCTACAATGTTCCAGGTTTTGCTAGTAGCAGTTTGAGACGTAATCTAAATTGTTCTGAGCAGCCTCTAAATTGAGCGTTGACGAGTGTGACGGGGATTCTTTGTTCGACGATCGACGAGCACGTTTGTTGCTATTGCCGCCGCCGAGTTTCTTTGTTCTTTTGCGGGCGCAAGTCAGCCCAGTAAAAAGTTAATTTCAGTACCATCAAGCCTGTGTCGTCTACTGGTGTCAACGGTCTTGTCACTACTACGTGACAATATATATATATATATATATATATATATATATATATATATATATATATATATATATATCGAGTTCCTCAGCTAATGTATCCAATGTTTTAAAATTAGGGAGAGCCCTAGCACAGCTACACTAATTATGAGCTGTTCAGAATCACCTATGCAGTATTTATTTCATTGAGAAATGTTAAATATACAGAGAAAGCTAATTACCTATTATTTAATTATTGCCTGAGATAATAGTGTTAATGGAGAAGTAGCTGCTCTCTAAAGACATCTAGCCACGTTGTTTCCATCGAAGTATGACTTATAAAGTTTCTTTTTAATAGTCGGAAAACGGTGCTAGGAGCAATGAATAATTTCTCTCCTGACCGTGGCGCCACGTTAAAGCCCCAAGATGAGTCAAATGTAATGAAAATCGCGTTTATGTGCCATGATTGCACTGGTTGTATGCACTTGGCGAATCATTTAAAGTAACAGCTGTCACATGACAGTATTTTTGAAGGCCTATAGAGAGGGCGGCGAAAGCAGAGCGTGCTGGAAACAACGCAGCTACAACGTAGGGAAAGCTACTTTTTTTTTCGAAATGATCCACACTTCTATTTCTAAGTAACATTTTAAATATTACTTATTTGCTTTTACTAAAGCAAATGCTAGAGAATAACACAGTATACTCTGAGCAGCTCTGATTTGGTTTTACTTTGCTTCCGTTGAGAGTATTTTTTGAAACCTGTGATAAATGTAGCTATGAGACCCTACATATATATATATATATATATATATATATATATATATATGGGACAGCGGCCGATGTAGCTCAGTTGGAAGAGCACCGGACGCGACATTCGGAGGTCGTGGGTTCGGTTCCCACCATCGGCACGTTGTTTTTTCTTCTACTTTGTGTTTATCTTTCCATTAAACAAGATTACATTACTAATTTCTGTGATTATCCAAGTAAACATTAAAAAAAAAGACATAAAGTAACGTCCCCAGCGCTTTCCTTGGCCTCGCCGACTGTTGGCTTCTTTCCTTCATGTATTGTAACGAGCACCCTCTTTCCCCTTAATTGATCTGCTTATATATATATATATATATATATATATATATATATATATATACATATTTATATATATATATATATATATATATATATATATATATATATATATATATATATATATATATATATATATATATATATATATATATATATATATATATATATATATATATATATATATATATATGACATTCTGGTGGAGCTGCTGGGAAAAACGATCGCCTATGCAAGAATCTCCATCTACAAGACGTCGCGCCAGCCCTGTACCATTGGACACCCCCGTGCATCGCTCCAGTCGACGGCTCCAGGGACTGTCTCCGGAGTTTCAGCCAGCACCCGCCGCCATGACATCTAGTGCTCCTGCGCAGCAGGTGACGGGCCTCGCACCGACCTGTAACTACACCTTGCAGGCCCCTCGGGTACCGAAGACTTTCCATGGGGACCTCTTTGAGGATGTGGAGGACTGGTTCCTTCAGTTTGAACGTGTCGCTGCATTCAACCAGTGGGACGATGCTGCCAAACTAAGGAACGTCTACTTCAGCCTTGAGGACGGCGCCCGTATCTGGTACGAGAACCGAGAGCAAGCTTTAACTTCTTGGCGGGAATTCCGTCGTCAACTGCTCGAGGCTTACACTAGCGCAGATCGTCGCGAGCATGCAGAACGTGCCATTCACTCTCGCATCCAAAGGCCGAATGAAAGTGTCCAAGCATACGTCGAGGACATGACGCGCCTCTTCAGGCGAGCCGATCCCGCAATGTCCGAGGACAAAAAGGTCAGGCACTCGATGCAGGGTTGAAAGAGCAGTTGTTCGCAGGCCTTGTGCGAAACCCACCCTCGACTGTAAACGGATTCCTTGCGGAGGCCACCACAATGGAAAAGGTGCTACACCAACGTGCCGTGGCTTATGACCGACCTTTTCATACACGCACAACCGCGGAATCATTTGCATCTTCAGAGCGGCATCCCGATGCATTGCGCGAACTGATTTGCAGCGTCGTGCGCGAAGAACTAAGCAAGTTCTGGAGCCCTCTGCAGCAATCGCCATCTTCCGTTTCTGCTATAGTGCGGGAGGAGGTGCGGCAGGCACTCAAGAGCCCTCTTTCGCCTGTAGTTCCGAGCCCGCCATTGCTGTCGGGGACCGACAATCGTCCCACATATGCGGAAGTTCTGCAGAGTCAGGCTCCCCCTTCACCACCGCCCATTCTCGCGTCACCTACAGTTCCGCTGCCCTCGGTGCAGCCAGTGCAGAGCTTCGACAATCGCCCGCTGCCCTCGGTGCAGCCAGTGCAGAACTTCGACAATCGCCCGCTGCCCCGACGCAAAGCCGACATTTGGCGCACGCCTGACCGCCGTCCGCTTTGCTTCCACTGCGGTGAACCAGGACATCTCTACCGGGATTGTCCGTATCGACGCCTCGGTCTCCACGGCTTCCGCATCGACTCGCCTCCTCCCCGGTTTGGTCAACGACCCCGAGTTATTGAGGAGTACCTGGCGGAGCAGCGTTCATCTCGTTCGCAGCGTCAGCCCCGCTCCCCTTCGCCAAGGCGCTCCTCCTCGTTCAATCACGGTTCCTCGCGAGAGGACCAAGGCCGCTCGTCTAGCCCTGGTCGGGAAAACTGAAAACAGCGACCTTCGGGGGCGAGGCCGCTGGTAGTCGCTGCGTTGAAGACCTCCCGTCGTCGCCGCTTCGATACGACCGCGAGCTGCTGGTACCGTCACATAGGGAAGCAAAAAGCGTTTCTCTGGACATTCCGGTTATTTTAGACGGTCGCACCACGGTCAATGCTTTAGTGGACACCGGTGCCGATTATTCAATTTTGAGTGGTCGCATGGCGACTGTTTTGAGGAAGGTGCTCACTGCTTGGCCAGGTGTGTGCCTTCGAACCGCCGGCGGTCATATAGTTACTCCAAAGGGGATGTGCACGGCTCGCATTCAGATTAACGGACGTACGTTCGTCGTTAGCTGCGTTGTTTTAAGTGACTGCTCCCGTGACCTTATCCTCGGCATTGACTTTCTGCGGGAGTACGGAGCAGTTATCGACCTGCGAAATAGACTCGTCACGTTTTCGATGGGACAATCTACCGAACAAGATAGTAGCAGTCCTTGCAATAACGCAATTCGTGTTTCCGCTGAGAGCGTCTCGCTGCCGCCGCGAAGCAGTGCTCTTGTGGAAGTTACCTGTGACGATTTCCGTACCGGTGATGCTGTAGGGGAGGCGAACCATACACTCCTGCTTGCTCATGGCATTTGCGCTCCCCGAAGTTTATTGTCGTTTCACAATGGCCGGGCTGCACTCCTTGTCACAAATTTTTCTAATGAGTACCGACACTTGTTCCCGGGGACTGCTATCGCTTTTGCTGACTATGTTGCGCACGATCCGGTCTGTTTTGCATCCACGGCAGTAGAAACTAACGAGCCATCTCTTGACAACATCGACATTAACTGTCACTTGTCAAAGGAGAAACGGCGGGCTTTAGAGCAACTGCTGCTAGACTTCAAGCACTGCTTTGCTTCTTCCTCGAAGGTTCGTCAAACGCCCATCACACAACATCGCATCATTACTTATGACGACGCTCGCCCAATACGACAGCAGCCTTATCGTGTGTCTGCCAAAGAACGAGAAGTGATCCAGACGCAAGTTCAGGAGATGCTGGATGATGGTGTTGTGCAGCCTTCACAAAGTCCGTGGTCTTCACCAGTAGTCCTTGTCAAAAAGAAAGACGGCACTCTTCGATTTTGCGTCGACTATCGGAAATTGAATAATGTGACAAAGAAAGATGTATACCCGTTGCCGCGCATCGATGACTCACTGGACAGATTGCGACGTGCGAAGTATTTTTCATCTATTGATTTAAAAAGCGGCTATTGGCAAATCGAAGTAGACGAAAGAGACCGAGAAAAAACCGCATTTGTCACTCCAGATGGCCTATATGAATTCAAAGTACTCCCATTTGGATTGTGCTCTGCCCCAGCTACATTCCAAAGGATGATGGACACCGTCCTCACTGGCCTCAAGTGGCAGATCTGTCTTGTGTACTTGGACGATGTAGTTGTTTTTTCCGAAACATTTGATCAACACCTCGAACGCCTTCGAGCTGTCCTGGAAGCCCTCCGTTCTGCTGATCTCACGCTGAAGCCCCAGAAATGCCACTTCGGGTATACAGAACTCAAGTTCCTCGGCCATGTTGTAAGCGCTGATGGGGTGCGCCCGGATCCCGATAAGACTGCTGCCGTCGCACGATTTCCCGTTCCAGCTAATAAGAAGGCTGTTCAGCGCTTCCTCGGCCTGTGCGCATATTATCGGCGTTTCATTGCGGACTTTTCTCAGATCGCAGAACCTCTGACGCGCCTTACAAGGAAGGACACCTCCTTTGTGTGGAACTCTGAGCAGCAGATGGCCTTCTCTTTGCTTCGTGAGCGCCTTCAAACATCCCCTGTTCTGGCGCACTTCGATGAAGCGGGTGACACTGAGGTACACACTGACGCCAGTAGTATCGGTCTTAGCGCGGTCCTTGTTCAGCATCAAGACGGGTTTGAGCGAGTAATAGCCTATGCCAGCCGCACTCTCTCTCGTGCCGAAATGAACTATTCCACCTCAGAAAAGGAATGCCTGGCGGTCGTATGGGCTACTATGAAGTTTCGTCCCTATCTTTACGGCCGGCCATTTAAAGTCGTCACCGACCATCATTGTTTGTGCTGGCTGGCAAATCTGCGAGACCCATCTGGACGACTTGCACGCTGGAGTTTACGTCTTCAGGAGTTTGACATAACCATTGTTTACAAGTCCGGCCGCAAACACGAAGACGCCGACACGCTGTCACGAGCACCCGTTGACACTGGCGATACTACAGCCGATGACTATAGCGGTTTTCTAGGAGTCCTCAGCGCATCTGAGCTCAGGGATCGACAAAGAGCTGATCCAGACATCCTTCCACTCATCGATTATCTGGAAGGGCGTGATACGATTCTGCCTCGACACCTATCTCGGCACCTTGGTTCCTTCTGCATACGGCAAGGCGTATTGTATAAAAGAAACTCCCAGAGCCAAGACAGAACTTACCTTCTGGTAGTGCCATGCGAGCTCCGTGAGGATATTCTCCTTGCTTGCCATGATGAACCAACGTCTGGTCATTTGGGTTGCTCACGGACTCTTGCTCGAGTGCGCAACATGTATTACTGGCCAGGACTTTCCGCAGCAGTGAAACGCTATGTACGAAGCTGTCGCGAATGCCAGCGCCGTAAAACACCGCCCCAGAAGCCTGCCGGATTTCTCAAGCCCGTTAAAGTACCCCGCATTCCGTTCGACCAAATCGGAATGGATCTCCTTGGCCCTTTCCCTTTGTCGCAGGCCGGAAACAAATGGATAGTAGTCGCTACTGACTACCTGACTCGATACGCTGAGACAAAGGTAATCCCTCATGCCACAGCTTCCGAAGTAGCAGAGTTTTTCATGCACAACATAGTCTTGCGGCATGGCGCCCCTTCCTACGTCATTACCGACAGAGGGACAGCTTTCACATCACAGCTGATCGACCGCATATTTGAGCTGAGTTGCACGACCCATCGCAAAACCACAGCGTACCATCCACAAAGCAATGGCCTTACAGAAAGATTGAATAAGACGATTGCGGACATGTTGGCAATGTACGTCGATGTGCAGCACAAGACCTGGGACGAGGTGCTGCCGTACGTTACATTTGCGTATAATACAGCCTTACAAGAGACAACGCGCTTCACACCATTTCGACTTGTTTACGGACGAGAAGTTCAGAGCATGCTCGATTCCATGCTCCCGTGCCCAGATGATGACCAGCTATCCTCAGATGCCCAGCAATATGCCATCCACGCTGAGGAAGCCCGCCAGCTCGCCCGTGTGCACATTGGGCAGCAGCAGACCACTGACGCGCACCGTTACAACCTCCGGCACCGCCAGGTTGACTACAAGCCTGGAGATCAAGTCTGGGTATGGACACCAGTTCGCCGTCCAGGCTTGTCAGAGAAACTCCTTTCCCGCTACTTCGGGCCGTACAAAGTGTTGCGCCGTGTGAGTGACCTTAGTTATGAAGTTATCCCAGACGGTGCCACACAACCAAAACGTCGAAAGCACAGCTCGGACATTGTGCACATTGTGCGACTGAAGCCGTACTACCACCGATAGCGTATGGCCACCCGCTGTGACCATTTTCTTGCTTTTCACACCATTTTTACCGGCCCTTCTCAT
The DNA here is from genome assembly GCF_055883805.1 of Amblyomma maculatum. Lineage (NCBI taxonomy): Eukaryota > Metazoa > Arthropoda > Arachnida > Ixodida > Ixodidae > Amblyomma > Amblyomma maculatum. The sequence continues at coordinate 77,852,351 of NC_139346.1, forward strand.
TTTTTTTCGGAGGGAGGGGGTAATGCCACCTAGCGTTGCCAGGTGGCGCATGACTGAGGTGTGAAAGGAGGACGAAGTTGAAGAGGACGACAAAGTGTCGCTTGCACGTTTGCGTCTGTGCGGCTGTGTTCTTGTGTCTGGGCTACCCCCTGCTATCATTGGTATCCTTAGTCACCGTGTACGTGACAATATATATATATATATATATATATATATATATATATATATATATATATATATATATATATATATAAAGTATGCTGAGGCACGCTTAAGAAAATGACTATGCTTTACAGTGGTCCGCAGTAGAAAAGCTACAACGAAAAAACTGTTATGTTTTGAAGCGAGCGGCAATATCGTTTATCAGTATATGTTCTGAATCAGAGTGCTCTGAATGCCCGAAATCTGCATCTTTCACACGGTATTGTATATATATAAGTATAGACACATAGACTACATGTCCGGTGTTAATACATAATTGAAGACTAAATGGCCCGCAGTCCTAACTCTCAGCCTTGTGATACTCTTTGCGCAGCATTTTTGGTCAGTGGGCCGAAAAAGTAAGCCACATATATCGTTTTGCTGTGCAATCTGCACTGTCTCTGTATTCCGATAAAGCATTTAATATATCTCCCCCGACGTTTTTGGGGAATGTGTAATACACATAAAGCCCTTAATTACAATACTGAGTAAGAAGGAATCGTGCGTTTTGCTAATTATTCTCCTTTTTGAGGGTTTATATCAAATATAGAGGTATTTTTGATGCAGGACCGGGCCTTGACGATATGACGGACTCTGACTCCGCAGGTAAGCACTCTTGATTGCCTGTAATGTAACCTTTCACTGGGTTCGATGCGGCATGTGCCGCGTTTTGAAATGCTCTGTAAGAGTGCACCGTCAATAATACTCTTTCACAGAGAAGCGGAATGAGTGTAACTGCTCTCAGTGGCATGTTATGGGGCGCTACGTCTTCCGCAACCAGTGACGTTGTTCTTTTTACGCCAGTATACGCTGGCTTCCAAAGAGGTGCTCCACTTGAAGTAAATATACAACTCTTTTTCGAGTTAAAAAGAAGCAAAATTTTCTTGGTGTCGTAGCTTACATAAAGATTTATGTAGAAATAAAGCAGTAGACTTCTGATTCTGAACAAATATTGGGCTTCGTAAAATGAAGCGAGGTGCACCGATGTTTACGGCATTATTCGTTTTGCAGAGTCCACTCTCACCTTCCGCAGAGTAGTGGCCCATCGAATATCAACGATGGCCACAGGCAGAATATAGAGGGAGATTAGAGAGCGAGAGGGTATAGGATTGGAGGAAAGAAAGGACGGTTTAAGGAAACATTCGATGTCAGTTCTACGAAAAAGAAGGAAATGCAGATAAAAAAGTACCGCTAAGCACGAGATACCAAGGAGACGGAAACATTGTTATCAAGGCTCCGAATAGGAAGCGGAGAGCACAAAAATGATTAGATGGTCTCGCGGAATGGTAATTAAAAAGAATAAAACATATTCGGCAGAAATACTTAGGGATTTTCATGTGCGTGGAAGCTTTGTAAATCCCGGATGATATGTATTTGATTAACCTTTTCGACATGTTTTATAAATTCATTCTGTCCCTGTAATTTTCTTTCTTTTTTGTATTTTTGCATTGTACGTAGACTCCTATACTCCGCGCCGCATCTGAGAGCCGTAAACTGTATTATGTCGCCTTGAGATCAGGCATATTTAGGTACATATGTCGCCGTCCGAACAAGTGTCAAGAACTTTTTGCTGACATGACAAGCAGATGTATACGTAACCAACGAGAAGTGCTATGACAGCATGCGGAGCGCAGCGCGCTGTGTGGTTTTATCAAGGCTGTGGAACCAATTCTGGGGAAAATTCCACCTCATGGAGGTCCGCCAGCGGTGATATAGAAGACATAATAGCAATGTCTTAAACGTGATGACCTCTTTCTTAGAGGCGTCTCCTTTACGAAAAATATGGTTAAAATTGTTTCTTTTATACTGCTGCTTAAAATATTTTAGTGTAATGGGGCGTTTATTGACGCTCAGATGGAAAGCTGTGAGGAGAGGACCTTGCAACGGCGAGCCCAGCGTACTTCTTCTTTGTCTTCGTCGCACAACACACTGGTGCATGTCAATGGCTGAAGTGCTGACTATCACAGTACATATTCCCCCCGGGTAAAAAAAGGAGCCATCCTGGCGACTTATGGCGTGGAAAGCACAGCGGGGTCATAGAACGGCTTCAATCGGTTCACGTGAACTGTTCACGACCACGGCGACGCAAGTCCGCAGAGGGCGTGACGGGCTCAACTACGTAGTTGACTGCAGATGTTTGCTGGAGGACCCTATATGGCCCGTGGTAGCGAGCAAGAAATTTTTTGAAAGGCCAGTGGTTGTGGAGGGCACCCAGAGCCACACCAGACTGTTCGGGAGATATGACGAAGCTTCGCCGGTATCACGGAGGTATTTTTGTTGCCACTGATTTTCTGTTGTGAGAGAGCGGGCGAGCTGACGGCATTCTTCTGCGTACGTGACGGCATCGGATAGCGGGGAAGATTCGGAAACGTCAGGGCGGTAGGGAAAAAGCGGGTCCATAGTACAGGGTGGCTCGCGCCCGTAAAGGAGAAAGAATGGAGAGAATCCATTAGTGGTCTGTGCCGCGGTGTCATATGCGTAAGTAACAAACAGTAGAACTTGGTCCCAATTGGAATGGTCGGTGTTCACGTACATAGCCAGCATGTCACCGAGAGTGCGGTTGAAACGTTCACTCAGTCCATTCGTCTGAGGGTGGTACGAGGTAGCGGTGCGGTGTATGATGCGGCATTCTTTCAGGAGAGCCTCAAGAGCGTCTGATAAGAAAACGCGTCCGCGGTCACTGAGCAGTTCGCGAGGGGCACCATGGCGAAGAACCAGGTTTTTCAGAATAAAGGCAGCCACGTCGCGTGCGGAAGCAGAGGGCAATGATGTCTCAGTGTAGCGGGTCAGATGATCCACTGCCACGATAATCAAGCGGTTGCCAGCTGAAGTTGTACGAAGGGGACCGTATAGATCTATGCCGACACGATTAAACGGCTGGGCAGGACAGGGCAACGGCTGCAATGAAGCAAGAGATTTGAGAGGAGTTTTTCGGCGTTGGCAAGACTGGCAAGAACGGACAAAATGGCGGACAAAGCGGTACATTCCACGCCAGAAGCGTAGACGCAAGCGCGTGTAGGTTTTCAACACTCTGCCGTGGGCGCACTGGGGATCAGTATGGAAAGCAGCTCAAATTTCGGGGCGGAGATGACGGGGGATGACTAAAAGCCACTTCCCTCCGTTGTGAAGATAATTGCGGCGATAGAGCAGCCCGTCACGAATTGAAAAATGGTGAGCTTGGCGGGCAAGCGCCCTAGACAAACGACCTGGAGAGTGACTTGAAAGAAAGTCCAGAAGTGTAGATATCCACGGGTCGCGCCACTGGTCCGTGGCCATGTCGATAGTGGCAAGCGAAGACAAATCGTAGGCGCAGATCTCATCAGACAACGAAGAGGGAGGCAGCGGTGAGCGCGAAAGAGCGTCCGCGTCAGTATGCTTGAGGCCTGAGCGATATATGACACGAATATCATACTCTTGGAGGCGAAGAGCCCAGCGAGCAAGGCGGCCGGACGGGTCCTTGAGGGACGCCAGCCAGCACAGAGCGTGATGATCAGCGACCACATAAAATGGTCGGCCATAGACATACGGACGGAATTTGCCGATGGCCCAAATAATGGCCAAGCATTCTCTTTCCGTAACAGAATAATTGGACTCTGCCTTGGTCAAGGTGCGGCTTGCGTACGCCACTACATAGTCTCAGATACCAGGTTTGCGTTGGGTGAGAACGGCGCCTATCCCGATACCGCTAGCGTCAGTGTGAATCTCAGTTGGCGCATTCGGGTCGAAGTGGCGGAGGATGGGAGGCGAAACCAAGAGACGGCGTAAAGTGTTGAAGGCGTCATCACAAGCAGGTGTCCATGCGGAGAGGTCGGAGCTGCCGGAAAGGAGCTGGATGAGAGGAGCAATAATAGATGCGAAATTTAAGATGAAGCGGCGAAAGTAGGAGCACAGGCCGATGAAACTTCGTAGCTGCTTAAGTGATCTTGGGCGTGGGAATTCGGCAACTGCAGGAAGTTTGGTGAGATCGGGAAGAATGCCATCCTTAGAAACGACATGACCTAGAATAGTTAGTCGGCGAGCAGCAAAGCGGCACTTCTTCAGATTCAGTTGGAGGCCGGCAGTAGCGAAACAAGTGAGAACGTCCTTCAGTCGGAGCAGGTGGGATTGGAAATCGGTAGAAAAGACTACGATATCATCGAGATAGCAAAGACAGGTTCGCCACTTGAATCCACGAAGCACAGTGTCCATGAGGCGTTCAAATGGGGCCGGGGCGTTGCAAAGCCCAAAGGGCATGACGTTGAATTCATATAATCCATCTGGTGTGATGAAGACAGTTTTAGAGCGGTCAGGGTCATCCATTGGCACCTGCCAGTAGCCAGATCGTAAATCCAACGAGGAGAAAAACTCGGCGCCCTGCAAGCAGTCCAGTGCGTCATCGATGCGTGGCAGAGGATAGACGTCCTTGCGCGTGATCTTGTTGAGCCGGCGGTAGTCGACACAAAACCGGAAGGAGCCATCTTTTTTAGGTACCAACACAACTGGAGACGCCCAGGGACTGTGGGATGGCCGAATGACACCACGACGGAGCATGTCGTCCACATGATCAGCAATTACTTGGCGCTCCGAAGCCGACACGCGATAGGGGCGCTGGCGCAAAGGTGCGATTTTACCGGTGTCAATGGCGTGCTCTACGACAGACGTGCGGCCCAAGTCAGTTTGAGGAAGGTCGAATGAAGAAGCGAAGTTCTGCAAGAGGGCGACAAGTTGATCACGTTGCGCAAGTGGAAGATCAGCATCAATAGCATGTTGGAAAACGTCGGAGGGCGTCGAAGCCGTCGCAACATCGTAAGAGCACAGACTAACGTCAAAGGAGGGGGTTGAGTCAGCAAGAGTGGTGATATGACCGGGATCAAGCTCTTCTAGACGTCCAATGCATTCGCCACGGAGCAGGACTGCTGGGCAAGAAAATGGGTTCTAGGCGTAAAGTGCACTCTTGCCGTCTTGAATTTCGAGAGCTGCGAACGGAAAAAGGAGGCAGGGATGACGGGAGGCGGCTTCGGAAGGTGTAAAAATCGCAGTCAAAGGAGTTACCCACTCACAAGACAGTGGTACGAGGGCAGCAGAGTACGGAGGAATGTCGGTGTCATGGGCGACGAGAAGTTTTGCAGTGCGGGGAGGGGTATCACAGAAGGGGGCATCACAGAGGAGGGCGAAGGCAATTTGCGCACGAGCACAGGCAATAACGGCTTGATGAGTCGATAGAAAATCGTATCCGGGGATGATATCATGCGAGCAGTTCGGCAGAACAATAAACTCGATGGGGTACAATACGTCTTGAATGAGCACACGGGCTGTGCAAGATGCGGAGGGGTGAATGTGCTGTGATGAGGCGGTGCGGAGCGAAAAGTCGGAAATCGGAGTGGTCACTTTGCGAATTCGACGGAAGAGCGCTTCACTGATGACGGAGACGGCTGCACCGGTATCGACGAGAGCAATAACTGTGGCACCTTCTACAGAAACTTTGATAACATTAGCGGGACGACACGGAGGACTTGAGGAATTCGAAACAAGCGCAGTTCTTGCCCCCGGAACTGCGACTGTTAGTTTCCCTCAACGGTGTTGTTAGAACGTCGCAGCATTGGAGAAATCGATCGGCGCCGAGGAGAATGTGATCGACGAGTGGCACAGGTTTGGCGATCTTGTGAGACAAATTGAGAACCGGGCGGAATCATTTGCGAGCGTGAGTCGGTATCGTACGGGTAAAGTCGAATGTCAGGCTGTGAAGGTTGGAGGCGCTGACGAAAAAGGCGTGCAACATGGCCCGGCCGACCGCAGGCATAGCAAATCGGAAGGTTGTCCGTAGTACGCCAAGGTTTCATAGGATGTGGGCGGAACCTTGAGGGTGGGGCTTGGAACGAAGGCTCAGCATGCGACGGTGAACGGTAGGCAGGGACCTGCACATAGGAGCCAGACGTGGGCGAAGGTGGTGGCCTAGCCGTTATTTGGGCATACGTGAGAGGTGCCGTCACAGGCGGCAGCACGGTGTCGGACGGCAAGACATCAGCGACGTGTTCTTGCACGACACGGCGTATAGTAGGGGCCAAAGATGGAGCCAGTTCAGGAATGAGGCGGCCCGAGTCTTGAAAAGGGGGAAGGAGTGCGATATGACGTGCGACCTCTTCACGAATAAAATCTTTGATCTGTTGATTCAGCGGGCACCCTTCAGAAGTTGGCGAACCACCCAGGGCTAATGCGGCTACGCCTTCGTCGCACACACCGGAGCGGCGCCTAGAAGCGCGCCGCTTGCGGAGCTCGTCGTTGTTCTGGCAAAGCTTCACGAGTTCACTAACGCTGGTGGGATCTTTCGCTACCAGCATCTGGAAGGCGTCCTCAGAAATGCTCTCGAGGATGTAGCGGATTTTGTTCGCTTCCGGCATTGCCGGGTCGACTCGTTTGCAGAGATCAACGATGTCTTCTATGTAGCTGGTAAAGGTCTCATCAGCGCGCTGAACACGATCGTGTAAACGTTGTTCGGCATGAAGTTTACGCACTGCCGGGCGGCCGAACACTTCCGCGAAATTCTTTTTAAATGTCGACCAAGATGACAGGTCAGCCTCATGAATGCGAAACCAGAAATTCGCCACGTCCGTCAGATAGAATATGACGTTACTGAGCTTATATGAGTCATCCCGCTTGTTGTAGCTGCTTACTCTTTCATACGATGACAGCCAGTCGTCGACATCTTGGTCGGCCGTGCCACTGAAGAGGCAAGGGTCACGCTTGCGCACGACGCCAGAACACATGATCGTGGGTGGAACGGCCGGCAGCGTCGAAGTGGACTCGTCTTGCATGGCGGTCGTAGAGGGTAGTGTACGGCTTCGCAGTTCCAGTTTGAATGGGATCGTTTCCGGCACCTCCGCCAATTGTAATGGGGCGTTTATTGACGCTCAGATGGAGAGGTGTGAGGAGAGGACCTTGCAACGGCGAGCCCAGCGTACTTCTTCTTTGTCTTCGTCGCACAACGCACTGGTGCATGTCGATGGCTGACGTGCTGACTATCACAGTACATTAGGAACACCTTTTGGGAGCAGCATACATCGCTAACGACTTTTTTTCTGAATGGAATATATAATGTTGACGTCTTAAGTTCATGAAAAGCACTAAGCCGCTGGGCTCGCTTGAATATACTCACGCGCTGATCGAGTGGCTGCGAGCGGGGGCCCGATACACTGAAGTTCTTGACAGGAACACTTTTACCTCAGTAATATTTATGACGACTGCTTTTGCTAACAGAATAGACAATTCTTGGTAGCCTTGGCAGCCCGATTCGAGCCAAAGATCACAGTAGGAACAAGGTATCGGTAATGACTGGGGGATCACAGCGTTCTGATTCAAATTTTATGAAAATATTCTAAAACATTTCATAGTATCCCTTCAAATAAATGTCCTACCCTAGAACGTTTCCCATATTTTGAACGCACCCTCTTCCACTCGGAGCCCCGAACGCTATCGTCGACCTCAGCACGTGGAACGAGACTTTTTGTTCCACTCTTGCGAGCGTCTGCAGCTCAGTAGCGACAAAACTCGCAGGGAGGAATACTACCCCTCTCAAGCGTGCAAGTTAAATGGACTTACGGGAAGTGCTTTTCTGTGACTTCGAGTGCTTCGAGTCACACTTTGACATACGCGGTGCTAAGCGGGAAAAGAGAGCGCATTCGCAGTAAAACATAATTGCGACTGACAAACAGCTCTTTTTTTTTTAGAAGTACATTAAAAAGAAAAAAAATTCTGAAATTGATTGTTGTGCACTGAATTTAAATAAACACAAACATACCCTGTTTTTTGTCAACTATTAAGTGTATTTCAAAAACATTTCAAGTCAAGACAGGCCGAGTCGGCTTCCTAGCCTACACAGACCAACATGACGACGTGTGACTACGCAGCGTCTGACGAAGGTATGACGCCACTAGAACTGAATAATTTTAATAAACGTTCTTAAATAGCTAAAATGAACCTCTGTATCCTTTTTTATGCATTACGTTTTGTACCAATGAAAGCGCTGCTGACAAGGCTAGGCACACGGCCAAAAAGTGTGTCCCCCCCCCCCCCCCCCCAACGTACTTCAATCGAAGTACTTTTCTGCGAGTGCACTCGACTTGCGGCGTTTAGATTGGACGAAGTGTACTTATAGTGAGTGACACTCTCCGTAAGTTTTCTTAACTTAAGCGCTAGACAGGGGTCTAAAATAATGTGTCCTTCAGAAATTAACCGTGAAAAAAATAAGAAGATTAAAATCCATCGAGTGTGGATGCTGCAGCAGCGTACTCGCCAGAATTCAGTGGGTTATTTCGGGCATTCTGTTCGCGTTTGCGCATTGAAGGCTTAACTACGCTGAAGTCAATTATCTCCATTCAGAAGGTGATTGGCGTGTAGCAAGACCGAGCATCAAGTAGAGACAGGTGACGTAAGTCCTACCAGCCTCACAGCTGTGAAAGGTGCGCCCACTACAGCGCCAGGGGGCTGAGCTTGAACTTTCGCAACTCTCGTCTCGAACAACCTTCGAGCTTGTAAGCCTGCATTAAAGAGATGGTAGGACGCGTAAGCAGAAAGAACCAGCCAGCACGTTTAGGGCCCGTGACGACTGTATGTCTAGCCAATTGACTGCTTTAGTGACCATGCGTTTTTCACCCAAAAATTATGTATAGAGTCTGGACTGACTTATAGTTATATTATTTTGTATTGGAAGTGTGCGTCCGTTTTATCTAGGACAGAAGGAAAGGTTCTTATGGTAATATCACGAATCGGAATACACCCACTGCCGGGCAAAGGCATCTACATTACCACTCCAATTAACTGGGTATAGCTCCAGAGACGTACACTTGGCTTGAAAAGCTACCCCTAATCTCTTCTAGCGCCTAGTACTTTGCCGCCCTAAGCTACGCTTTGATTCCGTTGGAATCCAGTCTGTCACCATTAGATACCACCGGTGCCTTCCCTGCACATTACATGTCGCGCTCACGGCTATTCCTTTTTGCTGATTTCTTCTGAATTGTCTTTACATCGTACTTATGCTCTGACTCAGAGGGTGGTACTGCTAATTTCAAAAACTGGTGAATGCATCTCTGTAAACAAACTTTATTGGTAAAGAGTATTCAATGTGGGCTTAGTATCAGACAGCTCTATGCTATTTTATAAGCATGAAGCTTTAGGGAATTTAGATACCTTTTAGCAAATAAAGTGGCTCTAAAACTGACGAAAGAAATTATCTCAAAGCTGTTGTGGACGCATCGACGATAGCTGGAAGGTTCTCCATTTTGTTCCCTGTTGTCATGTGAACCGGCCGTTTCGACCATAGTTGCGAAAGTATAGTTCTTTAGCACCGAACTTGAATAGGATACAGATGTCGGCATGAAGGAGATGATGCATTATCTTTGCAGGACATGGACAAGGAGGAAATGAGCATGGAGCAAGCACAGGAGGTAAACATGTCATGTAATAAATACAACCTAAAAATATTCTAGACAATTCTGATAGAGCACATCGGCATATTTGCATTTTGACAGGGATTTACACGACACTATGATGCTGCAGTGGGTCGACCTATGTATTTTACTAAGATGTGGTGATCACCCCAATATAGATCCGTTTTGCTTTTAATGACCATTCGGAAAAACAAGGGCGAAACCTTTAAAGTAATTACCTTTTTTTTTTCTGCATTCCATTCGAGTACATACACTCCAAGAACCGCAAACCAAACCTGGAACTTTCATCTCAAAAGGAATGTTAATTATTCTAAATGCTGACTACTTTCTGAAGCGATAAGGATTCCTTCTGGAAGCAGTATAGCTGCCTTCTATCAAGGCGTATTGGCGCATATTTTCCTACTGCTACGGAATGCTCTGCTGTGAGGAACTGTCAAATTCGATTTCAAGTTATGTCCGTGCCTGCGAATGTGTGTCCAAAACCCTTAATGTACTAGTGCACTCGAGCCATGCTCTTAAGGGCTAAAGTAAACATCTCCAACGTTTCTTGGAGTCCTCAAAGTGAACCCTTTTTCGCTATTTCTTTTTCATTCCGTTCTTTATCCCTTCCTTCAGAGTCTTTAATACACATGTCAACCTTTTTCACTCGCACTTTCCTTGCCTCCCTCACGGCATGGTTAGAGTGCACACTAAAATGCGGAAAATTCACGACTGGCTTTGGGAGGTTTAAAGCACGCACATTTAAATCGACCGCACATGACACCGCATTTACTGCGCTTTTTCTTCATACTGCCGCGAACCGTTCTGTTTGCTGTTTTATCTCGATCTTTTTCTACTGCTTTTAAATCGAGCGCTGACGCTGAAACGGGCACTCTTAGTTCGACGACCGACGAGCACGTTTGCTGTTATTGGCGCCGCCAATTCATTTAGTTATATTGCAGGCGCAACTCACCCAAATAAATAGTTTCATTCAAGTGCTACGCTAGCGTCTTCATTTACGGCTACCGGAATCGTCGCCACTACGTGACAATAAGCATTTAGTAGCAAATATTGCATGCCCATGTTAGAATGCCTCGTTCTGCTGTGAACGCCTTGTTTGTCCACACTTGTATTTGTCCAGCACCTTCTAGCACTGCGGGCTTGCTGTTAGCAGGTGCAAGTATGGTCTTAAGACACCACCAGTGGTCCGATGCGCATCATGGTGCTGCATGTTAATAGCGCGAACAAGAAGACACAGGACAAGATAAAAGGAAGCCACATTACAAGCGCTTGTACTGGGGCTTCCTTTTACCTTGTCCTGTGTCATCTTGTTTGCGCTGTTCAAATTAATAATGGATGTTTACCAACTCGCCCAACAAAGTATCTTGGTAAACAAATACCGCTTTTACACTCATGCAAAAAGTAGAGATACATTCATCACATGAGATGTTTCGATGAGCAATGTTCTACTGAACAGCGGTATTATGTCGAATTCGGTTCGCTCCCAGCCGGCAGGAGCTAGCGGAAGATTTACATATACTCCTTGGGAAACAACACAATAGTATTGATCATTATCATCTAAGCGTGTCTATCTGTATCATGTATAGCTAAAGTTCCACATTATAAGACTGTTTTTCGTATTGCAACTGGAATCTTTGCTGAAGCACTGCTGCTAAGGCATCTGAAACGTTTTTTTTAGTATTTCCGCTAACCTTTTTTACTTCTTCTTTGCAGCAGCTGCCAGCATGTGTCCTTATCACTGCCAGTGTAGAGCAAGGACTAAATTTACGCTTTTGTTTTTGCATGATCGCATCGAGAAACTCGCCTTTATCACTCTCTTTGTAGCACGGGACTCTTCTAGATTAATCTGGAATTATTTCAGATGAGCACAACTGCTTCCGTATCATTCCGCGCTCTTCCTTTCTCTTGGCTGGTTTATCTAAATATTTCTGCTACGACTTTAAATTCAGCACTACCGCGAATAGCGGGCATCCGTAGGTCGACGACCACCGAGTACATATTCCACTATCGCCGCCGCCGATTCGTTAAGTGCTTTTGCGCGCGCAAGTCAGCCCCCATTTTCCGGATTCCTCCTACATGCCAAGATAACAGCCATGTCAACGCCTCCCGAATACCTGGCCACAGTCCACCGCGCCAGCCACCGACCTAAAAGCTCAACGGCTCCAACCTGATCATGAGCTACTACTGAACCGCCCCCCCCCCCCCTTATTGCTGAACTCTGAAGAAAGATCCTGCAACGACTATGGCTCAACCCACAGCACTGGATCAACTTTTTATTCACGAGTAGTCCTGACAGTCCCCCTTTACAACGGCACCTCAGGACAAGATCTAGCCTATTGGCTGAATCAGTATGTCGAAATTTCCTCATTTACACATTCACACGATGCACTGAAGCACTGAAAAGCCTTCTTTGTATTAGACGATGCAGCCCGTAATTTGTATGAGAATCAGTAGTCTTCTCTCACGACACGAGAAGACTGTAAGAGAGAGCTGCTCAGCGTGTTCACAAGCCTTGGGAGAAAAGCGTGACCGGAAAGGCTTCTCCTTACTGATCCAACTGAGTCCATCCTAAATTTAGTCTAAGAAGTGAAGCTCTTCTTTCATAGCGCTGACCTCAACATGACAAAGGACGCGTCAGTTTCTTGATGTGAAGTGCTCAGGGTCCCTAGTTCGTGCCTCGTGAGGAACTCACCAAGAAACATGGGCAAACTCGAAAGAGAAGCGCACTTCATTAAACGAACCTCGAGGTCCGGACTCACCAGTGAAACCGCTCGCCGCAACTGAACATAGCTCGCCTGGAAGAGACGACAACCACAAATGACTTACGGAAGTCTTCCCCGTGGCTAGGTGCTACCAGGAGTTCAACAGTTCAAGTAGCGAGGTTTACGGGCGTCCTCCGCGAAGATGTACGGCACATTCTTGGTACCCCTCCAACCTAGACAGCCGCTTGTGAGCCCAGTGATGGACACTGCAGCGCCAGAAGTCATCAGATTTGCCCGTAAGTAGTCACTAGTTGAGAGCTACGCCGGGCCAGTACATAGCTTGTCTCCACGACGTGTGACACCAAGCCATCGCTGCTACCTTCCTTGCTCTGGAAGTCGCCCCGTAGCCCCTGTCCGCCAGGCCTACGAACGACTCTAAACCTCAGCAAATGCGACGCCTGGAGGACTTCGAACAACTGCCCGCTGTGCTTTCACTGCGGTGAAGCTTGTCACATCCTGCTTCATTGCCAGTAGAGACGGATTGGCTAGTGCCGTTTCACCATTGACTTCCCAAGACCCCGTCCTGGCGAAATACCACAAAAAATTTACTTTGCGGTCAAGGAGCCACCAAACCGACTTTACCACTTTCCATCGCCATTCAGTGCCCGCTCTGCGCCGCCGGCCGACAAATACAGTGATATTGTGCAAAGGAGGACCCGCAGTTCTCGTACAGCATACTGGCGAGTGAGGTTGCTCAACGCCAACGTGATACTCTGCCACCGACGACGTGTTACGAAGCTGCCCTTTACCCACTACGCGCAACAGCATCGGTGATGACACTACCAGACTCCGACTGGATACCAACACTTTGAAATGTGGGAACGATGTGCCCCACCGGGACCCCAGAACACGGCAGAGCCGAGAGCGAGCACGAAGGCCGATTGCAATGAGAGCGTGCGAACAAGCGACGTTGAAGCTGCTGTCGACGGCACACATTTACAGCCCTTGTAGACACCGAAGCTGATTATTCTGTCAGCAGTGGATCGTTTGCCTCCAGTTCAGGAAAGTATTGACCGCTAGGGATGGCCCCCTGACTGGCACCGTTTCTGGAAAATTATTTACTAATTGGAGGCAATGCAAAGCAACAGTAATCGTAGTGGATATACCCAAAGAGCTTCTTGGTGCTGGAGCCGTGTTTGCGAGATGTGATTTTAGCATAGACTACTGAATGAACGTCACGAGATCATTGACATTTGCTCATAGCTAATCAAGTTATCGACAGATAAAGCCATACGTACTGCGGCTGTTTAGGGGTATGACGCGGCTCTACACGTCTTTGGGAAAGCAGTGAGCGTAGCGTCGCGATCAAGCATCATAGTTGTACTGGAGATATCAAAACCACACAAGGAGCCGTCGAGGGGAACATTCACTTACCACTGAATCGAGGACAGGGAATTGCAAGACGCATCGTCCGTTTCGAAATGAACAAACTGAGGTGTTGGTGAACAAGTTCATTGGAGAACGCCAGAATCTTAACAAGGACACGCCAATCACTTTCCTCTACAAGCTCGCAGGCATACGAGATATAGTTGCCCTCCGTGACCAACCCGCTAAGAACGCACATGCCCGAGGAAATGAGCCCAGGTTCGATGTCAACACAGCACCACCACAGCCAAGTTTGGTTAGCTGGACAATATGCATATTTGTAAAACAGCTCGAGCAGCTTCAGACTTTAAAAGGAAACACACGGGTCTAGCCCGTCCCGTGCCTTTCTTGTTCTTGTTCAAACTGTTGTTCACAAAAGCGAGATTCTCACTCTTTAAAACTACAATGAGTGTTTTGTGCAAGCAAAGCACGAAATGATCACAAACGAACACTCTCGCCCTCTTCATCATAGCCCTTATTTAGTACCACCGCGACGATGCCAAGGGCTCCGCGAGAAATTCAATCAAATTCTTCGCGATAACTGACGTCATCAAGCCATCGAAGAGCTTCTGGACTGCACACGTTTTCCTGGTGAAAAAGAAAGACGGAACGCTTGGTTTTGAGTTGATACCACCGCTTAAATATCATAACGGAGAAGAACTTCTAACCGCTCCCCTGCATCCAAGGCACCCTGGATCGGCTCTACAAAGCAATGTCTTGACCTTGGACTTGAAGAAGGGGTACTGACACACTGAGGTCGACTCAAGAGACCGGGACAACATAGCGTTCATCATACCAGAAAGTCATTTGAGTTCAAAGTTTTACCGCTCGACCGGTGCTCTGCTCCAGCCACATTCAGGCATGTAATGCATAAATTACTGGTTGGCCTGGTGTGTCAGATTTCTCTTTTAATGGATTGGAAAATTACTGCTTGTGTTTGCAGGTCCTATTCAAAAGCCGAAGCCAACTACTTAACTACCGAGGAGCGGTTCGCGATCCTCAGGGTAATGTCGGAATTCCGTGCGTACCTTTACGGTCGACCATCAAGGTAGCGATCACGATAAGCTCTGCTGGCTCCGTAACATAAGATACCCCTACCGTTGCCTAGTTCAAAGTTGCTTATGCCTTCAAGATTTCGGCACAATAGTTGTCGGGCGTTTAGGTCTAGCTGCAAGTATTGTGACGAAGACTGACTGTAACGAGCCTCCGTTGACATGCCGTCAAAAGAAAACGAGGAAACGCATTCTTGGGACCGGTAAAAGCAGCGGTAGCGTGCAGGAGGAGCGCTCAGACCATGACATCCTAGCTGAGGAGAACGTCGGACACAACAAGGCTTAGCGGCTTCTTCTTTCACCAAAAAAATTAACACAGGAAATTCTGCAGGGCATTACACGATGAGTCGCAGTAGGGTATCTCTGGATAGCGCGCTTGTTGCACCACATCAAGAAGTGTTACTGGCCGCGGTTACCAGCAAACATTGTCCATTACGTGATAACGTGCCGTGAGTGTCATCGACGCAGTATAACACCGATGAGACCTGCTGGGCTACTGAACCCGATAACGCCTCGACAAAGCCCTTTCACCATAGAGCGATGGGCCTGATTGGCCCTTTTCCAACTTCATCAACGGGCAAGAAATGAATCATCATGGTTACCAGTTACATCACCCGCTGCACCGAAGTGCGAGACCTGCCTAGTGGTTCTACAGCAGAAGCGCCGAAGTTGTTCGTCGAACTAACTACCCTGCGTAACGGCGCCAGCGCAGTGCTTATCACTCACTGGGTAACAACATTTATTGGCGGTGCTTTCGCAAGCCATAATAACCTGTTGTCATAGAAGGCACTGGCGCACAACAGCATAACATCCACAAACTAGCGGACTTACCGAACGGCTGAACAAGACCATCATAGATATGATTGATATGTACGTCAGTGCTGAACATAAGGCATAGGACACTATCCTGTCCTACGCGATCTATATCTACGCCACCACCATCCAGGAGACTCGTTGTGTGAGGGCGTCCGGGCTTTATCAGGCTAAAGCACAGCCTGCCCAGGCCTGCACTCTGCGTTGCTCATGTAGCACCAGTAGTCCGGTGAACCGCAGCCGTACGCAAGGCAGCAGCATGCGCCTTTTTATTTTATTTTCGAGGTGTAGGGATAAGGAGAATACATGCAAAGCCAATCGCTGTCATTGGAAGCCTCAACTTTGTCACGACAAGTAATTGGCGTGATCCAATCTTCAAATGTCTAGAGAGCCAAGTCAGTAGTGCACCTTGTTATCCTAAACCGAGCTGTTGGCTCTTTTAGACAGACATGTGAGTTACTTTGTAAGACCTGTGGAGGAGTTGACCTAGACAAATATTCCTAGACAAATAGCGGGAGCTTGAATAGTCAGTTCTGTTCAGATGCCAGAGGGGGCAAAACAACCATGCTAAAAGGTTCGCGTGTTTAATCACGGAGAAATTCTTAAGAATAACCCTCATTAATTACACGAAAGCGGTCAGAGACAAAAATAATAAATCATCTAACAATGTGCACAATCCTTCAAGGAAACAAATCTAGGTCTGAGGTTCCGTCAGCTAGTTACTCTTGCTTGTGTGATATGTTCCGTAGGAAAGTAGTACTTTCTACGTAAAAGCATGCTTCATCATTCGCAGTTTTTTTTTTCACGCTAAAGGCGCGCATCGATAGCTTAGTACGTGTATTTAGCATTTAGGAGTGTTAATGTGCCAATGGTGTTTTGCAATTTAAGTAATTTTAAGCAAGTTGGGATCCCGTGCCTGGTTTCATTGATGTGCATTATTGCGATAATTGTTTTGCTGTGAATGAACCATATGCCAAAGATTTTGATCTTCATTACTTATTTCCGAACCTTTGCCCTGTAGCGGTTACTGCTGAAAATGCCGGTCACGATATACGAGCGCACACGTACGCACTTATCCCATTTACTACGTAAACCCAAAAATGCATATTTATTCGGCGACGAACTTCCATATTGTATTTACGTTCTTCATTTAGTGAGACTGAAGAATTAGCAAATCTCGTCAGAAATGTATCGCATGGTGGTTATCCTCTCATTTCGTAGCTAGTGCAGCGTCTCGAGTTAGTGGGTTGGCTTCCTGCAACAAAGTCAAAGATAACAAATTTCTGCACGTCTACTCTCTCATGCCGGGAAACCGTAGAACCCAAAAAGCTCTAAAAGCATTCGGAAGCGCGGCTGACGGCGCAAAATCAAGGTTGCAGCGCTCTCCAACAAGCTGCGACCGCAGGGGGCAACTATGCCCAAATCGCAGGCCGTAAGAATACAGTGCCCATAGCGGCATTCAGTTCGGCCGTGGTATGGCAGGCCCCCCTTATCAAACCCGAAGCAATGCTTCCTGACGTCACAGACGAGAACAACCGTGCCACCTACCTTCAGCACGCTGAGGAATCCCGACTCACGGCTCCGCATTAAAGACCAGCAACGATCGACGCCCGACGCTACAACTTGCGATGAGGCAACGCAGACTACAAGCGAGTAGAACTAGTCTGGGTTTGGGCGCTGCCGATTCGCCGTCGCGGACTAAGTCAGAAGTCGTTACGTACATGCTTTGGGCCGTACAAAACCCTTCGCAGAGTCGGACAACCGGGCTACTAAGTCCATCCTGACGGAGTGGCAGCATCCCAGTGGCGACGCGCGCGCCCAGAAATCGTACTTTCTGTAGGTCTCAAGCCATATCATGCACTGTGAATGATCTCTGGTGTTTAAACGCTGGTGCATTTACGTTTACTTTTTTCTGTTTATTTTGGAACGTCAAGGCGTTGGGGGAGGGGGTAATGTCGCGAACCTTTGGTTGTTTTTTAACACCTGCCAGTATATTGCCTTAGCACTGGGATGGTAGTGCACGGAGCAACCTTACGCTCTCCGTGCATCACAGGTATCTCTAAACGCGCATTTATCACTTTTTTTTAGCGCGGGATGCTCTATGACTGCTCTGCAAAAATCGCACTCAAGCACAACCACTTCCGTATTATTCCAGGCTTTTCCAGTATCCACTGGCTCGCTTGTCTAGATGCTTCTGAGCCGAAATAAAATTTAGCACTACCGCAAGCATAATGTGCATTCGTAGATCAGCGATCGCCACCGGCTCTTGCTGCTGTCGCCTTTGCGGATTTGCTTAGTTCCTTTGCGGGTGGAAGTCAGCCAAATAAAGAGTTTCTTTCATTGCAGTCTCAATTGCATTGGTTGTGCTCTGTGGCATTGTCCCTACCAAGTGAAAATATATAAAATTATGCCGGTGGTGTAATCTTTGTGCCGTATCTTCTCACTGTAGACAAGAAATTGAAGTCATTGCTGCCAAATCTGCTTTGTAGCACAGTCCAGAAAAAAAGCCGATTTTATGCCTATATATTACGATGAAGGTAAATGAAATATCATACCAATGTATGTATGTATATATATATATATATATATATATATATATATATATATATATATATATATATATATATATATATATATATATATATATATATATATATGCCTGCTCCCATCTGTCACCACTGCCAGCTCATATGCTCGTGCCGCCGTAGCCCGAGCTGATGCTGCCCGCGTTGTTGCTCACAACCGACTCGCAGTCGCCCAGCACTCCAAGAAACGTCGCTATTATTCCTGTCATCGCAACACCGAGTATTCTTGCGGCTCTCTCGTGCTGCTTTGGACTCCAGCTCGCCGCGTTGGCTTTTCGGAAAAACTTTTGCCCCGGTATACAGGACCCTACCGTATTTTCACGACAAGTGACACCAGTGGCATACGAAATTGCGCCCTTGCATCCCGTCCGCCATGCCTCTACACCACGCACCGAGACGGTCCATGTTGCACGCCTAAAACCATACTACATTGTCCCTGGTTTGGACGCTAGTACGCACCGGGACGGTGCTTTTCAGCCGGCGGGGTAGTGTCACATTAGGGGTGCATACGCATAAGGAAAGAAGAAGAAGACTCTCGTGAGTTTGAGAGAAGACGACGTTCAACAGTTTCGGCTGGTGCCTACAGAGAATATATGTTTGAAAGCCTTGTCTTCGGTGTCCGCCCTCTGCTACAAGCTGAACTACCCCGTAACAATATATTGTTACGTGGTGGCATGACAAGCGATGGAACACGGCGACACAACAGAAACAAAACGACATGATGGCATGACGATGAAATATGCTTTAATGGCCAGCGGCTCGGAGCGAGTGCCCCACCCCGCGCCACTGCCCGCTTCGTCATCTTCGTAGCATTACCCGGGGTCACCGAGCGATCGTCCCGATCGATTGTTAGAAATCCAATGCATGACGTGACGATGAACACAGACACAGGATTAGGACATGAAACGCTGGACATCACAATGAATGCGACGATGGAATGAATGCTTGCCCCAGAGCATCAGGTCCAATCTTCACCGTTTGCCGAAGGCCAAGGCTCATGAACACGCCGAACGGCTTGGGCGGGGGTGCTCTCTTCGCTCGAGTGGTCATGAGGTCGCTTCGTCGTAGGGTCGGTCGGGTCGGCCGGGTCGGCTTTGGGTTCTTCCTGATCGTCATGTGTTGTGGTCAAGGCTGAGGACGGGGCTGGGGAGAGCGGCTGGTCGGGTCTGAACACAAAGGGCTGGGGTAAAGCTGGGCGGCGATCTGCACGGGCTCTCGGATGCGTTACTTCTCCGCGACATGTGACATTATGTATTGTTATAGTGTGGTGACATTATGCATTCATCTTTCTTTGCTTTAATTCTTGTATAAGTTCTACGCGCTTTTGTTTGATTTGTGAGGTTTTAGTTTATATTTTCTTCTCTTCATTGGTAGTTTTACGAATGTATAAGCGATAACTAATTTTGTTATGTTTATTGTAAAGTTACTGATGTCTCTAACTTTGACGATTGCTGCCTGCAGCCTATGAACTTTTTCCATTGGACCCTTTACTAGCCGCTGGCTATGGGTCCAAGCAGTGTCTGCCTAATTTCCTGTAGCGTACCAAAAAAAACAATAATGAAAAATAAAAAAAAAACCCGGCGTACGGTTGGCTTCGATGGCGCAAGGCGAGGATGGGGATGAACCGCACCTCCAACCAAATGTTACGTGGTGGCATGACAAGCGATGAAACACGGCGACACAATAGAAACAGAACTACATGATGACATGACGATGAAATATTCTTTAATGGCCAGCGGGCTTGGAGCGAGTGCTCCGCCCCGCGCCACTGCCCGCTTCGTCATCTTCCTAGCAAAATTTATATATATATTGTTACGAACGAAGAGGAAGAAGAAAGCAGTGGCGTGGGCAGGAGCGCGCGCGCTTCCATATTCATTAAACGTCATCTCACGACCATCGAGCACCTTGGCTTGTTGCGGCCTCTTCCGCCAGATGGACGGTGCGGTGCTGGATCGCAGGGTCCGCGCTTCGCAGCAGGGTATCCCAGGCTTCTCTACTTGTAATATTTTGCCCTATCCCTGGAGATTGTGGGCAGTCCCAAATTATGTGGTCGAGGGTCCCTCTCGCCCCACAGTGTTTGCAGAGATCATTGTCCCTAAGGTCTGGTAGCGAGTGAAACGCCGAGACCGGGTTCATGAAAGTATTAGTTTGTAGCCGCCTCCACGCGACAGCTTCTCTATTATTTATTGTAACATCTGGCGGGGGTACCAGTCTACGTCCCAATTTATAATGGTCGATGATTTCCCCGTAATTTAGCAGACGCTCGTCGTATGCCCAGTGTTCGGGGGGCTCGACGGCTACCCGGAAGTAGAGAGCTCGGGCTAGCTCGTTAGCCGCCTCGTTACCAGGGACGGCAGCTTGAGCTGGTGTCCAAATAACTGAATTTTCCTATTTATCGTTCTTTGGGTGAGGAGTTTGGCCGCCTCCAGCGATATCGGCTCGACGGCTACCCGGAAGTAGGGAGCTCGGGCTAGCTCGTTAGCCGCCTCGTTACCAGGGACAGCAGCTTGCGCTGGTGTCCAAATAACTGAATTTTCCTATTTATCGTTCTTTGGGTGAGGAGTTTGGCCGCCTCCAGCGATATCCTCCCCTTCCCAAAATTTTGAATGGCAGTTTTGCTGTGGCTACCTGCCAGCCTCTAATCCGCGGGCGCACGACTCCCCGTTTCCGATGGAATTAAAAGTTGTACAACCAACCAAATTGAGCACATTCTCTCTGTACTCTGTTCTCCTGTTGTTATCGCTTGCTGCCACGTAACATTTGGTGGAGATGCTGAGTTCGTCATCCCCATCCTCGCCTTGGAGCATCGACGCCATCTGTAAACCGGGGTCATCAACCGAGGGCCCAGGGACATCGCCGAGCAGCTTCGCCCGAGCCTTTCAAGCCTAGACCTGACCAGCTACCACCGCCCAGCCCCCAGCTCGGTCCTGAAGACAAGAACAGGCACACCAATCAGAACCGAGACGAAGGACCCGAAAGACTCCAACGACCCGAAGGAACCGATTGACACGAACACGCAACCCCGCCCCGCCCAAGCTGCCCGACGTGACCTCGAGCCATCGGTCCCATGGACTCTAGTGACGGATGTTTGACAGCTCCAGGGGAGGCGGATCACCCACGCATCAGACATCGCATCGGCAATCTGTTCTATTCTTACTTCTTTCTCTTCTTCAAGCATCCAGGCACGCCTATCATCATGCCATGGAATCATCATCGGTAAACTTCCTCGTCTACGATCGGGACGACCGCTCGGTGACCCCCGGTCATGTTACGGACGAAGGAGGAAGAAGAGGGCAGTGGCGTGGGCAGGAGCGTGCGCGCTAGGCCTGCTCACAGATTCATTAAACGTCATATCACGACCATCGAGCATCTTCTCTCTGTCCTCTGTTCTCCTGTTGCCATCGTTTGCCGCCACGTAACAATATATATATTTCTCACTTACCAGTCGTATGCATCACACGATCAACACCGGGTCCGCACCTCCGATACGCCTGAAGCCCTATCGGGTCTCAGCAGCTGAAGGTAAGGTAATCGATGATGAAGGTCAAGAGATGCTAAAGTGCGGCATTATTCGAGAATCTTCTAATCCATTGGGCAGCTCCAGTCATCTTTGTTAGAAAGGTTTTGTGTTGACTACCTTCGCTTAAATACAGTAACGAAGAAAGATGTCTACCCAATTCCACGTATAGATGACGCTATAGACCGTCTGCATTCAGCTGCATACTTTTCTTCTATTGACTTGAGATCAGGCTACTGGCAAAGTCCCATGCACACTGCAGATGAAGAGAAAACGGTATTCGTAACGCCAGACGGTCTGTATGAATTTAATGTTATGCCTTTTGGATTATGTAATGCACATGCCACATTCGAGCGATTCATGGATACAGTGCTGCGTGGACTAAAATGGCAAATCTGTTTATGTTATTTGGACGACGTTGTAATTTTTGGGAAAACATTTTGTGAGCACAGCAGTCGTCTGGATATCGCGCTTAATTGCATGAAACGAGCTAGACTTATACTGAATTCGAAGAAGTGTCATTTTGGGGATGGTGAAACAATTGTCTTGGTCACTTAGTTGATAAAGAAGGTGTTCTACCGCATCCAAAGAAAATTGAAGCTGTCAAAAGTTTTAAGGTGCCCCAATCAGTGAATAAGCTGCAGAGCTATTTAGGTCTATGCTCGTACTTTCGACGCGTTATACCAGGGTCTGCAGATATAGCCTACACAGCACCTCCACCACAACTGTTACGTGCTGACTACGCACAGGGGGTTTATTTACAGTGGGATTGATGGAAGCAGGACCACAACTACAAATGTCCTTCTGACCCTCGTTCTCCTTTTTCCTCTACCGATCGTCCGACGGTTCATCTTCTTCCGTCGATGTGCTATGGTGTGTGACGATAAATGTATATATATATATATATATATATATATATATATATATATATATATATATATATATATATATATATATATATATTGAGGAAACGAAGAAACACTTTTTTACAGATTACAGTTTGTTGATTTCTAAATACCTATGCAAACTGTCACTATATTTTTCAATGCAGGATTAGGCCTGGACGATCACAGCGACGCTGACTCTTTAGGTAAGAAGTCGCCTTTAACAGAGTTTGTATACCCGCATTGTCATCTTTTACGTAGTTTGACACGGCTGCTGGCGAATTTCGCACTTCACTATAATATACGTTATTGATAATGCCTTAAAAGACCAGTAGAACGATTCTCGCGTCTTCCAGTAACTTTTTATTTGTACTAAGTCTTGCCGGAGAAGTTACTTTGAGGTGTTTTAGAAAAAATATTCGACGCAGTATAAATGAATATTTGTACTGAAAGAAAGTAGGTCCTTGGACCAATATTTTACGGCGTAATACGTTTCACGGAGCCCACCACGAATGGCCGCGCGGATGAGGACCCTCCAATGTCAAAGACGAAAGAAACGAGAAGAAAGCGAGAGTGTTTGCTATTGTGGAATGTAAGGGAGATGTAGAGGAAGAAATTGAAAGGCCACTGTCATGGATTGTGAGGAGGAAATGGGAAGAAGAGAATCAAAAATTTCTTAGCGACTCTAAATGTTACTTATGCTTCTGAACGCGTATGATTATTCTGCCACGGGTTTGGGCACCTAATAATTACAGCACTGCACTTAAGTGTGCTTAAGGTCGGAAATATCAAAAGCCACGTTAGAGGACAGCTTTCACTAACTGAATTGTCACTCTCACCCTACTATCGTCATCACTACTGTCGCTTCTGGCATCACTATGAACTCTATGCACCGCCAATGTCATCGCTATTACCATCATTATCTGTATCACATCAATTCCGATTGAAGACAAATGTTTTTCTTAGCATTTAGTGGCAACATTTCCGGCGCACGTTTGCTGCGAATAGCTTCTGGCGAAACTTTTCGCAGCCTTTGAGCATGGAAATGCTTTCGCCTTGATGAAGTTCTTTCTGTTGATTTTTTATTCGGTGCTCAGTTCGTCGTGTTTCGGATGAAATTTGTCATGCTGCTTGCAGTTCTGGCAGTCATATTGGCCAAAACTTCGGCTTGAAGATATGAAGCTGGAGCTGCACTCTTTGTCAGTTTGTGTCCATGACGCTACCTGGACTCGAAAGCGATTAGAATATGTATGTTATATGCAACGAGAAATGCTATAAACACTCGGAAAACTGTACAGTGAACGTCTGAATAACGATTGTGGCTCAAAAACAGGAAGTAGTGTCGTCACATTATTGTCGGCGAACTGTACGCATCGCATTGCCTGTAGTATAGGGCCGGTGTCCTTTGCTGCAGGTGTTTCTCATGATCAAAAATACGTCACAGTTTGCGGCTTATGATACACTTCGGGCGATATCAGGCGCAACAAGGAGAGCGGACTTTATCGTTATTGGACATATAGGGCTCTTGCTTTCCTTTAAATTCGATTGGATATTAGGCTTGAGGGCTAAGGATGATTAACCCTACTTTTAGGCAGTGATTCCAATTGGTGGCGCCATGCGTAAAAATTTTTGACATACATATTTTTTTTGCCAGCACTGATTCCATATTTCGACTTAGGCAAAATCATTCAACACTTGTATGTAGCGTTGTAGTGCTTTCAAACTAAAAAAAAAATTCTGTCAAAGAGGAACTGATTTCTAACCTTAAATATTTGGCGAAAAGACATTTGCGAGGTCTTTAGGATCGCCAGAGCCGATCGCCCCACATGCAGATTGCACAGACCCTCTACACGTGCACCGCACATTGCTGCCTCCACATATTTCCATCTATGCGGAGGAGCCTGTGCACGTCCGTATCGATTAACTGTATAAAAGTCCTACTTTTTTACGTGCAAAGCATTTACAGATAGATTGGTCTAGAAGGCGTCGCCACCGTCTTCGCCTTTGCCATAGCATAGAATTTAGAACAAGGAATCGCAAACTGTGACAATGGTTTTGTGCCAAACATGTGAGGAAACCTTTGATTGGGGCTGTGTTGGGGAAAACGGCATCATTTTATTCCCATTTAGTATCCATCTGTTGGTAAGGCTAGCGGCTAGTTTGCAGTATGGAAGTGAACTTAGAATGTTTTAACTCCGATTGCACGCAATACGTTATAGCTATGGGTACCTACCGTGAAATGAGGGCAGTAGTAGTCTTTGTTTCCACGAAAACGAAACGAACCATAGATGATGACCGTTTGGCAAATTTCTGTACTACTCGCTCAGTTCTAAATATTCTCGGAATGGAAATGCACCGTTAAAGGCCCTATTGCATGAACACCTGATTAGAGGCTAAAGTGTGTAATAATTTCTTGACTGGAAGCTTGTTACAGGTAATAAGTTGCTTTATTTCGCGCCATTGCATCGGAAGGATGATTGTACCCTTGTGCATCCATCGGTATATTATGAACTTATTAGCTCTCTGAGGAAGCGAAGCATCAACTTTTAAAGATAATGCTATGGCCTGCAAGGGCCAGACACTCCCGTTCACACGTTGACATGTCATCCTCCATTGTCATTTAGATGCAACGAGACAAAGAATAATATCCTGAAATGACGCAATCGTTGCCGCGACTAGCTAGCAAATGGAGCATCGAAGGCTACGGTTGACTTGAGCCGGAGTATCGGGGTCTCGATTGATCTCTCCCTTGAGAGAGTGCAGCTCCGAACAGGCAGTGTTCTCAATGGAAGCTACGGAGGTAACACTGCGCCGCAAGAAAATAATTTGGAGGAGAATATTAGGAATATTTGCTGATCAGGTGGCTGTATATGCATTCAGGTGCTCGCGTAAGTACGAGATTTATGCGCGTGTTATTGCTACTGAGGCGGGTATACGAATGAGACCACGATTATTCACAGAACGTTATATCGCACTTGATATTTTGAATGAATTTTCTCGTTGTGAAACCAGAATGAACGAACGTTCTAATGCAGATACTAGCACAGAGGGTAAGAAAGGTGTTGACGTTAAGTGACGGGCTTTGTATAGACGATTTCAGTTTTTATGACAAGGCGCCGTAATCTTGATTTTATGGTGACGCCTCGTAAAGACAATACAGGAAAAGTTCACGATTCCACTCGACGCCATCTTGGGCTGTGCGTGCTCCATTGGTGTTGCGGTGGTAGCAGTGAACCACGACTACTGCGCGTTGCTTGCGGAGGCTTTCCGGTATCGTGCTGCTATCTCTTGTATTGTTTGAGAGCGCCAGAAGACCGTAACATCCGTTTTGCACAGCGGAAACTGTTGGCATCAGCAGTAGCGGCCAGGACGACTGGGAAGGAAATCGCTTCGCTTCTGCAGACGGATTTTCGCTAGTGATGAGTTTAACATTTACCTATAAGAACGTCTATGTTTTCAGTTATAATTCACAATTGTAGTGACAACTGTAGGCACCAACGCACACGGAATTAACCTTACGGGCAGATACCGAACTCGCGATTTGCTACGACAGGTAGTTTCCAGTCATCGCCGCAGATTTGCTGTTAAGCGTTCAGCCAAACAGTCACAGCGCCAGAAAACTACTACACAGACCCGTCGCCCGGCGAATGGCCAGCCGGTAATTCTCAGCTGGACAATATATAAATGACACTAGAGAACGAATGAAAGACTATACGAGAAGAGGAAAAGGTTCCATGCATCTGCAAGTAGCCCGGGGACGGTCATCAATGGCAGCTGCGCCTGGTCGAACTTGGCTATCAGCATTCCTTCTCCTTATACTCCGTTTCACAAGCTGCTTGCAGCACTACGAAATCTAACAGCGGTCTGGGTCAATGAGGTTGGTGCGCGCTGCATGGCTTCTGTGCTCGTAATCTTTTGTGCCGTCGTCAGCGACAGGCACAAAAGATTACGAGCACAGCCATGCAGTGCGCACCACCCTTAATAGCTCAGATATCTCTCAGCTTTCGTAGTGCTGCAAACAGCTTGTAAAACGGGCTCCGGGGGTGTGCACCTTCAGTAACTTCCGACATGATTTCTCCTTGGCTTGCATCAGGTGACAACTCAGATGTCCTGGCCTGTGACGCAAATGGTTCTTCCATGTAGCGTTTGCGTACTTGGTCAACATGGCGACGAACAATCTGATGGTCTTCCGTCTCAGTCATAAGCCTTGCGCCTATAATGATTTCACCCTGCCTAGTGTGCATTTATCACCAACACCATAGCTTCTAAAAAAGTTGGTATCTCCCGGGGCGAAGCGCCAGCCATCTTAATGTTTCGCGCTGTGGGGGCTGTTTCCTAGGAGGAAAAGGCGACAATTCTCAAAACAGTCTGGACTGTTTCGGAGCATTTCTATATTTGCACAGTACCCTAGCGCAAGCGGTTGCTATATTTATGACAGGCATCTTCTTCAGGCTATCTTTCATTGTTCTGACTGCGGCGCGTTCTGGAAGCCCATTGCTTTGGTCGTGGTAGGGTGGAGTGTGAATGTGCTCTACGCCCTTCCGTTCCTCAACTCTAGCAAACTCTTCACAAGTAAATATGGTGCCATTGTCTGAAAGGATCGTTCGAGGCAGGGCAAACTG
Source organism: Amblyomma maculatum (assembly GCF_055883805.1). Lineage (NCBI taxonomy): Eukaryota > Metazoa > Arthropoda > Arachnida > Ixodida > Ixodidae > Amblyomma > Amblyomma maculatum. Next base: position 77,879,574 of record NC_139346.1, read on the forward strand.
TCTCAAAAAATACTCAAACCTCCTACCGTGCTGTTCGAAGTAGCTTGAGACAGAGAAAAAGCATCAATTCATTTTCTGTGCGTGTCTACTACGATTTTCAACATTTTCTCCTTAATTGGCACGGTGAAGTCAACGTAAAGCTGTAACCACTTTTCATTGGTAGCAGGGCAGCTAACTGGTTCTCGTGAAACAGGCATTGGCAAAATAGGACACAGTTTCGACACACTGACGCAACCTGGCAGATGTCTAGGTCGGTGTCTGGTTGCCACAAGTTTTACCTCCTAACTTTCTTCATAGTTACAATACCTTGCTGGGCCTCATGCAGCAACTTAAGCAATCGGACGCATGCATTCCTTGGCACAGCTACTCGGCGACCCCACAGTACCAACCGCGCCTAAATCAACAGCTCCCGGCAGCTTTTGTAGTAACTCTTCATTTTAGAGCCTTCAACGCGAGCGGGCACTGACCAACCCTCAATCACGTACCATCGCACATTGGACAGCACCTGGTCTTTAGCAATGAGTTCCTGCAACTCCTTTCGATAAACCGCTGGCTTGTCTCACTGGGCGACGGTCAAACTGGACACAGTTTCGAAATTCTGACGCAACCCAGCAGATGTCCAGGTCGGCATCTGGCTGCTACATATTTGACCTCTTGACTTCATTCATAGTTGCAATACCCTGGTGGGCCTCATGCAGTAAAAAATTTGCGAAACAGTGCCGGCTTAAAAATGTTCTCACAAGTAGGACTATTTCCAAATTTAAATTTCTACTGCAGCTTTATTGTGGACACTTCTAAATAGCCCGGTCAACGTTCCTTCTGGATCAATTTAGGATTTCTGCTCGTAATAATATTACAAAACAATACAATAGATGAGTTATATTGCAAACAAATATTCATCCTTCCAAAGAGCTATCAGTATTTGGAATTACGTGCCTGCCGTAGCAGTAAACTGTACAACAGTTGAGCCATTTGTGAAGTGTGTTTGTGAAAGCTTCACTTTTGACACCAATTTGAGACATGCATTTTTCTCGTTACCTGGCTGCAGTGCAGTATTTTTTTCCCTCACTGCTTACATTATCGTGCGAAATTCCCTTGCCTGCACAGCTCTTTTTCCAAGGGACCAAGAAATGTTATATTGGTAATATACTGTAAACATTCCTGCTTGGAGTGAAAAGCCTTAAGTATCTACTATTAAAAGCATGAGGTTCTGTCAGTTGCTCCACCAATACAGAGGTAGTTCGTAGGCGAGTAAAACTTGCGATCTCAGACGCACAATGTCGAATGGCACGCACTCAAAATGTCAGTATGTCGAAAGATTGACAGAGTTTAGCAATGAGGTTGGGGAGCACGGCGACGCTTGTTCATGCGAAATCACATCTGGAGCGTCTCTGTTAGCCCATTGAAAAGCAAGGAGTTTGACAATTGCATGGTATTCTAAACAAAATTTAAACAGTGAAGGTCTCAAGGTTTGAAATGAAGTTCGACTGATGTAACAACATTCCTAGCTGTGTGTAACCACAGCGTTTTGTTTCTTTATTGGAATAAAAGAGGGAAAATGTGTAATTGAATGGCATAAAACCATGGATGCAAAGTAAATGGTATCAGAACAGTACAAGCGAAAAAAAGGGGGGGGGGGATGAAGTGCAATGATTATGCAAAGGACGTGAAATACAGTTCGCTTAGGCTTTCTATATATGCACAGTGGTGATAAATCCCTACATACTGAGGTAAGCGCGGGTATCCCGTCTTCACTTGTATCAAGTGAGCGAAACCTTGCTTTATTTATAACTGACACGGGCGCCAGACTCCGTGTTAAAAGTGGTGTCTGTTGCGTCTTTGAAATATTGTAAAACACCTACTGGTATTATCCATATTCTCATATGATTAATATAGGCATATAATTCATATTTTGCAAATGCTTTGTGCTTACTTACAACTTTATTTTGAACCATATAGATTATGATGAAGACTACGATTCGCAGGAAACCCATCGTAAGTGTTTTAACATTGCCTTCTATGTGGTCTACAAACATTCTACGCTTATCACATGTAATGTCTTGTATTTTCCAATGCACTTCCTGCTAGCTGATATGTGTGTAAAATCTGTATAATTTCCACGAGTTAAACGCCTGAAATGAAATAAGTATATGAGGGACGCTTTAGTAAAGCATTGACAGCCGGGTAATGCAACCACTTAGGGCGATCTCATGTGCACTGACGTCTCACAGCACGCTTGCGCATTGCACTTAGGCAGTAATATTACCCGTATATAGTGGCAGGTTAGTTTACGGTTACGTCGGCTCTGTAGTAGGTCTGGAACACTGAGCCGCAACACTGGCGTATAGTGAAAAGTCTGCATTTCTAGTACTACTAAGTTAGAAATAAAATAGGCTGATATATAAAAGACTGCCATCATAAAGGAGACCGTGAACAGTAAAGACTAGATAAATATAATCTAAAGCGAATCTTTGCTCAACGAATATTGGCTTCAGTTTCAGATATTGCATGTACATTGCGTCCCCTACAATGTATCGCATTTTAGTTCGACATGTCCACATCAAGCTTTCGAGAGGTTTCCAAACGCTTTGGAAATAGTCATGATTGCATAGGAAGTTTTTTTACTTCACTATTTTCGAAGAGCACCTTTGAGCGGTTCGTTGAATACAAGCTTGAAAGAGTATGATTTATATTGAAAGATCTCCTAAATAGCGAACAGTGCAATCTGGAGAGAATGATTAGAAAAAAATCTTGTGAAGAAACGCCCCTCGTTCAGAAGGTGAGGTGATGCGGTTAACATCGTTGGAGAGTATTTATACAGCAGTAACATCGCCTTGGCGATTTCACCAGTTCAGGTACCGAGCTTTCTCCCAATACAAGGATGATATCAGTCTCTAGGATCAGGTCCCGGTATGTCTAGGAGTCTATTTTGACCTTGTTTTCACAAACACTACACTGGCCTGCTAAATGCTTGAAGGCTCCAGACACTCATTATGATATTAGGGAAATGCTTATACAGCGGAGGTAGGTACGCCAGCATGTCTCGGTGCATTTGCGAATTCCAAGCTGGTTCGAGAGCTACTACCTTATCGGGGAGCAGCATTTTGTTCAAGACTCAATGTCGGACGAGTTGCATTATCTCGGGACAGTTTTCCGGTCTAGACACCTCCATCTCATTCGTGAGTAGCCGCCTTCTCGTTCATTTGCAAAAATGACGTCCGAGGCGCTGTGTTTAACTGGTAGCTCCATAGTATAGTTCCAACTTTGAGCTCCTGGACTGATTTTCTATGAGAAGATTGTGCAGGAATTTACTTCGCCTATGATTTATTGGTGGCTGCAAATTCAGGTTCTTCGATATACCCATTTTACCTACGACCCTCGGAGCCACTTGTCGTTTAAAGGAGGTTGATAGCTGTATCAACGTACCAATTTCGACCCTTGGCCGTATTATAACTGGAGTGATTTGTTTGTTACGATTGCGATAGTGCAGAACACTTTTCTGAGATCATTTTCACCAGCAATATCGGTATAATGCCCAGAAAAAAATTATGGGGGAAAATAAGTTCCGTCTTGAAGATTTGAGACGATAGCGTTGAGAACCACTCCACCTTTAAAGCCCCGCTTCAACCAAGCCGAATAAATTTACCAGCGAGGCGTTAAAAAAACGGAAAGGCAAACGTCCAGGCAGGCTGATTGTGTTTTACAACTCCTGCCAAATATAACATCAGATAACTGTACGGCCGGTCACTGTGCGCTCACGTAAGATGCCAGCGACCGCCTCACAGCACTAAGGCCTGTGATGTTTCATTCACAATGCTGATTCTGGGTCCGGCGCTGACGCCTGAGTTTGCAGTGAACGGCGCCTTTAAGGCCATCGCGTTAATGGCGCTTGCATATTCGAAAAGTAGGCAAAAAGAATATAACAACATTGTTGTTTAGCAATGATTAAAAATAAGCAAACAGTGGCAAACGTAAAGCGCGTAACTGATCATTTTCGTTCACTCTTCTATGCAAACGTGTAATGAGTGGCCCTGCACAGGGATAAAAATGTTTTGACGGACTATAGACTTTGACACAATTTGGCGCATTAATTTACCGATTAAAATCAGTTGCTTTAGTGTGCTGTAGTGAAAATGTGTTACTCATACAATAGGTGTACAACCCAGATATGACATATTTTTATGCTACGTGTTATTTCACAGTCGAGCAGAAGGGATATTTTGAGCTCAAATGTGCTGCATGCAAGCTTGCACGACTACAGCAGAGCAGGTGCGAATCTCACGCGTGCGGATAAATCTCGCACATGTAGGTCCTCTTAAACGCACTGTAACACTTGCGAGTGAAAAGATAGATATTGTATAATATGATTAGGCAAATTGTATACAACAATAAATATGACGGGAATGAAATGGGAAATTCAGGAATATATTGTTACGACGTTTATTTACACATATGTTAGGATGCGCTGGAGATTAGCACACCACAGCGGACAGACCGAGCTTCCTCGTCCTCTTCTCGTTATTCCGCCAAACCTCATCTTCCTTCAATAAAGACCGCGGGAAGTGCGTGACACTGCCCCCTTCGCAGACGATGCCAGCCGGGCGAGTCAAGGTTCGTCACGTTGATAGAAGGGCTTCATGCGGGCCACGTAGACTACTTGAGGCTTCCGAGAACAACGCCCTTGGGTGGTCAGGCGAGAGACAACAAAGTTTACTACGCTGAAGCGTTCCAGTACAACGAAAGGGCCAGTATAGTGGGCAATAGTTTCTGGCACAAGCCGCGCTTACGCAACGGCGTCCAAAGCCACACCAAGTCACCAGGGGCATAATAAACATCTTGATGACGCTTGTCGTAGCGTTGTTTGTAGCGTTCCTGGGAGGCTAGAGTGCGAAGTCTAGCGAGTCGACGAGCTTCTTCAGCCAAAGAGAGAGTATGCGCTAGTGAAGTTTCAGCAGGGAGTGAGAATAGCAGAAACGTGTCCAAAGTGCTTCGTGGAGGTCGTGCATAAAGAAGAAAAACGGACTGTAGCCTGTCGTTTCGTGCTTAGCAGTGTTAAATGCGTATGTTATAAACGGAAGGACTTCATCCCAGTTTTTGTGGCGGGAATCGACATACATTGCGAGCATATTGCTAAACGTCCGATTGGTGCGTTCGGTAAGACCGTTTGTTTGTGGGTGGTAAGGAGTTGAATGGCGAAAATGGGTTGAGCAGAGGCAGAGAAGTTCTTCTAACCCTTCTGCCGTAAACTGTCGTTCACGATCGCTTATTAACACACAAGGAGGCCCATGTCGAAGAATGATGGACCGTAGGAGGAACGCCGAGACATCAGAAGCAGTGGCTCATGGTATAGCAGCAGTTTCACAGTACTGCATAAGGTAGTCTACGCACACTATGACCCAGCGGTTTCCGTTGGAGGAACGGGGAAACGGTCCTAGAAGATCAATTCCCGCCTGTTCGAATCGGGTTCGTGGTGGCGTTATAGGATGAAGATGGCCCGGCGGTGAGCAGGTTGGGTGCTTGAAATGCTGGAACTGGAGGCAGCTGGCCACATAACGTTGAGTAGTTTGACGCATCTTCGGCCAATAAAAACGTTTCTTAGTGCTGTGCAATGTCCTCGCGAAACCCAAGTGTCCAGCTGTGGCATCGTCGTGCATTACCCGAAGAACCTGACACCTAAGCCTTGTAGGAACTACCAGAAGAAGCCGCTCACCTACTGACGAGTAGTTCTTCCTGTATAGTAAACCGTCACGAATGCAGAATGAGGTCGTAGGGTTCCGAGAACTTGCTGCATCAAAAAGCGGCGCCAACTCGTTGTCGTTCCGCTGCGCAATCTTGAATTCACCAACATCAGGGAAACTTGTAGAGATAGCAGTTATATATTCATCAAAGACCTCATTGTCGCAATCAGTAGTTTCAAGTGGCAACCGTGACAGGCAGTCAGCATCACCGTGCTTACGACCACTCTTAAAAGACACAGTAAAATTGAATTCTTGAAGGCACAAAGTCCACCGCGCAAGGCGTCCACAGGGGTCACGAAGGTTTACAAGCCAACATGAGGACACACACACACACACAATTTTCCGTCACAATTTTAAATGCACATACAAAAATATATGACCTAAACCGTTGTACACCGAATACAAGAGCTAAGCATTCCTGTTCAGTTACTGTGTAATTACGCTCAGCCTTGCTCAAAGAACGGCTTGCATATGCAACCACATGCTCATCGCCATTGTTGACGCTGTATGAGCACAGCACCAACTTCAACTGCGCTGGCTTCAGTGTGAAGTTCTGTTGGAGCTGATGGACAGAAGTGGCGTAGTACTGGTCCTGATGTCAAAATAAATTTTAACGGACGAAAGGCAGAGTAACAATCGGCAGTCCACTTGAAAGGCACATCTTTTTGCAGAAGACAAGTAAGGGGATATACTAGATCAGCAAACGTCGGAACAAAACGCCGAAAATAGGAGCAAAGACCCCAAAAACTCCTGAGCTGTTTTAACGATTTCGGCGGTTTAAAACAAGTGACAGCTTCGATCTTTTTCGGGTCAGGCCTGATTACATCCTTCCCTATGAGATGTCCAAGTACCACAGTCTGGCGTTCACCAAAACGAGATTTCTTGGAATTGAGTACCAGCCAGCCTTCTCAATACACTCCGAGACAATTTCTAATCGACTGTTGTGTTCATGAAAAATAGTCCCGAATATCACTACATCGTCCAAATAACACATACCAATGTGCCACTTCAGTCCGCGCAAAACTTTAATCATGAATCTTTCGAACATAGCTGGAGCATTACATAATCCAAATGGCATCACATTAAATTCATACAGCCCGTCTGGGGTGATGAATGCCGTCTTTTCTTTATCTTCCGGGTGCATGGGGATTTGCCAATAGGCTGATCGCAGGTCAACTGAGGAAAAATAGGAGGCGGAATGTGAGCAATCAATGGTGTCATCAATACGTGGCAGGGGATACACGTCCTTCTTGGTAACTGTATTCAGCCGTCGATAATCAACACAAAATCGCCAAGTGCCATCTTTCGTTTCGACTAGAATCACAGGGGCAGCCCACGGACTAGACGATTCCTGAATGATGCCCTTGAGCAGCATGTCACGAACTGGTTCTTCGATTGTTTGGCGCTCTGATGGGGATGCACTATAAGGCTTCTGACGGATTGGATCAGCAGTCCCAGTATTGATTCGATGCTGAGTACGGGAAATGTGAATCCGCAATGCCAAGTACCGAGAGAAATCGAAAGCCACAGTATGTTTCGCCAGAACTTCCCCTAAACTGTGACGGTGATTTGGTAACCATTGGCAGGGATTTGGTAACCATGGCAAGAAAGTTTGTCTCATCTTCTTCTGAGCATGCGGTAGGCTGGAAATTCTCTGTGCTGAGCACGGCCACTGATTTAAAATTGTCTTCGTAAAAGTTGGCAAGTTTTAGACCACATGGTAATACAACAGGTTTGTTAGAGCAGTTAGTCGTCCACAAAGAAGAATTGCCATTCATGACTGAGATGATGCAGTGGGGAATCAGAATACTTTTCTTCGCACAGTTGAGGGCGAGTGGTTCAACCACAGCATCGAACGCATCACTGGCACAGCTGGAACTAACAACTTGTATAAACTCTGCTGACATTGCAGGAATGACTATGTCGTCCGAAACCGAAAGCGTGCTAGGATTGATCCGCCAATTTTCACGCAAAGCAGATTCAATTTGAGTGCTCACAGAAATGTCTCCGTTGCGAAAGTCGAGAGTGACCCCACATTTCTCCAGAAAATGGAGTCCAAGAATTACGTCATGCGTTGATCGAGCATGTACAGCGAATTCAGTTCGGAATGTGTGGCTGGCGATAACAAGATTCACGGAACAGACTCCAAGTGGGCTAAGCGGTTCGCCACCAACACCACACAGCGTTATCGCACTATCCCTAGTAAACATAATTTTACGACCAAGGCAGCTTTTAAAAGCGAGACTTATAATAGAAATGGTTGCACCTGTGTCCAACAACGACATAGCACGTACACCATCCACAAACACTTCAATTCTGTTCTTTAACACCGAAATGGGCAGAGGCATGGGTAAGCAAGAATCATTTGCGACCTCACCTCCATCGGCCGCACTCACCAGTTTCCCGGAGGTGGCGACCGTCGTCAGGAAGAAGGGGAGCGTTGTAGGCGCCGAGATGGTGGTGTCAGGCTACGGTCAGAGGCCGGTGATTCATTTCGGTTCAGCGCCATTCTGCGTTCTTGTCGGCTAGCTGTTGCTCTGTGCTCATTTCGGCCAGGTGTTCTTCTATATGAATCATCATTGCCAGCAGGAATCCTCGCACGTGAATTCGCCCATTGTCGGCGATACTGCTGGTACGGACGGCGATTGCGGCAAAAACGCGAAATGGGGCCGATCATTCCACAGGCATAACAGACTGGCGACTCACGTTCATTCGATGATTAAGGCTCATCGTCGCTTGGATTAAACGCTTCATGCTCTGGATGTGGTCGACGAGGAGGACGAGAGTGCTCGCTGTTGTAGGCGTTGATGGTAAGAGGCTGGATATTCGGGCGATGAGCTGCAGAGCATCGGGTGTTCGAAGGAGACGTAACATAGGGAGAATAACAGGTAGACGATGGGCTGTTGTCTGACGAAGAGGTGCCACTGTAGACGGGTCTGACTTCGCCCCCAATATTTTGGTGCCTCCGAAGATCTTCGCGGACGATGTGGCGAATTGTATCTGCCAGGCTTGTCGTTTCAGACACATCCACACTGGCGACAGTTGTCACATTAGGCAACGACCAAACTTCAGAATGATACGGCGTCGCTTCAAACATTCAAACGTGCGGCATTGTCGTGTTACATCAGTGGTGGTATTCAAATCCTCCTTGCAGATAAGAAAGTTCTACACGTCTTGCGCTATTCCTTTGAAGAGATGACCCACTCTGTCTTCCTCAATCATCCCAGCATCAACTATTCTGCACAGCTTGAGGACTTCTGCTATGTAAGTTGTGCAGGTCTCCCCCGGTACTTGCGCTCGTTGAGCCAGAGTCTTTTCGGCGCTCTTTTTTCGAGCATCGGCATCGCCAAATCCCGCTCTCATTTCTTCCGTGAAGCGATCCCAGGTGGTAAGAGATGCTTCATGATTGTCAAACCATGTTAGTGCAGTTTCTTCAAGAAAAAATACTGCCTTCGCCAACTTGGTGGTCGCATCCCAGCGGTTTTATTTGCTCCCCCGATTGTAGTGGGTGAGCCAGTCATCCACATCTTCTCCGGGCTTGCCATAGAAGTTCCGGTGTTCCCGATAAGGGTGTGCGGTGGTCGGATGAGTTGCTGGCGTGGGCTGCGTTGAACAATCTGCTTGCGCCATCTCCGTCTGTAGGGGGGGGGGGGGTAGCCTAGCAGTTCTTCTGCTTCGGCGAAGTAGGAGAGGTTCCGGGGTGATCTGTAGCCCGTGAACTCCACCACACTTGTTACGACGTTTATTTACACACATGTTAAGATGCGCTGGAGATTAGCACACCACAGCGCACAGACCCAGCTTCTCGTCCTCTTCTTATTCCGCCAAACCTCATCTTCCTTCAATAAAGACCGCGGGAAGTGCGTGACAATATGTAAAATCATGTTTCCAAACCTTCTACCATGAATGAAATTAAACCCGAATAGTCAGTATCCATTCATATAGCTTCTTCATAGAGTCGCCGTTAGTGGTAATGCATGAAGTGTGCATTGCCTGAAATTTCTTTCGGTAACGTGAAAAAAACCAAGGTTTCACTATGTTTCTTGGAACACGTTCAAAACAACTTCATATGAATGTGGCCTTAAGTACACATTAACATAAGAGGGGTTGGTGTATCTTATTTTACAAATCAAAGTAGTGTAGCCAGTGAGCGAAGGCGCTAAGCAATTAAGTTATTGTTGCTGAGAACGCCACTGAAAGCAATGGTGGAAGATGTTGTGTTCAGGCCAAATCTTGACAAGCCTTGTAGCATATTACTAAAAGTAAAATTATTATCTGGAGAACACAACACCGAAGATACAGCTCACGTTTAAACAAGTTCACGTAATGTTCAACCACGTACCCTTTTGTACATACTGAAAAGGCGTTCATAAAAGAAAATACAGTTGTTATTTAGAGTTCTTTTAATTCTCTCTGCAGTGCCAATTCCTACGACGACTACCAGAGAACCCTGTCAACCAGCACTACATCTTCAGGGTCCAACAAACATGGTATGCTGACCAGAATTTGTGAATAAGGTAACGCTTCAATGTTATAGCGCTATTATAAAAAGGTAACACAGGCCATTAAAAAGGCGCATTCTGCGCATACTTCACCACATAGCGGCTGCCTTATGACACCGTTCACGTAATATACAACATTACAGGGTGAAGGTTAAGCACGGATATGTAACGGTGCAATGTCCATCAGATGTAGCGCAAAATTGTGCCTGGTATTAAATTTTGCAATCTTTGTCAAAAATACATAGGCCCAAGAGCTCGCTTCTAAGCCATGTAATGGCATCTTTGCAAGCAATACCTGGATATATATATATATTGTGAGCACTGTGTGGCGCTTCATCTTCCACACTGCTGAACGTGCTGCTTCATCTTCATCCTGCTCCCTCTTGTAGAGACCCATCGTCATCGCGGAGTGTGTTTGGCTGCAGTGTGCGACCAAGGCTTCAGGTCTGTAATAAAGCCTGATTCCCCAAGTCCGACCTTCGCGTTGCCTTACACGTGGTGGAGGTGCGCCTTGATTTCCCCGCTGCTTCGTCACCTGCATCCACCTGGAGCTTCGTTCTGGCCGCCGTTTGATCCCGACCACCATCGTCATGACACAAGAGGGCCACTCCGCTATTCCGGCTGCTACCAACTCGACTCCAGCTCCCCTTGCCACTTGGACTGTCAGTAGCCGTCAGCGCGACCCTCAGATGTTCGCCGGTCTCCGCGGCGACGACGCTGATGACTGGCTCGACAGCTACGACCGGGTCAGTGCTTTCAACCGATGGGACGATTCTCTTAAATTAATTAATGTGTCCTTTTATTTGACGGATGTGGCCAAAACGTGGTTTCTAAATCATGAGTCGACGATTCCGGATTGGGCTACCTTTAAACAAAAGTTACGCCAGATTTTCTGCGCTTCTACTGTTCGCACGGAGTCCGCCAAAAAGAAGCTAGAAGCCCGACTTCAGCGGTCCAATGAGACCTATACCTCTTATATCGAAGACGTTCTCGCACTTTGTCGGCGCATAAATGCCACCATGCCAGAGGCCGAGCGGGTTCGGCACGTCCTTAAAGGTATTGGTCCACTCGCCTATAACGCCCTGGCCGTGCAGAACCCAACCACAATTGACGCCATCATATCGACTTGTCAACGCCTTGACGAACTACAGTCAATACGCCTGCAGCCTGATCCCACTTCATTTGGTTTCACTGCCGAAGCTGACCTCCGTGTGCTTATTCGCGAAATAATTCGTGAAGAGCTCTCGGCTCAAGGTAATTCGTGCCGCCCTGCATCTGAGCCACATAATTCAAGTGCCGGCCTGCGTAGCATTGTTAAAGAAGAGCTGGCCTCAATGACCCATTCCCCGCCAACATCGGTCGCTCCTACCATCCGTCAGGTGCCAACGTACGCCCAGATCACGTCCTTGCCGCCCGCAGTTGGAGCACCTACGCCACCGGCGCCTACCACTGCTCATGTCGCTGCATTGGCACCACCTGCCGCGGCGCCGACATACTACCCCAACTGGCGCCCAGCCCGCCCTGTGTGTTATTACTGCGGGTACCGAGGCCATATTTCCCGCTTCTGTCGTCGCAGGCTCCAGAATGAACGCCGCGGCTACGAATCATTTGAAGCAGACTACCCTCCTCGCTTTTCCGGCTCTAACCACCGTTCATTCCCTGATTATCCCCGACGTTCATCACCCCCGCCAGAAAGCCCCGCTCCGCCTGCTGGTTACAGGCCTTCAAGACGCCGTTCTCTTTCGCCTTTTCGCCGCTCCACCTCGCCTCTCCGTCAAGCTTCTCTGACGACCCCCCGCCTGTCGGAAAACTGACCACAGCAGTTTTGGGAGGGAAAACTGCACTCTTCGGCCATCCCAAAAATCCTCCGGAACGTCCCTGGAATATTATTTTAGTGCGGGTTGAAGGATTATCTGTTGAGGCTTTGGTTGACACGGGCGCCGCTGTTTCTGTGATACACACTGACTTGTGCTCCCGCTTGCGAAAAGTGAAAACGCCTTATGATGGACCTGAACTCCGCGGAGCTAATGGTGCAATAATTCGGCCTTCTGCAAAGTGTACTGTGCGAGTTTTTGTTGATGGTGTCCGCCACCATGTACAATTTGCCGTGATGTCACCGTGCGCTCACCCAATTATTTTAGGCTGGGATTTTCTGTCTGCCGCATCAGCCAGCATTTCGTGTCGCGACAGGGTCATTTACAGGGCGAAATAGTGTGAGCACTGTGTGGCGCTTCATCTTCCACACTGCTGAACGTGCTGCTTCATCTTCATCCTGCTCCCTCTTGTAGAGACCCATCGTCATCGCGGAGTGTGTTTGGCTGCAGTGTGCGACCAAGGCTTCAGGTCTGTAATAAAGCCTGATTCCCCAAGTCCGACCTTCGCGTTGCCTTACAATATGTATATATATATATATATATATATATATATCTCCAGGTATATATATCATCATCATCATCATCAGCCTGATTATACCCACTGCAGGGCGAAGGCCTCTCCCATATTTCTCCATTTAACCCGGTTCTGTGCAAGCTGCATCCACTTGACCCCTGCGAACTTATTAATCTCATCCGCCCACCTAACTTTCTGCCGCCCCCTGCTACGCTTTCCTTCCCTTGGAATCCAGTTTGTTACCCTCAGCGACCATCGGTTATCCTCTCTTCGCACTACATGTCCTGCCTATGTCCATTTCTTCTTCTTAATTTCTACTTGAATGTCGGTAACTTGAGTTATTTTTCTGACCCACTCTGCACGCTTTCTATCTCTTAATGTTACCCCTACCATTTTTCGTTCCATAGCCCTCTGGGTTGTTCTCAACTTAAGTAGAACTCTTTTGGTTAGCCTCCACGTTTCAGCCCCATAGGTGAGTACAGGCAAGATGCAACTGTTGTATACTTTCCTCTTGAGCGATACCGGTAAGCTGCTAGTCATAATCTGCGAGTGCTTGCCAAATGCGCTCCATCCCAATCTTATTCCTCTTGTTATTTCCTTTTCATGGTCCGGATCTGCGGTTACTACCTGTCCTAAGTAGACATATTCGTCCACTACTTCCAGTATTTCGCTACCTAATGCAAACTGCTGTTCCTTCCCGAGGCTGTTGAACATTACCTTAGTCTTCTGCCTATTGATTTTCAGGCCTACCTTTCTACTTTTCCTGTCTAGGTCAGCAATCATTATTTGCAGTTCATCCCCCGAGTTGCTTAGCAAGGCAATGTCATCAGCAAATCGCAGATTACTGAGGTATTCTCCATCTACCCTTATCCCTAACTGCTCCCATTCCAAGTCTCTGAATACTTCCTCTAAACAAGCCGTGAATAGTACTGGAGAGATTGTGTCTCCTTGCCTAACACCTTTCTTTATAGGAATTTTGTTACTTTCTTTATGCAGAACTATGGTTGCTGTGCAGCCACTATATATATCTTCCAGCACTTTCACGTACGGCTCGTCTACCCCCTGATTTCGCAATGCCTGCATCACCGCCGAGGTTTCAACTGAGTCAAATGCTTTTTCGTAATCAATGAATGCTATGTATAAGGGCTGGTTATATTCCGAACATTTTTCTATCACCTGATTGATGGTATGGATATGATCGGTAGTAGAGTACCGTTTCCGAAACCCTGCTTGATCCTTTGCTTGATTGCAGTCTAAGGTTGTCCTGATTCTATTAGCGATTATCTTAGTAAATACCTTATACGTAACAGACAGTAGGCTGATAATTTTAAGGTCCTTAGAGTCTCCTTTCTTGTGAATGAGGATAATGTTTGCATTCTTGCATGGTTCCGGTACCGTCGATGACACCAGGCACTGCGTTTACAGGGTGGCCAGTTTTTCTAGCACGATATCCCCCCCGTCCTTCAGCAAATCTGTAGTTATCTGATCCTCTCCAGCTGATTTCCCCCTTTTCATAGTTTCTAGTGCTTTCTTGACCTCGTTCTTATATATATATATATATATATATATATATATATATATATATATATATATATATATATATGATAGACAAGACGGGGATGGGATTTGTCACATCAACAAGATTTCTAACACTCGGCTCGTGTTACGGGGCTTAGAAGCATGGATCTTGAAGCAAACACTTTTGACAAAGACTACAAATGGCTCTGAATGCCTCGAATGAATCATTTTTTAAACTTCTGTACAGGGACCATAGTTCATATTTGTTTCGATTGCACAATTATTAAAAGACCAAATGAACATTTCATATTTATCACACAAGCTCTCAGCAGGCAGGAAACACTGCGCAATACTTTTTCCTAAACTTTTCAAAGCACTTGCGGTTTTAGTGCTTGGCGGCAACCCATTGAACACAACAGTGTTCTTGTCACTTCAGTAGTGCACGGCTTTTCCATCGCTTCGGATAACTGATTTCTTTCTGATGCTTATGACTGTAATAAAATAGCAAAAAGCGGGACCTGTCAATATAGAAGCTATAGCCACAGCAAAGTTACTCGGCGAGCCGTGTCACTTAATGAAATTTCAGCAATATTTCTCCTCATCATGAAGATTGCTTCTCACATATTTGTGACAGTATTCGAAAGACAGAATTGAGATGAACCTTGCATGCGAATTGTTGAAGGTTTTCGAAAGTCTTTCGGTCGCCTGCAGACCCGAGTATTACAGCTTTTGCGACGACTTTGGCGCCGACGACATGAACATAACAGCGCGAACGTTTTGACATAACGCAGGACATTGCGGGCGCAAGGGTCCCAGCGGGGTGTAAACTGATTGATTTAGTATATTTTGTTTTTCTCCTTTTTGTATTCACTTAGCTGTTGATATCTGCTCAGTATTTCTCAAAAACACGAATTGCAGACCAATAGTCATACCTAAATTGTCTTAGCTCAAAAAGGAATAAGAAAATAATTGGAATTCAGCTAGTATTAAACAAATATGACACTCAACTAGGCTTGCAAAGTAGTGTCATTTTACTAAGAGTTACTTCTATACGGATAAAACAGCGACCCTATATTCGGACACCAAAATGCAATAGCAAAAGTAAGAGGGGAGCCGAGTACACTTTGATGGGACTCTTATTTCTTGAACATGAGTGCGCCGATACCTGTAAAAGATAAAACAATTATCATGATTTAGCCCTGGTACTTCACCAAACGCCTTTTCATGTGCATGAGGAACAAAATGAATTCAGATGCTCTATCCGCATTCCTGGTGTCGGTGCGTGCACGGTGAATAGAATTATGGTCAACGGAATACCATTGGACTGAACTCGGCCGTCTAGTTCGACTCGTGTTAGCCATGCTTAGGACTGATATTGTCCTAAGCATGGCCAATCATCTGCATTCGACCTCTGGTCAGCGACTACCACTGACGCAACGGCAGCTTCTCTAGTTTCCGGGCCCGGTAGGTGCGTGCAGGAGACAGTATTGGCCCATGCATGCGCCAACAGTGGCTAGAGGTTGGTCAAGTCGGCATTGCATCCATGGTACTTGCTGGCCTGGATAGCCCTTGAATGCACCAAATTTTACCAATGCATCACTCATGATCTGCCCGTGATTCACTTTATGGAGACCAAAGCTTTGATGGTATTCGAATCTTGTTTGCCTTTGTTTTACGCAGGCGAATTTTGGGCTGTACAGCCCTCGCAAAAGCAACTGTTTCTCTATTAATGGGAAACCTTTGTTATTTAAATATCGGGCATATATTTCCATTGCCGTCATTTTGAGCGCAAATTCGTCAGTGTAGCTTTGGCAAGCGGTAGTTCACAGGCAGCATGGTCCAGCAGTGATACCTTCATCAGTTCAGGCAACACTATGAGAACATGTGATATGGCAAGGGTTACCAGCTACACCTTTTTTCAGTTGGTGGGTGTGTCAGTAACCCTGCGTCTAGGACCCTCGGCGATAAGCTAGACAAGCTGCTATACAGCCGAGTCCTTAGGGCTCAGCAAAGCGAGGCATTATAGTTACCTATAGGCTCAGTGGTCTTTGAAGTATCCGCCTGCTTATAAACTGTAATATAAAGACTGTGCGAGATTCCACGCTTCAAAAGGTTAGTGATGAAGCGATTCGCTGTGTTTTTATACGCGAAAACTCTGCAAGAGGAGCTAGAGACTGGATTCATTGATGCTATAGCGTCATGCCATGCAAGGTGAGCTAAGGCGGTTACTAAATATATGTACTCTGCTGTCTTCGTTAGTTCTCTTGCTACAATAAGAAATGCAAGAAAACTACTCTACATTGTTTGCTGCAAAACTGGTTATTCTCATAACCGTATGCTTAGAAATACTACGAAATGAATATTGCAATAAAAGACAAAGTGATTAGTTTGTTCTGGTAGGGACGATCTGTTTCTATAGCAGCGAAGAATCAGTGGCATATCGAAGAAACAAACGAGCTCTGCACTTCAGCCGTCAACGTGCACACTTATCAAAGAACGCATGTACGCAATTGTTTTCACGTGAGTATTTCTAGCAACAAGAACTTCAAAAATTACATTAAACGACAATAAAGAAGCTGTTACTGTTCAACCTACTATTTATTCAGAGAGCTCAGTATAAAGCTATACTACACATCTAATGTGCAGTGAGTTCTTGCGGCGCTAATAGTTCTGTAAATGGCCAAGGGAAGAGTTGAAATGAGCAGAAGCAAATGATCTGAAAACATAAGCTTGTATGTGAAGGAACTTTTTAACTCCCGCGTGCTTGAAGGTTCGCATTGGCTCGCTTTGCCTCGTTAACCTCCGAAACTACGAGCGATAAAATCAGTCTCAACTTTCGGATATTTAAACGTGATGGGTTCCTTGGACGATCTCAGTTTTTTTTCACCATACTGATTGCAGTCTGAATTTGCGCATTTAACGTGCATGGCGAATTTCGCATTAAGCTTTGCGTTTGCTCATACTACTGGCCTAATTCACGGTGCCCCGCGAACAAACTCTTTTCTTCATATTTAGTGTGAACGATGATTGAGCTGGCTGGTATATGGCTTGTCGTGCAAGATATTCTCAGTGTGTCCAACCTTAATGAATGAAGCATCTTATTAGAAATTAAAAAAAATAAATTGGATTCGGGACAAAGCGCTTTATATTTACAATATCAGTTAATGCAATTCAAAGTAAATCTAGCCAGTTTAGACATCTGAGAATAGATTTGAAAGGACAGCCATATGGGAATTGTGATAGAGCGTTAAATAATTTCTATAACCTCTTCATATGTTGGCACTAACGGAAGTCAACTGGTGAATATGGTGAATGAATGGTACAGAAAATTGCCGCATATTAGCGGCTTGCCAGCAAGCCTGCGCGCAACTGCACAGACAAAAGTGCAGTTTGATATCTGTAGGCACCCGCTGGTTAGATGCAGAATTTTTTTCGATATCCTAGACGGCGGTACCAGTGAAATAGAAGTCAGCTTTATTACGTATAGACGAGTACTTAGTATCATACCTTAGTGCTTCTACGGGGATTAACAACCGTCACACCACGCTTTTCTTGTCCCTTAATTCATTATATGCTCATAGCTACCTCTTCAGTCCCGGTAGGAACGTAAAATAAGCGTTCCTTTTGTGTGTTGTTAATCAAAAAACATGATAATTTTCAAAATTTTTCGTACTGCTTGCATGACCCTTTTTAGCTTTCAAACGTGTGAAATAAACGTTAGATATTTGTTTTTCTTTTAGAAGCCTGTGGGATGCTCATATTGGTGTAACGAACGGCCAAGAAGGATGCCTACGAATACAGAATGCTACGTAAGTCTATCTTTTACCCCAAATACAATTTCAAAAATTTACCAGTAAAGAGTTTTTCTTTGAACATCCTTACGCCTCATTGATCGTGTATATATAATACAAGGTTATTAAGAACCTTTCGTATTTCTTTATTTTTTGGCATATACCGTGGCAAAAAAAAAACCTTGCGCACGATTTGGGAGTCCTTTCTACGCGCAGATGTGATTTGGATTCCTGTTTAAATTTAACACATTTGTATCTGTCATGTATTCTTGGAGTAGCATCCCGAGCCATTTCTTATCCCAATTTAGCCATGATATTGATTACTTAAAACCAATGAGTCATCACCCAACCTTAGCAGGCGAAAAATGTTGACCTCCCAATTTGCTAAATCTATACATTCAAATTTCGCGATACGAAAAGAAAAAGAGAGAATATGGTTTTGTTATTTCTCTGCCCATTTTCGGCGACCACAAAGTTGAAGGGTAATAGCGCAGAAAACAATGTGACTGAGAAAACAATTGAAATCAATGTTTTACCATTTACATGCACAAGAAAGTCTGCGCTCAGTACGGAAGGAGAAGTTTGATACTACATTTGCATTATCTGCCGCGCCGATGGAGACTCTCGCAAGTCGACTACCGGGAGACACATATGCCCAATGGTGCCAGACCTAGCTGTAGAGCCCGGTAGCGTTCGTTTTCGAAACAGGTCTATATAGAACGCAGTTTCGAGGTCCATTCCTCACTGCCTTTGTCGTTGCCAGTGGTGTTCCAGCTTTTATAGTCGATGAACAATAGCGCTTCTAGAAAGCCCATCGCGTTGAGCAATCAGTATGCCGAAGTCCTTTTTTAGCTCTTGCAAGCGAAATAACACCTTCAGAATACATAAAACAACTATTGCCAAGTCACGTCAGGCGCAAATAAATTATGCATATTTCTATCCTTTTTCTATATTTTGTGGTCACCACGACTCGCCGCAGCCTGCCGGTTTTTTATGACTTTCAGGTGGCGGAAGAGCGGGGAAAGAAATTGTGATTTTGTAGTGCTGTTCTTTTTGTCTTTGTTTCATCTGAGGCAAATACTTCGATTATCGTAGCCGGGATCTTATGAGCCTTAAGCGCCAGTATCGACCAATCAAAGAGTGCCAACAACAGCTCGAAACAGATGCATGGCACAGAACATGTGTGACGCTCGGCCGCGAACCCGGTCTTAAAAGGCTGTGGCGAATTCTACGAAGCCTGCTGGGAAAAAAGAAAACGAATCACCCCTGGCAGAGCTGTTCCTGCGCGAGAACCTTGCTGCACTCGAAGAAAATGTGGTCCACACGTTCTTCTCACATGCTTCTCAGATACCCACTTCGCCACTGCCGTCAATCACGATTGAGAACACAATAATGGAACTTGCAAACCCATTTACATCTGGCGAGCAATTGGCAGCACTAGCCCACGGCAAACCAAAATCGACCCCAGGATACGACGGAGTAACTAGGCAGGAGCTCAAAAACATTAGCAACGAAGCACAAGATCAGTTTTTAACTATCATAAACGATTCATGGGAATCCAGAGTGGTGCCAGGTGCACTCCAAGCTATCATAGATATACCCCATACCGAAATCAGCGAAGTACCACACAAAACCTGAGAACCTACGGCCAATAGCTCGGCCAATAGCTGAGAACCTACGGCCAATGGGCAAACCAAAATCGACCCCAGGATACGACGGAGTAACTAGGCAGGAGCTCAAAAACATTAGCAACGAAGCACAAGATCAGTTTTTAACTATCATAAACGATTCATGGGAATCCAGAGTGGTGCCAGGTGCACTCCAAGCTATCATAGATATACCCCATACCGAAATCAGCGAAGTACCACACAAAACCTGAGAACCTCACAAGAGTTGGACTGTGAAAAAGGCTGACCGCCGAGGAATTGACGCGTTTGAATTGTGGTGCTGGCGAAGACTCTTGAGAGTTCCTTGGACTGCCAGAAGATCAAATCAGTCGATATTGTCGACCTAAACCCTGAGTGCTCATTCGAGGGTCAAATTCAAAAGTTAAATCTCAGCTACTTTGGTCATCTGATGAGAAGAGAAGAGTCGCTGGAGAAAGATTTGATGTTGGGAAAGGTTGAGGGTCGCCGGAGAAGGGATAGGCAGCGAACGCGATGGTTAGATGGCATCCTCGAGGCACTGCAGATGAAGTTATGTGATGTTAGGAAGATAATGAGAGACCAGAAAGTGTGGCGTGACATGGTCCATAGGATCACGAAGAGTCGGACATGACTGTACGACTGAACTGAACTGAACTGAACCACACAAAACCAGAGAACCTACGGCCAATAGCTCTCACGTCAACCATTTGCATGTAGATTGAGCGAATGATAGCCGCAAAAATACAGAATTATATCGAATCCGAACAACCTGGGTTGCATCCATCTCAGCCAGGATTCCGTCCGAGTATGGGCACTCATGATTGCCTTTGGCTGCTCCGCAGGTTAATCAACCGCAGGTCTTGCAAACAGACACCAGATTACATCTTCGTGGTTGATGTGCACAAAGCATTCGACAATGCAAACCAACAGGTAATCCTACAAGAATTAGCAAAATATATCCCCGACTAAAAGCCTACAATTGGATATGCAGTTTCCTTCAAAGCAGACCTATTAGGCTTCATGGCAAAGCATCGAAATTGAGCCCAAGAACCTATTACTTCGATAGGGGCGTGCCCCATGGCTTTATCCTCGGCCCTTTGCTATTTAACCTGGCCATGACCCGAGTAGCAGAAGCGCTCGAGAGAGACACTTCGGCCTGCTACACCGTCTACGCAGATGATGTCACTATATGAACAGACGCAGGGGATTACCCAAATAAAGGGGCCAGGCAGACCGACCTACAAGCAGCAATTTTCAGCCTTAGTCACAGTTTAGAAGCATTGGGGCTACAGCTCTCGCCTGAAAAGGCACAACTCATAAGCATTGATGGCAAGAATTCCACAAGCGCCAAAACGCAGATTACATTGCATCTTGGACAACATAACATCACGTCTGCAAAAGGGCAGGCAAAAAATTTGGGGCACAGATTTTAGGTTGAAACAGTCGTCATAAATGGATTCATGCATTGCAAAGCAACTGAACTCAGATGTTGCGAATGATTCGCCGGAGTTCAAACAAGTACGGTGAAGCCCGGCAAACGTCGTGCCAAACACAGTCTAGAGCGGTTGCTGTCGGCAGGATTCTGTACGGGGCACCTATGTATGCGTTTTCTCATCACGACGTTAAAGACATCGAAAAGCTACACAGGGCCACTCTGCACCATTGCTGGGCTTCCTAAGCACACGAGGAATGACGACCTAATTAAGCTGGTCAGCATACCACCCATACAAGACATTATAAGAGAAGCAAAAATAAGAATGCGATTCCGACTCGAAAACACGACGCAAGGGAAGCAGGTCATGGCATGGGACAACCTAATCAACACTACTCCAAGGCACCTGAGGACAGACACTTCACCCCCGTGGGAGGCGTCGGTAATCGCACTAAGGCCACAACGACCTATTAGTAGGCGGTACGGGGTGGCTAGGCACCTTTTAGAACAGAGAACTGCCTTTACAAGACCGCTGAATACAATAAACGTCTACACTGACGCTGCAATATGAAATGAAAGGGTGAGTGTGGCATGGGTGTGTATGCCACCGCCCGACACAACGGACAGTACACGTGCCACCTACCTGGAAGAACAATTTTACACGCAGAGTTGCTTGCATAATGGGGAGCTATAAACACCATTACGACACTTGCAGTAAAAAATACATTCAATGGATATCGAGTTTTAATCAATTCATATGCAGCGATTGCAGAGCTGTCGGCACCAACTACAAACGACGCAGTGGCCAAGGACCTCTGAAAGAGGCTGAAGCGAATGCGGAAAGTTGGAATAGAAATTAAATTTATGTGTACACCGGGACATACTGGCACAGACGGGGGAAACGCAGCCGCGCAAGCGGGTGGGCTTGTTCAAAGGTACAATGCCTCATACCCCAACTCCATGCCTAAGCCGATAGAATTGAATCCTTACCAAACAATGCCCACCTAAGGCTCCCATGACAGATCCATAATGCACTATGTACGCATGAAACGTAAACGCGACAGCAAGCTTAATTTATATGAAGCGACACCAACGCCGGTATTGGATAACACGAAAGGGCTCACTCGACCACAAGATACATTTCTCAACAAAGCAATACCAAAGGCAGCTTAAACACAACACATACTTGGCAAGTGGTTTCTCGGAAGACACGAAACACTCAAACACAACATATGCACCCACTGTCACGAACAGTGTACAGCAGACCTAAAACACCTCATATGGCAATTATTTTCACGAGGAAGAAGCAAAATTACGTATATTCCACACGACGAAATGCCCATCCTTGCAGATCAAATTCTATCAACCACCGCAATACAACATTTCATTGCTACATACGGCATTGAGAGTGGCCTGCTTCAAGTAGTGTGAGAAAGGTCGACTTACAGCGCAAAGATCGGCCGCATGGCAATCAACAAGCAACGGCTTGAAAAATCGTGAAGACGAAGCTACACTCCCATCCCTCTACCCAAACAGCGGCTGAGAGCCATCCCTTCCTTTAAATAAAGGCTTCATCCGTTGCTCGTGTATTTTGCCTTTTTATTTGCTTGTTCAGTTGCACTCTGTCAGCTTCGGTCGTTTTTTGGTTCTCTGTATATGGCTGGAGAAACCTAAAGTTGAATCTTTCAATTGTACTATATTGCCTGTTTCTAATATTGAGACAAGCCGGCTAAATTACACTATATATATTATTCACTCTCTTAATATTAATCTTTTTCCTCTCATGCAATGCCATGTTTAACTAAAAAAACAAATATTTACTCCATGTACACAGCAGACAAAACCTCTAAAGACGTGTATATATATATATATATATATATATATATATATATATATATATATATATATATATATATATATATATAAAATACCTGTCATAACATGATCCAATTGAGAATATGTATTCAGTTGCAGTTTTCTCGGCGCTTGCTTACCGCTGAGTTTTGTGCTTGTTTTTTAGGTCATCACAGTACAAGCAGCCAAGAATATGGTGAGACACAATGCCTACAGCTGCCGACTTGGTAATTGCAATTCAGTTGGAGATTGCGTGCCTACTATATACAACGAAACGTGTGTTCGTGTGGGAGATTTTAAGTTCTAAGAATAAAACTTTGCAAAAAAAACAGTCTTCATTTTTTTATTATCGTATGTGTAAAAAAACTGCAGCAAAATAGAACAAACATTTGTAATATCTGGAGAGGTTTGACATAGTAAAAATGGGTTGGGGGCAACCTGTTTGCGCATTCTGAATTGCCTTTTTCATATAGCTCGTCTACATCCTGCCAATATGCGTATTATCATCGCGAATTTCAAGGTTTCGAGTTAGTGAAGTGCATTCTCGCCGTTCATTAAGTCAACGTATAGGGAGCGGTATACTCAGCAGTATTTATAGAGCCAGAGGGAAGACATACTGCTTTTGTTTTTGCTGAGTCAAAGGCGCTTTCCTTACATACACACACTACATGTTCGGGGTTTGACATAAAGCGGACAAAGGTACAAAATAACGTAAACAACTATTGCTCTATAAAACAAAGGGCTATCATTTTGTAACTTGATTCTGATGAGGCATTTATTGGGCATGTAAGAAGGATAAATGATGAAGTTTTAGTATTCATTTACGGGGCGCGTTTGCTTGGTTAAGCTTTTGGTGCGATTAAGAAGCAATCAGAAAACGTTTACGCATACGTACGCCATAAGAGGCACTCTTTTTAAGAATTGTATAAGAAGCAATAAGATATTGTTACCGGGAAACGCGTGACAGAAGTGGTGTGCTCACAGACAGCAACGACGACCGAGGAATGTGTGGACGACGAAGTGTTCTGAAAGACGACAACGATGAACGTTTTCTGAAAAACAGCTTATTATGCAAGAAGGGTTTTCTGGCGGGCTAGTTGGTGCTTAACGCTCATGATTAAACTGCGCGAAAAAACACGGAC
Organism: Amblyomma maculatum; assembly: GCF_055883805.1. Taxonomy (NCBI): domain Eukaryota; kingdom Metazoa; phylum Arthropoda; class Arachnida; order Ixodida; family Ixodidae; genus Amblyomma; species Amblyomma maculatum. The sequence goes on from NC_139346.1 coordinate 77,903,585, forward strand.
AGAGACAGAAAACACATACACACATAGAGCGCGTTACACAAAATAGAGCCCAGGGTAGGAGAAATATATTCAAGAATGGCTTTCTGGCGGGCTAGTTGGTGCTTGTCATTCATGATTAAACTGCGCGAAAAAAACACGGTCAGAGACAGAAACCACATACACACATAGAGCGCAGAACACAGAATAGAACCCAGGGTAGCAGAAATATGCTCAAGAAGGGTTTTCTGGTGGTCTAGTTGGTGGTTGTCGTTCTTGAATAACTGCGCGAAAAAACACGGCCAGAGACAGAAAACACATACACAAATACAGCGCAGAACACCGAATAGAGCCCAGGGTAGGAGAAATATATTGAAGGAGGGTTTTCTGGCGGGCTAGTTGGTGCTTGTCGTTCATGATTAAACTGCGCGAAAAAACACGGACAGAGACAGAAAACACATAACAAATAGAGCGCAGAACACAGAATAGAGCTCAAGGTAGGAGGCATATTTTCAAGAAGGTTTTTCTGGCGGGCTATTTGGTGCTAGTAGTTCATGATTAAACTGCGTGAAAAAACACGGACAGAGACAGAAAACACATGCACACATAGAGCGCAGAACACGGAATAGAGACCAGGGTAGGAGAAATATATTGAAGAAGGGTTTTCTGGCGGGCTAGTTGGTGCTTGTCGTTCATGATTAAACTGCGCGAAAAAACAGGGACATAGACAAAAACACATACACGCATAAAGCGCAGAAAACTGTTTCCGGTATCGACATTCCGGAGGCTGAAAACATCGCTTCTATGGAGGATTGGAGGATTGTACGCGAGGAGCTGGATATTCAGCGGCAACGTATAATTTTCGATGTACTTTATCACCCACACCGAGGTCCGTATCGTCATCGGAACAACGCATGCCATGGCTGCACAAAATAAGAGCGAACCATCTTACAACAACGGCGTGGAGCAGACCCTGCGACCAACAACGCAGCCTTATTTCCAGCAGCGTCCAGCCCATCCGGATGAAGTGCCTCGTGGTGCTCCTCGTCGCGCTTCTGTCGCCCCATCTCGGCCTTCAAGGGATACTGAAGTGAACTACCAGAGCCGCCAGCCACCCATATGTTCCGGCTGTGGGGGCAGCGGACATATCTTCCGCTTATGCCCGCGTCGTCAAATTACCCGACCCCTGCCTAACGAGTAGGGCGCTTCATGAATGGTGCCCAGTGGGAGCAGCAGCCACCCGCTGCCTTCTCTCGGCCCTCTTCCCCTCAACGCCACGCACGGAATGACTTCCCTGTATCCGATCGTAGCATCACTCACCCACCGCAGCGACAACCCCGTTCGCCATCCCCACGTCGCCGCTTTGATTGTCCATCGCTGGGAAACTAGATTGTGCGACCGATGGAGGTAAAGTCGTCGGACGGTCAATTTCACGCATACCTCTACCTATCGTCATGCTAAAGAACAAAGTGTCAGTGTATGTGTAGACAATGTTAAAACGGATGCTTTGGTTGACACTGGTGCCGCTCTGTCAGTTATGAGACTTTCATGTAAGAACCGCCTTCGACAGAAAGTTAAGTTTGTGTGGGACAGAAAACTACGTTTTGTGGAGTTGGGGGTGAAAATTTTGTCCCGGTTGGCCTGTGCTCAGTTTCAGTTGTAATTGGTGACGAGTGCTATAGGACAGAGTTCGTTGTATTGAGACGTGCCACGCATGACGTTATCCTGGGTGTTGACGTTTTGCGCGAGTGTGGTGAGACTTTACACTTTAGTGCCAGGGAAATTTGTTAGCAGCCGAACATTATCCCCGCATTAGTAGATAACATGTCTCAGAGTAATCAAGGAGTTCTCGCCTTGAAGGGAGATGTGCTGCTGCCTGTGATGACGGAGACGTTTCTTCCCGTGAAGTCATCTGAAGGCTTCATGGGTAAACATTCAATAGTCGTCGAGCCAGATGTCTGGAATGAAGCAAAAAAAAAATATTTTGGTGCCAGGATCCGATCGTGGAGGCGGAGGATGGTCGCGCATACCTCTGGGCTGTGAATGTGTCAGAAGAGCCTGTTCGTCTTCCTTCTGGTTTGACACTCGCGAGATTTGCGAATTCTGTGACTCATACCGTTGGAATTGTTCCCGATTTTAGAGGAGCCGCGAAAGAAATGTCCGAATATTGCGCTGAGTTTGAGGGCAGGGTCAACAAATCGCTCCCATCTAGTGAACGTCGTATTCTGCAAGAAATTTTGACAACTCATGCCCAAGCGTTCGACTTTGCCTCAAACGGATCGGGTAGCCCTTTCCCCGCTTCTTGGCTACAGCACAAAATTAACACAGGAAACGCACTCCCTATTCGCTAAACACCTTAGAGAGTCTTCCCGGCAGAGTGCAAGATAATTCAAGAACAGGTGGACGAAATGCTGCACAAAAGAATCATCCGAGAATCTTCCAGTCCGTGGGCCGCACCTGTGATCATGGTGCGAAAAAAAGACAATTCATGGTGATTTTGTGTAGACTACCGTAGTTTGAAGGCGGTAACAAAGAAAGACGTATACCCGTTACCTCACACTGATGACGCTGTCTACTGTTGCATTAGGCGTCATATTTCTACTCTGTTGATTTGCGACCTGGCTATTGGCAAACTCCTATACATCCATCTGACCGTGAGAAGACTTGTTTTAACACCAGATGGTTCATACGAATTTAATGTAATGCCCTTTGGATTATTCGGTGCTCCCGCGACGTTCGAGCGATTTATGGACACTATCCTTGTGGCCTCAAATAGGAAATATGCTTTGTTACCTTGATGATGTTATCAATTTTGGAAACACCTTCTAAGAGCACAATGAGAGGATCCATAAAGTTCTTGAATGCATTTCGAAGACGTGCCATTTTGGAGAGCGAAAAACCTTAGTTCTTCGGTTCTTCGTCAACGAGGATGGTATCAGGCCGGATCCGCAGAAGATTGCTGGAGTAAGCGACTTCGAAACTCCACGCACTCTGTAAAGTCGTCGGAGCTTTCTTGGCTTCTCTTCTTATTTTCGTCGCTTCATTACTGGTTTTACGCAACTTGCACACCTCCTTACTTCTCTACTGCACAAGGATTCGCAATTTGTGTGGACCCCAGAGTGCGAATACTCTTTCAATTTGCTCAAGTCTTCTCTAACTTCAGCACGACTACTCCGCCACTTGGACCCTTCTGCTGTGACGGAAAGTCACACTGACGCCAGTGGCGTCGGTTTTGGGGCGATGCTTGTAAAGCTGCATAGTGGCGCTGAACACGTTGTTGCATATGTCAGCCGCACGTTGACAAATGTGAACGAAACTACATAGTTACCGAATTGGAGTGCCTCGCAGTTGTGTTCGCTGTACACAAGCTCCGACCATACCTATATGAACGCTACTTCACCATAGAGACTGACCACCATTCGCTATGTTGACATCGGACTTCGCGATCCATCTGGTCGTCTGGCGCGCTGGGAATTAAGCCTACAAGAATACAACCTTGTTGTCGCGTACAAGAGTGGACGACATCACAGTGATGCAGACAGCTTGTCATGGCACCCATTGCCGACTTCCGTTAATGATAGAGATGGATTCGACGGGTGTTTAGCCTCAATTGCATCGACATTTCCTAGTATGGCGACCTTTAGGCGAGAACAACGCAACGAACGGTCACTACAGCCTCTTATGCAAGAGGCAGCAGGAAGAGCAGAGTCAACTCAGTTTACTATCGAAGATGGTGTTTTTTTCCTGAACTACTCAGTTGACGGTGCTGCCCTCCTTTTGGTCGTCCCAAAAGTCTCCGTGCACACGTTTTGCATGTCATGTACGATGATAATACCTCTGGACATCTATGCTTCTGTCGTACCCTGCACCAAATTCGCCAGCGTTTTTATTGGCCATAAAAACGCTGGCGAATTCGTAAGAACACCAAGCAATACGTTGCGACATGTGAAAAATGCTAACGAGTTAAGGCATGCACCACCACGCTGGCCGGACCTTTACAACCCGTCAAGCCACCTACCTCACCTTTTGAAAACATTGCAAATGACCGGCTCGGTCCTTTTCCAAAGACTGTAGAGGGCTGCCGCTGAGTTATCGTCCGCGTTAACTATATTACCAGATACGCGGAGACCGCCGCTCTCATTACCACAATGGCTGCTGCTGTTTCTTCGTTTCTTTTGCATTCCGTTATTCTTCGCCATAGCGCACCCCGTGTTATTATAAGTGATCCTTGTCGGCAATTCACTGCTCATGTCGTGGAAGAAATGCTCCGACTTTGTCGTTCACAGTACCGACACTTGACACCGTATCATCCGGAGACCAACGGTCTCACCGAGCGCACCAACCGCACTTTGACAACCATGCTGTCCATTTACCATCATGCCCAAAATTAACTAGGCTGCATGTTTCGATTCTCAGTCGGGTTGTTGAGAATTCGTACCACTTCCGAAGCTATAAATTGGTGCAAAGTAAAGGCGAGCTGCTGTCTTCACTTCTCAACAACTTGTGATTCTCTGGGAATCCACGCTGGCTTTAGAATACAGGCGAGTAGCAAAACATGCTGCCTGGTTACTTTTGGCAAAGATGGTACGTCTCGTCTGACCATCGCACCTGGAATGCAGTGCTACCGTATGTGACGTACGCCTATAACACTGCAAATCATGTAGTTACCGGCTATTCTCCTTTCTATTTACTCTATGCAAGAACTCCGCACGTTTTCTTAGACACCATCTTCCCATTTTCCCCCAACAAAGATGCGTCTCTTTCCCCGATACTCTGCCGTGCCAAAGAAGCCCGTCCTATAGCCCGCTTACGCACACTGGCTTCTCAAAGCCGCTCGAAAGAACACTACAATCTGCATCATTGTGCACTTGCTTACTCCCCTGTAGACTACGTCGGGCTCTGGACGCCTATTCGCAAGCGAGGATTATATGAGAAGTTTCTCTGCAAGTACGATGGCCCCTTCGTCGTGTTGGACTACCTTAATGAGGTGAATTACTTTATCGCCAAAGTTACGACGGATAACCGCCGATCCTACAAGACACGAGATGTTCACGTGGCTCACCTGAAGGGCTGCCATCTTCGATCTGCCTAATGTTTTCGAGAACGAGAATCGTTTGCCCGGGGGGAACTGTTAAGCCGCGTAGCGGCGCAATTAGAAGGAGCAGAGGCAGAAGAGGAGGAGGAGGAAGCGAGGTGCACGCAGACTGATCCGGGCTTTTCTGAGCAATCCGCGTCCGTCCTTCATACGAAGTTCACCTGTATTAAAACCATTTCATCCGTTACAATAAGGAGGTTTGTTCAACAAGTTTTCATGTTCACGTATCCTTATGCTCAGACATCTTTCCCTTTGGTCGATGTTATTCGTGCACATGTGAATGGTGCTCTGTACAAATGTAATCTGTGTATAGAAGAAAACTCCATAATTTGCCTGGCACCCCCCATATATTGCAAGTCGTTCCTTGTCATTTATTTTGCAATCTACACTAGCACATATGCCGCTTACCTTGATAGGCTTAGACGGTGCGACATTCCATGAATATATTGTTACGTGAAGAATCTATTTACACTATATTTACAAGGCGTCTATGACTGGAATAGCAGCGAGCAGCACAACGGAAAAACAGCCCCACTTCATCGTCATCTGTTTGTCCCTTCCCCGAGGCAAGGGAAGGAAACACTTCGTCATCGTCTTCTCGTAAATGAGTTCGTATGGCTTCAGGCGGTAAACATGGACAATGTCACTGGTGGGGCGACAGGAGGATGTGGCGCAAAAGGGGCAAGTTCATGTGTCACATCGCTGAATTACCGCACCACTAAAAACATGCACCCTACGTACAACAAGGAGAGGAGACAAAAGAGGGCCGAGACGCTCGCAAAGAAAGCGGGGAAAATGAAGCCGGGGGAGGTCGCCTACGTGGACGCGGCTAGCGGGAAGTCGGGGGCGGCGGTGGCTGTGGTCGTCAACGGCCGCGGCGTGCCCGCCGCCGCCGCGTCCGTTAGAAGCCGAAATGTAGACACGGCTGAAGAAGTTGCAATAGCGCTCGCTTGCGTTGGAACGGAAGCCAGCATAGTTATTAGTGACAGCAAAACAGCTGTCTGGAACTTTGGAAAAGGGAGGGTCTCGACGGAGGCAGCCAAAATTTTAGAGAAAAGAAAACTTGAAAGAAAGATTCGAATTATTTGGACCCCCGCGCACGAGTCCGTCCCCGGCAACGAGGCGGCGCACGAGCTAGCCCGAGCTCTCTACTTCCGGGCAGCCGTAGAGCCGCCTGATTGCGATGGGATGGACGAGAGGCTGCAAACTTATAAGGAAATTTTAGAACACTACAGACTTAGCAGAAGGTCCCTGCCACCACCGGACCGAACGCTAACTAACAAGGAGGCCGTCGCTTGGCGGCGCCTGCAAGCTGGGAATTTCCCAAGTCCCGTCTGGCTTTTCCACACGCAAGTGGAGGAAAAGGCGGACGATAGATGCGAAACCTGCGGAGAAAGGGGTACTCTTGATCACATAATCTGGCAATGCCTTGATTCCCCTGGCGCCAAGGAAAACATAAACAGTAGAGAAGCCTGGGAACTGCTACTGCGGAGCGAGTCCCCCGCCAACCAGCAGCAAGCTGTCCGCCTGGCGGCTGAAGCCGCGAAGAAACACTGTCACTTCGCCTGTCTTTAGTCGCGGAGGCCCCGGCCTCCGTCCCATAGGCCTGCGTGCCGGGGGCGGGGAGTAGGGGGCCTCCTACATCGGTGGAAAAATAAAGTTCGTAACAACAACAACAACATACCGCACCACACGATACAAGCCACTGTAGGCGCACAAAAAATTCTCCCAGAGATCAAGGCGGCATGACAAAGGGTAACAGGTTACGTGGCAATATCACCTATCGTAAGCAGACTTCTGGGAAGTCTGAAAGGCGAGGCGATGACTACGGGCTACTTGGCGAGCTTGAGTAATGCCGTCACGGGCGCAGGTGGTTATGGGGCGGTCAGCAGGAGGGATCAGCATGTCCAGAGGTAAGCCGGGGTTCCTTCCAAAGAGCAGGAAGAAGGGTGAATAACGCGTCATGTCGTGCTTAGAAGAATTATAGGCAAATGTCACATATGGCAGCGCAAGGCCCCAGTCGTGCTGATGAGGGGATACATACATAGACAACATATCCGTTAGTGTACGGTTAAAGCGCTCGATTAGGCCGTTTGTTTGGGGATGGTACGCAGTCGCGAGCTTATGCTTCGTAGAACACGAACGTAGGATGTCTTCAATAACTGTGGACAAAAAGTAGAGATCGGGATCACAGATAATTTGACGAGGAGCACTGTGATGCAGAATCACGCTGGTAGAAGAAAGTCAGCGACATCTGTAGCGCAACTCGTTGGTAAAGCTTGTGTGTTGGCGTAGCGTGTCGCATAATCGGTTGCCACTGCGATCATTTTGCTACCTGACCGTGACGTCGGGAGCAGGTGAAGAAAGTCGAGCGCAACACAGTAAAAGATTTCCAGGTGCACGTCAATAGGTTGGAGAAAACCAGCTGGTGGCCTCAATATTTCTTCCTACATTGACACGTGCCGCAGGCGCCGATGTAGCGCCAGATGCGGTGTTATAGTCCAGGCCAAAAACAAAAAATGACGCCGCGCCCAATCGTATGTGCGCGACACATCGAGATGGCCACTGTCGGCAGGTCGTGGAAATGTGCAATTAAAGAGCAGCGGAGCTTTTCAGGAATCACCAAAAGAAGGGGAGAACCGTCATAATGATAGTTACGGTGGTAGAGGACACCATCCTGCAGAACAAAACGCTGCAGAGAAGAATCAGATCTTCCAGATCTCAGGCCTTCAATAATAGATCTTAACGATGGGTCATTGCACTGTTTGTCTCCTGTGTTGGCGGTATCGGAGAGGGCGAAGACGTAGGCAATGGCCTCTTTGTCACCGAGATTAGGGGGCTATACATAATAGCGAGACAAACAGTCGGCGTCTTGATGAAGGCGCCCCGACTTGTACATCACGTTGTAGGAGTATTCTTGAAGGCGCAGGGCCCAGCGCCCACGACGGCCGGAGGGATCTTTCAGGGATGACAGCCAACAACGCGCGTGATTGTCAGTTACAACTGAGAAAGAACGGCCAAACAAGTACAGGCGGAATTTAGCGACTTCCCATACAAGGGCGAGACACTCGCGCTCAGTAATCTAATTATTGCGTTCTGCGTTGGAAAGAAGGCGGCTAGCATACGCGACGCGGTGTTCTTTATGGTGGCGTTGGGCCAGCATTGCACCGATCCCATGTTATCAGGCGTCTGTTCGAACTTCAGTCGAAGCTGGGATCTAAATGAGCCAATATGGGTGGAGACGTCAGTAAGCTAATAACCATTGAAAATGCACCTTGCTGTTTAGGGCCCCACGTGAAAGCATAGTCGGTCTTAAGTAGGCCGCTGAGAGGACGAGCGACACGGGCAAACGTTTTGATAAAGCGGCGAAATAAGAACAGAGACCAACAAACCAGCGCATACCATTCGAAGATTGGGGTTGCGGAAAGTTTTTGACGGTTTGTAGCCGGAATAGGTCACTCTATAATCGTAAACAATGTGTCCAAGAATAGTAGTTGGCGCCGACCAAACTGGCATTTCGGTGAACTGAGCTGGAGGCAGGTTGTACGGAACACATTGAGAATATTGGTGAAGCGTTCAAGGTGCGAAGCAAAGGTCAACGAGAAAACGGCGCCGTCGTCGAGGTAGCACACGCAGGTTGTCCATTTAAATCCCTGAGAATGGAGTCCATCATTCATTTAAAAGTCGATGGAGCACTGCAAATACCAAACGGCATGACTTTAAAGTGGTAAAAGCTGTCTGACGATCCTGCTCGTCAACAGCGATCTGCCAATACCCGGACCGTAAATCAATGGAGGAAAAGTATTTAGCTTCGTGGAGACAATCTAGGAGTAAAGGGAGACTGGAAATTTCAGGTAAACAGCATTCAGAGAAGGGCGGTTAACCGGTGGTCACAACAGAGCATTTTCATTCATTTATAGGGCACCGAGTAGCGAGTGTGATGCCTTGCAGGAGGCAATGGATTTGCGACTCAAAGTTCACAACAGGGAGGCATGGTTGACCTTAGGTCACCGTGACGACAGTATGGGCAAGGGCAACAATTCGTACGAGGCGCGCATCTAGGGTTGAGATAACGGTATAGTGTCTATCGGGAATAGGGGTTACAGATCAGAACGTAAAGTAAATTGCGGCTTGAGGGGGCGGGCGGACAAACAGGAAAGGCTGGTCGAAATGAGTAGGGAGGTTCAACGATGCTTGTAGCACAGTCTATGATGCTGCATGATCAGAAAGTCGCGCCCAAGAATGAAGTCGTGAGGGCAATGCTGTAGAACTGTGAACAAGATGGTAGTATGGCAGCCAGATATTGTTACACGGGCAGAGTACAAGCCAGCGACCTTTGACGTGGTGTCATCTGCGACACGTACAACCTGTATAGGGGCAGGTGTGAGTACGTTTCGCAAGAGACAGCGTAGTTTAGGGCTGATGACATAAACTTGCGCACCGGTATCAATCAGGGCTTGAACGGCTGTTCCATCAATGTGCACAGTGAGCAAATTACGATGAGCAGGAAGAGCTAGACGAGGATTTGTAATCGTGGTCTCTACTGCAGCAACACCTCCAGACTCTGGAGTATCTAGGTTCCCGTCGGGGAGCGGCCATAGGGACTTGGAGATGAAAAGCGACAACATTGTGGCGAACGGAGTGATGGCGGATGGGGAGGACGATCGGTTTAGGCGGGAAGGTTCGGGGTCAACTGCAATGCTTGAAGGGTCGTAACGAGGCCACAAGGGACGAGAAAGGTCATCGTAGATAGAATAGGGTGGATGGCGGAACTTTTGTGGCTGGAACCATCGATCAAAATATAAAATATCAAACGTTTCACGTATAAAACAGAATATTGAATTAACATTTCAACCGGTGTTTTAATCGTTTTCGGATATGAACGTAGACCTTACAGTGCCTTCATAACAACTGTACATATTGAGAGCGAAACAATTATTGCCAAAAGGTACAGATGTCGCCTGTCATTGTGCATACACATTGCGACCCACGAACATCAGCACGTATGGGGGAGGACGGTGCAGAACGTTCAGCATAGTCCACGAGAAAGGAAAAAAATTCGAGTGGGAAGCCACCCAAGGGATACCCATTGGATATGCTATATGATTCCTGCGACGGATATAAAGCTATAAAATCACTGGTTCGTGGCTGCGCCGTTAAGCGGTGGCCGAAAATGATCTAAAAGATACCACATGCTGCCTACAAAATAGGTGCTAATCACTATTCTGAACGAATGGAAAGGGTCGTGAAATAAGCATAATGTAAAATATAAAAAATGGATAAACAAAGATACAAATTATACAGTAACTGAACTGCTGCTAACAGCAGAGGACATAGCAGTAAGGCTTGAAAGCGCTTAAACTCATGTAAAAGAAGCACCACATAGAGGTGCTGTGTAATAAGAAGATGAAAATATAATGAAATACGCAAAACAAGGAAGCAAAAAATGCCGCATCTGGAATAAAGGTCAGTCTTAATGAAAACAAGCAACCAGGAATGAGGCAGTTAGTGACAATGACACAGAATGTTCTATTCGTGGAAATATAGAAAAAGTAGTCATGGAAAATGTGGTTTTAATGCAGTGATCACTTCATAGCAGATTCAATAAAAGCATATAGTGGGAATAAAGGCGAATAATATATAGAAGCATCATATTTATTGCGCTGCACTATTTCTAGTGCACTCTATTTCCTAAACTATTTGCAATATGCATTTTTTATCATTGTATGAATAGAAACCTTTGCCTCTGAATGGCTAAACATATAAGTGGGTCTTCTCTTCAACAGAATAATTGTGGCCGCCATCGACAGTGTCAAATATCAACACAAACTACAACTCAGAGCTTTTGCGGACATTATTTGTTCTGAATATCTATTCGTGTACATAGTTATGAAGTTATCTAAGCAATGTATGTGGAAGCTTCCATGTTTTGAAATCAGATATGACTGTGTTCATGCGTGTGATTTGCTGTTTTTAATTTAATTTCTGAATGGTGCACTGAGCCCTCTTGCTGTTACATTTCAGGCTGTATATATAGTGAGCGCTGCTGCATTAAACATTATCTGTTATTTAAAACGAGATGGTTACTACAATAATATTAATACTCATAAATGACATCGAAAGACGTAAGAAAAAAAAAAGGGTTTGTTTCATAGCAGGCTGCGCGTACAGCACAATATGGGCAGAGGAACACTTCCTACGTCCATTGCCTTCATAAATCTGTTCTTTTAAACAACGGTGATATTTGCGCAGTCAGTCAAGACCAAGCTTACATAAAATTCTGTGGGTGCTGCTGTTTGTTGTTCCCGAGTTCACTGCGGATTGTTTTAAAATTGTCTTGATCGAATTTTCATTCAGTGAAAGTGGGTTCCTCAGGTATGATAATTCCATGCGCAGTTGCGCACATTTTGTTTCAAAATAATATTGTTTTCAGCAAATCATTCGAAAAGTAGAGACACCCTTTCGGGAAACAGATCTCACAAGTACGGTCGTCAGTGTAGAAATTTACGTAAGCTTTAGTCTCAAGATCAGTTCTGTGATAGGTACTTGAGGGTGAAGGAAAATCTTTGACGAGACCAATAATAAAAATGATAGTTATATACCAGCATGATAGTGGTGGAAGTACAGTGTACATTGTTAAGAATGATAATTAAGAACCACAGATCACGTTCTCATGCATAGCCAATTGCACCCAGGTAGCACATGCGATCGTCCCAATACTGGAAATTGATTGCCGACTCCTAGTCCGGTAAGGACCCGCCGTTGCCAATGTGCTACAAATAATGGTACAGCGAATCGATAACATTAAACTCTCTTTGATCAGTGGTTTACATGTTCCCCTCATGTAGGCATACAGGTGGCTAACAGCGGGCAATAATAGCCTTGCCTATAGTTTTTCTTCTCAACATTGTATACACAATGATATATAATGGCCAATATTCCCCAGCCATCTGCAATGTTTTGCCCATAATTCGCGAATGATGGCATACATTGGTAAATATTTTCTTGTAAGTATATACGGCTTGTCGACATAGAATATATCTTGGCATTCATTTGACAATATCTTCCCGTTTGTCTTAGTGGCTTCCCAACATTGTATGCATCTTCACTTCCAGTGGCGAATATTGCGCAACTGGAACTGGAAATGGGCAATATTGGCCACTGGCCAATATTGCGCATTTCATAGCATGCATTGGCAAATATTTTCTTGCCAGCACTGATGGCTTGTTAACATCGAACATAACTTGGCATAGATTGCTCAATATCCCCTTGCCAATTGTGATGGCTCCCAACATTGTGCATATCTGCCAATAAAACTGTCGATAATGAACAACAATAGTAAATATTTTCCTGCCAGTATAGCAGGCTTCTCAACATGGATAATACTTGACATATATTAGTGAGTGTTATCCCACCTGTCTTAGTGGCTTCCAAAAATGCATATCTGCAGCTGCAGTGGTCGAATATGCCTAAAGAAGTATAATGGCATGCCAAAATAACTTAACATCTTTATATCGATTATTCAGTATTCTCCTGTCATCACCGATGGCTTGTCAACTCAAAATGTTTACTGCCATAGGATGGTCAATATTTTACTACTAGTTGAGATGGTTTCACAATATTCTATCTATCATGATTTATAGTGGTTGATATTTTATGCGCAGCTGCGATGGCTTGCCAGCATAGCACGCATCATTGTATGCATTGATTGATATGATCATGTTAGTATAGATGGGTTATCTACAATGCGTACATTTTGACATAGAGCTGCCGATGTGGCCCCATTAGATTTGGGGACTTCCCGATACCGTATATTGCTCTTGGTTATAGTGGTCGATATTATCCACTGAGCTTTGAGGGCTTGAAAAACATTGCACATGTCATGACATGTGTTGGCCGGCATTGGATTGCAGATAATAATGATCAATTCTCAACCTGTATATCATTATATATTTTTACCGTCGCGAACAATACTGCCGTGTCCTTCACGACAGTTTTCAGGCATGATTTACAATTGTCAGCAATATATTAACAGTAGTAGAAAAGACTTATTCAGGAAAAATGGCTTAGGCGGTAAGGGCGGGGTTGGCATAGGGTTCTCCCCCATTGCTCTGGTGGCTTAACCACGTCCGGGGTAAGGCGTCATTTTCTTGACAAGCCCATGCCATGAAATAAAGGCAGAAAGTCTTGAGCCAAAAGATTTAGAAAGTCCAGAAAGACTGGGTCGCACTACGCATGACCGCAGAGTATGCCTCGTGTAATGTGCACGTTATTGCATCAAATAGCTCACGCGGCTTATGCCATCTACGAAGCACTTAGAAATTCCCGACTGTCGCGCTCTACTCAACAGGGAAGAAGTTTAGTACTGAGGTGGAACGCACAGAAGCTACAGACCTTACCATTCTTTTATACGATTTCAGCGTGGTGCGTGGGCCACTCGTATACGTCAAATTTTTAAAAATACTTCGTCGCCTTCTACAATAAAATCCCAACAAAACTGACGTATAACTTTTCTTTAAGCTGACAACGCTCGCTGCCTACGTATAGAATCCAAATATGGCGCCGTATATAAGTGTATGTGGCACTTCTGCAATCCGCACTATGGCAGTAAGATGTAGCACCTTCAAAAGCCTACGTACTATAACTGCCAGGCCGGCTAAATTCGTAGAGATGAGGTCTTATATCCGCATCCTGAAGACATTTGTCCACGACTGGAAGTAGACGCAAAAATGCTTTATTTATGTACTATTTCATTCGCGCGGTCAAAGAAAACTGAATATGGCCAAATGCTGGAAAACATAGGTCGAAGAGATTCTGCTAGAGAAAGCAAGTGCTGCACCGTTTCGCTATGTACGCTAGCTGATTGCGCAACTCGATGTCAGCACCAACTGTATTGCGCCGTAGGTGGTCTTGTAAGCACAGAAGACGGGCTAGCTGCAGCATAATTCGTGTTGTAATTTCCATCAGCCATAAACTTGCACTTGATTCCTACCTGCCGGCGTGCTCTGCTTTGAGTGCTTCAGCAAGAGACGAATGATGAACAAACCCTTTAGGCTGTTGATGCAGCATAGCTCATAGTAAAAAGTTATATCTGCTCACATAAAAAATAAAAGCATTATTTTCTATACGCTCTCTACCTCCACCTGGCAGAGAAAAAAGTCTAGCTTTAATTCTTCGACGTTCTGGAATGAAGTGTGTTTAATTGAATAGCATTGCACGCTGCCTAAGTTTTTACTACAAGTTGTGCACTTGTTGGGGCAGCTGTTTAACTAGTTCGGACTTAATGTTTGCAGGTAAAGGTTTCAAAGAAGTATTGAAGAAGCTTCAAGCATAGCAAACCCACCACTGGGGACTGGAAATAAGTGTCAATGAACTTTTTTGTTTTACAGAAACAGAAAAGGACATGATATAATTAATGCGTGCTCACCACCAAAATATTTGTCATATAATTATTGTTACCTGGTCATGCTGCTCTTCAAGAAATTAAGCTTTGTCCGAAAGCTGTATAAGCGCATGTATAAATATCATGACCTGCCATGGAATATTTTCGCGAAGTCGGTTTAACATCACGTGTTTAAATGGTTGTGCCTATAAACAACCCCTATGCAGTATTCTGGGAACATTCTCCATGTTTCCTTGGGAATATTATCAAATTATATAACGACCAAATCGGGGTATTTTAATCTAGAAATTACATTAGTTCGCTCTAACAGTTTAGAAAAACGCACGTTCTTTATAGCAGTGTTATACAGGCAGTTATTTGCGACGCAGAGGCGCCAGCCTTCGCCGTGGCAGCGTATGCTTTCTTCCTTCCCACGTCTCAGCAGCAGCGTGCAGTGAACGTCGGTGGAATTCGAACTTACTGTGCCATATGAAACCATGCGAACAGCACTGCCGCGGTCGCACGACTGGCGCCGGCGCGCTCTCTCTCTTCTCTCTTCGCTCTTTTCTCTAGCAGCGCAGGTGCGCGCCTCTCGGGTTCTCTACTCGAGCTCGCTCGCACTCGAAAATAAGCAGTAGAACCACAACATGCCTCGTCCTGTCTCGCAGATCTTGGAGAGCTCGCAGTTCTCGGTGTGAGTACCACTGACCCTTTCTTTTAAGATATATGTTCTTAACGACGTAGGTTTTCGGGAGCATTTGCCGCTCTATTTTTCTGTCATGTTGCTACATTTCCCTGCAGGAGTAAAGACTCAGGATGACTAGTGGACAAGCTTGGAAGGGCAATGTTGTAGAGCCGATGAGCCTAGCTGGATACCAGTTCTTACACGCCATTGAGGAAGCTTGGTTCCAAATATTGGATATCGAGTGAGAGTGGCTAGATATACGTTGTACAGAAGCGAGTGGGTATGCTTGGGTGGAAGATATTGGGTAGCCGTTGAGTAAGGCTACATGCCAATAAATAAAACAGTCTGCCCTTGGTACCATTGTAGGAAAGCCAGTCAAGTAGATTGGATCGAATCTTGACACGGATAGCGCGCCAATGAGACGCAATTATTGGCCCCTATAATGGGCCGCTGGCAGTCCACTAACGGTGTGCTACTTGGCTATAATGATAGTTTTGAATGCATTCTCCCATTCGAAAGCTTTTTATCATATCCTCTTAATTTATCAATATTTTGTGACTTTACTACTAGGTATTTTGTTGGTCCGTGTTTTTCCTGTACAGGGGTTGATGCATAACGAGCCTTTAGATTTGTTCCTAGTCTGAATCTCCCATATAGTTCGTATCATGTGGGACCATCAGGAAACGCTGGATTGCTTTTATATTCGTGATTGTGTCTTGTAGCCGCAGCGGACCATATGGGTGTAAGGTCAGTGGCGTCGGCGCCAACACAAATGGCAGAACTTCGTACGTACTTGCTTCGGTTATAAGCCAAGGTTCAGGTTTTCTCGAGCTGCGCTGGACCCATTGGGTGCGCCAATTCGCCTGATTTGCTTGGGTACATGCTTTGCACGCGTCGTAGATGACAATATCTCTCTCCAGCCCTGATAATCTCTGTCTACTCGTTTTTTCGAACCCCGTGTGCACAGTAGCGACGCGTTTAATCCCTGCGTTTGTTCGCGATAACAATCATTAACCAATAAAATTATTGAAGAAATCCACTGGTATGTTGTTTTATGCGCGTGATTTATATCTGCAAAAAAAATCTGCTTCCAAAAATTGTTCCCGCTTAGAGTGTCGCTATTATCCAGAAGAACACTCCCATGAAACTTGGCTACACTGCTTTTTATTCATATATCCGGGAAATGTGGGCACACTGCCTTCAGGTGATGGTTCGTCATTACTGTGTATGCCTCTGGATAATCAATAAAACAAACGATTAAAATAAACATATTGATTAAAGCCGGCATGTTCGTTTTGAGCATTATACCATATATATATATATATATATATATATATATATATATATATATATATATATATATATATATATATATATATACATATATATATATATATATATATTGCTACATTAGGGGGTGCATGCGCTGGTATCTGCATAAGGACGGAAAAAGACGAAAAAGCTCGTGTATTTTTGGTGAAAACGACGTGCGAGCAGTGTCGGTTGGTGGCCGGTTAGCGCTGCTGTGTTTTTGTGTCCTGTGTGCGGAGTGATCTTGGACTAATCTGTTGGCCTTACCTTGCCACGTATCATTTTGGTGGAGGTGACTCAAGATTCCCGTGCGCTCAGAACTGAATATAAGAACAAAATAGCACAGAAAAGGTGGATCTGCGCAGTGACCGCCACCTATCTGGGCTCACAACGACGTCAGCAACGACCACTATGACCTCTGAGGCAGCCCCTACCATCGCAGCAACATCGGCTCATCCAGTGGTACTCACGAAGATCCGCCACCCTCCAATCTTTAATGGCCAAGACAAGCCGGACGTTGACGACTGGCTAGATCAGTAGAAGCGCTGCAGCAGAAACAACCGCTGGGACGCGACCATTATGCTGGCGAACATACTGTTCTATTTGGCGGGAACAGCTCGGACGTGGTTCCAAAATCACGAACAAGTGCTAGTACCCTGGGAAATTTGTAAACAAAAGCTACAGGACTTATTCGGAAAGCCGATTGGGCGGGCTCGCGCAGCAAAAACAGAGCTTCCCACTCGCACCCAATCCCCCACCTTGCCCCACCTTGCCTATATTCAAGACGTCCTTTCGTTGTGCTGCAAGGTGAACAGCTCCATGCAAGAGAGTGACAAGATAGGGCATATCCTCAAGGGTATAGCGGACGATGCGTTCAACATCCTCTTCTGTACGGATTGCCCTACCGTCGACTCGGTACTTCGTCTGTCGAAAATTCGAGCAGGCTAAACAACGCCGTATCGTGCATCGCTTTGACCGCCTTCCAAACACGGCGGCTACATCATCCTGTGCTGACCTGCCGCCTTCGGAACAGCCTTCTCATCTAGCGAACATCACTCGGATCATCCGGCCTTGAATCCTGACCACTCACGTCTCCGCCGCCCGACACTATGACCATGATACAGGCCGTTGTTCGCCAAAAACTCGCAAACGTCGGCATCTCATCAGCCCCGTGCCGCCACCGTCACCAATGCACCCTGTTCCTGTACTGGCTGCTGTTACCACGAGCCAGGCTTCCCCACGTCGCTATCTTAGCCGCAATCGTGCAGAGTGGCGCACCTCAGAAAACAGGCCAATTTGCTTCATTTGCTGTCGCGCCGGCCACACATCTCGCTTTTGCCGTAGCCGTACCTTCATCGCCCCTCGCTCTTATTACAAAGTCGACCGTCAATACTACAATAGACCCCGAGGCTTCCCTGCCCAACCAGAGGAGCCCTGCCCGCCTATGATGGACCTGGACATTAGCTCCCACAAACAGATCAGCCTCGCAACGAAACCGTCCCCACTGCCCGTCGCGCCAGCCGATCTCCATCCCCATTGGCTCGTCGATCCCGCTCACCGGTCCCTCCTCCTAGCTCTTCCCCATCATACGCTTTGCAGCTACTCGGGAAACTAGCGAGTGCAGCGCCCGGGAGTGGCGCTGCATTGTCGACCCGGACGGCCAACTCGGAACCAACCCCGACACCCAGACGTAACCTCATTGACATTCTTGTGGACGGGGTCTCCGTTTCTGCCCTTATTGACACTGGATCCCATATTTCCGTCCTTAGTTCGTCGTTCCGCCAGAGCCTAAAAAGTTATTTCGCCCGCTAACACCTATACAGTTCGTGTTGCCAATGGAAACACTGCTACCATCATCAGAATGCGCACTGCGCTCGTCAGCATCGCCAGTCCTCATGTCCCTGTGCTCTTCGCCGTCCTTACTACTTGTCCACAAGACGTGATTTTAGGCCTAGACTTTTTAATAGCCCATTCCGTTCTCACTGATTGTGCCTCCGGACTTCTACGCCCAGCCCTGCCCCACTGTGTGCACGACACTAATGCTGGCCAAACCCAGCATCTCCTCCGCTCCAGTACATTTACTCGCCTACCTCCTGAGGCGGCAGTATACGTACCCATGTCACATTTTCCCTCCCTTCCTGACGGCGACTACACTGTCAACCCCAACACCGACGTCACTCTACAGCGCAACATCATCCTACCTCATAACATTGTACACGTCGAGAATAACCTCACCTACATTTCCGTACTCAATTTTAGCATGTCTTAGCAAGTTCTCCCGGAGGGCATTTTCCTTGCCGAGCTGTCACCTTTGTCCAGCTTTACTATTTCTGCAGTGCGGTCCGACCGTCACGCAGAGGTACCTGCACAACCTGTCCCGTCACATAGTCCGGAGGACCGCATCAGCCATGGTTGCCTCTGACTTGCGTCCCGAATATGCAAGCGCCCTTGCCGGTCTTTTGGGGTCATACAGCAAGCTTTTTATTTCGATCACGGATCCCTGGGCGAATCCTCCGTCGTCACACATCTCATCGATACTGGAGATGCCCGTCCTATTAACAGACGGCCTTACAGATTTGCTCTTTGCGAACGCCAGGTCATTCAGGAAGGAATGGAGAAAATGTTGGCAAGCAACATTATTGAGCCGTCGAGCAGCCCCTGGGCGTCTCCGTTAGTACTCGTTAAAAAGAAAGACAACAGCTGGAGGTTTTGCGTAGATTATCGACACCTAAATAAGATAACCAAGAAAGACGTGTACCCTCTTCCAAGGATCGATGACTCCGATGGCGCCAACTACTTCTCCTCCATCGATCTCCGTTCTGGATATTGGCAGAACTCTGTTGATGAAAGAGATCGCGAAAAGACGGCTTTTGTCACAACAGATGGCCTCTACAAATTCAAGGTGATGCCTTTCGGCTTATGTAATGCCGCGGCGACCTTCGAGCGCATGATGAACTCTTCACTCATCATCATCATCATCAGCCTGATTATACCCACTGCAGGGCGAAGGCCTCTCCCATATTTCTCCACTTAACCCGGTTCTGTGCTAGCTGCATCCACTTGACCCCTGCGAACTTCTTAATCTCATCCGCCCACCTAACTTTCTGCCGCCCCCTGCTACGCTTTCCTTCCCTTGGAATCCAGTTTGTTAACTTCAGCGACCATCGGTTATCCTCTCTTCGCACTACATGTCCTGCCCATGTCCATTTCTTCTTCTTAATTTCCACTAGAATGTCGGTAAATTGAGTTATTTCTCTGACCCACTCTGCACGCTTCCTGTCTCTTAATGTTACACCTACCATTTTTCGTTCCATAGCCCTCTGGGTTTTCCTCAACTTAAGTAGAACTCTCTTGGTTAGCCTCCACGTTTCTGCCCCATAGGTGAGTACAGGCCAGATGCAACTGTTGTATACTTTCCTCTTGAGCGATACCGGTAAGCTGCTAGTCATAATCTGCGAGTGCTTGCCAAATGCGCTCCATCCCAATCTTATTCTTCTTGTTATTTCCTTTTCATGGTCCGGATCTGCGGTTACTACCTGTCCTAAGTAGACGTATTCGCCTACTACTTCCAGTATTTCGCTACCTAATGTAAACTGCTGTTCCTTCCCGAGGCTGTTGAACATTACCTTAGACTTCTGCATATTGATTTTCAAGCCTACCTTTCTACTTTTACTGTCTAGGTCATCAATTATTTGCAGTTCATCCCCCGAGTTGCTTAGCAAGGCAATGTCATCAGCAAATCGCAGATTACTGAGGTATTCTCTATCTACCCTTATCCCTAACTGCTCCCATTCCAAGTCTCTGAATACTTCCTCTTAAACAAGCTGTGAATAGTACTGGGGAGATTGTGTCTCCTTGCCTAACACCTTTCTTTATGGGAATTTTGTTACTTTCTTTATGCAGGACTATGTTTGCTGTGCAGCCTCTATATATATATCTTCCAGCACTTTCACGTACGGCTCGTCTACCCCCTGATTTCGCAATGCCTGCATAACCGCCGAGGTTTCAACTGAGTCAAATGCTTTTTCGTAATCAATGAATGCTATGTATAAGGGCTGGTTATATTCCGAGCATTTTTCTATCACCTGATTGATGGTATGGATATGATCGATAGTAGAGTACCGTTTCCGAAACCCTGCTTGATCCTTTGCTTGATTGCAGTCTAAGGTTGTCTTGATTCTATTAGCGATTACCTTAGTAGATACGTTATACGTAACAGGCAGTAAGCTGATTGGTCTGCAATTTTTAAGGTCCTTAGAGTCCCTTTTCTTGTGAATGAGGATAATGTTTGCATTCTTCCATGGTTCCGGTACCGTCGATGACTCCAGGCACTGCGTATACAGGGTGGCCAGTTTTTCTAGCACGATATCCCCCCGTCCTTCAGCAAATCTGTACTTATCTGATCCTGTTCAGCTGATTTCCCTCTTTTCATAGTTTCTAGTGCTTTCTTGACCTCGTCCTTTGTCACTGGTGGAACGTCTGACTGTTCTTCCCTACCGCCAATCTCATTACGGTCCTGACTACTTTGGCTACTATAGAGATCTGTATAGAACTCATTTTGAAGGTAGCGCGAAAAACGAGGACCAAGAGTAGGAGGACACAACACGAGCACTTTTTCACAACTAAAGTTTTTATTGAAAAACACGGGATAAATACCTATCTCGCGAAACTAAAACACTAGAAACAAAAGTGATAGCATCAAGTACAGGAAAAGTGTAGGGCATGATACAGCTGGTGGGGGTGCTTATTGACTAAGATAAGATGTAAAAACAGAAGCACAAAAGCCTCATGGTCACAAAAGCAAACAAGACTTACCAAAAAAGATGAAGGAAGCGACGGGAGATATTAGTTCCATGTGTAGTCTAGATATGCGAGTTCTTTTTGTGTTAGAGCAATCGACGGTGCGCTTATGCATATACTCCCTTGTCTTGATATGTAAAAAGCCTCCGTGATTTCACGCTGAAGTCGTTCCTTATGAGTTGACAATATTTCTGCTTCCTCGTAAAGGGGCTCCCATTTTTTCTTGCATGACGGCTTACACTCCGGCTTACAGTACGGCTTACAACCTTGACATCCCTGGCAATGGTCAACCAAATGCGAGGACTTTGACCCTGATAGCGATTTTTCGTGTTCCTTTAGCCGTACATTTACACAACGTCCTGTCTGACCTATATAGGTTTTTCCACAGGAAACTGGCAGCTCGTATACCACCCCCGTTTTGCAAGGAATGAACCCTGAAACATGGCATACTTTAGATCTTTTCTTATCTTTGTTTTGTCCGTTCCGATTAGCCATCATTCTGCCTACTAAGCCACACACTTTCTTGAGCTTGTTTGGAGCGGAAAAGATTACCTTTACACCATAGCGCTTGGCCACGTTGCTGAGATTGTGTGAAAGTCGATGCTTGTATGGTAATCTTTTCCGCTCCAAACAAGCTCAAGAAAGTGTGTGGCTTAGTAGGCAGAATGATGGCTAATCGGAACGGACAAAACAAAAATAAGAAAAGATCTAAAGTATGCCATGTTTCAGGGTTCATTCCTTGCAAAACGGGGGTGGTATACGAGCTGCCAGTTTCCTGTGGAAAAACCTACATAGGTCAGACAGGACGTTGTGTAAATGTACGGCTAAAGGAACACGAAAAATCGCTATCAGGGTCAAAGTCCTCGTATTTGGTTGACCATTGCCAGGGATGTCAAGATTGTAAGCCGTACTGTAAGCCGGAGTGTAAGCCGTCGTGCAAGAAAAAATGTGAGCCGCTTTACGAGGAAGCAGATATATTGTCAACTCATAAGGAACGACTCCAGCGTGAAATCACGGAGGCTTTTTACATATCAAGACAAGGGAGTACATGCATAAGCGCACCGTCGATTGCTCTAACACAAAAAGAACTCGCATATCTAGACTACACATGGAACTAATATCTCCCGTCGCTTCCTTCATCTTTTTTGGTAAGTCTTGTTTGCTTTCGTGACCATGAGGCTTTTGTGCTTCTGTTTTTACATCTTATCTTAGTCAATAAGCACCCCCACCAGCCGTATCATGCCCTACACTTTTCCTGTACTTGATGCTATCACTTTTGTTTCTTGTGTTTTAGTTTCGCGAGATGGGTATTTATCCCGTGTTTTTCAATAAAAAGTTTAGTTGTGAAAAAGCGCTCGTGTTGTGTCCTCCTACTCTTGGTCCTCGTTTTTCGCGCTACCTTCAAAATGAACCAGCTTCAACTCGCTTAACTTTCAACCTTACTACTGTATAGAACTCCTCGGCTACTTTGACTATCTTGTCCATATTAGCGATGACGTTGCCCGCCTTGTCCCTTATCGCATACATCTGGTTTTTGTCTATGCCCAATTTCTTCTTTACCGCTTTAAGGCTTCCCCCGTTCTTTACAGCATGCTCAATTTTCTCCATGTTATACTTCCTTATATCGGCCACCTTGCGCTTATTGATTAGCTTTGATATCTCGGCCAATTCGATCTGGTCTGTTGGATTGGAAGCTTTCATACTCTGGCGTTTCTTATTCAAATCTTTCGTCTCGTTAGAGAGCTTACCGGCATCCTCTCTAACTATCCTACCGCCTACTTCTACCGCGCACTCAGTAATGATATCTCTGAAATTATTGTTCCTTGCCTCTACAGTAATGTCGCCATCCTCAGTTAGAGCTGAATACCTGAACTCTTCTACCCTCCCCCTCACCGCTAATTCGTTGATGGGTTTCTTTACTCTTTACTACGCGGGTTCAAATGGACCACATGTCTGTGCTACCTCGATGACGTCATCGTATATTCATCAACCTTTGAGGGCCACCTTATCAAGTTTCGGCTATTCTTGGCATCTTCCGACGACCTGGCCTTCAGTTGAACTCCAAAAAGTGTAGCTTTGGTCGCCGGGAACTCAAGGTCCTAGGACACTTGGTCAACACCCATGGCATCCAGCCGGACCCCGACAAAATTCGCGCTGTAAGTGATTTTCCTATGCCGAAATCTAGCAGCGGCGTGCGTAGCTTCCACGGACGTTGCTCATATTTCCGGCGATTTGTACCAAACTTTGCGGAAATTGCCCGTCCACTCACGCAGCTTCTGAAAAAAGGGCTCTCCTTTTCCTGGGGCCATGAACAATCGGCTGCCTTCGTCGCTCTTATTGCCCACCTCACCGGTCCGCCAGTGGTGGCTCACTTAATTCGTCACCGCCCACAGAAGTACGCACCGACGCAAGTGGTCAAGGAATTCGTGCCGTTCTCGCACAACGTCAGCTCGGTTCCCCTCGCGTCATCACCTATGCCAGCCGACTCCTCTCTGCTGCCGAACAGAATTATTCCATCACTGAACGTGGGTGCTTAACCCTAGTTCAGGCCATTACAAAGTTCCGCCCTTACTTGTATGGGCGGCCATTAACAGTAGTCACTGATCATCACGCATTGTGTTGGCTTTCCACACTCAAAGACCCTACCAGCCGCCTTGGACGGTGGGCCTTGCGCCTTCAGGAGTACAATTTTTCAGTAGTTTATAAGTCTGGCTAGTTGCATCGAGACACCGATTGCCTGTCCCGTCATCCAGTCGACCCGCCAGGCCAACTTGAATGTGACAATGACGCTTGCGTGCTCTCTATTTCTGACTTTTCCAACATTCGACGGGGGCAACGCCAGGACCCTCAGCTGCGCGAAATTATCAATTGCCTCAGCACCGATCGCCATGATCCTTCCCTTCGTTTGTTTGTGCTCCACGATGGCACCTTATACCGGCACAATATGCGACCTGATGGCCACCACCTTCTACTAGTATTCCCTCAGCACCTACGCACAGCCGTCCTTGAAGAGCTTCACGACGTTCCCACAGCAGGTCATCTAGGCGTCTCTCGCACATACGACAGTGTGCACCGTCGGTTCTTTTGGACAGGTCTATACCGCGCTGTCCGCCGCTACGTGGCTGCTGGTAACCGCTTGCAACGCCGGACAAAAGACATCAGGTTTACCAGCTGGACTCCTGCAGCCGATCGGCATCCCCATAGACCCATTTTGTCGAGTGGGTCTGGATTTTCTAGGGCCCTTTCCACTGTCCTCATCAGGGAACAAATTGATTGCGGTGACCACTGATTAGACCACATGCTACGCGGCCACACGAGCAATACCAACCAGTTGTGCAACTGATGTAGCTGTTTTCCACCTTAATGACGTTATACTCGTCCACGAAGTTCCGCCCAACTGCTCAACGACCGTGGCCGTTGCTTTCTTGCGCATATAGTCGACGAGATCTCACGACTGTGCAACGTTCGTCATTCTTTCACGACTGCCTACCATCCACAGACGAACGGGCTTACTGAACGCATTAACCGGAAATTAACTGACATGCTGTCTGTGTACGTTTCTGATGACCACCGCGACTGGGACATAACGCTGCCATTTGTGACATTCGCATACAATTCGTCGCGTCACGACACTACCGGCTACTCCTCCTTCGGCTGCCACTGCCCGCTCATATGCTCGTGAAGCCATAGCCCGAGCTGATCCTGCTGCGAATCGGTTGCTTGCAACCGGTTCGCAGCCTCCCAGCCCTCCCAGAAACGTCGCTATGATTCCTGTCATCGCAACACACAGTACTCTTGTGACTCTCTCGTGCTGCTTTGTACCCCAGCTCACCGCGTTGGCCACTCGGAAAAACGTTTGCCCCGTTATACAGGGCCCTACTGCATTTTACGACAAGTGAGTCCTGTGACATATGAATTATCGCCCTAGCACCCCGCAACGCATACCTCTACACCACGCACCGAGACGGTCCGTGCTGCACGCCTCAAGCCGTACTACAGTGACCCTGGTTTGAACAATAGTACGCACCGGGACGGCGCTTTATAGCCGGTGGGGTAGTGCACATTAGGCGGCGCATGCACTGGTATCTGCATAAGCATGGAAGAAGAAGCTCGTGAGTTTTTGGTGAAGATGACGTGCGAGCAGTGTCGGCTGGTGCCCGGTTAACGCTGTTGTTTTTCTGTGTGCTGTGTGCGGAGTCATCTTGAGCTAATCTCTGGGCCTTACCTTGCCAGGTAGCAATATATATATATATATATATATATATATATATATATATATATATATATATATATATATATATATATATATATATATAAAGAAGCCAACATTCGGCGGGGCCAAGGAAAGCGTTGGGGAGGGTACTTGAAGTATTTTTTTTTTACTGTTTACTTGGATAATCACAGAAATTAGTACCGTAATCTGTTTAGGGGAAAGATAAATAACCACAAAGTAGAAGAAAAAACAACGTTGAGGGCGGCGCTGGTGAACACTCTCAAGGTTCGTATGCAGACAACATAAACACCCAAGCAAGTAGCAGGGGGAACAGCGGCCGATGTAGCTCAGTTGAAAGAGCACCGGACGCGATATTCGGAGGTCGTGGGTTCAACTCCCACCGTCGGCACGTTGTTTCTTTTCTACTTTGTGGTTAAATATCTTTCCCCTAAACAGATTACGTTACTAATTTCTGTGATTATCCAAGTAAACAGTAAAAAAGATACTTAAAGTACCATCCCCAACGCTCTCTTTGGCCTGCTTCTTTCCTTCATGTATTATAACGAGCACCCTCACTTCCCCTTAATTGATCTATACATACATATATATATATATATATATATATATAACTACCGTATTTGGCATTCAGTTGAGAAAAGACTTTCTTTATTCTTACGTTTCCGCCAGAGACTAGCCTTCTTCGGAGGGGTGCGATACAGACAAAAACATACCTTTTATAACTACACTTGCTCGTTGCAAATTCATTTTGGTTGGCGAATTGCCGTGTGTAAAATGTAAGACTATGAACTAATAGAAATGATCAGCGTTAGTCAGCGGGGTCATTATTTACAGCATTATACAGAGTCTATTTTCCACACGACATTTATAAAAACATTAGCTGTGGCTTAGCTAAGGTTAAGCGTGGATATATCGAAACGAAAAACTGGCGTTTCAGCCATTCGTCTAGCCTTGCGAGTTTTATATTCTCGCTACTTTTTAGCCAACTCCCAACCTACCACTCCTGGATTGGTGTTTCTGTTGCTTCTTCTTCTCCTTCCAAGTAAGGATGGAAAAGTCGCGCGAAATTTTGAAGGTTGGAAGAAAGAAAACAAGGAAAAAAACTGTTCTTTCCTGAAATATTGGAAAAATCTGAAAAATGTCAAATATTTGTAACATTCAAGAACTGTAGCTGCATTATAAAAGCAGTTTTTTTTCGAGCGGAGTGCTGCTCGTGCAAAATGTCGCGCCGATTTTAGGCGGTTATAAAGAGGCAAATAACATCTTGGTCGGTTCTGGATTGCTGCCATGTGTGCACGCCTAGTGCAGGAATAGACTCACTGGACGTAGAATACAGAAGCTGTGTTCATTCGTTCCAACATACAGCTTAGAATGTCTAGTTTGATGAGCGGCACCGCAAATGAGAGGAGCAGCAATTCGTATTAGTGCGGAGACAAAGTTCTGTGTTTCCGTGCCTCCTTTTCCTTAGCGCATTCGTTTGTTTCCTTATACATATTTTACTTGCGATTTATTTTTTTTTCTGAAACGTTCGTATGCAGAATTCAATCTATATCTGAATTTTTCCCTGCAATCAACCATGTGGCAGTAAGGTCTGGCGATGTTTCTGTTTTCTCCTTCCTGGTACTTGTCTAGTCTTTTTAAATTTACATCCGAATGTGCTTTTTACATTTATGTGAGCTATATTGTACTGTTTAAAGTTTATCTCACTTTTGCGTACATCTAACACGGAACCATATCTGCAAGCAACATTTCTGTATGCTCATTGCCTGTTTTTATATATGCCTACTATTGCTCATGCTTTTATTTTTAATGCGAAAGCATTACTTCGCTATGTTCACAGATTTCGGTCCGCAGACTGTGTCAGCAGACCGTGTCCGCAGAACGTGTCCACACAATCATGTCCGCAGCAGTTGTAATTAAGAAGTGGTAGATGTTAATGAGTGGTGTCAATTCATATAGGGGGACGTATTGATGTGTCCGAAAATAATTAGGCCAATAAGTTAATTAGGCAATTAATTAGAATAACTGGTTCACAGGAAAGGATAGGTGCAGTAACGGCCACACTTGTTCTGTGGAAACCTGAACCGCTCCGTAGGGGAAGGACGGAAGGTAGGAGTGAAAGCGGAAAGAAAGAAAGGGCTGCCAGGGTGGATTTGACGTCAACAATGTGACGTTACGCAACCGGAATTAGAGCCAAAAAAGGGTATAGGAAGGGATTGGCGCGCAATTGCAAAATACTAGACTAAAATGGGTAAACGAAAAGTGAATTAGTGTGCGATAGATGATGTGACGTCACGCAACCGGAAGTAGAGCCGCAAAAGGGGATAGAAAGGGAATGGCGCGCAATTTCAAAGTACCAAAGACTAAAATGGGCAAACAAAAAGAAGCAACCAGAAGCAACTAACAGCAGCATTCGTACTTTCACATTACTCCAATGCAAATTCTGCAGTGCTCTTTAATTAGTCTTGTGAAAATGTCAGCATGCAGATCAATGTTTGCGAAATTTATCTCCAAATAAGCAATGCGTAAATAAGTACCGGTCCTTTCAGCCATTTAAGCTACAATCTAGTCCTTCAATATCAACGGCTCCTTTTTCTTTTATCAAATCTTGGGAATTTTCTGTTTACCGCGTTTCTCATTAATAAAGTAAGTCATCTGATAATTTCGCATGTGTTCTTAGTTTGTTCTAGCGAATACAATACACGCACGTGAACTGCCAGTTCTGTTCATTTTCTTATAATGTTTGGTAGACACAATAAAGTTCGCTGCATATTTAATTATACCATTGACATACTAGGGTGCTGTAGTACTGGCTATGTGTTTGTGCTCGCTTCTTCTTAGATTGTTCTAATCTGTTATTGTTGAGATTCAGACCTTTTTTCTTACAGTTCAATTTGTATTATTTAAAATTTTATCACGTTGTTTTTAAAGAGGCTGGGACACAACGTCTTGAGGATTTATGACTATGTTATAGGATTTCCTTGTATATGAGGTCATCCATACCCATAATCTGGACGCAACGAACCTTTTACATAAATCTTATTTCAGCTCCAAAAGCCGTTAAATGCTCTGTGACCCGATTAATACGCATCGTTAGTATCATTTAGTTTAATTTAATGACGTATGAATCTCATAAGTGTGTCAGTGCATACTAGTAACATCAAATCACACCAACGTGACATATACTAGCAATTGCGCAACGACGCGCGACAAATGCCAGCTGCTGCATTTGTGATCAGGCGTCTCCGCCCGTGGATCGACATCGGCGCTCGAACGAAACGTTCTCACAAATGAGACAACAGCCTGACTAGATTTCGTTTGTAATTTATTAGAAGTACAAGTAAACAAATCAAGATACATTTTATATGCTGCGTTTTGAAACTGAGCGGAAGAGGGAAAAACAAAAAAGTGGAGCATTTTGGCATCTCAAATTGTTTTAATCGACTACGCATGTATCACGAACGTTCTGAAGTAAGCCTAATTTGTAAAATAGAAACGAAATATTAGAAAATAAATTATATTTTTTCTGTAGCATGTTCAGTGCTCTTTCCTGCATAAAAGGAGCCATCTATATATTAGCAACAATTAGCACAATATTCATGTTTCCTTAACGGAATCATACTTTATTGTTTTTGTTTTTTCGGTTTTCTATGAGTCGGGAAGAAACGAGAAAACCTGTTCTTTTTTCCGAGCCTTCCCATCTGTATTCCCATGGCAAGTGTCTCTGCCTGTTCTGTGAGCAAGCGCGCGCGCCTTATATCCCCCCCCCCCCCCCCTGACAGATATGCATTGCAAATGCGCAGTAGCGCGCGGCGGCTGCGAAAGGTCAGGCAATGGAGTCAGCGGCGGCGACGGCGGTCACCTGCGCCACGCATGACGTCACTCGGTTCCGCGCATGCGCAGAAGTTGCAAATATGGGGTTGCGGCTCACGCGAAGCGCGGTGTTGACGAGCCCTCTGAAGCTTTTCGCTTCAACAATTGGTCGCGTACAGAAGTTCATAAAGAAGACGAAACACGATTCTGATTTTTGATAAATTAGGACAGCCCTGAAACCAGCGTAGATTATACAAGGCGTCGTATGTTGTGCTAGGTGATATGATGGTATTTTGCGATGTGGCTGCAGCGAGAGGTAGCAGCAAAAAAAAAAAAAAAACTGGTAAGGAGAGGACGGAAATGAAGGGCACTACCCAGTCGAAAAAAACTACAGAACTGTGTCAAAAATACGACAAAAGATCCTGTAGTTCTGTCGTAACCATCAGATTTTTCTGTAGTTCTGGTGTACTTTTCTGTAGTTCTGTAGTTTTCTGTAGTATATTTCTGTTGTCTGTAGTTCTGTAGCACTTTTCTGTTGTAACTACAGAAATATGTGATGTTACGACAGATTGTTCTGTTGTCACAACAGGTTTCCCGTCAAAAACCGCACAGAAATTCTATCGTAACATCAGAGAACTTTCTGTAGTTTTTTTCGACTGGGTAGATTAAACGTGGCGTCCAGTGACAGGTTATAGGATAAGATAGTGTAATGTAATGCTGTTATGACGCGATGCAGGTTAGCATCCCAACATGTTTATTCAGACCACAAGAAATAGTGTTACATTTGCATCGCGCATTTCAGTTTCGCATCGCCTCGCCTGCGAAACTCAACACTGGGCGCGTGGGCTTTCCATGCCTCATGCGTCCATCTAGGTCTCTATTCTCCATTACAAAAAGAAAATCAATGTTCAGTATGGCAACATTATAGAAACTTTTCGTACACTTCCTCTTCCGAAAAGATCCCTCAATTATACCCAACTATGCATTCTTCAACACACACACACACACACTCTCACCTAAATACACTCCATATACCTACCCAATTTTTTCTACTTCTTCATACACTATTCCGTAGGAACTAACTACGCTGCAACATATGACAATAGAACTCAGTATTTTTTCCTGTCCCATTGCAATTCAGTCCCATCATATTTCATGCCCTTACTCAAAAATGGCAGGCTTGGGAGCACGGACCTGCTGAAAGACTAGTGGCTTTGGGGACCCCGACTCAGGATATTTTCGAAGCCTAAACATCATCTCGAAGAACGGTTTCCTCAAGTTTTGTTCAGCAAAAACACATTTGGATTGCTATTCCTGGAGTTTCGTCTGCTACAGTCCTATCTCTAAGGAAAACAAAGTACATGCAGTGACGCAGAAGATGCTCAATGGGAAAAGCTGTGCTGATGTTTAGGGTAGAATTGTAGAGGGTGGCGAAAAAGGCTAAGAATACGGAAAATATAATTCTTTGGCCTAGTAAGGAGAAAGCAATAATTTAGATGTGAACTTCGTTTGGTTTGGTTTGTAGGGTTTAACGTCCCAAAGCGGCTCAGGCTATGAAAGAAGCTGTAGTGGAGGACTCTGGAAATGTCGACCACCTAGGGTTCTATAATGTGCACTGAGATCGCACAGCACACGGGCGCCTTGCTTTTCGCCCCCAACGAAAAGCGGCTGCCGAGGCCGGGATTCGATCCCGCATTCTTCGGAACAGTAGTCAAGCGCCGTAACCACTGCGCCCCCCCGGCGGGGCAGATGCGAACTTAGTAGGCAGAAAAAGGGTAGAGGTGATCAGAGCGCAAATGCAAGACACTGATATTTTAGCCGACGTCAAGATGAAAATGGTATTCTCATGACATTTATTGCCAATTCCAGAAATCTGATGGATTTAGCAGAACAGAAGGACTCCTAGACTAGAAAGGTGACAAAGAACGTGGCCAAAAAACATCTGGATGAAAACCCTTCTGGAGGCTAAGGCGGTCACTGCAGGCACTGAATGTGGTCCACAGATTTCAGCCTAGTATATCTGCAATTATTTATTCCCATTCACTTTTCATTGTTTGTCCCAAAAAACTAAAAATAAATTATATAGCTTGTTTAGACTGAAACCAAAAGTTAGCACACAACTGGTGAAAATTTGATTCAATGATCAGTAGGTGCTACACACTTCTGAATCCAAAAGCCTACTTTGCTTATATGCTTGACGCACATTAAATGACGCTAGAATCACACCCAATGGAGTTCCAGGCATTTTGGTAAATATTCAATAAGCTGTAAAATTTCATTCGTGCTACCCGTTTTCAGTATAACATGTGCTTGGAGTTCCTGACTGTTTACCGCCAATTTTCGCCTCTATAAACTGCTGACTTTAGCCAAGTTTCACAAATGCCCTTTCTGTTCCAAACTGTTCAATATTTCTACATGTCTATATGCTTTAATAATTGGATTTCTAGATTTCGAAAAGCATTAGCAAATAGTTTTAATGTGAGAACTGATGAGCTTAATTTGCTACCGTTTGCCCAAGATGCGTTGATACAAATATACAGGTTCTCTTGTGCTCGTCATGCTCTTATTACACATGTTGTTACGTTGTTACGCTTTTTGTAAAGAATTTCCGCGACTAAGGGAGAATAAAGTAAAAGAACAGCGCGGCTTCATGCTCCTTTTACTGCGATCTCAGGGCCTGTTCCAGCTATCGTGTCGATGCCAAAATGGCGCCCGCTGGTGCGGGGCACCATAAGTTGCCAAGTTCCAAATAAGTGTTTCACACAGCGTACATGTTGGTGCCGCTCTTGGTAAATGGGCAGCAAAATGAAAACAAACAAAATAAGCGCCATGCTGTCGGTTTATGTGCAGAACAATAAATAAAAAAAGATAATTTATCAGAGTATGGAGCAAGAAACAGGAAACCAAAGTATATATTAGCAGTGCAAAAATAATGTTCCCTTAAAAGCACAGTCGCCTGTCTGCGACGAGTTTCCTGAAAGCATTTCTTTTCTTCATGAGGAGCTGGATGGGTTCTAAAGAAAAAAAAACATATATTTTTTTTTTCGATATATTTACATCATGAGCGAAACTGTTTTGGCATTACTTCAAAGGTTATAAAAGGTCAAATGAAAAAGAAGCAGCCAGCTGTGTTGGCACCTGACAGCTGACAGGTTGGCACCGAGAGACCTAGATTGCTTTAGAAAACAGTGGCTGAAGTTCCTTATTTCCATATTATAAGTTTTCTTAGTTTATCAGCAAACGCTTTTATGAAAATTGTAGAAATTGACCTCTGTTAAGAACAAGACTTTGTTACGATCCACGAAAACAAGAAATCGCATGACTCACAGAGAGGGTCTCACTCTGGGAAGATGTGAGCCTTTCAGCGCAGCACTGCTTCTTATCGTCTAAATAGTGTGAGGGGACACGAGAGTTTGAAGTGCTCGTTCTATTCCGCCATTTATAAAAAGATAATCATTGCTGGCACGTAAATTGGTTTTTCGCAAGCATAAATATGCTGCTATGTGTTCTCGTCGGTCACCTGAACTGTGTTCTTTAGTGTCCGTAGAAAGGTCGGAGTGAAAAAGAAAGAGGTGTTTTATCAGAGACCACCGGAATATATTTCTATACCTGATGACACTTGAGATTTGAGAGATAGCAAGGCTCACTTGGGATTTCCGTAAGTCGCTCTGTAAGGACGCAGTGAAAAGCGACTGACTCGGACGTGGAGTCGAGCTGGCGGTCGAACCCCCCACGCGCCGAGGCCAAGGAGCGAGCGCTGTTTTTTTTTTCTCCTTTTCTCCCCTTTTCTTGGGCGCGGGCGCGCGGGCACGCGGGAGGCCTGGTTTGTTTCGTCCTTTCGCCCCGAGGCGTCGCCAAGAAGCGAACGGCAGATGCATCCAATTATCAGCCGGGAACGACAGTGGCACGCTTCTGCGAACCACTTTACGGTCAGCTCGTCCAGCAATCTCAGCGATCTCCCGCCGTGGCGCCAAGCATGGGTGCAGGGAGGCGCCGTTAATGAAGCTTTTTGCACGCCACAAGCGCTCACTAAATGTCATGCAGAAGGCGACAATAGGCGCGACCCTCGGCCTTCCCAAGTAGGCAATCACCTCAGCGGCCTCCCGCTGGGTCGCGAGACATTGGGTCCGAGCTACGGCTACTGTACACTGCTCTGGGACAGTGCCCCCCCCCCCCCCTTTTCCTCGAACGGGACGGCGGGATGGCCTAGCCTCCAGATGCCCCGCGGCGTTTCTTTCTCAAAGGCGGCAGCTGCAAGGTCGCGTCGCAAACACGACGGGGAGAGGAAGGAAAGACAGGCGCCTTGTGAGAGGGTTTGGGGACCGGCGAGTGGAGAGAGTGTGTGTTTTGAATGTTGTATTTTTATTTGACGTAATTAAGGACCTGGGTCCGAGATTATTCCTAACCCACGGGTGTTGTGGCATGCTTTTAAATAATTTGATTGGCTGCTTTATTTTCGGGGCGGATCACCTAAGGTGACCGCCCTCGGGTCTTTGTTGATGTTTGTCAACAAAAAGCGGTCCTCGGACCATGTTTGGCAATCAAGATTGAGGATCCGTGCTTAGCAAGTATTTACAGTCCCTAGGCTTTAACCGAAATGCTCGGTAGAAAAGTAAGGGCTTGTAGAGTGGCTTCTCTGTGTGAGAGTCTATATTGTTTTAAATTGCAGTTGTCTGTGTGACTCTTGTTACTGTAACTTACAGTTTGCCAATGTAAATTATTTTGCTTCTGTAAATATATATCTCCTCCTGACCATCATCAGATCGTCGTCTTCTGCTTCTCTACCTGCCGAACACGAACTTAACATCACTCGCTCCCAAAAAACTCCCCGGCGGCAACGCTGCGGTACGAACAATGGTACTCCTGTACATAATCGTGTGGTCTTCCTACTGTTCCATCGAGAGAAGTAGTCAGAATCAGCCGTTTCGCTTCCATATTTTAGAGTGGGAAAGGATTCAGAAAATGTTGAAGTGGGAGCAACGCTACTGAACGATGACATAGCTAGGTTAAGAAAAACCGACGGAGCATGTTAAGAACCGTGGGTGAGTCGGTTAATGTGATCATTTGCCGCATCCTTCTTTTACGGTTTTGGAACGTTTTTTACATGTTATCAAATCTGGCATTGGGTGCGCATTTGATCACAAGCTATCAGGCTCTCCACAGGGAGCCAGGAAATTCTAGGTGTAGTTTCATGATTTGGCGGCTGGACGTCGGCGTATAGCTCATATATGTTCCAAGCATGCATATTTGATTGATATTAGCAGATACTAGTCAAACAATAAATTTCCAAGTGGCAAATAACCTTTTCAATTGAATTAAACGTTCCTGAAAATTTTACGCCCAGCAAGCTATATAACATATCCCACTTGTAAATGCCTTTGAGAATTCGAGGACATAAACGGGCGGAATAAAATATGCTGCATATTTTACCTATTCGCGATTCTGTGACCTAGGAAGGAGAAAGCAATAAATTATATGTGAACTTAGTCCAAACTCG
This sequence comes from Amblyomma maculatum, assembly GCF_055883805.1. Taxonomy (NCBI): domain Eukaryota; kingdom Metazoa; phylum Arthropoda; class Arachnida; order Ixodida; family Ixodidae; genus Amblyomma; species Amblyomma maculatum. The sequence continues at coordinate 77,938,375 of NC_139346.1, forward strand.
TTGGACTCAGCGGCACGTTTAGCTAATGCGCCTGTACATTACATTTATCTGCATATCTTCTGGTTTATTCACATCGTAGAAATAAATATATCCAATTGCTGATTTTTCACCAAACACTTTCTTTCAGAAACGCCCAAAGATATACCGAAGCCCGAATAGTATACTTTCCACTCCTGTCCACGTAGACGACTCCTCAAATCTTCAAAAGCTGTATTATGTTTCAGGCTCAGGAAATCTTCAACTAAAAAGACCAAAGTAGGTCTGTGTCCACCGCCTAAAGCTTAACGGTGTCCCGTAGCTGAGCCGAGAGCTGGATTGTATTCTAAAACAGAGTGCACAAGCTTAAAATTGTAAGAAGCCATTTTTAGGCGGACACATTACTAGCGCTTTAAGACGAAACTTCATCGGCATTTTCGTTGTTGTCGAGACCGCAAGAAGGTTCCAAAACGTCATGTTGGAACAAAGCACTGCGCCATATTATTTGTTAATCGTTTTATTTCATATGCTTACAAGACCGGTGGGCAATAGAAAGCCATGTCGAATATAACAAAATTTGCGGTACAAAAGGAATCAAATATTAAATATAAAGAACACTTATCGGCAATCTTGACGTTAGCTGTGCCATAAATTCAGACTGAGGAGGCACGATGGCGGTTATATTTAGTGATTTGTATTAAAAAGGAAGAATGGTACAGGTCAGTGCGACTAGAGGCCACTTCAATTTCGGGCTGGTGGTTGATGCGAGACGAGGTGTAACTGGGTACGGTGAAACGATTTTCTTTCAGGGAAGAATTTAAGTAACATATTTATATTGTTACTTAGCTGTATTCGCTGTTCGTGATGAGGATGAAGAAGTGCAACAGACTCGGAGAAGACGACGACGCTGAGTGTTGTGAAATCGGTGCCCTCATCAACGTTAGTTGTGCGGACAGCTTTGGGACTGTAAATCTTCCACGTAACGTCTCTTGGTGGACGTGAATCTATTCGATCCCCTGTCACAAGCCGGATCTCCGCAGCGGCTGCTACATCGGAACCACCACGATGACTACCGACGCCTCTACCTCTACAGACACCGCACCTGCAGTTGTAATGGCCCACCCCCGTGACCTCGGAACCTTCTGTGGGACCGATGACATCGACGTAGACGACTGGCTAGCCCTATACGAGCGCGTGAGCAAGCACAACAGGTGGGATGCCACTCTCATGCAAGCAAATGTAATATTTTACTTGGCTGGGACCGCGCGGGTGTGGTTTGAAACCCACGAAGACGAGCTAACATCTTGGGATATTTGCAAACAGAAGCTGCACGGCCTATTCGGAAAGCCTATTGGCCACCACATTGCCGCCAAAAAAGCGCTCGCCTCCCGCGCCCAAACATCTACGGAGTCTTATCTCACATCCAAGACGTCCTGTCTCTATGCCGCAAAGTCGACCAAGGCATGCCTGAGGAGGATAAAGTCGGCCATATAGTAAAAGGCATTGCCGACGATGCCTTCAACCTCCTGTTGTGCAGGGATTGCTCCACCGTAGACTCCCGTGCTGCAGGTGTGCTGACGTTTCGAGCAGGCGAAACAGAGGCGCATACCTCATCGTTTCGACCGGCTGCCGAACACGGCTGCTAGCTTCTCCTGTATCGATATCCTGACTCCTCGACCGCCTGCTAACGACAGCACTTTGACACGCACTGTCCGCCAAGAGCTTGAGGCAATGACTCCCGCGGCCTCGCTGTCGCATACACCCGACAACACCCTGGCTACCATATCAGTTATTAAGGCTGTTGTTAGCCAAGAGGTTGCGAATATGGGCCTGCCTTCTACCAGCACCACCGACACCACGGATTCAGGGCCTGGCCCTCCAGAAATTGCTGCCACCTCAAACAACGCCGGTTTCTCGTCCCGATATCGTTACCGCGACCCAAATGAATGGCGTACCCACGACAATCGCCCCATCTGTTTACTTGTTCTCGCGTTGGCCACATTTCCCGCCACTGCCGTAGTCTCTGGTAGACTCCATCTCGTCAGTACATCTACGTCGACCGCCGCGGAGACTATGCCCCTCGCTATTCCCCACCTCGCCCCTACCAGACCCTTGCTGACCCCGGTTCCACTGTCCGTGCTGCCAACCGTTCACCACCCCCCAAGCACGACGTTCGCGTTCTCCTCATCCTCGCCGCAGTTCACCACCGTCATATTCTGGCCACGCACCGGAAAACTAGGCAATGCATCTCCCGAAGGTGACGCTGCATTTATGACCCGGACTGAAAAACCTCTGTTGACCCCTGCCCTACAAAATAACCGTATCGACGTCCTTGTCGATGGAGTTCCCGTTTCTGCTCTAATTGATACAGGGGCCCAACTGTCCGTTCTCAGCTCCTCATTTCTCCGTCGCCTCAAGAAAGTCCTTACGCCAGCCGTCTCGTCCACAGTTCGCGTCGCCAATGGCAGCCCTGCTGCCGTGGTTGGCATGTGTATGGCGCGAGTGACAATTGCTGACCGTCATGCCCCAGTGTTGTTTACCGTCTTACATGAATGCCCCCACGACGTTATCCTTGGCATTGACTTCTTAACAGCCCATGCTGCCCTTATACTGCTCTAGCGGCCTACTTCGTTTGTACCTTCCGCTCTGCTCTGAAGACCCCTCCTGCTCACCCCGACTTCGATCAGCACTGTTTAGCCGCCTTCCTCCTGAAACTGCCGTTTACATCCCTATGTCGCCATTTCCACCCGTCCCAGATGGCGATTATCTCGCTTGTCCCATTACTGATGTTATGCTGCAGCGGCACGTCACCCTTCCTCATCTAATTGTGCACATGCATCTCTCAGAACCGCACCACTCTCCCTGTCCTTAACTTCAGTTTTCAACTCAAGTTCTGCCCGAGAGAATTTCATTAGCTGCGCTGTCTCCGATTACCGATTGTGCCATTTCAGCTCTGTCTACAGATCATACAACTGCCGTTCCTGCCAACAACCCCTCGTCGTCCTGATCCGCTTAACAGCATGATTGCAGCTGATCTGCAACCTGAATTCGCCGTTGTGTTACACAAGCTTTTGTTTACCTACAGTGGCCTTTTCGACTTCGGTACCCGCCCATTGGGCCAAACGACAGTTGTCACCCACAGCATTGACACCGGTGACGCTAGTCCTATTCACAGGCGGCCCTATCGCGTTTCGCTTGGCGAGCGACGCGTCATTCAAACGCAGGTCAACAAGATGTTAGAGAACGACATAATCGAGCCTTCCAGTAGCCCCTGGGCATCCCCTGTCGTGTTCGTCAAGAAAAGGATAACATTTGGAGATTCTGCGTTGACTACCGTCATTTGAATAAGATAACCAAAAAAAAGATGTATATCCTCTTCCGCGCATCGAGGACGCGCTTGATAGTTTGCACGGAGCCAGCTACATTTCATCCATCGACCTTCGTTCCGGCTACTGGCAGATTTCTGTCGACGAGAGAGACCGTGAAAAAACAGCGTTAATCACCCCTGACGGCCTTTATCAATTCAAAGTCATGCCTTTTGGCCTATGTAACGCCCCTGCAACTTTCGAACGGATGTTGGACTCATTGCTGCGCGGCTTCAAGTGGACGACTTGTCTTTGTTACTTAGACGACGTCATTGTTTTCTCGTCCACTTTTGACAGCCACCTCTATCGCCTTTCTACCGTTCTCGAGCTATTCCGCCGCGTCGGCCTTCAACTCAACTCAAAGAAATGCAGTTTCAGCCATCGGGAAATCAAAGTGCTTTGTCACTGGGTAATGCTTCCGGTGTTCAGCCTGACCTTGACAAGATACGTGCCGTCAGAGATTTTCCTACTCTGCGTTCATCCAGCGATGTCCGAAGCTTTATTGGCCTATGTTCTTATTTCCGACGATTCGTCCCGAACTTCGCAGTCCTTGCTCGTCCGCTCACCCAACTCCTCAAGAAAGACGTTTCATTCTATTGGGGGCCTGAACAAGTTGCAGCTTTCTCAGAGCTTATTGCTGCTCTAACTACTCCACCAGTCTTGGCCCACATCAACCCTTCCGCCAATACTGAACTCCGTACCGACGCAAGTGACCATGGAATAGGAGCTATACTCGCTCAGCGACAACACGGCCGTACAAGGGTGACTGCGTATGCCAGCCGCCTCCTCTCAACACCCGAACAAAATTATTCTATTACAGAGCGAGAGCGCATGGCGCTTGTCTGGGCTGTTAAGAAATTCCGCCCTTATTTGTTTGGCCGCCATTTTACTGCGATAGCAGACCATCATGCCTTGTGCTGGCTTTCCTCTCTCAAAGATCCTACTGGCCTTTTGGGGAGCTGGGCGCTACGATTACAAGAATACACCTTTTCCGTCGTCTACAAGTCCGGCCGGCTTCACCAAGATGCCGACTGTTTGTCATGTCATCCCGTCAACTTCCCTAGTCCTACAGACTCTGACGATGATGCCTGTGTCTTGTCTGTCTCCGTCTTTACCAATATTGCCAAGGAACAGCACTTAGATCCTTCTCTGCATTCCATTTTCCTCCGTCTTACTTCCGACCGCACTGACCCATGTCTCGTCTTATTCGTGCTCCACGAGAACACCCTATACCGACGTAATATGCGACCAGATGGCGCAGAACTTTTGCTCGTCGTTCCCCAACATCTGCGTTCCACCATCCTTGAACAGTTCCATGATGCTCCCACGGCTGGCCACTTGGGTGTCTCTCGCACATACGACAGCCTGCGGCGACGTTTCTACTGGCCGGGGCTCTATTGCTCTGTCCAGCAATACATTGCCGCATGTGAACTGTGTCAGCGTCGGAAGAAGCCCACAATTTTGCCTTCAGGTCATATGCAGCCGATACCCATACCAACTGACCCGTTTTCCCGTATAGGCGTTGACCTCCTTGGCCCCTTTCCAGTTTCCACCTCGGGGAACAAATGGATTGCCGTCGCCACCGATTACGCTACTCGGTACTCTATTACCCGAGTCATCCCGACCAGCTGCGCCACAGACGTCGCTGACTTCCTTCTAGAAAACGTAATTCTTCATTATGGTGCTTCTCGTGAACTACTAACTGACCGTGGCCGCTGTTTCCTGTCGCGAGTGGTTAACGAAATTCTCCGTTCGTGCTCCGTCCGCCGCAAATTCACCACCAGATATCACCCCCAGACCAACGGCCTCACGGAATGTCTAAACCGTACCCTCACAGACATGCTGGTCATTTATGTGTCTGACGACCATCGAGATTGGGACGTTCATCTCCCCTTTGTCACATTCGTCTACAATTCATCTGTCCATTCTACCGCTGAATACTCCCCATTTTATTTATTATTTGGCCGACACCCGTTACTACCCTTCGACACCTCTCTACCCGCGGCAGACGCCACCAGTACTTACACCAGTGATACCGTCACCCGCGCTCATGATGCCCGCCGGATAGCTCATGCCAGGCTCTCTGCATTCCAAGACTCCCAAAAGATCCGGTACGACAGCCGCCACCGTGATGTCCACTACACTACTGGATCTCTCGTTTTGCTGTGGCTCCCGTGCCGTCGAGTGGGCTTGTGTGAAAAACTTTTGCCCCGTTACACTGGCCCTTACCGTGTTTTGCGCCCCGTGACCGACGTCACCTTCGAAGTTGAATCTGTGGTTCCGAAGTCCCCGTCCACAGCTCCAACCTCCGAAATAGTGCATGTGTCCCGTCTAAAGCCCTATTATCAACGTTCTATTTCGCTAACATAGACTGCACCGGGACTATGCTTTTCCCGCGGGGGGGTAGTGTTACTTAGGTGTATTCGCTGTTCGTGATGAGGATGAAGAAGTGCAACAGACTCGGAGAAGACGACGACGCTGAGTGTTGTGAAATCGGTGCCCTTCAAAACTTCTTAATAGAAACAAAACGTCTACCTTGCTAATATGCTTTGAAGTTTTAATCTGTAGATATAAATCTTACTATTCTCCTACTGCGTGCGTTAGCATTTACTCTTTTATATTTTGGTTTATCATGTTTACATTTCCTTCTCTATTCCCTAGCATTTATTTTTTTATTTTTGCGATGTAGATACGCATCTCAAAATCTAATATCTCTGCATCCCAATTCTTGGCCGGATCGGCCAAGAATTGGGGTGCAGTGATATTAGATTGGGGTGCGATGTTGTTGTTCTCTAATGTGCCATCACATTAGAGGAGACCAACAACAACAACATCAACGTTAGTTGTGCGGACAGCTTTGGGACTGTAAATCTTCCACGTAACAATATGAAAAACAACAAAGGCGACAGTACTTGCAAACTAGCGAAAGGTAAGGCAGATTTGATGTTTATTTCATGGCCTGACGCTGGAATCATAAGGCTAATTACAGAACAAAAACCAGGTGGCATGGTTCGGAATGTGTTCAAGAGAATTAATGATGTGGGTAAGAGTAGAGTCCCATATGACACAAGCGCATTCCAACTTCGAACTGACGAGTGTTTTGTAACATAACTTTCAGTAAGGCGGGCGCTGATGCAAAGTAGCGTATTTGGCAGTATAATGTACTGTTAGCATTGTTAGTGACATATTCAACGTGCAGGTTTCATGAAGGAATGCTAGAATTATGTAGGCCAAAGTGCTTTTACGATTTAACAATCGACAAGATAGGGCCAATATTGGGATGTGGAATTCCTCAGACAGGGTAGAACTGCAAGAAACATGCATTCTTTTCCTTTTTTTGCCGTTAAACGTCATCATTCATTTCTTACACAAGATAGATAGTCTATTAAGATCATGCTGAAACTTAAAGCGATTGCTGGGGTTATTTATTTTCGGGTAGATGGTCACAATCGTCAACGAACAGCGTAAATTTATACTAAGAGGTAGAGTCCGGAAGGTCGTAGATGTAGACAAGAAAAGGCAAGAGACACATTACCTAATAGAAGCTCAACGTCAATACCTTTGCCGTTACATATTGGGTCTCTTGGAGAGAAAATCCTTAACACCGATGCAAATACCTCTGGTTCAATTTTCAATAGAAGCAGAATCGAAAGCTCCCGCGAAGTCCGAAAACAACAGTCGATGTAAAATGCAGTAAATTTTCAATAAACAAATTAGTGGTGAATGACGGCAGCTACATTTAGCAGGAAAACAAATTTCCTAAAGACATGACGTGCGTCCTTGTACAATTGTTCACGAGAAAATTAATAAGATGTAACAAATTATGTGCTGTGCTATTTTCAGCAACATCATCATCATCATTTATTATTCTCTTAAAGATGCCTATCAGGGACGTTACATAAAGTGGGGGAGTCAACACTGAGAAAGGGTCATACATTAGCATAAACACCACATTTTACCTCGAATGCCTGTTCAAAAAAATTGGTTAATAATAATTGGAGGAATGAGCACAACCTTATTTATTTATAACCTGGGACTACCTTTTTCACCTTGCAGTCTTTGACGGAAAGCTGTAAAGGTTGGTTTGGTTTGGTTTTGGTTTCGTGGTTTAACGTCCCAAGGCGACTCACGCTATGAGAGACGCCGTAGTGGAGGACTCCGGAAATTTCGACCACCTGGGGTTCTTTAACGTGCACTGACATCGCACAACACACCGGCGCCTAGCTTTTCGCCTCCATCGAAAAGCGGCCGCCGTAAAATTATTTGGCAACATATTGATTGAAAAATCTTCTTTACATTTGTGCGTTTTAGAGTTAATTATGTCGGGACCAAAGCAAGAATGCTTCAGATTACTGATAATTTTATCAACGCAAACCCAATCAACAAATACGATTCATATGGGGGAAGCTTGAGTGTGATAAGAATAATACAGCTGTGGACATAGATTACTGAAAATGGACGAGAAAGTGCCACTAATGTTTAGAAAGCATTTGTAAGACGAAGCTGGTACGTCAGAATGAAAAGTGTGGAGAAGTACCTAAAACAAAAGACCAGAACTTAGGTGGGCTAGAAACAAGAAACAATGGAAAAGTCTTATCCAGAAACTTGTTTTTCGCATTACTGAACAAAATTCACTTTCCGTGTGGCGATTAAACAACCAATTTGATCCGATAATTTGTCAATTTAGCGCTACAAAAGAAGTCGTTTCTTTGTTTTGCGCAGGCGCTTTAGCCAATTATCAAACAACGGTGACATTGTTTGAAGGTACCTTTATTTTGGCAAGCAGCATTGAAATAACGACAGAAGCTTCCTATTTATACAAAGACCAGTTTTCATCTATTGAGCTTGCAATGAACGCCTTATACTTCTTCGTTATTGAAGAAACACATGTTGTCTGTGGAAATGTAACGTACTTTTGGAGCGTTTATTAGAAAGAACATGGGACTTAAGCTTGAAGCGGATAATTATGTGATCGCTTATGTCTTGCAGAAGGTTAGAGGTGACGATAAACTGAATGCTGTTGTAAGTGCAATATCTAAAGATATTAGCAGAGGTCGCTGCAGCGGTGGCGTAGCGGTAGAACGTCCGCATTGCATGCAAGAGGACCGGGGCTCAAATTCCAGTGCAGCACAATTCTCCACCGAAAAAAAAAAAAGCTCCCCGTGTCGATTAAATTGCATAAACAAGTTTGGAGTGTGACCTGATGCCGGTGAACACCTGCGGCACCGCACTCTCTCACCAGGAGTTGGCCACCCTGGTGCAGTTATTGGCCCCAAACTCTCATGATTAGTTTCATAAAACCCCAGCCCTCAGTCACCAGCGGCTGCGGAACAACTGACAACGGCGGCGGTCAGACCTGTGACGCAACACAAGGTGCTAAGAATTCCTGGCTCTGCTGGACAGGCCGCCATTGGAAACTGACCCTGACAACTTTTAATGCTAATGAAGCTAGTTTAGCAGTGCTGTTAGAGGAACTACCGGGTATGAACTGAGATGTCATAGGGCTTAGTGAGGTTAGGAGGCCGAATGAGATATATACTGTACTGAAGGATGGGCAAGTACTGTGTTATCGAGGTTTACCTGAGAGGCGAGAACTAGGAGTAGGTTTCCTTGTCAACAAGTATACAGCGGGAAATATAGATGCAATTTACAGCATTAATGAGAGGGTGGGAGGCATCGTAATTAGGATTATTAAGCGGTATAAAGTGAAGGTTGTACAGGCCTATGCACCTACATGTAGTTATGTTGACCAGGCAGTTGAAGGCTTCTACGAAGATGTAGAATTGGCAATGGGAAAAGCCAAGACGCAGTATTCTGTACTAATGGGTGATTTCAATGCCAAGGTAGGGAAAAAACCGACAGGAGACCAGTCAGTAGGTGACTATGGCATTGGTTCCAGGAATAGCAGGGGGGAGTTACTAGTTCAGTTTGCAGAGCGCAATAGCTTAAAAGTTATGAATACATTCTTCAGCAAACGGAAGAACCAGAAATGGAAATGGAGAAGTCCTAACGGGGAGACTAAAAATTAAATTGACTTCATACTCTGTCCAACCCCCGTCTTATACAAGATGTAGAGGTAATCGGGAAAGTACGATGCAGTGACCACAGGATGGTGAGGTCCCGAATTAGCCTAAATCTGAAGAAGGAACGCCACAGATTAGTCGGAAAGAAATTCATCAACGAATCAGCGGTGAGGGGGAGGGCAGAAGAGTTCAGGATCTAGCTACAGAATAGATATTCAGCTTTAACCGAGGGTGGCGACATTACCCTAGGAGAAATAACCAATAATTTCAGAGATATCCTTACTGAGTGCGTTGTAGAAGTAGGCGGTAGGGTAGTCAGAGAGGATACCGGTAAGCTGTCTAAGGAGCCGAAAGATTTGATTAAGAAACGCCAGAGTATGAAAGCTTCCGATCCAACAGACCAGACAGAATTGGCCGAGATATCAAAGCTAATCAATAAGCGCAAGGTGGCCAATATAAGGAAGTATAACATGGACAAAATTGAGCCTGCTGTAGAGAACGGGGGAAGGCTTAAAGCGGTAAAGAAGAAATTGGGCATAAGCAAAAACCAACTGCATAGGATAAGGGACAAGGCGGGAAATGTCATCTCAAATATGGATAACATAGTCACATTAGCCGAGGAGTTCTATACAAATCTCTACAGTAGCCAAAGTAGTCAGGACCGTAATGACATTGGCGGCAGGGGAAAACAGTCAGATGTTCCACCGGTGACGAAGGACGAGGTCAAGAAAGCATTAGAAACTATGAAAAGGGGGAAATCAGCTGGAGAGGATCAGATAACTACAGCATTGTTGAAGGGCAGGGGGGATATCGTGCTAGAAAAACTGGCCACCCTGTATACGCTGTACCTGGTGTCATCGACGCTACCGGAACCATGGAAGAATGCAAACATTTTCCTCATTCATAAGAAAGGGGAAACTAAGGACCTTAAAAATTGCAGACCAATCAGCTTACTGTCTGTTGCGTATAAGGTATTTAATAAGGTAATCGCTGATAGAATCAGGACAACCTTCGAGTGCAATCAAGCGAAGGATCGAGCAGGTTTTCGGAAACGGTACTCTACTAACGATCATATCCATACTATCAACCAGGTGATTGAAAACTGCTCGGAATATAATGAACCCTTCATTCCATTCATTGATTTTGAAAAAGCATTTGAGTCCTTTGAAACCTCGGCGGTGAGGCAGGCATTGCTAAATTAGGAAGTAGGCGATCCGTACGTGAAAGTACTGGAAGATATATATAGTAGCTGCACAGCAACCATAGTTCTGCATACAGAAAGTAACAAAATTCCCATCAAGAAAGGTGATAGGCAAGTAGACACGATTTCCCCAGTACTATTCACAGCTTGCTTAGGTGAAGTATTCAGAGACTTGGAATGTGAGCAGTTAGGGATAAGGGTAGATGGAGAATAGCTCAGTAATCTGCGATTTGCTGATGACATTGTCTTGCTAAGTAAATAGGGGAATGAACTACAAATAATGATTGATGGCCTAGACAGGAAAAGTAGAAAGGTATGCTTAAAAATCAATATGCAGAAGACTAAGGTGGTGTTCAACACCCTCGGGAAGGAACAGCAGTTTACGTTAGGTAGCGAAGCACTGGAAGTAGTAGGCGATTATATCTACTTCGGACAGGTAGTAACTGCAGATCCGGACCAGGAAAAGGATATAAGAAGAATAAGATTGGGATGGAGCGCATTTGGCAAGCACTCGCAGATTATGACTAGCAGCTTACAGGTATCGCTCAAGAAGAAAGTATACCACAGTTGCATCTTATCTGTACTCACCTACGGGTATGAAACATGGAGGCTAACCAAGAGGGTTATACTTAAGTTAAGGACAACCCAGAGAGCTATGGAAACGAAAAATGGTAGGTGTAACTTTAAGAGATAGGAAGCGTGCAGAGTGGGTCAGATAAATAACTCAAGTTACAGACGTTCTAGTAGAAAATAAGAACAAGAAATGGGCATGGGCAGGACATGTAATGCGAAGAGAGGATAACCGATGGTCGCTTAGGGTAACAAACTGGATTCCGAGGGAAGGAAAGCGTAGCAGGGGGTGGAAGAAATTTCGGTGGGCGGATGAGGTAAAGAAGTTCGCAGGGGTCAAGTGGATGCAGCTAGCACAGAACCGAGTTAATGGCATAAATATGGGAGAGGCTTTCGCCCTTTAGGGGGTATAGTCAGGCTGATGATGATGATGATGCAATACGCGCGGTAAGTGTACACAATGAATAAGAATAAAATAGTGGAAGAGGCTTAAGAATTATGAAAACTTCGGAGATGTCTTTTAAAATAACAGAATTGTTCGACCACACAGCGTAGGGAAAATTGACTACGAACTTTTTAATCAATGGCTGTGCAGGGTGCCTTTATTAAGTTATTTCCATCAGCGCGTCGAGCGCGCAATAGATACGGCGCCCAACCTAATTAAGATATAGGGAGAAAATTGATCATGAAAGCTACTGCTACCACACCGTTTCAAAGGGGACGCTTCTATATTCCATCCATCCATCCATCCATCCATCCATCGATTCCATTCCATTCCATTCCACTCCATTCCATTCCATTCCACTCCATTCCATTCCATTCCATCCATCCATCCATCCATCCATCCATCCATCCATCCATCCATCCATCCATCCATCCATCCATCCATCCATCCATTCATCCATCCATCCATCCATCCATCCATCCATCCATCCATCCATCCATCGACTATTCTCAAGGATACGGGATTGTTTTCAAACCTCGGAGGCCGCTTTTCTCTGGAGGCGACAAGCAACGTGCCCGTGTGCTGTGCGATGTCCGTGCACGTTAAAGAACCCCAGGGGGTGAGAAATTTCTGGAGTCCTCCACTATGGCGTTTCTCATAGCCTGAGTGGTTTTGGGATTTTAAACCTCACACACCAAACTAAACTAATTTCATCATGAAATTCATAATAAAATTAGATCGGAATGTTAGGTTTGGTATAAACGGCGCAAGAAATAAGCTCGTATTTGGCAAAAACCAGTTATGGCCCCCAAAGTTTAGTGATCATACAAGCAAAATGCTTTGCGATATTTATCGAATGCCAAGGTCATATCTGTAGAGGCAATTAGTGGTTTCACAATCCAGTATTTCACAGCTCTTTAGGTTTCCTGAGCCGTTATGCTTCCCTGCTCAGAAAAGATGTTTAAATGCAGAGAAAATGGCAATTATATACCGCATCCTTCCCACAGAAAACGACTTCAATTGTTCAATAGCCGTTTCATGGAAGCAAATATTAAGATGTGTCTACAATTCGTCAAGAACACGGCATTCACAATCCGCACAAGCTTCTGTGGGACTATCGCCTATTCGATTATTAAGTGGGGTCTTTCCTCTTGGCACATCGCCAAGATTATCAGTGCGGTAATATAAGGACACTACACTAAGTTTGATGGCTGTCCGCCTACCCGCTGTGTGTGTCCTCCTTGTGCGCTAGCACCATGTCTGAATTCGTTCACCAACTAGCCCAGTTAAGATCATTGATATCTAGTCATCTTTCTCTATTTTAGACATTGGTGGAGACTTCCGAAAGTAATCAATTAAGGATTCCACCTTAGTCAGTCTGCTGTTATATTGAACAATGTGCGAGCGCATTTCTTTTCTTTAATGTGACCTAGTGAAACCAAAAGACCAAAAAGCGCGGTATACATCCCATTTTTAGGTTAATAACTTAACCTCACTATGAGGGAAGGTAGGTAGGTGTGGGGGGGGGGGGGGGAATTTAGAGGAATCTGTCATAGCACAATGCAAAAAAATGTTTCAACCACCTGCGGATAGTAACGTGCACTGACATCGCACAGCAAACGGACGGCTGTCGTGTTCGTCCGCATCGAACTACGCCTGAGTAAAGTGCCTGGAACGCAGGCTCAGTAGCCGACCGACCCACACAATCAGCTTGCACGCCAAGTAACCTATCCAAAGCGTGACGCCGCCGTTCGTCATGCAGCTTTTTTGAGGTATCAGACAAGTTATCGTAGCACATAGCAACCGCGTATTAGGCACATTGCAGGATAGCTTTCGAGTGGAAGTGCTACCGACGAGTTTAAAGCTGCTACACGCCAAACCCATCGTAAAGGGCGCACAACGGTATTATCATAAATTTTACCTTTTCACAAACGTACCATACAGTAAGTAGTCAAGCTGGATGTTCACTCGTAACAACAGTTCTCACCAATACCATATATCCTCAGAATCGGACATTCCAGATTTCAGATTCATAGCGCATAAGCTGTTTTAAGTGCGCCTCGTAACATTTTGTGCTACTCCACGCCCTAAATATTCGACGGTGGTGAAATGCGTACGTGTTCATCTCAAAAGTGTTCCAGCTACCCTCGCGGTCTAAGCGAGGATGACTGGCAAAATAATTCGAAACAGTAAGAAAGTAGCAAGAAACTTTTAGAACGCGTTTGAAAACACGAGATAAATTGAACACCAGAATAGGTGTAATGGTCTCGTCAGACATAATACCTGTTCGCTTAAGTAGTTCTGGCTCATGCTATCCATTGCTTGAGTTCACCTACTGAATGTAAAACTGGCACAAACATTTAGGTTTGAAATATTTTGATAAATTTTAGTTTCTTTGTTCGCATTGTACTTGCTTTGTTCTTACAGAACGTGCTTCTCGCGTAGTGTCAGTAAGCATTTTAAGCAGAACTTCTAATATAGCGTATTTACTTCAAGTGACCGGCGAAGAATTGTTGACATTTTCCGTGATATTTATACAATGTGCATTGCTGCTAATTACCAAGCTGATAGAAAAAACACATAAAGGAAATGTCTTAGGGCGTTTTCAGTGCGGCTCTAAAAACGAGTAGATATTACTAGTTAGCGTCGAGAAACCAGGCGTAGTGGAATACACACACCATATCAACGCAAGAATGCACAGGAAAGTAGTCACGAAGGCATCGCGAAGCAATGAGCAAAATGAAGGCAATAGCTTAGTGCCAGGTGCGATTGACTGATGTGAAATAGGCACAACCCAGTCGAAAAAAACTATAGAACTGTGTCAAAAAAAGTATCCTGTAGTTCTGTCGTAACCATTAGATGTTTCTGTAGTTCTGTAGTACTTTTCTGTTGTTCTGTAGTTTTCCGTAATATATTTCTGTTCTCTGTAGTTCTGTAGCACATTTCTGCTGCAACTACAGAAATTTCTGACGTTACTGCAGAATGTTCTGTTGTCACAACAGGTTTTCCATCAAAAACCGCACAGAAACTCTGTCGTAACATCAGAAAATTTTCTGTAGTTTTTTTCCGACTGGGAATATTGAAATACATTTGCCAGCATAGTGTTATGGTCCCTCAGGCATCATTTTCTCTAGCCGCTATAGAACCTAAATGAACCTGGCAGTACACATAACCATAAGCTAACCGTGTCTACTAAACTGGAATCATCATAGTGAACTGGAGCATTATCACACGAATACCAAGCAATAAAAAACTTTATTCGAAATATATTTTTGCATCAAACGTAAAATACTTTGTGATCATTTTTTTCCTTCAACAGAACGTCCATGCGCAATGATTCCCCTTTTATACTACAGCACATAATAAATGAATTGATGCTACTTTTGTAGATCTCGTGTCAGCTGTTATTTTTGAACGTACCCTTTTGAAAGCATTGGTACAGACATATTCTAATTTACATTGACCATGGCACAAAATTTGTCACCTTTATTTCATATCCTTTGCGAAAGCGTACCAATATTTCACCATACTACATAATAATTATAATAATAATAATAAGAAGAATAATATTAATAATACATTTTGTTCTTTCCACCTTTATTGAAAAGACCAGCAATCATACGAATGCCCCTTTTTTCTGGGCGTCCAGAATGTTAGTGGACCCTCAATTATGCTTAATCAAGGGACAAATGGCCGTCACTTTTCCTGTGGTAACCAGTTCACTGGCTGGCCCTAATGTTCGCGTATAACGGAACCCACACGCTATAGAAACCACTTGTTAAGGGAGCACTAGGAAGCTGTGTAACTGACGTCATGCCAGAGATGTCTGACATGCAGACGGTACCTTCAATGATTACATGAAAAGAACACAATATAACTTTCAAAGAATGACCACACCTTTTTCTCATCTTGAGCGATAACAGAATACCATGAAAGCAGTTTGCTTCAGAGAGTACCGGATGTAGCAGGAATTAGCGCTAACTCTGGAAGTATGACTTCATAATCACACCATTCTGAATGAGCAAGGAGCAGATCGTGCTTTTGAACTTGAAGGATCAGATTACCAAGGGTATATCTAACGGCTGTATTCCTAAATGAAAATTACTGCGTCGGATGGTTATCAAAACAAACAGGGGACAAAAAACTGGCTGTGGTTTAGCTTCAGTTAAACGTGACGTAAATCGAAAGGTGAAGCATGGGTGCATATGGTAAGGCTCTTTATTGAAAGGTCTTTCTTTGGTTATTAATAGAGAGGGTATCCGGCGGTGGGTTTCGATCTAACCACCTCCCGCAGCCGAGACGGGCGCTGGAGAACGTATCAACAACCTTAGATATGCGGATGATACCACTTTAATGGCAGAAAGTGAAGTGGAACTCCAGAGACTTCTGATGCGCGTACAAGAAGAGAGTGAGAAGTTAGGGCTTAAACTGAACATTAAAAAGACGAAGATCATGGGGTCTTGCCCTATCAAGTCCTGGAGCATCAATGGACAAGAAGTGGAAGCTGTGACAGATTTTCTGTTCTTGGGCGCGAAGATTACCTCGGAAGGAGACTGCAGCCATGAAATTAGGAGACGCCTGCTTCTGGGAAAGAGAGCAATGGTTAGCCTTGACCGCCTAGTAAAGAGCAGAGACATTAGTCTGCCAACCAAGATCCGTATAACCCGTGCTATGGTCTTTCCAGTTGTGATGTATGGATGCGAGAGTTGGACTGTGAAAAAGGGTGACCGCCGAAGAATTGACGCGTTTGAATTGTGGTGCTGGCGAAGACTCTTAAGAGTTCCTTGGACTGCCAGAAGATCAAATCAGTCGATATTGTCGACCATAAACCCTGACTGCTCATTGGAGGGTCAAATTCTAAAGTTAAAGCTCAGCTACTTTGGTCATCTGATGAGAAGAGAGGAGTCGCTGGAGAAAGATTTGATGTTGGGAAAGGTTGAGGGTCGCCGGAGAAGGGGTAGGCAGCGAACGCGATGGTTAGATGGCATTCTCGAGGCATTGCAGATGAAGCTATGTGATGTTAAGAAGATAGTGAGAGACCGGAAAGCGTGGCGTGACATGGTCCATAGGGTCACGAAGAGTCGGACACGACTGAACGCCTGAACTGAACTGATGCATGGTGATCCGTAAAGAAGATCGTCTTTGCTTGAAATTGGCGTTATCCGAATGCGTGGCGCGGCTGCGCACTCAATATTGACGTCAGCGATAATGTGTATCATCACGTAGCTGCGCGCGTGTTCAACCGCTTCCAATAGCAGTTGACCTTTGACCTTGACCTTGACTTCGACCTTTGGTGGCAAGATAGCTACCTAAATTGGTTGTGGCTTGAGTTCAAACTTGAGATCGAAGATGTGTGAAGGTAATTGGAAGCACATGGTGACCTTGAATTCATTTGGAATAATGAAGCTATCTCTTCAACATTGTGGGGGTTTAAGTATGACTTGTATCTTTTGATGGAGCGAAAGATATGAGCGTTGCAGCGATAGCCTCTCTAACACTGCCTTTTCGACTTGTGGTTTTTCATAATTTCTAACATATTTGGTTCACAGGAAAAGAGAGGCGCAGATTCTTTCAAAGATTTGCGGACATCTGAATCGGCACTTCATAGAAACAGTTTAACTGTTTGACATTCAAACGTTTTTTAGGATCAAATTTGCTTCCGTGCTGACTGCTTTAAAACCTGGTGCAGTGAAGTTTTTATATTCAAAATCGCAATTGAAATGACGCGTGTCACTACAACATAAGGAAAAAGGAAGAAGAAGTGTCTTCCTGCTAACGTGGCTTCATCGCTCCTCTGAAAATTCTTGCCGTCCTTGTAAGCACCTGTCCTGTCTCCAGAGAAGTGGATCTTCTATTTCCGAGGAAGCTCCAGACGTCCTCTCCTCGTCAGGTTGCGAGACTTCCGGCGCATGCTACTCATGCATGATTGCAGCTCAGGTCAGCACGGAGGCTAGACCTAGTGCTGCCGCTGCCACGCTGGCAGAGGTAGCTTCGCCGGAGTTGCTCGCTGCAACTCCTGCCCTGCCGTCGACACCTCAACCTGACCATCGGCCTCAGGTCCAGCTTGGTGCTCCCGGTTCTTCAGCACCAGCGCCCATTCAGCCTTCCCAAAATGGACAACAGCCCGTAAGTGAACTGTTCTCTGGGCGGAGCACGGCTATGGCCACTCAGCTAACGCGACGAGATGCACATCCAACAGTGCGACCTGAGGAGACAAGCTTTCCAATGGACCTATCGGCTCCACCATCCGTATTAACGAGCACCCGTGACCCTCACAAGCGTCCTTCGGAAGATAATCAACCGAATGCGTCCTCGGCAAGTGGTGGCTATCAAGGAAAGCGCTCCTGTTTAACTATCGAAAACCAGGTTGCACCTACACCGGGATCGTCATCTTATAAAGTGGCGATTAAATCTCTAGCCAACAAAAGCCTCACCGATATACCAAACAGGATCATCCAGGCCAACTCGGACGCGTGTCTCGAAACCAGAGGTTTTCGGGGCTTCACGGCAAGGAAGAAGTCAAACACTATAGCTGTGTGGCTCCCGACACTTACTTCGGTGGAACGTGTCCAAGCGCTTAGTTATATTTCAGTCACAAGTGAGATCTCGGTGTCTGTGCAAGTGTATCTAGTTGAAGGCTCCGACTTGCAGCGTTGCGTCGTTTACAACGTCGACATAAACGAAGATCAAACCACCCTTCAACGTGAGCTTTACTGCCCAACGCACCGAGTCGTACAGGCCCGACACATAGGAAAGGGCCGTTCCTGCATGATCACCTTGCAAGGCCCTCCGCCACTCCCAGCCTGTCTGTACTACTACGGCTGCACATTAAGGCCACGGCCGTATAAACCGAGTGTGGTTTACTGTTATAACTGTTTTCGGGCAGGGCACGTGCGCAAATCTTGCCCCTTTGCTACTGCCGATGAAGGTGCGTCTGAAGGGAAAGTTACGTACCGATGCGGCCTCTGCAGATCGGACGATCACGAGATAACATCTCCAAGTTGTCCGACAAAGCAAAAGGCAACGCAGAAGGCTCGTCTTCGAAACACTAAGCGTTGGCCAATAGAGGACATGGCACCGGTGCAGACATCCAATCGCTTTGCAGCTCTTCAGTATGATGATGACGAGTGGCCAGAGCTTCCTGAGCCCGCTTCGAATGCACCTCCAGCTAAGACAAAGTCTAATGATACGGTGCTCAAGAAACGCCGTCGACAACAGCCAATACAGCAGCGTACTGATCTACCAGACGATGATATGGCTGTAGTGGATCAGCAAATCAATCGTCTCTTAGCAGAAGTCTCTAAGCTCCGACAACACCGCGAAATGCTTGCTCGACGTCGGCGAGCTGCAGAAGTAACCGCCAAATCTAGTAATTGCTCAACACAACCGCCTTCATCCCACGCAACAGGGCCATTTGCTGCCTCTTCCCAGAGTACCACATCGCCCAATGATAACTCTGCAACATCGCTGCTCCGCTATATGGTCAACCAGTTGTCCAACCTGACATCCGTGATACTACAGCGCTTGGACTAGCACACAAAAATGGCGAAATCTGGTCGTCCTGGTGTACTACAGTGGAACTGTAGAGGCATTTCCAAGAAGGTGGCCGAGCTCAAGACCCGACTGCGATTCAACAAGCTTCGGGTGTGGGCTATGTTACTTCAGGAAACGAACGCCGTGCCATCTATTCCTGGCTTCAGCGGCTACGTGTCTCCTTCAATGACCGACCGTCGCGTGCAGACTGCTTCTCCCCGGGAAAGGCGGCGATATATGTTGAAACGCGTATTCCTCATGTACGCCTTTCTCTCGAAAACTGGTGTACATCATACCAAGAGGTAGTAGCAGTTGCTGCGAAATTTCTGAAAGGAACCGTTGTTCTTGTTTCTTATTACGTTCGACCAGCTGGAGGCGCCTCTTCCCGTATTAATCTTGGCTGGTTATTAAGTGTTCGTCGGCAATACCCCGGGTGTCCAATTTTAGTCGGAGGCGACTTTAATGCCCCTCACCCAGATTGGGGGTATCCGACTGCAAGCTCTCGTGGTAGGCGTGTGCGGGACGCCTTCACTGATGCCCTGTTTGTTCTGCTTAATCACCCTGGGACAGCAACACGGCCTGTGCGTCACATACGTAGTGCTGCCTATGCTCCTGACTTGACGTGGTGGTTGGGCGCAGGAACTCCCTCATGGCACATGGAGCCGGACTGCTGGGGAAGTGATCACCACCCTATCCTCATCGGTCTCTATCCCTCCCGTCTCCGCCCTTTACGCCGCAAATGTTCTGTGATAAACTGGGACAGCTTTCGCTCATGTCTCGACAGTATGTCTTCAGATTCGCTGTCATCCTTGTTGACCGTATACAGAGAGCACTAAACAGCGCTACGACTACTACCTGGATTGATGTAGGTCGACCGGCACCAGGGCCGGCTTGCACGATAAAGTCCGAGCTAAGTCCAGACTTAAATGGTGTCTTTAGAAAGACCAAGCTTATTTAAGACGGCTCGTGTTCCGAACGTCGAACGCTTCTGGTTCATGTTAACCAAAGTGGCTTCCCAGAACGGCCTCAGCAGCCACTTGGGGCATTTTTCCTCGTAACACAATCTTAAGCTGCAAAAAGCAATGGCACGGATTTCACACAACGCAAAATTGACGGAATGTGTACATCTTACAGCAGGGACAGTGCCAGCGCATCCCTGTATTTCCTAATTTCTCTACTTAGACACCTGGCGTCCTTGTGTCTTAACCAATACAGCACTAGAGTCGTAATGATACAAGCGACTTATTCAAGTCAGGACTGAAGCCCAGTCTTGACTCCAGTCTTAAGCGGCCATGCTGGTGGCCTATTCTTCAGACTCCAGTCAAGTCTGGACTTAGCTAGGACAGTCTAAAGATTGTTTGTGCAAGCGGGCCCAGATCTCGGCCTGCTTAACTTGTGGGCAGCCCGCCGTCAAGCTGAGCTGGCTGCTACGCGAGACCCTACTTCGGGGCAGGCACGTACACGATTGAATTATCGTACCGCGAAGGCTCGGAGATATGAACGCGATCTCTCGCGACGCCAGTGGCATGCATGGTGTGAACAATTTTCTGATAAATCATCGAATGCCTCACTCTGGCGAACGTTTCGTGCAATAGAACACGGTCGTCGTTCTACTGACACAGCAGCAACAGCATGCTTTGCGGCTAATCTGTCGCCGGGTGATTTCGCCAAAGAAGCTGCTCGAAATTTTTTTCCAAAATACGATATACTGCCTCCTTCAGCTGTAAGCCTTAATTTGGCAGGTATCCCTGCAGACGCATGAAAACTACCATCTGCTGCCGACGCTGATGGAATTGAGAGCCCCTTTTCGATGTGCGAGCTGCTGGCTGCAATTGACGATGCGAAACGGAAAACAGCGCCCGGCCTGGACAAAATTCAGTGTGAGGTTTACAAGAACCGCAGTACTGCTGCACTTCCTCAACTACTAGACCCCATAAACAAAGTGTGGCTTGATGGTGTCGTACCCGAGAGCTGGAAAACCGTTGTCGTGATCCCTATTCCCAAACCTGGGAAGCCTCCAACGGACCTCGCCAACTTACGACCAATCACCTTAACATCAACGCTTTGCAAGCTCGCAGAGAAAATGATAGCCACACGACTTTCTTGGTGGCTTGAACAGCACGGTTTTTATCACCCTGCTCAAATTGGATTTCGTCCATACATAGGTATAGAGGACGGGTTGGCTGTCTTGGCATCAGCAGTTCTATCATCTACCCGCAGCCGCAATGTACGTACCATATTAGCAATGGATGCTGAAAAGGCATATGACAACATCAGTCATGCTGCAATCCTGAATGCCATTGACATGCTTCATCTCCCTCCGAGAGTACGCACTTTTGTCGCATCATTTTTGGACGAAAGAAAATTTGCAATACGCCTCAGCGGTGACACTGTTGGTTCATTCGTTTCACTGCGTGGCGTGCCCCAGGGATCAGTATTGTCTCCGACGTTGTTGAATATTACTTTCATCCCATTGGCGTGGCGCTTACATGATATCCCTGAAATCACGTTTTTGCAGTACGCAGATGATATTACGGTATGGAGCACTCACCATGATCTTCTCACTCAAGAGGCCGCCCTTCAGTCAGCATTAGACGTAACCTCTGATTACGCACTTTCCATTGGCCTTCAACTTTCTGTGTGTAAAACTTCATACACGTCAGTCCCCAACCGCTGGGGACGCCGTAAACGTGCCTCAAATCCAATTCGTCTCTCTCTATCAGGCACCCCAATACAAGAAAGTTCGAGCCTGAAAATTCTGGGCTTAACAATTCACCAATCAGGATCAGCGACTGCTTGGCTCTCTCAGGCAAAAAAGTAGCACTTCAAACTATAAGTTTAATAAGAAGAATTGCACCTAAAACGGGAGGCGCTGGCTCGTCTGTTGCACGCCAGTTGGTGAGGGCGGTTCTGCAGCCCCGTATTGTTTATCAGGCCCAGTTTCAGCATCTTACAAGGGCACAATGAGATCGCCTTGAAACCGTAAATCGAGAAGCTATGAGGACCATAACATGCCTCCCACGAATCACACCGGTCGTAGCGTTACAGGAGAATGCGCAGCTCAACACCATCGATGAACTGGTGCAGCAGCGTCGTGATGCTCGCAGACTCAAGGCCACTTTGTCACATTCCACGCAAGCACTGAGGGCGTATGCAACGTCGCACATTATTCTTCAGCCACCTGCGCCAGTTCTCCCTCCCTGGAAATTTATACAGTTAGGAGACAACAAGCCAACTGACATCCGCAGACCGACGTCTGCCAACTCTTCATCGTTGCTACGACAGATATTTGAAGAGCAAGCTACTAACCTGCCTCAAGATTCCATAGTAGTGTACGTAGATGGAAGCCAAAACGGCAATCTACTGTACACAAAGACCTAGCCTGAATCAGACAACTACGTTTCAGCTTTCGGAACCACTTACATCTTTCTGCGCTGAGCTTGTGGCAGTTCAGGAGGCACTCTGCTCCGTGACTTCTATAACCATGCTCCCTACAGCCCACGTTGTCATCCGCACTCACGCACTTCAAGCAGTACGTCTGCTCCGACGTGTCAGCCGCTGCCCTAAAATTTGCCAGGAAATCCACCAGCTTGCGGCGCGCATCCCACAATCAATACGCATTGAGTGGGTCCCACGGGATCTGCTGCCTTCCCAAAGTCAAGCTGATTTTGCAACCCGCCTCGTGAACCAAGACGCATCAATCCCACGGCTTCTCGAAGTCGACGACGCTACCCTCCTTTTGTCAAGAAAGGAGCACCTCCGGCGCCGCACACGTGCACTTATCCCTCCGTGTGCGATATCCCTTCCCCGCGGTCTCACCCGTGCAGAGGAGGTTGCGCTTAGGAGGATCCGGGTCGGTGTTGCCCTTACACCAGCTGTAAGTAGGACGTGGTCATACTTCCAACTCTTATATCCTCGCCCAGGATGCCCGATCTGTAACAACGAAGATGTCGAGGCCGACATCCACCACTTGCTGTGGGACTGCCCAGCACTCAAGCCAACACGAATCCGGCA
This sequence comes from Amblyomma maculatum, assembly GCF_055883805.1. Taxonomy (NCBI): domain Eukaryota; kingdom Metazoa; phylum Arthropoda; class Arachnida; order Ixodida; family Ixodidae; genus Amblyomma; species Amblyomma maculatum. Next base: position 77,961,502 of record NC_139346.1, read on the forward strand.
CCTTAGCATAGCTGGCCTTTCAGCAACCAATCCTGCCTCATACGTCACTTGGGCGCAGGGACCTCATCATCGCTCACTTCTGGACTTCATAAAATCAGCCAACCTTTTTCCATTCATTTAATCATTTATTCATCCTTCATCTCATAACCTACTGATGCCCTGAGGCAATAAATATCGACTAAAAAAACGTGACAAAGGACGCGGTTCCTAGTACAGAAAATAACTGCCCCAAAATAATTACGACGAATTGAAAATGCTGATCAAAGCAAATGCGTCACTTCCTATAACACCGGAGTGAATCGCCATGCACGTCAGGGATGAAAAGTAAACGGGAAAGATTGTACCAGGTATGCTATCTGTCACATTAGTCAAGTCTCCTATTAGACATGTTCAATCGATATATGTACACCGGTTGTTTCACTGTCAACAATGCCTGCCGTAATGGTGCAGTGAATATAGAGCTAGATTAGTGTACTCAAGCATGCGGGACCTATTCCGGGCCGCTGTGAGTGGCTTTCGATGGAGTCGAAAAGGAAGGCACCCTGTGCTGTGCATTCTAAGTGTATGTTATGCATCCCCAGGTGGTTGAAATTTCAGAAGCTCTCCACTCCTGCGTCTCGCATACCGTGAGTCGCTTCAGAAAGTTAATCCTCATGAACCAAATTATTATTCTAAGCAGTGAGTCGGTTGCGCTCACAGAAAAGTCATTCGCATTTAACAACTTGTAGTGAGCAGTGAGCTTTCTCGACCGTTATTCGTGGCCAGACGGTATGCCGCCCAACCGTGGTCTACCGAAAATGCATTTTTGGGCAATTTTCTCAAGGACCCTATTCAATATCAGATAGAGCGAGTGGCAGTTGAAGCTTCCCTGTTTCGGCAGCCGTCATAACGCTTCACGCTTCGGAACCTAAAACCACAAAAATGTAATATTTTCAACACGCCGGTGCCATTCCGCCGGCTGCACTGAGACCCGAGTCATTCGACTCCTCCCACTTGGCTATATTTACGCGCCGCTCGTGTTTGTAACGACCATTACAATTGCAATGCCGCTCAGCCCTGCAACCAGATCTAAGGTTTCCCCGATGCCGTCCTCTCTATTTCCCTCTATCTATATCTATGATGTTGGGTGTGCGGTTGGCTATGGCTCCAGCACAGTCGGAATGACATCATTTCAATAAGCTCGATATGATGTGCCGCTTGACCAGTGGGGCTACAGAAAATATCAGAAAATGTTAAAGCCCCAACTACTCAGTACTTGAGTGTAATTGCTCGATACCAGACAGGGCGTTTCGTAAGGTACTTCACACTTTCCAACATGACGAACAGCAGCTAGTTGAGACAGAGGAATAGGTAACACATTCGCAGCCCTAAATGGTAAAATGACATGCGCAATCTTCGTTTGAAGGCGGTATGTGATCACAGGAGCCCACAGGGGGTTGTAGGACGTCAAGAGAATCAACTGCTGGGGCAACAATCCGAAGATGTGACGCTCTGACAAGAGAAGGTGTATGTATTCAGGGGCACAACATAGTTATTATATTTAGTCTCAAATCCAGGGCATTCGCATTTTCAACATGCAATTTTATCTCACAGAAATATGTTTCACAAGGCCTCTCTCACATAGCAGCGCCGAATTATTATCGAAAAATTGCTAGAGTACTTTGTAATCTACACTGCAGAAATGAAAAAGCTTAAGTCTTGCTGGTGCACACAGTGCATTAGTTTGCTCTCATTATTACGTAATTACACTGACAATATCAATTCTAATGTCTTAATCGTCACTATCACTAACTGCACAGTCATTGTAATTGCTACTATAATCCTCACGGTAGAAAAGGAGAATCATAATGTGCGTTTTAGAATCCCGGTCGTTTTGCAGTTTGCTAAAGAGCGCGGCTGGGGATCTAAGGCGTCATAGTTCGCCTTCTGATGGAGACAATAGTTTTTATTTTTTCCATGAAGTCATCACGACGTCATTTGATTGACAGCTACAGTTTGAGCGGGCGAACAAACTCTGAAAGTAGGAGCCATTAAACTCTTTTGCCTTATTATATATATCAAATGAAAACCCCAGTCGGAATCTGCACACCATGTTATTTGATGTCACGAAATGTATACTAAAGACAAATGTACAGTTTATTGTACAGTTTACTGAGTATATGGTCGTACACTTGCTCGTTGCCTATGTTCCAGATGTGAGCTCCATGTTTCGCCTGCTATTAGGAATGAGCGCTCAATGTTTTGATGTCCTTCGCTATTGTATGGAGCCGCGCGCTAATGTGGCTGTAGAATGCGCACTCTGGTGCATGTCGCAATAAGAAACTCAAAGAATGACAAGACTAACTGTAGCACACATTTATTCCGGATAAAATATAACACTACGCACAGCGATTGCCTTTATAATATACAAGAAGTCGTACCCTGGACTAAATACCAACTCATGCCATTCAATTGTTCTAAAAACACAGGCACTTTTGGTGGCAATTCTTGACTTTTATCCGTTAAACATTATTGCTGACGTCCATAAGACCCTAAACGTAGTGTTTATATATGTGTTTTTGTACTTCAGCTAGACATACACGGCACTTGCAAGCATTCTTTAATTTAGAATTTGCTACTGTGCAGAAGTGTACATAATCATTCGTCTTCGTTTGTGGTCACTATCAAGATACGAAGATGGTAGGGTGCATCCCAAGGAGAGATGTTATTCAAGTCTGTGTTGGTCACATTTGGTATATTAAGCGTTTGATCAAAAAGCTGATAGGATCATTTGATGTTGCTTTCGGCTCTTTCAATGCCACTAGTACTTCGCAGGAAATTCTCTTTAGTTCCACCTTTCGAGAAATTCCTAAAGCGAATTAAAATACGCCCCCCTGCCAACATCTTCAGCGCTGAAGCCTTGTAGCGAGGGTTCCCATATCGGCAACCATGATAGCTGGCCCATACCTCGAAGTTAAGGTTATCAGACGAGAGCGTAAACAGCTTAAACTTGCGGCTTCGCTTGGGGATTATCATCCAGATAAACATATATTTGTCCCGCTTCATCACTTATCTCTTAATTCCTGCTTTGGTTATCTCACTCCCATATTATTTAGCTAATAATCTGAACCTAACACATTGCAGGAAAGTGCACACTATAAACGTATAAAGCACCGCTTACCTTGGCCGTATCAAGAGCGTGCGAGTCCTAAATATATCATGTCTTAATCTCATTTTAGGGGTCTTCAATCATTCGGATCCCCTCGCCCTTCCACTTGATATGAGAGGCCTACCTGGCACCTCGTGCCAAATTAGCCATGTAAGCTGGCTCTGGGTTGTCGCAAAGGATTACGGCTATTTTGTGCCCGAACATAACCCGAGTCACCAACATCCTACTGGAACCCTTCCAACCCCCGCCCACTTCAACAGCGCTGACGACAAATTTTTTAAACAGTGCAGGTAAATATAGTGACGAGAGATTTGAGAACCGTTTCAATCATAAGGTGCGAGAAGTGTTGGATATTTCCGATTGGTGACGTTTGCTTCACAAATGACTCTTAAGAGACTAAAGAAATGGCGATAGCGCCAGATTTATCATTCACGATGTAATGGGCAAAAGTTCGCGGAGCGTATCTACTTCATATTATGGAAACCAACACAATTAATAAACGTTAGAATGCTCTGTTACTGAGAACATGAAATTTTCTTAAGCATGGCAGTATGTCAGGTGCAAAGTGCACATAATTACACCATGTTTATCCGTAGTCTGCTGCTCGTCATCCCAAGTATTAACAGCAAAACGGAGTGCTGGATTGAAACCTTTGCTTCGATCCAAAATGCAGTACCATTTCAGCAGTATACACCGGTCTGCACACTGTCTGCCGTGTAATAAGGTTACATATAACCGTTTCAGTTAGCGTGCAATTTAAGCTGTTTTCGATTGGGCTAGCTGTCTACAGCACCTAGCCTCTTATAACTGCCCCTTTCATGTGCATGAACATTGATAATTTTATCTTTTGCGGCCAGAAGCAAGAAGCAGTTTCTGTGCTATGTAATGATACCAGTTCCAACAAAGGGACAAGAAGAGAAAACTCACAAGAGCTGTTTGTTTTTGAACGGTTTAGTCATGTAGCAATATATGGGGACAATGTATATAAATAAAGGCACACATAAATGTTGGTAGTCTTGTTATTCTCACAACTCATTCTGAGCTATATCGTAGCCAGTAATGTGTCGCCAATGTTGTATGTCTTCTCAAGGCAAGTTAGTTTTGGCCATGCCTACTTTAACCGCTATGTTGTTCACATGTATTGCGGGGTTACCTCTATTTTACAGAAAAAAACCTTCGGGCTCAAATTATTCAAAAAAAGGTGCGCCTCAAAGAAACTCATGCTATCTGCTGGAAGTCTCTTGGTGGGACAGACACACACTGTAGTATAATACTATTTATGCAGGAAATATTATTTATAATGAAATGAAGATATATATACCGGGTGTCCCAGCTAACTTGAACCAAGGCATACAAAATAATACATTTGATGTAGATCAGTGAATCCAATTGCATTCAACTGCCAGCCTCCTTGCGCACTACAGGCAATTTTTGTTTTGCAATTACTTAATTAGCTAATTATGTTATTTTTCTAATTTATAAATATCGACTTTAGACCAAACATGTGAATTGGAAACTTGTACAGCACCTTCAGAAACCCCCATTCCATTAATTGCGATAAAGAAAGTCTCACGTGTATCTTTTTTTCTGGGCTCAAAAGAGAGCCCGCGAAATACAAATAATACTACAATACAATACAAATAATACAAATAATATATATATATATATACACTACTAACTATATGATATTAGGAACGTTGCCATAAACAATATTTGATTCGATAAAGTCATATTTCGGACGTAGGTGTGAGAATTTTCTTTAAAATTCTCAAAAGGAGGGCTGATTTTGTGGGGTTAAACAAAAACTTGACCAGACTGGTCAAAATAGGAACACATCTTTTTATACAGAAACATAAGACTAGACGAATAAAAACAAAAAACAACTAACGAGAATAATAAAAAAGACAGAGACCAGTTAGTCATCACACGCTAGAAGAATGAAGTCAATGCATTCGCTACCAGTCACGTGGGCTCGGAGCGCAAGGAAATACCTGTGTTTACAGGCGCTTCGGTCAGACTAGCAGGTGGCTAGGCAGCGGGAGAGGCTCGGCAAGCGGCAGAAATGCCAGATTTAGGTGAGTGTATCCAGCGCACCTAGCAAGAGGCTGAAGGTACGTGGTGGCTGCGTGCTCCAGGAGCACAACAGGAGTCGGTCGCTCCCGGCTCTGGTCATCCTGGTCGTAGGACAGGTGGTATGCGATCAGCAGGAGTTTCCTCGCAAGTTCCAAGTCTGGGCACCCGGGTCGTAGACCAGGCGAGACGCAATTTTCAGGATGCCTTTGTACAGCGTTTACACATACTCTCTCGGTTACAGAGATCGGGAACATTGTTTCTCACAAGTCGAATATACAAGGGTTATTTAGTGTACGGTGCCTCATCCTGAGTCAGCACGTTTCAGCAAATGCGTCACTGAGACGGACCTGCCATTCATCGATGCGTTTCTTTCCCTTCATGAATACTCAACGAAAATAATGCTGTCCATCGCTGTGATGAATAATTGCTAGTTTTAGCTCTAATACGTATAGTAAAGCGGTGCACATGAGCCCGGTGTCTCGTAAAAATGGAGGGTACAGACTTGCTTTTAAAGCATTTGCATTCGTTGATTTCAGTTTAGTCCTGCCACAATCATGCATGCTTTGGCTGTCTCATTGGGACATTTACGAGAAACAGGCACCATCCCTGCTACTATGATATCAGTGCCTGGAAACTCATGCGATCATACATTTCGCTCGCCATTGAGCTTTAAATTCCTCTTCAGCACGGTACGTTGCCACGCTTCGCATTACCTGACGAATCGTTTAACGTCACCGTGTATCGCGGACCAATAAATTCACTGAGCACCTTAGCTCTAGACTCGCGAATCGCCTTACGGCATTAGGCGGGCTCTCATGCGTGAACATGAATATCCTAGAACGGCAGCGCTACGGCACCACTACTAGTTTAACTATTCGGTCGGGACACATTTGGTTCTAGCAGAAAAAAGCCCGTCTCATGATAAAAAGTAGGGGTATCTGCTTCTTACTAAAATAGGGTTTTGCTAGTTTTCTCCGTCATACCTTTAATGTGGTATTGTTTTTCTGTTCAGGATGTAGCACGGAACGAGACACCTTGAGCGTATTTTGTTTGAGACCTTGCCTGCCCTCCAAAAAGCTCCGCACTACAGTAGCGGAAGGAACATTGGCTAATCCTTTAGGGGAAGGATAAGTCGCCTGCCACTTAGAAACTGGCGAGTCAACTAAAATAGAACCTTTACACCAGGAACATTACCAATTATGACATAGTTAAGGGGATTTGGTAGCCGTTGTGTAATGGCCTTTCCAGAGAAGTATAGAACTTCGACGTCAGTTCAATCGGTCAAAGACAACCTGCCTTTTTCCCTGCAAGCGCATTCGCACATACCAGAACCTGGCGCCCAAAAACGCTATTGCTGTCCATATCACGCAAAACGGGAGCTAGCCGTCCGAACACCTCATTGTGAATCACGGGCACTTTGGCAGCCACAGGCGTTGAAGTATGGCCCACGTTTTCCAGCTGGCTTTCTGGATACCTTATCCCTGGAGGTGCGTTCGGGGAAGACCACCGAGAAGTCAGGCAGCGGGCAGACTATGCATGGTCCCCTGAACTCTTATGCATCCAGGACTGGGCATCATTTCCTGACCTTTTGCTGAATGTAGAGCTAGGTTGACTTGACTTCATCGGGCAATTTGGGGACCTGTGCCCAATTTTCTCGCAAATAAAACATCTAACCTGGAACTATGAGCGAGGTGCGTAAGTTTTTGGTCTTACTTCATTTTGTTCTGACTTCTATTTGGAAGTCAATGTATGATTTCGCCGCTGTGTCGCGAAAAGTGATGGGCCACTCCCGGTTCGGGTCATCCGGGCCCTAAAACAGGCGGAACGTGATCTGCAGTAGCTCCGTGGCAACCTGTCCTCCAGCAACGCTGCTACGCCGTTCTCCGTCTTACGTGTCACAGTGTTCTATCCCGTAGGCGCCCCTGTCTTCTGGGATATTCTCTTTGTTCCGAGAGTGGCACGCCTAAATAAGTACAGTAATATTCAATATCAATTCCGGATATACGGCTTTGACTAATATAATAACTAGACCCCTAATTTCAAGAAATGTGACTATAGCAACGCTACCTTTGTAAGTGCAGAATTTCCTCACCCAGTATGCGTAGAAGGCCTTTGCAACAGCCACACTCAGTCTTTATAAATTTATGCTGAAAAAGCGTGAAAAAACAGCGATTTTAAACAATGAACACACGATGCTGTTTTCTTAAGGAATCATTGTTAATCTTATTTTTCTTGATCTGACAGGGCATGAAAGCGGCATTTCCTGCTTCTGTATTTTTCACCACTCTTCTAGTAATGCCAAGTGAGTTTCATTGTAACAAATATTGATTGTGAATCTGGAATTATCAAACACCACTGTGCTGTGCCCATAGAAAGTACTATGTTCGATAACGGACGAAGCTAGCTTCTCTAACCACGTGCATAATTCACTCGCCCAGATTAACGCTTAAAACTAATAGGGACAATAATGGCCACTTGAGCTTGGCAATCCAGAAACAGAAGAAAGAGACCAGACTTTTAGCTATTGAGGACCCGCGGTCACGTTTAAACATGGTTTTTATCTCTTGCCGTTGTTTGCCGTATATATATATATATATATATATATATATATCAGAGACAGCTGAGGTCATCATGCTTTCTAAGCACAATAAATGTCACTAAAAACACATTATTGGCACTTGAGCTCCTCGTTGCCTACATATATTTTTGCTAAAAACCTTAAACACAAATTTATTACTTTTTCTTTTAAAGTCTGACCCACGTTCTGGTATTAATTACTGCCTTATATGATATATGGGGTTTAACTTTCCTAAACATATAAGGCCAATAGAGACCCGTACCGTCTGATCTGAAGCACTGTGTCTACAGGTATACTTAGCCGCTAAATAGAAGCCACATAATAATGAATGAGTCCGCAGGGTCATGTGTCTCAGTGGAGCTACTCGAATTTGTAGCTGCTGACCATGCCATGTATTCCTTGATGTCACACACTGAACGACACATCAGGGCTCTTGCGTTTCTCTGCCAACCACATATAGCCAGGGGTATGTCCGCATTTCTTCCCTTGCAACGCCGGAGCTGAACCAGCTGAACACGGACTGCTGTCTTAATAAAAGACGATAGACCATGAGTTCACACCTGGCCACTGGTCTTTTCTGTAAGGATATAACATAGGCTACGAGCTGCCCGATTCATCCTACCGCTTGAAATAAATTAAATGCCGCTATGAACTGCTAATTATAGCCTTTAGGCTCCTTTCGAAGGATAACAACTAGGTTTCTGTTTGGTAAAACCTCCCATTCTGCCTAATATTAGATGTTATTGCTTTTTATTTGCCAAAAGTCATGAGGACAATAGGTAGCGTTGTAAAAGGCGCTTCGCTTAAACTAGCGGCGCCGGAGCGGTTTTTATTCCACACGCTTGATGGCAACACCTGTGGAAGTAGAATAAACATTAAAACATATTCTTCATTTTGTGCACTGCCCACTGCTCTCGTGCGCAGCTTCGTGATCAAGTAGTAAAAGCCCGATAACGTGTTTCTCGTCATTTTGAAGCAGATAATTTTGAGCCGCAGCAGACGCATTCCGCCTTGGACGATATCACTCTTTCCTCAAATCTAAGACATCAAGGCCAACGTTGAAACCAGAGAAATGTCACTTCGCCTACAGTTCCTATGCCACATCGTTAGCAAAGATGGCGTTCACACTGACCCGAAGAAAACAGCTGCCATTGCACAGTTTCCACAGCCAGCCGACAAGAAAGCCGTACGCGTGTTCATTGAGCTTCGCGATTACTATCGGCGATTCGTAAGAACTTTTTCGTGCATCGCTGAATCGTTGATACAACTTACAAAGGCTGATGTACATTCATGATGGAAAATAGCGCAAAAGTACACGAAGGACGGAAGGAAATAAGGCACGGACAAGCGCTAACTCGAAACTGCAGGGTTTATTGCTGAAGCAAGCAATAAATACAGGTCACTTGAAAAAAATAACAGAAAAAAACAAAAGGAAAAAAGTATCAGCGAGCCGTCGGCTAACTTAGTAGATTGCGGATTTGATTTCTTAGCCTCTACTTTACATTGACTTTACTTATCTATACTTAGGTGTTTCTTCCCTTTTCTTTCTTCGCACCGCAGCAATGAGTGGCACGTGTTACCGTGTGTTACTGCCTATGTTATGACCTAGCTTCCCATTTTGGAGGCTGCTTCTCTCGTTTTTTTTTTCCTTTTTCCTTTTGTTTTTTTCAGTTATTTTTTTCAAGTGACCGTATTTATAGCGTGCTTCAGCAATAAACCCTGCAGTTGCGAGTTAGCGCTTGTCCGTGTCTTACTTCCTTCCGTCCTTCGTGTACTTTCGCGCTATTTTCCATCATGAATGTTAACCAACTCGCCCAACTATCGGTATTATTTAGCTGATGTACAATCGGCGTCAAATTAAACGCGAACAGCGGAAAGCGTGGTGATAGGCCCAACTGAGGCCACCTGCCTGTCGTTATCAGAGAGAGGCGCGAATTTCCGGTTTGCGATAGTATGCTTCTATTTTCTTTGGCGTTCGTTTTCTTGGTTTGGCCCTTGGAACGCCACATTCATACTTACCGCCCATCGCATGTGCCGCAGCGCGGTTTCTTCGGCGAAAGAGGCTTATTAGAAAAGAGAGCGATTAAAAACTTCACGTATCGCACCGAAAGTTCCCAATCGGCCGCCTTCGCTGTTCGCATCTACCAGATGCTGATAACATGGGATCGGTTGAAGCACAATCAAAGCGCTGAGCAAGGTGCAATTACTGCTGAGTATGAATGTGTGTGAGTATGAACAGATCCGGACCATGAAAAGGAAATAACAAGAAGAATAAGAATTGAATGTAGCGCATTTTGTAAGCGCTCGCAGATCATGACTAGCAGCTTACCGGTATCGCTCAAGAGGAAAGTATACAACAGTTGCATCTTGCCTGTACTCACCTATGGTGCTGAAACGTGGAGGCTAACCAACAGAGTTCTACTTAAGTTGAGGACAACCCAGAGGGCTATGGAAAGAAAAATAATAGGGTTAACATTAAGAGATAGGAAGCGTGCACAGTGGGTCAGAGAAATAACACAAGTTACCGACATTCTAGTGGAAATTAAGAAGAAGAAATGGACATGGGCAGGACATGTAGGGCGAAGAGAGGATAACTGATGGTCGCTTAGGGTAACAAACTGGATTACAATGGAAGGAAAGCGTAGCAGGGGGCGGCAGAAAGTTAGGTGGCGGATGAGATTAAGAAGTTCGCTGGGGTCAAGTGGATGCAGCTAGCACAGAACCGGGTTAAGTGGAGAAATATAGGAGAGGCCTTCGCTCTGCAGTGGGTATAGTCGGGCTGATGATGATGATGATGATTGTGGCTCTCCAGTGCCAAAACAAAAAAACGAAAGCCAAAGAAATAAGAAGCAAACTATCACGAACCGGAAATTCACGCCTCTGATAACGACAGGCAGGTGGCCTCAGTTGGGCCTATAGCCACGCTTCCTGCTGTTCGCGTTTCATTTGATGCCGATAGTACCTATTAAAAGGGAAGCGCCGCAAAATGATGCTTTCAAGGAACTTAAGTGCCGCTTACAGTGCTCGGGCACTTCGACGAAAATGATCAGACAGAAATTCACACCGACGCTATCAGCGTTGGCCTAGGCGGCGTTCTCGTTCAGAAAATTGACGGAGAGGAAAATGTTATCGCTTACGCTAGCGGTTTCTTGTCAAAAGCTGAAACCAACTATTCGATGACGAAGAAATAATGCCTTGCCGTCATTTCGGCCGAATCAAAATTTCGCCCCTGTTTGTACGGACGACCATTCAGTGTTGTGAACGACAAACATGCTTTGGGCTTACTCGTCAAGATCTCTCCAGCCGCAAGCACGACGGAGCTTGCGTATCCAAGGCTTCTACATAATAGCCATCTACAAGTCTGGCCGCAATAATTTTATGCAGACTGCTTGTTACGAGCCATCGTTGACGCTCCTAAGAACGCAGCGGGTTTGCACAGAAGAAGCGCTCAGACCCTGAGTTGAAAGCCTTAGCTGATTACCTCGAAGGAAAGATCGCTTCTTCTACTGCTGTGTCCATGTGTCAGTTATCGTCATTCGTCCCAAAGAAAGACATCGTCGTTGAGAATACCTAGGCAGCCAACAGAACCACGAAGCTCCTTGTTGTGTCCAAAAGCCTCAGAGAGGAGATTATGCAGGCGCTGCACAATGCGCCGACCGCGGGACATCTCGGCTTTGCACGCACATTGCACTAGTGTACAAGATACATATTACTTACCACAGTTACCTGCCGATATTGCTCAATTTAAGAAAATATGTCGTGCGTGTCTGGGACGGAAGACGTCCTCATGCAGACCAGCTAGTCTACTGATCCTAAAACCGGCCCCGATTAAGCCCTTTCAACAAATTCTCATGGACCTCCTGGACTTCCCAACTTCATCAGCGGGAAACAAATTAATCATCATAGCAGCCGATTACATGACCCGTTACGCCGAAGCGAAAGCCCTGCCCAACGGTACCGCAGCAGAAATTCCTACGTTTTTCTTCGAGCGATTTGTCCTGCGACACTGTGCTCATTAAGTGCTCATTACGGATCGAGGAACAGCATTTACGGCGCAGCTCGTGCGGGCCATCTTGCACAACAACCAAACGAGCCACCGAAGGGCAACTGCTTACCATCCCTAGAAGAACGAACTTACGAACCGGCTGAACGAGACGATCGCAGACATGATCGCAATCTATGTCGATGCCGAACACAAGACCTAGGACGCGATCCTGCCGTACGTAATCGCGTGTAACATGGTCGTCCAGGTGACACCCAGAGTGACCCCACTCAAGGTTGTGTACGTTAGGAAGCCCAAGGTGACGCTCGACACAATGCTGCCGCAATTAACCGACGAGGCGAACCTGGACGTCGCTTCCTACCATCACTCTAAGGAGGAAGCGGGAAGGCTGCGCCCGGCTACGCAAAAAAGACCAACAACACACTGACGTCTGACGATGCAACTTGCGACGACGCGACGCAGAGTACAGGCCGGGTGACCAAATGTGGGTTTGGACGCCGATACGTCGCCGCTGACTGAGTGAAAAGCTATTATAGGGGTACTGCGGCCCATACAGAATCCTTCGATGCGTCCAACAGCTCGATTGCGAGGTCATCAAGACAGACCGACATAATCTCAAAGGCGCTGGGTGCGCCAGAAGTCGTCCACGTTGTGCGCCTCAGACCTTATCACGCGCGCTAAAGATATTTTAATATTAATTGTTTTGTTAGCCTTTCTGTGTTTATTTTGTAAAGATTGGGTCGATGCATGTTTAAGGGAGCAGTAATGGCGCAAACCATTCAAATATGTATTTGTTCCTTTGTCGACAGCCGCCGACACAAGGCTTTATCACTCTGATTCTGGCACGCGTATCTATTATTTGGTCTTTGTTTGATTATGTTCTTGTCGCGAGATGCAGCTTTATCAGTATCTTTGTTGCAAACATTCTCCGAGATGTTCTTGAAGATTCCGGCCACTCGCGTATGTTTTTTCAATGTTCAAGATTGTGCTAGTCACCGTTTGATGTTTTATCTCGATTTTTCTTTGCAGGCTTTAAATCTAGCGCTCGCGTGTGAAACCTACATTCTTCGTTTACGAACGCCGAGCACTATTGTTGTTTTCACCGCCGCCAAGTTGATTATTTTTTTATGGGTGCAAGTCAGGCCAATAGAGTTTCATTCAAGTGCAATGCAGTATTTCGTTTGTGGTTACCGGGCTTGGTAGCCTCTACGTGACAATAGTACCTCAGGGGATCAGTCCTTCAAATTGCAACTACTGCTCTTTCTCCCTCCATCTTGTGGCAGTGGTGTTACATCAAATTCCGGGAAGTTTTTATAACTTGGTGGTCCAGCGGCTTATGCCCAGTAAAACTAGATTACGTCCTCGATCTCCATATCTGTATTATCCGAGCACTGGTTAGGCCAGTTAGCTCAGATTGGTAAGCGGGAACTATTTGTTCTCCAACGAAAACTGGCTTGTGCACCGAATGTCGCCTCAGCGAAATTTTTGTCGGGCTCCCAACCGGGCGGAACCAGACAAATTAAATGGCTGTACGTGAAAACTAAAATTTGGGGCATTGTTTTGCCAGTCACACAAAAAGGTTCGATTGGTGCATACTCGCCCACGCCTCCACTCTTGCACTCAGAAAGGAACATTCTTGAAGCAGAAATGTGTTTTGCTTTAAAAACTAAAGTAATCAATAGTACTCCAGCGTCATCAAAGTTTCTAAGCCGCATACACCGCTCCTGCATTTCAAGAACCCATTTACATTGTTTATAGGGTCATAAGTTACAGCACCTAAAAATGAAAAATACAGGGACAGCAGAAAGGGACGAACACGATTCCCGGAGGCACAAGACTCCAAGCTGTGGAAGCCGTCTACCTTTCTCACTCCGCCTGCCGCCATCTGTGTTTCGTTATGGTGCGCGTTCCGAAACTCTCATTAATGCACCCAAAACGTACTGGCGTCCGTTTGTGAGTTGTGCTCTGAGAAGTTAAACAGTTTATACGCGACATCTGTTTGCATGCTCATCAATATTATTTTTCTCTTTTTCTTTTATCGTATGCCGTCAGTTATGTTGCGCGCTGCTTAGCAGAGAATATTACATGCTTTGACGCTTGGCTTTAACTGAGGGTTGCTTACAGAACCACACTACATCCTTCTCTACGCCCACCAGCCTAACGATTTCTTTCCTTTTTTACGAAACAATGGAAAGAGAAGAAGAGTAAGGAACACGGTAATTTCATAATATCAGGTATCTTGGAAGTGATTTGAATTAGGTTCACTTATAAAACAATAAAAATATTGAGATTTCAGATGCTATCTTGTAAAAGGTTTTCTCAGTTCAAAATTATTGAGGAAATATTTTGATCTTAGGTTTTCATTCCGAAGAGCAGATCAACGTATCGAGAATCTTGATGCCGAGATGGCGAAAAATATATATTTAAACATGCCTTCTTTAAACAAGGTATGTCAATGGAACCGATTACAGGCTAGCGCTATGGCTGCTTTAAGCCTTTTAACCTCGCCCTTTTTCCGCAGTTGTCTTCTTGACGTGGACGTGCATTTTCGGCATAAATTATTTCAGTTGTTTCGATATTTAGCCGTGTTACATTTATTTCTTCTTTTTATTTGTTAATAATGTTCGTTTTCGTCCCTTCGCCTCTTTTTTTCGTTGCATTTGTTACATTGTACTTTTCCACCTGCCCTGGCTCCGACAATCATATATTTGTAAGTTTTTTCGGTAAACCTCTGTGAGTACATAAGAATGTAAAGAACTGAACTGAATAAATAACCTTGTGTGTGTCCGACGGTGCTTGCATTCGCTATAAACCAGCAGATGAATAATGCAATATCAGAACCAAGCTATGTTTCATTCATCGCTAGCACTGCTCAGAACAAAATGTTTTCCTCTTGCTTATCGGCGAACTTTAGCACCTTTCTGCCAATAAACAATAAATTACTCTCTGTGCTACCTACGTCTTTTAAGCTCTACATATATCGTTTTAGCAGCTTTTACCGATATGCTGCACATAAATTTACAATAGTGTGATCATTTCGTTCTGTGATTTGGCATTTCAGCTGACTGGGGTAACGTAGAATATCCGAAAAGGGACATGAACAGTAGACTGCAGATGGGTATTTGTAAAGAGTAATATACATACTTACCGAACAGAAAATAAAAAATTAGCAGACTTATTAAAAGTCAAAGAACGGTCGAGCAAAAGCCAGACTCGCATCCAGTTATATTGTGCTGTTCCAGCAGTTCGTGCCGGCTTCTGCCTCTCCTGTATTCCCTTCACTTATTCTTGTCGCTTAGACCTATGTCCAGAGTACATAAGCCATAATGCCCGACTGCGCTCAAGTCTCCTGAACAGCCTAAATGACGAAAATCACTTTACAGTAGTGTGTTGTATAAACAATGTCATTGTTTACAGTAATCTAGGCAAAATAGGATATGTCTCCTGAGAATCCGGCATGGACAAGTCGTTTGCGCACTCGGCTGGGGGTAGGAAAGATGGTGGTTCAATTCTCGCTGGAAACAGATATTTTTTCTTATCGCCACACTTTGTCCTATGGCTTCTTGAAGGTCAACCATGAGCCGTTGCTGACCTTGGCCCCAATTGGCGTACCTCAGCTTTTAGTTCAAAATATTTCAAAGGATTCGAAAGGGATGCCTGCGAAAACATTCTGTATGGTAACGTGCAGGTTTGCTTGCCTCCTGCGTCCTTTTATTATGTTGCCAGAATTAGTTTCTGGCAAACATTCATTGCTCCAGGTTTTGCTAAGTCACCGTACAATATAGAACAAAGTCCTCTTTAATCGATTCTTTAACGAGACCCGTGAGTTACGTGTATGCGCAGGGTCATGAACACGTAAAGTGGCATTGTTTTGCGACATCCACGCAAAGATAAGTTTTATTGCTCCTTTTATGAGTTGACTCATTCGTTTCTGGCATCATAGAAAGTTATTGGGTATCACCGTGAACTACGCTTTGCGCGCTCTTTGGTGTATGAGCACGCGACATGAATTCGCATACAAGAATGGGATTCAGGAATCTTTGGCGGAGAAAACCGTTTTTTCAACAAAACCTGAGGGAAGCATCCTCCAGTAGGCTCGGGATCATCGAAAATCACAGTGCATTGCCGAAACCTGAGAACGGGAAGCAGCTTCCGGCCGCCTTAATAGGGTGTAAATGAACACCAGCTTAACACATGCAAATGGCAACGGTGCGTTGAATTGCGTTTCAGAACAAAACATGGAATATGGAAAGTCTGGACCTTACAATTTCAGCCTCACTGAATAACAACCTCACTCGATCTCGAAATCACTTGCGAGTTTGAAGTCAGATGTTCTAGCATCACTCCCAAATATCGAGCTTTCTCCTGCTCTCCTACGCCTCATCTTGTGCTCTGTTAGGTTGTCCCGCCAGGATGGCGCAATAGTTACGGCCCTGTACTACTGTGCTCAAGAATGCGGTATCGAGTCCCGGTGTGGACAACCGATTTTCGCTAGAGGCTAAAAGCAAGGCGCCCGTGTGCTGTGCAATATCAGTGCAGGTTAAAGAACCTCAGAAGGTCAAAATTCACGGACTACTCCACTACGGTGTCTCTCATAGCCCGAGTCGCTTTGGGACGTTAAACTCCACAAACCAACCTTATCCTCCTTGATTAAATTCATTTTGACGCCATGTGAAAACCTCTAGAGGTGACCCAACCCTGCTGCTAACGCTACTGATATAACTCTACTATTATAACCTCTAAAAGATTCACCCACTGAATGGTGTCCACTTCACTTCTTTCCTTCCTTGGCATTTTGTCCCCCATTTTACAGTATACTGTATATTAGTTACAAATCATTTCATTACACAGTCGAACGCAATCACACATCTTTACTCCCCCCTCTGCAAAGTTCGGAGAAAAAAGAATTGTAAAAATAGAGTGCCATTGAATCTAGAAATTTCTCGTAGAAAGCAACTGCGCAGGCTCGTAGCCTCATCGCAGCCTATAACACCGCGTGCTAAATTAAACTCTCGCTATTTCATTGCCTGTCTAAGTCTTTACCAACGTCCATTCAACCGCAGTAGATCGAAAATACCTTTCTCACATTGTCTTCTGAAGGTGTGCGAGGAGTGAGACTGTTCGGCAATTCGCTACATTCAATTTAAAATTTGAAACGATGCCCCACGAATAAATCGTCCTGATGCGCTCCAAAATAGACTCGGCAAGCATCCAATATTAGATTAAACGCCTTTAAATGTGGATAGTCAGATTAAAAATGTACGAGTTCGCACAATATTACATTCTTTGGCGCAGACAAACCATCCGTCACTTTTTACTTTAGCCATTGGAATGCTTCGTATTCGTAGTTTTTGAAATAAGTTTAGATGCGTAAACCTGTGAAATCATCCCTTTTTACTTCTAATTACTCTATAGGATTCCCACTGCACTCCCTTTATTATAACTAAGTCCTGTTGCTTAGGAGACATACGCTCACTGACCAAAAATCCTGCTCCGAGATCTCGTCTGCAACTGAATCACGTTAATACAATGTGTTGCCACTCTCATGAATATATAGCCACGGTGAAGAAGAGGCAAGCCAGGTTAAGCACCGTTGCCGGTCGGATAACGTGCGTGTCCTCTTCTGTTCATAACATTGGCGTCTGCGGTTTCCAGTTAAAGACACCTGACGGCATTATTCTCCCCTGCGGAAAACAATGGAGTTTAGGGGAGGGCAGGATTAAAGCTTTATGGTCTAGGTAAGAGAACGAAACATATCGTCGAAAATAAATTGAAGGCAGAGCACTTCAATTAAAAAGACTCCAAATGCACGCAGCTGCCATCAATGCATGAAGAGGGCTTCATGCGGTGCACATGCACTACCTCGGGTTGAATCTGATGACATAACTATGCACAGTGCCTTCGGAGAGTACTTCGCAGTTCACGTAAAAGAGACGGCGCAGCACTTTGTAGAGCCTAAATTATTGGCTAACAAATATTCCAACAATCTTGGGCGATGGACATAAATCCACGCCCAGAATTGGCCATCGGGTTGCGACTCGACGTGCGGGTGGCGTTCGACATAGCGTCATGCATCGGTCACCTGCACTGGCTTGATGCGCATCCGGGCGAGTTGGCATGCACCCTCTGCTTACTGACTAAATGTTTTGACGTGCGGCGTTAGTGGCCGGTGGTTGGTAGCGTATGGAAGGATTACGTTCAAAATGGTTTGTACGCCATGGTAACAGGCACAGATCAAGTGGATTCCTCTATGGCTGTGCTATAAGCAACTCTAACGCACGGCAGGGCTTCGTCCCACGTTTATTGTTGTGCGTCAACGTTTGGCGCACAAATCAAGCATGTCCGCTATGATTTTGTTTAGACGTTCCGTTAACACGTTTGACTATGGGTGGTGGGCAGTAGTTTTGCCGTGTCAAGTAATACATGTCTGCAACACCTTGTGCAGGCAATGTTCTGTGAAGGCAGGTACTCGATATGTAATGAGGTAAGGTGGGGCATTGTGCCATAAAACAATCGCGCTAAAGGGCTGTGCTATTTCAGACGACGTTCCTCGCGGTACTGCCTTCATTTACGCAAAGCGCGGTGAGCAGTTAGCCGCTTATTACAACCCACTTATTAGAGACTTATTAGTGGCAATTCCGACTTTGCCGAAGCAGGCAGCGAGGAGGAGCAAATGGTTGGAGCAAACACGTAGACTTTACTGTAGGGAACTTGCTGCGCTGGAATTCGCGGAAAACTATGGCATAGTGGTGCATGGTAACAGAACGTTTGGGCCAATAATAGGATTGACTAATTATTGATAAAGTGCGCGCTAATCCCAAGTAGCCAGGTTTTGAGTCATCTTGACAAGCAAAAAGGATATAGTCCCGGAGGTCTGACGGCATGACTAGAAGGTCGCTGCTGCTAGAGGTTTTTTTATAGAATGCAGCGCATACAGATGGATGACAGGTTCCTGAATAACTGTCGGGATATGTTGGAAGCGCTACTTCTAGGTGGTTAATCACAGGTCAGAGGTCCACGTCAGCTCGCTGCTATACTTCAAGGTCAGCAAAGCTGATTACAATAAGGCAGCGGCTGTCGCCCTTCTCGTAATCTTCCGCTAACTCGGCAGGAACGCTCTAGAAGATGTGTGCAACTTCATGCTTACGGCCAGGTTTTTATACAATGGTGTATTCTGATCCCTGTAAGCGGAAGCTTCATGATGCTGGCTTGTTCGCAGGTCCTGGACATTGGCCAGCCAGCACAAGTAATGGTGACCTGTAACCACTTTAAATAGCGGCCGTAGACGTTAGGGCGAATTTCATCGTAACCCACAGGGCCGAAAGGATCTGCTTTTGCGATGTCGAGCGGTTAATTTCATCACGTGAGAGGGTGCTACTCGTGTACGCGATCACGCATTCGACGCGGCTTGGATGTTGGAGAGGAGAGCTCCAAAACCGATGTTGCTCATGCCGGTATGGAGTTCAGTGTCGGCGTCCTCATCAAATTGAGCCAGGATAGGAATAGTTTGTAGCAGTTGACGTAGTTTAATAAAAGCCTATGGCTGCTCCTCTGTCCACAAAATCGGTAAGTCGGTAGTCGTTAAACGGGCCAGGATTTAAACACATGAGAAATTGACAATAAATCATCGTTATTAGGCGCACCGACCTATTTCTCATTTTACTGGTCTTTTCAAAAACTTAAAAAAGGGGGTGAGCTAGCACGCATCAACAAAAACTTTACCATGCTAGAAGCAATTTGAAAGAAAATAAAAGGAGCAAAAGCTCAACAAAAAAAAAGCTCTTTTCGGACACAGCGAAATAAAATAACATTAATATTCAAGAAAACAAAGTCCAAGTTTCATACTTGTTCACGCTGGCCTAAAAAAAAGGAAACCTCAAGAAGCTGTCATTCAGACCTGTAAACAAGACAAAAATAGGAAACAGAAATGAAAAAAGTCACAAAGAACGTGGGGTGAGAGACACAGGCATGCAGTACACATACGTGTGCGAGTAAAAAGACTGCATTAAAGTAAGCGGGATACTCAATAACAAATAGAAATGACAGAGGTATAGAATGGAGTGTAAAATAGAGCTTGGCAGTCTCCTACGGTATTGTAAGGGTATGTTCACAAACATCAGCAAAGCAAAACTACAAAGAGGCGCAGAATAATAAAAAAGAAAAAGCAAAGCAAGTGCTGATACACCAACTCGGAAGACAACGTTCACTACACCAGGTTATATTAATTCCAAAAAGACGCATAAAGGAAACGCTGGAAGAAGACGCCTGAAGACGCCTACTCCAACATTATACCTGACAGGCCTGAAAAAGCTGCATAACAGGCAAAAGGTATCACCTCAAAGAGGTGACAAAAAGAGACTCGATCATTTTATAGAATTAGAATCAGGCATGGTACCCCTGCGGAGCTGTCTCAATAGTCAAGAAAGACTGCAATCACGGGAGCTTTCAGACAAGCTGAAATGGCATGCCCAAATCACTCGGCTTATACAGGAGCACGGAGCTCTCTCACATGCAGTGGGTGGTAATGGATCTAAAGCACACTTCAACAAAACCCTCGCCTCCAGCACTGTCAGACTCAAGAACATGATCGGCAGGGCATCCGCTGGTGCTTGTAAAATCAAAGGAGAGGTAGTGGCATTGATGAGCACCCCAAGACAAGATAGATATGGACACGTGAAAGCGTACCAAGATACTTTGTTGGGCGAGTTGGTGCTTATTCATTATTGATATAAACAGCGCGAACACGCTGTGAAAGCGTGATCTGATGATGCCTGATTGTCCTTCAGAGAGTCCACAGTAGGGGTCCTTCAAGAGCTCTAATTCGGGAAATAATGTTTTACTAAACCAAGCCAAAGCAATAAGCCAAACATATGTGTGCTTTTCTTGTTGCACGAACGGGAGAGTCGGCTACGGTGGACGTTTTCTAGGGATCACGACTGACGTCATCGGCACCTAAAAGGCGGCCTAGAAACTGGATTAGTTCGTATCCGAAGTGACATTTTTCAGGCTAGAGCATTAAATTATTCGAGCACATGGCACCTAACACTGATCGCAGGCGTTGGATATGTTGCCTGAAGGTTTCATAAAAAGAGAACATCGTCCTGGTACGCCTAACAGGTTTGCAATTTAAGGCCAACAAGAACAGTGTGCATCATCCCTTGTAAAGTTGCCGTCTCTGAACAAGATCTAAAGGCAGTACCTCAGATTCATTGAGGACATCAGGTGTGATGAAAGTTGTTTCCTCGTGGTCCTGTTCATCAACCTCAATCTGCCATTACTCGCTTTTAAGTCGCTCGAAGAAAAGCCCTTGTGGCGAAGTCTGTCGAGTGAGTCACAGCTGCGGGGCAGTGTAAACATTCTTTTGTAGCGGAAGCAAAACGAGCCAGCCGCTTCACCTCGTCCCAGTGATCGCACTTTCTTCGCGGTCACACCTTAGCCCTGATCTCACTGATGCTTGAGTCGAAAAAAAATAAGAAAAAGAAGAACAGTAAGAAGAAGAAAAAACTTTGTTGTGTTTTAGCGACGGTTGACTCTAGTTGAATTGCGAATATAAAGGCAGAAACTTCTTTCTCCTGCTACGTTATTCCTTTATCACGCTCTATCAGTATAAAGTTATCAATTATTGGGGACACTTAAGCTCATGCTTTAGGAGTATGACGCGAAAGTGTACGTTACCGGCCCACATATAAAGTGACGCTTCAACCATGCCGTATGGCCGTGCCTGCGTCTCTTAGGAGTAACGGGAAAGCAAGCGGTTCTGGCAGGCTAATGATGATATTCTACCATACGAATGTAGCGATCTAGTGGGCAGCTCCTGCCCGTGGCATAGGGGTAACGGGAATGCACATGTCATGGCAGGCTGATTTGTTTAATGAGGAATACGTAGCTACGCCTCTTCACAGCGTAGCTGCCGCCACCACAGGTCTCGCTTTAGCTGTAGTAGTATTGCTTTCGCAAGAAAAGAAGAATAACACAGACAACACGGTAATTGATAGAGACGAATGACAACGAGTTGCTAGGACAGAAGGTTCGTTCCAATGTTGTGACAGCCGTGTGCCCTGGAGTTAGACTTAGAGACGACGTCATACCCCTAGAACCCTTCTACACCCAAATGAGACGGGCCTACGACAAGAGGCAAGGGATGCTCATATGTGAAGTGATTCCCTTATGCCATAAATAGAGCTTAAACCATATTTTAAACTAATAGGTGTTAAATATATATCTTTACTTTCAAGCCCAGCCTAACGAAAGCCATGCAGATTGCTCTTGCGTAAGTTCAGGTTTAACCATAAGGTAAACCACAGCAAATTTTTTTAGTGATGGTATTCAGCTTCCTGTACGACTAAAAAGCCCAAAGTCCTATGTTTTTTTAACTAGTGCGGCAAGCGACGACGAAAGGCAGTTACATGGTTGTACATAAGCCGTCATTAAACATTTATTTCAATAGCGGCATGATGGCCTCACGCTCCTTCAGTTATATTTGGTACGGATGATGGCGTATCGGGTGGGCATTGTCGGTCGTAATTATTCGGTGCTTAAAAAAGAAATTTTCTGTAGCTTAGTCGGAGACGGTAAACAGGATCTACAGTCGAATATTAAGCACGTAAGCCACGGCGCTGAGTAGCACACAGTTTTCGGTTGATATCCAGCCGATCTGGAGGTGTGTCCCGACATAGCACAGCTGCAGATGCAAAACAATCGGAAATATGTTTTCGGAAAGTGTTCAGAGAATACGATGGCAGCAGCACGAAAAAAGTGCGGAAGCTGAGTGGTCAAATTTGTGAACAGGATTTCCGACTGACTGTTGGCGATGTTGATGATGCTTCTGGAGGAGCATATTTCGTAGATCAACCTAAGTGACAAATTGCCCTGAGGTACTGCTGTTCAGTCACGTAACTCGTCTCTTTTGGCACTGACAAAAACACTAGAACGGGGCGAGGATGAATAATAAATAATAAAAAATAAATAATAAATAATGAACATAGAATCTGCGGAATCACAAACATCTGACCGGTGTTGGCGAACATCAGCGTTGTCGTCGCATTTTATATTAAATGTCACATTTCGCTGTTTTAGGTTAGTGATGGCTCTGTTCGCGCGAAAAAAGGCAACGCCTATAATCAGGTGAGGCGAACAATGACGGCAACTGGACAGCTGATAAATATCCTGCAGTCTTGAATCTGTATCCTGGCGGTGCACAGTTTGAACGGAGTTAAAACCTGGCTGCCAAATGTGCAGGTCTGCGCAGACTAGGTCGTCATTATTTCTATGAGGCCCGTCGCTAGTTTGCCACTCGGAATTTAGAAATTGCCTTCAGTGTTTACCAATGCACGAGTGTTATGACCATCCGGATGTACAGCAATGTCTAGCGATAATGGGTCCGGGAAAGCAGATGTGTCGTAATATTCTTCAGAGTTCCATCTGCCAATGCGCGCGCCATAGGGGACCTTTATCGCATCTATCTGTAGCGGCCCCACCCCCGGATGTCGTGCCCATCAGTGTTTCTGGCGAAGACGTAAGTGATTGGCCCTGCACCGCTCTCAACGAACTCGAGGCTCGGGAGAAAAGTGATGGCCATTGTTGTGATGTCGATCGAAACTGCCATCGTCTCACAGATTGCAAGCGCTGCGGTTTTATATACTTTTCAATGTAACACGGACGTTGGCGAAAAGATGGCCGAGGAGCGTTAGTCTTAAAGCCCTGCATTCCGAGCCCGATATGGGCACTGTCGCTAAAGATGACCAGGCTCGCCGCAGTGGAAGCATAAATGATTTCGGTCGGGGGCCCGCCATATATTCGCTATGTGCCGCGGCTATCTTTCATTCTGCAGATAGGGTGCTGGTTGCAAGGAAGGTAGTTGGACATGAAAGACAGGAAGAAATGTTGCTGAAGCCGGAGCAGGCCGCAGCAGCATGTCATCATAGGCAGGCTGAGCATATTCCATTGGGAAAGGCTGCGGTTCGTCAGCCAGCAACGTATGCCTCATTATGTGTTTCCCCCCTTGTCGCGAACGGCGCTGGCAATAGAGCCGGTCGCTGGTTGCGACGCACCACAATAGTTGTGCAGCTCATTACGTACGATTGAACAAATCATGTCGCGTAACAGGTCATTGCTGTTGCTAACGGCCGTGAGAGACTCCGCTACTGAAGCCATGAGAACACGTCTGGGGTACCCTGCGAAGCGCTGTGGAAGAACGGGCTCTATTTTCATCGCCTTCGTTACAAACTCAGCAACTATTCCAGGCGGCTTGCACACCAGGTCCGCAAAAAGCTTTTCTTTTAATACCAGGCTTTACGTAACGTATCTTTTCCATGTCACACATGGGCGGCAGAGCTCGCCGCCACAACGGCGTCATGTCTTCCAAGTACATCGTCTAGTCACCGTCTCATTCGGAAGCTGGATGTAGGACTGAAGAGTCAGCCCAGCACTTTAGCCATGATCAGTGCTGGTGCAAGCTTCGAGTATGATAACTCCGCAACTAACGCAAGATGTTAAGACATGTTAATGTTTTTCGTACAAAAGACGGGTGCCTTCTACCAGGCTGAATGACACATTCCCCAGCTTCCCGGTGTAGTCCCATCGATTGAATGCAGCGACGTGTCCTTACTTAGAAAGCCAGTTTTCCACGCTTTCTAGCAGAGTATCGTGGGAGGACTTTGGTACTCAGTGCTTGTGGAGGTAGTAATGCGAAGCGCCTTACATGGCTGGTCTTGGAGCAGGCGCAGAGGTTAATGCAAGAGCCCGTACTCTAGAGAGAGGCCAAGGTTTCCTCTACTAATTCGTTGAACTGGGGTGTCGACAAGTAGAGGCCGGAGATGCTCAGCACAGTTCGGAGTGTAGGACACATCAACGAAGGCTACGCAGCGCTATTCACCAATATGTAATGGTGCAGAAGAGGCAAGTAAGCGTTCAGAAACAGTGCAGGTCTGCTAACGCTTGTGTCCTCTTATTTTCAAGACATGACACGTGGTGGCAATGTGTGCGTTTTATTGGTCCTGTTAACGCACAAATCCTTATATTTACCATTGATTGCAAGTGCCTCGACACGCGCTGCCTAACTTGCGCTCAAATATAAGGTTGCAGCATTAAACTTTCAGTTTGTCAGTCTCCAATCGCTGCCTGTCCGAGCCAGAGATTATTAGATCTCTCTGCTTTATCACATGTCTACCGCGGTCGTGTTTATAGCTGCGCTTTCTTCCCAAGAGAAAATTCTTACTCCTACTGCTACAGGTAAATATTGTGACGGGAATAATTGAATGAGTCAATAATACAATTCATCAGAGGGTAAGAGGTGTGGTGTAGTGTGGTTGATAAGCTCAGGTGCGCCGATGACATTTTGGAGATTAGTGACCTTAAATAAGAAGCCTTGAGGTTTTTCCCCCTTCATGCATTTAGCACCGGTTGACATCACTGTATTTTATGCACCAGCAATCCGCTTCAACTACCCTGTTTGAATATCCTGAAGCTTACGTGGCCAAGGCTGTTAGTAACGAATCTTTGTCTAAAGTGCACGTGGGGAAGGTCTTCGCACTACAGAGGACGCAGTCAAATGAGAGGAAATATTTATATTGAGGCTGCATGTCTGGCTATTTTCTGCAAGCTACATGTGGCCTCTGGGGGGATGCCTGAGAAATGAAGGATAAAGGTCTGTTTTCTTGTTACGCATGCTTTTTTGTCTTTGGTGCTTTGAAGGGTTCAAAATAATTTCTGCAAATGATACAGTGATCTACTGCGACAGAAATATAAAAATGAGAATAACATAGACGATGGAATCGACATACGGCTATTATATGCTGCTTTTTTCAATGAGCTCTGCATTCATGCACAAGAGGTAGCACTGACTAATATTTACTTTGCACCATATCTCCACTTCAATATTTTACAGGCCTTGGGCTCATTATACCTGGTTGCGGTGACGCAGAAGGCAAGTAGTTTGCAAGTGTTGCACCCCAAAAGGCTGAAATAATTTCGCGTTCATTACAGTTCATGAGATAAATATTTTGCTTGAGTGAAAGGTCGGTATAAAGAACGTTGTGTTAACGCCGGTGTTTCTTGTTTGATTTGGTTTGTAGATTTAACGTCTGAAAGTGACTCAGGCTATGAGCAACGCCGTAGTGGATTTCTCCGGAATTAACGATCACGTGGGGTTCTTTAACCTGCGCAGTTATTACATAGAACCAGGACTTCATTACGGCCTGTCTCCAACGAAACGTAGCCACCGGTGGTCGCGTTCAAACCCGGGTACACCCAGTATAGTAGACAGCTGTCTTAAAAGAAAGCTGGAAGGAGCTGAAATTGCATAAAATTTTGGGTTTGGAAAGAAGGTATTTTGTTAATCATGTGTATCAATTTTTCAAAAATGTTTCGTTAGAAACCGAAATCGCTTGTTAAAACGCGCCGCGGCCCCGTACTGGTCGCTGCCGGGAGCGGAAGTGGCGGGACGGCAAACCTGGGGAGCACGCGGATTTGGCGTCAGTCTTGCAATGCCGGCCGGCCAGCCAGACCGGCCACGCGATTTACATGCTTGCTTCGCTCCATCCTGCGCTTTAGTGATCGACGTATCAGCGCCATCTGCAGCTGGTGCCACCCGCTTTCCACAGTTACACCGTTCTGTGCTGAAGGTCCCTCGTGTTCAGATTACACGAGGTAGACTAGCAGATACACAGCGGTTGCGGGAGACTTGCAGCCGTTTGCCTTCAGGTTAGTGAGCCTCCTTTGTTTAGATGTAAAATAAACGTCGTTCGATGCTCGAAAATATTTTCCTGGGGTCTTTATAAAACAACATTCGGTGTGGTTGCGTGAAGCGATTAGTTGTTACCAGCACTGCTTACCGTTATGCGACTATCGGTGGTCTAGGCGACGTAGTGCTTCAAAGTTTACCAGACGAAAAGAAACATTTAGCGTAGTGGATCTCTGTCACGAAAAGGAATATCTTCTTATCACAACATTCATCCCGATGCCAATCACCGAATATTCATCATCATCATCATCAGCCTGATTATACCCACTGCAGGGCGAAGGCCTCTCCTATATTTCTCCACTTAACCCGGTTCTGTGCTAGCTGCATCCACCCCTGCGAACTTCTTAATCTCATCCGTCCACATAACTTTCTGCCGCCCCCTGCTACGCTTTCCTTCCCTTGGAATCCAGTTTGTTACCCTCAGCGACCATCGGTTATCCTCTCTTCGCACTACATGTCCTGCCCATGTCCATTTCTTCTTCTTAATTTCTACTAGAATGTCGGTAACTTGAGTTATTTCTCTGACCCACTCTGCACGCTTTCTATCTCTTAATGTTACCCCTACCATTTTTCGTTCCATAGCCCTCTCGGTTGTCCTCCGAATATTGCAACGAGTAACTATTTTACATTCCGATTGAATGAGCTCGACTGAAGTTCGGTGCCGTTGTGCCATTGCTGTCGAACCTATTTAGATTAATACCTTTGTTGCGCGGCTGCCTTCACCCTCATTACGTTTAACCGAGCGTACCCAACTTAAAACACGATTAGTGGCTCACTTTTGTTACACAGCTCGCGGCCATTCTTGGGTGCGTCAAAAATGAACAATTAGATGCAGCAAATGAAACGCATGCTCGGTATAGTGAAACCGCATTTTCAATGGTTATTTATAACGCACTATGTAGAATAGCCCACTCAAGCATCGTCCGAAGGCAGGGGCCGGATTACGCACCGCTCTCAAAATCGCTCTCAGGTTTGAGAGCGTGACGTCAAAATGACGAGGCTCAGACTTGTGAAGTGTGACGACTTCACGGCTTTAGCCAATTACAAGCAGGCTAGGGTGCTTAATAGAAAGCCTCACCCCGGAAACGTTTATTTGCACGATAAGGGCGCCGTGTGCAAACATGTTTCGTGAAAACGCAGCGAATAAAAGTACAAATGTTCTATTTACCTAAGAAACATTGTTTGAAGCTAAAAAATGGCAACTAAAAATAAAAGCACTTTTAGTATTACAATTAAATATGCTCCTAGGTAACAATTTTCGCCGCGAGGGTCTGCTGACGACAGCGAGGCGTGAACATGGCGGCCTGCAAAGAAACAGCTGATTTCCCGTCTAGTTGCTGCTCTTTACGCGTAGTTTAAAATCGATGTCCTTTGCGGATGTCGTTAGTAGCCGGAAAAATCTGACTGAAAGCAGTGAAGGCTATAAACCTGCAGTGAACAGTTTGGTGAAAGTGTTTGTCACGAAAATCGACTAAGTCGACTTGCTGAAGGGAGTGTTTTTCATCAGTGCTTACCAGCGATGACAAGAGCGACGAGCTGGAGCCATGTGATCTAGTGTTTTGTTTCTTTGGAAAAAAAAGAGGAAAATGAAGGCTACACTATTACTTCTGCCGCCAGATGGAAGCTGGCAGTATCAGATAGGTGGCAACCGCTATGCAAGAGCTCGCGACTGCAGTGCTGGAAACGAGATCCGACGCACGACCCTCCACTGACTCGTGCAAGCCATAGTGACTCGCTGCGGTGCTTCGCAACCAGTTGACTTCGGGCACATTGGGGTCGGTTCTTGATACTGCGATTGATGCTACTGCTCCATTCCGTTCATGTTCAGCTGCTGATTTTGTTCAAACTGTGTAAAGTACAGAAATTGACGTTTATTATCCGTTCTGGTTTGTTGAAGAGAAAGAAAACACTTTTTTTTACCGTCCCGGAGGCGAGAACGAGTTTGTTCCACCAGACCTCAGTTTAGAGGCGATAAAGGTAGGCCTGAACAGGGATGTCAAGTTTGTTGCATTTCGCGCAGCGGGAAGAGTGATGGTGTTGGTCGCACATTGTTGCAAGGCCTTTCTGACGGTGTCATAGTTTCTGTTCGTGCTAGACGGTGTCCACACTGTCGGCCGGAAAGGCAAGCGTATCATGCATGTGATGCCGCAGGCGAGCTGGAAATCGGCTCAATTCCGCGATCGCACTATGACAACTAGCTTTCAAGTGCCTTTATATCCATCGAGACTGCAATGTTTAAAATTATGTTCATTATATACACATTCTCTTTCAATATTGTGGGAATTATGCAAAAGCCTTTTCTATCAAAAACTCGGTTTGAACGGATGAATTTTTTTTCTGTTATTTGTTGAAAAAGACTTAGAAAATAAATGCCAATGACAAAAGTTGCTGTGCAAAAGGTGTACCTGTCACACATTTATGGCGTAGCCATTTTTTGAATGCTTATAGTTTAGCTTCCTCTACTGTCTTCAAGCTATTTAGCATTCTTCTTGACAGTGTTGCACCTTTTATTACTGTAAAAGAACCTTTATTTACTCATCGCCCCAGCAATGCATTTGTTTTGCTTAGTTATTTTATTGTCACTACGATGTTTGTCATTCAGCAGTCATTCTGCGCACTGAAGCCAAGTAAGGAGCACTATTCTCCTAGTAGCTGCTACAGCAGAGAGTAAGACGTCTAATAGCCTACCATTATATCTGATATATAAGTATTTTGTATACTGCACCATGCATACAGTACCTATTTGCATAGGTAGCTTCAATATGCAAGGGAATGGCTTCTTTGGGCGTAGTAATTTATTGTCGAATGTGCATGTCAATGTTGTATGGTCAATGTACATCAAGGTAGATGTGCTTCCCTATATGCTGCTTTTTTTTGCAGTAAAAACATTCAAGTAAAACAATGCTGCCAAGAAATAAGTGTTTCTACTGAATATAAGTGGTAGTAAAAAGATCTTTGTTGGTATTTTCCGATTACAATCAACATCAAGAACATTTACTGCTTTGCTGTAATACTGCACGTTTTAGTTTAAGGATGTTTACACCACAGTGACCACAGCCAACTGTACCAGACTGCAAGATGGTAGCAGAGAAGGGACAGCGAGCTGAGACTGGGATGGCTTGGCGCTGGTGTAATCAGTCATGACTTCAATGGGTAGTTGTCGTCTCCTGCACAATCAAAATATAACATCCACTTAGGCCCACCTTTTGCTAATCTCAACAACTTTTGAGCATGCTTTAGCACTCAATTGAAGATCCATACTAAGTAGCCCACAGTTAATATTCGCAGGAATGCTGACAGCGTGTGTCAATGCTGTTTAGGCAAGCATCAAGGTAAAGACAGCCCTGTAACTTGGTAGTGATATAAATAACGTGCTATGATTACCTGCATAACAGAAGCACAACGGTTTCTTAGGCAGTAAATAAATTTAAACACTATAAATATTTGTCTCCTATTGCTTTAGCCATGATAACAACAACATTTCACTGCAACGTGCAATCTTTGGCATATAGCCATTCTCAGCATATTCAGGAATTGGATCTCTTACCGAAGCCGAAATCTAAGTCAGTCACTCCCTGCAAAACTTGTTTTCCAAAATAAAAGGTCAGAAAACACTCTCGGTGTTTGCTGAAATGAAAAGAAGCAGGCGTTTTTAAGGCACATTCACTTTCAAACCACGCATGTGTCGCAGGCAGGGAGGTGACCAATGGCCCGAAAACCTGTCATCGAGGAGCAAGCCGCGCTGGACAATCAATAGTCCCTTCATCCTGTACTTTATATAAAGGGCAGGTATACAGAACCCTTTCGACAGCTCTCGCTAGGTCATCTTGAAGGCAGCTGTTGAAAAACAATGCACAAGTGGAAACGAGACCTTTTGGTTGAAAACAAAAGCCTTGCAGAGAAGCTGACTAACAGCAAGTGTTATAGCACACATTAATGCATATAATCAAGATCGTTCGATAACCAACACGGGTTTTTAGAGCTTAACCAGGAAAAAGGCGCAGGTGTTCAGCAGACTTTCGATCACCTTTCGGTGCACATGAGTACCGCTAAACGAACGCGTCGTGGAGGAGGCGTTGGTCCGGCGGGGCAGCCAGGGTCACGTCGCAGATCTGAGATAAACCAGGCACAATACAAGTTTACTACGATCTTCAGAACTCTCAGCCAAACACCCGCAGTCAAAAACAAAATCTACTCACTATTGTGATGTTCACAACGTGCGTAGTATCGTTTGCCTGGCGACTTGTTTCCGTGTCTCCCTGCGGCGGCTTGACGGCAATCAGCGTTCCGCCCGATAGCTTCCGCTACCGGCGCACTGTGTGATGCAAACGATCTTACATTCCCTACGTACCGTCCTTGCCAAAAGTAACCGAGCAGCCCAGCCGGCCGGCGGAGCGAGAGGGCCGAGCTGCGGCGTGGCGGTCGCCGTCGGTGGCCGCTGCTCGCCGGCTGCGAGTGTAAGCGTGCTGACGTAAGGCTGCTCCCTCGCTATCTTTTTTGGGATGGTAAAATGTAAGCGGGTACCATGTGTGGCGCCCAATTTTGTTAATTTAGAACGCTGTGCTAGTAATGGAGGGCGCTGTTCACAGTAAAACACACTCAACGCTGATTTTGGGCTGGCATCGTGAATCTGTGCTCTTCGTTAGAAGGCCTTGCATGTTGAATCCCAAAACACAGCTCCCGTAGATGAAGTGATTCGAAAAGTGTTTTTTTTTTTGTCTCGTATGGAATACTAGCACAGGGAGATAGGACACGATAGAAACCTGGGTTTGATGTTTCTCGCGATTCCCACTCTGGGAAACTTCGCTGAGCTAGGGAGAAATAAAAACGAGGCCATATTTTCCGCTGTGTCTAGTACAGCTATTCGTATCCATGTAATGAGGCGAATTCGTTATTTTCGCATTAGTCGCCGCTTGTTAACGCGCAGAGGTGCTTACTGGTTTTCGCGATCGCAACGCCAAACTGAATGCCGAAAATCTGAGCAGAGATGGCAACTGCTTCAAAAAATATTTGGCAATACCGAATGAGTGATGTAAATGTTGCCTAGCATATGATGCCCCAAGAAAGCCTTGCTATTGCGAAGGGTGTCCACGAAGACGTTTTGCTCCCACTTTCATTGAAATTCCCTATGAGTTAAGCTTCCTTTTTGCTGCCAGGGAGTTCAGTAAAGACGGTACTTTTAGGTTTGCAAGTTTGATCTTGTGTTGCACTTGAAGGTTCTATTTCAGTAACTTATTTATCGAGCCACCGATGCACAACTCTGCCAGCCGGAACTGAACTACCAATCAAGTCACTAGGTAATAGGCAATAACACAAAATTTATTTGCAGTGCAAATCAAATGCGGCGCTTCCGGATTTCTTTTCACTTCCAGAACATATTGCTGTTAGGTTGGTCGCATGGTGTTTCCTCGTAAAAGAAACAAACAAAAAGAAACGCCCGCACGTATTGAGAAAATGGGCTACATATGTTTAAGGTGTGAGAATTACATTTTTATGCAGTTCACTAAATAAATGAAGAGACTGGCAGCAGGCTAACAGACGAACGTAATTACCAACGCGGAAAACACTACGCGCTTTTTGTACGTTTCCAAATAGCAGTAAAGAGGTATTCAGCAAGAGGGGCACATGAAACAGCTGGAAGTTTTTATTTTTCTTAACTTAGCGTCACAACAAATTTGGTAGTGGTCACAATAGGCCACTAGGAACCGCAGGAAAAGCGCATCGAGTTTTCGAAATTAATTCCTCGCCATACTCTCCGCACATTCCAAACGAATAGAAAAGCGTGCATTTGTTCATTCGTTGCAACTACGAGAGCACTGTACCGATATTAAACGCGAAGGCAATCTAACGAAGAGCGAGCTTCACAGCGCCAGAAAATGGAGCATTGAGCGAGTGATGCTATGCGGAGCGCCCTTCCTCTCTAGCGCAGCGTTTTGAAGGCGCCAAATCAGGCACTGCACATGATACTCGCTTACTTTTTATTATCCCAAGAAGGAGAGCGAGGGAGCATGTTTACGTCAGTTAGCTTACACTCGCCGCCGGAGAGCAGCGGCCAGCAACGGCGATGGTTTACCAAGATACTTTGTTGGGCGAGTTGGTACTTATTCATTATTGATATAAACAGCGCGAACACGAAAACAAGGGACAAGAAACAAGAAAGCCACAGTACATGCGCTGACTCACAACTAAGCCTAAGCCGTTTACTCCAAGGCCCAGAAAAACAAACATGAAAACGAAACAGTCACGTGAAAAAACCCCTGGGTTCACCTGCTGCATAAACATTACTTTAAAAAATCACAATAAAAAAGACACCCCTTTGCTTGAAAGAGCAAGAGACGTCTTGCTGACACACTTATTGTCCATTGAAATAAAATACGCTTCCACTATCTCTCTCGTTATCTTCTCTTTGTGGCGATATAAAATCTTAACACTGTCAAACTTAGGAGTGCACTTCTTCTTCTCCTTCTTCATTATTTCACATGACTGGCAATGGGATACCAGAAATGTTTTGTCCTTTCCAATTTCCAAGTTGTTACAGTGTTCCTGTAGTCTCTTATTTATACACCGTCCGGTTTGTCCTATATAACTGGCTCCACAAGAGAGTGGAAGCCTATACACAACACCTGTCTTCCATCCAACATAGGGGTTTCTATGTTTCACCCCACATTCTTGCTTCTTCTCTTCTCTTTCCCTTTGAACAGCCGGGCAGATCCTCTTCATCTTGAGCGGGGCGGTCAGTGCGACGTCCACATTATACCTCTTGCCTACATTTTTGAGGCCATGCGAAATCCTGTGCACATACGGTACCACGGCAACCTTCCTCTTCCTCTCACCCATGCTGGGCAGGGATTTCAGTCTGTGCGTTCTTTTAAGGTTCTTCAGTACCCGGCAACTGGCCTCAATAATAACTGACTCCCGATAACCGGCTTTTGCAATTCTCTTCACTTGTCTTTCAAAACTCTTGCCCATGCCGTGGTAACAAGATTTCGTCAACGCATTTAATAAGCAAGTGTTTATCATCCCATTCTTCACTAATTTGGAATGTCCTGAATTGGAGCCTAGCAACGGCTTCATCGATCTCGGGTTGTATTATTTTGCGTGTGACCAGTCAGGAACAGAAAATGTCGTCATCCATGACTTGCAGTCCCGCAAAGTACAACGTCCGCTGGGGCAACAAGAGAACCAAGAGTTATTATTGAGGCCAGTTGCCGGGTACTGAAGAACCTTAAAAGAACGCACAGACTGAAATCCCTGCCCAGCATGGGTGAGAGGAAGAGGAAGGTTGCCGTGGTACCGTATGTGCACAGGATTTCGCATGGCATCAAAAATGTAGGCAAGAGGTATAATGTGGACGTCGCACTGACCGCCCCGCTCAAGATGAAGAGGATCTGCCCGGCTGTTCAAAGGGAAAGAGAAGAGAAGAAGCAAGAATGTGGGGTGAAACATAGAAACCCCTATGTTGGGTGCAAGACAGGTGTTGTGTATAGGCTTCCACTCTCTTGTGGAGCCAGTTATATAGGACAAACCGGACGGTGTATAAATAAGAGACTACAGGAACACTGTAACAACTTGGAAATTGGAAAGGACAAAACGTTTCTGGTATCCTATTGCCAGTCATGTGAAATAATGAAGAAGGAGAAGAAGAAGTGCACTCCTAAGTTTGACAGTGTTAAGATTTTATATCGCCACAAAGAGAAGATAACGAGAGAGATAGTGGAAGCTTATTTTATTTCAACGGACAATAAGTGTGTCAGCAAGACGTCTCTTGCTCTTTCAAGCAAAGGGGTGTCTTTTTTTTTTAGTAATTTTTTAAAGTAATTTTTATGCAGCAGGTGAACCCAGGGGTTTTTTCACGTGACTGTTTCGTTTTCATGTTTGTTTTTCTAGGCCTTGGAGTAAACGGCTTAGGCTTAGTTGTGAGTCAGCGCATGCACTGTGGCTTTCTTGTTTCTTGTCCCTTGTTTTCGTGTTCGCGCTGTTTATATCAATAATGAACGGCGATGGTATCGCCGCTGCTCGGCCCCGTACCTGCTCCGCTAGCCGGCTGGGCTGCTCGGTTACTTTTGGCAAAGACGGTACGTTGGAAGCACGGTGTAATCGTGTTGGAAGCCTCCGGTAGCAAAAAAATGCGGTGCGCTTGCACCCGCGGTGACGAGCAAGCCGCCGTTCATCGATGTTCGACGGCAATCGTCGCACTACATTTTCTGCTTGCTCCCTAGTTTAACAGAATGGGAGCAACTTGCCCGGCAAAGTCAAACGCGTCCTCGTGCTTCATTCTTCACTGTGGATCGCCGATACAATGCCTCAAAGCGGCGCATCGCAATGTACGCGGCCGCCATTTTCACTCTCAAACGTTTGAGACTGCTTCTGTCGCTCTCAAAAAAACGCTCTCAATTGGCGGCCATATTTAGGTGCACAACGTCATCGTTTCTTTTGTGTTCATGACGTCTGATGACGTCCACTGATGACGCAGAAAAGCAATATGGCCGCCGGTCAGAACTGACCAATAGGACATAGGCCTTTGAGAGCGATTTTGAGAGCGATCCGTTTGAGAGCGGTGCGTAATCCGGCCCCAGCACTGCCTCCACGTGCCGCACCAGCCGCACTTTATGCAAGCTGTCCGTGCATCTCTAGAGGTAGCGTCAAGAGCATGCTCAAATTTATTTTTAACTTAAATAATAAGCCCAGGCATAAAGCAATGTCAAACATGAACCCTTATTGATGACTCGTACTGAGATGTTGGTAGGAGTGATAACTGCAATTAAACCACGTCTCTCCTTACAGCGGTGTAAAAGCAGTTGCCATTACGTCGTGGCTCATTCGATCTTTTTGTATACAATAGCTCCTCTGCTTAGGCGGCACCGTGAATGAAGGTAGCTTCATTTCATTGTATTGCGCTTCTCATTCCTCTAATCAATGTTACTAGAATAAACTAGTAACGTTGTCCGCAAATATCGTCAGCTGTGGTGCCGATGCGAAATAATATAGGCTTAGGGTTTACCACAGAGTTAGCTCGGGCAATGCTTCCGTCCGTTACGCTCTCTGCAGGCACCGTTCCGGTAAGCCCACTTCATCTGGTGCTGCAAGTGCTGCGAATTTGCCTGATTTCAGGATGCGGCTGAAACTGGACCATTTTCGGCGTTGCATTGAACAGCGCACCACGCAATCTAAGCCACAAGGACGGGACGAACTGCAGCCGCAGAACGCATGCGTTTGTCGTTGCGCCGTTAGGCGATACTCGAAGGTTGTATATAAGCACGCTATGGACTAGGATTGCACGTTATACAATGCCTTTTTCATTTGTTGCGGCTGAAAAGTGATTTAGTTTTAAAAGGGAAATTGATGAAGTGGGTCAGCTCGTCCTCATTTCACCCTCGGGTGCTGATTTATCACTCGCGAAAATGTGCTGACTTCGCTTTCGCTATCGACGTACTCAACAGCGCCTTTCGTAGCGCCGTTTATTGGAACTGCTGACTGCTTGAACGCGTACGGTAAGTGTTCAAGGTGCGTTACATTCTTAGAATAATCAATAACATATTAAATCGAGCTGTCAGATCACTTGAAGCAATGCGCACGCAGCAACACCACCGGCACCAACCTGTCATACCTAGAATGACGTCGTGATGGGCCTGGCTTATTAGATATAGCGACGTCTGCTTGGAGAGTTAATCCATGGTGCCCGTTTGCTTGAAAAAAATGACGTTTGCTTCCATTTCTGCAATTTTAAGGCGGAAAACTGTAAAATGCCGCACAGAAGTAATTTTTTCGTTTTTTTTTCACCACAGCAAAAACCGGGGGATGTTTATTGTCTAACAGCGCTGTTATTACTATAGTTTACCACAACACTTAGCGTACACTGCATCATTTTGTTTATGCTGTTTACGTGCATTTAGTGTTTTTCAGGTTACTTGACTGAAAAACGGGGAGCTTTGATCAATCTGCAAAACAAACCTTACAGAAATATATATTGAATTTCTGTTACGCACGTAATGTGTTTTTGATGAGTCATTAACCACTCAAAAGAGATTCAAGGTTAGATGTGTTTTAACATCACATCCGCAACAGACTTTCCTTTGAGGTCACACAAGAAGTTTTGTGCTTGGAAAACGCAACAGTATTTTTGTGTAGGAGCTAATGTGGAAATACATTGACTTTCGCAAATGAGGAAAAGTATACATCACTAAGTGAATATATATTCTTTCCTTATTAACTGCACACGTTCAGAGCCCTATATTTTCATTTCTGTTTCGCATATGTAGGATGTTGCCTAAGAAACAACTTTTATGTGTTTTAACATGAGATTCGCAACAGACTTTCATTTGAGATTACATAAGTTTTGTGCTTAGAAAGCACAACAGTACTTTTGTATCGAAGCTAATGTGGAAATACATTGACTTTCTTAAATGAGGGAAAGTAAAAATCACTAAGCGAATGTATAATCTTTACTATGTTTTCATTTCGGTTTAGCATACACTGTAAAAACAAAAACAACTTTTTGGACATTTGTATGATTCAAAACACGCTTACACCCTGAGTCTTGGCTGTTTGTGCTATTGAAAATCACTTCTTGAGTAGCAAAGGGGCGCTATGGTTGGACAATATGGTTTAGGGTGTTAAGGCAGGGATATTGTTGTGTACGCGAACCGACGCACTGCCACACCGCCTCCAAGCAAACGGACGCATGGCCGCTCCATTTGCAATGCCTCCTTGCACCTGCGAGCAGGCCGCTTCGAGATACCAGCGGGGGTACCCCTGCCTGCGCCGACGACGACGCGCGGACGTAACCCGAGCCGTGCGTTGCCTCGGAACTAGACCGTCCTGGGATCATGTGCGCGACCAGGGTACGAGAAGCAATGCCTTCTTTACTGGCGCTCGCGCTTCTCTCTTTCCTTCTCTTCCCTCTCTCCCAAAGCACAATAAAGTAGTCTACCCAGCAACCGAATCGAGAGGTTCCTCGCTCACGGGGCTCCGACACCCCGAACATAACAAATATCACTTAACATGCTGGGAGTGGGGCTGCGTAACTTCGTAGCCTTTCATACACATGTGGCGCTGCTGATATAACCCAACACCTTAATAAAGCACCACAAATAACGCTAAAATTAAAACTACACACAAGTGTTTTCGAAAAATAAAGCTGGAACTGGAACAAATATTTACCGGCTGGAGGCCGCTGGTAGCTACCCACTACCCACGCTCTTACCGCTCTCACTTTTCAAATTTCACAATATGGCCGTTAGAATGGTGGGGTCTGTTTCGACCACGTTTCGGCGAATGATGAATGTGCTTCTTCGATTGTTTACCGCTGGGAAATATGTTGCGTTTCGCGTGCATATTTGTTACATAAGTGAGTACGCTTTTGAAGTGCCTTCTAGATGTGGTGTTTAACGCAAACGGGCATTTATTGTGTCGGCAAGTGTCCGTGTTTCTTTGTCCTTTGCTCAGGCGGAAGGACTGCTGCACCGGGCCATGTCTGAGATGTTCAAAAGAAGAAGGCACGGACGATTTTATTTTTTTGCGTGACTTCACCGCAGCCGTGGCCTAGTGGTTAGAGCACCGGTCTCGGCTGCGGGAGGTGGTTAGTTCGAAACCCACCGCCGGACACCAACCGGTAAAAATAGGTACAAGCGTCTCCCGGCCTGGCGCTCGGCTTTTCCAGGGGTGTGCGTTCGGGAGAAGCTTCGTAAACCCCGCTGCGCGCCCCTCCTCCGCAGTGGGCCCAAACCCAGTTTGAAACCTCGCAGCCTGCAGAGGTGGTTCTGTTTGTCTTGCAAAGGTACTTCCTTTGAGCCTCACCTGAAGTGCTCCCTTAGAGCCTCAGCTGCAGCAGTCCTAAAAAAAAGAAGGTCACATAATGGGCTTTTTCCGCACAAGGCGGGCTTATTGTTGTCCGATGGCGGAACTGATCACTGCCACATCGGCACAACTATTTGGGACCTATGACCCCTTTCCCAAACATTTCACTCCAAAGAGCCTAGCACCAGGCCGGGGGAAAGCTTGTACCCATTGAAAAGCCGGTGGGTACCCGGTGGCACCAGGGATCGAACCTGGTACCTCCCGAACACGAGGCGGATGCCCTACCACAAGGCCACGCTTCTTTCTTTTCTTTATTCATGAATTGGTACAAATAAATTGCCACGCCCCTTGGCTGACAATCGTGTCTAATGGATTTTCATTACCACAAGTTCGCCTATCAGACTCAAGACCTCCTCCGCAGCGTCTTGCTGCTTCAAAATTCCTTTTAGGTTATACACTTATTCAACAAAATAATCACATACAGATCGTGCATCGACATCACAGTGTCTATAAGCCATCCTACTCCTCTCGTGGTCCTACAGTATTTGGAGGAGTAGGACCACAAGGTCACGCTTCGCCGACTACATTGCACTCGCGCTGAAATCGCGCTGGTTGGTTCGGTGCCGGTGATACGAAGGCGGACAGCGCACTGCACGGCTGACGCGATCGCCTGTAAAGGTAAGCATATTCTTACGCACATTGCGCTTTGTGGGAACAGTGTCCTAACGGATTGCTGCATTCTGTGTCTTTTTGTGCCGGAACGCTCCGGAATGTGCCGAAATGAAACAGTGGGAAACGCGCTTGTTTTCACCTAGCTGCCAAAATGACATCGTACATGTGCTTAGATGTCGCGGCGAGTTAGGCTGATTTCGAGCAAGAACATCAGTCTCAACTTTCTTTAACAGAACTAATGTGTGGGATACGTTTTCCTTGCATTTAGTACGCGCAGGAGGTTCACGAAACAATTTTAGTTCGACAGTTTATTACTTCGCACTGTTTGAAACCTCTCGGTTCGTTTTACCGTTACCGTTCGTGCCGCAAGGTCCATGTTGGCGTACCCTAATATTCCTCGCACTCTCGGCTCCTCTCTCATCTCTTATACTTCGCGCTCGCTCACCTGAAACCTCCTTCTTCCTTTCGCTTTTCTCTTCCTCACCTCCCTTCACTCGGCGCGCGCCGTGGACCCCCCCCCCCCAGACTTTTATTTTTTTTTCCGCGCGCGGCCGCCTCCCGTCCTGCTGTTTGGGAGCGTCCCCTGCAGCCGTTCTGTTTACACTTTTGTTCTCCGCGGCCAGTCAGCGCAGCACGCCTCTGTGCTCGCTCTCTCGGCCTCGAAGGGTGCGGTCGGCCGGCTTGCTTTCATAATAGTTTATTCCAAACTGCGTAAACTATATGCCGCTATCATCAACCTGGGACTTTCCCGGCTTCAAGATTTGCGTTTTTAATCAAAATGGGAGCATTTTTCATTTTACCGGGATCGTATTTCGCGGTTGCGTGGAGTGTGAAGTTGCATTTTTATTGTGCTGCGTTTGTTATGGCATTTACGTTTGCTCTCGAAGAATCGTTTAGCTATTTATTTTATTTTCAACAAGACTTCCAATAAGGCACTTGTACACGTGCTAAGTGAGCTGATGAGGTTGAAATAATCCAGTTTTCATTATTTTTGGTCATATTTCAACATAACTTTTTCACCGCATTACTTGATTTTTATAGTGTCTTTAGCAGTGACGACTAGAATAAATGGATATTTGCTACTGATGCCTCAGCACTCAAGTAGAGGTCGACATTTTGAATTCTGTGGCCAAACATTGTACCGGATGTTGCTATTACAGAGTTTGGATGTGACCAGATGTTTACTTTTTTTTTCCAAAATATGCGCATGAAGCGGTTATAATAGCCTTAGCCGCATTTTTACCTGCTTTAGTCATTACAGTGCGCATATTGCAGGCAAATTTGTGACTTACTGTTATTAAATATTTCCATTGATTGAATGAAACGCCATACTTGTACAAGGTTTGAGTCATCTCATGTGACACTGCTTCGGCTAAATATATTGAGACTTGTATATGTGTATTACATCGTTTCCTTGGTTCGTTGGTAAATTCCTAATCAGGTCCCTCTTGGTGATAATGTCCTGGTGGAAAAGACCACACTAGATCGGCTACGTACGGACTGAAAAGCAACAGCGGCAAAATTTTCAATGGCATGATGCGGGCAATGTTCACCGAACAGCTGAAAGGAAAGTCCCTCTATGACAAGTGAAGTAACCTGAATATAGATGCAACGTGCAAGGACGTTCTGGACCCTGTTTGGGTAAATGATATCACCGGTAAGCACGGCACTGTAGCAAATTGAGCATCTGAGCAGTAAATGCCATCTATGTGACACTAATTTAAATAAATGCCTCTTCTCTATTTTCAGGTTACACTTGTGGCAATTTTAACACCACTGTGGTGCAAAAAATGAGCAGCCTGTCATAAATGGTTGCATGCAAAATTAAATAAAATGCGAAGTTGTGACTTCATCTCCAAGTCACGAGCTGAAAATCGAATTACTTCAAAACCTTCTGGGGTAATTCCAGTGTCAGTGGCCATAACAGTCCACTACACTAGGGTGCGCACTGAAATCTCTAGGGACATTAGAAACACAACAAATAAAACACATTATGATGGCAATAGCCACTTATGCATTAAGAGTTCAAAAAAATTCATGCACTAAGAGTGCATCAGAAACACGGTGGCCAACTTTCTTATTGAACTCATGCATCAAGAAAATGTATTGAAATATTAATGCGCATGGTGAGAAATGTAATCAACATTTAATCAGAAACTCATTAAGCTTTTTTGTAAGGGAAATGCGACGTTTTTACCGCGGAAAGGGTGTTTTGCTATGAAAGACCCGTAAAAACCTCCGTAATTGGCCCACACGCATAATTTTTAGTTTTCCGTTTGGTTGGCGGTTAGTAGGTGTTTGTCTCAGTTATTCGTCACCAGATGTGCTTATTGCTAACCCTAAACGCTGAGAATGTTCTGGAAACATGAGGACGTACTTGACAAGATAAAGTAGAGGATTCAGCGACCTTTCTATAGTAGTATCGCGAACGTTTTATGCGCTGGACCTGTTTGACAGCGGATGTTCCTGCCATGCTTCTCGGTAAAGTCTCAGTACCTCTAATAAACTCCCATCTTACATTTGGTCGAGCGGCTTTGGGAAAACGACTTTCCTGCAGCTCCACAGCCGCACTGTTTCTACGCCTGTAACGCCAGACGACGTCCACCATCAAGGCATACGACCGGCTGCAACTGTTCTCTGCGCCGGCTTCGTTTTTTAGCGGTGCCCGCCGATCTTCAGAGCGAGCGATGAGCACGATGTGAAGATTGGCTCACTTCCTACGATCGAGTGAGTTTACAATAAATTGAACGACATAATATGGTATCTCACCGGCGCGGAAACCTTGTGTACCGACACCATGAAAGCGGCATCCGTACATTGACAACGCTCGTTGAAGTCTGGTCGCCCGGCAGTTAGGAATTGTACGCCGAGCAACGCTCGCGTGAACGGTCACAAGATATCAGCGAAAGCTTTACAAGCTATACCGAAGAAGTCGTTTGTGCGAACGTGTGAACTCCAACATATCACAGGCTCAAAAGATGAAACACGTCTTGAAGAGTACTGAAGATGACGCCTGCCAGATGTGAGCGAGCGATTTGCGTATCGTCACCGAACTGTTCACGCTCTTCCAGAGCTTCGAGGAGAAGTGCAAGCAAAGGATTTTGACGCGCCAGCACCAAGCTAAGGATGAATTGCTTGCTGGACTGACAACTGCAGCCGACAATTCATCGTTGCGGCAGCGAATAAGCATTTATTCTTGAAGAAGTAGCGCGTCAACATTTTCTGCCTCCTATCCCTCAATAGAAACCACGCCATTTGGCCCCGGAACTGCGGCAGGTTATCCAGGAGCAGGTTGCTGAGGCGCTTAGAGCTTTCCATCCGCCATCAGTAGCAGCTGCTGTTCCTGTTACTTACACCGACACCGTTCCAACACCTGTTGCCGCTCGTGTGTAATATGACGATATCATCCCAAGGCAAGTCGCCGGTCCCTTGACTTACGCCGACATCGTTGCACAACCTCGGTCGTCTACTTACACTCCTCCTCATTGCCTGTCCAAGCGCCAGGACACTATTTTCGACCGACTCTAAGACCATGCAATTTCTTGCACACAACCGATAACCGGCCAATTTGGTACACTTGCAGCTTGATGGGGATATTACACGCTACTTCCGAAACCTTGCTTCAGTGCCATCACCACCTACCCAATGTTCTGTGTATTAGACTTTTCCATACGCCTCAGTATTCCGCGCCTACTGAGCCTCCATCAACACCGTCATTCGTCACCAGACCGCTCACCGATATCCGACCGCCGTTCATCGTCGCCGTGACGCAGCTCTATATCTGCGATGCCACGTCGAGCGAGGTCTTCATGTGAGGAAAATTAGAAGCCGCAGTTCCTGAGATGAGAAGTGCAACCCAGTCGATCTTTTCAAGTTATCTAGCATCACCAACCTTATTGAAGTTTGGCTCGAAGGTGTTTCTGTCATGGCCCTAATTGACACTGGTGCTGATATTGTGTATAACTGTATAGCGAAAGCGAAGATGTCAATCGCAGGACTTTCGCTGCGAATGGCCAGCGGTCAGAAAATCAAGTCTTCAGCACCGCTCAATGCTCGAGTAGTAATTCAGAATCGCTATTTTACAATTTAGCTCGTCGTGTTGCCAAGTTATAACACGTTACCTTAGGCTGGGATTTCCTGTCGCGTCACGCCACTATAACGTATTGTGCTTGCGCTGAACAAGGGATTTCTGTGCTGCCTGAGCCCGTTCCAGACAACCCTCCTTCCAGTCTGTGCGCCAAAGCCCTCGTCACTTAAGACATCGACACTCCTGCCTGTTGTTCCCTTCTTGCAAATATTGCTTGTGACTCTGCGATAAAACGTTTTACGCCAGCACATACATTGAGCACCGAAAAGTTCTTTCCCTTGCCCTATGCTGTACTCACTATTTCTGGTGGCTTCTATGTGCTCTCCATCTCTTACCCATTACCCTACGAACTGCTTTACGCCACGGTGAATGTATAGGGAGGCTACAGCCCATTGCATCTGCTCTCCGTGAAAAGATTGACGACGCGCCACACCTCCCCATGACAGCACTCAGCGCTTCACTTTCTGTACCCGTTCCCTCTTCCACAGACCTGCTCCACCACTCTATCGACGCCGATTTTCCTACACCTCAGCGTACGCAACTTCTTGTCGTACATCAACAGTGCAGCCCCTCCATCGACTCCCATCAACATTCCTGGGCCGAAGTTCAACACTCATTCGTCGGATCGGCACCGAAGCCCACGCACTACTCTGACACTGACCCTATCGCGTCAGCAACTGAGCACCAGTTTACTGACGAGCAAGTAGACCAGCTACTTCGTAACGGCGTCATTCAGCCCTCAAAGAGTCCTTTGGCTTCGCCTGTTGTGCTTGTAAGAAAGAAGGATGACTCCATCCGCTTCTGTGTGGATTACCACAGACTTAAAAAGATTACGAAGAAGGACGTCTATACTCTTCCGCGCATCGATAACACGCCGGATTCTTTGCAAGGTGCTGCATTATTTTCCTTTGTCAGTTCATGTTCCGGGTACTGGTAGGTCCCTACGGAAGCGGTTGACCGCTCTAAAACCGCTTTTCTTACTCTCGATTGCTTGTACGAACTTAATGTTAAGCCTTTAAACGCCATTGCAATGCTCCTGCGACATTTGAGAGATTGATGAACATGATTTCTTGTGGGCAAAACAAAAAGACCTACGTCTGGTACCTTCTCGACATCGTCGCCTTTTCCCTTGAATTCGACACTGACCTCTACCGCCTTAAGCACGTCTTCACTTGCCTTTCTGATGACGGCTTGGAGATCAACTTAAAGAAATGCCGCTTTGCCGCCGATATACTAACAAATTTAGGGGACGTTTTTTACAAGGAAGGGGTTTCTCTAGACCCGGAGAGCCTTCTTGCTGTCGCTGCTTTTCCCAAGCCGAGATCAATTAAAGACCTGCGCACCTTCCTAGGCCTCTGTTCCCACTTCGTCGGTTCATTCGAAACTTCGCCTCCGTTGCTGACCTTCTGACATAGCTTTACTGAGCAGTTGCGACTTTTCGCTCTGGTCATTGTCATGCAACGACGCCTTCAATCCGTTGTGCCGCATCATCACGACACTGTCCATACTGCGTCAGTTTAACCTGACAGCCCCTACTGCAGTACACGCAGACGTCAGTGATGTCGGTCTCGCCGCTGTACTCGCAATGGCCGCAAAAGGTTGCCAGTCATTCCCCGCCACCTACGCTCGCAAGTCAGTGAATACTTTCACTCTGACCAACTGTACAGCCTTGCGGGCGTCTTCAAGATGTGCCATCGTTTACGCTTACGATAGAATTGGCGGGGCAAGTACAACTTTCCTCAAATACGCTCGCTCATGCCTCGCCTGTCAACGTCACAAGTCCCTCCTCATGGTTATGCTGGCGTT
Source organism: Amblyomma maculatum (assembly GCF_055883805.1). Taxonomy (NCBI): domain Eukaryota; kingdom Metazoa; phylum Arthropoda; class Arachnida; order Ixodida; family Ixodidae; genus Amblyomma; species Amblyomma maculatum. The sequence goes on from NC_139346.1 coordinate 78,006,405, forward strand.
GCTGCCGTTACCTTGCCCATCACGCCCTTTTTATTGCGTCGGTATTGATTTATACGGACTACTCCCGTATAGTGCCTCTGTAAATTATTGGGCCATCGTCGCGGATGACCACCTGACGCGATATGCAGACACAGCTGTCTTTCCATACCCTATAGCATCAGATATAGCCTCATTCAATATGCAGCAATTTATCTTCGCCACGGCGCACCTCGTGAACGACTCAGGATCAGATGACGCGTCTCTTTATCTGACGTTGTTAAAGCCCAACTCGACAAGTGCTACAAAATTCATTCAGCCTACATCACCTACCATCCGTTGACTAACGGGCTCGCCAAACGCTTTAACCGTATACTTGACGACATGCTTTCTAAGCACGTCTCCTCCGACCACTCTGACTGGGATCTCTTCCTTGCACATGTGGCATACACGTACAACACTGCTTTTTTCTCTTTTTTTCTATTTCTTTACGGCCATCAACCGTTTGTCAGATTATATCCGTGCTTCTGAAGCTGGATGCTATGCAGAGGAATGTCGCAAAGTTGCCCTGTCCATCACGACTGAAACACAGTCCCACCAGAAATCCCGTCATGACAACCATCATATAACACCGCAATTATCCTCAGGCAGTCTTGTGTAGCTGTGAATTCCATCAGGTACTGTAAATTTACTTCGATGCTACACAGCCCTTATTGTGCCCTGGAGCACATCTTTCCTGTAAATTACATGGTGGAATCCCTGACGCCCTTACCTGATCTCCGCCGCCGCGGCCGCAATACTGTACACGTCTAGCGCATTAGGCAAAAATACGAACTTGCCGCCTTGTCTACGCCGTAAGTAACCAGGGTTCTCCGCTTCTCCCCGATGGCTCTTGTACAGATGATGGTGCGCTTGACAAGATGAGGAAGATTATGCGCGCTGTCTTAAGTGGTGTCGCCATAGATGTCTGCGCTAGGCCTGCTTGACAGAGGACTGTTCCTTCCATGGTGCTCGATCGAGTCCCAAGTATTTAAATAAACGTCCATCCTACCGTACCACAATTTCAAAATCCTAAATTTCCAGCTTAGTCTTTTTTTCTATTACTCGAAGGTATTATTCCCTGTCTGTGGGTGCTTTGGGGAGCCTCATTTGCGCTTAGAGATCTTTACTCGCCTAAGCTGTAAGCCGTTTCTCAAGCCTCTATTATGTCACACATATGTAGCGACGTACCACTATATGCTACAACATTATGTATGAGGCCACCGTGTATAAATAACGTGAAACTGTTCTAAAGGGCCTTAAAATCGTGCCTGTGTGGCCTAGGGCTAGTACATCTCGTTCCGGATGCATCAAGCGTTTAATTTTCCTCACCCGCTGTCCCAAAGGAGCTGCCCGAGTTTTCAGCTCCTCCAGAACGGCGGTGTCATGTCTTCAATGAACGCCATTCAGTGAGACCGAAAATCCTCTGCCAGGTCAGATCACTGGCAACCTATGATATCCAGGGAGGTGCTCGTGACATTTCTATAACTGTCAAGAACTCTCATGCCCCATGTTTCAAGAAACGGGCATCGAGCGCTTTTGCATCAGCTACGTTAGTTTATACGCAGTCATCTTAGCCGAGGCAGCAGTTAGTTGTAGATGCTTGTATTCTGAGAATTATAACCCATATTTGATGTTTTTTTATTTTTAGTTTAAGCGAAATAATATCAGCGTCGCAATAGCACATTGTGATTGGGCTCTTAAAACTGATTGATTGGTGCAGTCTGGCACCCTACCGCTGTTTCATAGGCGTTCATTCCCGACATTGCAAAATTGTAACTAAAGAGGTAGTAGTGAAGTATTTTCAGGCTTGTACAAGAGATTTTCCTTTAAACCAATGCAATCATCATCGTGTGAAACTATTAATTTTAAGTGAGCTTTTGCTTCAGTGATGAAATAAAGTATAAATGTTAGGCAGGAATCAAGGCCAGAACACATTGAAATCTCGTGCGGCACTGAGCAGGACGCGAATGGCAGAGAGAAGGGGGATCGAATTTTCAACTCTTAAGCAGTCGTTTTGAGCAATCCTGCCAATTTGTCGTATCTGACCATTGGCATAGGTGGCGCGTGCACATTTAGACCGTACGTCAGCTACATGCATGACTGCTGAAAAGCCTGATGTTGATAAACAACTGTTGATAAGCCTTGCCACTTATGCCATTATCACAACTGGGGTGCCTGCGCTACTCCAATTCTGGTACAAACTATTGCTATACGGTGGTCATCTTTAAACCGTATACAAACATACTTTACTGCTCACATTACTTTAAAGGATATAGAATGTCTAGAACAACCAACCCTTGTGAACGCCCCTGGAGTATTCTCGGAGCTGTGTGGTTGGCTTAGGATCCAAAGCCGCAGTGAGTGCGACAGCAATTGCATCCTCCCATTTCAAGCAAATTACACGAACTGGCATCTGCTGCCGTGACATGTGCTCTCGAGACGTCAAACAAGCGTGCCCTAACTACTGTTATTTCACCATAGTGCCCGTCAAAATCGAAGGTGGCCCTGCTGCGCATAAGCATTATCACTACATGATTGCGTTCCTGGACAGTAGCACAGTTACGTATGCATGCTCAAGTGGTGTTGGATCGCTCGGCTTTCATTGCGGCTTGCCAAGAGCCTGGTGCAATTTACTGCTCCTGCGTAGTACATCCATAGAAATGAATTTAGCGTCTGGCGTTCTCGTCAACCAATTGTCATGTGCCAGCCATTGTAGGGAAATTTCTTTGCATATATGCCAAACGTCATTTGCCTTTCTTTCTGGTCTAGGTTAGTGTTGCGTTCACACGGCGAATGTAGCTTCTAGAGCTTCAGTTCTCACCTACTAACTATGCTACTTTATCCGCGGCAGGTCGCCTCAGTACCCCCGCGGAGGCACAGTTCCCAGTGATGTTTGACCATAATACCAAGGGATGCGGAACTTAATCTCTGCCGTGGCGGTCGCTTTTCGATGGAGGAGAAAAGCATCTACGTGGTACGCACTGTCAGTGCTTCTTAAATATTCCCGGGTGGTCGAACGTTCCAGATCTCATAGCCTGAGCCATTTCGGGACGTTGATCCCGATAAAAAGCCTAAAATATTAGTTTTAGGTAGTTATACTGGGCACCTTCCTTAATTTTATTTAGATTTGATACCTTTACACATACTACTACCATGATCAGTCAGTGGTGGAATATTCATTAATACCATGTGCCTCTAGGGAAAAATAATATATCAATGCGGCACGCGAATGGTATTTGTCAATACTAAATTTGTGGATTACTCTCACTGAATAATTTACATTTGTTTTTTAAGATCTGGACTACGCACTTCGCAGAACGTTTCGGGCCCTGCTATATTAATAGAAATAACGCCATTGATCATAGGAGTGCGTGAAACGGGAACGTTGTTCTTTTTTTCTAAATCAGAATCCGAGAGCAAACAGTATGCAATGAGCCCAGAAGAAAGGAATGATACCCCAAGTGGATTGCGTTAACAGTGTGCCGATTAGTGCTGAATGAAGCATGTAACATCAAAGTTGAGGCATGGTTGGCTAGGGTCCGTAAAAACAATCTCCAACCAAAATGTGCCTCAGAGCAACAGTGACACGAAGGTACAAGATATATATAAAGATTTTTAGCAACATCAAACACATTGCAAAACGTTCCCTTTCCTAGAAACTTTTAAGTTCTGACTTTTCTTCCTATGTTTAGAACTAATAATATTATTTTGCTCGCTATGCTGCAGATGGCAACGACGGCGGGCCACAGAATAGTAGTGTTAAAGATTCTTTTACCCTTTTGAGAATAATTATACATTTTCCAGATATCAGTATTATTGCATACTGGATCGATTTGTATGGTCCAAATATGTCTTTAGAGCAGTGTAGAGAATAATATTTAAAAGAGCTTTCGTTACCGCGTATCTAAATCATCAATCCGCTGACTAAACATTTCAGTCTTGTATCAGCGTATATTATGATATAAATTACTTCACTGCGGAAACAAACCACTTGTGCTACGAAGTATTTGCAGACAGATTTTAGTAGCGTCACTGTGCGTGCCAAATAACAGTTAAAATACCTATTCATACAAATGCAATATTGTGCATTTAGTAATATTTTATGTCCTAGAAGTTTGTTTTTATGTAATAAACAAGGGTAAGCAGCCTGAGCATAAATGCGAACAGAAATTAGAAAATAGTTACATCTCTTTTATAGCTAAGTTTATAAAACAAAGCCGTGTGCTTCAAAATACTTGTACACCCATTGCAATCGCCAATCAATTTTTCTAACACGTTGTCATTTCTTCGGTTTTCTTTTCGGATTCGATCAGGACTCGGGTGAGCCCAACCAGAACTTACAAGTGTCAGGTTTTAATGGGTGCGGGTTTATTTTAAATACTTTTCTTGCAGTAAAATGGCTACCTTCCGAGAGCGTTCTTCGCACATCGTGAGCAAGAAATTGAAATAAGCTGCGTGTACACTAGTTACATTGACGATTCCAATATGATCTGAACTGATGGCTTGAAAAACGACCACATGCAAAATAACCTATACAGAGACAGGGCAAAAAAGGAACGAGTCAGTAGCAATTCAAATTTTGTTCAATGAAAAGCCTGTCATACAGGTCAACAGCAGACTCCAATGTATGCAATATATAAAGGGGAAATAAAAGCACATGAAACAGTGAAACCGAGGTCTCTACCATCGCAGTATTCACGTGCCTTGACAAAAAGTGTCTAGGAGAGAAGGAATTTTAATATTTAATTCCATCAAAGCTCTCTGGAAATCGTTCCGACCACCGGCTGGAAACGCTACGCGGGAAATTATGAGAAAAGATAAGTGCATAAAGAAGCTCTAGCGCAAATATTCGACCTGTTAAGAAGAAACACCTCACCACTATGCAATATGCAGATATGTTTCGTCGTCTAACGCTTACAAATTAGCACATTTCTCTCCTTTAGTGTCAGCCAGCCATTCATATTTTATTATTTGCAAGTCCCTGCTACCTAGTCCAAACGCTTCGCATGTGAGAGGGCAGAATCCCCAAAGTTTCAATTCGATGTGTTTTGCGGAATACAATGCCTTCTCATACAACGGAATATAACTTTAAAAATCTTTGAGATTCGACTTTTAATCCTCTTTCAGAACGTACCACTACTACGACGACAAAGCGACCATGTCCACCAATATTGCATCTTCGAGATCCAACAGGAAATATGGTAGGTAAAGACGTATCCAAGGTCCTCTACTGCCTCCATATTGCAATACTCCCTTTGACAACATGAACCCAGTCCCACAAAAATGGCAACAGCACTTGTGAATGAGTAGTACATGTCGGGGTATTATTTGACTTTATGCATATGTCCTAGCTGAGCAATAAATTATAAGGGAAGGCCAGCTCGCGAATAATGTTACAACCTAATTGGCTGTTGAATTCAATCGCAATCCCGGGTCCATCATGAACCCTCTACTGTGAGAGGAGAAAACTACCTCCTCTTCAAAATTTGTCGATTTGAAATCAAGAACATTAAAGGCGTTTCTTCATACGAAGGCCTCCTCGTGGAACTCGAGCAACCATAATTTTCTTGAGGGATTACTTATCGATAAGAAAATTAATCAATGCCATTTTTTTCTTTCAGTTCGGTCTGTTGCCTGCGAGTATTGCTTTCGCGCAATGTTATATTTCCACCCTTCCTCGTGGATTGCAATATCTGTAAATAAAAATAAATAAAATCAATGATTGGAAAACTATTGGATTTCATCTCCAAGGTTATACGTAACGCGCCTATGTGGTCGGGTTAAGCAATGTCTTAACTTCAATGTGATTGCGTTTTGTAATCGATGAGGATCCACCTTTGTTTTTATTGCGGCTTGAAGGCGCGATAAGGCGATGTGCTTAGGTACTGGAGCATTCTTGCTTCATAGCGTTTAACCGCCGCGTCTAGCGTATATATTTCCGCCTTGGGGCTTTGAAAGAATATTATAAGTGAAATTCGAGTAATTTAGAACGGCGCTGGCTATCAGCAAGGCCGCGGTCGAATTGAAAGTGACAACGAATGGCTGCGAGCAGTTCTCGCTCCCTGTTGATGCCAGCAGAGTCAGAAAATCTCTGGTATAGCGATCTACATCACACCGGTTAAGTAGCCCTTTGTTACGGTGTGAATCCGCTTATTAGAATACACTTAATACTCTTGTTTGGGCGAGTTGGTTCGTATTTGAAAGGTTACGTGTACTTGCGCGAAGAAGACGGGACACAAAAAAGGCACACATACGACATGTACGGAGCGCAACTTCCAACTGGTTTAATTTTGAAAAGGCCGATACATTTATACCTGCGCTGTGCAAACACAAGAAAAATGAACGCACTGCCCACGTAGCGTTCCGCCGCCAAGTGTTCCGCCAAATAGCAAACGTGCAAAACTGATATCCTTCGATATACAGTAATCAAATACAAGAAAAGGCCACGACACGGATAAAAGGGAAGGTGAGGCATGAAATGAACGATGAACATATAACAATTCTTAGCAAAAGCAGTGTCAAGCAAATAAAAACAAAACGAAAAAAAGAATACAGAAACACAAAAATAAAAAGAAAAAACGGATAATGTGGAAAATATGCTCATCGTAGCAAAAGCAGTGTCAAAAAGTAATAAATAACTAGATGTCGAAAGGCCAGAAGAAGGCAAGCACGGTGGGAAACGGCTTATCTAACTAAACAGCAAACGAAGGCTAGGTCAACAACCCACCAAAACTATGGTGAGGTAAAAAAGAAAAAGAAATTAAACCAGTTGGAAGTTGCGCTCCGTACATGTTGTATGTGTGCCTTTTTTGTGTCCCGTCTTCTTCGCGCAAGTATGCGTAATCTTTGATAGAATACACTGTAGGCATTATAACACGCTAGACGTTCATTAGGGAATTTGGTTTTTCTCTAGTATGCCGCTGGAAAGACGAGCTTAAAATTTTAACCGCCCTAAAACAAAGATGAAAACGTTTATAATGTTTTAAAAAAACTTATCAACAACTAAGGCGCCCAGTGTCTTCCCTGATATACACAGTAAATCAAATATTTAGATCGAAGCCTCCCATTACTTAGATCGATATATCCCATTACTGCACGTCGCACCAAACTTTTCAGCGCCATTACTTTGCCCATACTTGCAAGTGCGCGTGGGTCATTTAAAAACGATAGTCGTATGATGCCGTGTTGCAGATCGACGGTCATCGACGTCATAGCTAGTGTCGCGAAAGCTTGTCGCTTCTAGTAGAACCAAAGTTGAGTTAGTGGCTGCGATTTGGAGTTTAACATAATGACCTCTTTTAAAGACAGATACCTATGACAATGTAAGAGAGTGTGAGCTTGTTAGTATAAATCCGCTAAATATGCGAAATATACATCAACAGGTTACCTCAACGCGAGAAACACAGAGATATACGAGTCATCGTATGTCTACTTTAACAAGAGACGACTCTGCAGTGGGACGCCGGTGGCCGCTGAAGGCGAAGAAGGAAGGAGGAAGAAGATGAGGAGGAAAGGCAGGGAGGTTAAGGTAAAGATGGCACAAAGTTCCCAGTGCGGAAATTAAAAGCGCAGTAAATGTTTAAGTACCCGCTGGAATCATTAAACTTGGCGTGAGGTAGGCGAAGGAAGTGAAAGTAGAAAAAAAACACAGTTTAATAAAAAGATGCTCTAGTGAACAGCCTAAATTGAAGACATGATTATTCTCCAGCCCGCCGACATTGAACGGGAAAAATAATTTTCACACCAGTCTATTATGTACATACAGGAAGATTTACGAGGCTTTTGAAACTGCCAACTGTTCCAACAAAGATGTGTTGCGCCTTTATACAACCGTAACACGAGCTCCCTGATCGTTTTGAATGCGAATGTGGAATGCGGCATACGCAGTTCAGAACGCAACCAAGACTAACCAAGGCATCTTAAACAGTCGTTAACATAAGGAGACGCACCAAGCTTCAGTACGCGATAACCAAGGGGCCGAACCCTAGCCTTAAATTATAATTTGAGCGTCCGCCTGACTTTTCTCGATGGACCTAGAACTGATCTTTCTTTGACTCGTGATTTCCTTGTGGCTGGTCATCTTTGTGCTAAGCAGCCATTTACACAATTTGCTGAAAATTATTATAAAACTACAGTTTAAGAATGAAAAAAGCTTCTAAAAAATGAGGTCTTTTTGTTGTACAGTCCATGTAATAAAGTGTTATAGCATTATCCTCAGAAACGGAATAAACTTAAATCTTGGCGTAAAACACATGCCTCGAAAATGATGACAATAAAGAGTTGAAGCCAAAATGTCCCTATTGCTGTTTTTCCCCGTGTGATAGGGATATTACATGGTGCACTTACCAGAACTCTACCTCTATTATGCATTCTCTCACATGTGCGCATTACGCTCATGCGGATGTATTTACACAGCAGAGAATTCGCTGAATATTCCCAAAGGAAGAAAGCGAATGATTCGACGCTTGCTTTATTCTCTCCCACAGAAGCCAGTTGGATGCACATTTGATTGCTTTGGATCAAAAGCATTGCCCCGGTATACGCCTTGTTATGTAAGCTGCACACTATTTTATCCGCATTGTTGTTTTGCTGCTATTTCATCTTTTAATTATACTATACCTAGCTGTTTTGTGCGTCAAATATGTTTTGATACATTAGTGCAAATGGCTGAAATGAAGCAGGTTGCTAAAAATGCTGAGTACTGTCACTGCACACATTATAATCTACAAACATGCTTGCGATAAAAATTCGGTAGCTGTCCTACTTGGAAAGCTTTGGCTTTAAAAACTTGTTCTCTCAAAAGGTATCTGTACTTAACCATGCCATGTTATTCTTTCCAAGCGTATTTTTTAATCGTAATAGTTCTTCTGAAAGCGCTTATTTGCGCATAATATAATACACTTTAGTAAGCAATACATTTAAAAATGGTGTCGCGGTACACTGCTGGTTTTCACTATTTCCTGATCTGTAACGCGAATGTTCCTCATCCAAACCAGAGAATTCAAAGGTGGCATAACTAATGAAACACGAAAACTATGCCACAATATTTATTCTCTCTAGATGGTGCCATAGCAACACCTCAATGAAGCAACAATGAACATCGCAAGAGTGGCTGAGAAGAATCCCATTTAGGTTTTCTTCTTTGAAATGTGTCGTTGAGCGCCCAATTTTAGCGGCCTTTTGCTACCTGCGCATGTCTCAGAGCAAAGAGAAACCAAACAATAAATATGAGAAAACGTTAGTTTAAATTAGGACCAGAAAAACTACTTCCGATTACAGCTATTTTTCCTCTACTTCATAGGTTGACTAAATTTCACCGTTAATATCGCTAGAAATTATTATATTACCTTGAAACCATAAAATCTTCATAATTAAAAGCAATTACCTAAAGTGCTAAGAATATTTCATCACCATAATCTATGAGCGCCCCCGAGGTTTTCTCTCCAATATATTGGGAAAATAGAGCCTATTGAAAAATTTCCGCAGCATAATCAGAGTTTTCGAGCCTTGGGTTGTCTTCATTGGATTCCCAACTGCCAGGCTCACGTAAACCATTTAGCAGTAATGACAGAAAAACCGCCATAAAGCTAGCTTAGTTACAACTTTACGCATACGAATTACGCCTAACACCTGCTTAGGATGTATAAACCCCATTGAACATGCATTTTATACTTATTGAGACCTCATGTACTCTGTCCACGAGGTCAAACGTTGATTTTGTCCAAATGCGGTTTCACCCTCTGATACGGCGGTAACACTTTTTAGTTCAACTATCTGTCACACTGGATTTCGCTAGCAATGAGGATTTTCCACAAACAAAAATATCACAAAAGGGAAGTAAGGGACGAAACGAGATAATGTAAATATTTGCCGACAGCGTACTTAAAAACGATGAGTGTCACATGGGAACAGAAGAAGCATTTAAAGTGTATATCATCTGAAATTTGAAAATTTCTTTGGAATATTTCTTGGTGTTCGTCATACCTTTATCACCGAAAATGTGAAAGATGGTTAACAGACCGCGACGGGCCGCAATATTGATGCGCTGTAAAAGTGGCATTTGCATTGTGGTAATTGTTGACACTGGCTAGCAGCAAACGACTGAGGGTATTAGAAGTGGCTGCTTGGGGAAACATTCAGCGGAGAAGGTTTCTCAAGTTAAGTGGTCGTAGAGATTTTTACCTTCTATTTTGAGAGACATTTTCTGCCTCCAGAAGCACCAGGGCTTTACGTTCAAAAAGAGCCATTTCGAAAGCTTTTTATTCTTTCATATGCATACTGAAACAAAGCAAAACGAGGTCCGCTCGCCGTGATTGTCAACACAGGTTTTCTTGAGTTTCAAAGAGAGCACAAGTTTCATATGCAGAGAATGAGCTTTCAAAACTTTCTCATTATACCAACTTAACTTTCTTCTAGTGTATACGTTGCGTTTATACAGTCAGCTGCAGCCAAATTCAAGGTAAACTATGGTTGACATTCCGGGAATCAGCCAGGTATAGGTATTATAGTTACGAATTAGGAAGCCATTGCTACTGTAACCTCATAAATATCATTGTATTGTGAGCGCAATGTGGTTCTAATTTATTTAAAATCTGGCAAATGGATGTAAGGAGATCTATTCAATATCCTGTTTCTCCGCACAACAGCACTAATAGAGATTTTTCGCAACTACTCTCTCTCGGATTATTGTGCCTTATGTTGATGCCCCATGAAAAACAAATGCCTCATCCATCTTATTTCGTCTTGTTTCTTCAGTTTCAGAATGAGGAACAGTTATAAAATAATTAAAATTGCGTAGAAGTCTAAATGCTACTTATGACTGTGTGAAAAACATAGTGGCAATGCCCTCTAAGCAGGAGCACGTATTGGACATAGTACTAGTGATTCCTTGGTATGGGCATCTATTACGGGACCGCTCCGGTCCCAGACAAGGCGCATTTTCGCTTCTTAATGCGAAAGCATTAGTTCGCTATGTTTACGCATTTCTGTCCGCAGAACGTGTCCGCAGCAGTTGCGAGTAATTGGGAAGTGGCAGAGGTTAATGACTGGTGTCAATCGATAGATGGTGACATAATGTTTTGTCAAAAAAAATAATTAGGCTAATAAATTGATTAGTAATTAGAATAACTGGTTCAAAAAAAAAGGAAAGACACAGTATCTGCCACACTTGTTCTGTGGACACCTGAACCGCGCCGTAAGTGAAGGGAGAAAGGTGGGAGTGAAAGCGGAAAGAGAGAAAGGGGTGCTGGTAGTGGATATACCTTCAAGAATGTGACATCACGCAACATGAAGTAGAGCCGAAAAACGGCATAGAAAGGGATTTTCGCTCCAAATGAGGGGAAGGAGGGTGGCTGGTCCTGGCCCTGGGGCTAGGATAGGTAGGTCAACGCCGCTTGCGGCGGGGCTAGCCTGCCACCAAATGTTTATCTGTTGTGGGCCGTCGTTGCACCTGCCACTGCTTTGGTAGTGGTCGACGGCTGTTTTTGCTCTCTTCTCTACTTTTGCTTTTCTGTTCGCATGAGGCAGCGAAGGTGGCTCAGCTGCAGAGCCAGTAGCAGACCGGTGCATTTTTTTTCCTTGTTTCTACAGCCACACCAACAACAACAGCGCAATTTGAAAGCATCGAAGACTAAAAATGGGTAAAGAAGAAGTGAATTAATGTGAGGTAGAGGATGTGCCTTCACGCAACCGGAAGTAGAGCTGAAAAAGGGCATAGGAAGGGCTTGGCGCGTAATTTGAAAGTACCGAAGACTGAAATGGCCAAACAAGAAGTGAATTAAGCAACAAGAAGCAGCTAGAAGCAATCAATGGCAGCACCCGTACTTTCGCATTATTCCAATGCAAATTCTGCTGTGCTCTTTTTTTTTTTTACTTGTGGCTTGGTTTGTAGCAGAGGGCTGACGCAAGTTAGCAGTACCGCTGCTTAAGTCCGTTTCAAGTCCATTAAATTTCGAGAAGAGGAAAAGGAAGTGTTTGATCACTGCATTTGGAAAGTTCCGTTGTAACACAATTTGATCTCTTCTTCGCATTCAACACTAATGAGATTATGTGAAATCTTATTTCTATATTTATTCCTCTAATATTATGGCCGGACAGGTTGCAGTACACAAAAAGTTTCGGCCAAATCCTCTCAATGCTGTTTCAGCAACGGTAACTAGTGCCATCACAGGCTAGGATACTTTGCTTGAAGTCCTAAAAAACGTTCGGGAAGGTCCGCTGACAAAAAACATATATTTGTGTTTTACAATGATTCAATAGACGTGATGTATGCTTCTTCTGGGCTTCAACGGATACTACATACGAAAGGTGGCTTGGTCACATTCTCGGAAGAATATTCAAAGGGCGCGACTGCAACCGATTTGCCCATACATTTAGTCTAAATGCTTTCCAGTGCACCCCTCAATCTGTTCTAAGCATATACTTTCTGAATGCCCAAAGATATCTGAGCACCTTAATGAGAAACAGGGGAACACAACTTGAGAAGATAAAATTTTGCTGTACACTGCCAAAAACACTTTATAACTTGATCGCGACTTTCAGGTTTCTTTTTGCATTTACGAAAAACTCATAGTGAATTTATTGCTGTTCTAGGTACTTACGAGGAAGGAAGCGAAAGCAATGGCGCTTAACAAAGAGTATATCTGTGAACTCGGTAGATGTGATACTAACACAGATTGTGTGACGACTAGGCGCAGAGAAAAGTGCAGTCGAGTTGGAAATTTCTCTGATGAAATAAATCTTTAACACTTATTGCTTGACTGTTCTTTAAGACGTATTTAAGATCCAACTGTGTTTATTTATTAGACATTGTCTTTTGCATAAAAGTTTTAAAAGAACCATTTTTTTACAACGAATTGTCAAAAAACAAATAAACCCTGTGCAGTACGTCTGAGCAATGCTACTTTCATTGATTGCGCAGTAAGTGGTGGTACGTTTTGTTGCTTCTAGATATCGTAGTGCTTTTCTAGATATCGTGCTGCAATGATAAAAAAGCATATATGAGGCCGCCAGACAGCTTTAATGCATTCTACTCAAGGATATGGCATACGAATGTCGGCCATAACTTCTTTTTAAACATTCCGAGAACATTTCGCTCATTTAGCTGAACACACGTTCACATACCTAAAGAGAAAAGACCGGGTATTTGGGTATTCCATTTTAAATCATCAGCCTTAAAAATATCCGGAAACATCCTTTATTGACTGAAATCATAACCACAATGTTAGAACATCTGGTGCGAAGTTTAATCAGGTTTCGGTATACCGATTTATTCAACAGGTGTGAGCTGCATGAAACCGGCTGGAATTCAAATACAGGTTCGCCCATATATGCCGGCGTTATAGATTGGGAAGAAAAAAGCACATAAGGACGGTAAAAAACATTTCTCAGCTATACAATATTTCCGATACATTTAAGAAGCACGATAACACGATAAGCAATAGTTAAACAATTTAACCGTCTTCCCCTTCGGCCAGACCAGAAACACTGAACATTGTACTACGTATTTTTTTTTCTTACACACTGTACTGTATTTTTTTCACAAACTGGTCTAATGGTCGAGCGAGATTGTTTATAATCACCTCATCGCATTATAAATGGTTTATGTTGGTTCCTATTTCCGGTGCACAATAAACGCAGGTACGCGACGGCCATTAAAAAACATCAATTTGTAAGTTGATTCCTCAAATTGTTTACTGATACCTCGAATACACAATTCCACGCCGACAACTTAATAGCAAATTGACATGTTGCCTTGCCAAGTAGCGCTGCTTTGCACTATGTATATCTTCCATAAGCATATCCAGTGCGGTGGCAATAGTCTATCACCTTCTCAGCATGATGTCTTTTCTAGCTTTAGGAGACGGTATGGCTATACTGCATGCTTAATATGCATAACTTGTTCACAGTCACACGCGAGAAAATACCAATCTACAAATGGTTAATGTATTGTGGTCCCCTTAGTACGCGCAAAATATTGCTAAAAACAGAGATATGTGGTGCAATAAATACGGTTGCGCTGTGTTGAGACCGCTCGACCGCTGTACAAGGATGCGGAATGGCAACTCGGTAACAGCGGCCGCTTTTTGATGAAGGCAAAAGGCAGGACGTCCAAATTCTGTGGGATATCTGTGGACGTTAAAGAAACCCAGGTGGTCGAAATATCCGGAGCCCTGTACTACGCCGCCTCACATAGCCTCAGTCCCTTTGGAACGATAAACCAAACTCGATAAACCAAACTACACTATTTAACATCAATTACCTTCCTATGTTTCCAGCGGACGTGATCGCCATTCTCCGGCTTTCCTTTACACCTATTACGTGTGGAAAAAGGTAGTTCATGAACGACATCCCAGTTCGTTCATGGCTAGTACAGCCAGATCAAACAAAACTGAAAAGCAGGCCCGTGCCACTGCTCTGCCTTTTAATTAGCAGTTATTATTATTATTATTATTATTATTATTATTATTATTATTATTATTATTATTATTATTATTATTATTATTATTTATATCATTAATTATTATTATTTTAATTAGCAGGTAACTCAGCATTCTTGTTATCTACTTCTTGAACGACCCTGCCAGACATGTGCCTATCTATGAATGTTCCGGTGGTCACGGGTACGCTGCACATGAGCACGGGCATATTTTAAAGCGATAGCGTTAAAGGCACTAGTGCACGGAAAACGGTGCTGCATTGTCAGAGTTGTGGCCGAAACATCGTGGAAATAGCTCAGGCAGGTGGTATATGCCAGGTTAGCTTGCATTGCGCTGACAGGTTTGAGGTTTCGTGAGGATATAGGACGATATGACATGGCCAATTTAGCAGGAGCTTCCGACTGAAGCCGCAATGTCAAGATGGAAGGTAAAATTTGAACCTAGTCTTCCAGAACCCTTTCACCTCTAGCAATGGCCAATTTTGCAGGCGCTTCCAACTCGGGCTGCGATATCGAGATGGAAGGGGATATTGAAATACAGCCATCCATGAACCTTGCATCTTTAGATATGGCCGATTTAGGAAGCGTTTCCGACTCGACCCGCGAATGGAGATGAAAGATGAAATTGAAATCCACCCGTCCAAGACATTCCAACTCTGGCCATGGCTGATTTGGCAACCGCTTCAGACTCGAGCCGCGGCATCGAGATGGAAGGTGAAATAGACATCTAGCCTTCCAGGACACTTACATATTTAGAAATTGCGATTTAGGAGGTGCTTCTGACTCGAGCCGCGATATTCTACATGAAAAGTGAAAATGAAGTCTAGATTTCAGTGCCCTTTCATCTTGCCAAATGCTTGACAAATGCACTTCATCCCATTGTCATTCTCCTAGTTATTTCCCTTCCATGGTTCGGATCTGCGATTATTACCTGCCTTACTGAGATATATTCCCCTACTACTTCCAGTGCTTCGCTACCTAACGTAGACTTTAACGCGCAATATCCAGCTTGAGGCAACCTTAAAGGTAACCGGAAAGGTTGACCTCTATAGCAAGCAATCAAACACCTGTGGTTAACCATCTTGGATGACACTGAACAGCCGACTCGTAAAAGGCAGTTGCGTTGGTGAAGACACTCGCCCTGACTTAACGCGGACGAGGGACGTTTGGAGGGCTAAATGGCTAAATACAAGAGTGCCAATGGAAAGCGACATCTGTGTTCTTCGACACGGAGCAAAACAAACACGGAGCCCCCTCGGCGAAACTTGCCGACTGATATAGATTCCGCAGAATAAGGGAGATGCTGGCAGGCGGTGGCTCCATCAACTTGGACACATGGATAAGCGATCTTAAAGGCCCACTGTCCACCCTCCGGTCGAAAATATTTTCTTCCCCGGTGACTGTGAGACTTCGCCCCTAGAACGGAAATCCGCAAAATGTTTTTGAAAAGAGTAACTAATAAAGCAGTTACAGCCACCGCAAACACCCGATTCTGTCATGCCTCTCTCCTTCCGTTCCCTCGCAAAGATTTTTCACTCTCCTGCCCGAGGTCGTCTAGCCTCCGCAATACAAATTCCCCTTCCTCCTCCGCGTTTGGCGGGAGATGGGGCGTGGCTCTCCGCGAGAGCGAAAAGAAAAACGGTCGAGGGAGCACGCGCCGCTGGATTCAGTCTGGCCGTGGCGAGGGAAAAGCGCGCTACGAGCGGTAGACACCCATCCTTCTCCCGTCAGTCAGCGAGAAGGACCAATGGACATCGTTCGCGGTACTTACGTCATTGCTGTGGCCCGTCGGGTCAGTGCAGGAAACGGGGAAGCTGGCTTCCCGGAGGAGAGAATGAGAGAGCTTTGAATTGTATTTTCGATGCTTTGCGGCGCGCGTGTCACTGTAGCATTTTGCACAGACTATCTCTGGTACCTGGTCGAAACACTGGGCTCCTTTGCTTAAAAGGGCCTTCCCTGGACAGTGGCCCTTTAAGCAAGACACGGAGCGGGCCACAGGTGGGGAGGGGGGTGTCCCAATCGAAAAACACCCCGAGACACACAAATGGCTCATGAATATGTAGGGAGTTCACGCGTCCCTATTAAGCTGGTGGAAGTCCCACAAGCATAATAGGTACATCAGGCATCAGATTTTCCAAATGGAAAGAGAGGCTGTAGATCACACTGTTGCGTCCGGACGGTGGCTTCAAAAGGACATCTGGCCAAGTGCCTTTCCAAGAGGCCACAGTGAACGACTTCCTGTGCCACGCATTCTCTTCGGTCGTTGTTTCGACGTGTATCGGGAATTTATGACTGTCTGCGCCTTCTCCGCTCAAAAAGAGAAACACACAGAGCAGTTGGCACCGATCTCGCAAGAACTGCGTTTACGCTGTGCTAACTGCTCTGTTTCCGTCACTTCGCGCCGCGGCCGAGACGCGACTCCGGGGCCATTTGCCGTGAAGTGGAGCGGACAGAGCCGGCGGCGCAGCCCTTTCCAAGGGTTTCGGATACCACCTCCAAACAGCGGCCGCTTCCGCCGCGGTCATAAATTTTAACCCGCGCCAAGCTACCCTTTGACCCTGGGCGTTCCTCTGGACTCTCTCCCGCAGTTACGTCATGTGACGTGCGTACCTAGGGACTCTGTGTGGGGACTTGGGGAACGTTTTCGCTAGATATACCGAGCTCCATCTTATGCGAGCTCTCTCTCACTGTGAACCTGGAACATGTAACCTCTTGTATAAAGACTCTTCCTCTTCTCCTCTCAACTGAGCCTCTCGCTTCTTCGAGCACGGCACCAACACCGGAGGAGCCGATGGCGTCGCTAACCAAGTCCCAACAACACCAACTCAACAGACAACAGTGGGGCCGGCATGTGACGGTGTAAATGGGGAACTGTGAACTCAGAAATTGTAGCTTTTGCAGCGGCATCTCCTATACCCGACTAAAACAGTGCTCCGCCTCGAAGCGCGTGAACAAGGTTGTACAACAGTACGATGGAACGGGCGAACAACTACGTGAAGATTTCATTGGCAAGAACCTCAACACGACACGAGGCGGGTATGAATGCAATCGGTATATTGTGGTGGAGAATGAGGCACTTGCCATGCACATCAGGGCCGCGGAAGTAACAGCTGCTCCAGACGACCCCGGTCATGGGGCCGGGGAAAGAAAAGGCTTTAAAAATATATATTAGTGAGTGCTGAAAGAAAAGGGCCCTACCACCACTATAGAAACAATTGTTTCTATAGTAGTGGTAGGCCCCTTTTCTTTCAAGCAAGTCTTTAAGCAAGTCAGGTTTATACCCAATCCTGACAAGA
Source organism: Amblyomma maculatum (assembly GCF_055883805.1). NCBI lineage: Eukaryota > Metazoa > Arthropoda > Arachnida > Ixodida > Ixodidae > Amblyomma > Amblyomma maculatum. Next base: position 78,024,156 of record NC_139346.1, read on the forward strand.
AGCTAGACATCAAAATATTTCGACTTGTCTCTCTCAAGTGATGTCTGGAACATTTCTTGGAGCATGTGTTTTCCATCCTTTACAGAACAGCGTAGAAATTCATCCCTTCATGCTGCGCATGATGATACAATTTAGGCCGAACCTAAAGCCCCGGACGTGATGTTTTGAGCTCTCTAGAAAAATCGTAGTCCCGGATATAGGCTACGGTATGCCGACAATCCTAAGTTTGGATATGAAGAAATTCGATAACTTCTCCTACTAGGTGATACCATCCGACGTCGCGAATTAAATGTAAGGCGACGCACCTACAAGTATAAGCGAGAGTTTTTGTCCAACACGGCTGCGGAGCTCACCACAGGGAAAGTGAAATTGGAGCACATAACACTGGGTAATAGGAGCACGGTGCAGGAGGCGGTATGTTCCAACTCTCTATCCAACATGATGCTCATTATGGTCCCTAGGAAGCTTCAGTCTATAGAGGTTGTACACAAACTATATGTGCTGATAAAGGCAAGGTTTTGACGAGTAAGGAATTCGAGGTGGCTCTATATGAGGCGGCGGACGTCGTAGACGACCATGCAGCTTGACCAGGTCAAGAATGCTCCCAACAAAAGTCGGAACTGCTGGCCCTCCGTAATAATAGAAGGGCTTGCAAAACGAAGCCGAACAGAATAAAGGCAGAAATTCTACGAAACAAATTTCTCGAAATAGGCAAGATGCGTGTGCTTGAGTTATTTATATAGTCGGATAGACGCAACAAAGTAATAAAAAGTAAATAAAGTTATGTGATTGTGATGTTATATATGGGCCCAGGTCCGTTCAGGAGCTCTGGGCAGGTAGCAGAGCAGGTTCACAGACACACGGACGCTTTTCTTTTCTTGACCAATTAACGTAACTGGCAACAGACATGCATACAGCCTAGCTTATCCTAATAGGATATGTCCCAACACAAAACCGTCCTACTTCTGGTTTTCCGCTCGTGGACTAGATGCCGGTGCAGGCGAGTCCGCCGGTGCTCCGTTCACGCCAGTCGCCCGAGGACTCGGTAGCGCGGCAGGCCACGCTCCGGCGTCTGTGTCCGGCGTCTGCTTCACAGTCCGGGGTACTGCGGTGTACCGCGGGGTACCGCGTCCCGCCCGGGTACTGCAAAGTGCGGCACCAGTGCGGCAGCACAAGTGTGGCGGCCAGGCACGATGGAGCTGGGCAGTACCAGACCCGGACCAGGTGCCCGGCAGGTGCTGGCGAGCCGGCCTTGTACGCCAGGCCCAGGACGATGAACTCCGCCGCCAGCGACGCCCAGGAACGTCCGACCCGTTCGCTTGTCGGAAAAAACTCATGCGCACTGGCCCGCCCCGCACGCGGCCACACTTCACTTCCTTTCGAGCCACCCGCACACTCGCCACAATCACCATCATCACAACCTCCCCCCGTTCCAAGACAGTTTCTTGCAACTGTTCTGGCGCCGGGAGGGGGGAGACGTGGCGGGAAATAAATGCACAAACTACACAAATAACCACAAAGCAGAAACACACAAAAATTCGTCACAATCCACACACCATTCACAATCCACAATGCAACACACGAGTTTGTTTTTTTTTTCTAAATCCCGTTCCAGTCAGCAAAACACACTACTACACCTTTCACACACGGCTCATGTAATCGGCACCAACGTTATCGCTCCCTTTTATATAGTCTATGCTGAAGCTGTATTCCTGGAGGAATAAACTCCGCCGCAACACTCGATTGTTCATATGCTTCGCGGATTGCAGGTACTGGAGCGGCTGGTGATCAGATTGGATGGTGAAATGTTTGCCATACACATAAATATGAAACTTCTGCACTGCCCAGACAAGAGCTAGACATTCTCGCTCAATCGTTGAATAGCGTGTTTCTCGGGGCAGCAGATTGCGACTAGCGTAGGCAACTGGATGTAAAATACTGTTGTTGCCCGTTTGCAAGAGTACTGCTCCGAGACTTATGGTGGATGCGTCTGTACGAAGCACGAAGGTTTTCGAGAGATCAGGAGCCTGTAAAATAGGAGTCTCACTGAGTTTTGCTTTCAGGACTGTGAACGCATGTTCATGCACTGGTTGCCAAGAAATGGCATTAGGCTGTCCTTTCCTGATGAGATCTGTCAAGGGCTTGGTGATTTCGGCATAATGAGGAATAGACTTCCGGTAATAACCAGTCAATCCAAGAAACGACTGCATAGCTTTCTTTGTTGTCGGCCGTTTCGCCCCTAATATCTTGTCTAAGGTCTTTAGGAGGGGTTCTACCCTGCCGTTTCCAATACGGTGACCTAAGAAACAGATAGACGGCTCTCCTATTTCACACTTGCTCGGTTTTATGGTCAAGTGTGCCCGCTTGATCCTCGCGAATACTGTTTTCAGCGTTTCCATATGTTCCTGCCATGTGTCAGTGGCGATGACAACATCATCGAAGTAGTGGGAAACGTTCTTCACATCGCCCAGCACAGTCCTCATGAGTCGCGCGAACACCGCAGGGGCAGTTTTGATTCCAAACGGCATGTATAGAAAATGGTACAGTCCTGACATGCTAGAAAACGCTGTTTTCTCACGACTGTTGTAGGCCATTGGCACTTGCCAGTACCCTTTTGTGAAGTCAAACTTGGAAAAGCAAGTCTTCGTGCCGACAAGAGTAAGAACTTCCTCAATGCGTGGTATTGGCTCGCTGTCCGAAATTAATACTTTGTTCAGCTCCCGAAAATCGATGCAGAGTCTAAGTGTCTGGTCAGGTTTCTTTACGACTACTATTGGAGCATGATAGGGGGATTTCGATTTCTCAATGATCCCCATCCTCAACATTTCCTGCACCTCTTTCTCTACACTTTCACGTAGAGAAAATGGAATAGGGTACTGCGGAATATGTATGGGTTCATTAGATGTCAATCTGAGGGCGCACTCTGTGAATGTGGTCTTTCCCGGCAAGTCTGAGAAAATCCCCTCGAATTCTTGGAGCAAGCCACGCACTTCTTCAGCTTGCACTTCCGAGAGACTTGACGCCAACTTGACGTCCGTTGCGCACTGCGTTCGATGCAAGCTCACAGAAGGTAGTTCTACTGAGTCCTCTTCAGGTGTCTCTATGTCCAGTGAGCTGGAGTCGAGTTCAGCAGCTGCTGAGACTGGATGAATAGTCGGAGGGTTTCGTTCTTCGTACTTCTTCAACATGTTAATGTGAAAAATTTTCCTTTTATGTCCTAGGTCCACGATGTAGTCCACATCTTTTCTACGGTCTATCACATCGTATGGACCTTTCCACTGCATGAGCAGCTTATTAGATTCAGTCGGTAACAAAATCAGAACCTTGTCACCTGGTAACAGTTTTCTGGGCCGACTTTTCCGGTTATAATACAGTTTCTGTTTCTGACGTGCTCGTGCTAGTTGTTCGTGAGCAATCTGGCACGTATCCTCCAAACGGTTTCTGAGCTCGACGAGGTAGGTGTACGTTGACCGAGTATCTCCATCGATATGCTGATTGGTCCAGAGCTCCTTCAGTACTGTTAGTGGTCCTCGCACATGACGGCCGTAAATCAACTCAAAAGGAGAAAACCCAAGGCTTGCTTGTGGAACTTCTCGGTATGCAAACAGTAACGGTGCCAGATACCGATCCCAAGACCTAGGTTTTTCTTGGCACATCCTCTTCAGCATAGTTTTCAATGTTCCATTGAACTTCTCCACAAGACCATTTGCCATGGCATGGTAAGGTGATGTCTTCAGAAGCTTGATGGAAAGAAGACGACCAACTTCACTCATGAGCTCTGAGGTGAACGTGGCTCCTTGATCGGTCACCATTTCTTTCGGTATGCCAATGCGGGAAAACATCTCAACGAGCGCTTCAGCAACATGCACAGCATCAATAGCTGGAAGGGCGACGGCGTCTGGGTACCGTGTTGCAAAGTCAATCAAGGTGAGCACATATCGGTTTCCTTTATCAGACGTAGGTGAGAAAGGTCCTATGAGATCGACGGCCACTCGTTCGAAAGGAGTGGTAATCAGTGGCATGTTGCCTAAAGGGGCAATGCCAACTTTGCCTTTCGGTGTTGTTCTCTGACACTTATCACATGACTTAACTAATCGTTTAACATCTCCATGTATGTCAGGCCAATAAAAGTCCTGAAGTATACGATCAGTAGTACTTCTGATCCCTTGATGTCCGGCCATAATACTTTCATGTGCTATTTGTAAGACTGATTGCCGGAGTTTTTGTGGAACAACAACCTGCTTGAAGATCCTTCCCGATGTCATACAGTAATATCGATAAAGAATATCCTCTTCTTCACAAAAATGGTACGAATTACCTTTACCTGATCGGAATTCCTTATCTACCTTAAGGAAGAGCAGTTTTAAGGATACATCTTTCTGCTGCTCTTCTGCTAACTGGTCCTTTGTCATGTCACACAGAAGAATGGGTGGCACGCACAGCAGTATTTTCTTTTCTGTTGGCTTGGCCAAGGCTGCAACACATCGTCTAAAATTCACAGGTCGCTCCTGTTCTCGGGAATCTTGCGAGGTAGGAAGCTCTAGGCTGCTTGAGGTCATCCAGTCGTGATTGGGATCATCTGGGGCCCTGACACCTGGTATATTCCCAAGCACGAGATCATACAAGGGCCGCTTCATGCAAAGCGCGGTCACCTCGCCTTTGAAATATGGCGTGTCCACTGGTACTCTTGCCACCGGTAACTGGGTTACCGTACCATTGACAAGTACTATCCTCTAGGTCTGCCTTGTGAAGCAGTTCTTTGGGACCAAACCCCGGCGGACAATAACGACATTACTACCAGTGTCTCGAAGCACGCACACTTGTTTCCCCATCACAAACCCTTCTACAATGGGCATTCTTCCTGTTGAATTCTGAGGTGCGTCTTTACTGACCTGCGCCCAACTGCTAGAGTCGGATGGGCTCCGGGCCGTATGCCAGTCAAGATGATCAGCACGTTTGGGAGCCTGAATTGCAGAGCATGCGGCACTCTGTTCTTCCTCTTGGTGTCGATTCCTGCAGTTTTCGGCCTTGTGTCCGACCTTTCCACACGAGTTGCACTTGAGCACCGGTCTAGTGGACGTGCGGCAATCGGAAGCCCGATGTCCTGGACAATTGCATAACATACACCGCAACTGGGGTTTATTCGGCAGGCTGACGGAACTCTTGATATGAGGTTTCTCTTCGTCAGGGACTTTACCGATGTTCGAATAGTTCTGAGCTTCCAAGTATCGATCGGTTGCGTCTGCCATGATGTCGAGTGTCTTGCACTCCCGTTCTTTCAGAAACACAACGATTTTCGGGTGGCAACACCGCAGGAACTGTTCACCGATCACATGATCGCGCAGGTCTTCAAATGTCTTGGGAACACTCGCCATTTCGATCCAATGGTCGAAGTAACCCGAAAGCCTGGCGGCTAACTGCCTTCCCGTCTCGCCATCTTCTGCTCGAGCTTTTCGAAATTTCTGATGGTAACCTTGAGCCGTGAATTTAAAGCGCTGCAGAAGAGCCTTTTTGACCTTTTGATAATCTAATGAATCTGCAGCTGACATCCTGCCGATCATGGTCAAGGCTTCCCCAGTTAGGCGCATACTTACGGCCATCGCCCATTTATCTTGAGGCCAGTCCTGTCCCACTGCCACACGCTCAAACCGTTGCAAATAGGCATGCAGGTCATCTCGTCGCTCGTCAAATAGGGGTAGCAGTTTTTGAGGGTTGAAAAGCTGTACTTGTGGCGCTGACACTATGGGCTCGATATCATCTGTCGTGTTGCTCCTCGCTCCTTCTTGGAGTCTGAGTTTCAATTCCAAGATTTCTTTCTCTCTCTCCGCGGCTATGCGACTTTGCTCTCTTTCAGCAGCACGTTCGGCCCTTTGCTCCGCGCGTTCCTTATCTATCCAGTCTCTCAGCTCGGAGCCTGAGAAACCCAGCTGAGCGCCCAACGCGGCTAGACGCTCTAGGTCCATCTTTGCTCAAACGTCGCGATGCGTGTGAACCCGTCCTCGACTCTCTGCCCTCTCTCTGAATGATTAGTTCCTTGAATCTACTAATTTCTAGGATCCTGGCAGGCTCGCCAAATTGTGATGTTATATATGGGCCCAGGTCCGTTCAGGAGCTCTGGGCAGGTAGCAGAGCAGGTTCACAGACACACGGACGCTTTTCTTTTCTTGACCAATTAACGTAACTGGCAACAGACATGCATACAGCCTAGCTTATCCTAATAGGATATGTCCCAACACAAAACCGTCCTACTTCTGGTTTTCCGCTCGTGGACTAGATGCCGGTGCAGGCGAGTCCGCCGGTGCTCCGTTCACGCCAGTCGCCCGAGGACTCGGTAACGCGGCAGGCCACGCTCCGGCGTCTGTGTCCGGCGTCTGCTTCACAGTCCGGGGTACTGCGGTGTACCGCGGGGTACCGCGTCACGCCCGGGTACTGCAAAGTGCGGCACCAGTGCGGCAGCACAAGTGTGGTGGCCAGGCACGATGGAGCTGGGCAGTACCAGACCCGGACCAGGTGCCCGGCAGGTGCTGGCGAGCCGGCCTTGTACGCCAGGCCCAGGACGATGAACTCCGCCGCCAGCGACGCCCAGGAACGTCCGACCCGTTCGCTTGTCGGAACAAACTCACGCGCACTGGCCCGCCCCGCACGCGGCCACACTTCACTTCCTTTCGAGCCACCCGCACACTCGCCACAATCACCATCATCACAGTGATGTGATGTCATGCTGCACAGACGCGACCTCCATACAGCAGACAGTACAGCTAAATAAGCGTTAGAAACCGGCCAAAATTTTTGGAAGAGCATGACACATGTCGTCTCGATCCGACTTTTGTAGTCAGCCGGTTTGTGTATGCCACCGCGAGCTGTACTTGAGGAAATCCGACAGTGAAGTGTTGAATTTCCCCATCAAGCAGGACAACAAAGCGGATCAATGTGTCCCCAAAAACGCATCTATCACGAAAAGTCGGGTTTTTAGATCCAGAACACCCTCGAAGAACTCGCTGAAGCTCAACAGACAGCGCAAGAGAAGAGGCCCTGGCAGACTGAGGCGTGGTGTACGTTCTGAAATTCTTAGGTTTATGGGATGAGCACTTATTAGGCAGATGGGTTTACGAATAGAAGTGCGATGAGACATTTAGGTCAAACCATTCCACAAGAACATGCACACTGCCCGCCACGAAATCAGGAGGAGGACCAGGGCGAAGAAGTTAGACATATAGTTTCAATGGGACGCAAGTGTCGTGTGTGTGGATGCGAAAAAATACAACATTGCTGGCAATTACGCTTTCGCTGGCGGTGAGTATCTTCCCCAGGGTAGCGTCTTTGCGGCCAGGAGCAAAGTTGAAAAGGCCGAGGAGGCCACACCAGGGCAATTAGTGGTTAGGAAGGACATCAGCACCGTTCTCAGTGATTGCAAAACGGATTCTTTTGTAACTTTAAGAGCGGTCATATTTGACCCACTACATGCAAAATTCTTAGTGCAATGCCAAACGATAGAAGGTATTAGACCCACTCCGGGTCCGGGCCCTTTCGGGCGTGCCAGCTAACGAGGCTGCTTAACAATATGTTCGATGTCTTGTTATGCGAGCCGATGAGGGGGTCTAGGACGCTGGTGCGACACAGGATGAGGCATTGAATTCCTAACAGGCTTTTACCAACTATTCCAAGGAGGCGGTCTTCGAGAACCGCTGAGAATACTACTTTTACTACTTCCCTGATCAAAGTTTGTGTCTCTCTCATTGTGTCCTTTTCGAAGCTTGAACCGGCTGGACCCGCAAATTATTGAGCACAAACCGGATAGAATATATCACTTTCAGAGCTGAACCTGCATTTTCGAAGGCAGCATGCGCATAATCAATAAAACATAAAGGTCATACAACGTTTTTCACACTCTTCTGAAAGCTTTGAGGCCATCGATATGCACTATAGCTATCGCGTAATCTCATCACATTGCTCTCTGCGTGATTGTACCTGAGAGCGTGTGAGTCATTTACAAGCCATAATCGGTGCAGCTGTTCTGATCTTGTGGTGCACCTTCATACCGATGTTTGACGAACAGCGTGAAGCTGGAACGTTTAAGAAAAAAACATTTCGCTGTCAACATAAAAAAAAATATCTTGCGCTTACCCGAAACACTATGATATCCACCGAACTATGGACAGAAAGCAGCACTGCTGGTGACGTACTGCAAGCAGTAGCTAAAAGTGCTACACTGTGTACTTTTAAATGCTAAGTGCAAAGAACACTTCATAAGTATAGCAACAAAGACAAAAGTATATAGAAATAAAAAAGCGGGGCTCTTAAGCTTCTTTTTTAGACTACATGCGAAGCGCCTTTAACTCAGCTTTTTCATTTCTCAATTTTCTAATTTTTCGTATTTAAATCATTTCAATTTTATAATAATGTTACTTTAACGTCATTGCAGGTATTAAACAAACCTTATGGAGTAATATGCACTTCTAACACTCCTGGTACCAACGACTCCTTAAAGAGTTTCAGTAATGCTACCTCTGTCCAATACTACTGAGGTTTCTCGTGTAGATATTGTAGCTGTTGAGTGCTATATAATTTTTTTTTAGTCTACACGTTGCTTTCTCGTCTGGCATGGAGAGGAGTTGGGTTCTAACATCGAAGGAAACATATGTATTGCATTGTATACATTTCAAACATTGAGTGTGATTATCGAATATTTAAAATTCCAGCCTGAAGTCATGCGGTTGTGATGTCATTAACTTCTTACCAAGCAGAACTTTTTCGCATGACTATTTCCAACACGCAGTGCCGACAGCTGCTAGCATGACGCCGATAGCTTTTCGACCGAACGAGCTCTATACGCTTCGCCTGAACGTAGTGGTAGCATACAACTTTTTTTTTGCACAGAACGTACTGATAAACTTCACTTTGAATTTCGTAATATCAACCAACAGAGCGTTCTTTCATTCCACACCTGTTCGAGCATTTATACCTATAATAAATGCATTTGGAAGTGAGCAAGTTGCGTCGCCACTCCACAGATATGAATTTATATCACGCAATATGACACACATTAGTGCATCAGATACCTCTGTATGCGCCAAAAATGTCATGCGCTCTAAGATGCTAGCAAAGCAGCCAGTAATGGTAAATTGGGATATTATGAAACATCTCTGCAAAAACAGCAGACTAACAAGAAGGGAATTGATTAGACCTTAGAGCGTGCTAGAAGATTCAGCGTATTAAATGGCACTTTTTAGGCTTCCGTAAAAGATTAGTGCAAAATAGCATTGCTATGGCACGCAATGAGTACTGATTGTCTCTGCTTTCTTCACCATGAGTGCTTTTTGCACCTTGTTGTGGTGAAGAGGATGCTCGTTTGAATCTGTGGCGTGCCCGTTTTTTCCAGCCTGGGTCATTTTTGGACTGTGTCACAGCCAGGACATTACGAACGCCGACTCATAAAGGTTGTTTTCTTTATGTCAGCTCTTCCAGTTGGTGTAGTTGTATTGTGCACAATAAACCAATAGATTTACTCAATGCCATCAAGCGATCCAACAAACATGGCATTGAGAACTGATGCTGCACTTTCGCAAGCAAAGTGGGCAGCATGCGCGTTGGGTTATGCGATATAATAGACAGTTTTAGTTTCACGTGCTTACAGAGTTACGCACACAAACGTGAGAAGTCTACATGCGCTGCGCGCATTTCGCCAGGACTACTTTTAGTTTCACTTACGTGGTGTACGTGAAGCAAAATGTATGGACCTTTCATACAAGCCTCGAAAAACTGTACTGCTGATGATGATGATTTGAGGCTGCGTACGTATTATGCCGCGCCATCTGGTAAAGATGAAGAAAATTAATTTTGTTTGGTCGAGCTGCCTTGAGCCGAGCCACGCTGCGGCCGTAGCCAAGAGTCGGTCGAATTGGAAATTGCTGTTCTCAATGTCGTTGCTCTAAAGTGAACAATTAGCAGTTCTGTCTTTCTCGGCATGCTGCGAGAGTGCGTCCACCGCACTGCGTGTCGCATGCAGTCTTCGAATGGATTGCACTCTCTCACGTCGTGAAGCATACTCAGATCGTCGCTTTTGGAAAAGCGAATTCGCTGGGCAACAGAACCAACAGAACTGATGCTTACAACTTCACAACCTTCCCCCTACAACGGATTGGCTCTGGTTGGCTGCCGGCTTGCATCTGGCACTCTAACCACTTCTCTCTGAACTTTGGTCTGGCGTGATCTCGCGAGATCGTTGCTATGACGATGACAAACGCGTCTGCGTCAGGCTTAACAGCTGACAAATCGTCCTTCTATCTAAAAAAAAAGGCTATTTGTCGCTTGAAACTTTACGCGAGGGTAAGATTGGGTAAGCTGAAAGCGAATAAAACAGTTTATAACACGATATCGCGCCGAGGAATTAGCGGCGAAGCTGTTATTGCTTTGAAGCGGGCGGGCAGAGCGTCGCCATGTTGTCAACTCTAGGTGCGCCAGCAACGTGAAGACGCCAACGTGAAAATCCGAATCTCACGTACGTCCGTGAAACTCCCGCGGGCTCTTCACGTTCTGCGCATGAGCACTGGTCACACGTAGGCGCTTAACGTACGTGCAGCTCCCACGTACGTGAAACTAAAACTTCCTAATAAACCCGCGCTGGTGGAAAATACAGGTAAGCGCCTCGCTAATTCCCGCCTAAGCAGGACAGGTGGCTGCTTTTTTTTCTTCTCTCATTACGTGGGTTTTTATCGAAGTAACCAGCTGTTGGCGGCATTCTTCTTCCAGCGCTCATATTAAAGAAAGCTAAAAGCTGTTTTTTTTTCTTTGGAACGTCAGGTTCCAGTAGTTGCTTCTCGTTTTTTTAGGGCTTCTCTGCTTAAATATGTCTTGTATGTTTCATGAAAGGTACTATCAGTGACCGCTTCTAATTGATATGGCGCACACAATTAACTTGCAGGTACTCTACATAGTGCGTAGTTGTTAAACTTAAAACGTGAGGCCGGTCAGAGGATAGGTAGTAAGCATGCTAAGAGAGGGAAGATATATAGCTGTCAGACTCTGACGTTATACTAGATTGAGTGTAAAGTTGTATAGATATGCTCCCGAAAGCAAACTATTACATGGTTGTCTTCCCTTTCTAGAAAGAAGGGGAAGCAGAGAGGGCTTTACAGTTTTTCGTCTAGAAAAGATGGTGCATTTTCTTAGCCTCTTTTGTACTGCCAATTGTAAGTAGCCTTCAACTTCTATCAATAAATTTAGTTAAAACACACTGAAATTTGTTGAAAGTGTGCGCGCATGTGAAGTTAAAATATTAAGGTAAAAAGAGAATCCACTGATATTGCGCAGCACAACGGCCACCCTGCTTCTCATTATCATCATCATCAGCCTGACTATACCCACAGCAGGTCGAAGGCCTCTCCCATATTTCTCCACTTAATCCGGCTCTGTACTAGCTGCATCCACTTGACCCCCGCGAACTTCTTAACCTCATCAGCCCACCTAACTTTGTGCCGCCCCCTGCTATGCTTTCCTTCCCTTGGAATCCAGTTTGTTACCCTAAGCGACCATCGGTTATCCTCTCTTCGCACTACATGTTCTGCCCATGCCCATTTTTTTCCTCTTAATTTCCACTAGAATGTCGGTAACTCGAATTATTTCTCTGACCCACTCTGCACGCTTCCTATATCTTAATGTTACCCCTACCATTTTTCGTTCCATAGCCCTCTGGGTTGTCCTCAACTTAAGTAGAACTCTCTTGGTTAGCCTCCACGTTTCAGCCCCATAGGTGAGTACAGGTAAGATGCAACTGTTGTATACTTTCCTCTTGAGCAATGCCGGCAAGCTGCTAGACATAATCTGCGAGTACTTGCCAAATGCGCTCCATCCCAAGCTTATTCTTCTTGTTATTTCCTTTTCATGGTCCGGATCTGCGGTTACTACCTGTCCTAAGAAGACATATTCGCCTACTACTTCCAGTACTTCGCTACCTAATGTAAACTGCTGTTCCTTCCCAAGGCTGCTGAACATTACTTTAGTCCTCTGCATATTGATTTTCAAGCATACCTTTCTACTTTTCTTTTTCTAAATCCTTATTTTCTTCACGGCGCCGATGAGTTGTGCACTGACATGTGAAACAGTTAGTACAGCTTCCTATTTTGCTAAAAAAAATTGATAATCTGACAAATATTAGTTTTGCTCGAATGGCATAAAAAGAGAAAAATATAAACATTCGGCGCCCCTCACACTCTGAGGTGGCATAGGAGCACCGCTTTGTCTGAAGCATCTGTTCAGACGAAGAGCATCTGTTCAAGCCCAGGACCCCATTTGCCAAATTCTTCAATTCGTTATTAGCTTTGAAATTTCAGTTTATCAACAAGCTCCAGCAATATATAGAGTTCTGGTACCCTTTGCAGCGATAATGAATTCCAGGATTAAAAGACACTTTTTTTTTGTAAAGAAACACTGGGATTTATATAGTACGAATGCAAACATGTGGATGCTAATGCTCTATTTTTTTGGATTGAAAACAATTGCCTGAAATATTTCCTGCAGATGCAGCGAGTATCAAATCTACCATAAAGACCCAATGAGCCACGTTTCTGCCATAAAGTCCCAATGAGCCACGTTTTTGAACCTATTAGTGAGATAACTGCATTATGTTAAAATGCGTTTTCTGAAGTTATTGATATTGTGAAAGAAGGCTAGGTTGAGACGGCAAGGTCGTGACGGCAAGGCCAGCGATGCCTTGTCTAGCGTTTTAATCCGATGACAAAAACCCAGGCGCGTGCCGGAGCTGGCGCCACGGGACGATGATGATGGTGTGTACAAATGAAAGAGGAAGATCATGGAATGAACAAATTAAAGAACATCCACGGAAGGCTCACACAATCTGCCCGGGGGGTCGGAAGCGGCCAGCCTGGCCGCTCCTAACTAACCGATGCATCGCGGCGCATAAACGGTTTCAAGCGAGACACAGAATAATTTCAGTTTCACGGTGGCGTCGATCAGCTGGGCGACTAACAGGCGTCACTTTGTAGTTCACAGGGGAAGTTTGGCTTATGACCTCATAAGGATCTACGTAGCGGTGGTGGAATTTTTCACTAAGGCCAGGGGTGCGCAATGGTGTATAAAGCAGCACTTCGTCGCCAGGACGAAAGGAGACCACTCGATGTGTAGAATCACAGCGAGTCTTGCGGTCTTCCTGGCACGCTGCCGTGTTGAGGCGGGCAAGATGACGGCATCTGGCCACGCGAGATAAAAAATGGGGAGGTACTGATGTGGAGTAGTCTGGCGTAGAGAAGAAGGAAGCATCGTGAATTGTAGTGGGAGGACGGCCATAAACGAGAAAACATGGAGAATAACCGGTAGTCCGTTGTACTGCTGTGTTATAGGCGAATGTGACGAATGGTAAAATAGTGTCCCAATTTTGATAATCTGGTGTGATGTACATGGATATCATGTCTGACAAGGTGCGAAGAAATCGCTCAGTCAGACCGTTAGTTAGGGGAAGGTAGCTTGAGGTTGTCTCATGAAGGGTGGATGACGCGTGAAGAACTTCGGCAACGACTTTCGATAAGAAGGCTGTACCGCGGTCACTTAGGAGCACCCGAGGAGCGCCATGGCGCGACATACTTGATCACAAAAAGAAATTTGCTACTTCTTCAGCGGAACCAGTCGGTACAGGTGCTGTCTCAGCGTAGCGTGTGAGGTGGTCGACAGCTGTTATAATCCAATGGTTACCCCCATCGGAGAGAGGTAGGGGACCATATAGGTCGATGCCGACTACGTCGAATGGCGTGGCGGGGCAAGGAAGAGGTTGTAGAAGGCCAGCGGGCGGAGAAGTCAGCCGTTTGCGACGTTGGCCCAGAGGGCAGGATGCGACGTATTTGGCAACGGTGGAAGATAAGCCAGGCCAAAAGAATCGTTTTCTCACGCGGTCGTAGGTTTTGCAAAACCAAGGTGACCTGCAGTAGCGTCATCGTGGAGAGCCGCCAGTATATGTGGGCGAAGCACACGCGGCACGACTGGGATCCAGCGAGTTCCATCAGGGCAATACACTTAAAGGAGTAGGATGCCATCTTCGAGCTTGAAATTGCGAAGCTGTCGGCGAAGCCCAGCTTTGGGCGGGTCCGAAGCGCCGATAAGGCGGTCGATGATAGGACGGCAGTAGGCATCGGCTAATTGCTGTGAGCGGAGAGCGTGCTTGCTCTCAGAGTCGCCAAAACAAACGGTTGTGATATACGTCGGGCAAAGAGATGGTCGGCTCTGGTCAGAGGTGGAAATGCATTGGGAAGAAAAACAGCAAGTAGATACCGAAAGGGGATAGCGAGAGAGAGCGTCGGCGTCTTGGTGTTGGCATCAAAATGGTATTCTTGCAGGCGTAGAATCCAGCGGCCAAGTCGGCCTGTCAAATTTTTGAGTGAAGACAACCAGCAAAGAGCATGGTGGTCGGTCACAACTGTGAAGTGCCGACCGTATAGGTAAGGGCGAAATTTTTGAACAGCCCAGACGACGGCAAGACACTCCTGCTCGGTAATGATGTAGTTTTTCTCAGCTGGAGTCAGAGTCCGACTGGCAAAGGCAATCACTCTCTCACGCGATGTTGCATCACGCTGCAGAAGTACAGCGCCAAGACCGTGACCACTGGCATCGGTGTGCAGGATAGTTGGAACGCTGTCACTGAAGTGGCCAAGAACAGGATCTTATGTGAGGGCGTGCTTTAGGTCTTTAAAAGCAGTTCCGCATTGTTCCGTCCACACGAAAGGGCTGCGTGCTTTAAGTAGCTCATGAAGTTGTGCAGCAATAGTTGCAAAATGTCTTATAAAACGCCGGAAATAAGAGGCGAGGCCGAGGAAACTGCGCAAATCTGTAGTCCGTTGTGGACGAGCAAAGTTCAAGACCGCGATTATTTTTTCAGGATCTGGGCGAATGCCGTCATGGCTGACCAGATGTCCCAATATTCTAATTTCCTTCTGTGCAAAGTGGCACTTTTTGGTGTTGAGCTGAAGGCCTGTAGAAGCGAGACAGGTGAGGACTTCATTCCGGCGCGTGAGATGGTCATTAAAGGTTTCCGAAAAGATAACAATATCGTCCAAGTAACACAAACAGGTTCTCCATTTTAGGCCACGACGCACAGTATCGATCATTCTTTCAAATGTCGCTGGTGCGTTACAAAGTCCGAAAAGCATAACTTTAAATTCGTAAAGGCCGTCAGGTGTTGCGAAAGCGGTTTTTTCTTTGTCGTCCTCGTGCGTAGGTATTTGCCAATAACCTGAGTGGAGGTCCAAGGTCGAGAATTATTCGGAGCCTTGGAGAGAGTCAAGGGCGTCATCAATTCGTGGCATCGGATATACATCTTTGAGGGTAATTTTGTTGAGTGCGCGGTAATCAACACAAAAGCGTACCGAGCCGTCCTTTTTTTTTAACTAGCACTACTGGGGAGGACCATGGGCTTGTTGAGGGACGAATTATTTTGCGATGGAGCATGTCATTTACATTTTCTTCAATTACTTTTCGTTAAGAGAGGGAAACCCGATAAGGTCGTCGGCGAACGATAGAGTTACCTTCAGTAATGATACGATGGTGCGCAACACTAGTCCGTCCCAGTGGTGTGGAAGTGGCATCAAAAATGGCTTGGTGGTGTCGAAGCAATGTCAGCAGTTCTTGGCGTTGGTTCGGCGTGAGTTTAGGATTAATAGTCTTTGCGAGAACAGAAAGAGAGACGTCTGACGAAACACTTTGCTGAGGCGGAGGGGCGGTGAGCACCATCAGGGAAAAAGGTTGAACATCCACCATGCAATGCAGAGAAGTTCCTTTTGGGAGCACGAGGGATTCACGTGAACTGTTAGTGGCCAGCACTGTCGCCGAGCCGTTGGGGAAGCGGACAAAACTTGACGGGAAAGCGATGCCGCGTGCAAGATGACTATATGATGGTGCTATGAGTACATCCCCGTCAGTGATGTGGTCAGAAACAACAGTAAGCAGTTTTTCGCACTGAGGATGCAAAACAGTATCAGCGGCGGCAACGAGGGGATGATGTCGTTCAGAAAAGTCAGATGAAAAATCGCTGTCTGTCATATGGATAACACGGTCACCACAAGAAATTAACGCTGAAGCGGTTGACAAAAAATCCCATCCAAAAATCATCAGGTGCGCACAACGTGAGAGCACAGCAAACTGCACATGATGGCGGATGCCGTCGATAACAACTCGTACGGTGTACTTCACTGAAGGGCGCAAAGGGACGTCATTGGCTCCACGGAATTCAGGCCCATCATATGGTGTTGTCACTTTTCGCAAACTGTAGCACAAATCAGCGTGAATGACAGAAATTGCAGCCCCTGTATCAATGAAAGCTTCGACTGGCAACCTTCAGCGATAACAGCAATCACATTATACGGGCGATCAGGATGACTTTTAGTAAGTTTGCAGAGTGCAGTTCGACCTCCGGAAACTGCAACACTTAGTTTTTCGGATGGCGGACAGGGAGAATGGTTGCGGGGCGGAGAGGGGAAACTGAGCGGCGGTATGGGGATGTGGACCGCCGTCGGGATACATGGTTCCCACGACGCTCAGAGGAAGATACTGGAGGTGGGGAGGATCGTCGAGGTGGGCTTGGAATAGACCGACGTTGATAATATGACGTTGAAAGCATGTCAGTTTCGAAGGTGTCGTAACCACGGCCCTCGTTCTGAAGGCGGCGACGACAAAAGCGGGATATATGTCCTCTAATAATGTTATATTGTCACAGAAACCAGTGAAACTGGTTCAGCAGGTTTACTTAGGATTAAATAAAAGCACCAGCAAGATCAGGCACGGAACCAACTGGCGGGCGAGCACCGAGAGCGAAGACCAGCGCGTGCCAGTCTCGCGAGCTCGCCACATGGCGGCGCCAGTACGATGATATTGCGGCATTGCCCCTCCCGGTGGAAAAGGCATCGTCCCGACGCCGAGTGGCGAGGTCGAGGAGAACCGTAGTCGGCGAGGATGCGCGTTCACATCAAGTAGTTAAAGGAAGCAAAAAAAAAACACATGTAGCTTGACCTGGTGGGAGTAGAAGGGCTTCATCCTGGCGACATGTACGACTTCCGATTGTGCTTGCCGTCTGGATGAGCGAACAGTTCCTTGCGGGGTCACTTCGTAGGTGACGTCGCTGAGTTTGCGTTGTACTTCGTACGGGCCGAAGTAGCGGCGCAGAAGCTTCTCGGAGCGACCCCGCTGGCGAACAGGTGTCCACACCCAAACCTGATCGCCAGGGTTGTAAATTACCTCCCTGTGACGAAGGTTGCACCGTCGAGCATCTTTACCTTGCTGTGTGCGGACTCTCAGTCTAGCCAGCTGGCGAGCGGCCTCGGCATGCTGGACGAATTGGTCGGCACCGGCAATCGATGGTTGGGCAACATCTGGCAGTAGCATTGCATCCAGCATGGTAACAGCTTCGCGACCGTACACCAAACGAAACGGTGTAAAGCGGGTCGTTTCCTGGACGGCGGTGTTATAAGCAAATGTTGCATACGGTAGTATTTGGTCCCAGTTCTTATGATCTTCGTTGACGTACATAGAAAGCATATCAGCGATGGTCTTATTGAGTCGCTCAGTAAGGCCATTCGTCTGAGGGTGGTAAGCTGTTGTTCTGCGATGACAAGTGCCACTGAGCCGCATCACTTCATGGGTCAGAGCTGAAGTAAATGCCGTGCCTCTGTCAGTTAAAACGATCGCAGGGGCACCGTGACGAAGGACCAGATTAAAGATGAAAAAGTTCGCAATATCAGTAGACGTGCCGCTGGGAAGAGCTTTCGTCTCACAATAGCGGGTTAGATAATCTGTGGCGACTATAATGTACCTGTTGCCCAATGATGACGTAGGAAATGGCCCGAGAAAGTCCATACCGACTTGGTGAAAAGGTACTCGCGGAGGAACAATAGGCTGCAGCAGACCGGCCGGCTTGACAGGTGGTATCTTCCGACGTTGGCAATCACGGCACGTCCTAACATAGCGCTGAATAATAGCGGCAAGCTTGGGCCAGTAGTACTTTTGTCGTACTCGTGCCAAGGTGCGCGAAAAACCGAGATGTCCGGCAGAAAGTTTGTCGTGGCATGCTGCAAAACGTCGGTACGGAGCGGCGTTGGGACAACCAGCAGATACTGAATGTCTGTTGAAGCGTAGTTTTTCTTGTAGAGGACGCCGTCACGCAAGCAGAATGACGACAGGCCACGCGTGAAAAGGCAAGGCGGCGATGAGGCGGTTCCTTCGAGGTAATCGATGAGGGGCCGCAGTTCGGTGTCGTCTCGCTGCTGTTGAGCGAGATCTGGCGTCGAGAGAGCGCCGAGAAAGACGGAGTCATCTGTTTCACTTGAAGAGCACGGGATAGGGTTCCGGGGTAGGCAGTCAGCGTCACTGTGTTTCTTGCCGGACTTGTACACAATAGTGACGTCGAATTCCTGTAAGCGGAGACTCCAGCGGGCTAACCTGCCTGAAGGATCTTTAAGGTTCGCTAACCAACAGAGTGAGTGGTGGTCGCTGACCACTCTAAACGGCCGACCATACAAATACGGCCGAAATTTTGTTACCGCCCACACATCTGCAAGGCACTCCTTTTCGGTAGTAGAGTAATTCGCTTCGGAACGAGACAGGGTGCGACTGGCGTAAGCAATCACCCGCTCAACGCCTTCTTGCCACTGAACGAGAACTGCACCGAGGCCAACGTTACCGGCGTCGGTATGTAATTCTGTGTCGGCCTCCTCATCGAAGTGGCCAAGTACGGGCGTTGTTTGAAGGCGCTTGCGAAGCTCCTCGAAGGCCCTTTGCTGCTCGTCGGCCCAGATGAGAGGCTGGTCGTCCTCTGCTAGACTAGTCAATGGTTCCGCTATTCGGGAGAAGTCGTGCACAAATCTCCTGTAATATGCACAGAGGCCCAAAAACCGACGCACGGAACTTTTATCAGTGGGGGTCGGGAAAGCAGCTACGGCAGCCGTCTTCTCTGGATCAGGGCTAATTCCCTCAGCACTCACGACGTGACCCAGGAACTTGAGCTGTTGGAATGCAAAGTGGCATTTTTCTGGTTTTAGTGAGAGTCCGGCCCCGCGGATTGCATTTAGCAAGGCCGTCAATCGTTTGAGGTGCTCTTCGTAAGTCGCAGAGAAAATGACAACGTCGTGAAGGTAGACGAGGCACGTCTGCCATTTCAGGCCGGCTAGGACAGTGTCCATCATTCTTTGAAAGGTTGCGGGAGCGGAACACAAACCGAACGGAAGCACCTTAAATTCGTACAGTCCGTCAAGAGTAATGAATGCGGTTTTCGCTCGATCACGTTCATCGACTTCGATCTGCCAGTACCCGCTGCGTAGATCGAGCGATGAAAAGTATCGGGCGTGGCGAAGTCGGTCGAACGAGTCATCGACTCGAGGCAATGGGTAGACGTCCTTTTCGTAATTTTGTTAAGCCTCCTATAGTCGACGCAGAATCTGAGTGCTCCGTCCTTTTTAGCGACCAGCACAACTGGTGAGGCCCATGGACTTGTGGACGGCTGGATGACATCATCGCGGAGCATTTCATCAACTTGCGCCCGAATAGCCTCTCGTTCTTTCGGCGATACTCGGTAGGGGTGTTGGCGGATAGGGCGCTCGGTGGGATCAACTATAATTCGATGTTTGGTTACTGACGTCTGCTTCACTTTGGAAGTGACGGCAAAGCAGTCACGGTAAGTGTCCAGAATTGCTTGAAGGCGGCGTTTCTGGGTAAGAGACAAAGCTGGGTTCACGTCAGTTTGAACAGTATGTCCAGTGCTTTCGGCAGGGTTCTCGTTGGCCAGCGAAAGGGCGCAATGGGCGGATGGCGCACTGACTTCGTCAAAATAAGCGATAGCTGTACCTTGCGGTAAATGGCGGTATTCGGCACTAAAGTTCGTTAAAAGCAGTTCAGTTCGTTTATTTCTCAATGCAAAGATTCCCCGAGCGACGCAGACTTGTAGGCTCAACAATAAATTGACGTTCGTTTCCGCGAGGCCTTGCAAGACGGGAGGGTCGTCGCACTGCACTGTAACAAACAAGCTGGTGCGTGGAGGTAGAGTGACATGGTCGTCGCACACTCGGAAAACTGGCCTGTCTGTGTAGTCGTTGTTGTGCTGTCTGTACACATTGGAAATTGCGCGGTGAGTGGAAAACGTCACCATGAAGTCACGGAGGTCGATGATTGCTTCGTTTTCTCTAAGAAAATCAAGGCCGAGAATCAGGTCCTTGGAGCACTCGCTAGCACAACAAAGCAGCACGAGAAAGTTACGTGGTGAATCTCGACGCGAGCGGTGCACACTCCGAGCGGCGTTACCACGCGCCCTCCGGCTGTCTTTATCGGGGCTCCGTGCCAAGGAGTCAGGACTTTTCGCAGAATGGTAGCAAGGCCATGACTCATAACGCAAAAATCAGCGCCGGTATCTACAAGGGCAGTCGTGTTGTGGTTATCAACGACGATCGGTATTTCGGCGGAATGTAGCTCACCATCGACAAAGAGCGGCGTGTCAGGGATCGTCGGGCTGACGGGTCGTTCGTTGCGTCAAATTACGGCGTCGAAGGTAAGCTTCTGTGATCGTCGGGAGGTCGTCGGACTCGTTGGTCGTGTGGTGCGTCGATTGGGGGCGTCGGAGGAAAACTTCGGCGATCGTCGAAAAGTGGTCGGACTGTTGGTCGGAGCTAAGGGTCGGAGGTCGGTCTGTTTGATCGAATCGGTGAGCGGAGGATGTTGGTCGTAGTGTCCATCGACGGCGGCCCTACCCCCGAAGGTCGCCGTCGTCAGTTTTCCCGGTGCGGACTTGGGGACTGTCTGAAGAAAGAACGGCGGCTGGTGGAAAACTGTCTCGGCGGTGGTGACCTAGACTGGCGTCGCTGGAGGGACGCAGGTGGGACGTGGTCGCTGAGGTATTGGTCGATATCCCGAGGTCGTTCGCCATAGCGCGGCCGAGGGGCATCCGGGGAAAATCCGCGCAAGCCCATCCGACGGTACGGGCAGTGGCGCAGAACGTGACCGGCTTCGCCGCAGTGGAAGCACAAAGGCAGATTGTTCGGCGTGCGCCACGCGTGTGCTTTGCGAACGGGTGGTCGAGGTTCAGGCACACCAGTCGAAACTGGATATTGCGGTGGAGGACGTGCGGGAGGAGCAGGGTTGCTGGGTGCCAATTGTTCAGGCGCAGGGGTACGCAACACGTCGCTGTACGTCATGATCTGTGGCGCAGGCGGCTAGGGTGATGGTACTGATGTCACTGCTTGGCGGAGCTCTTCGCGCACAATATCCGAGATGCCCCCAACACGTGGATGTTGTTCGAGAGAGGGCAGCTTTTGCAGCTCTTCGCGCACGATGCTTCGGATAAGCTCGCGAAGGGCTTCCCTGTCGTCTCCGGCCATTGGCAAGCGGAAGTCTACAGCAGCAATGTTCGCAGAGCGATCGAAATGTACAAATCGCTGATTCAAGACACGCTCGATGCTTGTTGCTTCTTTCGCAAAATCAGCAACAGTACGTGGAGGATCACGTACAAGGCCAACGAACAGCTGCTCCTTGACGCCTTGCATAAGGTAGCGCACCTTCTTTACCTCCGACATGGACGGGTCCGCCCGGTTGAAAAGCCGAGTCATTTCTTCCACAAACATGGCGACGCTTTCGTTAGGCCGCTGTGCTCGGGACTGTAGAGCGAGTTCGGCCATCTCTTTTCTTGCATCGTTGCCGAAAGTTGCGAGCAGCTGCCGCCGGAAATCCTGCCACGTGGAAATGGTAGCCTCATGGTTTTCGAACCACATCTTAGCGGCGTCTTCTAGTGCGAAATAAACATTCTGCAATTTTCGCTCCTCGTCCCACGCATTAAACACAGCGACCCGGTCGTAGCTGGTCAGCCAGTCCTCAACGTCTTCGAACTTGTCGCCATGAAACGGCGTGGGCATACGTGGAGTATGGCAGATCAGCTGCTGGGCACTCACGGGAAACTGAGTGGTGGTCTGAATTGCCGCTGTAGTCATCGTGGTTCGCGGTGGGGAAACAAGAGGACCACACTCGGGTGCTAAGCCTCTCAAGCGACTGCTCGCCTTGTGCACAGTTGTCGTGTCCACGGCGTGTAGATGGGCGTAGGGGGCAGCCAGAGGCTCTTCGTACATGGGATCTACCCTGCACCTCCACCAAAAATGTCACAGAAGCCAGTGAAACTAGTTCAGCAGGTTTACTTAGGATTAAGTAAAAGCACCGGCAAGATCAGGCACGGAACCAACTGGCGGGCGAGCACCGAGAGCGAAGAAGACGAGCGCGTGCCAGTCTCCCGAGCTCGCCACATGGCGGCGCCAGTACGATGATATCGCGGCAATATGTAATAGCAGACTGGTCGGGAGGGACACCAAGGTGCGTAATAGGGTTGTGTATTTTGAGCCATCACCATTGCATTGACGTGATTGTAAGTTGGTGCCGGTAGGGGCGGGGGAACCAAACAAGGGGGGGATGCAGCGACGTGCGCGTAGGTCGGCGCTGGACGGTTTGCAGAAGGCTCGGATGTCATGGGGTGGCTGATAGTTGATAACTCTTCTTTAATCATGTTGCGGAGAACGGCGTCATTAGAAGGTGCGGAAGAATGATCGCACCCATGTCGACAAAAAGGATTGAGGGCTTGGAGCTCCTCGCGGATGATTGCTCGAATCATTGCCCGCAGATCAAGGTCAGCAGAGGTCGGACCAGTTGCGAAGCTGGGCTGTAATCGAGAGGACTGCAGCTGGTCGAGGCGTCGACAGGTCGTTATAATTGAATCAACACTTGAAGGATTCTGGGCAAGTAAGGTATGATAAGCCATAGAATTGATTCCTTTTAAGACGTGGTGCACACGTTCAGGTTCTGTCATGGTGGGACTAATGCTCCGACAAATTGCAAGAACAGCCTCTATGTAAGACGCATATGATTCATCCGGACCTTGAAGGTGGGAAGCGAGCTTGTTTCTCGCGATCTCAGTCCGAACTGCCGGGTCGGCGAAGTATTTTCGGAACTGCTGTTTGAAAGTGGTCCAGTTAGTAGTGTGGGGTTCGCGATTAATGAACCAGTTTCTGGCGACCTCAATGAGATAGAACGAAACGTTGAGGAATTTTAAAGCATCGTCCCACCGGTTATAGGCACTGCAGCGTTCATATGTGTCGAGCCAGTCATCGACGTCTTCGTCGCGATGACCAGCGAACAGCGGCGGGTCACGTTGACATGGGGGCAGAGTCCGAGGCGTCGGTGCAGCCGAGGTAGAGGGTCCGGCCTGGTCGGGATTGCTCTCGGTGGACATGATTATGGTGGAAGTTGCCAAACGGCGACCGGAACGTAGCTTCAGCGAGAGGCAGGGCCCAATGCAGCAAGGGGATCGCATTTGACCTCCAACACTTGTGAAAGAAGGCTAGGTTGAGACGGGAAGGTCGTGACGGTAAGGCCAGCGATGCCTTGTCTAGCGTTTTAATCCGAGGACAAAAACCCAGGCGCGTGCCGGAGCTGGCGCCACGGGACGATGATGATGGTATGTACAAATGAAAGAGGAAGACCATGGAATGGACATCCAGAACTTAAAGAACAAATTAAAGAACATCCACGGAAGGCTCACAATATAAATGGTCTATGTTTTTGATATGTAGCGAAAGTTTGCTTTTGGAGCTCGCCTTGCGCTATAAACATGTAATTAATACTATGCACAGAAAAGCGAACTAATGTGTTTTAAAATAATGCCGAGGCTAACGCCAAACATTTATTACTGGGTTGAGAACATATTCTTAATAATTCTAAACAATTGCAATGTGCACTTGAATTTTCATCACCTCTTTCCCTGGGCAGAGCAAAAATTAACTGAGGCTGCAATCAGAAACTAATTTGTTGCTTATTTGCTAATGGTAAAGCTAGAACCCTGTAGAAAGAAGATCTGCTGGCATTTAGGAGTAACATTGTAGTGAAGAATATAAACAAAATATTTTCTTATACGCTTCACCTGCAAACATTCTAAGGAAGGTCAATAACTAATGCGAAATTTTAAAGATGCCATTTCAGCGTTGAACTGAGGAGGCGCTGCGATCGCCGCAGGTTGCAACCGTGTGGCACCTCGGCTCTTCAATGTTTTCTGAACTGTGTGCGAAAATATTGTTCTTTTGTGTACGAGACAAAGGACAATGACCCAGTGAGTACCTCCGGTGAGTGCGGAGTGATTTTCGTAGATCTGAAGTCATCGTTTTTCCGCCTGCAACAACGTTTTCTGCGACAGACTGCTAACCCTAACAACACCCAGACGCAGCTCAGCTGCTGCCCTGGCCGGGCTGTCAGGACGCACCATGCCGAAGCCGGCGTCAGTTCGCTCACACCCGAGTGGCGCAAGTGCGGGAGCTGTGGGTTCATCAAAAAGTGTAGGCACCAAAAAAACTGAAAGCAGCCTCCAAGAAAAGGCGTTCCGACGCCCAACGCGCGATGAAGAGGACGGAACGCATCAGCTGCCGAACGCGGACGCTGAGAGTGGTCTTTCTGTGGGACTCACTAAGACTAAGGAGCAGCACGCAAGCGACCAAATGGACACTGAAGACGAAAGTGAGAACGTCGGCGACTACGGCGACTGGACTTTAATCAAGAAACGGAAACCTCAAAGGAAAGTGAAGCCTGAACAGCTTCGTCTTGAACGGGTAAGTCGACCTCTCTTTCCACTCTCGATCAGGCCACTCAACCGAGTACATGTGCATGATATACCTAAACAAGCCATTACAGAGGCGTTAGAAATGACCGCAAAAAGTTGGGAATTGGCAGATTTGGCTGCTTTCCGCTACGATGTGGTAGCAAATCGCGTCAAGGTCACTGTTAGAGATGAGGAACACGCAAATAGGCTCACCGCATTAACGCGACTGGCCGGGAAAGTGAACGGACGCGTCTGCACGTACGAGGTCACGATTGAACGAACGCCAACACGAGGCGAGGAAAAAAGTCGGGGCGTTATCAAGGTGCGTCCTGGTCAAACCATTGAGTACATCAAGGACCACCTAAGATGTAAAACTGCAACTATTCTTGACGCGCGTTTCCTAGGAAAGACAAACATGCTGCTGTTAAAATTCGATACAGAGCAGCTACCCAAAAGGCTCGTTTTTGATTACGAAATCACAAGGGTCTACGAGTACAGACCGAAAATTATTGCCTGCTATAACTGCCACGGACTGGGACATATTGCTAGGTATTGTCCAGCAGAAGAGGTTTGTAAGGAGTGCGGACGGCTGCACTCTAAAGACACAGAATGCGATCAAGAGTTATTCTGCGTCGCCTGCCAGAAACCGGGCCACATTTCAATCAATTCGGCTTGTCCTAGTCATGTACCAAAAGAGCCTAAAGAAAATAAGCAGAACCCTGATGCAGTTAAGGGAGAAGTTACATGGGCAGACAAGGCGCGACAGAACTCGTCGACAGAAACTGCGCTGCCCCCTGTTTACCAACAACAACTGGAAGAGTTGCGAAAAGAAAATCAGCAACTTAGAGAAATGCTGGAGAAAGTCCTTGCAAGACTACCACCGGAACAAGACGTTCATGCATCTCAGACGCAGCGGCAACATGCTTCAGCCTCGCCCACTGGGCAGATGCAACGCGTGCGTTCGAAAAGCCGGCCCGGACGGTCGTCAAGTCGTAAAACAACTGCAAACTCCATAAAGCACCAACATACCGAAACAACACTGACTCAAACGCCAAAGACTCATCAGACGACAAAGGCACTTACCGCACAAGATTCGGCGTATGCGCAAATGCTGAGCATCATGAGGCAAGAGCGACACAACGAGACACAGCGCCTAGAAAAAAGCCTGCGGGATGAGTTTCAAACGATAACAAACGCGATACAGACTCAGATTGAAGCAATTTTTATAGAGTTGCACAAAAGCATCTAACACCAGAACGATGAGCCAAAAAGACGTAAGCCCGCAGAGGCGCAATAAGAATCAGAGCAATATGTCTACAATGGAACTGCAGAAGTTTCACGCAGACTGGACCTACCCTAAGGGAACATGTCAGAAAATTGAAGCCTCTGGTCATCCTTTTGCAAGAAACAAGGGGACCTTGCACTATTCGGGGTTACCGTACATTTCAGCAGCCTACCATACTTCACCAGAACAGAGGAAACCAACATGCACACGGTCAAGCTGCTCTCCTTGTCAGAAACGAATGCACAGCAACCGAATTACAAATTCCTGATCTAAGTAATGAGTTCAGAGAAGTAATCGCTGTTAAAATGTGTCCTGGGCAGCGGCCCATGGTGGCAGTCTCCGTGTATTACAGGCCTCTGACTGGCAGTCATAATACCGACTCATACGGGTGGCTCGCCAAAGTCCTGGCCCTGTCAGGAAGCCTCCCCATCCTGGTGGGAGGAGACTTCAATGCTAAGCACCCGACTTGGGGCTACGCCACAGCTGACCCAAGGGGACGTATGCTGCACGACAGTGTAGAAATGTCTGGTCTATACATATACAACACCCCGGACACACCAACGCGCATAGGGCTACACGCCCGACAACGAGATACGACACCATACCTGACGTTGGCCACACCAGGATTCATCAGGCAATGGGAAGTCGAACAGACAACATGGGGAAGCGACCACTTACCAATTTTGATCACCCTTAACCGAAAAAAGATTCGTGAAAAAAGGGAAACGGTTACCATTGACTGGGAAAAGTTTCGGACAGCCACTGGCGGCAACTTCATGGACTTCGCGCAATTCAGTGCCATGGTTGCGGAAGCACGGCCGTGGTCCCGAGACGCAATAATATGTGACGACACTACCACACACATGGATAGGCACCTTGCCAACTTGTGGCGAAAGGTCAATATCCTTACGCAACAATACAGATATAAAGGAAAGCGCCACAGGGATCTCATGAGCCTT
Organism: Amblyomma maculatum; assembly: GCF_055883805.1. NCBI lineage: Eukaryota > Metazoa > Arthropoda > Arachnida > Ixodida > Ixodidae > Amblyomma > Amblyomma maculatum. The sequence continues at coordinate 78,051,004 of NC_139346.1, forward strand.
AAGCGCCAATATCGACTCATCAAGGAGTACCAAAAACAGCTCGAAACAGATTCATGGCACAGCACTTGTGCGACGCTCGGACGCAAACCCGGCCTCAAAAAGCTGTGGGGAATTCTACGAAGCCTGCTGGGGAAAAAGAAAAGCACACCACCACTGGCAGAGCTGTTCCTGCGCGAGACCCCAGCTGCACTCGAGGAAAAGGTGATCCACACGTTCTTCCCGCATGCTTCTGAGATACCCACGCCACCATTGCCGGCGATCACGATTGACAACACAGTGATGGAACTTGAAAAACCATTTACATTTGGCGAGCTATTGGCAGCATTAGTCCACGGCAAATCGAAATCGACTCCAGGACACGACGGAGTAACATGGCAGGAGCTCAGAAATCTTAGCGACGAAGCCCAAGATCAGCTCTTAACTATCATAAACGATTCATGGGAATCAGGAGTGGTGCCAGATGCACTAAAGCTATCATTGATATACCCCATACCGAAATCAGGGAAGGACCACACAAAACCAGAGAACCTACGGCCAATAGCTCTCACATCCACTATCTGCAAATTGATTGAGCGAATGATAGCCGCAAGAATACAGCATTATATCGAATACGTACAGCCTGGGTTGCATCCAGCCCAGGCTGGATTCCGTCCGAATATGGGCACGCATGATTACCTTTGGCTGCTCCGCAGGGTAATCAACCGCAGGTCTCGCAAATAGACACCAGATTACATCCTCGCGGTTGATATGCGCAAAGCATTCGACAATGTAAACCAACAGGTAATCCTACAAGAATTAGCAAAAAGATATCCCAGCCAAAAAGCATACAATTGGATATGCAGCTTCCTTCAAAGTAGACCTATTAGGCTTCATGGCGAAGCTTCGGGATGGAGCCCCAGAACCTATTACTTGGATAGGGGCGTGCCCCAGGGCTCCATCCTCGGGCCTTTGCTTTTTAACTTGGCCATGACCCGCGTAGCAGAAGCGCTCGAGCGAGACACTTCGGCCCGCTTCACCATCTACGCAGATGATGTCACCATATGGACAGAAGCAGTGGATTACCCAAATGAAGAAGTCATGCAGACGGAGCTCCAAGCAGCAATCTTCAGCCTCACTGACAGCTTGGAAGCATTGGGGCTACAGCTCTCACCTGAAAAGACACAACTCATAAGCATAGACGGCAAGAATTCTACAAACGCCAAAAAGCAGATTACACTGCATCTTGGACAACACAACATCATGTCTGCAAATGGGCAGACAAAAATCTTGGGGGCACAGATTTCTAGTTGCAACAGTCCTCGTAAATGGATTCGTACATTGCAACGTAACTGGACCCCGATGTTGCATATGATTCGCCGGATTTCAAACAAATACGGTGGAGCCCGGCAAAAATCGTGCCAAACACTGTCTAGAGCGGTTGCTGTAGGCAGGATTCTGTACGGGGCACCTGTCTATGAGTTTTCTAATCGCGACGTTAAAGACATCGAAAAGCTACACAGGGCCACTCTTCGCACCATTACTGGGCTTCCTAAGCACACGAGAAATGAAGAGCTACTTAAAATGGGCAGCATACCACCCATACAAGACATTATAAGAGAAGCAAAAATAAGAATGCGATCCCGACTGGAAAACACGACCCAAGGGCAGCAGATCATGGCATGGGACAACCGAATCAACATTGCTCCGAGGCCCCTGGGGACAGACACTTCACCCCCGTGGGAGGCGCCGGTAATCGCGCTAAGGCCACAACGACCTATTAGTAGGCGGAATGTGGTAGCTAGGCAACTTTTAGCACAGAGAACTGCCCTCACAAGACCACTCAATACAATAGACATCTACACTGACGCTACAATTAGAAATGAAAGGGTGAGTGTGGCATGGGTGTGTGTGCCAGCGCCTCAGCACAACGGACAGCACACGTGCCACCTACCTGGAGGAACAATTTTACACTCCGAGTTGCTTGCCATATGGGGAGCCATAAATACTATTACGACCGCTGCAGCCAGAAAAGATAACTTCAATGGTTATCGAATTTTAACCAAATCATATGCAGCGATTGCAGAGCTGACGGCACCAACTACAGACGACGCAGTGGCCAAGGACATCAGAAAGAGGCTGAAGGGAATGCGGGAAGTTGGAATAGAAATTCAAATTATATGGACACCGGGACATACTGGCACGGACGGGGGAAACGCAGCCGCGCAAGCGGCCGCCGCGCAAGCGGGTGGGCTTGCTGAAACGTACAATGCCCCACACCCCAACTCCATGCCTAAACCGGTAGACTTAAATCCTTACCAAACAATGCTCACTAAAGGCTCCTCTGGCAGATCGATGATGCACTATGTATGCACCAAAATAAAACAAGACAGTAAGCTTAGATTACATGAAGCGACACCAACGCCGGTGTTTGAGGACACGAAAGGGCTTACTCGACCACAAGAAATATTTCTCAACAAAGTAATAACAAACGCTGCTTACACACCGCACATACTTGACAAGTGGTTTCTCCGAAGACACGAAACACTCAAACACAACATCTGCACGCACTGTCAGGAACAGTGTACAGCAGACCTAGAATATCTTATATGGCAATGTCCATCGTTTTCACAAGGAAGAAACAAAATTACGCATATTCCACACGACGACATGCCCACATTAGCAGGTCAGGTTATATCAAGCGCCGAAATACAACACTCCATTGCTACATACGGCAGTGAGAGCGGCCTGCTTCGAGTAGTGTGAGAGAGGTCGACTTAGAGCGCGAAGATCGGCCGCATGGCAAGCAACAAGCAACAGCTTGAAGAACCGTTAAGACGAAGAAGTTACACTCCCATCCCTTCTAACTCCCCAAGAACCCAAACAGCGGCCGAGAGCCATCCCTTCCTTTCAATAAAGGCTTCATTCATTCATTCATTTCAGCGTTTTTGCTATATATTGAGACAAAAAGTTGAGAAGCTTGGATGCATGTATGTGTAGTTACAATACGCACAATTTTTCTCACGAGCCGAGCTATTAGCGAATTCTATTTTTGTCATGAGAATTTCTGAGAGGAAAAAGAATAACCGCGAAATAGCGCGCAGAGCTCGTAACAGCGGGCTGATATAACTTTTATTTCCCTTCATGTAGGAAATATCGGCTGTGGCTTAGCTCTGCTATGCCTAGATATACGCAGGCTAAAGCGTAAAGCGCCCACGGTAGTGCTCTGCGGGAAACTTCAGTGTTCCCGGACTCTTTCGCGACCGCTCTGGGAAAGCCTCGTGTCTTGACGGTATATCGCGCACCCCTTGTCGAACACAACCAGCATTTCATTGAACGCATTAAAGTTGAGTTCGGTTGAGTTGTATGCTACAGGTAGGATTAACCTTGCTTATTCTGCCGGCCATTGCTCCACCATAGCTTCACCTATGAGTTTAAAAAATCCTAATATCCGTTATATCTGCTACACTATACGCACAGCCACATATAAAGTACATATGCCACTCCAGCAGTCACCATCTATGCACACATTCAGTCACAGTAAAACACAGTTCATTCCAGCAGCCAGCATCTATGCACACATTCACTCACCGTATAACATAGTCAATTCCAAGACTCACCATCTATGCGCACATTTACTCACAGTAAAACAGTAAATTCCAGCTGCCACCATCTATGCACGCATTCACTCACATTATAACATAGTCCAATCAAGAAGTCACCATCTATGCACACAATCAATCACAGTAGAATATAGTAAAGACAGGATCAGTGTTCTGCACAAATTGTAAAAGAATGCATTAAAGTTCATCATTGCTCTATAATTTGTCTACAGTAAAGGAAAGGCGCTGTACCGGTAACTCGCAGAATCCCGCTATCATTCTCACTGTAAGGGTAATTGGAAAAGCGCTTCACGATGCAACGTGTGGCGCTGTGATCATGTCCAGCGGTAGCCCATCATCACCTTGAATTAGTAGAAATTGAATTGTGAATGCATCCACGGCTAGGTCTTTTTTCATTGTTCGTTGTAGAATGTCCTAGAATAAAAAGGCTTCCCAACAGTCTAAGAAAACATCTTCGAAAGGTTTCGGTTTACGGGATATGAAACAGTGAATTCCTCAAGGTACAAAAAAAAAACAACCCTTTATTTCTAAATAAATCTTAACTTCTAGTGTATTACTATGAAGCTTGAAAAAAAAAGTTGTTGCTCCTCCTGGTACAGCCTTATTTTTTACTCGCTTAAGGGCTGACTGCCATAGACCTGCACAGTACAACGATCTCTACAATGGGATCGCGAGAAAGACATCGCACAAGTCCTTATAAAGTTTCTTTAGCGCCACAGTTGATAAATATTCAAACGAGAAGCGGCCTTGCAAACACGACATGACATGTACACTTCCTTAAGTGTTCCGAAAATCGTCCCTTGCATGCTCGCCAAACGTACAACAAAATTTGGAACCAGCAGGTTTTAGGAGTGCGTGAGAAGGCCGACAGACTAGAGGCCAACGTGAGAAGCACTTTGTTCAACCTAACCTGACACACAGTTCGTAAAAACTGGTCCTTCGTATCACGAAAGAACATAAAACGGTTCACCACTTGGCACAAATACAAATCCGCCAAACCAACTCCTTCAGAGCGGACGCGATGAAACAAGCTGGTTCGGCAGGTGCTCTCCCAAGTACTTCCCAACAAAAAATGGCTAACACACGGCGGAAAATCTGCACATTCACACGAGAATAATTTAGAACTTCTAACACGTACCATATCTTGGTAACAAGAAACAATTTACAAATCTTAGCAGGTGCAAACTTAGACCAACCGAATCTGTCGGCCTTCTCACGTTGGCCTTTAGTCTGTCGGCCTTCTCACGTACTCCTAAAACCTGCTGGTTCCAATTGACTCACTGTCCCTGTAGTTTTCCAGTGGCACTCCTAAATACCTCACTGGGGTTGTGACCCAAGACATGTTGACGAAATTCGCAGGGGTTGTGGGCCACTCTCCATGCCTGAAACCCAGACACTTATCCTAGTTCAGAGGACAGAGAGAGAGAGAGAAACATTTATTGCTCTAAAAATGTCTGGTTTTAGCGGCGGGCCAATATCTTCATATCTTCGGCCTCTTCACAAGGTCGGCGCCCCTATTCTAGGGCACCGCTGAGTCTTGCTGCTTCGCAGGCGTGCCGCACCAGTGCCCTTTGGGCCGTGAGCCCGCTGCTGGTCAGCAGACCCTCCCATTGTTCCGCACTCGGGTTATTTAGTTTGTGGAAGGCTCTGTTTCGTTCGCATTCCCATGTGATGTGGTATAGTGTGGGGGTTGCCCCACACCACGGACATGTGTTTCTGTATTGTGTAGGGAACATCTTGTGTAGTATGTATAGATTGTGAAAGTCCCTGCTTGCAGTCTCCGCCAGCAGACCGCCTCGTACTGTGTTAATGATGTGTGGGGTGGTGGGTATTTTATTCTCCGCCCTTTGTGGGAGATTAGTATTTCTGTATACGTTGGTTCCACCGTTATGGGGTCCTCCAGGGCTTCTGACTGCCCTACTCGGTTCGTGATCTCGCGAACTAGGCTGTCTACCCTCGAGTTACCCTCTATCTCGGTGTGTGCCGGTATCCAGAAAATCCTGTGTCTTAAGGTCTTATTTGGAAGCCTCGCTTCGAGGAGGATGGTCAGCGCTTCCTTGCTTATTTTGCCCCGTGTGTAGTTCCTGCATGCTGCTTTGGAGTCTGTTAGGATTATCAGAGACTTGTTCCTACGGTAACCTTCGGCCGCCGCTAGAGCTACGGCAGCCTCCTCCCCCTCCGTTACCGTACATCGCACTGCTGATTGGTTCCCCAATGTGGTCTACTACTGCTGCCGCGACTCTGAACTTTCTGGTCCTGCGGTCCCATGGGTATAGGGCCGACAAACGTCCTTCACCAATTTGACAATACTGGGAATGTTTGCATAGTCGGCACAGAAAACGGCAATGTGATCAGCATACGCGAGTATGCGGACCACTGCTGCATGCAAACGAAAACTACGAACACTGCTGCTCTCGATAATGCACAGACGATCATGGTATTTGGCCTGCACGGTATCTAGCGATCCAGATTGGCTTTCAGGCATGCCGACGTTGATGCGAGTAAAATACGGCAGTATTTTTGCGAAGCCGTTGCAAGTGTTGCTACAAAACTCTGGCACGCGAGTCTGTCGTGACTCTTGGCAAGTGAATTATTTTTACCCATTTACACATTTCAAAACACAAGACGAACTGCCTGATTAGCTTCTGAGAATGTATGTGCTGTTGCAAATGCCTGATTTGCAATGTCTGATCGCCTGATCGCGTGGTTTTAACTCATGTTGTTCTTTATGTGTAAAATCGGATAATCGATTTGACAATGAAGAAAAAAAAAAGGTGTGACGCAGTTGTAAAGCACTGGGCTAGGAATACAAATGAATGGAGGTTCGATTCCCCGGTGGAAAACAAGGTTTAATAAATTTATTTTTAATTATTTATTCAGTGGTGATTGGGGCATAAGACTTCTGGTTGGTCGCTTTTAATATGGCTGCTATCGCGCATGAGCATAACGGGTGGCGCACACTCATTCGAAACTCGGCTCTGATGCGCGAAGTGTAGCTTTACGCTACAAAACTCTGGCACGCGAGTCTGTCGTGACTCTTGGCAAGTGAATTATTTTTACCCATTTACACCGGCAACGGCACGAATGGCGACAAGGCCGAACCAAGCAAGAGCAAGGGGCCCACAAGAGCTGAAGGTCGATAGGTTCGGAATTTAGTCCATTGTTTTAATATGCTGTCTAGTTTTTGTAACAGTGTCTCTACAATAAAATATATGGCTTCCTTGTATCCGCTGAGTACGTTTTTGAGAATAATCTTGAAAAACGTTTTCTTCTGGCGCAGAAGTATTTGCCGTAACTATCTTATTTAATCTCAAAAAGGAAGGAAGCTTACGATTTAGAACGGCTGACGGTTAAATCCAACAGGAGTTTTAAAGAGCTCACGGCACTTCAATAAACAAGCAGATTAAAATGTCATGAAATAGAATCGTTTTTAACGATGCGTGGTAATTGAGCTCTCTATAGAAACTTTGTATAAATTCTCAGAAAATATATGCTCTTAATGAAGAACGCCGTGTTGGAAAACACTGGTAGAACGTATCATGGAAAACCGCCAGAGCAGGAATTTTCTCTTTCGTGTTGTCCCTGTATTTTCTATTGCGACATTGTTCATGAGGAATAGCCAACTTGGCTGGCTACACATAGGACACGCTCTATGTGTAGTCCACTGCGGCCCATTTAGGTTCAAAATGTATGTTCTTGAATTTGACAATCCTGTTTAAAAAGGCTGCAGTAGACAGGGGCGCAGTCTGTTACTGAATATTTTTTCCATGTGCTAATTAGAATGCTCAGAGATATCAGGGTATGGAAAATTCTGATTGCTTCTGCAACTTCATTTTAGAGTTCTTTTTCCTCCGCACACATTCGCAAGACAGTATTAGCGAAGACATTGACCGCGATATTGAAAACGGATCGCTTTTAAGAAATTCTATCACCCAACTGGAGTCAATGTTAAGAATTTCGTTTTGACATTCATAAGACAGCCAACGGTCACACAGACGCCAATAAAGCATAGCGATGTTTTAAGCAATTTGAAGCTATAAAGAAACTTGGAAATGAGGTGCTACAAAGTGGAAGGAAAAAACACCACAAACCGATGGTGGGATCGGTACCTCCGACGTCGGAATTCCCCGTCCCGTCCTTTCTTTATCATTCAGCGTTACAGTGGTGTAATCATGACATTTCTTAGGTATTTGAGTTGCGTGTATCCTGTCGTTGAGAGTGTTCGCTAGCGACAACCCTTCTCCACACCGGAGGACGGCGAACGCTCATTGTTATACCGCGGTTTTGACATAAACGTGATCTAGCGTTTTTAAGGCTGACTTTATCATATCTCATATGCAATGGCTTGTGACGTCAAGTCTGCTAGAGTCCAAGCCCTCATGAAGCCGATATGCAGACAAATGCAGAGAAATTAAGCGGCCTTGTGACATACATGAGACGGGAGCCAAAGGACACTGAGAAAAGAAAGCGTGGGGAAGCTTTCTTTTTAATCAAAGTGAAGTAAGAATTAAACGTGGGGATAAAATACTGGAAACTAGAGGAAAAACAACCACAGACCGCCACTTGGATGCGAACTTATGATCACTGAAACTCGTGTCCGGTCATCTGCAACGAAGATGGCGACACCTGGATGATCTTGGACATTCTTGAATACTTATGCTGTGTGCACACTTCCCCTAACAAGGTTGCCAGTGTTTGCTGACGTATGTTCTTCATTATTGATATTACTAATAATGTCAAGGCTCAGGCGCGCATGTATACAACTATAGTGTGAACAGAAAAGCTGGATGTGCTTTACAAAATTTACGACATAACTGTGCCAGACATTTTACGCTACCATATTGAAACATTGAAAAAAAAAAGATTGACCGCACATACAGAGTATTAGCAAGACAGAAAACTTATAACTCTAGGAATAAGTGTTGCGGAGGAGAACCGACAAGATGTTACGTTATTGAGATATCTGATAAACATCTTTCATTACATTTATGCACATCGTATTCACAATATATCTGCCCCAAAATACTTAAATTCAGATTGCTATGTTTGTACCTATTATAAGAAGGCCGGGTCCCACTTGTAACTATTTTAAACTACCTAACATCATATTGCCGCAAAACATTCAAAAATGTGTTGTTTCTAGCAGCCGCCAGCATGCGGACTTATCACTCTAATTCTAGTATGCGTATCAATTCTGTATTCTTTGTTTGGTAATGCTCGATGTCGTGAGACGCATCTTTATCAGTTCCTTTGCCGCGAAAGATGCACCGAGATCATTCTCGAAGATTCCGGCCACTTGGGTATCTTTTTACAATCTTCCAGGTTGTGCCAGTGACAGTTCGCGACGTTATCTGGATGGTTCTGAGCCGCCTTTAAATTGAGCGTTGATGCGTGCGACAGGCACTGAGTTCGACAATCGACAAGCACGTTTGCTGCTATCGCCGCCGCCGGGTTGCTTAGTTCTTTTGCGGGCTCAAATCATCCCAAAAATAATTGATTTCAGTACTATCACGCCTGTGTCTCCTTTTGGTGAGCACAACCTTGTCACCATTACGTGGCATTTCCTGCCCTTCGAGTCCCAGTTTACCCATTCTAGCCGAAACAGCAGCTCTGTTCCTTTCATCCTGGGGGATCAGCCAACAAGCAACCGAACCAGTCCCCGACTTCAAGGGCTCCAACCCGAAGGCAGTCTGCTGCCTGACGCTGTTATTTCTCGGAAGACATCAACGCTGACAGTGGTACAGCCTATATATGTACTCGCGTAAATTTGTAGAGTGATTCATTCGCCACTTGCTTAATTTTTACAGTGATCCAGGTTGGGCTAGTAACAGTTGGCGACGTCGTTTAGATGGTTCTCAGCCGCTTTTAAATTGAGCATTGACGTGTGCGACAGGCATTTTTGTTCGATGATCGACGAGCACAATTGTTGTTATCCATGATGGAAAATAGCGCGAAAGTACACGAAGGACGGAAGGAAGTAAGACACGGACACGCGCTAACTCGCAACTGCAGGGTTTATTGCTGAAGCGCGCAGTAAATACAGGTCACTTGAAAAAAATAACAGAAAAAACAGAGTTAGCGCTTGTCCGTGTGTTACTTCCTTCCGTCCTTCGTGTACCTTCGCGCTATTTTCCGTCATGAATGTTAACCAACTCGCTCAACTTTCGGCATTACTTTGTTGTTATCGCCGCCGTCGAGTTGCTTAGCACGTTTCCTGGCGCAAGTCAGCTTAATCAATAGTCAATCTCAGTACTATCATGGCTGCGTCAGTCCTTTTTTGAGGCCTACGGCCTTGCCAACACTGCGTGACAATATTTATTTCGAGTAAGGGGAGCAAAACTCGATCTTCAGTGCGTAGTTTACATGACTCCTAAAGCACTACCATTATTTTTCTTTTATCTTCTTCCTTGTTTGATGGAATCATGTGTATAAATTGCGTTGCAGCTAAATGTAATCAGTTTTTTAAAACATGTAGGGAGCCCTTGCCTAGGAAAACAAACTACGGCCTCTTTAGAGTAGCCTGCCTAGTTTGCAGTGCTATTCCCATTCGCAAAAATAAATTTTGGTATTGAATACTAAGAAGCGAATACTTTGCTTATTCGTATGAGGGACAAAGCCTGAAAGGTAATATTGTATATATATATATATATATATATATATATATATATATATAGAGAGAGAGAGAGAGAGAATATTGTGAAGAGGAAGAAGTGCGTGGTGGGGAACGTTTCATTCAGTGACATTGCTATCGCTATGGTCGCCGGTGATATCCTAGCCAAGTACCATCACATCAACCTCCATCTTACACTTGGTGGTGTGTCGCTGGCTAAAATATCGATCCTGGAGCTCCGCAGCCGCACTCTTGTGACACCCACAATGCCTGAAGACGTTAGACACGAAGCTGTGCAGGCGGGCCCGGCTGTCATCTGTGCCGGCTCCCTTCGCCAGCGGGACCTAGCTATCTTCAGCGGGACCGACGACCATGACGTCCAAGATTGGCTGAAGTCCCACGAACGGATGAGCCTTCGCAATAAATGGGACGACGACACGAAGCTTAATAACGTCATATTTTATCTTACCGGCATGGCTAATCTGTGGTACCGGAACCAGGAGGGGGATATCCGAAGTTGGGACAACTTCAAAACGATGTCCTCAGAGGTGTTTGGTCATCCGGAAGCGAGAAAAATTTGTGCCGAACAGCTCTTGCGTGAGCGTTCGCAGCAGATAGGCGAAAGCTTTACGAGCTACATAGAAGATATCATCGGCTTATGCAAGCGCGTGGATCCTAACACGTCGGAATTTTAAAGGATTAAACACATATTGAAACGCATAGACGACAACGCTTATGATATGTTGAAAGCCCGTGACTTGCGCACCGTTGCCGAAGTCGTCACGCTCTGCCACAGCTTCGAGGATCTCCGCAAGCAAATGGTGCTGACTCGTCGGCACCCAAAGCAAGTGGAATCGCTTGCCGGACTGACGCCTACCACCGACAGCTTTTTCCTGCTGCAGAAGATCAAAGATTTCGTTCGGGAAGAGGTGGCGTGTCAGCTTTCATTTTTCCCTAGCTCACAAGAACAGCAACCGTATTTGGACCCAGCTATCCGTCAAACCATTCAAGCGCAGGTTGCTGAGGTAGTCCCGTCCTCCCATCCGCCACCACCTGTCGCCGCTCCGCTATCTTACGTCGATGTCCCTGTGACTTACCGCTCCTGTGAGGTACGCCGACGTCACCCCAAGACTGGTCCCCGTTCCACCAACTTACACCAAATCGCCGCAAGACCTCGACCGCCTATTTGCCTTGCGATGTCAGTGCCTGTACAAGTGCCGGCACCATCATATCATCGACCAACTCCACGAGTAAGCAACGCATGGCGTACAAATGACAACCGTCCGATTTGCTACTTTATGGGGACTGCCTGGCCATATTGCCCGCTATAGCCGCAGCTGTTACTCAGTGCCAGCACCACATGGCCAAGCGTCCAGGATCTGGCCTCTATCGCTTGAGTACTGCGCATGTGACCAGCAAGCAAGTCGTCCTTTTTCTCCAGTACGCCCCGCTCCCTTGAGCCGCCGTTCCCCTTCGCCGCGACCCCGCTCCATCTCTCCAAAGCGATGTCGCCAGAAAAATCAAGAGGAAACCTTGGTGCTGCAGTTCCTGAGGCAAGAGCTGCGCCCCCTTCGAACTTTCAAAGATCTCGTTATTTACCTGCCAACCTGTTTAGAGGTTTTGGTCGAGGGTATTTCGGTCATTTATCTTATTGACACAGGTGCCACAATTTTAGTAATGGAAGCTAATCTTTGTCGTTCGCTAAAGAAACTGAAGACGCCAGTTTCAGGTCTCTCTGCGAACGGCCACTTCTGAAGACATTCGACCGTTAGCAGGATGCACCGCTGGAGTCATGATCCAGGACTGATTGTATACTATCGAGTTTGTCGTGCTACCCTCTTGCTCACATGCGCCCATTTTGGGCTGGGAATTCCTATCGCGTCACGCTGCTATCATCGATAGTGCTCACGATGAAGTGGGGTTCTCTACTTTGCCCGATGCCTTGCTAGACGCTGCTCAGTAGAATTCCTGTGTTGAAGTCCTAGTCGCTGAAGATCGCGACCTTTCTCCTCCTCTTCTGTGCTTTTTCGTGTCGCTCATGACCCTGTTAGCGATGGCACTTTTCTCTTCACAACAGCCCATACTCTCCTGCGCTGCAAGTACCTTCCATTTCCCTACGCTGTCCTCGCTATTCCCGCTGGCCTTTCCATGTTATGGGTCTTTAACCCATTTAACATCCCCTACTGCTTTGCGCCGTGATGAATGCCTCGGCAGTATCCAGCCAATCGTATCTCTTCTGATCTCTGAGGAACCTGACGACGCGTCGCACTCTCCCGCGACTGCGCTCAGCCCCACTTCACCTGCGCCCGCTTCCCCATCCATAGACTTGTTCCTCCGTTCCTTCGACGCCGATCTTCCTCCAGCGCAGCGCACTCAGCTTTTGAACCTAGTACATCACTTTCGCTCCTCCTTCGACTCTCATCAAAATTCGTTGGGTCAAACATCTACAGCCAATCATCGCATCGACACGGGTACTCATGCACCACTGCGACAGCGCCCCTATCATGTGTCTCCCACCAAACGCCAGGCTATTGAAGAGCAAGTCGACCTAACCCTCCAGAACGGCGTGATTCATCCCTCATGCAACCCTTCAGCGTCATTTCTTGTCCTCGTGAAAAAAGGAAGATGGTTCTATCAGCTTCTGTGTCGATTATCGCCGCCTTAATAAGATCAGGCGCAAAGGGGTCTACCTTCTCCCGCGCATCGACGACGCTCTCAATTGTTTACAAGGCGCCGAGTTTTTTTCCTTCTCTAGATTTAAGTTTCGGATACTGCCAGGTTCCCCTGGAAGCGGCTGATCGCCCTAAACCGGTTTTGTACCTCCCGACAGTTTGTTGCAATTTCAAATAATGCCGTTTGTTCTTTGTAATGATCCTGCAACATTTGAGCGGATGATGAACACCATTTTGCGTGGCCTAAAGTGCGAGACATGCATGTGCTATCTCGACGGCATTGTCGTCTTTTCTCCCGACTCTCATACACACCTCTACCGTCAGAAGCACGTTTTGACCTGCCTACCTGATGCCGGACTGAAGCTGAATTTGAAAACATTTTAGAGCCGCCAGCTCACCATTCTGGGCCGCGTTGTCTCCAAAAAAGGTGTATCTCCAGACCCTGCGAACTTTGAGCCATAGCAGCCTTTCCCAAACCGACATTCATCAAGGATATACGTTGCTTTTTCGGGCTGTTCTTTTATTTCGTTCCTTTATTAGAAATTTTGCTTCCATCGCTGCTCCCTTGACAGAACGCCTGTCCGGTAGTTCCGACATTTCGTTTTGGTCGCCAATGTGCGACGATGCCTTCAATGCTTTGCGCCGTATCCTCACGGCATCGTCTGTCCTGCGTCACGTCGACCCTACAGCGCTTACCGAGGTCCACACGGACGCCAGTGGTTTTGGTCTCGGCGCTGTGCTCGCTCAGCGCATATCAGGCTATGTTAAAAATGTAGTCGCCTATGCTAGCCGAACACTCGCGAAGGCTGAATCCAATTACTGTGTTACTGAAAAAGAGTGCTTAGCGATTATTTGGCCTCTTACTAAATTCCGCCTTTACCTCTATAGCCGCCCGCTTAAGGTAGTGACGGGCCCCGCGCACTTTTCTTGCTTTTCTCACACCCGTCCGGAAGACTGGCAAGATTGGCTCTTCGCTTTCAGGAATATGATGTCCGCGTAGTTTACCGCTCCAGCCACAAGCATCACGACGTCGATGCACTTTAGCGCTACCCCTTTACAGCTGAGGTTGCGAGCATTTTCACTTCCGACGATTCACTGCCATCCCTTCACATCAATTACATGCCGCCACCGCAGCGTTAAGATCCTTGGATAACTTCTCTCATCGATTTTGTCTCCAATCTTACCGCTGCTTCTCCATCACGTGCTCTCCGCCGCCAGGCTTCCCACTTCGCCATCCGTGATAACCTCCTCTACCGCCGCAAATACTGCTCAGATGGCCGCTAATGGTTGCTGGTTATTCCCCGGCAGATACGTTTGCAAATCTCTGAATATTTCTACGCTGACTCCCAATCCCGTCACGCGGGCGTCTTTAAGCCACACACTCGTGTCCGGCTGCATTACTACTGGCGGGGCATGTACACCTTCGAACTCAAGTACATTCGATCATACCTCACTTGTCAACGTCGCAAGCCTTGTCCTCAACATTCTGCTGGAGAGTTGCTGCCGTTACTCAACCCACCACGCCCTTTCGACCGCGTCGACATTGATTTGTATGGGCCGCTTCCTTACACTGCAGCCGTCAACCGCTGGGCTATCGTGGCATTTGATCATCTGATGAGGTATGCAGAGACCGCCGCTCTTCAATCTGCCGCAGCGTCAGAATTAGCTTCCTTCATTTTGAATCGATTTTTTCTTCGCCACGGCGCACCTCGAGATCTGCTCAGCGACATAGGACGCGTTTTCTTCAGTCGCGTTTGAAAGCCTTGCTCACCAAATGCAACATTATTCATAGAACCACCTCCACCTATCATCCCCAGACTACAGGCCTCACTGAGCGTTTCAGTCGTACCCTTGGCGACATGCTCTCTCTGTACGTCGCCTCCAACGACTCAAATTGGGACCTCGTCCTTCCGTTTGTCACTTACACTTACAATACCACAACGCAGTCTACTCCTGGCTTCTCTGCTTTTTTCGCCTCTAAGGCCGTCACCGCACTGCTACAATCGACGCCATACTCCCGTATCAGCCTGAAATATCCGAGTATACTCCTGCGTCTCAAACCGCTCAACTGTCGACAAATTGTCCGTGCATTCACGGCCAACACCCAGTACCGCCATAAATCAATCGTGACGACCTACTATCGACACCGGACTTTTCGTCTGCCGCTCTTGTGTGGCTGTGGATACCTTCCAGTGCTCCTGGACTGTTTTCCAAATTTCTTTCTAAGTACCATAGCCCATGTCGTGTTCTGAGCGCACCTTTTCGGTTATAATTATGTTGTAGAACCGTTAACGTCGTCTCATGCTCTACGCCGGCGCGGACGCGAGATTGTTGACGTCCAGCACCTCAAACCTTATTACTATCCTGCTGTCTTGCTCACGCCGTGAGACGCCATGATGGCTCCTCTTCATCCCGCGGGTGACTGTGAAGAGGAAGAAGTACGTTGGTAACATTTCAGTCAGCGGCATCGTTATCGCTGCGCGCGTTAGACCCAACTGTGATCGCTGTCGCTTTGTTCACCGCTGATCTTTCTAGCGAAGTACCACCAAATAAACCCCCAGCTTACAATATATATATATATATATATATATGATCGCTGTCGCTTTGTTCACCGCTGATCTTTCTAGCCAAGTACCACCAAATAAACCCCCAGCTTACAATATATATATATATATATATATATATATATATATATATATATATATATATATATATATATATATATATATATATATATATATATATATATATATATATTTATATATATATGTATATGTGTGTGTGGATTCGAGCACTTGGGCGCTTAAAACATTACACAGTGAAGTGCACGCTTCATTTAAAGAAAGATTTTATGGTACTCGACGTTTCGGCCAGAAGCTGGCCTTCATCAGTGACTCCTGATGAAGGCCAGCTTCTGGTCCTAACGTCGAGTCCGACGTTAGGACCAGAATATATATAAATATATTTATATATATATATATATATATATATATATATATATATATATATATATATATATATATATATATATATATATATATATATATATATATATATATATATATATATATATATATATATATATATAAACGTTGTTTACCCGCCAGAAACAAAGGTCTTGCGTACGAAAATTCTTTTTTGACAGTGCAGTCACTTCACTGTCGCAAGAAGCATCCCTGGTACCGAAATTTCCTTTTCTCCGCAGCATGCCCCCCAATCACCTTTTGCGCGCCCGCGGGAATGTGATTTAAGATAGAAGTTTTCACGTCACAGTTTTCCTGGAAGACCAATGAAACAAAGTGCTGGTTTGATGAATTTGGTGGAAGGGCAAGCTGTCGTACCGTTGATACAATATTTCTCTACTGAAGGTCGCATCTGGTATGAAGGATTAGTGTACATTATTTCGAGCACTGCATTAACACATGTGCTTATGTTTTTTCTATGTTCTAGAGATGCTCAATCCATGCATCAGTCTTCCAAGTGGTCATATCACAATACTTACATCCTAAAATCATTGCAATGTGACCTAGTCGACTTCTGAGTGTACATAGTCAGCTGAGTTGCCTTTTCAGTCAAAATTAGAGAGAGAGGTGCTGTTAAACAGTCCTCCTCACGGCAACTCGCTAAAATCCTACGGTTTTGCTAACTCAAATTATAACATCATTACGTGACCGAATAGAGAAAATGGGGTAGATCCAAAATAAGCAAGCTTATTTGCTGAGCTTGTTTGACTCGGACTGAAGGATCCTGGAGAGTTCGATAGCCTTCACCCTCCCGGATACATCTAATAGCCCGAATCGGCATGTTTATGCCTGGCAAATTGACCTTCTAGTCGGATCACATGACCTCGAAGAACCTTAACACCTGGGCTTAACGTAGGCTACTTACTGACGGTCGCAACTCATTAATTTGGCGGATATTAAAAGGGCAGATTGGCTTGTACAGCCATGGTAAGGACCCTGCTCTCAGGCTTCTGTTGAAGCATACTTAGAAAGCTTCGCTGAAGCGGCATGCATTCTTTAAAATGTTCGGTTGCAAAATTCGTTCGTTGCTTGCATCGAGTACAATCGCTGCACAGCTTTTTCCTATACAGTTGTCCACAGTGTAAATGTATTTTTATTCATCTGTTCTTATTCATGATTTAAGATGCAGGTTTCACCACGCCAGCTTCTAGAGGAGCAGAACGTGCTCGGTGTGGTCTCCTCTCAGCCACTCAAAAGGCATCACTATGTCAACAACACTTGCTACAAATTCTATCTTTTAACTGGCAGAGACCAAATGCCCAGATGTGTTGCAACCAAAAATTGAATACAGATGTACAATGTTGTCCTCCTTTCTCAAACAGCTGAAACATAGTTTGGGCTGCAACAAGTAAAGTCGTCATTACCAAGCTGTGATGCTTTTAGATGGAAAATAGCCATACAGTTGCAAACAAAATATAGTTTTTTATGAAATTTTAGTTTTAATTTAAAAGAAAAGCACAGTCAGTATAGCTACTATTTTAGAATTATACTCTTCGTATTTTTGATGAATGCAAAACTGTTTGGAGTTGTGGCATGTATAATACCCCATGAAGGATTTATTTCAATGCTCTAAAATAATTAATAGTCCTGACAAATGCGTGTAACTGAAAGCTGGCATATATCCTGAATATATATTTTGGGGGACAGGTAACGACCACCTTTAAGATTAGGACGAAATAGCAATGGCTAATAGCCAACACCGCGCTTTACCCAAGTCATATGAAGGTACCTGCATGACAATGCGGAACATATCTGACACAGAAAGCAAGGGTCCTGGCAGACTGATTCTGTTACCACCCTCCAGAATGAAAGCTGGGACACGAGTTAGCGCCTCCTTCCGAACCTAATGCTTAATCAAGTCGCGATCATGCCAGCTACCAGCGACAACCTGCCTCCTCGAAGCTCTTCATTTTTCGCTCACAGCACCGATAACGGCACCGGATTTTCGGGTAAACGGAACCTTTAGCATCATCACGTAAATATGAAATGAACGCATGCCGCATGGAATTAGGTTCGGCCTGTTTTCTATACATACAGCATGCTGACAATTTCTTATAAAAGTGTCTCTTTTTGTCTATTCCACGTTGCTGTTCGAGGTAATTTAGTCGAATATTTCCCCTTGTCTACAACTTACAGTACAGCTAATATAAGCAAACGCATTTTGGTTCCCATACGTTATTTACAGCTCTTTTATCCTATGGTCTTTCAGTGTTTTGGGTCAATGCCGAGAAACGTTTTTTTTATATAAAATTTTCATTCCTACAATTGTCTTCACCTTGCGCAGCGGCTGGTTGTTAATGGATTATACTGCTGCCTTCTAAGCTTGGTGGGTTTCGTGGCCTCGACAAGGCGTCGAATTACAGCGTACAGACTGTTCCAGATTATGTCCTACTAAATAAAGATATAAAACAACAGGAATGTTTCGGCTACATGTCCCTTCTTTCCAGATCACTGCATCTGTGGCAAATTCCGCGTCTGCGCAAAGTTAGCAGCAGCTGGAGTGTAAAACCCTGTTTGGCCTTGCGGCCAACAAAGGACAGCAGCATCAAACAAAACGAGAGGTATGCCTTGATTCAAGGGTGGCAGTATAATAAAGGAAAATAATATACTAGTGTGCAGTAAAAAAATGCCAAAGTTTGTTTGCCCAACTTGAATAGACCACTCTCTTAGAGAGCGGAACCCCTGCTATGGGCTGTGATTTCCCAGTGCTTGCCACTATGGGTGCGCCTCTGCATGGTATCTGAAGCAAAACAATCCGTATTATTTTGTAACATTTATCTGTCTCGAGGAAAAACATTCTTAAACAATGCGAATGTCATATAAGGTCACACGAAAGCAAAACAGCCCGCTGTCATGTTTGCTTCGAAGAACAATTTGACGGATGTGAAACATTTGATGTGCGACAAGCAAACACTTGCCGAAAAGGGGCACTGGCGACTTCTCGATAAGAGGTCTGGCTGCTAAACTCATGACCAAAATGCGCAGCAAACAAATGTACAAAAGTGAAGCGAGGGCCTCAAAACTTGGAAACGATGAAAGGCAATATGGCCCCAGTTTATCTCTGCTAAACCGATTATAAGGCGAGAGCACGGGCTTTAAATTTTGTCGTCTTGTTTTAACGCGCCGTAATCTCTCTTGTTATCACAATATCTTCCTGAAACAATATTTTGTGGCTATTGACTTAGTGTGCTGCAGTCTGAGCTCTGCATTTTGCGCCATTTTAGAGCCGCCGCATCGAATGGCGGATGCTTAACCCTGACCTCAGTGAGCAGGTACGCTTAAACGGCCCACTTGATCTCAGCGGCCACGGATTTAACCATATCTGTGGAGCTATCTTTGTTACGCCCTGTAAGGTGGCAGCTGTATCAACATCTTTATAATAATTCGAAACACCCGCATCGGTGGCTTAGTGGTATATGCGCTCTGCTACTGAACCCGGGTAACACAGGTCGAACCAGGCCGTTATCTGCTGCTCTGGATTTTTTTTTCAGCGCGCAAGACGTGCATTGGAGATATTCATTAAAAATGATCACTGACTCCCTTCGCTCACGTCGCGTCGCTCTTTGTAGGCTGGGGAGCATGAAACACCTGCCAGGAGTCTTGCTCGTTGGAGCCGGTATAACGGAGTTATAATAAATTAACGTATTTTGAATTACGCCTACAAAGCTATGATGTGACGTCACAAAACCGCTAAGCTAATGATACCGTCAGCCGAAAAAATTGCCACAAGCTGGGAGAGGATTCTTGTTCAGTGATGGTGAACGTACTTCTCAATAAAAGAACACTTGTATAGCCATAGAATGCGAGCGCTCAGGTCCGACAAAATAAATTAAGTGTTTCAGATCATCACCGATCACTACAGCTAAAAATCAATCTTCCTGTGAAATCACATATTATTTCGTGGTTTAATCATGCTCCAAGTGTGTCCTGGCCTTCTTCTAAAAGGTACGTGCATAATAATCAGCCGGTAGCCATTTCAAGCAAATATATTGGGAATACAATAGGCCTAATGTAATGAAAACATGTTTATCATATAACTAAATAACTAACTTCACATATGTAGCCCTCTTACTATAATATTCCTAATCACATAGGTTTTCTTCTTTGTAAATATTCTTTATGCACGGTAAAACTGCATTTGATTTCAATGTTGCAAAGTGCAGCATATCTATAGTACTTATGTCGTAAGGTTTGTAAAGAGTGTGCTGTTTATCGGATCATAAATAAATTACATAGGAATATAGTGGACAGTCCCAATGCCGAACAGTTCGTCAAAATTTGAAAATGCATGGGTGAAGTTATGCTTGTATTCCTGCAATGTTTTTTTGTATGTTTCATGCTTTGACTTTCCCTATTTGATTACGATTGCCTTTGCTGCTGTATTATTGTGATGTAGTTTTTCTTTGTGTCCACCCCTGCCTGGAGTCAAGCCACTCTGCAGTACTTTTAAATAAATAAATAAAGTGCATAGATGTACTATTGACTCTTGACATTCATTGCAATATCAATAATAAAGAATATTTGTATATAAGAATACTAGCGAGACTTCTCAAGAGTAATGCGCACACAGCATAAATATCTAGGAAAGTCGAACCTTAAACATGTGTCGGCATCTCCACTGCAAACGATAGAACACGAATTTCTACGATCATGAATTCGCAGTCCAATGGCAGCCTGTGGCTATTTTTCATCTAGTATCAAGTTTGTTACCTTTCCGTTTAATTATTACTTCACTTTTATTTAGAAAGAAAATCTTCACCTACGCTTTCTTGTTAGTGTGCTTTGACTCCCGTATTATGTATGTCATAAGGCCGCTCATTTTCTCTGCATTGGTCTCCATATTGGATTAACGAGCGCTTGGACTGTGGCAACTTTGACGCCACAGGCATTGCATATGCGATATCCCAAAGCTTGTACACTTCACTCAAGGTCCCTTTTATGTCGCACTCGCGGTATAACACTGAGCTTTCTACGTCCTCCGCTGTGGAGGAGAGTTGGCGCCTGCAAGCACTCTAAACGACAGGATACACACAACACATATAACTACCTAAGAAAGTTCAAGATTACTTCGCTGTCATGCTAGGTGAAAGATGAAGGACGGGACATGGAATTCTGAGGTCGACACTACGAATCCGTCCGTCGGTTTTTGTTTTTTTTTTCTTCTACCTGGTAGTAACTAATTTATACATTTATTTATGGCTTCATATTGCTAAAATAACATTATATGTGATTTCTTGGTGTCAGTGTGAACGTTTTCTCTCTTTTGAATGCCAATACGAAGCCCCCAATTTTGGCTGTAATTGAGTGATAGAAATCTTAAAAGCGATCCATTTTCATGTTATCCTCAATGTCCTCGCTAATACTCTCTTGCGAAAGTGTGCGACTGGAGAACGCTACTGTGAAGCTGCTGAAGGCAATAACAATTTTATGTACGCTGATATATCTGATGATACTAATTAGCACGTGCAAAAATATTTACTAATATCCTGCATTCTTGCCTACTGCAGCCTATTTAAACAGGATTGACAAATTGGAAAAATTTTTATACCTATATTGGCCACTTTGGGTGACACATAGAGCGTGTCCTGTATGCCAGTAGGTGATTAGACACATGACTGAGCAAATTGGGTATTCATCATGAACAGTGTGGCAATAGAAAACACAGAGACAACTGAAGGACATAGCGCCTGCTCTGGCGTATTTCCATGCCGTTATTCCAGTGTTTTCAATGCGGCAGTATGCATGAAGGACACACATGTTCTGGGAATTTATAAAAAGTTTCCATAGTTCGCGCAGCTGCCACGCATCGTCAAAAGCAATTCCTCTTCATGGTGTTTTAAACTGTTTGTTTTAGACTGCATTCAATTCTGTAGCACCATGTGGAATTGCCATGCGCTCTCTGAAACTCGTGCTGGTTTTAGGTGTTGGCAAATTTCTAATTTCTAAGCCTTCGTGCTTTATTAAAATGTATTAAGAATGTTACGGCAAAAATAATTCTATGCCAGAACCAAAAGATTTGTCAAGAATATTCCAATATAAGTGTTCAGCGAATGCGAATGAGCAATCTATTTTACTGTTGAGACATTAATATAGCAACTAGACAGTATTAAAAAAAAAAGGCTTAACATCCGAAGTTTTCGACCATTATATCGTCGCTCACTACACGTCGCCATTCGTCCAGTTGCCGGTGCAGCCTGGAGAAAGAAATTCACTTGCCATAAGCCAGAGACTCGCAAGCCAAAGAGTGTTCCTGCCAGAATGGCTCACTACCACAGAGAAATTTTCCTAACAGAAGTAAATGCCAGGAGCTCTGCGTCGCTGCCTCTTGCTTCGTCTTTCTATTCTGATAAATTCTGGGTGGCTTGTGAGAAATATATAACGCTTTGTACTTCACATACATGCATACACGCATCTCAACTTTGTTTACACAATATATCGCAAAAAAGATTAGATGGCGCCTTGAATTTTTGTAGCGGAATCGTTTTAGAACATAATATGCCCTTATATTGTTTATCAAAATGTTAAACTCTAAATAGCAGCAGAGTTTGTTCCTGCGATTTGCAATATGCAACAATTTAGTTTTCGATTGCAGCCTGAGTGATGTTTTGCTGCGGCGTGGGGAAAGATGAAAAGTAAAATTCGAGCGTACTTTGGAAGCTGACAATTGTTATTAATATGTTCTCAAAATAGTAATAAATTCGTAACATTTGCCTCAAAATTATTTAAAAAAGCACCTTTTGGAAAGTGGAAGTACAGCTAGACCGTGGAGTAAAAATGCAAAATAAAGCACCACCTGTTGGCCCTCAGGCAACTTTCTTGTCTGGTTTACTCAGGTTGAAATAAGCTGCATACTCGATGAGGTCAGCCATATTAACTTGGTTACATTGATTTCGGCATCTGGCAGTGCACGGCTTCCCATGTGGATGTGTTGTTGACGCTGAAAACATAAAACAAATGATTCCGTTATATATTCGTTAAACGGTAGTCAGTGCTTGCCCCCTTCTACTTGTAGTGCCTTTGTGATCGAACACCTGTAGAAGAAAGACGTCGTCATAACTGCATGCTTCAAATCAATAGCTTTCCTTTGAATAGTTTTCGTTAGGGTAGATTGCCGCAATAACTAAAAGAAACTACAAAGAAAAAAGAGACGCAAAAAATGGTAGTCGCACTCCGACCGCGGCTGCTAAAGTTAGTGTACACCGCATCATTACTGCAAACAGAACATTTTAAAATTTGTCAAAGATGCAGCCAAAACAACGTGCGACACATATGCTTTGGGGCTTGTATGATATACTCAAATTGAAAAAATAAAGAAATCCGTAGCTTAGCATCACGTTTGTTGTGGAAATAAGTTTGTAGGTATGGTAAAGTATACGAACTAGGGTAGCAACTGTAAATAAGAATCCCCTTTTCAGAATTTTTTTTTCATACAGCTCTTCGCGCGGACAGTAGAAGCTCTTGCACGTAGAAGATAAAGTGTCATGTTTCAGGCAAGCCCTTTTTTCTGCGCGATATAACAATCAATAATTGTGGATAAGTACACTTTTGAACGAAAAGTTTTTTTTTATTATTTCCGCAAAAATTCCAATTTAACAGTAAGAATAAGTGCGTCGGCAGATCTTCTTTCCGGACGCTTTTAGTTTTCTACAATTGATAGTAAAACTACACCTGCTGGCTATTTTATGACACTTCTACTACTCGGGATTAGCGCAGGAGAAAGATCAAACACGTGAATAAGCTAAAAGTCGTTTAGACCATTCCAAACGCTCATTCATAACGGCAAATTACAATATTAAATATTCGCTCGCAACTAAAAATCATGTTCCAAAAAGCTCAACTTAACCATCAGTTTTGAATATAGTATTAAAAGAAATTGATCACTTCAGACACACAACACGCGCGATGAAGTTGTAACCTGAAAATCACACAAAACACGCATCATGTTTTACAGGGCCACATTTATCTTTTGCAATACAAATTGGCCACCTCTGTGCCGTAAATTTTGTCTTTGTGACCAGAGTTTATGCATACAAAATAGTGCGCTGAAAATACAGTTCAGAATTGCCTAGTGCGGTGCGGTCCAAATAAATGGCTTTCCGTTCTTGCAAGCATATCGGTTATTGACATGATGATCAAGGCCGACAACATACATCACCAAATCGTGCAAAAAAAATGGTATCTTACCGTAAGGCTAGCGCAGATTCGCAGACCTCAGTTGCAACAATCCAAAATGAATGTTGCCAGGCAAAGTACATCCCAGTGATCTGATGCTTTATTACACCTGGTAAGAAAAAGTTGCGATCTTACAACGAGACAAAGCAAGAAATAATCTCAGAAAGCTCAGTTCAGTTATGAACAAACTTAAAATGCTGGTGATACTCACAGATATCCTCTGTCAGGCATGGTCATTAAAACGAATTGGAACTTTCACAAGGCTTGGGATTTCGGTTCTGCTGTCCAAAGCTGCGGGAGCTCGAGCAGCTCGAGCGGGTGGGGATTGTGTGGCCGGCCGGACGCCTCTGAATTAATTGCTTGTGTCGAGTTTCGAGGCACGGTTGGAAGGGGGCAGAAGGGTCTTTGTGTTTTCTCTCTCTCTCTTTTTTTTGCTTGAGATCTGTCGAAAGAGGAGGCATAAAGCTCGAAAGGCGGGGAGAGAAATGAAAGAGGTCCCGTAGGACCGCGCGAGCCCAGAAGGCTGCCAGCCAGGAAAGTTGCCCCCCCCCCCCCTCCCCACGTCCCATCTCCCCTTCCCCCGGGCGCCAAGAGTACCGCCGCGACATTAGGCCGGCACACGGCCGGTCTCGAGGGAGAGGGCGCGAGAAGAAGAGAATCGCTCTCTCCCTCGAGACCGGCCGTGGTCGGCATACCCCGCATTCGGTATTCCCCCTCCCCCCCCCCCCCCAAGAATATCCCACAGATCCTAGAAGAAGGAGTTGGCGGGAAGGAAGGGAAGAGTGCGGGGGAGTAGACGGGGGGCATTGTGAGCAACGCATGCCTAGCCGGGAGGAAAGAAAGGGCAGTGAAGGTCGCTGTCCTTCCGCGATGACTGCTTCACGGGGAGAAAAGGCTACAAGACGTGAAGTTGAAAGGAGTTTGGAAAATTGCTTTAGTCAAGGCCCTCGGGCGGAGAGGCGACAAAAGGAAGAGAGAATGGAAACCATATGTTCTTTGCGCCAACCATGTGAGGAGGAATGCGCAGAGTGTTGCCCTCGGCTTTGCTAAAACAACGAGAAGTGCGTTCGGAGCTCTTTGGCCGCCTCGGTTGCTGGCTCAGTAACGTTTTCAGTGGCGTGATAATTTCGCTACATTTTCTTTTTGTTAATGCAAAATGCGTTTTACCTATGTGTGTCAGTAATAATCACATACGCAAAACAATCTTCAGTTTTCACGGAATCGTTCTCGGTTCGAACAAATGGACATAATTTTTTTACTAAAGATGGCACACAGGTTCATGACGGAGTGCTCTTGAAACGTCATCACGCGCAACTGAGCGATGCAGCAGCCCGTATACTTGCTGTATTCCTATTAAGAAAAAGAAAAAGCGAAAACGACCATAACTACGGGTACTTCAAGGTTAAATTCCCATGTTATTAAATTTTATTTTTTTCAAATCAGGTCGGACGTTTAGAGCAAGAAAAAATCCGCATAGAACTAAGCATATAAAGCAGCAAGAGATATAAAATACTCGACGAGCTCAGATCTGAAGAATTAAATTGGCAGTAAAGAAAGAATAGAAAGAAAGCAAGGGTCAACTTTGAAACTATATTTACGAACTTGGGACAAGGTGTAGTCCTCAGAAAGAAGCGTGGTAAAATCATCTTTCAGCCCACGGAAGCTGCGCTTGTGAAAGCGGCAGAATCTTCAGAGGAAACTTAATTCTCAATCATGTGTTAGATTCTTCCACAGTGATGTTCTCTAAAAATGCCCCAAACCTGCTTAAATAACGCACTTGCATTACTTTTAATATATATGTATTGCCATTAGCGTTGACACGATGGGATAGAATTGTTTATTCTCTGGAGGGAAACGCCTTCAGTGCGGTGATTATATGGTTGGATAATAAGGCATATATATAATGCCTGAAGAACAGTTTCTGATCAATGCTTAGGAGAAAGCTGTCAAAAGCTGTAGTCAAATGCATAATTATGAGCCATGTATTGCAGCTTTCGAACAAAAATAACTTCCATAGAGAGCATCGTTATTATGCGATTTCAATTTTGTTACCATATTTGCTGGCGACACATGAGCGCGCATTCATTGAAGTGTAGGTAATTGTTTTAAATTTTTATTTTTTCGTTTGCCTTGCCACATGTAGTGCTGTTGATTTTTTTTTATTATCTTCCACATGCACACAACGTTTCGGCAGTGTGCGATTTACGTCGCATTAGAATACGAACCATTCCTGTACAGTTCAGATTTCTTTTCTTGTCAAGTGAATTAGCTAGACATAGCGTAGAATATATGTTGCTTGTATTTTTTCTTGGAGCTGAAATATTTTATGCGCTGCTACACCGATGACCAAAGTCGTTCAGTCTTTATCTGTCTATTGCTGGAGCCCACAGCAGAGCGCTAAAGAGTACAGGAATAAGATGCAAATTTGTGTTGAGTAGATATTAGAACTCGAAGGCCTTGAAAGCAGCCCAACATATCTGTCTATAAGAACAGCTAATACTCAGGCGTGGTATAGTTGGTGCTGATGCTGAATGCTGGAAACAGCTAGCGTTATGGCGAATCATGCAGTGAGTGTCTGATTGGCTAGCGCGATCGATCTCTCCCACCTCTACTATCGCTTGAACATATGTAGGGTTTCTCTCTATTGCGTAAAACAAGGCGGGAATAATGATGCTACGCGTGCGTGTTTCCAATCATGGGCTAACGTTTACAGGATGTGGATTCACCGGATATATTCGATCGTTTCTGCGTTTACTATCCAAACGTAGCCACTGCTGTTTGTTCAAGCGACTCACACGTTCTGTTGCGTTCTTTGCATTTGAGTATACCTTGCGTTTCTTGACTGCGCAGGTGGTTTTTCGCGGAGACGCATCTAATAAACGCTTGCTTGTAAGATGTGTGCTCGAGCGTCTGCGTATGCTTGTGCACTCGTATACGTATATATAAGCCCATGGAACGAAATCCCATGCTCGACAGTTGTTGTCGAGATGTGTTCAGGATCTGTGCTCTGATGTGTCTATCATTTTCAGTCATCCTGGTTTGACGAGACCAGAAGAACAAATCGTCTCCACCGGGAATCGGACTTCTAGCCTAGCTAGCGCTTTAACCAACTGCGCTAAACCCTGGATCGCGACACTATGACCATACGTAATTCTCCTTGTCTACCGTGATGATAGCGACGAGAATGACGCTGCAATTAGTGATAATGACAATGATGACAGTATCAATGGTAATGACGCTGCGTTTAGTTGATAACGGTAATGATACGTGATGCACCATATAAGGCAGCATTAATCTCGCCTTCGCAAATTTCTGCAGTGTAGATTCCACGTGCTGTCAGAATTTTTTGAACACTTGGCTAAAGTTTGGAACACTATCTGTGTTAGCTACGTCCACGCGTTATCGACATCCGGCCCTCTAGTCTGCAGGAATTGTCTCGATTATATGCAGAATTTTACATAACAATTAATCGTGCCTAAAATCGTAAATAAGGGTACTCTACCAAAATTGTCAAATATAATCGCAGGTCATCCGCAGCAATTAGTGAATCGCGGAAATTATATTCAGAAAAATATATTCTACATTTTCCGTGATGGGCGCTTTGGTGCATTTTGTGTGGTCAGCTCAGTCAAACAATTTTAAGACAATCTGTACAATAATCCCCAAAAACATTATATATATGGTGGCCCAAATTACGTATGGCATATGAATATCTTCTACAGTTGAACGTAAACTGATGTCCGGGCCAGCGAAAAATTTAGTTGGGAAGAAATTACTCCAAAAACAGTTATATTGGGATACATGCACATTGAAAAATGTCTGTGTCGGTCAGAGCTGCTTCTACTGTTTTTTTGCGCCGCTGCAGCCTGAAATGTGCAATGGTGACCAGCCATCAAAGCTCGTTAGACAATATTCACTACTAGAAACCACGATATATTCAATAATGGAATGCCACCAAATCTGATGGGACAATATTGACCAATCTATGTCAAGATATATTTCATGTTGACATTATTGCCCAACCTATGCCATTAGGATGCAATGCTGGCTTGTCATCACAGTCCATCGAACAATATTGAACAATATAGTGCAATATGTATACATTGTTGGCAGGCCGCCATGACAGGCGGGTCACTATTGACCAATATATGCCAAGATTTATTGATAGCTGACAAGACAACCATAATGGCCGGACAATATTAATCAATTTATGCCATTATATGTGCAATGCTGGCCAGCCATCAAAGCTCATTACACAATATTGACCACTATAAACCAAGATATATGCAATGTTGGGATGCCACCAAAGCTGGTGGGGCAATATTGACCAATGCATGCCAAGATATATTCAATGGTAACAAGACAACCTTAATGGCCGGACAATATTAACCAAGCTATGCCATGATATGTCCAATGCTGGTTAGCCATCACAGTCCATCAAACAATATTGACCACTAAAAGCCGATCTGTATACATTGTTGGCACGCCAGCATGACTGTCAGAACAATATTGACCAATGCATGCCAATATATATTCAATGTTGACAAGACAGCCATATTGGCAGAACAATGTTGCCCAACCTATGCCATGATATGTGCAATGCTGGCCAGCCATCAAGGCTCATTAGACAATATCGACCAGTAGAAACCAAGTTATTACAATATTAGGAAGCTGCCAAAGTTGGTTGGACATTATTGACCACTGTATGCCTACATAAATTCAATAATGAGAAGCCGTTGTCATTTATCGGCCAATATTTACCAGGTTATACCATGGTGGGGAAGATATCGGGAAACCATTGTAGCTAGTTGGTCAATAATGACCAGGTTGTCTCATTGTGTATACAATAATGGCAAGCTGTTCAATATGCATGGGCAATATTGACCGCGTTTAGCCGGTTGAATGCCAATAACGGATATGAGTGAAGTTCACTGGGCCAATAATGATTATGTTATAGAACGGCTGCACATTATTGGTAGCTCATTGGCACCATTGGGCCACTTGTGGGCCAGTAATCCCCAATCAATCCCCAATATTGGGCCGATGGCTGGTGTTGCCTGGGAAGGAGGTTCTGAAAATTGGTATCACTCTTTGTTTGCTATAACTATGCTTTTTTGCACTCATCTTTTCCGTAAGCATAGAAATACCCCATTATTAGGCTGAATCGGTTGAGTAATCAATGTTCTTCATCTGTATTACTCACTAAGGATTTGCAAGGATGTCTTATAATATCCTAATTAACCAGTGCTGGCTGCTTTGATATTGTCTAGAATGCATGACATTCTTGCTACATATTGAGGTATGTGGCGCAATAATGAGTGTCTTATTGCGCGCTTTAATTTCTCATCAGGCTAGTAGTGACGAATCTCAGTCACTCCCAAAGAAATATTTTATAGACGTAAATACTCAAAAAGATGTTGAATGAAAGAATTCTTTGTTGATTCATATTACGAACTGCAATTGTGAATGATTAAAGGGCATGTTCTGAGCAAAAGTCCGGTGTGTTACAGCTACTTTTTAGGCGAAGTGTATACAGCTCGTTTTGTCAGAAAGCTGTCGACGTCGTACTAGATGTTGTCGGCTCTAGTGTGTATAAAATATTCCTTCAAAAAAATTCTGTATGGTCAACAGATTATCACATCTCAAACGCATGAATTCGTGCTAGAATTCCAAATATCGCACGTTCACAGCCAAGCTACGAAGTGTATGCAATGAAATACATTTGTTGCCATTGGGGTTAGAATCCAACTCCTCTCCATGCCAAACTAGATTTAAACAGACAGACCATCAACATTTTTTACAGTACAAGTTTTACAGTAAGTTCTTTTTTTACAGATGTACCGTATTTAAACGAGAAACCTCAGCTCTATTGAACAGAGGTGGCATGACTAAATTTTTTAAGGAGTCATTGGTACCAGGAGGGTTAGAGGGCAGTGGTGGGATCGCATTGTGGTGAGTATTACTGGCTAAGGTGTGTTTAGTACATGCGATGAGGTTAGCGCTAAATAATATTAAAATTTGAAGGATCTAAATAGGGAGAATACAAAAAACATCGAGCAATGAAAAGTGTGCGTTAACGGCGCTTTGCGTGTAATATAAAGAGGAGGCTTAAGCGTCCGGCTATTTTTATTTCTATGTACTCCTTTCTTACTATTTATGCAGAGTTTTTTGCAGTTAGCCATTGCAAGTATGAACTGTTGCAGCCTTCTTAGCTACTACGTGCAGAACGACCAATTCAATGCAGCTTTCTATGTGTATTTCGGTGGTTATAATGGGTTTCTCCTAAGCTCAAGCATATTGTTACGACGTTTATTTACACGGATGTTAGGATGCGCTGGAGATACACCACAGCGGACAGACCCAGCTTCCTCGTCCTCTTCTGCTTATTCCGCCAAACCTCATCTTCCTTCAATAAGGACCGCGGGAAGTGCGTGATAATATGTTTTGATGCTGACTGCGAAAATGTATGTTGTTTCTTGGGCATTCAAGCTTCCCGCTGTTCTTCAATCACCGATATGAAGGTGCACCACAATATAAGAAGAGCTGTACGGTTGTAGTTGTAAATAACAAGCACGCTCGCAGGTACGACCGTGCAACGAGCAATGCGATGAGTTTACGCGATAGCTAGGGTAACATCGATGACCTCATAGCTTTCAGAAGGAGGAGGAAGACGAGCAGGTGGAAAGGCAGGGAGGTTAACCGATAAATGAAACCGGTTTGTCACTCTGCACTAGGAGTAGGGGGTGAGTGGATATAAAAGTGGTGGGTAATACATTGTAAAAACGTTACATGCCCTAAATGTTTGAATGAATATGCGTGCGCGTGCTGCCTTCTAAAACGCGGCTTGAGCTCTGGATCTGACATGTTGTCAGGTTTGAGCGCCATAACTTACTTTTTCAGCCGGCTAAGACTAGAATAAAGCACAGAGATATGGATGGACAAAACTTTGTCAGTGAAGTAGTAGAGGTCGTTTTCGCAGCGGATCCCGGTGACTGGCTCCTTATAATAGTTATTACCAGCCTGATCGGTATCCTTTGCCTATTTCCGTGTGGAGCCTGAGTCTGAGACGCTCTCAGCGTATCGGATGACAAAACCTAGAACATATTGGGAGCATTCTCATTAACCGGCACGCCAAAATGGGCCTAGACACATATCAAATACAATAAGTTATATCATTTGACATAGCTCTAAGAATTTTGTGTGCAGTGGATGTATCACGACCACTCCTAAAGATATGAAGGAATCTGCTTTGCTATCATTGAGAATAGTGCTAGTGTCCTTCGGAACTATTCCTAGTGGTATTGATGCCTTTTCGGCCTTTTCGACTCTGCCGTGACCACAGAGATGTTACAATGCGGTAGATATTCACCGCCAGCGAAACGTTAATTACCAGCAATGTTCTATCTGGCCGCATCCATATACATAACGCTATCGTCGCCTTGACACTTTTTGTCTAACGTCATTGCCCTGGCCCTCTTCCTACTTTCGTGGCGTTCAGTTTGCATGTTCTTGGGGAGTGAGTTGACCCGAATGCGTCCTCGCATTTCTATCCGTAAAATCATCTGTCTTGAAGGGTCCTCCTTTGTTAGGCCTATGTTTTCAGGATGTAGACCCTGCCTCAATCTGCCTGAGCCTTGTTCAATACGCAGTCAGTTGTGCTTCAATGAGCACTTAGAGTTTTGAGGACCAACAGAGCCAGAAGTTTCGTTGTAGACGGGTTCCTATGGACACCGAGATCCGATTTGTACGCAAGCTTGACGATGCAATTCAACGTTTCACGATCACCTTTCCGGAAGTCCCCCTAAAGTTGTCGCACACGAGGCGACTAACAACAAAAAGCCTGAACAATGCTACATGTGTTGTGCCCCTTTAAGACAGCTTGCCCAGTTGCCACGCGTTTATTAATTTGTACGGTCTGCTGCATGAAGGTCGAGAGCCTGTGCAGCATTAGCGTTTTTTGTATATTCGATTGTATAAATTACCCAAGCAAACATGTATCTACCTCCGGAATTTTGTTTCCCTCGTTTTGCAAGCCCTTCCTTTATCACGGAGGACCAGCAGTTCCGATATTTAGGGGGAGAATTCTAGTCTTGCCCAATGGTCATGGCCGGCAATATATCAATGATCATTAATAAAAAGGCTAACCCAACCAACCAACCCCAACCAACACAACCAACTAGCTAAACTTTCTGCTTTGATTGTCATGTAGTGCCACCTCGATTTTCACGTCAGGTTTCATAGTCGTCCAAATCGTGACTTTATCGCATATAGGGTGTGCTTAATACCCTATATGCCGTCAAGCTTCCTTGGACCATGATAAGCGTGGTGTTGCATAGAAAGAGGGATAATAGCAACCCCTGCGCCATGCTCGTGATTTCCAGTGTTACGTCCTCCGATTTCATTTCCCCTAGGGTGAGCTCCGCAGTGGTGTTCGATAAAAGATATCTCTTCTTCTTGTAGGTGTGTCATCTTTACTTTATTTGGTGAGGTTGAAGGGTATCACTTAGGGGAAGACGTTATTGAAGGCTTGCTTCAAATGCAACCTCAGGATTGTCCTGCTATCATAGCCGTTAACCGGGTGTACAATTTCTCAAGAGAGTTGAAGTATTACGTCTGCGTTGGCAGGTGAGGGCTAAATATTATCATGGTGCGCCGCATGAAGTGATGCATTGCTACGTCCTTATGTAAAGGTTGGAGGAACAAGTGCTCCGTGAACTTGCCCAGGCATTTCGTGAGGGTGAAGGGTCAAGATTTCAATGTCTAGCTTTTTGCTGCGAATGTGTTTAAAAGTGACTCGCATGATTTCACGCTGGTGGTAGGTGAATGGCCTTTCAGCACTCGCTCATATTATAATGTAAAGAATTCTCCCCCCCCCCCCTACCCCGTGACCGGTGACGTATGGAGGCTTCATCGCCGCTATCATTTGCGCGGCCCCAATGTCTACCGTCAATGCCTAATATTCTTCGCCTCAGTATAGCAATGGGATGCGTGTCTGTCTTGTGTTGTGTGGAGGTATTTACTATTTAACTCTTCTCATAGTCCATAGCCCTCTTCCACGTACAGATGTACAACGTCGCTCACACGCGTCCGGGCCAGGGACTCGGGTAAAATGCTACAATTTCTCATTTCACAGTTGTC
Organism: Amblyomma maculatum; assembly: GCF_055883805.1. Classification (NCBI taxonomy): domain Eukaryota; kingdom Metazoa; phylum Arthropoda; class Arachnida; order Ixodida; family Ixodidae; genus Amblyomma; species Amblyomma maculatum. Next base: position 78,084,218 of record NC_139346.1, read on the forward strand.
CAATTAATCCGTCACATGTCTGCCCGCTGTTGCCTGTTTAGTTAGTGAGATTTTCAGTCTTCTTTTCAAATGAGAAAATGTGGAGCCTGAGCTTCTTATCAGGCTTGCCTGACTTCTAACTGCTCAATAGGGATACGAGCGTGTAATATAAAGAGGAGGCTTAAGCGCCCCGCTATTTTTATTGTCACATGTTCACGATCCATTTGTGATTCGAGGGGTATTTTTCGATGGGAATCCACCTCTCCTTTGGCTCACTCCGTTTCTTACTGCAGAACGCTTATCCAAGCGTCCGAATTGGGGGTGTCACCTCCTGCCATCGCCTCCCTTATTTTGCGTGTGAGTTTGCTTTGACCCGTATCGAAAAGGCAGAGAGCACATAATGGTCAATTCCCAATGGCACTAATGGAAGACCATTTTCCTCCCTCTTCGCCACGGCCGGTCACCACCACCCCAGTGAGCGTCGTAGCAGCGCCGCAAAGAAAAGAGGTAATTAGGTCCCCTTAGGATAAGGAGGTCCAGTGATGAGTGTGCCATCAGGATGTTCTTGCGGAGTCCCACGAGAAGACGAGAGAGCGCTTCTGGATCCAGCCGTCAACGCAAGCGGTCATCTCTCGCCGCCTCTCCCGGCAAATGCCGTGGGATAGCAGGCACGGAGTGTGCGACGCACAAGGGAGCACCAGTTGTGCACGACCATCCATATTCTGGTTCCCAACATCAAAGCGACCAGTAAATACCGCACGCTCTCGCCGCCCCCCGTGGCAGACGCCGTGGTGCGGATTCGTTCTAAGAATGCACCGCGCAGGGGAGATCACGGCCGCCATATTCCCGGGGCGTGCAAACGTCCGCCACCTAAGTCGCACCCCCATTTTCTAGCCGGTGAGTCAAAAGTCCTTCTTACGTAGCCTTGGCCATGTAAGAAAAATCTTGTTGATGTACATCTAGCCGTGATGCTCTGTAATATTTGCAAGTGCAATAATTAGCATTCGAGTATTAACGTTGTGTCGTCCCTGTCTTTGTTCTCTCCGCATGTTGCTAGCGAGGATGCTGCATCCGTGTAAGGGAGTGGGAACGGGGTGGAACGCCGCCCTCTGATGCCCCCACAATGCCAGCCTAACGTGTGGCAAACCCTTAGGATAAAGGACGATAGCCAGTTCGTGGCTTGGAGTGCCTGTCCAGACTTCAATTAACAGCATTAGGCCTGATCCGACATTGGAGTGCTAGCAGGGCTAATATGCTTTCTTGACAGCGAGGTGAGAGGAGTAGCAGCGAAACAAATGGGCGTGCATGTATTCCTTTTGTGTTTGTGGAGAATTTTTATTTTTTGTGCCGAGACCTTTGAGAGGTGCAGCCACTGTCCGCACATGGAGCTCGAGACTGAGCCGTAAACAGAGAACGGCAAGGCGGTAGCGAGTGGGTGCCGGCAGCGACGGTGGCCTTATGTTTCTCGTACATAGTTGTAACTATTTTCTCTTCTGTCGTTTTGACTCTGGGAGCCAGGTGCGGCAATCTGCTGGCTAGAATTACAGCCATGATTGCCGGAAAGCACCGGGGCGCTCCTACACTGGTGGACGTGGTGGACGCCGTTCGCTCAGAGGTTGCGTTTAAATTGCAGCGAGCTAGATGGGTCACCCTGGGTTCTAAATGGCAGAGATGCACATCCTCGCGGCATTGTGTTCTAGACAATGTCCTTAGTCCTAAAGCAAGGAGGCTCAACGCTCTTTGGGAGCTGCATGTCGCACATCAGAGGACAATCCCGTGGCATATACAAGATGAGCAAATGTGTGTGTTTTTTCATACCTAAGCTGGTCTTCTTCGACAACTTATTATTATTATTATTATTATTATTATTATTATTATTATTATTATTATTATTATTATTATTATTATTATTATTATTAATCGTATTATTATTATTATTGCAAACGCTTCTCCAGGTAGGAGAGATCCATGTCACTAGGCGAAGCGTCGGAATTATGCCTAGCCATGGGCGGAGAGGCCGGCACCGGTGGCGCCGTGCCCACTTCGGTGCGGTCAAGAAAGGAACAAAAGCCGTAAGTGTTATCCGCAGGTGTCGCTGGACATCACTGGTAATTCGGTATGAATTTGAAAACCGTGGCATAAAGAGTACCGTAGAAAACGCCTAAAACCGAGCAGCTCATGTTACACGTGTCCGCACAGTTTCAACACTTAGTGTCCAACCAAAAAAGCATCGTCTCTCCTGCTCGAGCCCCATGCATGCCGAATGAGGTCATCCAGTTAAAGCTCCATACTGGACACCATCTTTCTGAATTGATCTCCACACCGGATTCGGTTATATGGTTTAGGTGCTATAACAGCCCGGTAGAAACCTATTTGAGCTTTATACTAGACCCCTCTTATTGTGAAATTGGCACTGCACCTGTATGTACGTACAAAGATTTTGAATGGCAGAAGATCTTGTGATCTGTCAGCAAAATGGATGTAGGGATCCGGAGCACAACTCAGTTTATGTATTCGATCGCCTCTCGCAGCGAGAATTTCAAAAACCGAGCTGACAGGCATTTCTATGCAGAATAAGCACAGATTAGCAAAGGCAATATCGACACAACGCGTCATAAGAATTGCCATCATGTCGCAGTATGTATGAGAAAGCCCAAGATGCAAGTTTCGCATTGCGACGCATTAATGATGGAAAACAGGCCAATTGCACACACAGCAATTAGCAACTCCTGCTCGAGCCTAAGAAATGGAAGGAGTTTCAAGTTTTTCTGCGCTATTCTTTGTTATTTACAGTACTGCAGTCGTGGGGCTAGAAAACGCGCAACCTGATGAGTGGTGTACTACGAATGGAAAGTAAGAATGATAGACCTTGGAGTTGCCTGCACTTCGCTGGATTTGAAAATGCGTTTCCAAGGCACAGTCATTTCATACATAAATCACAAGAGGCCATGTCTTATGTGGAATGCCAACAATCGTATCGGAATACTAAGATATGATGCTGAAAAATGTATAAACTTTGAAGTGAGCAGATATATGATCATAATTTGATAGAAATTCTATAGTCGCTTTAATCAGGAAATTGGTGAAATTTTATTCAATACTTTTGTTTCGAAAGCATCATTATTGCAATAAAGCAAATTTTCTTATTCACATTTATTTTTATCCTTCAGCTGTATATATTTAATATATTTATTCAACCTTTCTTTCTGATGTTTCCACTGTGTAGAACGGTATATAAACTGTGACTTCACTTGTGGTTCGATACTCAACACAGAGATGGTAAGTTACGTCCACAGATAGCATTTATTTCAAATGGTGACTGCTGAGTAAAGTTTCCACTTTGGACTTTTGAACTCTCTTGATAAAGCTCACTAATGTATTTTTACAGCCGGCTCGCTTTCTTCAATATCGGAGGAGAGAGCGGACTGGTTTGGTGAAATCTCGTTCATTGCCCAGTCGGACTTCGCTTCTCGGTTAAAATTCGATGGCCTCCTAGGACCATGTTATGAAGGAGCTGAAATAATTACATGCCTATAAGAACGGCCTCATGATAGCTCTAGCAAAGGAAACCCGACATGAGTGCGGACACAGAGAGGGGGTGCAAGAGGCCGTCTACAGCGTTTTTTGACGCCGGTATTGCTATAATTCGTGTTCTGGCTGCATCTAGAGTGTGCGACGAGCGAGTGGTGTGGTTTTGGGAATAGTCGTATTTCTTCGAGTACGTGCTTAGAGCTCCTAGCGTCATGCATTGCACCACTGACACGTCCCCGGCGCCGCCCCCCCCTCCCATTTATTCCAGGACGTGGTGCGTTGGTTCCTCTAGTGCACGTTGGTGGAGGTCAGCTGAATTAATCCAAATTCTGTTTCCGCGCCCTGGTCTCGAAACGGCTGCAGCACTCTGTACAAGATGTGCCCCCCCCCCCCCCCCCCCCCGCTCTAAAGGACCAACAGCTTTCACAGATAGAGCGGGGTCCCCAAGACATCCATAGCGTAGAACCGCCGGGTAATATCATGAACTGTAATGCAGATAGCATATATTTATATATATATATATATATATATATATATATATATATATATATATAGTTGTCCACACACTATTTAAATACAATAATAAATTTATTACTTCTATATGTCGGCATTGTGTTGACAGCATGTCTCAGCAGAAAGTGTTCCCCGAAAATGTTTTATAATTCATTACATTGTATATGTAAATTATATAGTAGTAAGAAAGTTGATAGCGTATTTAAATAGAGTGTGGCCAACTCGATGGTCGCCATAAAACTAGTATTAATTTTGTTCTAACGTGATCTAAATAGAACCTAATTTGCATGGCTAATTGAGTAGTGAATTCACAATCGGCATTGTCCAACCTAATTAACTGACCCTTTGACATAAAAAAATCGCCCTATTTAAATGCGCTAGAAGCGAAAATTGCTGTTTAACCTAATTTGAGTATGGCCATCTCAGCGGTGACTTGAAAAATCTCGTGAGCCGCCCGCAAAACATGGGCACCCTCGGCGCCTTAAATTTTCCTTCATCCGATTTTGATTGAAATTCGTGTACAATATCATTTGAGTATGTCGCATTTAGTCGTTCCTACACAAATTTATGTGTAACGGTCCTAGTATTTGCCGACCCTTACTCTATAATTTGACTTCACCCGAATTTTACCAATAGTAGGGCTTATCAAATTTAATATTGACCAACTCAGTGGTTTTTGAAAAGATGGGGTCACCCGCAAAGGTGCTCCCTTGCTCTCCAAAATATGACTGCATCTGAATTCGACCAATAGCAACAATACAAAAGCAAAGAAAAGCAGAACTCAACTGAACTAAACACGGAACTTGCAATGATTTTACATGTCAGCACACAAGCAGCGTAACACCACAAAATATTTTGTAGTGTACATCGACCTCGTCAAATTTCCCATTTGCGTCTTGTTTGGTGCACCCAACACCTTTTTGATGTTAAATAAACATTCTGATTCTAATTAACCCCTGTAATTCTTTGCCATTTGATGCTATAGCCTGTGAAATAATGCTTTTGGCTATCCTTATATGAACACTGAACTATCGGTTGTTTTGTCTATGACACATTGAAACGGCCCGCTGTGTTGATCTATGACGTTATATTAGTTTTCACTCAGACGTATGTGAACAAAACGACAAAAGTGTTCAAGAGCTTCTCCTCAAGTTCCTACTCTAGTTTCTGACTTATAGTTCATAGGCGGCGTATAGGCAGGTGCATGTTTTGAAATTCATGGACATATCTTCGCATACTTTGAAATCTGACTAATGGAATGTCGACCGGACGGGCAATCTCTAATGCTCTAATGCCTAATATTTTCATAATTCTAGGTGTTATATCCTAAAATAAGTCAAGTAACCATATATCTGCACCGCTTCACGTTCACATTCACATAGATACAATAAAATTTATATAAATGATGGCACTCTTTAAAAGGTTACTCTTAATAAAGTGCATTCTTTGTCGAAACTTCATATGCCAAAGCTTTGCTTTTCAGAAACATCAGGTGGCCCGCATTGTATTGCCACTGTCGCAGACTCTTCGAATTTAGGTACATTTGTGGATGTTTTGATTATGGTAGACGCAGAAGTTGAGGGCTCCAGAACTTTCGACCTCCTGGGGTTCGTTAGGAGCACTGATGTCGCGCGGCACACGTGTGCGCAGCATTTTACCTGCATCGAGAAGTGGAGGTATAGTTTTGTCTTTCCTGCTTAAATGGGTAGGAATTAAACGGGTTTAGCAGGGCAATACTACTTGAACTGGATGCTGAACCATGACGTTCAATCCTTTGAGAAATGGTGTATCTTAGAAAAAGCTTTAACGCCTGCTGTAAGACTATTGATACGAAGCTTGCACACTATGAAATTGGCTCAACGCAAATGTATACCTTTAGGTTATAAAAGCAGAGTCGTACGTTTACACAATGAGATGCGATATTCATGTTGTGATAATACTCTAATTTTGTTCGTAACGTATTTGAAAATATTGTTACGGGGATGCACTTAATGTAACAGCACTGCGATGGGCTGAACTCGGCGCTGAGACTTCAGTAGCCGTGCAGTGTCCACTCTGTGAGCGTCGTCCTCTTTCTCAACGCTTTGTGTCGTCCTCTTCGTCAGTGAGCACATCACTTTGGTACCGCGTTTCCAGGTAACACTACCCCCCTCGGCAAAAGGCACTGTCCCGGTGCGTATTAGGCGTGCGATGTGGAGGGGGAGTAATATGGCTTTAGGCGGGCGACATGTACGATTTCGGAAGTGGGTGTAGCAGTCGGTGACTGGGTGGAGCGGTGAAATCTCATAGGTAACGTCGGTCACTGGGCGTAGTACACGGTAAGGACCTGTGTAGTGGGGCAGAAGATTTTGACACAACCCCACACGACGGCACGGAAGCCAGAGCAACACCAGAGATCCGGGAGGGTAGTGCACATCGCGGTGGTGAGCGTCGTAGCGGCGTTTTTGAGTTTCTTGAGAGATGGTGAGATTCTGACGAGCAATCTGGCGAGCAGCGTCGGCTCGGGCGATGGTATCGCGGGCATAGGTTGTGACGGGGCTAGCGGCGGAGAGCAAAGTGTCGAAGGGCAGTAAGGGGTGTCTTCCAAAGAGAAGATAGAATGGAGAGTACCCAGCAGTGTCATGACGCGAAGAGTTATATGCAAAGGTGACAAATGGCAGACTAATATCCCAGTCGCGATGACTGTCGGATACGTACATTGCGAGCATGTCGGTGAGTGTGCGGTTAAGACGCTCCGTAAGGCCGTTCGTCTGAGGGTGATACGAAGTGGTGAACTTGTGCCGAACGGAGCAAGAACGAAGTATTTCCTCAACAACTCGGGAAAGGAAACAGCGGCCACGGTCGGTAAGGAGTTGACGGGGAGCACCATGGTGTATTATGACGTCGTACAAAAGGAAGTCAGCAACGCCTGTGGCGCAGCTGGTTGGAATGGCGCGAGTGATCACGTACCGTGTGGCATAATCGGTGGCCACAGCGATCCATTTGTTTCCCGACAAGGACTCGGGGAAGGGCCCTAGGAGGTCAAGGCCAACACGAGAAAATGGCTCATTCGGGATAGCAATCGGCTGCAGGTGTCCAGGTGGTAGCACAGGGGGTTTCTTCCGGCGTTGACAGAGGTCGCAAGCGGCTACATAACGTTGGACAGAGCGGTAGAGTCCAGGCCAGAAAAAAAGCCGGCGCACGCGGTCGTATGTGCGTGAGAGGCCAAGATGACCAGCTGTAGGAGCGTCGTGCATTTGTTCGAGAACGGCGGAGCGTAGGTGTTGGGGAACGACCAGCAAGTGCTCAGCACCATCAGGTCGCATGTTGCGGCGGTATAGCGTATTCCCACGAAGGAAGAACAGGGCGAGGGAAGAGTCACGGCTGTGTGTGCGGAGGCGGTCGATGAGAGAACTGAGGGTTGGGTCCAACCGCTGTTCGTCGGCTATGTGGGAAAAGTCCGATATAGAGAAGACCCAGGGGTCCGACTCATGGTCAGTAGAGGAAGGGGGATTGACGGGATAACGGGACAGACAGTCTGCATCCTGGTGAAGCCGACCGGATTTGTATTCAACGGAAAAGGTATACTCCTGCAAGCGCAGTGCCCAGCGGCCGAGGCGGCCAGCAGGATCCTTCAGGGAAGAGAGCCAACATAAGGCGTGGTGATCGGTAATTACAGTGAAGGGTCGGCCAAACAAATAGGGTCTGAATTTTCCAACGGCCCAAACGAGAGCCAGGCACTCCCGTTCCGTAATAGAATAGTTCTGTTCTGCTGATGACAGGAGACGACTGGCGTAGGCAATAACGCAATGTTGGCCGCGTTGTCGCTGTGCAAGAATGGCACCAATCCCGTGGCCACTGGCGTCGGTGCGAAGTTCCGTCGGGGCAGACGGGTTGAAATGGGCCAACACAGGAGGATTGGTGAGAATAGCGATGAGGGTTGAGAATGCGTTAGCCTGTTCTGGTCCCCATGAGAAAGGAACGCCTTTCTTCAGCAGATTGGTGAGAGGACGAGCAACAGCGGCAAAGTTTGGGACGAACCGGCGAAAATAAGAACACAGTCCTATAAAGCTGCGGACATCACGGGGTGAACGGGGACATGGAAACGCACTGACAGCGCGAACTTTGTCGGGATCGGGTTGCACGCCGCTGGCATTCACCAAATCGCCAAGCACTTTAAGTTCGCGGCGACCAAAACTGCACTTCTTTGAGTTCAGTTGAAGTCCGGCACGGCGGAAAAGTGCCAAGATGGAAGAAAGGCGACTAAGATGGCTTTCGAACGAGGGCGAGAAGACAATCACGTCATCCAAGTAACATAGACAAGTCGTCCATTTGAAGCCGCGGAGTAAGGAGTCCATCATGCGTTCAAACGTAGCAGGGGCGTTGCAAAGTCCAAAAGGCATAACCTTAAATTGGTAAAGTCCATCGGGTGTGACAAAAGCTGTCTTCTCGCGGTCTTGTTCGTCAACAGAGATCTGCCAGTAGCCGCTACGAAGGTCGATGGAGGAAAAGTAGCGGGCTCCAAGTAAACAGTCCAAGGCATCGTCTATTCGCGGCAGCGGGTAAACATCTTTCCTTGTAATCTTGTTCAGATGTCGATAGTCGACACAAAAGCGCCAACTGTCGTCTTTCTTTCTAACGAGCACGACAGGAGATGCCCAGGGGCTGTTCGAAGGTTCGATGATATCGTTGCCCAACATCTTGTCGACCTCCTGCTGGATGACTTGGCGCTCAGAAAAGGACACACGATAAGGCCTCCGATGTACAGGCTTTGCATCGCCGGTGTCAATGCGGTGAGTCACAACTGATGTTTGGCCCAGAGAACCGGCAGCAAAGTCAAAAATGTCGGAGAAGGATAACAAAAGGTTGCGCAGGTCCTGAGCGTGTTCGGGGCTGAGGTCAGAGGCAATCATTGCGGAAATAGGGTCGGTAATTGTGGTGGAGAGTACGGGTGTTGGAAGGACGCTTGAATGTGGGCCAGGAGTGAGTGCACAAATGGTGCAGTCTGTGAGGGGGTACAAGGTAGCAAGGGATATTCCTTCGGGAAGAACTTGGGGTGACAGACTGAAGTTCAGGATAGAAAGGTGGGTGCTGTTCTGTGTAACGCGTACGATGAGATGAGGAAGAACGACGTTGCGGTCAAGAAAGACCTCGGTGATAGGGCAAGCAAGATAGTCACCGTCAGGCACAGGCGGGAAAGGTGACAGCGGTAGGTAAACAGCAGAGTCAGGGGGCAGGCGAGCGAACTCCGTGGAGCGAAGGCGGGGTGCAGATGGAGGATGTTCTGAGCAGACAGGTAGGTCCAAACGAAGAAGGCCGCTGGAGCAGTCGATAAGGGCAGAGTGGGCCGTTAAAAAGTCAAGGCCGAGGATCACATTGTGAGGGCACTGGTTGAGGACAGTGAACAAAACAGGGATGTGATGACCGGCAAGGGTGACTCGGGCTGTGCACTGCCCAGTGACGGCAGCAGTACTGCCATCGGCAACACGAACGGTGGGCGAAGCGGCGGGGGTCTGTACTTTCTTGAGGCGGCGGCAGAACGATGAGCTCATGATCGAGACTTGGGCACCAGTGTCAATGAGGGCAGAGACGGGAACACCATCCACGAACAGGGACAGGAGGTTACAGGGCGAAGAAATGGGCAGTAGAGGATTTCCAGGTCGGGGTACCAATGCAGCGTCACCTCCGGGAGCTGCATTGGCTAGTTTCCCGTGAAGCGGCCGGCAGAGGACGGCGAGGAACTGCTGCCAGGAAGAGGTGAACGGGAACGGCGGGCTGGCGGGGAAGGAGACCGACTGGACACAGGAGGAGGCGGAGTAGTAGCGGTGCGGGGCGGCTCATAACGAGGCGTGAAACGGGGGTGACCGTAATTGGAGTAGCGGTCAACGTAAGGAAAACGTCGAGGTGGTGATGTCCAGCGGCTGCGGCAGTGGCGAGCGATGTGGCCAATACGCGAGCACGTGAAACAGATCGGCCTGTCGTCAGGGGTGCGCCACTCATCAGGATTGCGGTATCGGTAGCGTGGCGCGTAGGTGTTGCGGGGTGTAGCGGTGGCGACCATGGGAGGGACGGAGCTCGAACTGTGTTCTTCTACGGTGTGGCTACAGGGGACGCCCAAGTTGGCAACCTCTTGACGAACGACGGCTTGAATGAGGGATATCGTCGCTAGGTTGCTGTCCGAGGAGGGCGGGTTGGATGCAGCAGGGGCGAGCACTTCTAGTTCACGACGCACAATGCGTGTCCCATTTTCAGTGTTGGAAGGTTGCCTTAGGGTCGGCAGATCCTTGCACGTGGAGGTAGGGGCAGTGTTGGGGAGCCGATCGAAGCGATGTGCAATGCGTCTGTGTTTGGCCTGCTCGAAATGTCGACAAACCTGCAAAACGGAGTCAACCGTAGTACAGTCCCGACAGAGTAGAAGATTGAAGGCATCGTCGGCTATGCCTTTCAGGATGTGCCCCACCTTATCAGGTTCTGGCATGTCTTTATCAACTTTTCGGCAGAGGGCCAGAACGTCTTGTATATACGTAATATAAGGCTCGGTAGATGTCTGGGCACGTTTGGCGAGGTCCCTCTTAGCGGCGAGTTGACGGCCAACCGGTTTTCCGAACAGGTCACGGAGTTTTTGTTTGCAAATATCCCAGGAGGGTATTTCTGCTTCATGCGTTTCGAACCAAACGCGTGCCGTGCCAGTAAGGTAGAAGATGACATTGGCCAGCATCAGCGTGGCGTCCCACCTGTTGTGCTGGCTAACACGCTCATAAAGCGAAAGCCAGTCCTCGACGTCGACCTCATCTGTACCGCAGAATGAGCCAGGGTCACGGGGGTGGGCTACGACGACAGTTGGGGTTGCGGAGGTAGATGGAGCCGCGTCGGTTGTCATCGTGACGGTTCCGAGGTGACGGCCACTGCGGAGATCCAGCGTCAGATTGTGTCGAACCCGCGACCTCCACCAAGATGTTACGGGGATGCACTTAATGTAACAGCACTGCGATGTGCTGAACTCGGCGCTGAGACTTCAGTAGCCGTGCAGTGTCCACTCTGTGAGCGTCGTCCTCTTTCTCAACGCTTTGTGTCGTCCTCTTCGTCAGTGAGCACATCACTTTGGTACCGCGTTTCCAGGTAACAATATGTTGACATTACGGCTTTGAGTAATTACGACTGACCATGATGAGCTCGTTCTGTAAGCAAGAGTGTTTACTTCGTACGCAGAAAATTTTACGCATTCTGCAAAGTTTCAAGTCTTTCACAACGGCGTTTCACAGTATAGTAATGTTTGTTTACAGCGCGCGAGGAGAACAAATTATGTACAAGGAAAGGTGAAAGAGAAATCGTTTCTTGTCCATGATAATCAAATGAATTTATTTTTTTTATTACAGGCAAGAAACGCAATGCTTTCCGCTTTTGTTTTCTGCTTTGCCCTCCTTGTGGTGCATGGTGAGTACTATTACACATTGATTTCGGCCTCTTCTCAAAACAATCCTCCGTAAGTTTCTCCTCCTGAATTATTTATGTCCCCCACCCTGCGTTGTGGCAAAGATGTACAGCGTTCCGGAGAAGAAGGAGCAAGTTTGTCCAATCAGGGGTCTAAATCGCACAGCCGAAACCACCGCTTAATTTTTTTTATTATATATTGAGCCCATAACCCTGGCGATCATAATGCATAAGTAAAAGACAAAATATTATGGTTAGTGTGAAACCACATTCATAATAAAACATTTCTTCAAAGCAGCCCTACTGTGTTTTTTTTTAATAATTAGTGTTAGCTACGGACTGGCTACTTGGCAACGCGATAAATTGTGTCAACAAAACATTTTGAGAGACCTCAAATTTTCTTTCTGAATTGTACCAGGCGACTGCTTCACTACGTCTTGTCTGAAAGCCCCTCTTGCCTATCTTTTTCGCGTGCATCGCTGTTAATCCAAGTATTATTCATTCTCTTCGTACTTATATAATATTACTCATGAGCATTAACACAGAGTTCAAAGATGATATGCAATACTAAAGACCGCCGAGGTAAGTACAGCAACCCTCTTTAGCTATGTCACGCGAAAAATACGCGAATGTGCATAAATAAAGTGGTTGCCTCATGCTTGAGCTGCTCGACAGAGCAAATGTGGGTGACTTCATCTGGCCTCGGTACGTCGTGCTATTACGTGACGAATCAGTGCCCAGTAATGCCACCTGCAAACTACTGATTACCATTTCAAGAATTTTCGCGCTACGATATACACAGATATACAAGAAAGCAGGAATCACGTACACAGGACAAGCGCGCACTGACACTAAGGTTAAAGGAACGCTGTAATGATATAGGTGAAATCAGTAACCCTGGAAACCTCGCACCTCATTGCGGAAAACACAAATGCAAGCCAGAATTTTAAGGAACCACCATCTAGGGCCATTCAAAAAAGAGAAAAGAAAGACAAATAATAGAGCGTTTCAGATATGGGAAGCTGGAGAAGACAATTGTTTAAGCACGCCATTAGTCTTGCTAACCAATTATGATATAAAGATAATGAAGGAGCGTAGGTGCGCAAGTGTGTGACAGTGCCTGTTCAGTGAGTTTGCGAGGTTTCTTTTATCAGAGAGTGCGTGTGGACTGGTTTAAATGTAACCCTGTTATCAATAAACCTTAGTTGTCAGTGCACGCTTGTCCTGTGTACGTGGGTCCTGCTTTCTTCTGTATCAGTGCATATCGTAGCGCGAAAATTCTTGAAATGGTAAACCAACTGCTGCTTTGCTTTTCTTACTGATTACCAGTGTTATGCCCGTGTTTCTTCGCGCCCAAATACAGCGTCGACGACGGCGAGGCCGGATAGAGAGGTGAACGGGTCCTTTGACAATGTTGCAGCGGAAGAAGGCGGACAGTTCCGAATCTCCTCCCATTTATGGTCTTCTTAGCTCTTACGTATTCGGCTACAAAGTACTCCACATAATATGTCCTGTCGGCCTATGAAAACCGTTTGATCAGCTGAGAAGGCGCTTCAGGAGAAACAGCCCACATGAGTTATCTGGTTTATTAAGGACTCCAAATCTTTCAAGTCTTCCCCTAAAATACTCATTTTACCTTTCCTTGGCTCAAGATGAAATTAAATAAAACTGAACTGTTCGTTTTTGAGCGTGCAAAATACACTCGTCAGGAGCATCGTACCTGAGTAGTCGGATGAGATAGAATTACAAGTGTCCTTTTTCACTTCAAGCTGCTTTTTTTTTATCCCAGAGGCGCCTGGTTCGCTCTTTGCCGCTGTTATGGTAAATATTACTACAGAACTACAGACGAGCGCTCTTTCATCCATCGTCAGCCCTGCGCCACGTATACATGGCGATGAAGCGACAGCGCTGTCGGCCTAGGGTTAGCCGCTTGTTATAATATTGTTTTGCACTAGGTGGGCTTTATGACCTAAGGTCGAATTGAGGCTTCTAAGTAATAAACGTTCGCAGAATTCACTGTACTGTGAGTTCTTTTGTTTTGTCTTGGGCTGCACATTGATATGAACACTAAAGTTGATGACTCCAGTAGCGGTAGCAGTGTCTAAAAGTGCGAAGCTTTCCTTTGGACCATTTCTGTGGTGTCTCTGCTGCGGCATGCTGTCATTTGCGATAATACAGCTCTATTACTGCAATAATGTTACGGACGAGGAATAAGTGGATAGTGTAGCGAACAGGCCCGCTCGCGCTATACCCTCCAACATTTCATTAAATGTAATCTCATGGTCATCGATCATCATCTCTCAGTTCTTTTCGTGTGTTCACCGGATCATGACTCGGAGGTTAGGTGCCCTGTGTCTTCTTGCGCCGTCGCCAGAATGTTAGGAGGGATCGCATGGGTAGTGCCCAGCCTGCAGGACCCAACACCTCGCCGTTCCTCTGCCTCGTCCCTCGCCCCGACCAAAAGAAACGACAAAGGAGAGACTGGTCCTAGACGCCAAACCCACGAACACAAGACACAGTGAGCGAACGAAAGGACAATGTGACCCGACTGATCCAATATTCCGACCACGACCTCACGACCCAGGACGCCACTCACTCGAAGACATCACCCCTGCCCATTCCACGTGGTGCGTGCTTGGGCCTCCGCCATCGGGTCTTGGTGATCTGCGGCGCGAAAGTGTGTTGGGCCAGCTTTCATCCGAGAGTCATAGCGGCGGCAAGCTGTTATCTTCTTCCTTCTTCCTCTTCCTCAGAATTCTAGTCAAACACATCGGCATTTTATGAACTCAACATAATAAAGAAACTTCCTCGTATAGGATCGGGACGACCGCTCGGTGGCCCTGGGTACTGCTAAGGATTAGGAAGAAGCGGGCAGTGTCGCACGCAGACAGGCGTGCTCGTGCGAGCCTCGCCAGCAATTCAATAAACATCATCTCATGATTATCGAACATAATCGTTAGGTTCTCTTTCTCTTGTGTTGAGCGGCTTGCCGCCTCGTACCCATATTATGAGGGGATATTGCTGTACAAGCGTTCTTTTACTGCATGACGTGAATGAAATAAGTGTGACTGGTGACACTACACTGCCACAAACGACAGGCCGACGAAAGGAAAACACTGGACAATGCCTTTTCTGTATTTTCTTACCTCTGGTCCCCTTTTTTGCATTTCTCTCTCAAGTATGCCCACCAACCATGCCAAAAAAAAGTTTGGTTATATAATTGGGTCCACTTCAAAAATAACAAAAGCAGTTAAAGAACACAAAGTAAGGATAATTTGCTATACTAATCGGCGGAGACATCGACAAAGCCCATAAATGAAGTTCTGCGCATCAGTAGAATTTCTCTTTGGCAATAGCTTCTTTAATAGCGTGATGCGTTAATGGTCCGACGCAAAGTTACTGTGCAGAATATAGCTTTTTTGGGCATCTAGGTATATAATAAATAACATACCGAACGTTGCCACTACTGGTGGTCTGATTTCACTTGTTCTTTCGCATGAGCGCTCTCACAGAGGCATTAGAGAATCACGCTGTGCGGTGGCTCGGAGCAACAGTTCGCCCTTGTTTATTTGTGTGCATATTAAAGAATAGGATCGAATATTTCACTATGCTTATCATGGTATATAAATATCATACTTAATGATCAGGTGCTGCAGCATGCCCGCGTGCACACATTCACAGCTGACATAAAACAGATTTGTGAGCAGCGGCTTTTAATCTTGATCTCGAATGTACACAAAATGAATTTGCATGCGATATGTCTGTCATATTAACCTGATATTCCCCGTGACGTGTGGAACTAATATGCAAAAAGAACGCGCATTAGTCAAGCTTGGTTATGCCTGAAAGTGAGGTAATAATCCGCAGTTATTCTTTAGGCAATATGTATAATATATTCGCTCTAGTGAGGAGGTAGCTTAAAGCGCATTTCGCGATATTTTCACCATGCACAGTACTGTAATTGTTTTAAAAGAGCAAAGCAGAAAAAAAGTGTTAAGAAATACCAACAGCAGCTAACTGAGAGTCAAATATTTTAGATAGGTGGGAAGTTTTTACTATAACATTTACATTCCTTAGTACTGGAGGCAGTATGCGCTATATTTTCTTATCACGTTTTGCGGGAGCGCACGGCGAGTTCTTTCACTGTTCTTGGAGTGCTGAGCGTCCGTGTTATTCGCGCTGGCTAAATACTTCACAGAATGAAAGCAAAATGAGTACCTTCTGCCCCGAATCATTTGCTGTTAACCACACAGAAAATGGGGCGAATTCCATATTCCGAGAGAAATAAGGTGGCTACACAGTATGAAAGAGCACTAAACATGGAAGTGAAGGGCATCCCAGATGATGACAAGTCCATTTGTCGAAACATTGGCTTAGCTTGGGATCTGTGGCCCCCTTCTACCTTTGTTCAGATAGATGGAATATTCAGTGCTCTTTCATAGACTAAGGGCTACCACTTATAAACTTCTCATTTGTGCCCTTCTCTGCAATATTTCATTCGCGTGTTCTCCAACTTATCGTTGCATGCCTGAACTTCGTACACACAGCAAAAATGCAGAATATATATTTGCCGAGATTAAGTAAGAGCCCGTCATAGGAGTTTTTACATGTCTTTTTGGTACCTCTACAAATAGCAACATATGAAATGCGTCAGTTTGTTGAACACAGGCATTCGAAACACTCTGAAATAGAGGCCGCAATTCTATTCTGCAAAGTTAAGTCTAAGTAAGAATTATCTGGGGCACTGAAAAATAATTCCTACCGGTAACAACAGTGAAACCTGTTTTATGAAGATATGAAGCTGTCCTTTAGAAAGCACCACTAAGTGGTGCTTTCTAAACCGCAAGGAGAATCTTGACCATCTGAGAGAACGCGAGAGAGAGGCATTTTAATAAATGAAGGAGATTTTTGTGCGGTATTGAGCCTGGTACGTTAATTATAATCAAGTTAAAAAATAAGTGAAGTACACAAACGTTGAAACAGAATTCTTGCGTTCACGCGCTCACATATTTAGACAGTTAGTAAGGCCTTTTGCTCCTCATTCCGGCAAACCCTAACTGCGCCAGAGAAAAGCACATGCTCAGCACTCAGCTCTCGTAAAGAAATAATTCTAAAGTATACTGTTATCTGGTGCGGTATGTGCTAAACCTTTGACTGCAAAAGATCAAGTTCAAGATCTTTGTGCACAACACATGTCGATCAGACTGGGCTACCAGGGGAGAGGAGAGAGCAGATAGCTGATCTATATACCGAGTTAACACAGAAAATGTATTTTAAATGATGCGACCAAACGAAATTGACGAAACCATTATTGGTGCACCCAGCCAAATTTCGCGGTACTCGAACCTCACTGCTAAGGTAATTTTGATAGAGAGTGCTGTACTGTCGCCGTGGATCGCACCACAGAGAGCGCTCGCATAGTCGGAAATAAGTCGGCAGAATTGTTGCACCAATCCTTCGATAAAACAAATGAAACCATTATTGATCTATCGCCATGCACAGCGCAAGCTGCGAGATCTCCAGAAACCCCTCTAGCAACTGAAGTATGTCCCTTAGCTCCTCCTCTAAATAACTGTGCGGAGGAACCGCTGCGCTTAAACGCAACTGTGCACAGCCTGGCGAGAAGACAACAGCACTGGCCTAACTAATTTGGTTCTCGCGGATAGTGCACTCTGCTCTTGTTTCCAAGCGTAAAACTGCATCTGTTCATGCTCATGGGCCCTCCGTCGACCAATGGTGAAGTCAGAAGCCTCAAGATGCTGGCTTATAGGAAAATATAAAAAATCTACTTTTAGCCGGCCAAAACAGCATTGCAAGCAGGAACTGGGTGGTTGCGCCTCACCGCGCGCTTCCGCTGCTCCTTCAGTGTTCGGGTCGAAAGGCAGCAGAGAAAAGTGCGGGCCCTCTCCCATTGGAGAAATGTGCCTGTTTTTCCGAATCAGCAGTAAGCAAAGCGGGGGGGGGGAGCCGTCTTTTAGTTTCTTACACCGTGCGCTCCCCATCTGTCTTGCGTGCTCTGATTTGCTGAGACACAACTGTGTGAAGAATCCGCGATTATGAATGACACACAGGAAGCAACTCGATAAGAAACCATATTGTACACACCCTAGCGCTCCTTCCACGGCTCTCCTCTGTAACAAAGGCCAGTTTCCAACGGTCCCTTCCCTTAGCAGCGGTGCTGCCACTTTTCGAAACGCGCCTTGTAGCTCGTCAACTCTGACCTGTATGCAACCTGGGCACCGCGCAGAGAGGGGAGACCCTTCGTCTGCCTAGCGCGTCCGAATGAGGCGCCAGTAGGTCTCATTAACCAGTATATTTTGACAGTTGAAAGCCGTGTGGTACGGACGCGTGTTTATTATCTCCTGGGATTGCACGTGGCTACCGGAAACGGACGAAATGGTGACTGCGGGAGCCTGCGAAAGAGTAAAAAAAGATTACTTTTGTATTTTATTAATTGTATTCACTTTTCAGCAAGTTAGGTTAGGTACAACCTAAAGAATAGGTTTTAGCTTTTTGTCCTAGCGGCCTGATTTGCGTGCCAGCAGCTAGGATTTTCGGTGTGCAGTCTTTAACTATTTTGTTAGCTTGTTAGCTTATTAGATAGTTATTCTGTTTTCTAGGTGACTGGGATTCGCAAAATATATTTGAGCTAGTCGTTCTTGTGACTTTCCTTTGTAGTCTGTATATTCTGAGATCTCGGAATAGAAATAGCTCAGTTCAAGGGAGCACCGAGAAGCAAAGAAAGCACAGGTATCTCAGGAGGAAATAGACCAAAAATTGGAATGGTATTTACAAATAAACTGATGTACAGACCTTAGTTCAAAGTGAAGTTGAGCAGTTCTTGAGTTGCTGGATGGCTTAAATCCACAATGCCTCTAGAGGCGGAACAGACATTTTCTGGAATCATATAGACCGTTTTACGACCCATGGAGAAAGCGGTTTGATTGGGCTTGTTAGGAGAGAAGTTGTCAACACTTTCCTTTGCTACGATTGCAGCCCAGCTCCTCAATATGGCAGCACCCTTCACCCCTTTGTAAAATCGTGTCTACGCTGGGGCCTGGTAAAAGGAATCAAAGAAAACAGGAGCGGATTGAAGATAACGGGGGAAATTGTTTAAAGGGAGATAATGCTTTCAATTACATTACATCCTTTATAGCCGATCATTTAAAAGGGTAGATACGTAAATCTCCGCAAATCAGAGCGACACAGGCAACACAGTCAGCGACCAATCTAAAATGACAAAAGGCGGAAAAATATTCATAATCACACATCTAAAGGAATAGATGAAATTGCGATCAAGCTGAATAATGAGCTTGGTGCAGGAAGTAAGGAAACGTTGTTAAGAGCTTTGGAAGCAGTTATAACGAATAAGCAAGTTCCTTACAGCTGGCGGGATAGTATAAACTACCCCGCAACAATATAATTTGATTTTTAAAGGGAAACGAGTTAGATTACACAAAATTCTACAGGCTGATCACAATAACATCGGGTATTTACCGGTTGGCCGTAAAAGCGGTGAAATTAAAGATGCAATATTGCGTAGCAAGTAAGAATATACACGGAGAAGTTTAGAACGGCTTTAGAAAGGGTAAGTACATAGATGATAGCCTGTTTGTTCTTAAAAATGCATCGAAATATCTAGAGGGGGAAATAAACCTTTGTAGTGGGCCTTCTTGGACATAAACGGGGCGTAGGACAATGTAAACAGGGAACTCCTGTGAGACATATTAAAAGTAGAAGGCATCGATCATGAGCTAAGGGATTTTATACCTGAATTATACCGGTATAACAATGTATAAATTACATGGGAAGGGATAAGAAGTACGGAAGCTGTCAAAGTATGCAAAGGAATAAGACAGCGTTGTCATCTACCATAGCTGCTGTTCGTACTTTATGTGGTTAATAGGCAATAGAGGATACAAGAATGTACTAGGTTTTAATCTGTCGTATAGATTCGGCGCAAAGGTCATAGAGCTGCGCCTTCCCGGTTTAATGTATGCAGTCGTAATTGTCCTGTTAGCGGATAGCCAGGAAAACTAGCAAACTCTAGGTAACTATTGCGGAGACGAAGGGAAGCTCTTCGCTTCAGTGTTAGTGAAGATAAGTCGGATCTGGAAATTGTCAACGGCTCAAATGATCAGGGATGCCTTAGAACATGCACCTACAAATAAAAATCGAGCCATGAAGAAGACACATGTGCAGTATGTGGTAGATCAATTGAAATAACCGTCTTAAACTCTAATCTGATCGTATTCATCCGGAAATCGATGCAGACGCAGTAACTCTTTTTGAGGCCTTGGGGTTTAGAGATATCAGTGGTCGGGTAAATGAGCCTGCGGTGGAAGCTAACTAAAAGCGACTGGAAGATTGGTGGCTTAAAACCAGTAAATTGGCATAATGTAGAAACTAAAAATCATTAAACCCCACAAACCAACCAAAAATCATTAAATGGAATGATTGTACAGTTAACCGATCTAAAATAATAATTAAGGCAAAGGGAAAAAACCAGCATAATGACAAGGCTACCACCCCGTTTCAAAGGGGACGCTCCTATATATTATCCATCCATCCACCCGTCCATTCAAGCACTATGTATCCGTCGGCTGAACCCGACACCCCAGCCCCGCTGCAAGCCGTGCCACTGCGGCAAACACTTTCGGCATTGAGGTGGGCACATCTTGGGTGCTGGGGAGAACGGTATAGAGATGGCAGAGCACCTGTCTTCGTTCTCGTCTTAGATGCGGGTAAACATTGGAGGGGGGGGGGGGAGGCATAGCCTTCAGCCATTCTGGACCTTTCAGCTGAAAAATTTAGTCAGCTCAATCTGCCTGATCAGCTCACCGCCATGGATCTTTAATTTCAGGCAGGGAGCAGGCAGGGTAGTTTTCTTTTTTGAAAACAGAGGTTGGACGGAATGCTGAATATCTCAACTGGTACTCTTCAATGTGAAAGGAGAAAACCTTCCCCTCGTGAGGGAGCTCTTGGAGTCAGCACTGACTTTCTCATTTCAACTGAGCCCCCAAGGTTCATTCATGTACTGTAGCGCTGCAGTGCCTAATAATGTGTTAAGGAGAGGTGTGAAAATTCGCAGTGGCAGCGTAAATTGCATCAGAAATATCAGTCGGGTAACGTCTCGCTCAAGAAGCGGCAAAACGCCCACACAGCTTTCCATGTATACTCTCAAGAGCCCCCTAGCAAGTCGTCCGCACAATAGAACGCCTTCCGAGAGAAAAGTTAATTCTCAAACACATACTGGGCACAGCAATCATATATGCCACACCGACTGCAGAGCCACGGGCGGAACATTGAGGGAAGGCCACCTGTTTCCTAAATATGAGTCCTTTCGCGTGAAATCCAGGTTAAAATACAGCGTATGCAAGAAACATATATAGATCGCATAAGTGCGCGGTATTCTAAGAGGAATACCGCGCATGGCATATTTTCGCGCCATGCGCCATGGCGCTTGGCGCGAGATGGCATATTTTTCACCTTATTCTCCTTGCTTCTAATTTTTTTCTTACTTTCCTGCATCTGCGACCCATGCGAAAACCTCGGCTTCCTCTTTGCCGCGTGAGAATGACTGTGGGCGTAAAAGAAGGTATTTTGGCGAATCCTCATCAGACGGCAGCTTTAAGAGTTTCTTGGAAACTGGAGGCGGCGAGTTCTCTTCTGAGGACTATACCGACGACGATTTTGCAAACGGAACAGAATACTTTGCGACTACCCGGATGTGGTACCCTATTATTGCGTCAAATCCGCCTGTTGCCCCGTCACTTCTTTCGGTTACTAAAAGGTTCAGTATTAAAAAATCAACCGCCTAACACTGAACTCTCCTATGAAGCCCATGAAGTCTCTTAAAATTATATTAAAAAGCCCCTGGAAGGTCTTATTTTATTGCTCTTATGAAACGAAGAACGTTGAAGAATTGGTGAACCTCTTCATCACAAAAATCAGTATGTTTGACTGTGACAGATTGCGATTTGTGCTAATTTGCGAGAGCTTGTGGCGGGAGAAAAATTGTATGCCAAATCTGTCGAGAGTTGAAGGGTGAGGCAGAGCGATATGTGCGAGGATGCCATCACCAGCTTTTTGTGCCTGGTAAGGGTTAATCCTCAAACCATGGTGCCGTAGATATGTTGATATCTTCGGCGCTACGTGTTCCAGTTGGTTCCTATTAGCAGCCCAGATGCAGATGGCAGCACATACAGTGATGTGGATATTGAACCACAATTCACCCACGAAACAAATTAGTGCAAAAATAAATAAAGTTGGTTTGCAGACTCCCCCCTGTCTAAGCAGGCGTCAGCTTTGATGAGTTTCTCCATCAAGCGTAGTCACAGCAACCGAAAGGCCGCTAAGGTAGCTCGCAATAGACAGTTACCGCCGCCGCCAATGCAGATGTCCTCACGCTCATAAAGAATTTAATTATTGTGTAAGTTCTCGTAAACCCTTCTAATATCGAAAAGGGTACAGCTATTAGGAGACTCCTATACTTTTTATGTTTTGCTGTCGCAGCGATGTCATATATACTGGACGGAAAACGCCACTGACGTAAAAGACGTCAGTCCAGGAGAAATAGCACTGATTTCCCGAAACTATTCAGGTCTCCTCAGAAGCACCGGTCCGATAGATTTCATGGTAGCTAGATAGAGGAAATGGCCGATGTGAGATGAGTTCATAAAGTGGATTTCAGGCTTTAAACAAGCAAACAGGCGGATTATCCTGCAGTTTTCTAGAACACTGCTGGACACCCAGGATTCACTGAAGTAATTTAGAGCGCAGTGCTACTATCCATGATCAGGCTGGCAAGAGGAGAGCAAAAAATTCCGTGAGAACGGTGAGCTGAGAATTGTCTTAATCAAAATGTGAGCCTAAACCACTAACTGAGAAGAGCAAGTCGTACTTGTCGTTACGCAAGGATACCGCGAATATCTCCGATCTTGTTACAATAACTAGGTTGTGTCCCAATGTTACAAATATTTTCCGCTAGCTCTTTTAGCTGGCGTCAAAAATATTCATGTCGCCGAAAGGGCGGCTTCCTTGCGGAAGCAAGCGTAAGTTAACAACATTCTACACAATAATGGCTTCCAGCAATGAAACAAAAAAAGTTGTGGTTGAATTGCGATAGCAATGGCGAAAGCTGCTTTTGCCTGCTACATTATCCCCCTATCACGCAATATCAGTGTAAGGTGCTACATTGTTGGGGACTCTTAACCTCATCCTTTAAGAGTATGATACGAGAGCGTAAGCTACCAACCCACATATAAACAGAAGGGTTCAATGCTGCTGAGCCAAATGTGGAACGAAAGTATTAGCCGCCGACGACCGAGCTTTCTTCGCGGATGTTCGAGGTTGTCACGAAATAGGCGCACATTTTCATCAAGCCGGTACGGCGCGAGGCCCGCACGGCGTCGCGTGGAAGGCATGGAGAGAAAAGCCCCCTTCCCCGCGCGGGAGAGCGCGTAGCTTTGTACGCGTTGCCGTGACCCTCTTTCCCATTGCCCGGGGAGGACGGTGGTTCATCGGCCTGGAATGTGCCACGCCTTTCAAGAACTTTCTATGGGACCTGGCCAATGACGACGCGCGGCTCAACGGGAGGAGAAGAGAGCGCTATAACCAGCGAAGCTAAGTGTGTGTGCGCGCTAGCTTTGGCGCGTGTTAACAAACAGACGCGGCGCGCCCTATTTAAAGCGACCGCGCCGCTTGTTGAGTCAGTCAGTTCGT
Organism: Amblyomma maculatum; assembly: GCF_055883805.1. Lineage (NCBI taxonomy): Eukaryota > Metazoa > Arthropoda > Arachnida > Ixodida > Ixodidae > Amblyomma > Amblyomma maculatum. The sequence goes on from NC_139346.1 coordinate 78,107,375, forward strand.
CTGTGTTCTGCGACGTGCTCGCCTGTGCTTCGGCTGGACTCCCGGGGATCACCCGCTGCTGGCAAGGCCACGGACTTTCAAGGGAGCGGCGCTCGTCTCGTATGGCGGCCACATCGTGACTCTTGAGGCGTCGGATTGCAACAGTGCCGGGTGAACAATTTGGTGTTTGCTTATGTAACTCTCTCGTGTTTGATCTGTTGTAAAGCCTGCGTTATTGAATCATTAAGTAGTTGCATGCTTAGCGTTTGTATTCTGTGAACCTCTCGTCTGTTGTATTTCAAGTGATCTAGTGTATTCCTTTGTATCGTCTCTTGCTGTGCATAAATTGTGTTTTGTTTGTTACTTCTGACTCCGATCCTTACTCTGGTTTGAACCGGCGACCGCTGGGCACCAAACGACCACCCCCTTCTGTCACTACAAGGTAAATGAATTCCGGCTGAGCTTGCCACGCAAGTCGAGGGCATCTCCTTTGCGACCGGAACAGCTACCCCCACTCCCTCTAAGGGTGTCTGGGAGTGTGCGCACCGTTAAGGGCGCATCGTTAATGATAACCCCCTCATAATTATTAACGGGTGACAATTATTCTGGCGTCCGCGACAGGACGTTTGGTGCATTCAAGCTCAGAGGACGGAGAACGAGTTGGAAGAGTTTACGAAGAGGTCGTAAACGGCGTAACAGCAGAGCGATAGCGAGAGGTACCGCGCTGAAGCGGTTGTGTAAGGTCCATTTAGAGTGCTATGTATTAGCATTAAGCAGTTCAGATTGGAGATGAATATAAAGGAGATTATTGCGTTGGGCCTAGAGAAAGTTCTGAAAGGAGCTGAACTGCGGGAATGGGTGGACCGAAAAGAAAGGGAGGTTCTAGAACAGGCTAAGAAAGAAAGAGAAGAGACTGAGAAAGAAAGAGATAGGCAAAGAGAAGAACGAGAGAAAGAATGGCAAAGGAAACAAGCAGAGGCAAAGAGACAAGATGAAGAAAGAGAGAAAGAATGGCTCAGGAAACGAGCAGAAAGAGAGAAAGAATGGGTCAGGAAGCAGGCAGAAAAAGAATTCTTAAAAGAGAGAGACATCCTTCTCAAAAAGCTGGCTGAGGTTCGGCGTTTGAAAGGTATTACCGAGCCTCCGGAGGTTACCTTTCCTTATATTAGGAAGTACAGTGAAATAACCGATTCGTTGACAGCCACCTGTGCTGTAGAAACTAGCTCCAGCAGTCAGAGTAAGGTTGTGGAAGAGTCCGTTCCCGCGACAGAATGTTCAGAAAGAAAACACTGTTCTGGAGCTAAGATTTCTCAAGAAAGTGAGATTGTCCCCTCCAAAATGACAGGTTGCGGCGTAGCTGTGAAGGTAGTTATCGAGCCAGAAACCTCTTTCGCATTTTCATCCCCTGAAGATGAAGAAGGGCAGGATTGTAGCTCCTTATTAAATGACACCATGGCTGAGTACATGAGTAACCGGGATAAGGAGTTTTCAAATAGCAGTGAGCACGAAAGCTTGGATGAAGGTAACAGTGCAGATCCTAACCTTGAGGAGTCAGAAATGGAAGAAAGTGAAGACTGCACTGCAATGAAAGGGTTCAAGAAACATTTTAAGAAACATTAAGAAACATTTTAAGAAACTGGATGTAACTGCAAGTGAGGAGGATGAGGCTCCAGTTGCAAATGAGCTCTGCTTCAAGAAGGTACAACTTAAGGTCGCAAAGAAAAGAAAGGAAATGAAAAGGATTGAGGGAGAACAAAGTTCTCAAAATTACGTTCCTTTCAGACAACAATGTTCTGATTATGCGGGTAAAACTGGATCAAACATTCCTCGGCCAAAGGTGCGAATAAAAGTGGAAACAAAAAGAAACGAATCCAAACCTGCCAAGTCAGGCAAAGTCGACAGAGAAATGTCCCATAGAAAAGGAAGGAAGAAGCGGCTGAACACCTGGACGTGCAGGCGCATGGGGAGCCGCCCAGACCGAGGAAGAATGAGACGGCCTGCTCGAAGCGCTGCTAGGCAAGGTAGCGTTAGATCTGGCCTAACTTCCGATCGGGAAGCAGAACTAAGGAGTAGAGACCGGAGCGAGAACAACTCGCATTGGAAAAGGCTCTATAGTAAACGGAAAAAGAGCCGAACTCGCAAGAGGAAGAAACGACAGCGTCTAGTAAGAAGGAAAACTCGCTTACCTGAAAGTTGGAGAGGAACTGATACGTTCCAAGAAGGTGCATCCCGAGTGTGGAAATATAGGCGAAAGCATGGCATAGGTTTGGGTGCTTCACATTTGAATATTTGTGTGTTTCTGTGTTACTGATCCTTGGCAAGTATCCAACAACAGTGTGTTGCTATGTTTGAGAATTTCATGGCATTGATGTGTGAATTTTGTAACGTGTTATTACAGTTTGTGACATTTGTGCAATGTGTGTGATGTGGACATTTGCCCCATATATTTGTGAGCGCATGCATGTGCGCGCGATGTTCTTGGTTGTTGTGAATATTGTGGGACAATATTCTTTAAGGGAGGGGCAGTGTCACGAAATCGGCGCACACTTTCATCAAGCCGGTACGGCGCGAGGCCCGCGCGGCGTTGCATGGGAAGCATGGAGAGAAAAACCTCCTTCCCCGCGCTGGAGAGCGCGTAGCTTTGTACGCGTTGCCGCCACCCTCTTTCCCCTTGCCCGGGGAGGACGGTGGTTCATCGGACTGGAATCAGCCAGAAAATTCTAGCATCCTCTATGGGACCTAGCCAATGACGACGCGCGGCTCGACGGGAGGAGAAGAGGGAGCTATAACCAGCGAAGCTATGTGTGTGTGCGCGCTAGCTTTGGCGCGTGTTAACAAACAGACGCGGCGCGCCCGATTTAAAGCGACCGCGCCGCTTGTTGAGTCAGTCAGTCAGTTCGTCTGTGTTTTGCGACGTGCTCGCCTGTGCTTCGGCTGGACTCCCGGGGATCACCCGCTGCTGGCAAGCCCACGGACTTTCAAGGGAGCGGCGCTCGTCTCGTATGGCGGCCACATCGTGACTCTTGAGGCGTCGGACTGCAACAGTGCCCGGTGAACAATTTGGTGTTTGTTTTTGTAACTCTCTCGTGTTTCATCTGTTGTAAAGCCTCTATGTTATTGGATACCTGTGTAATTGCATGCTTAGCGTTTGTTATTCTGCGAACCTCTCGTCTGTGCATTTCAAGTGATCTTGTGTGTTCCTTTGTATCGTCTCTTGCTGTGCATAAATTGTGTTTTGTTTGTTACTTCTGACTCCGATCCTTTCTGTGGTTTGAACCGGCGACCGCTGGGCACAAAACGACCACCCCCTTCTGTCACTACAAGGTAGTTGAATTCCGGCTGAGCTTGCCACGCAGGTCGAGGGCGTATCCTTTGCGACCGGAACAGCTACCCCCACTCACTCAAAGGGTGTCTAGGAGTGTGCGCACCGTTAAGGGCGCATCGTTAATAATACCCCATATTTATTAACGGGTGACAGAGGTCAAACGTGGCCTTTCCCGGGACGACGCAAGGCGCCGAAATCTGGCACAGTATTGCTATCGCAATAAAAACGTTACTGCCCCAGTTGTTTCCTCCTAACTTCTCGAAATAGCCCAGTATTTATCGTTGAGCACGCAAGAAGGAAGTGAGATTGCATGCGAATTTTGCTATTCTTTATCTTTTCTCCTTTCGACACACTGACGAACCTCAAATATTTTGAATTCGATTTCGATGGTATATCCTGGGGTAGAAGAAATGCATCGCCTCTAGTCACCGAAACGGGATTTAATCAGGAATTTTAGTTGGGATTCTGACTAGGGCAGCAGGCAGTAAGTCTGCTCAGATATCTTATAGGCCGGCCTGTCTGTGCATCGCACACGTGATGAAGCGGTGCGTCCGAATGACTTGATTGGTAAGTACGTTGGAATATAATTTGTGCTATAAACACTAGGGTCATACAACAAAACTGTAAACTAGGCAAACAATAAGAATGGGAATCTTTCGAAGCTTGGAAACTGCGAGTAAAATATATCATAAAAGGCGTCCGGAAACTGCTAGATGATATTTAGGCAGCTAAGGTACCTACAATCCTATACTGATACCATGTTTACCCACAGTGACGTTTTAGGTTCAAGATACTGATGCTCAAGTATGCAGCAAAATAAGAAGGAAAACACTATATCACCTTAATATTACAGAAGATAATATCTGAAGGAACTTAATATAAGAGAACCGGAGGATTGGGCAAAAAATAGAAGCAGAAATATAAACATTAAGATGAAGATTTTCTATGAAATCTAAAGACGCAATGGCCTACTCTTTAAAACTTGAATAAGATCGTTTAGAACATGCAAAATTCAAGAAGTGTCATTATATAGATGAAACCTCTAGAGTCTGAGGTAATCGCGTAATAAAAGGAACATCTTATACTAAATATTCGTAGTGTCCTCCAGGTGTGGATGCAAGTACAGTCACATTTCCGATCATATCTAATTGTTCAAGAACACAGGTAACGAAATTATATCCTATAAATACTTGCAAAGTGAATTTAAGCATACTCATGATTACAATTTTTTCACGAAAATGCATCCAGTATATCCGTCAAGTTCTTTTATATCCTGAGGCGACCATGAAACAAAAAAGGAAAGACCATGAAAAAAAGGAAAGACAGCAGGCGTCGCCTCTTGCCACCCGGTTAAGAATGGGCGGCTTCTATCTTACATCCACCAATTCGTCTATTCATCACTTGTGCCTGACCATGTTGTCCCGTTACTGTGGGGTTAGCAGTGTGACTAACTCTGCTTCGTTGAAATTTTCTGACGCAGTGTCTCGCTGTACTCGACAGCGAGAACTGCTGGGGGCAAGGTGACGCCAACAGTGGTCACCTTGGTGGGAGTGGTCACGACAGTGGTCACCTCACGACTCGATATGCGAACCTAACGCTAAACTAGGACTACTGATTTTATTTCACGATCTTTCGGGCCTATTTATGCTAAGCAGTCCGCTTTACGTTTCTTTTTTTTTAAGACAGATTTCGGTCGTGTATCTCGCGTAAGCGTTAGTTCCCGTGTTCATGCCCTCCATACGTCGGCCCATCTGTCTCTTCTCTAACCCACATTCACCGCCGGAAATAGTATATGCTTAGCGTTCGTATTCCTCCGTTGTTTCCTCCGTTTAGGGATACTAAGCAGCACAGAAGTTCCACGCACTTTCTAAAATAACGCAAAAAGGCACTGAAGTGTCGTGACAAGCTTTCATGCGGCATGAAGAAAATTACGGGGACACTTATGCGCCGCCTTTAAAGGTATGAAGGGAGAGCGAAGGCTACCAGCCCACATATAAAGCACCGCTTTAGCCAAGCGATAAGAATGTGTCCGCATATCGTAAAGGTAACAAGAATGTTATGGTCATGGCAGGACGATTCTAACATCGCCCTTCCACATGAACGGAGAGGCTAGAGTTCCCAGTTCCTGTAAAACATTACGTTAAGTAATTTTATGCCCAGTTAGTGTTCGGCCAAGCAAGCCGACAGCTGATGCCTTCCAGCGCCGTGCTTAGAAATTTTCATTCACAACGGCCACTGTAACGCAGACGATGCCGACGCCCAATTTTCTGGTGAACGGAAGATTTAACGCTGTCGCTTTAGATGTGCGCCATAAAGCAACTGATGAGAAAAATTGTGGACCATCTATAGTTATTTTTATGGATGCCGTTTACTGTATCCTCACACTGTCCCAGGTATTATCAGTCAGCTACGTAAACAACTGACATGTGAAAACCTGTTTGAGACATTAATTCGGAGCTGCTGTAATCTTGCTGTGTATTCCCTTCTTTCACGGGATCAGAACAGATAAAGACTTCATTTGTTCCAATGAGAATGTCGCCTTAAATTTCAGGTTGTGTCTTTATTGTGACTGCCGCCTTTCAATGGACGAGAAACGCACAAGGCTGCTCTGGACTGTGAGGCAGCTGCGCAATTTTCAGAACACTGTACATACCTTAACTCATGTCTCAATTCAGCTACAGATCAAGAAGTATTTTGTTATTTCTTTTCCTAAATTCAATCGTTGTGCTTCCTACAGGTTTAACTATTGCGCGTTAGCTATGGGACTTGATCATAATAGCAATTGTAGCGGGATGCGTTGGAACGTAAGGCGGCGGATTGCATTGCGCAGATAATTTATGGGATGCATGGCTAGAAAATACGGACGTGCAAAAGCGACATGGCACCCGCTTGCGCTTTTCCAGTCCCTCTTTATTAACTGCGCTGCTGATCACTGAACATCACGCTATAAGAAACTCTCGAAAATGGCTCTTTGGACAAGGCGAAGTTGAAGGCGAAGCGTGACCGCTTTTGGTAATTGAAGGGGTCAAAATAGCAGATATAGAAAACATATTTTCACTCATACGAGCATAGTGTGAGGGGCTTAGTCATTGTGAGCTCTATTGCCCTCGATATCGATCAGAGCCGCCACCTAGCGGCATAGCGGCGACACCTACCCAGTACGGATGCGCCAGCCCGCAGTGATTTACGTGCGTGCGTGCGAGTAAAAGAGTGCTTTTTATTTGTTTCGCGGTTCACGTGAGCTTTTCCTTGGCTATCTGCCTCTCGCAAAAAAAATGAATAGGGACCATTAAAGAGGCGCTCCATTAACATAATATATAGTTGTCCATATCGAGTATGTCACGCTGGAAAGAACGTCATCAGTCGCGATCTTCGGCGCTCTAGATTTTTTGACAAGCGGTGTGTCAAACGAAGCGCTGCTGTCATTAGGCACTGTGTCAAAGCAAAACAGATTGCTGCCGTCCATAAAACCTAATGCAAACGCTCGAAAATCTTATATTCCCTTTTCTGTTTGGAATACCGCATCTACTGGAACATGCGACCGCAGACAACTGCAAAGCAAAATCCAGTTAGAACAAGCCACTCTCTGCCTTCTGTATCCACGATAGCGTTGTCTGAGTCGTTCGTTTTTATTTTTTTTTTTCGTTCTTTGTTTTTGCTGTTGAACTTCTGTCGCGGTGTCTCGGTGGTAGGGCGCTCGACTGCTGATATTGAGAACGGGGGGTTCGATCCCGGTCGCTTCAAAAGGCGCTCCTCGTCTGTGGGATTTGACTGCACCTTAAACAATCCCACATGGGCAACGAAACTGAGGCTCACCCCTACATCATCCGTCATATAGCCGATATCGCATGGCGCGTAAACCGATATATGCATTCCTTTTCGGTTTTTTATTGTTAAAGATTGTGCGCATCCGTAACAGTGTTAATGAGCACATTTAGCTTTAGAGAAATGCTCCAACGTTTGAGAAAAAAATCTTCGCTGTACCTCTTATATCGTAGCCCATTAGAATCATTGAAACCCCTTTTCGTCTGTGCTGTACTCTTTCGAATTAACTGCTTGTTTCTGAGAAGAGGAGTAAAATAGCTTCATACGTCCTTAACCATCGTTGTTTATTTTGGGAATAAATACATATTTATAGTCACATGATAAGAAATGAAGGTCATTCATTTCAGGATTGTTTTATACCCGGTGCCTGTTTTAGAAGTAAACGACTGAAACGCCCAAGTCACTGCTCAGTAATAATTACAATGTTAAAGACATCTTCAGCCTTCAAAATTCTTTGCCAGAACATAACAGCGACCAACCGTAGTTTTCACGACGTCTTCGCAGCTACTGATTCATAGCTTGCACTTTAGAGTTAGTGAAAATTAATCTCTGATAGTCATAAATTTTGTCAAGTGTGTAAACATGCTATCACATGGTGAAATTCATTTTCATTGAGCAAAAAATAATTACACAGCTAATTTACCATTTATAAACGTCCGACACATCAGATATTTCTTATACTTCTCTCGGTTTTGGGAAATTATTTAGAGTCATTTCACAGTGCAACACCAGATTATCTGCCGCAAGAAGCATCCGCCTTGTTGTGAGACCGGCAAATTCAATCCACTCACCGCTCTACAAGTGAGCAGTCAGCTTTCCTGTGCAGCCAGTTTTCCTGTACACTGTGGGCGTAATCTCATTTTGCAGAATACAATTTTTCCTGGTTGTCTAGACTGAGTTGATGTCCACTCAGTGTACGGCAACTCGCTGGGCAGTGCGCCGTCAGTGCTACATTTAACTTGCTTTGTGCTCGCGTTAAGTACGATATAATTAACCAGGCTGCCTCCATTTATTCACTTCAGATTAGAGCACGAACCTTGCATCTCCTTCGGCTTGACCGTAAATTTGCTTGTCTCACTCGTATTAGATACGCGTACGCTGTTCAAAAGGCGATAATATATGTCATGATGAGGCCCGAGTATCCGGCCTGTGAGCGCCGTACAACGCAAAAAGCGTACAAAGCGATGCAAGTAAATCTAAAAGACGGACCGTTGCGTGCCTTTGTTGTTGTTGTTCTCCTCTAATTTGATGGCACATACCCACACAGGGGGATCGGCCAACAATTGGGGTGCAGAAAAATTAGATTTTGAGATGTATATCTACATCTTAAAAATAAATAGAAATAAATGCTAGGGAACAGAGAAGGAAATGTAAATATGTAAAACCAAAATAAAAAAGAGTAAATACTGACGCACGCAGTAGGAGAATACTAAGATTTATATGTACAGATTAAAAATTCAAAGCATATTAGCAAGTCAGACGTTTTGTTTCTATTAACAAGTTTTGAATGACGTTAAAAACAGACCTGTGGCTGTACACAAGCATGGTGGCACCGAACGATAATAAAAGCTGGCTGCTCAAATTAAGACCCAGCCGTTGTAACGGCTTCTCCAAATATCGTTTTCTCATCATGGTAAAACGGCGGCAAAATATCAAGAAATTATCTATTGTTTCCGGTTCCCCGCAGAATGCGCAGAAAGCGCCAAACCAGATCTGTGCATATAGAAATTTAGGGGCGGAAAACGACAGCATAGCCTGGTTAGAGACCTCAGTCTGCCTTGATTGACATGATTTCCTATTTCAGGAATGCTTCAGATCCAGGTAGTCGTCCGATGATAAAACAGATCCAGACTGCGTGCTTTATAAGGAACGCCTACGAAATCGTGCTGCTGTTATGCACACTGTTGCCGGGAGGATGGACAACACAGGGCCATTCAGAGATTCTTTAGCTAGTCTATCAGAAACCTTCATTAGCTGTCACATTACTGTGGCCTTGTGCCCAAACTATATGTATGAGGCTAAAACGTCAGGGGAGCAATAAAAGAAAAGTGTTTAATATTGGCGACTCCATGTTTGAATAAAGCGACAAGCCCAAGGAATAAGAGCCTCTAATTACCGCCACTGTTGAGTATGGTGGGTCTAGTTTGCGCAGAGCAGGCACCACCGCCAGCAACTCCGCCTGGAAGATTAGGGTAAAATCCGAAAGACGGACTGAAAAAGCCCAGTCTAAAAGCGGACAGTATATTCCAACGCCGGCCTTTTCATGAAATTGAGAAGCATCAGTTGCTATCATTATGCAACGGGAAGACTTTGTAAATGATCTAATAATCCATTTAAAATTTGAGGTGATAAGTGTTTTGCATTATTTGGGAAAACGTCCTCACAGACAATTTGAACCGAAGATGCACTTACTTTTGTTGGAAGGATGTTAGAAAGGACTACGTGCAAAGGGTGTAACAGATTTTGCACTAGTATTACCTGCGGGGTATGAAGCCGAGGCCATCTGACTCCAAAAAAGGACTCTGGCTTGCAACAAAAAATTGATAGGGAGCGGTGGAATTGTGATTCATATATTTTTAGATACGGCTGGACAGTCAAGAATTGTAATCATTTCTAAAATCCGCGCATCTTTATTTTATTGCCGCATTGGCGAAATCTACGGACTTTTTTCTGCAATATTCGAACACTCTGAACAGCAAAAATAATAATGCATTGCATAAGAAACGGTGTCATTGCCAACAAATCCACCGTAAACTGGGAAGCAGACATAAGCCGTGTGTTTCTGCGAGCGCCGCCCGCTGCTGATCCCTACTATCGGAGTGACGGTGGCGCCACCTCTAGGTCGATCTCGCGGCGAATAGCTTACATGACAATTTATTGCAACGTCAATATCAAAATGAGTAGGACATAGACGGCGAAGTTAATCTGATGGAAGGATACACTCCTTTGGTCATAAGCTTTCATTCCTGCAGGAGCTTTTGCGTAGTGTAAAAGAAAAAGTTACCCAACCGTTCTCTCTTTTTTCTATGTTTTATAGGTTTTCCTTCTGAGAGTCCTTGCCCCGATGGTGAAGGTGAGTGGTTTGTGAATATCAAGCCGTCACCAGGACAAGCGTTTCAATTTCATTAGTGTGTATCTGAATGGGACTTTAAAAAGCAAAAATGACAACTGCATCACTTTAGCGCAAACTTTACTCAAAGAATTAGGTGTAAATAGAGGCATTTCTTACGTAGCAGTGCTCATGTTTATTACTGTGGGTTATATAGCTGATATGCCAGCTTCCTCTTTTATTGTAGTTTATTGTTGTGTACAGTGCCTTTTTGCTTACTTGATGGGAAAGCATCGACAGTCTGCCGATGCTAGGTGATGAAAAAAAAAATTCGAAAAATATTCAGGGGATCTATGAACGGGTATCACGAAAGAAAATGAACAAGTCCTATGTAGCAGACCTGACACGCACGTTTTTGTTTTTGGGTTAGGTTGTTTATAATTTTCCGACATAACTATATGATATATCCTTAGTGTTTCGGTCTATGTTAGAATTTTAGCTACGTCGTGCCCCTTTTAGAGAAAAAGCCTATTTTGTCAAGGTAAGCTGAGCCTATGAAATTGGCAATAGATACAACGTTATTGTCTCACTCGCTACTCACCTTTGACATACATTCTTTGTTTGTTTGTATGTTTTGTGAGGTTAGCGACTAAGGCTACCAGAGCTGCCATAGTGTAGGGAGCCAGTAATTTCGACCAACTGGAGTTCTTCAACGTGCACTGAAATTACTTCGCACAGTACACAGGCACCTTGCTTTCCACCTCCATCGAAAAACGGCCTTCTTTTTTGCCGACACGCCCTTTAAGGCTCGCCTCAACATTCTCTTCATTTGTGTCTCTAATGTCCGGCGCATATTCCTAATATGACTTCGTAAATAAACATTACGACCGAGATGCCCAAAGAGGAAATAAATCCCCGCTTGAACCCAGCCGTAGAGTCGTGACCCTGGGGCCTATAGCCAGAAGCATGTATGACTGATCATCTTAGAGTCGCTATTTATAATTCCATTTCTGCATGCCACGTCAAGGAGCTAAAACGTTGGCAGAACCTATCACCACGGCTCTGTAATTTGCGCTTATGACTGCACTCAGTCCGGCGAGCAATGAAGCCCGTAGCGATACTAACTGCTATCTGTCAGGCGTGCTTAAGATTTTTACTCACCGTGGCGACCACACCAACTCCACTTATCGCGATGGCAAGGCATCTACCTCTATCGTATTAGCATGAAGGCGGCGCTCAAAATTCTGATACCATAGCTTTAATGCCAGCTTTCTAGAACAGGACAGTAGATAAGTTTATATATTGGTACTTAAATAACCACTAATAAACATTCGTTCACATTGTTATAACTTCAACGCGGCATTCTGAGCAAAAAGTTGACTAATTCGCAGTGTGATTATTTTCTTCAATCTAAAATCGACCGCGTTCCTTTGTACTAGCCGGAAATAAAACATATCCTTATTACGTTATAATATCGCTCCATGGTTCCACTCCGAGCCAATGGCAAGAATGTAGGTTCTAATTGTAGTAGATACTTTAAATAAGATTGAAGACGGCGAAAATACCCGGCAATGCAGCGAAGCCTGCGCGATTGACACGGTACTTCCTTTTGAGAATAAGGATAGCCCTGCACCTAGGAAACAATTAACTACATAAGATAACTTGTACAGGGACAAAAATGGATATGAAATGGCCCTTTTACTGCTTCATGAATGCAAGCTTTATGAACGCAAGCTTTAGAAAGTAATGCCCTTCACAAAGTAGCCTATGTAGACGTTTGCTTTGTATGACCGGTGAATTCTTTTAACAGTAGTCCTTCAACCAGGTTTATTTTCAGGGCGCTACCATGCTGGCGAAAGACGTAGTCATGGTAACGTGACTTGACCTGAAATGAATTCGTTAGGCTGAAAGGAGAAAAATATTGTTTTGACATCTTTCAACCTATTGCACAAATACAATAAAGAGGTCTAATTAAAATTATAGATATGTGTAATATCTCACTAGCTGTTTTCAATGCAAACTGGCATCTATAAGACCAACGCTGCTGAAGTAGCACTATTCAAAGATCACTACAGCGCGCGTCCATCTTCAGAGGCAAGGTTGGGTAATAGTGCCCCTAACCCGAACAGTTTTTATTTATTTTTGCTTTATTTCTCGGAGCTTCTTGTTTCCGGTACACATTTGTTTTAGCAAGTATTTCTATGCTTTTACAGGGTATTTACAGAGCACTGGGCATTAACACAGCCTCTTGCTGTGTTAATGCCCAAACGTTTCCGCCTTTAAGGTTACCAAGAGAAATGGGAGCGCCTGTTTTCGCCTAGTGTGTATAGCAGTGTCGGAATCATGATGGCGAAATAAAAATTGTTCGATGATATCTCCAACAATCCAAATTCTGGGTCAACTGAATATGAAGGCCATATTGCACCGCAGTGTAGGCAGACTGAAGGGATGGTATTGACTGTGCATGTGACCTGTTTAAAAAGAAAATATGTCTAGTATGACATACTTGGTTCCCCAGTCGCTCGACAATATTTATTGCACTCTGAAAACTTCACACAATGCTTTCTCAGTTGTGTATACTGTATTCGTAGTGGTATTTATAATGAATTATTTTTTTCTGACGTAGAGAATTGCAAAGGGTCCATAGAGGAAAATCATGGTAAGCAGTCTGCAAACCACTTATCAACTCAGAAGTTATTTGTGTCGTGCATGCGAACATACGGGGGCAGCCTTCAAACGGCGAAGAGGAAATTGGGCTATGGCAAAAATCAGACGATATGGGCTAAAGAACAAGGCTGGTAATGTAATCACGAATATGAACAAGATAAGCAAAATAGCCCTGGAGTTCAACATTGATCTATAAAGTAGCCGAAGTAGTCAGGATAATAATGAGGTTGACAGTACTGAAAAGGAGACTTACGTTTCACCAGTGATGAAGGACGAGGTTAAGAAAGGTTTATAAACTATGAAAAGGACGAAAGCAGCTGGGGAGGGTCAGGTAACTACAGATTTGTTGAAGGACCAGGGAGATATATCGTGCTAGGAAAACTGGCCATCTAGGTACCTGTTGTCACATATGGCACAGGAGTCATTGAAGAAAGCTAACATTATCCAAATTCGTAAGAACGAAGACGCTAAAGACTTGAAAAATTACAAACCTATCAGCTTACTATCTTTTACATATGAAGCGTTTGCTGAGGCACTCGTAACAAAATCAGGACAATCTTAGACTTGAATCAAGAAAAATATCAAGTAGGGTTTCAGAAAGTAGCATTCACTGAATAAGAAAAAGCATTTTACTGCGTATAAACATCGGCAGTCATGCAGGCACTGCGAAATCAGGGCGTAGGCGAGTCGTATGCGAACGTTGTTGGAAATATTTATAATGGCTCCTCAGCATCCATAATTCCTCATAAAATAAAAATTTCTGTCGAGAAAGGTGTTAGGCAGAGAGACACAATCTCCCCAGTACTATTCACAGCTTTTTTAGAGAAAGTATTCAGAGACTTAGAATGGGAGCAGTTAAGGATAAGGGTCGATGGAGAATACATCAGTAATTGGTGATTCGTTGATGATAATGGCTCGCTAAATATCTCATGCTATGAACTGCAAATAACCATTGATGACCTATACAGGAATAGCAGAAAGATGGGCTTAAAGATCAGTTTGCAGAAGACTACGGTAATGTTCAGCAGCGTCGGGAAGGAACAGCAGTTTTCAATTGGTAGCGAAGCACTGGATGTGGTGGACCAATATATCTTTTTAATATAAGTAGTAACCGCGGATCCGGAGCATGAAAAGGAAATAACAAGAAAAATAAGATTGAGATGGAGTGCATTTGGCAAACACTTGCCGATTACGACTAGCAGCTTACTGGTATTGCTCAAGAGGAAGGTATACAACACTTGCAGTTTACCTGTACTCACCTATGGAGTGAACCGAGGAGGCTAACGCATTGGATTCCACCTAAATTAAGGATAACCCAGAGGCTCTAGAATAAAAATGGTAGGTGTAACGTTAAGATATAGGAAGCGTGCGGAGTGGATGAGAGAATAACTCACGTTAATGGCATTCTAGTGGAAATCAAGAAGACACGGACATGAGCAGGTCATGTAGTGCGAGGAAGGGATAATCGATGGTTATTTAGAGTAACAAATTGGATTCCAAGGGAAGGAAAGCGTAGCAGTGGGCAGGAGAATGCTAGTTGGGCGGATGCGGTTAAGAAGGCACGAATAAAGTGGATGTAGCATGCACAGGACGGGGTTAATTGGAGCAATTCGGCAGAGGCCTTCGGCCTGCGCCTGCTGCTGATCATAATGATGACATGACAACAATGATTGTAATCTTTTGTGAAACTAACACCCATTACACAGTGAATATGTTAATTGTACTCAGATGTTGAGGCAAGGAGTAATATGAGGAACAAGAATAAAGACAGACTTGTTAACTAGAAGTGTTTGCTCCATGGCTAGCTGGCATTAGGAGAGACTAATGGAGAAATATCGCATTGCATTGCAGCAATGCTACTTTAACGACAATCATTGCTACCTACAATAAAGTGGAGCTCATTATGTAGCCATCGATAATAAATAGTGGCTGCTTAACAGAAATGTGTTATGTATTATGGTGCGGTAAAGAGGGATACGAGCACCGTTATTATGTCATTTTGATTACAGAAGTCCGCTCTTTAGGAACTGAAACACCGACAATCCCAGCAAAGCAATCATCGTGTCGATCTCGAGCCACGAGCTGTCGGTACGGCTGCTGGAGGTGTCGGTTTTCTTTTTTAGAATCATTTTACCTTCCATTGCTACTAAAACAAGAGCACATCGCCTGGAACGTGCTGGAATGGTCCGGAGGACAATGAAAAACAATATAGAGCCTAGGACATACCAGAACACATCAATAAGCTTCGAGATAGTTTGCTTCAAATGATATCAGGAGATAAATGTTTCTGCACTGCAAAACCTTTAGACAGAATGTCAAGCGCCACAAATGCAGAAAAATCAGCATCCCTTTCTCGTGCTTCAAGCTGGTGGGCCGGCTCACTTTCAGTGTTCAAAAAACAAATCAAATTTTCTTTTGCCCAATTTATCTTCTCCTTCACCTTTTTTTAACATACTTTCTTCATGGGACTCGAAGACACTAATGATAGTGCCAGCTGCATGCAATGATCGCCTATAAATCTAGCGACTGAAGCACTCGTCTTGTTTCCTAATCCTGATATAGAGGCGGAGAAATCATGAAAGGCAATCAAACGCGACGCTGGACGTGTAGAAAAGCACGGGAGGGCGACAGTACAAAATTAAGGAAGAATAGAGTAATGCTAAACGTACGACATTACCAGCACTAAGAACAAGAGTGCTGAGAACCTTGAGGAATAAAGCGTGAAAGGAAGCAAAGAAAGCCATACGCTATATCCTTAAAAAAAAAGTGGTTGATGGCGCTCCCTCTTAGCCTTACGGCAACACCTATCAGAATAACAAATAGCAAAGGCGCTGGAGCACTCAGTATCTGAAGTAACCGGGTAAGCGCTTCTGCCCTGTACCCCCTCAATCAGCTGTGTTGTCAGTCATTTTTGTGAAGTTGTTCTCCTCGGAAGGTCACTGTTCTTAAGAAATTTAAGGAAGTGTTAATAGGTGCACTATTCATTTCCTTGAAGTGTTTGACTTTAGGTTAGAGTAGCAATTTCTCATTAAGAAGTATCGCTAGGGAGAAATATGCAGTGTCTGCAACTCGTCTTCTCTACTTGATGCTTTTGTAGAATGGTGCTTAATAGAGCTCTCCGTGATGTCTATTACTTCCTTTTGCGTTTTCACGAAGTGATTTCTTTATTCTGTCTTTAAATGATTTGTAAAAAAAAAAAAAACTATGCGGCAACAGATGCGGGCCTATAGGTGCAACATATTTTTGCTGTAATATAAAGAGCGAATGATATACTAACCGCATCTAACTTCTTCGCAATTCTAATATTAGAGGCAACGAGAGATAGATTTACCCGCTCCTAAGCAATAAATGTCAGTGTCAAATGTCAATAAATGTCAAATATGTCAGTGAAATGCATGCAAACTTCATCTGTTAGCGAGGTTTCCTTTTTGGTGGCTGTTTTATAGAGCTTAAGTCTCATCGATGCTTGAGTACACATATCGGTCTTGTAAATATACTGGTCCTTAAGTTCTATCTTTATATATATACTTGATTGTTCGTTTTATTTAACAACTGGGCGCTGGTGCTTCCTTTTCTTCCTTTGACATTTCATTTTAGAAAAACTAGCGTACTTATATTCTGGATTCACAGCTGAGACCAGACATAAAACATCACATCAAAGCGACAAATATGAGTATCAAGCCTCGCTTACATATGTCATGGGAACGTTCCTCCTACAGCTTAGCAATAGCCAGTATGACTCCCAATATTCAGTGAGGAAGGTGAGTGCGACTGCCACCTCTGCCTCCCAAACTACACTGCCTCAGTTTAAATCTGCTGCCGTATCCCCCGGACGTTTGAAGCCACAAAGGCACAGGGCTTTCAGCGTCCTATCAAATCATCTGCAAACTACAAAGCTGCAGCCGGCATGCCTCGTGATTATGGTGTGAAGAGACCGCCTCATGGATGACTGCGTGCTCTAGCGTAGCGTTTCATTGCTAATGTAGTGAACCATCTTTGGGGCTTGACTCCCATGTACCCATTTCAAAGCGTACCCCACTGCACGTCTTCTTCAATGCTCATGTAATAAATATAGTCGTTTGCAAACTACATTTTCCTTATTTTAAGATTTTTGCTGTAGTTCAGCGCTCCCCGCGATACCTTAGTGGTGCGGGCGAAATCTGACTTTGGACTCCATCTTACTTTGTGTACTTCAGCGCATTATTGCTATAATAATAATTAAGTGTTGGTATCATTATTTGTAAGTTAACATCTCTGAAATGAAACAAAAATTTACAACACGTCTAGAGTTACTTATGAATAAATGGGCTGATCTTTATATCGCGGTGAATTGACTTTACGTTTTATAGCCTGCGATCTTCAGGAAGGATTTGGGGGCGTTTTCTTATACGTTAGGTGTCACGCTGTTAACTTTAGGAAATCTCAAAAAGTATACCTTTCCTGTGTCTTCCGAGCAGAATTGGTAGCACACACTCTTTACAATGACGCCGGATGGAGGACACCAGACATTGTGTGCATTGCGTGAAAATATAACGATGGTTATTCAAACCAAAAAATCTCTGCCTCTTTACGGAGCGCGAGAAAAGTGCTGGAAGGAAAGCTGCCCCATCGTGTTAAGGTGACATGAGGTTACCAGGGCATAAGTATATTACAGGCTTAAAAACGTATCCCTTCTTAATACCTTTGTGCGCCATGAATTCCTCTATTACCTTTACTTACTAATCACAGCGATCTGATGTCTAACATGCAGGCGACAGCCAAGACGGTTTGCAGGAGAGCGGCGGTAAGCATTGTATTTTTCTTCTGTAATCCGAAGGCTTATTTCATTTCTGATATCTTCGATTATTGGCCCAATTCGAACCTGCTTAAGAAAATATCCTTGCACAGGTACCAGAGAATTTGTGGCCCTTCTGGCCCTGACGTAAGCAGTAGGGCAAGGGTAACCATTATAATACCTGCGCCGTTCCCGGATGGGAAAAAATCGGGCAAGCCTAGTTTGGCCTTGCCCTTGTTCCTGCCATATGGGACTCATAGCGGCTTTACTGGGGCTAACGCGGAGCATGTTCCTGCATTCAAACAAGAACGGTTTCTTGTTTGATATTTTTGCGAAGATCAAATCTGTGTGGGCTTTTGTGAGAAAGCTTTCATAGACTCCAAATGAGGATGCTTACATTAAGCCTCAGTGAGACTTACATTGGCCGTCATGCTCCTCCAATTAACCCTGTACTGTGCTAGGCGCATGCACTTTATTCCTAGCATCGGCCGTAGTGGATCGAAGTAAATAAATAGGGGCCTGCCTACGTGCTGCCCCGCTGGGCCACTTGTAGTTTATTTGAGGGCAGGTGGAATATGAAGTAGAGCTCAATTGGGACAAACCCTAGTTAAGCCCAAGTGAGGCCGACTTAGCTAAACTGCGTTAGGTCCCACATTGGCCACTATAAAAGCCAACTGGTTATAAATCGTAACCGCACGTTTATAGCCATTTCATACTGCAGGAATACTTTGGAGCACAGCTTATATTTATTTATTTATTTATTTATTTATTTATTTATTTATTTATTTATTTATTTATTTATTTATTTATTTATTTATTTATTTCAGTTACCCTCTTAGCTCGGTAGGCATTTAGAGGGGAATGGGACTTGGCAAACAAAAAAAAACGAAAAAAAAGGAGGGGAGGATAGAACATGGGTACATGGCATTGGAGGTTGTGAAGGCAAATGATGTCACAATGCAGAATTCACACAATAAAATAATAACAACGAACAAAACAAATTATACAGGCTGCAAATAATTGAATGCATAAATACAGGATAGGGTGAAAAAAACACAATGATGCACACGATATCGAATACAAACAGCAACACTCGATAAAAAAGGGAAGCAGATAAGAAGTCGCGTACAACGCGCATGATCGCTGGAAGGCCAAAGTACACAACCTAACATATAAAACTATGAAACTAAAATAAATATTACTATAAATCGTTGCTGCACAGTACACACAGCTTTCTTTTAAATTCATCGACATTGTCAGCAAGCACCAGCGTTTCAGGCAGGCAGTTCCACTCCGTTGCTGTTTTGGGTAAAAATGAATATTGATAAGATGCAGTTCGAAAATGAGGTATTCCTACTTTACAAGAGTTATCGTTGCGTGAGGAGACGTATGCCGGTGATGTTATAAGTGCTTCTTTCAGAGTTAGATTATTGTGATACATTTTAAAGAAAAGGCACAAGTGGGAGATTTTTCTGCGTCGCGACAAAGGTTCTAATGACAGTGTTTGCTTCATGGGTGTCACACTTGATAAACGCCCATAGTCATCGAGAATGAAACGTGCAGCGCGATTTTGAACGGACTCTAGAGCATTAGTTAACAAATCTGTGTGGGGGTCCCACACTGACGCAGCATACTCCAGTTTTGAACGGACGAGTGATTTATAAAGAAGTAGAATCACAGATGATGGTGCCATAAAAAAAATTACGTTTATTATAGCCTAGCATGCGGTTAGCATTTGTGATAATGGAAATAATGTGCTCCTTCCAAATTAGGTTTGATGCGACAACAACACCAAGATATTTATATGAATTTACTGATTTTAATGATGCACCTTTAAGGTTATATGAAATAGGACAATAAATGCCGCGACGAGAAAAGCGCACTACTTTGCATTTAGTCGTGTTAAGTGTCATATTCCATGCAAAGCACCAGTCAGAAACAGCATCCAGGTCAGCTTGAAGCACACTTAGGTCATTAGTAGTTTTTAATGAGCGATATATGACACAATCATCGGCAAAAAGTCTGACTGTTGATTTATAGTTGTTAGGCAGGTCGTTTATGTAAATCAGAAATAAAAGAGGGCCAAGCACAGATCCTTGCGGGAAACCAGAAATTACAAGGACTGACGAGGAGAGGTAGCCATTAGCGCGAACAAACTGCGAGCGAATAGTTAAAAAGCATTCAATCCATTTTAGTAAGTTCTGGTCAATATTAAGCATGCTCAATTTAAAAAGAAGTAGCCTGTGAGGCACTTTATCGAAAGTACGACAATATTTTCTAAAACCATGTTGAAGAGGCGAAAAAAATGACGAAGATTCTAAAAAGGTGGCTAGGTGTGAAAAAATGACGTGTTCCATGATTTCGCAAGATACAGAAGTTAGAGATATTGATCGATAGTTGTTAGCCGCATGCTTGTACCTGATTTATGGAGTGGAACTACGCTGCCTATTTTCCTGTCGTCAGGCAAAATCCCATGTTGTAGTGACTGTTCGAATATCTCAGACAATATAATCGCAAAATAAGTTTTAGTGTGTTTTAGTACTTTGGTATTGATGTAATCGGGCCCACAAAAAGAAGACTGTTTCAAACGCTTAATTATACTAAATAACCCATCATAGTCAAATCTAATGGGATCCATCTGAAATTCAGAATAACTTTTGTAAACAGGAAGAGGGGAACTATGGTCGCGTGAAAATGCTTCAGCAAAGGTCTGATTCAGAACGTTAGCGCAGTTGCTCACAGGAATGGGGTTAGACTTAGAATCAACAAGCGATATTGTTATTCCGCGTAGCGGCCTACGAAAGAGTTTGAGAATTAAGACGAGAGGGACGCGCATACTGACCTGGGCTCTGCGCGGCTTGCAACCAGATTTCATACGAGAAATATTCACTTGTAGGAAAACCATTTCATTCGCTACATTTGGTGCCAGGTGCTGCAGCTGCCGTGTAGTATGTTTGCCACCTTTATCGCCTCAAGGTTTGCTTGCAACGACCAAATGGCCATCAAGCGACTCAGACTCAGGAACAGCGAGCTATAGAGACAACCGTGCTCAACCAGCGAGAGGCGCGTACGTTCCACGGTCAGCTGAAGGTGATCATGAAGAATGGCTCCTAAGTATCAAAAGGTGCACTAAGTACAACCGCTGGAAATCTACCGCCAACCTGTACCCCGTTCTTTTCTTCATTTCTGGGACGTCGAAGACTACCACGAGGAATGCCTCACGACCTGGAATTGGTTTTTCGAAGATATCACAGATCCTTTAGACGCAGTCTTGCGGATAAGGAACGCGCTGAGCATCAACCTTCCTACAGAGCCCAGAGCAGCTTGCGTGCGTTTCTCTCCTCTTCTGCCTCAAACTCCTCAGTAAGGAATTATCAGCTGCACTGACTACCTTTTTCATAATATATCTGATGACAACGTCTGTATTTTGGGATTTTGCGAATACTTGATACGCAAAGCTGCCTTGAAGTGCTGCAGATATCAAGAAAATCTTCACTACGTGGCTTCTTCAGTTATATCAACGTCTACACCTGTGCAGAAGTTGTAGTTCCGTATAGTGAAATGGAACTAGAGTCGTCTTTCACTTTGCCAATCGAATTAACAGAGCAAAGACGTGACATTGATTGCGAAACAACCTCCATAAGACACCGGGGTTACCCTGTTTGGGCCGAAGCAGATAATATAGAGTGCAGTCTGAATGCAGCCGCAGTTGTCACACAACAGACTGTCTGCTTGCTTGAATCGCTAACGTAGACTGTTCATAAAGATAGCATTGAGACGGAGACGATAATAAATTGTTTATAGAGGGCGCGGTAGTCTTGATTGGAGATGTGGGTCGATGGATTGGAGAAAGGGATAGTGATAACTTAGCAAGTTGCAGAAGAAGTTCTCATCCTGGTTATACCATATGGCGAGGTCAGACGCATCTGATTTTCTGAAGTAAATGCGCATTTAGTTCTGATGTAGCAGGCCTTTGCTGGCAGCTTCGTCTGCTGTCTCGTTGGCCAAGATGCCGCAGTGAGCCGGAATCATTTGAACAATTATGTGAAATTCAGTAACAGCCAACTAGTGCAGGTATCGGATTTCATCAGACATCGGCTGGTGATTTGTTCTCTTCAATAGGTTCGACCGTATTTGTAGCGAACCTTGCGAGTCCGTGAAGATTATCACCATGGGTTATAGCGCAAAATATAGGAGAGGACTTATTTATTCCCTATAGCTTTGCTGCGATGGAGGGTGTTCTAAGCTTCAGACACTATGACAGTATTTCATCTTAAAGAACGCATACAAAATGCGCATGATGAGGAGTCGGGGGAAGTTGGGCTGTCAGGGAACATATGTGTATCTTCCGCATACTGCTCGGCTAAATATGTCAGAGCTGCTTGTAGCAGCGCAGCCTGCGGCATGTCATTCTTCGCAGTGGCACCCGGTAGAAGCTTCTTGATTTTATGACGTGAGAGTCTCGAAGGAGGAAAGGTTGTAGCCGTTAATTTAGGTGGCTGAATGACGACAGGAAAGTGATATAGCTGCAAGAATTGCTGTGGGTTATATGGACTCAATGTAACAAGTGTTTCTTTCCGGGAAATAATTACATGGATCAGATTAGTTTCCACTGCGGCGATGACTTCGACCGGTAGACACCCTGCTTCTGCAACTATTCCCAACGTGAAGGAGCTATTTGTGAGGCCTCTCAGAGTCGCAAGGCAGGTGTTCCTGGCTGTTCCAGCCATAAATTTGAAGATTTGTGATGCTTCTGCTATTTTCGCACGTAGGTTTTGAACATGGTGTGACCGAAAAAGGTTACGCTCGATGACAAAACCAGGAATCCTTTTGTCCATACGTAGGGTGGTAGCTCCCTATAAAGTAGGAGTGGATATCGCGTAGTTTTGTTCCCGGTGAAAGACATGGGAATACTTTCTTCCGGAGTAAGATGAAGTCCTTGGGTATCCAAGTAAGTGGAGATGTTTTGTAATGCTTTTTCAAGACGTCGATGCGTAACGTGAAGCAATCTAGATTCGCTACAGATGCAGATATCGCCTCCATAAAGCGTGACTTCGGCTCGTTTTGGTAGGTTTTGTATAAATTGTATTAGGGTGCTTTGCACATCGAGGGGCTGAACAGAGCGCCCCACCGTACGCCCTTTTCTTCTGAGTGAGACGGTGTTGGGCCGTCTGGGATACTTATAAAACGTTTTCACTCTTTTAAGTAATTTTCTATCCATTTGTACAACTTGCCTCCAAGTACAATACTACCCAAGGCTGAGAGAATGACATGGTAGGAAAAAGAATCAAAAGCAGTCTTGACATAAACAATCACGGTTATGGGGATGCGAGAAGCATGTAGGTTTTCTTCGTGAGGTGACGAAAGAGCAGCGGTGGCGTGGGAATAGAGCATCCGCCGCGCATACAAGTCTGTGGTTCGAATCCAGCTGCCGCGCAGTTCTCCATCGGATTAAGAAAAAATCCACGTATAGTTAGAATTGCATAAATAGGTTTGGGCTGCAACCTGCTGAACTCCTTCACCAGAACAGGAGCTGGTCAACCTGGTAGAGTAATTGGCCGTAGTCTCTCATGATTAGTGTTCCAAAACCTCGCCTCTCAGTCACAAGCGACTGCGGAGCAACTGAACACGGTGGCGGTCAGACTTGTGACGAAGCAGGGGGTGCTAAAAAGCATTGACTCCGCGGACAGGCCGCATCAGATACTGACTCTGGCAACGTTTAACGGTAGAACCCTCGCTAGTGAAGCCACTTTAGCAGTACTGTTAGAGGAACTAGAGGGCACTGAATGAGATGTCATATGGCCTAGTGTGGTTAGGAGACCAAACAAAACATGTACTGTACTGAAGGTCGGGCAAGTACTCTATTATGGTTTACCGGAGAGACGAGAACTAGGAGTACGTATCCTTGATAATAAGTATGTAGCTGGTGTGGTGGTTCTCACGGGGCTCCGATTCCGCTCTGAGAAATGCAGGCACACCGCTAGCACTGACAACAGCCGTGGGCGTGAAAAACGACACAATGAGGAACAGCATGCGGGCTAAGCTGTTTGTTTGGAATGCTCATTGTTCTTCCTCGGTGTCATAGCAGCATCCGGCGACGTGGCGTTGTCCATTTCGATCCAAATGCTGTCCGCCGAGATGAGAGGGAAGGGGGGGAAGGAGGGGCCGCCTCGCAATTCTATGCCAGTTCTCTCACCCCCCCCCCCCTTTCCGCCACATCTCCGGGGGTGGAGGCCAAGACGCGAACGATGGGAGGTCCTCATGAACGAGATAGAGACGATGCGGGAGAGGGGAATGTTGAATTCCCACAACGGTAATATAAATTTCTATAGAAATAATGAGAGTGGAAGGCATCGTCATTATCCTTAATCAGCAGTATAAACTGAAAGTTGTACAGACCTACGGATCTACATGTGGTCATGATGACCATACTGTTCAAAACTGCTAAGAATACGCAGAATCGACAATGCGGAAATGAAAGACGCAGTATACTGTACTAATGGGTGACTTCAATGCCAAGGCAGGGGAAAATTAGGCAGGAGACCAGGCAGTGGGTGACTATGACAATGGCTGTAGGAATTGCAGGCGGGAGCTGAAAGTGAGTTTGCAGCCCGCAATAACTTAAGAATCATGAACACCTTCTTCAGAAAGCGGAAGAAGAGGAATTGGACATGAAAACATCCTATCGGGGAGACTAAAAAATGAAATTCACGTCATACTGGTGTTATAAACCTGACAATATGCAGGATGTAGATGTAATCGGGAAAGTGCGATGGAGTGACCACAGTATGGTAAGGCCTCGAATTTGTCTAAATCTGAAGAGAGAACGAAACCGATTAGTGAGAAAGAATTCCATCAACGAATTAGCAGTAACGGGAGGACAGAAGAGTTCTTGGATCTCACTTAAAAATTATATTCAGCTCTAACTGAGGATGGCGATATTAGTCTTCAAGAAATAAAGTATAATATCAGAGATATCGTTATTGAGTGCGCTGTAGAAAAGAGCGGCATGATACTTAGAAAGGATACCGGTAAGCTGTTTAAGGAGACGAAATATTTGATTAAGAAACGGCACAGTATGAAAGCTTCCAATCCAACAGACCAAATAGAATAGGCAGAGTTATCAAAGCAAATAAATAAGCCCAAAGTGGCTCATATAAAGAAGTATAACGTGAAGAAAAAGAACAGAGCAATATTTAAAGCGAGGAAGAAGAAATTGGGCGTAGACAAAAATGAGCTGTATGCCCTAAAGAAGGAGGGCAACGTCATCACGATTATGTACAAGATAGTCAAAACAGTCGAGGACTTCTATACTGATCTTTATATAGCCAAAGCAATCAGCAAAATAATAAGATCGGTAGTAGAGAAAAGCAGTCAGTCGTTCCGCCACTGACGAAGGACTAGGTTCAGAAAGCGTTACAAACAATGAAAAAGGGAAAAGCAGCTGGAGAGGATTAGGTAACTGCAGATTTGGTGAAAGGCGGGGAGATATTGCTAGGAAAACTGGCAACCTTGTATACGCAGTGCCTGATGTCATCGATGGTACCGGAACCATGGAATAACACAAACATTGCCTTAATTCATAAGAAAGGGGACGCTAAGTACCAGACAAATGAGAGACCAATCAGCTTACTGTCTATTACTTACAAGGTATTTACCAAAGGAATCCCTAATAGAATCAGGACAACCTTAAACTGCAACCAAGCAAAGGATCAAGCATATGTTTTGAAAGGGTACTCTACTGACGACCATATCCACGCCATCAACCAGGTGATAGCAAAATGGTCGGAATATAACCAGCCTTTATACATAGCGTTTACTGGTTACGGAAAAGCATCTGAATTAGTAGAGACCTCGACGGTCATGCTGCCATTGCGAAATCAGGGTGTAGAAGAACCGTACGTGAAAGCACTGGAAGATATATGTAGGGGCTGCAGAGGTACCATAGTTCTGGATAAAGAAAGTAATGAAACACCTATGAAAAAAGGTGTTTGGCTAGGAAACACGATCTGCTCAGTACTATTCACAGCTTACTTAGAAAGTATTCAGAGACTTGAAATGGGAGCAGTTAGGGGTAATTGTAGATGGAGCGTGCCTCAGTAATCTGCGATTGGTTGATGACATTACCTTACTAAATAACTAAGAGAATCAACTGCAAAAAATGATTGATGACCTAAACAGGAAAAGTAGAAATGTACATAGGCTTGAAACTAAATATGGAGAAGACTAAGGTAATGTTCAGCAGCCTCGGGAAGGATCCCTAGTTTATGTTAGGTAGCGAATCACTCGACGTAATAGGCTAAAATGTCTTCTTACGACTGGTAGTAACCGCTGATCCGGACTATTAAAGGGAAATACCAAAGAGAGTAAGATCAGGATCGGGCGCATTTGACAATAACTCGCAGACTACGTTTAGCTGCTATCTGGTATCGCTCAAAAGGAAAGTATACAACAGTTGCATCTTACCTGTACTCACCTATGGGGCTGAAACGTGGAGGCTAACGAAAAAGGTTCTACTTAAGTTCAGGACAACGCCGAGGGCTATGGAAAGAAAATTGTAGGGGTAACATTAAGAGATAGGAAGCGTGCAGAGTGGGTCAGAAAAATAAGTAAAGTTATTGACATTCTAGTGGAAATCAAGTAGAAATGGGCATGGACCGGAGATGTAGTGCGAGGAGAGGTTACCCGATGGTCGCTTAAGGATACAAACTGGATTCCACGGGATGGAAATCGTAGCTGGGGGCGGCAGAAAGTCTGATGTGCGGATGAGGTTAAGAACTTCGCAGGGGTCAAATGGATGCAGCTAGCACAGGGCCGGGTAATTGGAGGATCATGGGAGAGGCCTTCGACCTGTAGTGGGTAAAGTCAAGCTGATGATGATGATGGGAGGAAGGTGATCACATTTTCAAGGGATTAAGCGTTGACACTGTCGCCATTATTCCAAATACGACTCTTGCTAGTCCAGCGGTACACAGCGATGCTGCGCCATGCATTTGTTGCAAGACACTTTTTATTATAGTCTGAAGGAATCTGATATACTTCCGCTTAGGATCCCATATAATGGCAGACATAGAACAAATCTCATGGCAGGTAACTATAGCCATCTGCAGTGGGCGTAGAGCAAACTTGTCTAAGTGGATGCTCTCACTGCCACGCCGTCTATTCCTGTAGAGGCGAGAGGACGATTTGAAAGATTGTGTTGTAATTTATAACTTATTTAAAGTTAAATACAACGCTAAAATGTGCCGAGCTGACGCAAACGCCTCCAGACCTAAGGTTGCAGTCACAAATAGGCATTCTATATCCTCAAACCTTTATTTCTTTGTTATAGTTTTCTATTGTTAGAACATAAGTACAGTAAAGAGGTTTTGAAGGGCGAGAATGCAAAATACTTCAGTGAAGATATGTTGCATATGGGGGGCGCTGTATCATTTTCTTCCTTGTGTATAATATCCCGCAGATCTCAGCAGCGTTTATGGAACCTTATCCGTCTCTTCGTTGTCCTGGTCCATACGTTGTATCTTGAATTATATCCTTCAGAGTTCCCTTTGTTTAGTGACGACCCACAGACCCTCGCTTTCTTTCTTCATTTGCCATTTTCTTTTGAAAATATGAGCACATATATTTCTGCAAAGTATATATATTCATATTTTTTGGCTTAATATATTAAAGAGAGAAAAACAAATATATATATATATATATATATATATATATATATATATATATATATATATATATATATATATATATATATATATATATATATATATATATATCAGGCCTCCCTTGACCAGCGCCACACGAACGTCTATTTCATAGCGCATGAATAGCTCGTGTGACTCGCAACATTCAGTGATCGCAGTCACTTCGACTTACCATCGTAGCCTCATACAACGATAAAGCAGCCTGCATTTGTAGCTCCGGCCCTCTAATGTGAACGTATGATGCTTCAAAGGCACCGGCCCTACAGTTTCCCGTCGCATGCAGACTACCAAATGAAACCAGGATGCCTGTGATTGCCTCATTAATAAAATGACTCATTTTTTTACTGCGTTCTCTAGGCCAGTGTTCTGTTGTTAAGGTAGGCTAGCATCGAATGAACTCATTTCTTGCTCTTGTTTAGATTGGTGCTGCACTGGGCGCAGTACTACTACGGTAATTCATTATTTTTATCTTTCGCGTACGTCACCAATCTTCTCAATGAAACACAAACTAAAACTCCGCATAGGTGTGTAGATACGGCCAGAATAAATGGGAGTGAATCGCCTTTTTGTTTTCGAGTGCTGCGGTCCTTACGAAGGTGTTGGGACGCTTCAGAGAATTGTAAGTGTAACTCTCTTAATTCTAGCAATATTCGAAAGGCAGACCTTTTCTTGGTCCTCCGAAGCAGATTCGATGGATTATACGTTATTCAATGTTCCTGTTTAAAGGAAATTAGACATTGCGTGTACTGCGTGATTGAAACGATCGCCGTTAGTTCGAAAGTAAAAAAATGTCTTACTGGGTCTTTGTGGTGCGTATAATACGGTGGAAGGCAGGGTGCCCCATAGTATTGAGGGGACATGGTACGATGTCGTTGGTATATAACAGGTTGTTTTGTTTTCTTATCTCAATATCTGGCTGCGACATTCATTCCTCTACTACCTTTCCTAGTAATAATAGCGACCTGTTTTCTAACGTGCAGGCAGCGGCCACAGTGTTTCCAAGGCTAATGCCGGTAAGTACTGTATTTTCCTTCTGATGGCAAAACGCGTACTTGAGTACAGAATATTATCGCACATTCGCCCATTTAAAACAGGTAAAGATAAATACCTTAAATTAATGTGGGCTAGGAAAAGTGAGACCATTTCATATGTTTTCATTTGGGTTATTTTTTAGTTAATTTTTATTTTACCGGTAGTTGTTAGTAGCAAAACATTCCTAATATAAACATTTTCATATTTGAAACAGGAAACCTACGCCAACAGCCATTTACACGCATATTTGGTAGCATTCACAGCAGGTGCTCTAATCAATCCTTATAAAATTATTAGGATATGTTTTAAAGATTCAATCCAAGCATTTAGAATATATAAAGTGATAAAGAACATGAAACCTTGGTTTGAAATATGAACGAATTTCTTGCCACCATATGCTCTATTATATCACTACAACAAACTATTGCAAACTCACGCGCTAAAAAGTACTTCTGTGTACAACTGCTTTTGTAACTAATTTGTTTTTGCATTTATTATTATGACTGGAGATCTTGTTATGACTCAGGATGCAGGCGAACCCTAATAAGTGCTGGTGATTGTTCTTTTCCAGAAATTTTATGGATCCGCTTTAATCGGCGATGATCTCTTCACTAGTGCGCAACCCCTTGGAAGGCCATTGTAACTTGAAGAATATCAAATCGGTCTTTTTCGTAGTGCAGGTAATAACGGTAGAGTGTGCAAAGCGGCAATATACTTTTGTATTCCTATACTGAGATACAAGTGAAGACGACTGCTCTTCGCCGCGCTGAGAAGTGCGACAAATAGAAGTCACAGCGGACGATACAGTATGCCGCCAAATTTTAAGTCTGGCATGTGTGACAACAGCAGAAAGCACACACCAAAAATAAACAGTAAACCAACATTAACGCTCATAAAACGCAAATAATATTTTTGGCGGTCTAATTGTCCGTTTGTTTTAACGAAAAAGATAGAAGAGAGGAATAACTTGATTATTTTTTCCAGCAATCCCTCATGCGCTGTTTGTTAGCTGCGAGCAACAAACTCTAATACAGGAACACTAATATTGTTACGAGGCGGCAAGTGATGAAAAAAAGAAGACAGAGCATGACCGACGGTGATTGCAGATGACGTATAATGAAAAATGGCGGACCCTAGCGCTAGCGTGCTTGCCCACGCCAGTGCCAGCTTCTTCGTTGCCGTAACACTACCCGGAACCACCGAGCCGTCGTCCCGATTAATGGACGAAGAAATTACAGTCCATCAGATTTATAACATGACGATGATCTTGTGTGAATCGGTGAACACAGAGGAGGAAGAAGCTAGTAACTGGCCGCCGTGTATAGCGATGAAGCCTGGCCCAGGAAGCTTTCGCTGCACCGGTTGCCGAGACTTGATGCCTGGGTCGCAGTCACGCATTAAACGACACAGGCGGAGTGATGTCGACAAGTGTAGTGTTGTATTGGGTGTGTGTGTTCGTCTGGTCGGCGTCTCGGTTAAGTCGGATCTTTTAAAAGTCTCCGATGCGCTGTGTATTGTGATCTGTCCTCGCGTGTTTGGGAAGTCTCGCATCGGTGAGGTCTGAACGTCGGGCTACTGGTCTTTGTATCTTGTGGTCAAGGCGGGGGACTGGGCGGTGTACGAAGAATGGCCGTGTCGCGTCAGTTTCGGAAGGCTAGGGAACCACCAGGCGATGCATCTATTTAGAAACACGGTGCCAACGACGCAAGACACAGGGCACCTAAGCTACGGACCTAGATGACGAGTGATTATGACGTACCCCATACCTCCACGAAAATGTTACGAGGCGCAAAGCCGATGAAGAAATGAGACAGCGCATGACCGATATTAATTGTAAATGGCATTTATTGAAAAATTGCGGACTTAGAGCGAGCGCGCCTGCCCACGCCAGTGCCCGCTTCTTCTTTGTCGCCCGTAACAACATGACGGGACAAACAGCAGATTTGAAGGAGAGTATTAGATATCCATTTTGAAGTTTGTTCACTCTTATTGAGAACGATTACACTCTCTTCGGAGCGCCATTGCCTCCGAGGCGACTGCCTTTGAAGCAAGGTCGCCTAGTATGCGAACCCCCGTCTTAGAGTCTGGCCCGGAGACGTTTTGTTTCGATGTGCGGCCATCGCGGAGACAATGGTGCTATGAAGAAAGCAAGCTTGTGCCACCTAAAGGTGAGGGACCCTGTACAATAGCTCCGAAATGTGTCTCAAGGTGATGCGGCTTATATAAAAAAATTGTACACTTGACTCCTCCAAACATAAGCATGAAAAGCTGCGATGGACGATTGGATGCAGCCTGATGGCTCCAACGAACAGCTGTAAATTTCAAGAGAAACCGCTGGTGAAGCAACGTTCTTAGATCCACTCCTAGTTACGTGTATTACAATCGCGCAGCCAGAGAAAACAAATCGATTGTGTACCCTATTATTTCATCTGAGATCAAAGAGGCGGAGCAGGGCAAACGCACGGAGCTGTGATGCGTCTTTGCGAAATTGAGCTGTGTGCAAAGAAGCAAATACCAGGCAGGTCTGCGAAGAAGCGACAGCCTCACAACTGCGCGCCGCGATGCTACGGTCAAGATCAAACGCTTGCAAAACTTTATCTTGGCAGACATGTAGTAGTATATCTCATCTATCTAAAAGTAGCAAACAGTATAAAAACATGATGAACTAGACCACTCAACACGCTGAGTTTAGGGGCATGAACTAAGGTAGAATTGGTGGTACAAGCTATAGGAACAGACGCCCGTTATTAAAGGAAAAAGAAAATTGATCGGAGTATTGCGCGATAAACTTGAAAAAATGTAGGATTTTGACTTCACCAGAAAGGTGCTCTGAAACACCTTTGCTAATTTCTAAATTACTAAGTATTGCCTCTAGGCCATAAGTGGATTTCAAGAGTTGGAGACCAACTTCTAAAATCCTCATGGCATTTATTTCCGATAAAGAAACCCTGACGAGCATTTTTTCTAAGCTGTAAAAAAGCACGCGAAATAGGAAAAGTTTCACGTCACTGGCGCATTCTTGCGCAACGATTGTGCTGGTGGCACCATCAGTCTTAGTGAATTAAATCAGCTGCGGCCTCTTTTCAACGACCCAGTTTTGAGCGGCAGGCTGATTGGAAGGTGCTAATTAGCACTTTAATCTCAGGGATATTAATTCATGTAAAAAGTGAAGCAAATGGTGTCAACATTTACAGACCAATCTGCCAACTATCCCTAAGAGCATCGTACTTTTTAACAAAATCGCCATTATGATCAGAACCACCTTAACTATCTATCTTGTGTGAAGAAGAAGATGGCCCTCTTCGCTGGATTCTGATGATGAAGAAGCAGTTGTGCAATTGCCATCGCGCCGATCGTGTTCTTGATCGCCTCGCTTTCTCGCCGACCTCGACGCCGACCTCGACGCCGTTCTCGACGTCCCTCTTCTACACGTGGTGGAGGTGCGGCCTGATATCCTTCCCTCACGCTGGAGCTTCGCACCCGCACGCTCCCGTAACTCGTATGGCTGAAGACGAACACCCATTGGCCGCCCCGATAACCCCGCCGGTTGTCTGCTCCGGCTCCTTACGCCAGCGACACCCTGCGCTCTTCAGCGGGACCGACGACACAGACTGTGATGACTGGCTTGAGTCGTACGAGCGAGTGAGTTCCTACAATAGGTGGGACGACGCCATGAAGTTAACAAACGCCATATTTTATTTGACCTCCTTATCCAGCTTATGTTATCGTAACCATGAAGCCGATATCACGACATGAGACTCCTTCAAAGCTAATCTTACATACAACCATGTTTGGTCGTCCTGCTGCACGCAAGCTCCGTGCCGAACAACGCCTGCACGATCGATTACAGCGGCCTAACGAAATATTTACGTTACAATGAAGATGTGCTCCATCTGTGCAGTCGCGTCGAAGCACAGATGCCCGAGAAAGCCAATATAAAGCATATCCTGAAGGGCATCGAACATGACGCCTTTCAAATGTTAACATCCCGGGAGTTGACTACTGTTGCCCAAGTTCGCAACCTTTGCCATAGCTACGATGATTCGCGCAAGCAGCGCCTCATCACTCGACCGCCTCCCGGGCCTGTGGAACCACTTTCTGGTCTCTCCTCTACATCTGGGAGCTCCACGCTGATGCAGCAGCTCAAAGACTTCATCCGGGAGGAAGTTGCTCGCCAGATATCATTACTTCCCAAGAACTACGAGCTGTCTAAAAATTTGGTGCCCCTTAGACAGGCCATTGCCGACCGCGTGGCGGATGCTCTTCCCTCTGTCGCTCCGCCAGCAGCCATGCCTCAGCCCGCACCAGCCGTTGAGACCCTCGTATACGCCTACGTTCCCGTCGCTTCATCAATGACGCCCGCTTCTGTCGCACCGCTGACGTACGCAGCCGTAGCTGCCCGACCCCGGCCACCTACTGCCCTGTGGTGTACGCTACACCTCCAGAGCCTGCAGAGCAATTTCTGCAGCCGTCGCAGCCTTTTATTCCACCTCGTCCGCAGCGCCGCAATCCATAGCGAATTAGTGACAACCGTCCCATATGCTATTCCTGTAGGTTTGCTGGCCATATTGCCCGGTACTGCCGAAATCGCCCTCCGACGATTTTGTACAGCGCCGAATGCTAGCTTTCAGGCAGCCGCCCCGAAACCAGTACGCAGCCGCCGATCCATCTGCAAGTTCCGTCGAGAATGACCATGCCCCATTTTCTCCTCGACGCTCAACCTAGCCAGCAGGACTTTTTGACGGGTTAGTTGGTACATGATCTTGATTCTTCTTGCGCTGACGAAACACCACAGGAAGAAAGACACAAAAGGACAGAAGCGCAACTTCCAACTTTAATGAGAAGAAAAGGAACCCAGGCATTCTTTTATAATCTCTGGTCTGCATGAATCTGCGATAACCCCCACATTAAATCAGAAAAAAAAAACAGTAACACTAGGCAGGATTGAACCAGTTCAATCATGACAAAACACATGGGTGAAATGCATGTCGCACGGATAAAGACAAGAAACAAGAAAATGATAAAGGCGAGCAACCACAAGAGATTAAAAACCGAAGATGACATGAGAGAGAGAAGTCAAAGATAAAAGCATAAAACTCAAACGGTGGATGGGAGCGTGTAAAAGGCGCTTAAAATCATTAAAAAACATTAAAAAAGGAAGAAAACGGAGAAAAAACTACACATATCCTTCCAAAAAGGAGAGTTCGTCTTTAGAAAGGAGTATAGAGGGCGTGCTAACGCACTTGTTTTTTCTTTGATGAATGTAAAAGGCCTCAATGACTTCTCTTTCTGTCTTGTCCTGTGCCTTGGCTAGAAACTTGGTTTCCTGAAACTTGGGACGGCAATTTTCACAGCGGCTACAATGTATAGCAAGGTTACCTCCTGTCTTGTTCTTTATAGTCACATTGTGCCTTCGAGCCCGCTCATTGAAACATTTCCCCGTCTGTCCCACATAAACCTTGCTAGAGGTCAACGGAATCTCGTACACCACCTTGCCGGTGCACTGGGTGAACATGTTTTGATGCTTTATAGTACAGGCCTGGTTGAAACGCTTTCCTGACACCATCGGGCAAATGCGTGACAGCTTGCAGGGGGCTGAAAAGATTAGCTGCACACCATGCCTGGCTGCCTGGCTGACGGGGAAATGTTTCAATGAGTGGGCTCGAAGGCACAATGTGACTATAAAGAACAAGACAGGAGGTAACCTTGCTATACATTGTAGCCGCTGTGAAAATTGCCGTCCCAAGTTTCAGGAAACCAAGTTTCTAGCCAAGGCACAGGACAAGACAGAAAGAGAAGTCATTGAGGCCTTTTACATTCATCAAAGAAAAGACAAGTGCGTTAGCACGCCCTCTATACTCCTTTCTAAAGACGAACTCTCCTTTTTGGAAGGATATGTGTAGTTTTTTCTCCGTTTTCTTCCTTTTTTAATGTTTTTTAATGATTTTAAGCGCCTTTTACACGCTCCCATCCACCGTTTGAGTTTTATGCTTTTATCTTTGACTTCTCTCTCTCATGTCATCTTCGGTTTTTAATATCTTGTGGTTGCTCGCCTTTATCATTTTCTTGTTTCTTGTCTTTATCCGTGCGACCTGCATTTCACCCATGTGTTTTGTCATGATTGAACTGGTTCAATCCTGCCTAGTGTTACTGTTTTTTTTCTGATTTAGTGTGGGGGTTATCGCACATTCATGCAGACCAGAGATTATAAAAGAATGCCTGGGTTCCTTTTCTTCTCATTAAAGTTGGAAGTTGCGCTTCTGTCCTTTTGTGTCTTTCTTCCTGTGGTGTTTCGTCAGCGCAAGAAGAATCAAGATCAACCTAGCCACGTCGTCGCTCCCTATCTCCTCAGCGACGCGCCCTAATCTTGCGCAAGAGGAAACCTGAATGCCGCAGAATTCTCGATTTACGATCCGGTTACTGGCAGGTACCCGTGGCTGTGGAAGAGCGCCCTAAAACCGCATTTGTCACCCCCGATGGCCTCTTTGAATTTACCGTTATGCCTTTAGGTCTCTAGCGCTGCTCCTGCTACATTCGAGCGTATGACGGACACTAGTTTGCGTGGCCTGAAGTGGACAACGTTCCTCTGTTACCTTGACGACATCGTAATGTCCTCGCCGGACTTTGCAACCCCCATCTCTCGCCTGAAGCAGGTCTTGCGAACGCCGGTCTGCACCTCAACTTGAAGAAATGTCGGTTCGCTGCTCGTGCGCTGACTATTTTAAGTCACGTTTTGTCCAAGGAGGTTGTCCGCCCTGATTCCGCCAAACTTCAAGCTGTGACTGCCTTCCCGAAACCTACTACCATTAGGCAACTCAGGAGCTTCTTGGGCCTATGTTAATACTTTCGGCGTTTTATGCCTTTGTTTCCATTGCCTCCGCGCTGTCTAAGCTATTTGGCAATAACTCAGATTTTTCGCTGTGGTCACCAGCATGCGACGCCGCCTACAATACTTTACTCCGCTGCCTCACAGCCCCGCCCATCCTGCGCCATTTTGACCACCAGGCGCCCACAGAAGTGCACGCAGACGCCAGTGGTGTCGGCCTCTGCGCTGTCCTTGTTGAGCGCCCCTCTGACTTTGGCGAATACGTAGTCGCTTATGCCAGCCGTACTCTCACGAAAGCTGAAACGAACTAGCAAGACAAGGAAGCGTTTTGCAGCTCATTTTTTACATTAGGCTTTATCCGCACTCCAAACAAGTTGATAAAAAATGTTTGAAACATTTTTATACTTACGAGAAATCAAATGATTGTGTGGAATCCTTAGCCTTAATCCCCCCATTGCGGGATCAGGGAATAGGCGAGATATATTTCAAATTAATGGTCGAAATGTATAGCGCCTGCCCACTTCTCAATGTCTTCATAATAAAATTGGGAGCGTCAACAACAAAGTGCTCAGGCAAGAAGAGAAGTTTGCTTAACCGCTATTGCCTTCTTGATTACAGAAAGTATTGAGAAGCCGTCTTATGAAATGTTATGAGCAACTTCTAATCGAATCACGATAGTAACCTGCGATTAGTTTGTGACATTGCCTAGCTTTGTAACTCAAAGACGCAAATGCAAATAAAGACAAGTGATTTGAGCAGCGAATGCAGTATTGTAGGACTAACAGCACAGTTGGAAATTTTAAGCAAACTTGAGCAGGCTGTTAGAGACCACAAATGCCGATGAGGTACACCTGCTTAAGGGAGGTAGCGACCGCAGTTCCATGCCAGAAAGACATAACAAGTGAAATAATAAAAGTTCAATGTAGCACATTTTGCTCTTTGATCATGTTTGGCTATTCGCTGCATCGGGGAAGAAGAGCTTATAAAAGAGATGTATCTTACCGACACTATCCCATGAGGCACATACGTGGAAGTGACAGAAAATGTTAACATTGTTTCAAGAGAACGCGGCGTGCTGTGGACCGCAATATGGTCGTTGGAATATTAGGAGACAAGAAGCGTGCAGAGCATTCGGAGGTCACACGCGACACACTAATAGTCTCGACAAAAGCAAAGTAAAATTTACTTGTGCACTACAATTTCTGACAGAGCAAGCGAATGGATGTTCGCGAAGAGAAACGACTACAGGTTTTCCCTCTGAATTTAATCCTAGCGCCAGCGGAAATAATCTGAGCACCGACTGATATAATCTAAGCGCCATGCAATATAATTCGAGTGCGAAGTGTTTAATCATAGCGCTAGCATATTGAATCCAAGCGCCAACTCGAATAATGTCCGCGCCAACCAATTTAATCCGAGTGCCAACGCAATTAATACAAGCGCCAGCGAATTTAATCCGGATGCCAACCAATTTAATCCACATGTGGAAAATGAATGTGGTGGAGGGCTCCAAAGCACAAAACATGAATTTCAGAAATAAATAGTAATTGAGATCACATTCCAGACCATGCGACGAGTAAGCGAAGCATTAGTTTATGGGATGACTTTCGTCAATATTATGACAAACGCACAATTTCGGCACTGAAATACTGAAGGGTCCCAGAGCTGTGGCTTACTGGCTCTATATTCCAAGAGGACAATTTATCCCACAAATGTGCGCACTGCTGATTACAGAATATATACAGAATTAAAATGTCTTCGATGAAACACAATTATTTTATCACACAATTTAAAAACGTTTTAATCAACCGTATCTAATTTAGCTGTATGTAATTTCATCAGCCAAACATTACACAGCCAATGCCAAAAAGTTCCAAAGCAGACGGCAAGTTTTCCACCTCCGTTTACTCGGTGCCGAATTGTCGTCTGTTTTTTGCTCTACGCAAGGAGAATGGATGAAAGCACAGACATGTGAATTCACTATTAGAAATAGGTGTACTTCCTTTTGCAAGAAATAGAACTGTTTTCGCAAGAGCATAAAACAAAAACTGCTAGAAACGCAGAAGACAAAAGATTTCAAAGCAGGCGGTAATCATCGCGCCTCCGTTGTGTGGCCGCGTTGTCGTCTGCATTTGCACGACGGAGTAGAGCCGGACGGTGGTGGTGCGTACTCGTATATTAGGCAGGTGGTAGTCTGCGTGTTTTCATTAATTTCGCATGAACTTTAACGCGCATTAGTTTCTTCCATGGAAGCTGATGAGCAGTTCCCTGACATCCTAATCGGGCACCGAAAACGGGGACCGCCGTTCAAGCCTCCAGGTGCACCAAGAAGAAAGAATAGCAAAGTCTCCGAGCATGACAGGGCCAGAATTCTCGAAGTCTCGAGGCGTGGAGGAGATGTGAAAAAATTGGCAGACACGCTGAGCATCAATTTAAAGACGGCGAGATCCATTGCAGCGTGCTATAGAGAAGCGTTGAAGAAAGGCGGAACATCGAAGGAATTCGGAAATGAGGTAGTAACGGCTCTAAAGAATATTGTGGATAACAACCCTGCTTTCACGCTAAAGCAAATAAAGCAAGCAGTGGAAGAAGAATTGCCGGGAATCGCCATCAGTACAAGTACCATTGATCGCCTACTGGATTCGCACGGTTACGATATGAAGTTGGTGACTCAGAGGCCGATTGACCGCAACAGAGACGACGTGAAACGCAGCCGTAAAACATACGCGCAATGGTTGCAGTGTGAATGACCTCGCTTGTGCAGGTTTTACATCGATGAGACCAACTATAACATATGGTGTTCAAGGAGCTTCGGCCGCGCAGTGAAGGGAAAGCCTGCGGTGCAGACGACGACTGGCACCAAAGGAGCAAACCTTAACATTCTCGCCTGCATGTCCGCAAATGGTGTCATTCATTGGACGGCCGTAGACAAGGTTCACTGGGTCGTTTTCAATGAATTTTTGAGCGACATATCAGCCCGTGTTGAAAGTGAAGAACCTGGTTCTGAAGCGGTTTTTATTTTTGACAATGCTCCAGCTCACAGCCGTGCGGACAGTCAAGCCTGGCCAGTCAGACGCACTCGATCAAGCGGCTGCCTCCTTACAGTCCATTTTTCAACCCTATAGAGGAAGTCTTTTCGAAGTTCATGTCGGAAGTCAAAGCTTTCCTCAGCGAGCGGAGAGACCTGGTGCTAATCACTCCTCCCGGAATGACTAAAAAGGACCATCGGCGCAGTTTCTTGCTCGACGCTGCCCGACACTCTATGGAGCAAATACAAAGGGTAGAGTGTGCTGCTTTTGACCGCCATAACTTTTCTTTTATACGGGGAGCTTTGCATGAAGACGATAAGTAAAACGTTCTGAGTTATACTTAGACCTGCCTAATGTCTCCTAGAAAATAAAATTGCATTTCAGTCAGTTACTTCTGTGCTTGTACGTGCCTATAGTTTATTGGCAACCTACGCTGCTAGGATTGCCGCCCAGGCAAATTAAGTACTGCTGCTAAGGTGACCGTAGTGAGAAGCCAGTAGCTATTCCTGGCCTCGGTTGTAAGCTCCGCTGTACATAGTTTCATTCACTCTGCCGTGTCGCGGCCAGACTGAAAGCAGGGGCGCGCTCTCTCTTTCCGTGGTAGCGTTACTCTAAGCCTTCACGCCGAAACCAACTGTGTGTTACACTGATTCTTTTCTGCTAGTGGTGTTAAATCATGATTAGAAACCCAAATACAGTTCTGCACCGGTTGCAATTTCTAAAAACAGCCGGCTGTTGTGTGAAGACCGCACTTGTTATCAGCATGCAGATTCAGTGCATAAGACAACCCATGATAAGCAGTGCTTAACCAAACAATTAGAGGATGACAGGTATATTTATTCACTTGCCATGCGTCTAAGCTAAAAGCTGCAAGAGACGTGTCACAGACCACATTTTTTTTTCAGCTGCACAAATGGTTCTTGGTTGTTGCAAAAATATAAGAACAAAGCGAAATAGTGCATGCAGATGGGACGCTTACTCGTCGCATGGTCTGGAATGTGATCTTAATTACTATTTATTTCTGAAATTCATGTTTTGTGCTTTGGAGCCCTCCACCACATTCATTTTCCACATGTGGATTATATTGGTTGGCATCCGGATTAAATTCACTGGCGCTTGTATTAATTGCGTTGGCACTCGGATTAAATTGGTTGGCGCGGACATTATTCGAGTTGGCGCTTGGATTAAATATGCTGGCGCTATGATTAAATACTTGGCACTCGAATTATATTGCATGGCGCTTAGATTATATCAGTCGGCGCTCAGATTACTTCCGCTAACGCTAGGATTAAATTCATATTGAAAACCTGTAGGTTCCAAGCAAAGCCACGCATAGCCCAGTACGATAGATGCTAAGGTGGAAGGATTAATTTAGAATTCACTATGAATATAACTGTGAAGTCGGTGCGAGACCAAGCTATTTGGAGGAATTTGGGAGCGGTATTTTCTCTGCAGTGGGTAGATTCAAGCTCGTGATCATGATGGCGAAGCCAAAATAGATAGCTGACATATTGAAATGTGTAGATTCGGGCTCTATGAGCATCGTTCGGAAGTAGTGAAGGCCAGTATTTCAAATCACTGTATATCGGCTCGGTTTCTAAGGTGATTTATATAAAAATTATGTCCAACATGATATCGATAATAAAGTAGTTCCATTGCATTCTGATATGTGGCAACTTAAAAAACATTTTCTCGGGTGAATGCGCCGCTATCCGCTAGTTCGTGTGGATTTGTGCATCATTTGAATGTCTTTACTTGCAGGTGAAACAGACGGCGAGGACACCAATCAAGAACATCCTGGTAAGCATTGCGCCAACCAATGATTAGCTCAAAATTATTGATGTTGTACACGACATCAACCGTTTGCGTAAGTTGTGTTGAAACAGATACTTTTTAGATACGCAGTATAAAATAGTTTTGAATATAAGGGAAGAACTAACATAAATGACAAGAATGAGAGCGGAGAATGGAAATGCAAACGTTTTCCTCATTGCTACAACCCATTAGCGAGAAGCAATTGAGAACTTTCGCATTGCTTTGCTGTAAATATAATTTAGCGAACACCATTGCCTGCGAGCAATAAGCTTAATTTAATTGCGATTCGTCAACCCAATAAAGAGTAGCGGCGCATCGCTAATATTGCAATCATGGTCTTTGTGCAGAGAAATTACAGCTTCAGGAAGACCTCGCAACTAGCCGTCCTAGAATCACAGACAACCAATCTGGAGCCAGCTCTCGCGGAGCTGCTCTTGCCGGGGCCCATATTGTTCTTTCTAATGCTCCAAGTTCAATTGTCACAAACAAAATAGCAACGGAGATTTGAAATTTTCGAATGCAAAAGTTCACTCAGCATTGTAGCGTTTTTTATAATGCAAATGTAAACTCGAGGGTTGAGAGCGGCTACGGGAAGCCAGAGACAGACGTCCAGAGCATTCGTTTATGCCGGCCTTGGTGGGGCCTGCGCTCTGTCTGGCTGGCTGTATCTCCGGTTTGCCATGAGCGAGGGGCAGAAAAGATCGCGGCTGTACTTTTCTTTTCATTACAGACATTATCTTCGTCCGGAAGGTCCACATTCTGCTGGGTGGCCCTTTGGGCTGTCCCGTTATGATTAGGATGATGTCCTCAGTCGTAATGGCACGTGCGCATGGCGGAGGGTGGCCATGGAGTAATGTGGTGTAATCACTGCTCACTCAAGATACGGATCAGATTTAAACGGTTCTGGGGGATTCAGCCACCTGGGGATCTTTATTGTGCGTTAACATATCACAGCACATGAAAGCTTTTGGATTTCGCCTGCACTGAAATGCGTCTTCACAGTCGGGATGGAACTGGGTACTCTGATTCAGTGGTCGAGCGTCCTTAACACTTACAGCTTACGCTCTTGCACTTCAACGCGTATCGGTGGTGACTGCAGTTTTTTTTTTTTATCAGAGGGCTCTTTGGCCGGTGGGTCTAAATTTTGCTTGCGAGGCCGTTCTGATAGTCTGATGAGGTTGTCCTCAGTTGTTATGACACATATCTACAGCTGGATCGGCCAAGGTGCGTTGAGGTACCAGAGATTGTGTTCATTGAGCCATCTGCGGAGAACTCGTGGCTGTTGTTTTTCCTCAACATAAATATTATCTTGGGCCGGGAGATCCTAATTCTTCTAAGCAGGCCATCTCCGGTGTCCGATCATCTTGATTGGCCTCACTTGTAATATACATACCGATTTTGGGGGATTGGTCATGGTGCGTCGCAGATAAAAAAGGACTAATGTCTGATGAGCCAGCAGCACATAGCTCGTGGCTGTTTTCTTCAGCAAAGAAATTCCCTTTGGCCGGGTGGTTCGCACGGCGTTTGCGGGAGAGATGGTGGTGTAGAGATATGATGATTATGTTCGCTGTCGTAATGTCAGACACCCAACAGGGGTTGGACCCCAGTGCATTTCAGATACAAAACGCTCGTGTTCAATCTTGTTCCTCTGAAAGTTGCTTGGTGCATTACGCATTCCTGCTTCCTGACTCTCCTTTGCGCGGTGCCACCGACAACGGAATTGAAGATGACGCAACTGCCGAACGAGTGCATATGTGCAGCGCGCTGCAATGCTCAGGCAGAACCATAAGCTGATCATACAGACAAAGTTTAACAAGAACACGGCAATAAATTTCCAAAATATTTGCACCGAATGATACTAGTAAACAAAAGTTTCGCATACCAAAGCCAAATACCGAATTTGAAGCGGCACAAATGAATAAATATCACATTCGGTCCCTGATGCCTCACGCCACTGGCCCATGTCGCCGGCTGGCGTCTTTATCATTCAAATCAATTCAATTCATCAATTTTTCTATTAAATACATTGTCTACTTCACCTTCCTTGAGTACATTGTTTGCTCCTAGGTGCTCGACTGTAGTAACGCGGTCTCAACGCACAGTATAAATCTAGAGATTTAAATTTCTAAGCCATATTGCTAAACAATATTTTATCTGCAGGAAGTGAAATCTTTACGGGCAACTAAATCGGCGTGTAAAAGTAAAAGATTCTCGCGAGAGCATCGCTATGCAAAAGAAAGAAAACCGACAAATGCTAAGCGCTCTATTAAAAACAAATAATCGAGTGTTAGAGCTTCGAGAAATAAAAACAACAAAAAGTGTTAGTTGCAAAACAATCTTTATGTTTTATCCAGTTAATTAAAGCGGTTCATACCGCCATCAGTCGGAACCTTGAGAGCATGAAGAGTTGAAAACAAAGGAGCGGGAAAAACAAGAAACTAACGTCATATTCCTTAATCTGCCAGTTTCATTACGTGTTCCTCCTATAGTGCTCACTCTTAGCAAACAGTTTTAGGAGGAGTTTAATTTTGATTCTTATTAGCTCATGCTTTAATTTGCAAAATTGAACGGAAATTCCTTCATTTACAGAAGAGCGTGGAATGTTGTCTATTCCATTTTTCTGGAGCCATAGGAACTGCTCTCTTTATGTTATGTTCAGGATAACCGGACCCAGCATATATTTTGCAAAATAAATGATGATAGTTAAAAAAATGGGTTACTTGCAATAGAGAGAACGAACGATGTACTACCCAATTCTAACCCCTTTGGAACGTAGAGCAGCAGTCAGACAACTCGACTCAATTTCACTTTTTTCAGTTTTGTATTAATTAAACTTATGCAGCCCATCGCAATTAAACAAACTTCATTTGGATTGAGCGTAACATATTAGAAAAAAGAATTTCAACGTTAGAATGGTGTATACACATTACTGAAAACTAAAAATAGATTGTTAATTTGCTGTATATGAATTATAGTGCACAGGCAGTTCTCCTTAATGAAAGATTGCAGTTTCCTAGGTGTTTCGTTGAAGGTTCCTTGGTTTTAAATGTTTACATTTTTCATGGCTTCTTTACGTGTGTACGTCTCCCAGCAAGAAATCATCAGCAAACAATAGTTCTAAGGCGCAGCGTAGAATGATGCTGAAGCTAAGAGGCGCAAAGGAGGTATCCTAGCCGCTGTGATCTTCTGAGTATTAGTTATACATGAACTGAAAAAGTTTTACGCCGCTTTTCGATGGAGGCGAAAAGCAAGGCGCCCGTATGCTGTGCGATGTCAGTGCACGTTAAAGGATCCCAGGTGGTCTAAATTTTCCGAGTCCTCCACTACGGCGTCTTTCATAGCCTGAGTCGCTTTGGGACGTTAAACCCCACAAACCAAACCAAACTTCTGTTCACTTCAGTCCCTCAAACACAAAAATAACATGCAATTATTTTGGTTAGTTATCAAATATTATTCGAAGCAAAAACCAAGATACGAGGTGAGCAGCTTTTTGTAGAGTTTTGTACATCGCCAGCTATAAAGGAATAATAAATTTCGACTACACCTTTCGTAATGTGTACGAACTTTTCTTGTTATTGCACTTCGTTCATTTGCACTTGATTGTATCGTTTTCACGCAGCTGCAGCCCATGAGTGACTGGGTTGTGTTGTAAATCCAGATAAAATGAGAGGAAAAAATGGCTACACGTTACGAAAGAGCACTGAACAAATGTATAGGGGCAGCACCAGTTCGCAGGTCAAGCTAAAGTTTCGACAAGTAGGCTTGTCTTCGTCAATGACAATCATTCTTGTCGAACAGTTGGCTCGACCTGCGAACTGAGGCTTCCCCTCCTCTGCCCATGTTCAGAGCTGTTACATATCGGGTGTGTTGCAGGTTTCCCAAATTTACATGTGCTTTGGTTGGAATCGTTTGCATGTATTTGAGCATTTTGGAACCTTTTTACGACAGCTTTTATCATGTGCTCCAGCCGCGGCACGTTTCTGTTACCTGCTCCCGTCAAGCGCGAAGCTTTCATATGCGATCATCTAGGTCGGTCTTGTGCACGGTATGCCAGAAAAGCAATTGGGTTTAAACGTCGACACTAGTGCCATTATCATTGAAGCGGCGCTTGGCATTGCAGCGGTACGCGGCGATGTTAGTTGTACAGTTGCTGGAGGGCTTTTTATCGGTATTCTGTGAAGACATCTTTCGCATTTGGCTTTCCAAATGGAATTTTTTTTCGCATCTGGCTTTCCAAGTGAGGGCGACGATAGCACAAAGCCCGTGACAAGTGTGAGCTAGCCACCTGTATTTTCGAAGGGTATAGTACGTCCCAAACAGCACCGCACCACGAATTGTTGATGAGGCGGATGAACAGATTTAAAGATAGGGATTGAAAACAGAATGTCTTTGCTTTTATTTAAGGTGGGGCCATTGTGTATGCTAATCAGATAAAAACGCATGTGTATGGGTCTCTTGCAACCCCGAAGAAACATTATATACATTCAGATATTTATTTGGTTTATATTTCTCGTTTTTGGGCGTAATGCATGTGAAACGTTTTCAGCAATGAAAGAAAAAAAAAACACCTTTCAGAAGCATATCTTAGTTGTGGGCGTGCTTTCTTCTCGACAGCCGCTTAATATTGCACAAAGGTTTAATGGCGTTCGCAAACCCGTAACTCTGTCGGCTCTTTACCCGTCCATAATTTCGGCCTAGAAATCTATTCCTGTTCAGTTTGTTTACCGAAGAGGTGCCGGTCTTCTCCCCCCCCCCCCCCCCATTCTTTCTACGTGTTGCATATTGCTTTACGCGCAGTAGCATAGGTTGATCAGTAAAATATGTACGTACATTTTCCA
The DNA here is from genome assembly GCF_055883805.1 of Amblyomma maculatum. Lineage (NCBI taxonomy): Eukaryota > Metazoa > Arthropoda > Arachnida > Ixodida > Ixodidae > Amblyomma > Amblyomma maculatum. The sequence goes on from NC_139346.1 coordinate 78,152,238, forward strand.
CTCCAAATATTGAAAGAAAAGGCAAAAGGCATATACATCAAGCTCCTTAATTACGCCATGCAAACGTCTGTGTGGTGGGAAGGATTAGCCGGTAATACTCGCTATCTATAGCTTCTATGGGTTCGATTGCTATCTTAGCCTCGTACCTGAAAGCAGCAACCTGAGTTTGTTACCTCCTCCCATGTCAGGTAATCTCCTGCTACACAGAGCCACCGACCTTACTTTTTCTGCAAAGTCACTTGCCAACTACCAGCTGCCAGATGTATGGCCGTGATTTGTGTTATTATATAGACCTAAACTTTGCCTACGTGGTCTAGGTTAGCGTTTCATTTCTAAGGTAGTCAACGTCGCTGGTACTTCTCCTCGGGTGTACCCATATCAGGCGTTCTCCACGGCATATCTCCCTCAATGCTCACGCATTATAGATATGCAATTACGCGCTCTTTTCGCGTTCTGGTTTCCATTTTTGTGCAGCGAAGCGCAATATTACAGAGATATTCAGTGTTAGAATCATTACATATATATTAGCCATCTATCTAAAGAAATTAGAAATATTTGTGCAAACGCGTGTAGCATCTGCTCGGAACAAGTCGGCTGTTGTCTCTATTGCAGTGTATTGCCTTTTTGTTTTCGAGCTCTTCAGTCATCACGAAGGAGTTAGAGTTGATTAAAGTAGTCGTGGCAGCGCTGTTAAAGCTAATGATATTCAAAATGGATGTCTTTCCCGGGTCCTCCAGAGCGAATCAGTAGCACATACAATATCAAACTTTCTCAAAACAAAGAAGTCAGATATTGCTTGTATTGCCTAAAAAAAAAGTGACAACGGTCATAATTTCAATCCAAAAATATCTGCCTGCCTCTTTATGGTGCTTATCAATATGATTCTAGAGAGAGTTGAAACACTGTATTATGCTGAAACGTTGATACGAGCCCTAAAAGCTTTGGTACAAAACAGGTCACAGAAGCTTTCGTTGCTTATATGTTTTTGGGCCATAAATTATTTATGATGATTTCAAAATGATTGCCACCTATTTTCTAACCTGCAGGCGGCAGCGACAGCGATTCGCAGAGTAATGCCGGTGAGCACTTTATTTTCTTTCTATGAACCAAAGCTTTTTTTTCAGTGGTGCATATCATCGCAATATTCCTAAATTAATATGAACGTGGTGATTTTAGAACTATTCATTTGTTTGCATTTCTAACATATTGTGGACACTCGATATTTAATGATGTTAAGTAGTAGCAAATATTATCTGATAACAATTTTTTATATTTGTACCACGAAAAATGTGCACAAGCCATTGAAACGCAAATTTTCCTAACAGCTGGCACTAAAGCACAAATTCGATGTGATAAAATGTCTATAGGTATAAATACATTTCGAGTCGATTTTAAAGCTTTAAATTCGAGCCATTTAGAATATATAGAATCAAAAGTGGCATGAAACCTCGAAATCAAACTTGAACCAACTTTATGGAACGTTTAAATGACTCTGAAGCCTCTACATTTTAATGCAAATCGAAGCGCTAGAAAAGTCTGTATGTGCAACTGCTATTTTGAGTAACTTTATTCCGCATTTATTATTACACTGGTTTCTGTTTTATGACTTAGGACGCAAGAGAGCCCGAATAAGGTCTGGCAATTGTTCTGCTGATGAATTTGTAGGCCTGAACTGAAATGCGCATCTATCGTTTCATTGTTGTGGATCCCCTCAAATAATTTTCGATCAGTGCACATCAAACCAGCGGGTGTCTCTGAAGTCCCATAATGCAGCTAATAGCTGTATATTGTACAAAAACGCATATATCTTGAGTGTATATTCTGCGATACACGTGAGTCAGTGAGTAGAAATGTGCAGAATCACCGGAGTACATGCACCCTGAATTGCGAAAAAAATATATAACTGGAAGAAATCTCGATAGAAAAAAGTAAGTAAATGAATTCCTCAAATTCGCATCCTGCAAACGTTTATTCCTGACTACGTGCCTTCATGCAAAAAGGACAGACAGGTCAAATCAACCTTTTCCTGCTACTACCGTTGCGCCAGTTGCAAAGTGTGAACAATCAGAACTCCTTTACTTGGGAATGTAATTTGATCGGACAAACAACCCGTTTGAGAAAGGAGTAGGTAGCTATGTATAAGGTCATGAATTCAGAGTCTGAAAAAGCTTGCTTTCTTCGGAGTGTTATTATCTCTAAGTGGACCGCATTCAACCAGTCGCCGATATGCGAAGCCTCACATTTGGTGGTGGTGCGGTAAAAATATATTAATGGAAATGTTTATGAGGTTGTAGCGGCAGTTGGAGTCCTCAGTCCGGATCCCCATTTGCCTTAGGCTGCTCTCCGCGCTCTTTTGACTAGTTCTTTTTAACTCCTTGCATCCGAGCTGGACAGAGCTGCCTCCCACTCCTGCATTGGCTGGTTCATAATAGTGATAGTCGGATTTCGTTGGCAGGCCCACACCATAGGGTACAGGTCTGCCTTCTTCCCTCAGAATGTGTATTGTAAGTCAAGTGACTCTGGATATATTGTTTGTAGTCTTCGTGGGTTGTTAAAAGTGTTGATCTGTAGCCTGCGGAGGTGTACGTACCTCCTCCCCTTTGTCTGGTGTGTTAGCCGGTGGAGGGTAGACCGGGCGAGATAATCTTACGTGCTGAAGTATTTATGTTTAAATTAGAATTTTGGTAGGAGGTTACACGAGATCTGTCTTGGGTGCCCGGGGGAGAAATTCCCGGGCTGAGGCGTGTGTGCTCTCGTTCCCTAGGATGCCATGGTGACCTATACCCTAAGTGTTTATATGTGGGTTCGTAGCCACGGGTATAACTATCTTGCAGGATTTTAGTTGCTAGCTGTGCAATCCTACCCCTGAGCTTAATGCGGTATGCTGTCTGTGAATCTGTAAGGATGTATTCTGAGGTAGTGTGTGTTGCACCTAGGGCAATCTCCACTTCTTTGGCAACCCGTGTGTTTTTGGGCTGGGCAATATTAGTTCTGTTAAGCGGGAATACAGGCTTCTTTACAGTTTTTCTTGTTTACAGTTAGGCCAATGTTTGCTTTCGGTGCCTTACCGCAAGGGCCGCAATTCCCAGTTCAGGACCGGCGGCATCAAGCGAGAACACGCCCTCGCGCTCACCGTAGTGCTTTTATAAAGCTCTCACTCGCGCTTGTCATCTTGGCTGGTGAAAGTTGGGGTCATATTCCTCGGCAATAAAGTTCAATTTACTTGTCCTCTCCTTAAGGCGGGCAATCTATCTGTCGGGGGCAATTGATGTTTAAGTCTTTCAAGGCTTGTCGGCCAATAAGGGTCGTTGAAAGTAGTAACACCTGCACCGTGAGGTGTGTCTCCATCAGCTCGTCTGCCGTATAGTGGACAACCTGTCCTAAAAGTCGGTCCGTCGATGTCATAAAAGGAAGGCCCAGGGCCATCTTATAGGCTACTCTGACTATGACGTCGAGTTTCTTGATGTCAAACGTCCTACAACGAAAGTAGGATGCTGCTTAGATAATGCAGCTCATGACGAAAGCCGGCGCCAGTCGGAGAGTATCTTCCCGCATCCATGATTTTCGCGTCGATGTCCTGGCGACTTGTTTGCTCTCGGGGAAGCTTGTTTTCTCCCTTCGATATCCCCATAAATGGCTAGAAGCGGTAAAGTCGGCGACTATAGATAAGGGAGCTGTTGGAGCTTCTCTTAGTGCTTTGAGAAAGATATTGTGAAAGGCTACGCGGCGCTGTTTTGAGCGACGATATATGCATATATTGAGTATGTAGGTGCCCTTGCTGTTTCTGTGTTGTGGTATTAACTTTATGAACCTATAACCAATGTCGCTGTGTAGATCAAGGTCTACAGTTGTTGCTGTACATAATTTGTGGACCAAGATGCATGTCGAGGAGTTTGTTTGATGTGTTGAGTATCCTCTGTTCTTAGCCTCCATATTCATTTCCTGCAGGGCTATTATTTGTGTCGTATGACCATAAGAATTATGTATTGTAGTGATGTTTCCCTATTACGCTTTAGTCCCCAGTAGTTGCAGTGTAGGATGGTGAGTTCAGGTGTTGGTAATGGTGTCATGTTTAGAATTAGAAAAGTGCGTCTGATCCTGTGGTGCACCTTCAGGTTTTGATCAAGTTTAGGGCTGACTAAGCTATGATTTCCCATTTTGCCCTGTCATTGTTCGCCCTTGTGAGAAACAACCGAAAATTCCTTAAGTTTGCGTTCAATTCTAATCTTCTGCGCTTGCATCTTGAATAGAACGGGTTCAAGGTTTTTCATCATGGGCTTCATAAATAATTCTATCATGATTTTGATTATTGTCTCGATCAAAATTTGTATTTTCTTCTCCGTAAGATCTTGGACTGTGTTTTCCAAGCGGGTAATGCGGTCCTGTGTTTGGGTGCTCTCGGTATATTGCGGAATGGGTGCCTGCGGTGCTGCTGCCTTCTGTGATGGTACCTGCGGCGTTGGCACCTGCTGTCGTATCTCTAGTGAATTTGTTTGCCTCTCAGAGGCGCTAGTATTTACCTTCTGTGGGTACGGAGGGCGTACGTCTACCTTGTCCTCCTCCATCGGACATGCCTGTTGCGTCAATGGATGTATTGCGCTGTTCGGATATTCTTCGATGCCTAAATGCTCTTTCAGTTTCTTATTTTCGGACTTTAGTTTCTTACTCTCTATTTAAGTTGTTTCCAAGTCAACGCTTTGGGGTAGGAGGCAGCTACATCTACCCAGCTCACCTTGCCGTCGGTGCGCTGCTCCTTATATTGAGGTCCTGTTCCTTCTAAGCTGGACGATTGCCAATGGGGTGCGACGCCTTTTCGTTAGTGTCAGGTCCTTGGCTTGATGACCGTGAGCAGTTTGGTGCTTAGTTGCTTCTGTTGGACTGGGCCTCTTCGGTCAGTCGGTCCCCACTGCTCGATCTGCCTCTGTGGCTGGATCGGCCTCAAAACTTGGCCTTGCTTACCGAGCTTACAAAGCTATACGGGCTTCTGTGTCAATATCATTTTATATTGGTCTGGTTCGAAACGGTTAGAATATATATCCTAAATTATTGTAAGAGTAGTGATCTTAGAACCGTTCATTTGTTTGCACGTGCAAAAATATTGTGCGGTCACTTGATATTTAACGGTAGTAAGTAGTCTAAAATAGTATCCATTAAAACTAGTTTCATGTCTAAGCCTCGCAAAGCGCGCCGAAAGAAATATAAACACCATGTTTGCTAACATGAGGCACTGTACCTCAAACCCGAGGTAATATAATATGTGAACTTACCAACTGGTTATTAAACCGTTTTAAAGTTTTAAGCTGCAGTCACTTATAACATAATGAATAAAAGTGTCAGGAAGCCGAGACAGAAGACATCAAACAAATAGGTGTAACAATTTATTTTTCTAACACTGCTATATTTTATTGCAAATCTATGAGCGAAAAATTGGTTTTAGCCCCAATTGTCAATTCAAGAAAATTGTTTTCCTATTTATATCAGTCTGGTTTTTGTTTGTTGGCTCAGAGGGCAGGTGAGTCCTAATGAGTGCTCGTAATTTTAGCACTTAATAATAATGCATTTTAAACCGCTCTTTTTATTCAATACAATTACAGCGTCATAAAATCATTCTCACTTGGGGAATATCAAATTGGCGTATGACTCTCTAGGTCTGTAGTGCACTTAACACACAGCATCTACCAAAGGGATGGTTTTTTATTTATCTGTTGTGGGAGACAAGTCCGCTAGTCGAAATATTCGCTCGACTTGCGAACTGAGGCTCCCTCTCGACCCTTGTTCAGTGCTCTTGTACAGTGCTCAGTGTTTAGAGCATTTACTATTTCAGTGGATTTTATTTGGGAGGGGGGGGGGGCGTGTAGAATAGCAGCAGTAAGTGCTGGCGATTTTTGTGGTTACAAATTCGTTCAGATCTACTTTAATCCACTCTTATCCTTACAATACAGTGGAATCTTATAACATCATTCTCAGTTTGGTAATATCAAATCAGCGTGTATCTGTGGTAATCCGAAGTGTAAATAATAACAGTGTCTTGTGTCAAATAGCATACATTTTAAAGACAGATTTTGCGATTCATGTGAAAATGAGTGCCCCGCTAAAGATGACTCAAATAGAGCCCACAACTAACAGCTTAGTATTTCGCTCAGTTGTATTAAAGGACTGGCATATGTGCACCCACAGATAGCAGACACCAAAAACGCAAAAACAAAACATGCGTAACGGAAAGGACACGGAAAGTGCATATTTTTGGCGATAGGATTTTGTACATAGATTGAAGAAAAAAACAGGAGAGGAAATTTATAATGTGCTTTCCAGCTATTAGTTATGCGCCGGTTGCAAGGCAGCGACATTAAACTCTGCTTTACCGAGGAATGCTAATATGGCTGGACAAACAACAAATCTGAAAGAACATGAAAAATAGCAATGTACAGGGTCATCCACTCCTAGTGCAAACAGGCTTCCTTTCTGTAGAGTTCCGTTGGCGCCTGTCGAGTACGCAAAGCCCCGCCTTCTGGTCCCATTAACAGGCTCCGCTTAGCATCAATATGCGGCCACTTCAATAAGTGAGTGGCGCTTACCGTATTAGTGAGGAATAGTTTAGATGAGATGTATTGTACCGGTCCCCTTCATGTATCACTGCCTTGTCGTGGCAGAGGGGCTTGCGAAACTCGACGAAGTCGTGAGCTCAGCTGTGTAGGGCCACCCAAGACAGACAGGTCACGGCGGAGAGTTTTGACAAAATGTGATTCACTGGAGAAGGTAATGGCAACCCACTCCAGTATTTCCAGCCAAGAAACCCCTATGGTCAGTCGCAACAGCATTAATGATATGGCGCCGGAAGATGAGCCCCCCAAGTTGGAAGGCGTCCCTTATGTTACTGGGGATGAACAAAGGGCGATTCCAGTAGCTCCAGGACGAATGAAGCGGCTGGACTAAAGCCAAAAGGACGCTCATTTGTGGATGTGTCGGGAAGCGCCCGGAAAGACCGATGTTGCAAAGAGATATATCAAATAGCAACATGGAATGTAAGATCTATGACGCAAGGTAAACTGGATGTCGTCAAGCGAGAAATGGACAGATTGAACATTGATATCTTGGGTATCAGCGAGCTCAAGTGGACCGGAATAGGAGAATTTAACTCCGGCGACCATTATGTCTTTTATTGTGGGCATGAATCCAAGAGAAGGAATGGGGTCGCTCTCATAGTAAACAGAAGAATGGGCAAAGCAGTTACAACCCCAAAAACGACCGAATGATTTCACTTCGGATCATAGGTCACCCGTTCAACATAACAGTTATCCAAGTCTATGCACCGACCACTACTGCTGAAGAAGCGGACGTTGAGAGATTTTATGCGGACCTACAATGCCTTTTAGACCGCACCCCATCATCAGACGTCGTTTTTCTCATAGGAAACTGGAATGCTAAGGTCGGGAGTGAAGAAATATCCGGAATTATAGGCAAGTTCGGTCTTGGCGAGCCAAATGAAGCTGGGCAGAGGCTAGCAGATTTTTGTCAAGAAAACAACCTGACCATAGCGAATACTCATTTTCAACAGGACAAGAGGCGCCTGTACACATGGACTTCACCGGACGGTCTGTACAGGAATCAGATCGATTATATTCTTTGCCGGCAGAGATGCAGAAGCGCTATACAAGCAGTAAAAACAAGGCCTGGGGCCGATTGTGGCACCGATCATCAGCTTCTTATTGCCAAATTTAAGCTCCGATTGAGGAAAACGCAGAAAACAGGAAGGCCTTTCAGATATGATCTGGATAAAATTCCATCCGAATATGCTGTGGAAGTGAGGAATCAGTTTCAAGAATTAGATCTAGAAGACAGAGAGCACGAAGAGATGTGGACCGATGTTCGTGATATAATAGAAGTTGCTACTAAGGTAGTTCCATAGCAAAAGAAATGCAAGAAAGCAAACTGGTTATCTGAGGAGGCTTTGCAAATAGCTGCGGAAAGGAGGATGGCAAAAGTTATGGGGGAAAGAGAAAGATACAAGGTTCTCAATGCGGATTTTCGGAAAATAGCAAGGAGAGATAAGAATGCCTTCCTGAACATACAGTGCCAAGCAGTTGAGGACAACAGCCAATTAAGGAACACAAGAGCTCTGTATAAGACAATCAAAGATATCAAAGGAAGCTTCTGTGCTAAGCTGGGCGTGATAAAGTACAAACGAGGCAAGGACCTCACTGAAGCCTCAGAGATAAAGAAGAGGTGGCAGGAATACACAGAAGAACTGTACAAGAAGGACCCGAATGTGCAAACCCAACATACGACGGTTGTGATTACAGGTCTCGAGTCGGGCATCTGAAGAGTGAAGTTGAATGGGCCTTAGCCAGCCTTGCTAAGAATAAAACTCGATCAACTGATGAAATTCCAGCTGAGTTGCTTCAAAACTTCAACCTTGACGCTTTTTAATGTTCTGTATACATTATGTCAGAAATTTGGACAACCCTGCTGTAGCCACAGGTTTGGAGGAGGTCAGTTTACTACCCCATTCCAAAGAAAGGCAGTGCCAAAGATTGTTCCAACTACCGCAGAGATCGCGCTTATTTCGTACGCTAGCAAGATGATGTTGAAAATCCTCCAAGGTAGGCTGCAGCAGTAAGTGAATCGAGAGCTTCAGGACGTGCAAGCTGGGTTTCGCAAGGGCACAGGAACTAGAGACGAGATTGCCAAGCTTCGCTGGATCATGGAAAAAGCAAGAAAGTTCCAGAAACCCATCTACTTCTGCTTTATTGATTATGCAAAAGCGTTTGATTGCGTAGATCAAAGCAGATATTGGCAAGCTCTCCGAGAGATGGGAGTTCCAATTCACATCATCTGTCTCCTCAGGAACATGTATGAAGGGCAAGAGGCCACAGTCAGAACTGGACATGGTTTTACTGATTGGTTTCCGATTGATAAAGGAGTGAGACAATTCTACATACTGTCGCCCTGCCTATTTAACCTATATGCTGAGTGCATCATGAGGAATGCCGGTCTGGACGAGTCTTCAGCTGAAGTGAAGATTGCTGGAAAACGTATCAACAACCTTAGATATGCGGATGATACCACTTTATTGGCAGAAAGTGAAGTGGAACTCGAGACTTTTGACGAGCGTACAAGAGGAGAGTGAGAAGTTAGGTCTTAAACTGAACAATAAAAAGACAAAGATCATGGCGTCTTGCCCTATAAAGTCATGGAGCATCAAGGGACAAGAAATTGAAGGTGTAACAGATTTTGTCTTCTTGGGCTCCAAGATTACCCCGGAAGGAGACTGCAGCCCTGAAATTAGGAGACGCCTGTTTTTGGTAAAGAGAGCAATGGATAGCCTTGACCGCCTAGTAAAGAGCAGAGACATTAGTCTGCCAACCAAGATCCGTATAACTCGTGCTATGGTCTTACTAGTTGCGATGTATGGATGCGAGAGTTGGACTGTGAAGAAGGCTAACCGCCGAAGAATTGACGCGTTTGAATTGTGGTGCTGGCGGAGGCTCTTGAGAGTTCCTTTACTGCCAGAACATCAAATCAGTCAATATTGTCGACCATAAACCCTGACTGCTCATTGCAGGGTGAAATTCTAAAGTTTAAGCTCAGATACTTTGGTCATGTGATGAGAAGAGAGGAGTCGCTGGAGAAAGATATGGTGTTGGGAAAGGTTGAGGGTCACCGGAGAAGGGGTAGGAAGCAAACGCGATGGCTAGATGGCATCCTCGAGGCGCTGCAGATGAAGTTATGTGATGTTAGGAAGATAGTGAGAGACCGGAAAATGTGGCGTGATATGGTCCATAGGGTCACGAAGAGTCGGACACAACTGAACAGCTGAACTGAATTGTACCGGTACTCTATAATGAGGCAGATAGGTGGAAGTGACAGGAAAGAGTTCAACTTAAAATTTTCGAGAATGTAGAGAGCTTCGGAACAATATATGGTCATTTTAATGTCGATATAGAATAAGCGTTATTAGCGTTCTGAGAACAAGCGCAATACACCTATATTCTAGCCGAAATCATAAGAAACCAGACTTGTGCACTGCAAGTTCTGAGGTGTCTAGGGAACGGATGTTTTGTAAATGTATGGAGTAGATTCGGAGCAGAGGCAAGCGTAACATACTCCGACAGATGGTCAGGTAGGTGGTGAATTTATAAATTTTAATATGTTTACACGCATGCAGATTGTGCAATACCAAGCTATTTGGAGTTATGTTAGGACTGCTTGTTGTGCGCAGTGGGTGGATTCAGGCCCGTAGCGATGATGCGAGCCAAAAATGTCCCTAAGACATATCGAAATGTACAGATTGGCCCAACCAAACATCTCTAGGATAATGTGAAGGCCAATAATTTAACTAACAATACGTAAAGGGAATCGTCTATATCGCTGTAGGTGTGAAGCCTTTCAGCGCAAAGTAAGTCCAGCATGGTATACTTCATGCTGCAGAAGCTCGCAAATGTTTTCAGAGCAGTAGAGAATTCAAATGAAGTTTTGGGATTTTCGTGAAGCAGTACCTGCTATATGTTACGGCCTTGTATATGAGCTGCATCGTTTTTGCTTCCAGATGGAGAAAACGGCAAAGACACACAACGGGAAAATTCTGGTGAGAATTCTACAAACCAATGACTAACTAAAATCTTATTTATGTAGTGCATGACGTCAACAGCTGGACTCATTTGGTGTGTAACTACTAGCTTTTCGTCACTCAATATCAAAATTTCATTTTTATACTGAGGGAAAGCCTGATATAAGGAAACAAAAAGAAAGCAGGGATGAAAATACAAGTTTTTCTTTATGACTATCCTACATCAGGGGAGAGCAATTGGGAACCTTTGCTTTCTTTTTTTGCCCTTCGGCGCGCATTGTACCAAAGACTACAATGATTAAACAAGTGAATTAGTGCGAGGTAGAGACGTCACGCAACCGGAAGTGGAGCCAAAAAAGGTCATAGGAAGGGAGTGGCACGCAATTTGAAAGTACCATGCTAAAATGGGCAAAAATAAGTGGATTAAGCAACTAGAAGCAACCCGAAGCAATGAATAGCAGCATCCGTTCTTTCGCATTACTGCAATGCAGATTCTGCAGTGCTTTTTAAAGGCCCACTGTCCACCCTTCGGTCGAAAATATTTTCTTCCCCGGTGACTGTGAGACTTCGCCTCTAGAACGCAAGGCCGCAAATTGTTTTGAAAAGAGTAACTAATAACGCAGTTACAGCCACCGCAATCACCCGATTTTGTCATGCTTCTCTCCTTCCGTTCCTCGCAAAGGTTTTTCACTCTCCTGCCCGAGGTCGTCTAGCCTCCGCAAGACAAATTCCCCTTCCTCCTCGGCGTTTGGCGGGAGGTGGGGCGTGGTACTCCGCGAGCGCGAACAAAAAAAAAAAAAAAACGGCCGAGGGAGCGCGCGCCGCTGGATTCAGTCTGGCAGTGGCGAGGGAAAAGCGCGCAGCGAGCGGTAGACACCCATCCTTCTCCCGTCAGTCAGCGAGACGGACCAATGGACGTCGTTTGCGGTACGTACGTCATTACTGGGGCCCGTCGGGCCAGCGCAGGAAACGGGGAAGCTGGCTTCCCAAAGGAGAGCATGAGAGAGCTTTGAATTGTATTTTCGATGCTTTGCGGCGCGCGTGTCACTGTAGCACTTTGCACAGACTATCTCCGGTACCTGATCGAAACACTGGGCTTCTTTGCTTAAAAGGGCCTTCCCTGGACAGTGGCCCTTTAAGGCAAAAGTCTTCAACGGCTCTTGCTGTCGTGTACAAAATCCGCCCCACTTTTGCGGCGTTCTTATTGGCCGAGGCGGGATGACGTCATAAAGGTCTCAACTTCTCACAGGGCACAACCACATTATGCGTGAATGCGTGCCTTATATGGCCGTATGTATATCAATGAAATAATTATGAAATCACGGATTTATGGCTAAATAATTCATACTTATTCTGCTTAAGTAATCAATTATTTACCGAAATATTTACTAAATAATTTGCTACCTAACTATTAAATTATATATTTATTTATCTGTTTTTACTTAGTGTCAGATGCGTAGCAGTATGCAGCAATCTGGATTTCGCTTTTCACTACTTTAGTCGCTAAAGTCCCTCTAAATTTTAACTTATATATTGATCTGGTTTCGGTGAGGCGCCCACTTTTCTTGGCTGGGCGTCCCCGGTGTCCGTTGACCGAGCGAGGCAGAGCTCGTGGCCCTTGGATCTCTTCCGAAATATTCTCCTTGTCGAGAATCTCTAACTTTCTTCACAAAAGTCTGTTAATTGATCACACCAGCCACAGCTTCCGATGGCGAAGCGGATCAGCTACCATAAGGCGAGTAAGTGCAGCGTGCTAAAAGGTGAGCGTTGTGTGGATGGCGCTGCGATGCTCTTGCCGAATATTAGGCCTCACTCACATAACGGATAAAGCTAACAAGAAGGTAACAATTAATTTATATAATTTTATTGCAACCAGTCGAAAAATGGCTTACCAAAGCCATCTACTAAGCGAAGGGAGCGAAAAGCCCAAAAATCAACTTCGTTGCCTCATACTGCTGGCACAGGGCGCCGAACTGCATCTTGTCGAATTTCATAGGGGATCCGTTCAGCGCCTTTCATATTTCTTACGTATATTTTCTCACAAGCGCTCGCCGGCAGTAACGCTAATCCTATATATATATATCGAAAATCCCCTCTTGTTCCCCACCCCTTAAAAACAGCCTTTTTTCTAATGCTTCAATGCTCGTTTGATGATCTCTATTTATTGTTTCTAGAATTAATGTGTTCCATTTTCATTATTCAGCAAAAGCAGGGAATGAAGTATTCTACAAAATAATCGACCATTGGCGCAAATTGGTTCAGCTGAAATATAGACAGCAAATGATGTACAATTTCCTTCGAACTGATTTCGCTCGTAGAGAGGAAGACGTGGAGCTCTGCTCAATGTTGACGCTAGAATGTGACTGTTTAGCAGTATTGTATATTGTTACAAAAATATCTAATTGATTACAGCTAGAAAACGGCCATGTGAATAGCACGCGAATGGTTATTGTAGACAAATGCAAACCTACAAAATATGTGTACACTTACTGGAAAATATTATGAATATTGTTATGTTGCTTTTTTGTCCCGATCTTCGATTCACTTGGGAATGCCCAGTAGAAGGTGTTCCAAGGTTCCTGTACTTGCGGCTTGAATTCTTGGCTGGACATCTGTGTTGGAGTTGTCAGCCCCGAGCGAAGAAGAAATTCCTGCCAGATGCGCCATATGATTCGAAGACAGTGAAGAGAGGCGTAGCGAAGGCTGCTTTGCATTCAGCTCTTAAGAAATCATGCCATCACAATAGTAGGCAAAGTTTCTTAAACCAGTACGACAGGCCTGCAGACCCAGGATTTTCTGATGAATTCATTTCCCAAATAGCTGAAAGCTTGCTGACACAGAATATGAGACAAGTTATATAGAATGGACAACTGCTGCCGAGGAAGAAAAGCTCTTTGGTGCCCTATATCCATGGCTTCACACACAACATGATGAAGGTTGGAAAGAAGTACAGCGTTCGTATAATTCCTACGACTCCCAACAAAGCTAGAAGCATGTGTTGGCATGTAAATGGGAATGACAATCGATGGAGATGCAAATCAGCTCATCGAACAGTATACTCTGAGTGCATCCAAGGGATTGTTTATCGCATCCCCTTGACCTGTGACAAGAATTATATCTGCGAGACCGTAAGATGGATAAATGATTGGATTAGAGAACATGCCTCTAGGATATTATATAATTCCGCGACTAAACCTGCGATACACTGCAAGCACTGCACTCTTTGTGATAAATGAATGTCTTCAATAGAGCCTTATACAATAGCAGTTTTGAGGAAGAACAAGGACAGATTAACGAGAGAGTTTTTGGAAGCTTGGGAGATATCTTTAGCTGGCGAAGACTGCGTTAGCATGCCTTCTGTTCTTCTGTCGAAGAGAAAGACGTGTTTAGATTATTGGGAGGACCGTCAAAGAAGAAGTGGTGTGTGTCCTTAGAAGTGGAGAAGGAAGAGGACGTTGCTGTTCAATTTAATCAGTTCTCAGTGCAGCATTGACATTGCTTATGCGTATGTGTGTATTGTGTGCCTCTCCTTTGTTTCGTCGCCTACTCTGCTGCGTGGTGCATCATGTCGTCTGACCAACTAGCTCGAAACTCAACGGTAGTATCTTCAGTAACGCTATGGAGAGGTTGATAAACAGCCACGCCTGCCGCGCCGCGCCACCACTGGGCACTGCACGGCACCGTTGAGGAGCTCAGCACTGTCGCGACCGATCAGAAAGCATCGCCGCTGGTACGAATTTCGACGTCTCGTGTTATGCTGTACTTTGATAGCATGTACTTCGTGTGCTTGGAAACATGCCGAGCGCTTGCTGCGTGCCAGAATGTCGGTCCGGCTACAAAAGTGCGACCGGGAAGATGTCGTTGTTTTGCTTCTCTGTCGGAAAAATGGAAGTCTACAATGCCGCGGGAAGAGACTGGTGACTTCACTCTCAGTTCTAAATATGTGCATGTTTGTGAAAAGCACCTTCACACTGCGGACATCTTTCGTGTCTAGGAATTTAGTGTTAACGGCGACGCGATATCACGGCATAGAGAGAGTCCGGCGCTCCGACCTGACGCTATCCCAAGGATTTTCGAAGGCGTTCTAAGCTATTTGAGAATTGGCTGGCCCACGTATGCGGTCGCCAATAGCTTGGAAACCGGGGAGACCGCGGCGGCTTAGAATTTAGTGACAGCAGAGGGAGCTCAGCTGGCTAAGCTTACATTTTACGCAAGGCGAACAGCGATATCTGCTGTGCATAGCTAGTAAATAGCCGTAGTGCAGAGGTGCAGCCATCGCCATTGGTGCATTCTTGGTAAAACATCGCGCAGACTCTCAAATGGCGGAATCTTGTGCTATTATCCTTAAGCACTCGTTTCTCGAATGCATGGCATAATTGCAAAACAAGAGGCAGAAAATTCGCTTGAAAGAGAGATCCAAATCTCACGCCCCTTCTCGTCGCAGAGGTGAGATAACAGTTGAAAAGATAGCGCTCTTATTTACTACTTTGTTAAAATTATCACAAAGCGCTGGCATGTGCCGACACAATAAAAATGCTTTCGAACATGTGGTTGCACTCACGAAGAGACATATTCAGACCTTTGGTCTGATATTTTTGCTTATCTGTGGTTTATTATGGAATACGTTTTGAACAGATTTGCAAGGCGAGAATACAAAACAATTCAGTAAATCATTTCTTTCATACGTACATCGGTATTTTTTACTTGATGTTGGTTTTAACAGTAAAAAACGTCAAATGTGCTTGTACACCTTTACCTTTTTCGTTGTCAAACTGGTCAGTAAGTTCCGTCTTGAAATCTACCCTTGTTTAGTGTTCTCATTGGTTACTGATGAGGCAGTGGTCGTTCTCTTACCTAACCCCGAGCGAAAGTCCTTGCGGTAGCTGAGGAGTAGCCAGTGTGACTAGACATCCAGGGCTTCCGGTGGGTTCTACTGCCATCTTGCAGTTCCAAATCAGAGCAGATAGGAACGCGCCAGCTTTCAGTGTTCCGTCAGGTCACACGTCAATTATCAGCTGTAACACAGACGCCCGTGACTGAGGTTGTTTATACAACCCCTTAGTTTTGCCTGCTTGATATATGGTTGCGGCGTGCAGTTGCAGCGTCACTAGTGCCCATAACAAGGCATTATCCACTGCATGGCTCTTTTAACGCTCTCTTATTAAATATATGTATTTACGAGCCCCTTCTTCGTTCTTGTTTAGATTTGTGGTGCAGCTGAGCACATAAGTCCTCTGATTAGTCACTTTTATCTTTACCTGAATGATACCCACATCAGTAATGCAATAAATAAGCTACATACGTGAGCACAATCGGCTGGGAATGAATGAGTTTGTCTTTACAACGTTGAAATCCCTTTAGTCTTCGAGGCCTGCGGACGTCATAAAGGGTTGTGGTTGTTAACGGCATAGTAATCGTATCTCTTGAAACCGGGAATGCTCTAAAAAGACCATTGCCGTTTCCTCCAAATCAGCATCGGTGGCGCATGCTCTATGCAAAGGTCCTTGAAGGAAGAAAACAGACAATGATTGCATAAGCTAAAAAAACAACAGCAGTAAGTTTCAAGACAAAAACGTCTGTCTCTTATTTGTGCGTATAAATTGTTTGCTAGGAATGCTGCCCCGCTATGTTTGGGTGACCCGTATATGAGGTGTATATGGGGGCTTACTATAAAACAGTATGAAAGGAATTCGTTGCTCTTTATCATTCCTCGCTATAACTTCCTCTCTTATCAGCTGCAACTAATAACTGAGTAATCATTTCTTAACTGCAGATTACAGCAACGGCGTCTCAGAGAATATCACCGGTAGGCACTGCATTTTTCTTCTGCGAGCCGATTGGCTTAATTCAGTGATAAATATTATCGAATATTGGCGTATATCGAACAGATTCGAATATATACTTTTGATGTAATAGTGGCGTGGGGATTTCAAAAGCATTCGTTTTGTTTCATTTATCTTTGTTACATGGTAACTTCAAATTAAAAGTATTAAGTGCATCAAGAAGTGTAAAAATACCAAAAAGTGTATATTCGATGGAGGCGAAACGAAGTGGCGTCCGTGTGCTGTGCGATGTCAGCGCACGTTAAAGATCCCCAGGTGGTCGAAATTACTTGGTAGCCCTCCACTACGGCTCACCTTTCTCTCTTTCCACTGTCACTCCCACATTCATCCCTTCCCTTACGGCGCGGTTCAGGTGTCCACAGAGTAAGTGTGACAGATACTGCGCCTTTCCCTTCCTGTGAACCAATTATTATTATTATTTATTAAATATGAAGCTTATCCTACTAGCCATTTGCAAGCAGATGTCGCTAGCACTAGCCACAGGAACTTAGAAACGAGGTAATATGTCCTTATCAATATATTAAGCTCTGTCTTTTCAGGTTTTATGTTGCACCCGTTTGCAATCTGTGCAGTCAAAGAAGATAACAAACCTTGAGCATAAAAAAACAAATAATTGATATACACTTTAGATGGTTCTATCACTGGCACAATTTTGTGCAAACCACTCGCTAGAAAATTACTGTAAGAACTGCCAATATCGCCAACAAGAGAGAGAGAAATTTAATTAACATAAAGGTGGAGATATCGGCCAGCAGTAAAGAGACCATGGCCTGCTACTACACACTGGGGAAAGGGGAAAGAGGATGTAAAAGAGCAATAGGGCTTGCATGAAAGTTGGTGATGTCATAGTATAGTAAGGTTTTGCTCGTGGTCCGAATCATTTTGGAGACCATGCACACACCTAAAGACACTCATGAAACGCCACATGCTGCTTACGTCTTGGCCACAAACAACTTGTCACTGATCAAGCACCATAATAG
Organism: Amblyomma maculatum; assembly: GCF_055883805.1. NCBI lineage: Eukaryota > Metazoa > Arthropoda > Arachnida > Ixodida > Ixodidae > Amblyomma > Amblyomma maculatum. The sequence goes on from NC_139346.1 coordinate 78,169,628, forward strand.
TTACAAAGAACGCTGCACTCTCACATGGCGCCACAAACGCAGAAACAACTACGCACACACGATGCACTTCCCCAGAAAACATCAAAGTACCACATACACGTGTGGCACACTCGAACATGATGAGACCATGAACACTCGTAGAACACAACATGCCACATATGTCTGGACAAGCACGCACACAAGGCACTCCATCAGAAAAAGCTCAAAGTGCAGTGACACATGTATGACACAAGCGTGTAGGCACCGGTGGTACTACCTCACTTCGAAGTACACATAAGTGTCACAGGAGGGAATCTAGGCCCATTTCACTTAAAAAATCGAAAAGGGCCTTCATCATGCACCAGTTATCCATTTGTTTCACCCTGGCACCTAGAGTGTTTTACTCAGAAAGAGGGTAGCTGTCCAACAGCTCGATAGTATTTTCCAAGGCCATCCTTGCGTCGCTATAGGTAGGACGTATGCAGATACGGTAACTGTGCTGGGTAGTTCCTAGAACAGGCCGACAAGCACTCCTCCCTGAGAGCACCGCGAGTAACAGGATGATCTGTCATGTAGCCTTATCAGTGGTCATGTAAACTGCCCGGTTCCTCAAGGAACTTGCCATCCAGTGATGGAGACATCTGCCAATCCCAGATTTCTCAAGAGCGCCTAATATGGTACCACGGTAGACACTGTCGAATGCACCCTTTGGGTGGAGGAAGAGAGCGACGGTCAATCTGCAGTGGCGTTTTTCTTGTTCAACTGTCGATATCAAATCAATTACACGCTCGATAGCAAAGCGGCCTTTTCAAAATTCTGTCATTGCGTCTGAATATGGGTTGCATCTTTCGAGAAACCATTCAAGACGATCTAGTACCATGCGTTCCAATGTTTTGCCCATGTAACTTGCCAGAGCTACAGGTATAAGAGGTCACTTGATGTGGCAAATTACTTCGTTTGAGCGAAGCCGCAACGGGGCTTCTTTTCCATTGTTGTGGAACATTGGCAGTGTATGAAGCATGGATAAACCTGTGTAAAAGCGTTTTTTCTGATTCGGCCGCATGTGACAAAGCGCAGTTTGGTAATTCCATCCGTCTCTGGAGAAGAAGAATGTTTACATGAAGAGAGAGCTGCTTTGTGTTCTTGCAGCGTGAATAGGACGTCTGGGAGATCAAAAGTAGGAGGGGCACACCGATGCTTCGGGATTACATATGGGCTTCCAGCAATGCGCTAGTAGAAATCCTCGGCAACTTCAAGACTTTTTCCGGCGCTCAGAGAGTGCCTACGCGCAAAAAGGATGGTGCTGCTGGAGAAAAAAATCAGTGAGTGGATAACATGCCATATTCTTGAGAATGGTTTTCGGGCATCCAGCCTGTTGCAAAATGACAGCCGCCACCGTTTTCCGAGTTTCTCCTCATAGCGATGTGCTTGCTTCTGTGCACGCCATAAATCACATCTATTGATGTTCAGGAATATGGAGAAGGGATGCTTCGTGATGTCTCTTGCAGTGCCATAACCATGCACTGCTCCACATCCGCTAGTGTAGTGACAGATTCACAGCTCTCCCCCAAATTGTTGCCGAAATGAATTAAGTGCAGCGTGTGGAACACAGTCAAACCAGCGAAGGTGCACATATGCTGGTATACGGTCACTGCCATACATTTTCACATTAGCACCCCAAGTTACGGATGATTCAAGACGCCTCGATACTAATGCTAGGTCCAGGCAACTGCTGTAAGCATTTCCACGCAAAAAGCTTGGATTCGCATTGTTGAGAATCACAAGGGCTACATTATATAAGATGTGGCAATATTGCAAGCATGAGCGTTCGTTAAGGTGTATCCACAAGGCGGACTACGGGCCTATTTTGGTCCATGGACCAAGCGTCACGTGACGTCCCATTACCGGTTTATGAGGTTCGGGCAAGGTCCGCGGACCGAAAATGGCGGGGCATTTTCAGCTGAGGCTAAGTATCAATACTCTCGCCATCATTATAAATGCAGCTTTAGCAAATGCACAGCTGCGAAGAGATTTTGCGCTGTGTGGTTGTTTCAGAACATTTCTAATACACGTCTGTCAAGGCGTCTATTTTGCCTCCTGCCTTGCGAAGTGTTGGCATCGATAGTAAACCCCAACGAAAGCTACGCGTGACGTAAATGCAATGTGCACAGGGTAGGCTCATTAAAATGAACCATCTCGAAAAATAGAGCTGTGAAATATGAACGTATTACAGTTAAAATATGGCGATCGCAATGTGGCGACCCTAAATATATGCGTGTGGTCATACCGTTGCAACTACAAACAGACATTCGATATTTTCATAACTTTATTTCGTTTTTTTTCTGCTGTCTCTATTTTATTTAATCAGATGTTATGTCAAGACAATTGACGAGCCGAGAAAACAAAATAAATATGACAGTCATATCTTGCTTGTGTGGTTCGTTATTACCTTATTTTCGCTTTGTGGTTGTTTTACGTCGCATAAGTCGCAACACTGCTCGCGCACGCATATCCGTCTCATCGTTACATTTCTCGAAGCATTCGGTATTGAAAGATATTGTTACCGGGAAACGCGAGACCAAAGTGATGTGCTCACTGACAAAGACGGCGATCAAGGAACGCAGGCACGACGAAGCGTTGAAAAAGAGAACGACGCTGAGAGAGCGGATTCTGCACGGCTACCGAAGTCTTGCGTCCAGTTCAGCCCATCGCAGTGCCGTCACATTAAGTACATCCCCGTAACATCTTGGTGGAGGTCGCGGGTTCGACACAATCTGACGCTGGATCTCCGCAGTGGCCGTCACATCGGAACCGTTACGATGACAACCGACGCGGCTCCATCAACCTCCGCAACTCCAACTGTCGTCGTAGCCCACCCCCGTGACCCTGGCACATTCTGCGGTACAGATGAGGTAGACGTCGAGGACTGGCTTTCGCTTTATGAGCGTGTTAGCCAGCACAACAGGTGGGACGCCACGCTGATGCTGGCCAATGTCATCTTCTACCTTACCGGAACGGCACGCGTGTGGTTCGAAACACACGAAGCAGATATACCCTCTTGGGATGTTTGCAAACAAAAACTCCGTGACCTGTTCGGAAAACCGGTTGGCCGTCAACTCGCCGCCAAGAGGGACCTCGCCACACGTGCCCAGACATCTACCGAGCCTTATATTACGTATATACAAGACGTTCTGGTCCTCTGCAGAAAAGTCGACAAAGACATGACAGAACCTGATAAGGTGGGGCACATCCTCAAAGGCATAGCCGACGATGCCTTCAATCTTCTACTCTGTCGGGACTGCTCTACGGTTGACTCCGTTCTGCAAGTTTGTCGACATTTCGAGCAGGCCAAACACAAACGCATTGCACATCGCTTCAATCGGCTCCCCAACACTGCCCCTAGCTCCACGTGCGAGGATCTGCCGACCCTAAGGCAGCCTTACAACACTGAAAATGTGACCGGCATCGTGCGTCGTGAACTGGAAGCGCTCGCTCCTGCTGCATCCAACCCGCCCTCTTCGGACAGTAACCTAGCGACGATATCCCTCATTCAAGCCGTCGTTCGTCAAGAGGTTGCTAACTTGGGCGTCCCCTATAGCCACAACGTGGAACCCCCCAGTTCGAGCCCCATCCCTCCCATGGTCGCCCACGCTGCGCCCCGCAACACCTACACGCCACGCTACCGACACCGCAATCCTGAGGAGTGGCGCACCCCTGACGACAGGCCGATCTGTTTCACGTGCTCACGTGTTGGCCACATCTCTCGCCACTGCCGCAGCCGCTGGACATCACCACCTCGACGTTTCCCTTACGTTGACCGCTACTCCGAATACGGTCACCGCCGTTTCACGCCTCGTTATGAGCCGCCCCGCACCGATAACACTCCGCCTCCTCCTGTGTCCAGTCGATCTCCTTCGCCGCCAGCCCGCCGTTCCCGTTCACCTCTTCCTAACCGCAGTTCCTCGCCGTCCTCTGCCGGCCGCTTCACGGGAAACTAGCCGATGCAGCTCCCGGAGGTGACGCTGCATTGGTACCCCGACCTGGAAATCCTCTACTGCCCATTTCTTCGCCCTGTAACCTCCTGTCCCTGTTCGTGGATGGTGTTCCCGTCTCTGCCCTCATTGACACTGGTGCCCAAGTCTCGATCATGAGCTCATCGTTCTGCCGCCGCCTCAAGAAAGTACAGACCCCCGCCGCTTCGCCCACCGTTCGTGTTGCCGATGGCAGTACTGCTGCCGTCACTGGGGAGTGCACAGCCCGAGTCACCCTTGCCGGTCATCACATCCCTGTTTTGTTCACTGTCCTCAACCAGTGCCCTCACAATGTGATCCTCGGCCTTGACTTTTTAACGGCCCACTCTGCCCTTATCGACTGCTCCAGCGGCCTTCTTCGTTTGGACCTACCTGTCTGCTCAGAACATCCTCCATCTACACCCCGCCTTCGCTCCACCGAGTTCGCTCGCCTGCCCCCTGACTCTGCTGTTTACCTACCTCTGTCACCTTTCCCGCCTGTGCCTGACGGTGACTATGTTGCTTGCCCTATCACCGAGGTCTTTCTTGACCGCAACGTCGTTCTTCCTCATCTCATCGTACGCGTTACACAGAACAACACCTACCTTCCTATCCTGAACTTCAGTCTGTCACCCCAAGTTCTCCCCGAAGGAATATCCCTTGCTACCTTGTCTCCTCTCACAGACTGCACCATTTGTGCACTCACTCCTGGCCCACATTCAAGCGTCCTTCCAACACCCGTACTCCCCACCACAATTACCGACCCTATTTCCGCAATGATTGCCTCTGACCTCAGCCCCGAACACGCTCAGGACCTGCACAACCTTTTGTTATCCTTCTCCGACATTTTTGACTTTGCTGCCGGTTCTCTGGGCCAAACATCAGTTGTGACTCACCGCATTGACACCGGCGATTCAAAACCTGTACATCGGAGGCCTTATCGTGTGTCCATTTCTGAGCGCCAAGTCATCCAGCAGGAGGTCGACAAGATTTTGGCCAACGATATCATCGAACCTTCGAACAGCCCCTGGGCTTCTCCTGTCGTGCTCGTTAGAAAAAAAGACAACAGTTGGCGCTTTTGCGTCGACTATCGACATCTGAACACGATTACAAGGAAAGATGTTTACCCGCTGCCGCGAATAGACTATGCCTTGGACTGTTTACATGGAGCCCGCTACTTTTCCTCTATCGACCTTCGTAGCGGCTACTGGCAGATTTCTGTTGACGAACAAGACCGCGAGAAGACAGCTTTTGTCACACCCGATGGTCTTTACCAATTTAAGGTTATGCCTTTCGGACTTTGCAACGCCCCTGCTACGTTTGAACGAATGATGGACTCCTTACTCCGCGGCTTCAAATGGACGACTTGTCTATGTTACTTGGATGACGTCATTGTCTTCTCGCCCTCGTTCGAAAGCCATCTTCGTCGCCTTTCTTCCATCTTGGCACTTTTCCGCCGTGCCGGACTTCAACTGAACTCAAAGAAGTGCAGTTTTGGTCGCCGCGAACTTAAAGTGCTTGGCCATTTGGTGAATTCCACCGGCGTGCAACCCGATCCTGTCAAAATTCGTGCTGTCAGTGCTTTTCCATCTCCCCGTTCACCCCGTGATGTCCGCAGCTTTATAGGACTGTGCTCTTATTTTCGCCGGTTCGTCCCAAACTTTGCCGCTGTTGCTCGTCCTCTCACCAATCTCCTGAAGAAAGGCGTTCCTTTCTCATGGGGACCAGAGCAGGCTAACGCATTCTCCACCCTCATCGCTGTTCTCACCAATCCTCCTGTGTTGGCCCATTTCGACCCGTCTGCCCCGACGGAACTTCGCACCGACGCCAGTGGCCACGGGATTGGTGCCATTCTTGCACAGCGACAACGCGGCCAACACTGCGTGATTGCCTACGCCAGTCGTCTCCTGTCATCAGCGGAACAGAACTATTCGATTACGGAACGGGAGTGCCTGGCTCTCGTCTGGGCCGTTGGAAAATTCAGACCCTACTTGTTTGGCCGACCATTCACTGTAATTACCGATCACCACGCCCTATGTTGGCTCTCTTCCCTCAAGGATCCTGCTGGCCGCCTCGGCCGCTGGGCACTGCGCTTGCAGGAGTATACCTTTTCCGTTGTATACAAATCAGGCCGGCTCCACCAGGATGCAGACTGTCTGTCCCGTTATCCCGTCGATCCCCCTTCCTCTACTGACCACGAGTCGGACCCCTGTGTGTTCTCTATATCGGACTTTTCTCACATAGCCGACGAACAGGGCTTGGACCCAACCCTCAGTTCTCTTATCGACCGCCTCCGCACACACAGCCGTGACTCTTCCCTCGCCCTGTTCTTCCTTCATGGGAATACGCTATACCGCCGCAACATGCGACCTGATGGTGCTGAGCACTTGCTCGTCGTTCCCCAACACCTACGCTCTGCCGTTCTAGAACAAATGCACGACGCCCCTACAGCTGGTCATCTTGGCCTCTCACGCACATACGATCGCGTGCGCCGGCGTTTCTTCTGGCCTGGACTCTACCGCTCTGTCCAACGTTATGTAGCCGCTTGCGACCTCTGTCAACGCCGGAAGAAACCCCCTGTGCTGCCACCTGGACACCTGCAGCCGATTGCTATCCCGACTGAGCCATTTTCTCGTGTTGGCCTTGACCTCCTAGGCCCTTCCCCGAGTCCTTATCAGGAAACAAATGGATCGCTGTGGCCACCGATTACGCCACGCGGTACGTGATCACTCGCGCCATTCCAACCAGCTGCGCCACAGACGTTGCTGACTTCCTTTTGTACGACGTCATACTACACCATGGTGCTCCCCGTCAACTACTTACCGACCGTGGCCGCTGTTTCCTTTCCCGAGTTGTTGAGGAAATACTTCGTTCTTGCTCCGTTCGGCACAAGTTCACCACTGCGTACCACCCTCAGACGAACGGCCTTACGGAGCGTATTAACCGCACACTCACCGACATGCTCGCAATGTACGTATCCGACAGTCATCGCGACTGGGATATTAGTCTGCCATTTGTCACCTTTGCATATAACTCTTCGCGTCATGACACTGCTGGGTACTCTCCATTCTATCTTCTCTTTGGACGAGACCCCTTACTGCCCTTCGACACTTTGCTTCCCGCCGCTGGCCCCGTCACCACTTATGCCCGCGATACCATCGCCCGAGCCGACGCTGCTCGCCAGATTGCTCGTCACAATCTCACCGTCTCTCAAGAAGCTCAAAAACGCCGCTACGACGCTCACCACCGCGATGTGCACTATCCTCCCGGATCTCTGGTGTTGCTCTGGCTTCCGTGCCGTCGTGTGGGGTTGTGTCAGAAACTTCGGCCCCACTACACGGGTCCTTACCGTGTACTACGCCCTGTGACCGACGTGACCTATGAGATTGCACCGCTCCACCCAAAGTCACCGACTGCTAAACCCACTTCCGAAATTGTACATGTCGCCCGCCTTAAGCCATATTACTCCCCCTTCAAACCGCACGACTAATACGCACCGGGACGGTGCCTTTTGCCGAGGGGGGTAGTGTTACCGGGAAACGCGAGACCAAAGTGATGTGCTCACTGACAAAGACGACGATCAGGGAACGCAGGCACGACGAAGCGTTGAAAAAGAGAACGACGCTGAGAGAGCGGATTCTGCACGGCTACCGAAGTCTTGCGTCCAGTTCAGCCCATCGCAGTGCCGTCACATTAAGTATATCCCCGTAACAATATATTTGTTCTTTCTTTATTCACCGACCCTTAATTGGCCCCTCCGTTGGCTATTTCGCCCTTGCAATATTAGTATACCCTTGTCTGCAGAGTACATACCTAAATTTTTCACTTCACACATTAACAGGAATCCAATAGCCACATATATCAACCCCGCTTACCCACGCCATGCGAACGCCCATACGGCGGCTAGGATTACCTTCTATAACGCAGTATCCAGAGCTCTCGCTGGTTGAGATAGCCATCACAGGCTCTTACTTTAATATAGATACCTCAATTGTTAGCTCCCCAGTTTTAACCTCCTGCCATGTCACGTGGGAATCCGATTTCACAGCCGTCGGCCATTCAGTGTCCCGTCAAGGCACCTGCTAACTACCAGCTGGAAGAGGCATACCTGTGAATGCGTTACCGTATAATCCTTATTTATACCTGCGCGCTGTAGGGTAGGTTGGTAAAGTAGTCAACGCCGCAAGTCCTTCCTCACATGCGTACCCATTTTAAAGCGTTCAACACTGCATGTCTCCTTTAACGCTTCGGCAATAAAATTATTAATTTACGAAAACGTGTCTTGTTCTTAATTAGAGTTAAATGCAGCTAAGCTCTTTAGGACCCAGAATATTTTTGCTGGTAACATTAGCTATAAGGAAGATATCTCTGTAATAAAATACGAAGTAAAACTTCACATACTCGCATAACTTCGCATGAGAACTTGGCTGATGTTTGTATTGCAGTAAATTGCCATTTTGCTTTCTAGGCCTATGGTCTTCACGATGGAATTAGGGTTATTCACAGAGTAGTGTATTTCCTGCGTTAATTCTAGGAATACTAGAAAGGAAGACCTCGTCCGGTTCCTGCAAGGCAGAGTCAGTATTGCATACTGTATGCAATGCTCCAAATTAAAAGCAATCGAGCATTGCATGTATTGCTCAACGAACGCAGCGGTTGATAGTTCAAAATAAAAATGTCTGGCGGGCTCATTGTGGTACTTATCTATCAGTACCAATGGAAGTACATGTGCTCCACTGGAGACAGCCTGCTGCGAGACGTGAAAGCTGGAGAATACAGAAGGTTTCAAACGTTGTCGCTTCTATCTTTCTGCGCTGTAACTTCCACTTAAAAATTTTCCTAGTAGTGACCTGTTTTCTAACCTGCAGGTGACAGCGACAGCGGTTTGCAGACCAGTGGAAGTAAGCACTCTACCTTTTTCTGTGAACCAAAATCATGTTTGAGTTGTAAATGTCACCGCATAAGGGCCCATTTCGAAGCTGTTCAAATAGATATCCTTAAACCAATCTGGGCACGGTAATTTTAGAAACGCTTATGTATTTAACATGTACTTTTTTATGAGGTAATTTTAATATTTACCGGTAGTTTTTGAACTAAAAAAAAAGAATATAATAACACCTCTGTCGCATTCCAAAAAACATTTGGCCAAAATTTATTTACACAAAGTTTACCCTCAGCCGTTATAGTTTGATCCCAAGTTCATAAAATATCTATCCTTACTAACATATTCAGATGCGGTTTTTTAATCTTAAAGTTCGAGCAATTTAGGAGTTAATGAATGAATGGCAGGACCTGGACCTAAAGCATCAAATTTATGAAATATTTAAATTATTCTAGTCCTTTTAATACAAAACAACAAACTGGATAATTCTATTAGGCACAAGTGCTATTTCAAAGAAAGTGCATCTATTACTGCGCTGACTTTTTTTAACCGCTCTCGGGACACAGATGTGCCCCACTGAATTCTGGAAATTGTTTTGCTGACGAACACGTTAGAATCCACTTTATTCCACAATCATCATTTCATTACAGTCGAAATTATGCTACTGTGAACTCATTCTCGCTTGTATAATAACAAATCAATGTAGGCCTTTATAGTTCTATGTTGCACTTAATGACGGCAGCTTATACCAAAAAGCAATATTTTGAAAGTCTAAGCTAGGATACATTTGAAAACGACTACCTAAGAAGCGCGACAAATAGAGTTCGGAGACAACTTAGAATTCCGCCAAGCTTTAATAAAATAATGCATATGTGAAACTTGCAGACAGCTGACTCCCCAAATAATCAATATACATATATAGGCGAACTTTGAACACAGAAAAATATTTTCCACGATTGGAGTGGGTGCGTTCCTTCAAGAGCAACATGAAAGAGAGGAAAAACCAGAATATTATTTTCTAGCTCCACCCATCGCGTCAGATGCAAGATAGATACTAACGCTAACATGAGCGGAGAAACAGCAAATTAAAATATTAAAAAGATTGGATAGGGTATTCCACACTTAGCGTGACAAGCCTGCGTTTTAGCCAAACAAAGCCAAGCATAGCACGGTGCGACAAATGCTAAGGTGAAAAGATAAATTTAGACAGTTCACGACAAATATAACTGAGGAGTCAGTACAAGACAAAGCTACTTAGATGGATTTGTGAGCAGCCTTTTCTCTGCAGTGGATATATTCAAGCTCGTGATGATGATGGCGAAGCCCAAATAGCTAACTGACATATCGAAATGGGTACATTAGAGCTACATGAGCGCCATTCAGAATTAGTCTAGGCCAGTATTCAAAATCATTGTGAAGGCGATGCCCAGTATAGGCTCTACGCCTAAGGTGTAATACATTAAATTATGTCTAGCATGACTTGGTAATCATGTAGTTCCAAAGCATTCTGATATGTTGCAACTTCGACATTTTCTCAGGTGAATGCAGCGTATCCGCTAGTTTTTTTTTTTCATTTGTGCATTATTTGAATGCCTTTTTTTTTCAGGTGAAAAAGATGGCAAAGAGACTATTGAAGAAAAGTCTGGTAAGCACTGTGCAAGCCAATGATAACATCAAATTTATTGGTGTTCTACACGACATGAACAGTTTGTGTAAATTGTGTCGTGACTCATACATTTTAGATACGCAGCATACAAATGTTTTTTTTGTATTGAGGGAAGGACCTAAATGAATGACAAGAATGAAAGCGTAGAGTGGAAATACAAGCGTTTCCTTCATTGCTACTAACCACTAGGAGAAAGCGACGGAGAACTTTCGCATAGCTTTGCAGTAAATCTAAATTTGTGAACATCATTGTCTGCCCACAATAAGTTTAACTTAAGTGCGATTCATCAACTCAAATAAAAACTAGTGGCGTGACGCTAATATTGCAAGCATGGTCTTTGTGCTGAGAAACTACAGCCTGAGGAAGACCTCGCAGCCAGCCGTCCTAGAATCGCAGTCAACCTTTCAATCTGGATGCGGCTCTGGTGGTGTGCCCATATTCTTTGTAATGCTTTCAATTTCAATTGTCATTAAAAATGGCAACGACGATTGCGAAATTTCGAAATTAAAAGTTTGAGCTCAGCACTGTAGCCTTTTTTTACAATGCAAATGAAAATTCGAAAGCTGAGCGCGGGTACGGGCAGCCAGAACAGACGTTCAGAGCATTCGCTTATTCCGGCCTTGGTGAGGCCTGCGCTCTGTCGGGCTGGTTGTCTCCAGTTTGCGATGAGTGGCAGAGGAGCTCGTCGCTGTACTTCTGTTTTCATTAGAGAATGCTTTGTCCTGGAGGTCCGAATTCTGCTAGGCGGGCCTTTTCGGCTTTGCCATGATGATTAGAATGATGTCCTCAGACGTAATGGCACATACGCACGGCGGAGGGTGGCCATGGAGCAATGTGGTGTGTGTCGCTGCTCACCCAAGGTACGGACCAGATTTAACGGCTCTCTGGGTTAATGCACACAAAACTAATGATCAAGTCGAGATTTAAAACATGTGGGGTAGTCGTACCGATAATCTCCAATCATAGAAACCGTAACTGGGGAGTGACGTCGGAAATCCACGGGTATAATTTGTTAAATTGCTTTGGAGGAAAGGAAGGGTGCATGCATCTGTAACATTTCTCCGTGGACACCTCAGCCGCGCATAAGGAAAGCGATAGAGGTAGGAGAAAAAGAAGAGAGGAGGTGCTGAACTGGAGGGCTCCGAAACAATTTCGGCCATCTGAGGATGTTTAACGTCCGTTGGCGATGGCTCGACCTGCGGACTGAGGCTTCCCCCTCTACCAATGTTCAGTGCTCTTTCATATGGGATGTGATATAGGTTTCCTAAATTTTCTTGTGCTTTAGTTCGAATAATTTGCATGTATTCGACCATCCTGTCCATCAGCGCATTTCGGAGCCTTTTCATGACGGTTTCCCTCTTTTGGACGACTCGGAGCACGTTTGTTTCCTGCCTCCGTCATCTGCGAAGAGTTCATATGCAGTCATCCACATCGGTCGTATGCACGGTATGCCAGGAAAGCAATTGGGTTTAAGCCTCGACACGACGCCATTATCATAAGCGCGGCGCTTTCTATTGCAGAATTACGCCGCTACGTTACTCTATACAGTTGGTGCAGGGCTTTTTATCGGCAGTCTGTGAAGGCATCTGATATATTTTACATTTTTTCGCACCTGGCTTGCAAAGTGACGGTGACGATAGCACTAAGCCCATGACAAGTATAAGCTAGCCACCTGTATTTTCGTATGGTATAGTACATCGCAATAAGCACCACGCTACAGCTCGTTCATGAGACGGATGAACAGTTTTAAAGATAAAGATGGAAAAGAGAACGTTCTTGTTTTTATTTAAAGAGTGGCCATCGTGTATGCTGATCCGACGGAAATGCATGTGCTTGGGTCTTTTACAACCACGACGAAACAATCTATATATTCAGATATGCACTTCGTTTGGTATTTCTCGTTTTTGGAGCGCAATGCATGTGAACAGTTTTCCCAGCACAAGAATAAAATCACCTTTCAGAAGCATATCTTAGTTTTGGGCGTGCTTGCTTCTCACCGGCCGCTGAATATTGCATAAAAGTTCAATGGTGTTAGCAAACCCATAATCGCGTCGCCATTAAAGTCGTCCATAAGTTCGGCCTCGAAATATATTCCTGCTCAGTCTTTGTTTACCGACGAGGTGCCGATCCTATCCCCCCCCCCCCCCCCCATTTCTTTCTGCGTGGGCCATATCGCTTTAGAGGCACAGTAGCATAGGTTTATCGGTAACATATGTAGGTACATTTTTTTTCCTTTAAATATTGCGAGAAAAGCCAAAAGACATATTTTTTTTTTATTTTGCACATAAGCAAGTCGTGGCGGAGGGCCTTGAGAAACTCGATGAAGTCGTGAGCTCTGCTGTGTAGGGCCACCCAAGATAGACAGGTCACGGCAGAGAGTTCTGACAAAATGTGATTCACTGGAGAAGGTAATGGCAACCCACTCCAGTATTTCCTGCCAAGAAAACCCTATGGCCAGTCACAATACCATTTTATTTATTTTTTATTCGAAAATACTGCAGCCCCTCAAGGGGCTATAGCAGGAGTGGGTACAAAAATGTGGAATAATTCCACGCATACAAACGTACATACAAGCATTACAAATATAAACGCTAGAAAAACAACATACAATGCTACGACTCAATTGCCGACGCAAAATCAGAGATTGATAGTGCACGAATGTTGCCATCCAAAGAATTCTAACACTCCACAGTGCGCGGAAAAAAACTGTATTTAAAAACGTTAGTGCGGGCAAAAAAAGGTTGGATATTAAGATCGTGATGGCTCCTGGTTGCAGATGGTTTTGAAAACGAGATATGCTTACCCTCTGAAAGGCAGTTAGCAGAATGAACTATGGAGGGAAGAAGTTTTAAGGACTCAGTTTTTCGGCGGGATGCAAGCGGGCTTATGTTTAGGGAAGACATCGCAGATGAGGGTGAAAAATGAAAGTCGTAGCGGCGAAAAATAAATCTTACAGCTTTACGTTGCACAGATTCTATTTGATCGATTTCACATTGCTTGTATGGATTCCAGAGATTAGAAGCGTATTCAAGAATAGGGCGAATTAGAGTTTTGTACATGAGCAATTTTGCTTCTTTAGGAGCAAAATTGCGACCACCTCCCGTCTCGGCTGCGGGAGGTGGTTAGTTCGAAACCCACCGCCACACCCCTGAAAAAGCCGAGCGCCAGGCCGGGGGACGCTTGTACCCATTTTTACCGGTGGATGTCCGGCGGTGGGTTTCGAACTAACCACCTCCCGCAGCCGAGACGGGAGGTGGTCGTCCCCCGGCCTGGCGCTCGGCTTTTTCAGGGGTGTGCGTTTGGGAGAAGCTCCGTAAACCCCGCTGCGCGCCCCTCCTCCGCAGTGGGCCCAAACCCAGTTTCGAACCTCGCAGCCTGCAAAGGTGGTTCTGTTTGTCTTTCAAAGGTACTAGGGAGCACTTCAGGTGAGGGTCAAAGGAAGTACCTTTGAAAGACAAACAGAACCACCTTTGCAGGCTGCGAGGTTCGAAACTGGGTTTGGGCCCACTGCGGAGGAGGGGCGCGCAGCGGGGTTTACGGAGCTTCTCCCAAACGCACACCCCTGAAAAAGCCGAGCGCCAGGCCGGGGGACGCTTGTACCCATTTTTACCGGTGGATGTCCGGCGGTGGGTTTCGAACTAACCACCTCCCGCAGCCGAGACGGGAGGTGGTCGCAATTTTGCTCCTAAAGAAGCAAAATTGCTCATGTACAAAACTCTAATTCGCCCTATTCTTGAATACGCTTCTAATCTCTGGAATCCATACAAGCAATGTGAAATCGATCAAATAGAATCTGTGCAACGTAAAGCTGTAAGATTTATTTTTCGCCGCTACGACTTTCATTTTTCACCCTCATCTGCGATGTCTTCCCTAAACATAAGCCCGCTTGCATCCCGCCGAAAAACTGAGTCCTTAAAACTTCTTCCCTCCATAGTTCATTCTGCTAACTGCCTTTCAGAGGGTAAGCATATCTCGTTTTCAAAACCATCTGCAACCAGGAGCCCTTAGAGCCTGCAACCTTTAGAGCCTCTAAGGGAGCACTTCAGGTGAGGGTCAAAGGAAGTACCTTTGAAAGACAAACAGAACCACCTTTGCAGGCTGCGAGGTTCGAAACTGGGTTTGGGCCCACTGCGGAGGAGGGGCGCGCAGCGGGGTTTACGGAGCTTCTCCCAAACGCACACCCCTGAAAAAGCCGAGCGCCAGGCCGGGGGACGCTTGTACCCATTTTTACCGGTGGGTGTCCGGCGGTGGGTTTCGAACTAACCACCTCCCGCAGCCGAGACGGGCGCTCTAACCATTAAGCTTGTACCCATTTAAAAACCGGTGGGTACCCGGCGGCACCAGGGATCGAACCCGGTACCTCCCGAATGCGAGGCGGATGCTCTACCACAAGGCCACCGCTTGTGGTAGAGAGAGCTTTAGCTGTGATGTAATCGGTGTGTTTTGACCATTGCATATTGTGAGAAAAAACGACGCCAAGATATTTATATTCATGAACCCTTTGCAGTGATGCATAGTCGTAAATAGAAGGTGATAGGCGGTTGGTGAAAGACATGACAACTGTTTTGCTGAAATTGATGTTCATCTGCCACGTATTGCACCAGTCATGGAACATACCAAAAGACTCATTCAGAAGGAGGTGATCATTAACAGAGTTGATAGTGTGGTACAGTACGCAATCATCGGCGTATAGACGAATCTTGGAGGTTATACTGTCAGGTAAATCATTAATATAGAGCAAAAATAGCAAAGGGCCAAGGACAGAGCCTTGTGGAACACCTGAGGTAACATCGGCTAAAGAAGAATCGACGGAATTGAAGCGAACAGACTGGGAGCGGTGTGAGAGGAAATCGGCAATCCAATCAGCGAGTTGAGAGTTATTGCGAATTACTTTTAGTTTGCATAACAATTTAGAGTGAAGGACCGTGTCGGAAGCTTTTGAGAAATCGATGAATATAGCATCGATTTGGTTACCGGCGTCTATGCTGAAAAGAATGTCATGTGCAAATTCAGTTAACTGAGTCACTGTACTAAACCCCTTACGAAACCCGTGTTGAGCTCTGTACAGAAGATTATTTGCTTCAAGAAATTCCATAATGTGTTTATAAATAATGTGCTCTAGGATCTTACATGAATGTGCAGTTAAAGAGATCGGCCTATAGTTAGAAAGCAGTTGTTTGTTGCCGGATTTATAGAGAGGGAGTACATTGGCGAATTTCCATGAGGAAGGGACAATGCCAGTGGAAAGAGATTTTTGAAATATAATTGAGAGATATCGAGATGACCAGAGGGAATGACGTGCTAGGAAGGTGTTTGGGATACAGTCCGGCCCAGCGCATTTTTTTGTGTCAAGGCACAAGATAAGATTTAAAATCCCCGGAATGCTAACCATGATATCTGAGATAGAATGATCATGATTAGGAAGACTGAAAGGTGGAATCATGTTATTATCACGTGCAAAGACGGAATAAAAGTAGGCATTAAATGCATCAGATATTTGAACAGGGTCAGTCACAATTTCTTCATTAATAACAAATGAGGTGGAGGAAGTGTTTGAGGGTAGAACAGAGCGCCAAAATTTACGAGGGTTATCTCTTAGCAGCCCTTGGAGCTCAACGCGGAAATAGAAATCTTTAGCAGAGTGCATTTTAATTCGAAGTTCATTTTTTGCAGCTTGAAATCGAGCAACAACATCAGGGTTATTGTTACGTGCCATCCGTCTCAGTCGGGCTACACGACGTGACATCTGTAAAACATCGCGATTAATCCAAGGAAGAGTAGGATTTCTTTTCTTTGTTTTGACGGGAACAAACTGTTTAATGCACAGTCTAACAATTTTTTCGAAATATTCAACAAGGTCATTAACGTCGCCGTCACGGCTGAGCGCGCAGAAGGCGTCGAAGCACTCATTTCATTTCATTTCATTTCATTTATTCATACTGTCAGCCCTGGGCGGGCTATTACAGGAGTGGATATCAAACTTGAAACAGAACAAGAACACATCAAACAAACACTGAGATCAATACTAAATTTCATACATAATTGTGTTTGCCCTTTGAAAAAAAAAACAAAAACATTGCCATAGAAATCAAGCAGTACATAAAACATTATGCAGTTTATCTAAAAATTCGCTAAGTGATTGTGACGTGACAACGGAGTTTGGTAACATATTCCATTCCTTAATGGCTCTCGGGAAAAAACTAAATTTAAAGCAATCATTTCTGACAGGCGGCATTGGGATGTACAAACTGTGACGATGGCGTGATGTTTCCCCTGTTTTAATTTCAAAGTATTTTTTTTTGATCGATTTTCAAGTAGTGGTTAGCGATCTGGAAAAGAAACTTGAGTCTGTCACATTTGGTTCTAATGTCAAGTGTTTGCAAATCAGCAGATTTACACAAAGAAGTTGGAGAATCAGAATAACGATACCTATTAAATATAAACCTTGCTCCGAGGCGCTGGATTCTTTCCAGTTTAGAACAGTTGGAAGCAGTGTACGGGTCCCAGACAACTTTTGCATATTCGAGGATAGGCCTAACTAGGCTTTTGAAAACCAGACTTTTTATTTCGGGAGTTGCCCTGCACATATTGCGTCTCAAGCTCCAGAGTGCCTTGGAAGCCTTAGTACATACATTATCTATGTGTGAGTTCCAGCGTAAGTCAGATGTGAGTGTTACTCCAAGGTATTTAAAATTACTTACTCTAGTTAGTAATCTACCATTAATGCTGTAACTGTAATCAAGGACAGTTTTCTTTCTTGTAATGGACATAAAAACAGTTTTGTTTGAATTTAATACCATCTGCCACACCTTACACCATTCATGTATTTTCTGCAAGTTTTGATTGAGTTCTGCCTGATCTTCCGGAGTATTAATTTGTTTATAAACGATGCAGTCATCTGCATACAGTCTAACTGGAATGCTCAAACCAACCGGCAAGTCGTTGATGAAGATCAAAAACAAGAGAGGGCCCAGAACGCTGCCCTGGGGAACACCGGAATCGACTGGCATGATATTGGATTTATACTCTTGAACCTGAACATACTGTACTCTAGACGAAAGATATGACCTGAACCACTCAGTTATAGTTTCATTTTTAAATATGGCACTGATTTTTAGTAATAGTTTAGGATGCGAAACCTTATCAAACGCCTTTGCAAAGTCCAAAATTACGATGTCAGTTTGCATGCGGGAATTAATTGACTGGGAAAGATCATGTACAGTTTCCGTGAGTTGAGTGATGGTAGAAAGCCCCTTGCGGAAGCCATGCTGGTTTACAAATAGGAGATTGTTACTCTCAAGAAAAGTTGATAAGTGAGCGTACATAATATGTTCGAGTAACTTGGAACACGTGCTAATGAGGGAAATGGGTCTATAATTTTCAACGTTAGAAGTGGGACCATTTTTATGCACAGGCACTATTTTCGCACATTTCCAGGCAACGGGAACACAACTGCTGTCGATAGACGATTGAAAGATTTTGGTAAGAAATTTAGAATTCCACTCTGCATATCTATATAAGAATTCATTCGGGATACCGTCCGGTCCTGAGTTCTTTTTTGTGTTGATATTCAAAAGGAGTTTCAGAACTCCTTCTTCACTTATTTCTAAATCGGGTATAGGAGGGCAACCTGGAGGCTCAAAAAACGGTGATTCGCCGTCATCTTCAGTGAAAACAGATGCAAAAAATGAATTAAAACTTTCGGCTAGTTTGTCGATTACGGAGTTGTCGTCTGCGTGATGGAAATCCGGAAATGACGTGAAGGAGTACTGTGGGTTACTAGAGAAGCGGGACAGGGTAAGGAGAACTGCTTCATGGTCAGAAATACCATCGACAACCGTACACTGAAACCCGGTGTCTATTAGGTTGGCGCTTAGAAAGATTAAGTCTAGCAATGAATTCAGCCTGGTGAGAAGCGTAACTATTTGAGTGAGTCCAAGAGAGAGTGAGAGATCCATCAACTCTTTTGCTAAAGAAGCGTCACGGCCAGAATAACACATCGATGGCCAGTGAATACCAGGCACGTTGAAATCACCCATGAAGATGATGTTTGATACTGAAAGGCTATGTATGAACTGACCAACAGAGTGCAAAACATCAGCAGAGGTTCCGGGGGGTCGGTAAAAAACGCCAATAATAACAGTCTGTGTTTCTAAATAAAGCTTGCACCAAATTGACTCGGTGTTGCATGGAGCAGGATGTATAGAAAATCTAAGATAAGAACGCAGAAGTAAAGCAACACCACCTCCTTTGCCCTCATGCCTGTCAGCACGGATAGCAAGGTAACCAGGAGGGGTAAATTCAGAGTCATATATGTCAGGGTGAAGCCAGGTTTCACTGATGCCAATAATGTGAGGGTCATGGGAGGACACAAGCGCGAGAAGATCAGGGCGTTTGTTAGAGATGCTTCTAGCATTAAGATTTAGGACAACGAGACTTGGTGGCGAGCTAGGTGAACGTCAACGGGGTAACGAAGGAAGCTCACTAGATTCGGTAGCTTCGTGACAGGGTAACGAATGATGCTCAGAAGATTCGGTCGCATCGTGATGGGGGTCCCGTTTCAAGCTACTCGAAGCTTCATCCCATGTGTACCTGACACCATCAATGAAAGGGTGATTGTACCGAAGCTTCACTTTTAAACCACCGTCACGAAGCGAGGAAGATGCATTCCATATTTTCTTACGAAGGGCACGGACGCTCGCAGAGAAATCCTCAGTGATGTAAAAATATTACCCTTTGAGTTTCGATACGTTTTTCATGACAACAATCTTCTCACTGAAGTCGAGGATCCTTAGAATGACAGGTCGTGTACGTCCATCACTGGGTCTGCCGATGCGATGACAACGCTCAATGCGCGGACATTCTATGCGAAGATTTTCAGTAAATATTTTGCGGATTTTGGACAATAAACTGGCGCCATCTTCATCAGGACTCTCATGTAGACCGTGCACAACAAGATTGTTCCACCTTGACCGATTTTCTAAGTCTTCATTCTTTACAACCAAGTTGGATATTGTTTTTTTAATGAGGTAATGTCCGAACGGAGGTTAGCGCTCAATGACTCAGAGGCTGAAGGAGTTGCAGATGATTCCAGTGATGAAACACGAGCTTCGAGGACATCAAGACGAGCGGAAAAAGTTTTCTTAATATCTGTAATGTCACTAGCGATTCGTTCTTGACCAGCAATCAGTTGCGAGAGCTGAGAAAGGACGTCTGCGACCCCCGGAGTGGAGGACAAGTCAATATTGGAACGCGTTGCCCGCTTCCCACTAAGATGTTTAGACGAGTTAGCTGAGACTGATCGTTTACGGGGGCCTGGGTTTTGTTCAACGTCCCCGCTTTGTAGAAGGCGAGAAAAGCAAAATACAGCATTTGAACAGAAGGTAACAAAACTGTGTGGGCAGGAAAACAGCAGCAAACAACGATCATCAGATCGAACGCAGTGAGCGTTTTTTAGGTAACATACCTGCACGAAGAAAATGCAACGATTAGGCATCTTGTAAAGGCTGCTGCCGTCCTGCCCACTGAAGCGGTACGCCGGTGCAGTCCGATTTATAGTCCGAGGAAGAGCTGACGTAGACCAAGGGCCGATGGTGATTGGACGGTGTAGACATGCACGTGGGAAGCCGTCAGGTGCCCAGGGGAGCACGCCAGGTATATCACCAACAAGGGTGACATGGCAGTCCGTAGCGAAGCTGATGGTCCCATCCACGTGCCACAAGCTTGATGGTTGCGCAGGCGCTCTTGAGTCGAAGTCGCAAAAAAGCGAGACAGCAACAGCCGCGAGGATCTGCACGAAGAACATGCAACGATTAGGCATCTTGTAAAGGCTGCTGCCGTCCTGCCCACTGATATGGCGCCGGAAGATGAGCCCCCCAGGTTGGAAGGCGTCCCACATGTTACTGGTGATGAACAAAGGGCGATTCCTAGTAGCTCCAGGACGAATGAAGCGGCTGGGCTAAAGCCAAAAGGACGCTCAGTTGTGGATGTGCCGTGAAGCGACCGGAAAGTCGGATGTTGCAAGGAGATGTATCACATAGCAACATGGAATGTAAGATCTATGACGCAAGGTAAACTGGATATCGTCAAGCGAGAAATGGACAGATTGAACATTGATATCTTGGGTATCAGCGAGCGCAAGTGGACCGGAATGGGAGAATATAACTACGGCGACCATTATGTCTTTTATTGTGGGCACGAATCCAAGAGAAGGAATGGGGTCGCTCTCATAGTAAACAGAAGAATGGGCAAAGCAGTGCTAGGGTAAAACCCCAAAAACGACCGAATGATTTCACTTCGGATCCAAGGTCACCCTTTCAACATACCAGTTATCCAAGTTTATGCACCGACCACTACTGCTGAAGAAGCTGACGTTGAGAGATTTTATGCGGACCTACAATGCCTTTTAGACCACACCCCATCATCAGACGTCGGTTTTCTCATAGGAGACTGGAATGCTAAGGTAGGGAGTGAAGAAATATCCGGAATTACAGGCAAGTTCGGTCTTGGTGAGCCAAATGAAGCTGGGCAGAGGCTAGTAGAGTTTTGTCAAGAAAACAACCTGACCATAGCGAATACTCATTTTCAACAGCACAATAGGCGCCTGTATACATGGACTTCACCGGACGGTCTGTACAGGAATCAGATCGATTATATTATTTGCCGGCAGAGATGGAGAAACGCTATAAAAGCAGTAAAAACAAGGCCTGGGGCCGATTGTGGCACCGATCATCAGCTTCTTGTTACCAAGATTAAGCTTCGATTGAGGAAAACGCAGAAAACTAGAAGGCCTTTCAGGTATAATCTGGATCAAGTTCCATTAGAATATGCTGTGGAAGTGAGGAATCGATTTCAAGAATTAGATCTAGAAGACAAAGAGCCCGAAGAGATGTGGACTGATGTTCGCGATATAATACAAGAAGTTGCTACTAAGGTAGTTCCAAAGCAAAAGAAGTGCAAGAAAGCAATCTGGTTATCTGAAGAGGCTTTGTAAATAGCTGAGGAAAGGAGGATGGCAAAAGTTATGGGGGAAAGAGAAAGATACAAGGTTGTCAATGCGGAATTTCAGAAAATAGCAAGGAGAGATAAGAATGCCTTCCTGAACATACAATGCCAAGCAGTTGAGGACAACAGCCAATAAGGGACACAAGAGCTCTGTATAAGACAATCAAAGATATCAAATGAAGCTTCTGTGCTAAGCTGGGCGTGATAAAGGACAAACAAGGCAAGGACCTCACTGAAGCCGCAGAGATAAAGAAGAGGTGGCAGGAATACACAGAAGAACTGTACAAGAAGGACCCGAATGTGCAAACCCAACATAAGACGGTTGTGATGACTGATCTCGAGCCGGGCATCCTGAAGAGTGAAGTTGAATGGGCCTTAGCCAGCCTTGCTAAGAACAAAGCTAGCGGAATTGATGGCATTCCAGCTGAGTTGCTTCAAAACCTCGACCATGACGCTGTTAACATTCTGCATACATTATGTCAGAAGATTTGGACAACCCTGCAGTGGCCACAGGATTGGAGGAGGTCAGTTTACATCCCCATTCCAAAGAAAGGCAGTGCCAAAGATTGTTCCAACTACCACACGATCGCGCTTATTTCGCATGCTAGCAAGGTGATGTTGAAAATCCTCCAAGGTAGGCTGCAGCAGTATGTGGATCGGGAGCTTCCGGACGTGCAATCTGGGTTTCGCAAGGGCAGAGGAACTAGAGACCAAGTTGTCAACCTTCGCTGGATCATGCAAAAAGCAAGAGAGTTCCAGAAACCCATCTACTTCTGCTTTATTGATTTTGCGAAAGCGTTTGACTGCGTAGATCACAGCAGATTGTGGCAAACTCTCCAAGAGATGGGAGTTCCAATTCACCTCATCTGTCTCCTCAAGAACCTGTATGAAGGGCAAGAGGCCACAGTCAGAACTGGGCATGGCCTTACTGATTGGTTTCCGATTGAGAAAGGAGTAAGGCAAGGCTGCATACTGTCGCCCTGCCTATTTAACCTATATGCAGAGTGCATCATGAGGAAAGCCGGTCTGGACGAGTCTTCAGCTGGAGTGAAGATTGCTGGAAAACGTATCAACAACCATAGATATGCGGATGATACCACTTTAATGGCAGAAAGTGAAGCGGAACTCAAGAGACTTCTGATGCGCGTACAAGAAGAGAGTGAGAAGTTTGGGCTTAAACTGAACATTAGAAAGACAAAGATCATGGCTTCTTGCCCTATCAAGTCCTGGAGCATCAAGGGACAAGAAGTGGAAGCTGTGACAGATTTTCTTTTCTTAGGCTCCAAGATTACCTCGGAAGGAGACTGCAGCCATGAAATTAGGAGACGCCTGCTTCTGGGAAAGAGAGCAATGGTTAGCCTTGACCGCCTAGTAAAGAGCAGAGACATTAGTCTGCCAACCAAGATCCGTATAACTCGTTCTATGGTCTTTCCAGTTGTAATGTATGGATGCGAGAGTTGGACTGTGAAAAAGGCTGACCGCCGAAGAATTGACGCGTTTGAATTGTGGTGCTGGCGAAGACTCTTGAGAGTTCATTGGACTGCCAGAAGATCAAATCAGTCAATATTGTCGACCATAAACCCTGACTGCTCATTGGAGGGTCAAATTCTAAAGTTAAAGCTCAGCTACTTTAGTCATCTGATGAGAAGAGAGGAGTCGCTGGAGAAAGATTTGATGTTGGGAAAGGTTGAGGGTCGCCGGAGAAGGGGTAGGCAGCGAACGCGATGGTTAGATGGCATCCTCGAGGCACTGCAGATGAAGTTATGTGATGTTAGGAAGATAGTGAGAGACCGGAAAACGTGGCGTGACATGGTCAATAGTGTGACGAAGAGTCGGACACGACTGAACGACTGAACTGAACTGAAGGACTGGGGTACATCATAATAGTTAATTAGTAACACGTCACGAGTGATATATCGTCAACGGAATAACGTCGAAAATTGAGAAATCATCGTGCGCGGTAATTTCAAAGTCTACAGTGTGATATGCAATGCAACATGAGTACAGGTGAAGTAATATTTCTTAACAAATAGTGCTCAAAAGCTAGATCATCATGTTCGAGAAAAACTGATTACGGCAGGTTAGAAAGATATAATTTGCAAAGATCCAGAGGCAATAACATCTTCAGGTAACATGTTCCATTCCTTAATTGTTTGAGGAAAAAGTGAATAACGAAAAGTGTCAGTATGATATTTATACTCTAATAAATGCTGTGATGTTTAGTTCTAGTATTTCTTTTAGATGAAGAGACTATTTAAAGCTCGGAATCTATTCCTAATGCACCATTTATTAGTAGGAAGAGGAGCTTAAGGGGTGAAGTTCGGGCGCGGTTACTAATAGTAGCAAGGTTCGCGCGGTTCAAAAGTTCAGTTTTGGAGTCGTTACAATTATATTTGTGGAAAATAAACCTAATAATTTACGCTGGACACTTTCTAATTTATTTATGCATTGCTGTGTGCGTAGAAACCACCAAAAAAATGTTGTACTTGAGCGCAGGCCACACAAAGAGACAACATGCTAGGAACTTGATGTCGGGGAGGCAGACGGTGTCGATCGCTTAGGAGAAAAAAGCGCAGAAAATGCTGTTTATGTTATATATTGCGCATGTTTTTTTCCATTTCAGATTTGATAAGATCAACACATCGAGATATTGTATTCTTGGACTGTTTTTAATGATTTATTTCCAACTTCGCACGGGAAAGCTAAGGGGTTCGATTTTCTTGACACGGTCATGAAAACTGATTTCTCTAGATTTACAGTCATCTGCCATTCCCGACACCATGTTGCTATTTGACCAATTGCGTCGTTTAAATTTGCCTGATCGCCATGTAATTAAATTTCTTTATAAATAATGCAGTCATCTGCGAACGTTCGGACTGTTTTGTTAATATTTGATGTTAGAGCATTGATGTAAAGAAGAATTGAAATAGGTGCTAATAGAGTTCCCTGGGGTACACTGGAGTTTAATTTAACACGCTGTTATCCGCGACCGTCATAACACACCTACTGGTAGCGTTCTGAAAGATAATCTTTTATGCAGTTCGTTACTTTTTTACAGGCAAGGAAATGGTGAAGCTTAAACATCAGTTTCGGGTGCAATACGTCATCGAACGGTTTTTATAAATATTGAAATAAAATGGTAACCTGGCTGCGTTTGTCGAAAGCGGATGCGAGATCGTGGATTGTTTCTACTAGCTGAGTTGTGGTTGACAGCCCTTTCCTAAAGCTGTGTTGGTTCGGACTGAGCAGATTATTTCAAGAAAACTTACGATATGCTTCAGAATTATATGTTCAAGGATATTTGATGTAGCACAGGTGATGGAAATGGGGCTGTAGTTAGATTTATTTCTGGTGTCACAAGATTTATGAACGTTAACCACTTCAGCTTCGTGGCACATCTCCGTTTTCAAGGGACGTCTTATATATCAGGAGCCGGTATTTGGATACCCACTCTGCGTTTCTTTTTATAAATGGATATGGAACATTGCCTGGCCTAATAGATTTCCTTTCGCAAAGATTAGGGAGAAGAGCAAATTTACCTGACTCAGTTACTATTATTTAGTGGGTCAGAGAAATAACTCAAGTTACCGACATTCTAGTGGAAATTAAGGAGAAGACATGGGCATGGGCAGGACATGTAGTGCGAAGAGAGGATAACCGATGGTCGCTTAGGGTACCAAACTGGATTCCAAGGGAAGAAACGCATTGCAGGGGACATCAGAAAGTTAGGTGGGTGGATGAGGTTAAGAAGCTCGCAGGGGTCAGCTAGCACAGAACCGGGTTAAGAGGAGGCCTTCGCCCTGCAGTGGGTATAGTCAGGATGATGATGATGATGATTCAGTGTTGTAATAATTACCTATAAGTTAGCCATCTCTGAAAAGAAATAAGAAATATCTGTGCATACACGTCTAGAGTAAGTGGCCTGTTGACTCTATTGCAGGGTACTGCCGTTTTGTTTTCGAGGTCTTCAGTCTACAGGAAGGAGTTAGGGTTGTTCAATGAATATTACCGGCAATGCTGCTAAAGCTAAGATTATTTGAAATGGCTGCCTTTCCCAGGTCCGGCAAAGGAGAATCAGTACCACATATGCTAGCAAACTTCCTCAAAACAAAAAAATCAGATATTTTGTTTGGTGCTTAAAAAAAGAACAACGGTAATTAATTTCACACCAAAGATGTCTGCCTGACCCTTTGTGGTGCTTATCACTATAATTGCAGGGAAAGTTCGACTGCTGTGTTGGGCTAGCACGTAGGTACGAGACGTAAAACCTTTTGCCATAAAATTGGTTACAAAAGCTTTCGTTCCTCACATACTTCTGCGCCACAAATTTATTTACAATCATTTTGAAATTATCGCCCCTATTTTCTAACCTGCAGACAGCAGCGACGGCGATCCACAGAATCATGCCGGTGAGCACTTTGTTTTCTATCTAAAAACAGAAGGCTTTTTGCAGTGGTGAATACCATCACATATTGGCTCATGTGGAACCAGGTCGAGGTAATATTCTGACATTAATGTGGACATGGTGATTTTAAAACCATTCGTTTGGTTGCAATTATAACATCTTGTCGTCATTTTGTATTTAATGATGTTAATTAGTAGCAAATATTATCTTGTAACACTTTTTTTCATTTGCACTATGAAAAATGTAGACAAGCCATTGAAACAGAAAGTTTGCTAACGGCAGGCACTGGAGCACAAATCCGATGTAATCAAATGTCCCTAGTAAAAATATATTACGATTTGTTTTTAAAGGTTTAAGTTCGGGTGATTTAGAATATATTGAATCAAAAGAGAGACATGAAACCTGGAAGTAAAACACGAACCAACGTGATTGAAAGTTTAAATGACTCTGACACATTTACGTTTCAATGTAATATGACGCCCTAGAAACGTTTTTCAGATGCAACTGCTATTTCGAGTATCTTTATTTCGCATTTATTATTACACTATCTTCTATTTTATGACTGAGGATGCAAGAGAGCACGAATAAGTGGTGGCATTTATTCTGCCGATGAATTTGTAGACCTTAACTGTAATGCGCATCCATCGTTTCAGTATTGTGGAACCTCTCATATAATTCTGAATTAGTGTACATCAAATCAGTGTGTGTGTCTCTGAAGTCCCTCCCTGCATCTAATAATGGTATATGGTACCAAACAGCATATATGTTTGCATGTTTATTCTCTGATGCACGTGAGTGAGTGAGTAGAAATGGGCTGAATCACCAGGGTACAGGCACCCTCATCCAGAAAAAATATATAACTGCAAGATATCTCGACACGAAGAAAAAAAAGTTAAAGTTTTCCTCAAATTCGCATCCCACAAACATTTATTCCTGACTACGTGCCGTCACAAAAAAAGTGCATGACAGGAAAAATCACAACCTTTTCCTTCTACTGCATTTTCGCCGGTTGCAATGTGGGAACATTAAGCTCTCCTTTATTTAGGAATGTTAATTCGATCGGACAAAAAACACATTTGAGAAATTAGTAGATAGCCATGTATAGGGTCATGCACTGTTAGTCTGAAAAACCTTTCTTTCTTCAGAGTGGATGGCCTGTATTAAAGCTCAGAAACGTGCCTCAAGGTGGCACGTTTCTTATTAGAAAAATGTTCATACGTGGCAAGAAGGTTAGGTCAAGAACACAACAGCTGAAGTCTTGAGTGAATGTTCGGGCCAGCACCAACCTTCTCTTACCCCCCCTAACGTTGATACAGCTTCGTCTTCCTCTGATGTCTCTATTGTCGATCCTCGTCTTCAACGTCCAGCGACGCAGAGCATATATGTTAGCAATATGGTGAGGCTTAACTCTTCGAAACTGAGATATACGCAGCGAAGCTCTAAGTTGGATGATAGAACAGGGCCTAACGACGCCACGAAAGTCTGGAAACTAGAGGAGAGTCAGCTGGAGAGGCAACTGTTCCTATGCACTCTACTAGTTACGTGGTAGTACTGTCAAGGAGCAGGTGCAAACGAAGCGGTTCTGTACCCTATTATAGTCATTTCATATCATACAGGCAGAGCCAGGCAGGCAAGCGCAGCTGCGTTTTTCCGCAGCGAACTCGGCAGGTGTGCAAAGACGCGGACGATAAGAGATAGGGAGGAGAGAAGAAGTGGAATCCTCCATCTCTCCGTGCCACGCCTGCGGTCTGTAGCAAACACTCTCAAAACTTGACCTCGGCATGCAAGGCGCAGTAGACGTCATCAATATATAGAAGCACTGAAATAGGCATGCCTTGAAATAGACGATGCTACACTCGGAGTTAAGGTGCTTTTAATGAAGTGGAATTGGTTGCACAATCTCCACTCATGACATAACCGGAAGTAGAAATAGAAAACTCCTATTAGGGAGGCAAAAAGAAAGTAGTTCTGAGTATTACGTTATCAACGCAACTAGTGCATAATTTTCGCGTCATGGGAAATGTGCGAAGAAGTGCCGATAGGATAGTAAGTTCTCACAGTAGTTAAGATAACGGTTGGTCGAGAAGCAATTTAGTAAAAAAGTCCAATCAAAATTTAGTGGTAAGAGGCAGAGTGCGCAGTAATACTTTATAGGTGTCGAGAGCCTCGTAAAACTGGTATTCAACTCTTATCGAGGGCGAAGACCTCAGTATTGAAGCCGGTAATGCTAATGTCAACAATCTGATGACAGTGCAGGAGATTTAGGCTGTACCAAATTGGACACAATGCTGGACAAAATGTAATGAGAACAAGGCGCTAAGGTTTCAAAACAAAGAAGCACGAGAATCAATGAACAGGCTAAAACTGCCAGATCTTTGAAAGCTAATAACGGGTCGGGCAGAGAAGAGTATGGAATAAAAAAAAGATATGGCCTACTCTAAATAATGATGCCAGTGTTCACGTAAATAGACGGAAACACTCCTCAAGTAGAAATAATATGTATACGCAATGACACAATGTATATAGCATCAAAAACAGTGTAGATGATATTGTCGAAGTCGCCGAATCGGCTTACATTCCCTATACAGTGCCCAAAGTAATAGAGATCGCTAAGGAAACAGAAAAAAAGAAAGACTATGAGCAATTAAAAGCGGGAAGGCAGTAGAGAAGGTTGGGACGACACATTTTTTAGAGAACGTAAAGATATCTGGTTAGAAAATCTGATCAGATTATATAAACAATATCTTAGTTTACCAGACCTTCAGTTCAAAGCTGTTATAGCTATATCTTAAGGCCACCATCATCACCATCAGCCGGACTATTGACACTGGACTGTAGGAATCTTCCATGTGTCAGTAATTAAACTGGACTTGTATTAGCTACATCAGTCTAACCCCCCCCCCCACTTCTTATTCTCATCTGGCCACCTAGGTTTCCGACACGTCTTGCTAATTCATGCCTTCTATTGAGACTCAATTTGCTACACATTGCGAAGTCTGGTTATCCTCTCTTTTCACTACATCTCCTGCTTATCCCTATTTCTTCTTGGTTCCAGCAGAATGTCATTAAATGAAGTTATCCCTTTGGTCCACTTTGCATACTTCCTACGTCTTGCCGTGACACCATCATTAAAAACTTCATTAACCTCTGCGGTGTCGGAGATTTAGTAGGTTAGCCACAACGTTATAGATCCATAGTTAGTACCCATAAGATGCAAATGGTATATACTTACCTCTTAAGTGCCATAATTCATGTGAAAGTTGAATCTACAAAGATGTGAAAAATTGCAGACAACTCAGTTGACCATCTGTTTGTGAAGTGTATTCTTAACGTAATTATCATTATGATCAGCAAAAACTAAACATTTCTCGTCAAAGAAATGGCAGAGTTTTGGAATACATTTTTTACGGTAATCTTAGTTTCACTAGCAACCAGGAGATAGGAGAATGCTGCTCCGGTTTTTAAGTTTACAAGAAAAAATTGATTAAGTGGAAACTTATGTCTTCCGGCATTGCAGCATCAGGCATAGATGACCCATGTCTCAAAAAAATTTCTGAAATATATAGTGCCTACACAGCATGAGCGGTCCTCCATAGACAAACTAACTACACCACAAGAGGAGGCAAGGCAAGAAAACACGTTCGCATACCCGCTATTCCCTGCATGTTGACAGGAAATATAAAAAGCCGGTCTTTCGAAAAGTAAGAGATACTTTACATCAGGGAGGACCTTAGTAACGTCCCATTAGCTGGTGACATTGCCTTGGTTAGGAGCTGAAATACGCAAAAGTAAACATGATAAGTAATTCAAGCAGTCAAAGCAGAACTGGATTAATAAAATTTGTATTGTAAAACTGAAGTAATGTTCAACAGCCACTGAGTCACCATAGGTGTTGCTGGAGTACATCTGCTTGGGAAAAGGAGTGACCACAGAACCGGGGGAGGAAAATGTACCAACTAAAAAAAAAATTCAAGGAGCATTTTTCAAGCAGTTTTATTTTATAATTCGCCCTTTACCCGTATTAGTCAGGAGGAGTGCATATAACAGGTGTATCAAACCGGTACTCTCCTATGAGACAAGTATGTGAAGGCGACTGAAGATGGCTCAGTTTAAATTGACAAAAAATAGGAAAGCTGTGGCTTGGAAAATTATGTTTGCAATGATAAGAAACAAGGGTGCAGGACATTGGTAGATCAAACGCGACGCGCTAATAGTCTAGCCTGAATCGAAAAGAAATTGACATATGCACTGCAAGTTCGGAAATTGCAGGCAGAAATGCTAGCTTTGGATCACGACTGTATTCCAAGAAAGCCCAAGGATAGCACGGTGCGACAGATATTTGGTGGATGAAATTAGAAACTCTATAAGGAGTATAACAATACAGGCGGTTCAACACGAAGCTTTTGGATTGATATGAAGGTGGCCGTTTCTGTGCAGGGAGTATATTGAGGCTCGTCATGACAATGGCGAAACGAAAAGCTTTCATGGCTTATCTCAAAGTACAGCTTCCGACCACATGCGACTCGTTCTAAAAATATAGAGGTGAATATTTTTATCTGCATATAGTTGATGCAGTAGCCGATATTGACTCTACGTCTGACATGTTGTAAATAAAAATATCTCCAGTATGATATCCTTATGTTGAATTCACTGAAAAAAACTTTGGGTTATGTGAAAACTTCAAAATTGTTTTTGGTATTTGATGCGGCTGTATCCGCTCTTCATTAACGCATTACATATTATTTTAATGTTTTTTCCTCTTGGTGCAGAAGGTGGCAAGCACGACGAAAAAAGTAATTTGGGTAAGCATTCTGCCAGCCATTGAATGAATCCAATTATTGATTTTGTACTTGACATTATCAGTTAACATATTTGGTGTAAATGAAATATTTTAGACACACAAAATATAAATTTCATTCGTATATTGCGAGACGCCTGAAGTATATTGCAAAAAGGAAAGCAACTATAACCGTTTTTCTTATGAGATAGAAAATACCGACGGGAACTTTTGCTTTCCTCTGTAAAAAATATAATTTAACGAACATGATTTTCTGTCCACAATATTTTTACGGACGATATCAAGGAAGAAGAAGCGGGCAGTGACGCGGACAGGAGTGCTGCCGCTAGGCCCGGCAACAATTCATTATACGTCATCTCACTGTCATCAAACATCTTGTCTGTTTTATGTTCTCCTGTTTTCATCGGCTTGCCGCTTCGTAACATTTGGTTGGAGGTGCGAGGTACTTCATCATCACCCTTCATCCTGGTCCGAAGCTTCGGCCCCCTGCGACTTCTTGCGCCGTCGGCAGAAGGTTGGAAGGCATCGCATGGCTCTTCCCTAGCCGGCCTGACTCAGGAAGACCACGGTTCATCCGCCCCGTCCACCCGCCCCGACCAAAGACACGACGGAGGAAAGACTGACCCGAGACGCCATACATGACTACAAGACACCAGAACGGACTCGAATGACCATTTGTGACCCCACTGACCAGATGTGCCGACCAAGGACCCCACGACACAAGACACCGCTACACTTCAACACATCCTCCCCTGCTTATGCCATGCGGTGCGTGCCTTGGCCTCCGCCATCGGGTCGTGGCAACAAGTGGCCCGAAAGTGTCCTGGACCAAGGTTCTTCGCGAATCATCGTTGTTGTTGTAGTTGTTGACCATATAACATGGCACATATCCACAGAGGGGGACAGGCCAAGAATTGGGAAGCAAAAAACAATTTTTGAAGTATACTTGCATGTAAAAAAAGCTGTTCTATTCTTCCTTCTTCCCCTTTTTCTTCAAGAATTCAGACACGCCCGTCATCATGCCATGGAATCATCAACATTGGTAAACCACCTCTTCCACGATCGAGACGACCATTCGGTGGCCCCGGGTCATTTTATGGACGATATCAAGGGAAAAAAAGCGAGCAGTGACGCGGCAAGGAGCGCTCGGGATAGGCCCGGAAAAAATTCAATTAACGCCATCTCACTGTCATCAAACATCTTGTCTCTGTCCTATGTTCTCCTGTTTTCATCGGCTTGCTGCTTCGTAGCAATATGCTTAAGTTCAGTCATTGCAGATGCTAATAAATAGTGGCTGCATACAACAAACGCTTTATTCATAATGTATGGTAAAGAGGAGGGGGGGCACTGCCCTTATGCGGTTTGTACATAGAAAAGGCAGCGCAGGAAGACCTGGCAACCAGCAGCTACAGATTCAAAGACAGCGGGTCAATCTCGAGTGACTTGCTCGCGGTACGCCTGTCACAGTTTGCCTCGTTTGTCATGTCACTTTTTCCAATGCTTTCATTTTAAATTGTCACGTAGAAAAATCCCTGGCTCATTGCGACATTCCCTAATGCGAAAGTCGAGATCAGCATTATCGCTTTTTACAATGTCAATGAAGTGTCGAAGGTAGACTGCTGTTTCGGGGAGCCAGACAGATATAGCTGTCTAGGGAAATTGTTGATGCCGGCATACCTGGCCGCATCGGGTTTTCTATGAGAGAGCAGGGCACAGCTCGAGGCTCTGATGATGATGAAAACTTTTCACTGAAAAGGAACCGGGAGGGCATTTATGGAAAGGTTGGTTGGAGCCTAGTCCGAGATTCCGTTCGTGTTTCACAAGGGCCCGCTGGTCATCCAGGTCCGAGCTGGACCGGGCTGCCTCCATCCTTCCCACGTTGGATGCTTTATAATGCCTAAGGCGCTATTGGCCTGGCAGGTCCATACCTTATGGTACCAATCTGGTTTCTGCCCGCAAAATGTATAATCAGCTTAACGTGATACTGGGTCTATAGAGTGAAGCTTTAATGGATTGTTAAAACACAAGGTATGCAATCAACGTGAATTGCACTGTTCTGCTTAATCTAATCTCTTGTATGTGCCCGAGAGCTTAGGTCTTGATAAAAGCAAGCGCTGTAGTACATCAGCGCAGATTAGTAATGACTGTTGGGAGACTTTATGGGGGGAGGAGGAGAGAACGCGGGGGAAGAAAAGCTCGGCTGCGCCATGTGCACGCTGATTTCCGCCTACAACCTGATGACCTGGTATCCGTATAAGCTATATCTCAAATTTTTTCAGGACCTTGCAGGCTAGCAGCGCAATTCGGCCCCGCATTAAATTTCGGTACGCAGTCTGCGAGTCCGTAATTATGCTTCACTTTCTATTCGTCACAAAAGTTCTCTTTGGCCGCGTGACTCGCACTCTGCTTAGTGGGCTGTCTCAGGTGTCCAACTATGATGCTGATGATGATATGTTCAGTCCTAATGAGACACGCATGGCGGAGAAAGGCAAGGGCGCGTTGTAGATACAAAATATTCGTGTCCGATGAGCTACGGGCACAGAGCTGTCGCTTTTGATTCTATACCTCCGAGAAGTTCTCTTTGGCTTTTTCCTGACTCGTTTTCCTGGTGACAACAGAAACAGTATCGATGGCTATGCGGCTCAACCGCGGTGTTGGCCTATATGTGGCGCAGACTAAAAAGGCAATAAACACCCAGAATACGATGCGATGCTCAGGCCAAGCATTAAGCCGAACACTGGAGTTCGGGTGAAAAAGATTGTAACAGAAAATATATAAAATGTTTGCTCAGACTGCTACTACAAGAATAAAAGCGCAGTTATACAAAACCACATAGCAAATTTATTTGTCAAAGCTTAAGAAAGCCCAGCTTCGTTCCCGGATGTCTGACGCTCCTTGTTATGGCGCCGGCTAGCGTTTCGTTTTTGTTCCAAGCTGCACATGAAATTTGCTGGATATCTATTGTCTCCTTTATCTTTCTTCGGCATATTGTTTGCTCTCAGGTGCTCGACGCCAGTAACGCTAGTTCATTGCAAATGTGGTCGCACTTTCCAAATCGAGTGATTTGAAAACTTCTCTTGTTGCAAACCTGTTTTTATTACAGGCAGGCAATTCTTGAAACGCAATTAAACGTGATAAAAAACAACTAAACTAAACAAAAGCGCGGGAGCGCGCGCAGTGACCTGCAGTATAAAGGGAAGCAGCGAGAAATGCTAGCCTCCACTCAATACGAATTACAAGTGCGTCTAAGGAACTCGAGAATTAAAATACCAAAATGTACAAGGTAGCCATAGGCTTATCCATTTTGTAGCAACAGTTCAGGCCGCCGTCTGTTAAAACAGCAGATCTTGAAGATGTGTAAACAAAAAATTCACTGTGGCATCTAGAAACGAAAGTAACTTGTCATCACTGTACTCCGCTGTGCTGTTTATTTGCTGCGTCATCAGTGCTTTCTGTCAAATGTGTCTTTTAGGAAGGGGTTTTATAAACAGTTGTTGGACAGGTTAATAACGCTTCTTATCGGCTCATAATGCTTTAACGTAATATGATAACATCCAGGATGCAAACACGACGTAAACAGCCGGTTAAAATTAAAAAAGAAGTTTGTGTAGATGGATCGGAAATGTTTAGAATTATAGGTATAGTTAAGCTTATGAGGTTTAGCGTCCCAAATTGACTCAGTTTATCGATATGACGCAGTGGGCAGCTCCAGAAGTTAC
The DNA here is from genome assembly GCF_055883805.1 of Amblyomma maculatum. Taxonomy (NCBI): domain Eukaryota; kingdom Metazoa; phylum Arthropoda; class Arachnida; order Ixodida; family Ixodidae; genus Amblyomma; species Amblyomma maculatum. The sequence goes on from NC_139346.1 coordinate 78,204,091, forward strand.
AACCCTCTGCTTTTCTTTAACGTGCACTCACATCACTCACTGACCAATTAGAATATTGTATGTAGAATTGCTTCAATAAAGTGAAGGAATAATATTATGTTGATTTACGGGAAAGAAAGCATAGCAGGAGGCGACAAAAAACTAGGTTGCTTGTATGAGTAAAAAGTTCGCAAGTGTCCAAATGGACGCAGTGGGGACAGGAGCGGGTTAATTTAGGAGGCAAATTGAGGACTGCAATCCTCGGGAAGAGCTGCCGTCGACAAACATAAAAATAATCATCCACCATTCGCCGATTCGATCAAGAAGCCCGACCTCCACCCCTCCGCTGCGACCAGCAGACTGACCAGCTTCCAACGATCAAAGCTTTCCTCAAACGCCCGCGATAGACGTACCGAACTACCAACCAGACTGACGACTTCCCTACGATTACAGAAGCTTTCCTTGGACGCAGCAATTCGACGTACCGAACTTCCCGCACGTCAGAAAACCCATGTTTTGGCGCACTTTGTAGACGGTGAGATCCATTCTGCTGAGATGAATATTGTCGTTGACAGCCACCACACGGCGGCCCTTGTATATACTGGCGCTGATGTTTTCGTTATGAGTCGTCGTCGCGCTACCATCCTAGCCAAAGTCTTGAATCCTTGGCACGGAGCATCAATACGAATAAGAGAAGGGCATGCGATGAGGAAGCCCAGTTTGCGCCGCTCGAGTCCAGGTTCACTGCATAAATTTCACTTCTTGCTTCACTGTGCTGGTAGAGCGCTATAATTACCTGTCGCTCGGCTTTGATTCTGGTTGGGAAAATGGCGCAAACATGGACTTTCATGACCTCTTGGGGAGTTTTTTCATCCAGAGCGCAATTTCCGACCACTGCGCACCAGACATGACATTTTGCCGAGTGTGTGATGACACTTCACACAGCCTTCATGCCCCAGCTTCTTTGTGCAGTGTGAGAAGACTTCCACAATTGCCCAATGGTTGAATACATTACGGCGCCGCCTTGTGTTTGATCTCGGGAGACTGACACGAGCTCGTCTGCTTTGCTCTGAGAGCTGGCTGGTGAGTCTGTTAGCCCAGCAGTGCCGTCGTTCGCCAGTGCTTGTGTGTTGGTGCCTGTAAATCTGCTTACCCAGCCCTACTGGCTTCTCTGACAATATTGATACGTGGCAAAGTTAGCCTAAGAGACACAAAGGCTGATGACTTGCTCGAATGTGCTTGCACCTCTCAGCACTAGTCGCAGCTACCACTTCATCTTCAGTCTCTAATGTCGATCGTCGTCTTCTGCCTTCTGCAATGGCATATATGTAACAATATAATCACATATTGGCCCAATTCGCAATTGCTAGAATATAAACCCTTAAATTATTGTACGAGTAGTGATCTTAGAACCGTTGCCGTGCATTTGTTTCCATTTGCAGCAACATTTCTCGGTCACTTGATATTTAACGGTAGCAAGTATCGGAAAGTTTGACTAATAAAACCTGTTTCGTGCATAAACCTCGAAAACTGCGCCAGAAGCCATATAAAGACCAAGTCTGCTGACATGAGGCACTGAAGCTAGAAGCCGAGGTAATATATTGACACTTAACAACGCATTAATACAGCTCTTTAGTTTTAGGCTGCAGCCATTTAAAACATATGGAATAAAAATGACAGGACTCCCATACAGAAAACTTCACCTAAATAGGTGAAAGGTTTAATTTGTCTAACACTCCTATAGTTCAAAGCAAATCGAGCGAGAAACTTTTTTAGCCCCAATCGCCATTGCAAGAAATTCGTGTTCCTATTTATATCAGTTTAGTGTTCCTTTGTTGGCTCAAAACGCATGTGAGCACTAACCAGTGCTCGGTATTTTTGCACTGATTATTTCACATTTTAAACCGCGTTTCCCTATTCAATGCAATAGAACACGTTATAAAATAATTTTCACTTGGGAAATAATAAATCGGCGTGTTGACTGTCTGGCTCTTTAGTGCATTTACCATACATAGTTTCTACCATACAGCATAATTTGTTAGAGATCTATGCTGGACAAGTCCAGTTGTTGAACCTTTCGCTCTATTTGCGAACTGAGGCTCCCTCTCAACCCTTGTTCAGTACTCTTATGCAGTGCTTATTGTTCAGTGCCTTTATTATTATACTGGCTTTTAATTTCGTGCTTAAGGGACAGATGAGCAACAGTAAGTGTTCGCAATTTTCATGGTGACAAATTCGTTCAGATCAACATAAATCCGCATTTATCTTTTCATTACGGTGAAATCTCATATGATCATTCTCACTTTGGGAATATCAAATTAGCGTGTGTCTGGGATTATCAGATGTGTAAATAACACAGGCATGTACCAAATCGCATATATTTTTAAATATAGATCGTATGATTGATGTAAAGATGACTGCCCTGCTACAAAGTGAGAAAAATAGAGGCCACAAAGGACTGCTGAGCATTTCGCATAGTTGTATTAAAGGAGTGGCATATGTGCACCCACAGACAGCAGCCACCAAACCCGCAATAAACATACGTAAAAGCCCAAGAACCGCGAAAGAAGACATTTTCAGCGATCTGATTGTGTACACTGATTAAAAAAGGCAGGAGGAGAGGAACAATGATAATATTCTTTTCCAGCTATTAGTTGCAAGACAGCAACATTAAACTCTGCTTTACTCAGTACTGCTAATATTATTGGGCAAACAACAAACCTGAAAGAGAATGAAAAGTAGACGTGTAGACGGTCATCCACTACTAATGAAAAAAGGCTTCATTACTGCAAAGTTCTATTGGCACCTAGTCAACCGCCATTGAAGCAGTCATCGGCTACATGAATCCCCGTTCATGTCCCATTTTGCAGGCGCCGCTTGGTATCATTGTGCGACCACTTCAATAAGCGGCTCTTTACCGTATTAGTGAGGAAGAGTTTATATGAGATTCATCATACCGGCACTCTCCAATGAGGCAGATAGGTGGAAGTGGCAGAAAAGAGTTCGACTTAAAACGTTCAAGAATACAGTGAGCTTAGGAACAAAATATGATCGTTTGAACGTTGCGAGAGAAGTAGCGTGAATTGCATCATAAGAAAAAGCGCGACACACCTATATTCTAGTCTAAATAAAAAGAAATATTGTGCACTGCAAGTTCTGAGGTGGCTATGCAATGGATATTTATAATGGTAAGGAGTGGATTCTGAGCATAGGCAAGCCTAGCATTCTTCTATAGATGGTCAGGCGGGTGAATGAATTTAGAAATTTTATGAGTAGACCCATGCAGACGGTACAAACCCAAACTATTTGGAGGTATATTAGGGTTCCCTTTGTACACATTGGGTTTATTTAGGCTCGTAACGATGATTCGAGCCAAAAATGCCCTTATGGCATAACAAAAAGTACAAATTTGGCGCACAAAAATTTTGTTCGGACAACGTAAAGGCCAATTATTTATTTCAATATCGTAAAGAGAATCGCCAATATCACTCTACATCTGAAGCCTTTCAGCGCAAAATATGTCCAACATGGTATCCTTCATATTGCAGAAGCTCGCTAATGCTTTCTGCTGGCTCTAAAATTCAAATGTAGGTTTAGGACACTGGTGCGTCTCTACCTGATATTCGTTATGACCTTGTATGTTGTTTTCACTTCCAGGTGGAGAAAACGGCGACAACATGCCACAGGCAATTTCTGGTAAGAATTCGACAAACCAATGACTACCTAAGAAGTCATGTTGTACATGGTGTCAACAGCGTAATTTGTTGTGTAACCTCTAGCGTTTGGTCACTCCATATTAAAATTATATTTTTATACTGCTCGAAGGACTGAAATAAGGAACGACAAGAAAGCAGGGATGAAAATGCAAGTTTTCTTCATGACTATCGTAGATGAAGAGAACCAATGGGCAACGTTCGCTTTCCTTTATGTTAAATTTAATTTAACTAACATCATAGGCAGCGCTCAAAAAGCTTATTATCAGTACAGCGACAGCGCAAATAAAAATGAGCTATGCAACGCAAATATTTCAAGCATAAAAATCCAAGGGGGCACAGTGGACCTATGGTCTGGAAGGGTGGCTGTTCCTGGCCCTACGGGGCTGGGACAGGTAGGTGAACGCCGCGTGTGGCGGGGATCAAGCCTGCCACCGAATATTTGAATATTTATCAGTTGCATGCCGTAATTGTACCCGTCACCGCTTAGGCGGTGGACGACGGCTGTTGCGGCGGCGTCTTTCTCTATCTATTCTTTTTCCTTCTTCTCTACTTTCTTCTGTCCGCGCGGGCTGGGACAGGTAGGTCATCGCCGCTTGCAGCGGGGGCTAGCCTGTCACTGATATTTATCTTTTTTAAGCCGTCATTGCCCTCGCCATCGCTTCGGCGGTGGTGGACGACGGCTGTTGTTGCGGCGCGCGTCTTTCTCTCCCTCCTCTTTTTTTTCTTGTCTATTTTCTCTTCTGTCCGCACGAGGCAACGAAGGTGGCTCAGCTACATAGCTAGTAGCAGTCCCGTGCATTTTCTTTTTGTTCTTCCTACAGCCACAACAGGAAGCGGAGGTGGCTCAGCTACAGAGGCAGTAGCAGGCCCGTGAATTTCTGTTCCTTCTTTGTACAGCCACAAGAACAACTTTGGACCATTAAAGTGCGATGAGGTGAATGCCTTTATGAGGTGGTATATAGCCCTCCACTACGGCACATCTCACTTTCTTCTTTCACGACCACCTTCCTTCCTTCCCTTACGATGGGATCGAGGTGTTTAACCGCGATGTGCGATAGGTAAAGCGCCTTTTCTTTCCTATAAACCCGTTGGAAACTCGTCTGATGCCTCATGTGCAGCGTCGGCTTGCGTATGCTGTGTGGTGTGGCGTTTAAGGAAGCGCAAAATGAAAAGCGCGGCACTGACACGTGGGTCGGACGCCCGGGAGGGGCAGCTTCGTCTATGAATGAATCGCGTAGTGAAGTCATCTGTCATCGCCGGTCATCACGTCAACACTTGGGACGTCATGATAATGGTAGTTCTGGTTATTACACGTGACCGAATGTGACGTCACGTTGCCGTCATCTCTTGTCACGGCCGATGCCATCACCAGGTGACGATTTTGCAGTCGGTCATGAGTGCTGAATTCACTATCACTATCACTGCAATCATTACTGCCACAATAATCATCCCTAGGGTTCACTCTCACTACCCCAACTATCATTATCGGTCACTATCTGCCAGCAACTAGTTCTTCACTGACAGCTTTAATGGTAAACAGAAGCCCGCCGAATCTCGCGGACGCACGTCTCGAGTACGCGCGCACACACGGACAGGTAATCATGAGCCTATAAAGGCTTTCGCCTTAATACACAGTAACGTGGAAGATGCGCGCTATTCCATTATGGCATCCCGAGGAAGACTTCGCAACTGCAGTTCCGGAGGCAAGAACTCCGCCATCAGGGACCAACTCAAGACTTGTTTCCGTACCAGCCAACATTATTACCGTATTTATTGAGGGAGTTCCTGTCGAACCACTTGTAGACACTAGCACAGCCGTTTCAGTTCTTAATTACGCCCTCTGTCGCAAACTCAAAAAGGTAATGACGCCACTTCCTTGCGTTTCCCATCGCACCGCCAGTGTTCAATATATTCGACCATTAGCCGCCTGCACCATTCGCCTTGTCATCGACGACGTTCAATACACAACAGAATTCCTCGTCCTCGCCCGCTCGTCACACGACGTTATCCTTGGTTGGGACTTCTTCTCCAATCATAACGCCGTAATAAACTGCGCCCGTGCTCAACGTGAGTTATCACCCCTCAGTGACACTTCTTTCGCTGCTGCTGCCGCTACCGTGCACGTCGTAGAGGACATCGACGTTCCGCTTTTCTCCTCAGTGCTTGTGCCTCTTTATTGTGCTGGTATTTCCGACGCCACGGTTATCTACACAGCCTCGTTACGATGCGCTGACCAAAACTCCGTGTTGCTGTCTCATGCTGTGCTGACAATTTTTCGCAGCTCAAGTGCTATTTTTGTTTATAACCCATGCCCCTGCCCTACCACTTTACTCTGTGGCCAGTCACTGGGTAGTGTTGCTTTGCTCGATTCAACTCCCACCCATCCCTTCGTCGATACTACCACCGGCCTTCACATCAGCGCCATAACGCCTATTCCTGTCGCCACTTCCTCATTCCTCGAAGTTTTCCACCAGTTCATCGGCGCTGGCCTGACGCCCTTACAACGAGCCGAGCTTGTCGCCATCCTACAACGTTTCGCGGCTTCGTTCGTCTCTCAGCAACCTTCGTTGGGGCGCACAACTACCGTTACTCACCGTATTGATACCGGCACCCATGTCCCTTTACGCCAGCGTCCGTACCGTGTTTCAACCGCCGAGTGCCACATTACTGATGAACCGGTGACCGACATGTTCCAGCGCAGCGTGATCCAACTGTCGCACAGCCCTTGGGCATCTCCAGTCGCCCTGGTCAAGAAAAATGTTCTATCCGATTCTGTATAGACTACCGCCGACTGAACAAGATCACGCGCAAGAACGTTATCGTCTCCCTCGTATCGACGACGCACTTGACTGCCTGCAGGGACCTGAGTTCTTTTCTTCAATAGACCTGCGTTCCGGCTACTGGCAGGTGCCGATGGCAGAGGCCGATCGTCCAAAAACCGCTTTCGTCACACCCGATGGACTCTATGAGTTTAATGTCATGCCATTCGGACTGTGCAATGCCCCTGCCACATTAGAACGCATGATAGACAACCTACACAGAGGGCTCAAATGGCACACTACCTGGACGACGTTGTCTTCGTTTCCCCAGATTTTCCATCTCACCTCCAGCGCCTTGAGACAGTTCTGCGATGCGTGACCGACGCTGGCCTCCAATTAAGTTTAAAGAAGTGCCGTTAGCACGGTAGCTAACCATTTTCGGACATGTCGTCTCCAAGGATGGCGTTCTTCCCGATCCGGCAAAATTACGCGCTGTGACAGAATTTCCCAAGCCAACAAATGTGAAAAAACTCCGCAGATTCGTCGGCCTCTGCTCGTACTTCCGCCGCTTCGTTCGCAATTTCGCCACAATCATCGACCCTCTCACCAAGCTTCTGTCCAGCCACGATCTTTCAGCCTGGTCTTAGCACTGTGATGATGCATTCGCAATACTCCACCACCTCCTGACGACTCAGCCAATCCTGCGTCATTTCGACCCTTTTTCACCCACGGAAATTCACACTGATGCCAGCGGCGTCAGCCTCGGCGCAGTACTGGCTCAGCAAAAGTCTGGCTTTGATGAGTACGTTGTCGCTTACGCCAGTCGGACCCTAACAAATGCTGGCGCAAACTATTCCGTCACTGAGAAAGAGTGTCTCGCTATCCTCTGGGTAATAGCAAAATTTCGCCGCTACTTGTATGGCCGTTCTTTTGATGTCGTCACCGATCATCACTCCCTCTGCTGGGTGTCTTCTTTGAAAGATCCTTCTGGTCGACTGGCCCGTTGGTCTCTGAGGCTCTAAGAATACGAAATTAACGTCATCTATCACTCTGGCCGTAAACATGCCGATGCTGACGCTCTCTCACGTTCTCCGCTGCCGTTTGAAGCCACTGCTGCTATATCCGTTCTACATCTCATCGACATGCCCACTGATATGACTTCCGAGCAACGTGAAGACGCATGGATCGCTTCACTCCTGGATTTTTTATCTGGCCTCGTTTCGCGACCTCCTTGCCGCGCTCTCCGTCGCCAGTCTCACCATGTCGCCATCAGAGACGAGCTTCTCTATTGTAGGAGTTACCTTCCAAATGGTAGAAAGTGGCTGCTTGTAATTCCGACCCATCTGCGCTCTGTGAATTGATCCCATTACCACGACGATCCGTAGTGTGCCCACGCCGGCTTATTGAAAACCTTCACTCGCCTGCGACAATGGTACTACTGGTGTGGGATGCACCATTATTTTCGTCGGTTCGTCCAGTCCTGCCAAGAGTGTCAGCGCCGAAAACACCTACCTGGCTAACCCGCTGCACCTCGGCAGCCGCTGACCTGCCCAGCTCAGCCCTTTGAACGCGTTGGAATCGACCTATACGGCCGGCTTCCTAGCACATCAACAGGCAATCACTGGATCATCGTTCCAGTTGATCATTTCCCACGCTACGCCGAAACGGCTCCTTTGGCATCTGCTACAGCCCAAGACATGGCCTCCTTCATCCTCCATCACATTATTCTTCGCCTCGGGGCTCCCAAAGAATTGCTGAGTGACAGAGGTCCCGCCTTCCTTTCTGAAGTTGGCGAAGCTGTTCTTAGAGAATGCAAAATCTTGCACCACGCCACCTCCGCGTACCATCCGCAAACAAATGGAATGGTTGCGCGTTTTAACCGCACCATGGGCGACATGCTGGCAATGTATGTAGCTTCAGACCACTCCAATGGGACCGCGTTCTTCCATTCGTCACATTTGCTTATAACTATGCCACACAAGCACCCACCGGATTCTCGTCATACTTCCTCCTCTACGGTCGTGAGACCTCTTGTTCAATGGGCGCCATTTTCCCTTATCAACCGGATTCTTCCGAATTCACGACTGTTTCACAAGCTGCAACTTATGCTGAAGAACGCCGCCAGCTTGCCCGGTCCTTCACTTCTCACGCCCAGCAACAGCAGAAAACCACCCAAGATTAATCAGCACTCCCTACTTACCGTACAGACACTTTGCTCTGGCTATGGGTGCCTTCCTCTAGTCACTGCCTTTCATCCAAACTTCTGAGCAAGTATCAGGACCCCTACCGTATTGTCAAGCAAACATCCCCCGTCAACTACCTCATCGAACCCCTTACGCCATCCACTGGACACCGTCGCCGCAATCATGAAATAGTACACCGTTACCGCCTGAAACCTTACTACGATCCGGCCATCGTCACGTCGCCATGAGCCGCCAGGATGGCGTCTTTTCGCCCGGGGGAAGTTGTAAAGCAGGTATTGGGCTCTGATATGTTCAGCGCCTGATGCTGAACAGACGACGACAAACATGTTCAACGCGCGTGACGCTCAGGAAAGAAAACGACGACGAAGGTCGCTTCGACGCTCGTGCATGTGCTGACACAAGTCTCACGACTGATCGCAGAACGTTCCATTGACTGTTGACTTCTTCTACAACTTCTACAGGTCTTCTACAACTATATATATATATACCTCCTCTGGTCCTTGCCGTGCCCTAGGTGATCATGCGCTCGACCATCGACACGTTTTTTTTTTTTTTATCAGGTTGCTCCTGCTTCAGTGGACTGCATCTTCTTGTGTCTCTCCCTCCTTGAATTTTCATGTTCCTGCAACCGGTTATTAGGGAACCTGTCTGTCGGACCTATATATACACTTTTCCACAGGCCAGCGATATGCGGTTAACAACCCCACTGGCCTTGACCAAGGATTTCATTCGTTCGATTTCACTGTTGTACATGCTCCCTTACTTATTCGTTTCTTTTTTCAAATTTTCAAGGACAGACTAATCAGTTTGGAACATGAGGAAAATGCGGCGCTTACACCACGCGTTTTCGCCACATTATCAATACTGCAGGCGACTTTAGTTTGTTACGACATCATTCATAATGTTTGCTTTCATAATGATGTCGGCAGCTTCTAGCCTATTTTATATCCATCCTTTGAGTGTTTTGTTCGAGGTGGTGCCCCATTTTTTACTATTTTAAGGTGCACAAAGTGCGCCAAGAGCTCGATCTATTATTTCTAGTTTACCAGGGCTCTTTCTTTTCGTGGCACTTCGGAGTGTTTCGTACTTGCAGCATCGCATTATAAGATGATTCCAATCGCCGCTTCTCAGGTGCTTTTACGGTGAAACATGGCGCATGCATGGTTTTCGCCACACCGCACACTGTGGACAGCATTGAGATGCACTTCGCGGTTTTCAAGGCAGCACACACGTGCTTGCAGCGGCATTGTACGCAGTACTACTTGTGAGCGGGCTAGTTGGTTAGATGACTCTGAAGACCTCTGGCGCTACATAGTTGCACACACAAGAGATTAAGCAAGACGTTCACACCGATGCCGTAAAACCCCTCAATAAACTAAAAGTAGCGCCATCTCTCTCCTCCTCCGGCGCAGCCACTCCTCCTCTCGAATTTCGACCGTGGCTGCACCTACGGGGTACGCGACTAGCCGTCGCCAACGAGATCTTGGCAAGGCTTGCGCTCCCCAGCAGCCTACGTCAAGACAGGCGGATGGCGATAAAGTACGAGCAAATGAAGGTGCGAGCGCGAATCTGTGTCGAGTCACATGATGTCATCTCGCCCTTTTACCCAAGCCTGTACGCGCAGATTCAGTGGCTGATCCTTTATCCCTCATCCGCTTGTCATGACGTTCGCTGATGGGAGAGAAGGTGATGCAAAGGCCTTGTTAAAATCTCAGTGGTGTCGGACTAGCGCGCGCTCTCCGGAGCAAGCGCCGGTCACGGCCGTCTCGATCAGCGCGCCGAACGAGACGGCCGTGGGCCGGTAAAAGCGCTGGCGCCGGGTCTCACCAGAGCATTTCAGCTTGCATTTTGCGCAATGTGTTCAGGTTAAAATACTGCTCACTGCTGAAACATAATTACGGAATGTTGACAGGGATTTTCCGCCAAAATAGTTTCAGCTGTGAGTGCCTTACACCACATGTACACGATTTCAGCGTTGGTTCAACTCGCCGTCATCTCAGTGTGTCCGTAGTTCGTTACCCTTGGCCAAACTCAGCGGCATGCTTTAAAAAATTTGTCACTATGTGGCGGACAGGAACAATTTAGCAACAGTCTGTGTACGGTTTCTTTGCAGCATTGACTGGTTTGCGAGCTGCTGGTAAACTTGAGCAGTGTGGCAGCAGTTGTCTTCCGTTATTTTTTCAAATTCAGCTGCAGATCAGAATTAACTAGGCGGCGGAAGCTGCAGTCTGTGTGGTGTCTTTGCAGCTTTGACTGACTTGTGAGCTACCGCTAAACTTGGGAAGGGTGGTAGCAGTTATTTTGTTTTATATTTTGCGCTGAGACGGTGCCGTTTTCAGCTGTCATGGTGTGTCACCATACGTATACGATTTCGGCGTCGGTTTAACTCGCCTTCACTTCTTTAAGTCCATCAGCCGTTGACAAAAGTGCACAACATGCTTGAAACAAAATTTTACTAGGCGGTGGAAGCTGCAGTCTGTGTGGTTTCTTTGCAGGTTTGACTGAGTTGTAAGCTACCGTTAAACTTGAGAAGCGTGGTAGCAGTTGTTCTTTTTAATATTTTGCGCTGAAACGGCTCTGCTTTTAACTGCCAGTGTGTGACACCATTCGTACGCGATGTCTGCCTTGGTTGAACTCGCCTTTACCTCCGTGCTTCTATCAGCCGCCGGCCAAAGTGCGCAACATGCTTAAAAAAAAATTAGCTAGCCGGCGGAGAACAATTTAGCAGCAGTCCGCGGGGCTGCAAAACACACGGCGATATGTGCCGCGCGCGCGCCGCCCGCACAGCTGGAAAGGAGGAAGCTGCACGCCCAGCAAAAATAAAAAGCGCGCGCGAGCACGTGACGGCGCTCGGCCAATGAGAAGGTCGAACGACGAAGGAAAGCGCCGGAGAGGAGGCGGGCGGCAAACTTCACATGTTGGCGCTACTTTTAGTTTATTGAGGGGTTTTACGATGCCGCACTCACTGCCAACTGGCTGGTATTATTGCGAAAGCATTACTTCGTTATATCCACAGATTTCTGTCCTCAGACCGTGTCCGCAGACCGTGTCCGCAGAATGTGTCCACAAAATCGTGTCCGCAACACTTGTGAGTAATTGAGAAGTGGTAGAGGTTAATGAGAGGTGTCAATCGATAGAGATGGACGTAATGTGGTGTTTGAAAAAATAATTAGACCAAAGAGTTAATTAGGTAATTATTTAGAATAACTTGTTCACAGGAAAGGAAAGGCGCAGTATCTGCCACACTTGTTCCGTGGACACCTGATGGGAAGGAAGAAAAGTGGGAGTGAAAGCAGGAAGAGAGAAAGGGGTGCCTTAGTGGATATGAAGTCAAGGATGTGACGTCACGCAACCGGAAAAAAGCTGAAATATGATATAGGAAAGGATTTGCGCGCAAGTTGAAAGTACCAAAGACTAAAATGGGTAAACAAGAAGTGAATTAAACAAATAGAAGCAACCAAAAGCAGCATCCGTGCTTTCGCATTACTACAATGCAGGTTCTGCAGCGTTCTTTCTTTATGATGCGAAGGAACAGAAAGCATCACAAAATGATGTAAGGGTACATTAAGAAGAACAAAACAGAAGATTGAGAAAAGATGCGAATAAAAAGTTTTGAATGAAAACTAAAACAAAAAAAATCGAAAATAATGGGAAACTGCATCTACTTCTTGTCATATTGTACGAATGAAGTAGTATCACTTCCTTCCTGCTGAGAGCTGCAGACGAAACACGAATTCCCCTTCTTCACCTGAAGTCATCCTAAATGCTTCGATAATCAGTCTGTTCAAAGTGCATTTTGCCGGATGCAGCACTTTGGTTTCGGTGAACCTTGCTACATAATGTTTACCCCTCGAGTTCTGTTGTGCGTCTTTCGTTTGACAACGAGAGAAATGTGTCGCCAGGTGTCCTGGAGCCGGTAATGTCGCACACGAATTTCTGTGCTCCCTTCACCTCTAATCGAGGCATCAACCTGTCTGCCCCACATAGGCCTTCCACATGTCAGGTGAACCTTGTACACAACACCTTTGCGGCAGTTGACAAAGCATTCCCTGTGCAGCACGCTGCACCCTTCGTTGGTCTCACTCGTTCCGTTCACCTTCCTGCACAGACTATTTAACTTGTACGGTGCAGATAGCACGACACTAATTTCAATTCGGATCTCGATCTTCTTAAGACAATGTGAGATGCCTTGTGCGTAGGGCAGCACAACAACCTGTTTCTTCTTTTCACTCTCTCTACGCTCTCGTGCTCGGGGTCGCATATTTTTCAAACAGCGTTCAGCCGCAGATATCAAAATGCTCTTCGGACATCGACTTGTAATCAAGCTCTCAGTCTGTAGGTTGCCACTTTTGCCTGTCAAGTGCGGACAAGATTTGATTGATATCTGGCGAAAACACGAGACAGCTAGCCCCCTCTTCATCAACTTTGTATGGCCGGAGTCAAAAAGAAGAAGGCCTTTTGCTCATCGTGTCCTATAATACCAACACGTGTGCCCTTCGTGAAGCACCAGTCTTATATTCAAGTACTGGATCTGTGCATTCCCTGGTAGCTCAAACGTGAACTGAAGCCCCGGATGTGCATTAGGAAATAATGCCACAATCCTCTCACCTTTGGTCTCTGTGTGTTCTTACGGCAGGCAAGCCAAAAAATCATCTACATATTGGAATGCGTCGGCAACACCAGCCTTCTTCATATGATTTAAAAATGTCTTATCATCCTTTGGCAAAGAATAGGTTAGCCAATATAGGATCAATTGAATCTACAATGCAAATTCCACATTTTTACTCCTGAACAATTCCTTCAAATTCAACTTACCAGTATTGTAGGTATATCTTCAACAGACCTCAAAACAGTCTGCACTCATTTCACTTTCCTTTTGAAACTTCACTGCACCGTAGGCATCAATTGCTTTTTTGACAGCGAGGATGACCACACGCTATGGATTGTTGTAAAAGAGATCTTTCGTTTCAAAAAAGAAACACCTGATAGGTGCAGCCTATTGAAGAAATTCATACAGCTCATCTACATTCCTAACCAACATGGGGTCTTCTACTGGGTAAAAATTCATTTATTTCTGAAGAAATGAAGCTGCGCAGTTCTGCTATGTGGAGCGGTCCTGAACAATGACTCTTAAAGGGTTTCCCTCTTTATGAGTCTGAACAGCAAAGGTGGTGCCTTGTTGCATCCCATATTCTCCATGGTTAAAATGCTTCCTTGCCCACCTCTTGGAACATATCAGCAGCTTGCTTACTAGCATAGCAAAGCTGTCTCCTGGAGATCTTTCTTTTCGACTTAAAGTATTTTAAGATGTCTTCCTTCGTCTTGGCCGCGTAATTATGTTTGTGCATGACCGCAAACTCCCTCATCTTATCAGTAAGAATCAGCCGCAGATCCAGACTCTTCAATCAATCCATGGCGCTTTGTGGACTAGGCGGTTTCCTTATAGAAACACGACCATTTAGGAAGGCAGAAGCAGCCTCTACACGTTGGTACAGGCAAGCTTCCCTGTCCTCTTCGTAGACTTTGGAGCGCACCTTGTGAACCATGCTCAAATTCAGCAGCGCCAGCCTTTGGTTCCACCCCATACTTAGGTCCCTTCTTTAAAACATTAAGAGCATGCTTGGAAATAGCCTGATCCGTGAGATTCACACCTCCGCTATTTCTCTAAGTGGAATATTTTCATTTCCTTTCAAGATTATTCAAAGCAGAAATCCACCACCTATCCGCATTTTGCTCTGCTACTCCAAGAAAGAACTTCGTAATCCCCTTTGATTGCTGAGTATCAAGGTAGGCGTTACACACGTTTTCGATGGCGAGCTTGTACATCCTCACCTGGCACCATGTCTCAGACCGAGGAATCGAGGGTCTGCAAGATTTTACAGCAAAACAGTAACGCTAACGAAAGCTAAGAGCGAGGTACATGAAATGTGCACAGGGTAGGCTCATTAGAATGAGTCATCTGGAAAAATAGAGCTGTAAATACGGATGTTTATAGTTAAAGTATGGCGCTCGCACGCGGGGACCCGAAAAAAATGCGTGTGGATGTATGGTTGCAACCACAAAAAGACATTTCATATTTTCATACCTTTATATCATTTTTTTCCTGTCTATATGTTGCAGATGTTATTTAAACAGGCGTTTGACAGTCCCAAAAAACAAAATAAATATGACAGTCATATCTATCTTGTGTGCTTCGTTGTTTTCGTCTTGGTAGTTGTTTTACGTCGCATACGTCTGAAGGCTGCTCGCGCACCCATATCCGCCTCCACAAGTTTAACAAAACTTGTGGAGGTGTTGGCTAATTAAAGCTAAACGTGTTCAGTCTTTAATTATCGACCAGTCATCGGCACTTTCTTGCTTTCTTCATTTTCCATTTTGCGTTTGGGAAAGCTAATAGCTTTGTCTGCTGAGTACTTGCATAAATATTGCACTTCATAAAATAAAGAGATCCAATAGCCACATATATCAACCCCGCTTATCTAGGCTGTGCGAACGTCAAAACGGTGGCTATAGGATTAGCCCTTATGACTTAGTTTTCAGATCTCCCGCTGGTTTGGATTGCCATCTCAGGCTCCTACTTCGACATAGATACCTGAATGTTTAAGTCCCGAGTTGTAAGCTCCTGCCTTGTCACGAGAGCATTCGACTTCACGCTGCCGTCAGCCATTCGTTGTCCCGTCAGGTTACCTGCCAACTACCAGCTGGCAAAGGTATACCGGTGAATTTGTTACCGTTTATTCATTATTTTTACCAGCGTGCTCGAGGGTAGCGTTGGGTTAGAAAAGTTGTCAGCGTTGCTAGTGCTTCCCCACATGCGCACCCCATTCTAGACGTCCAACACTGCATGTCTCCTTTAACAATCCGGCAATAAACTTATTTATTTACGAGCAAATTTCTTGTGGTTGCTTAGAGTTGCAGGCAGCTGAGCACTTTCTTACCACCCTTATTTATGCTGGCATCATTACCTATAAGGTAAACATCTCTGTAATAAAATAAGATTTACAATTTCACATACGCGTGTAGTGTCGACCAACCAAAAATCAGCGAATGTTTGCATAGCAGTAAATTACCTTTTTGCTTTCTAGGCATTCGGTCTTCGCAAAGGCGTTGGGGTTGTTCACAGAGCGGCGTAGTTACGGTAATAATTCTAGGAGTACTAGAAAGGGAGCCTTCCCTCGATTCCTGCAAGGCAGAGCCAGTGTTACATAGTATATGCAATGATATGTAATGAAAAAAATCTAGCAATACGTGTATTTCTTGAAGAACACTGATGGTTTCTTCTAAACAAAAATATCTGGCTGGCAGCTAGATACGAGACGTAAAAGCTTGAGCATACAGCAGGTTTCAAACGTTGTCGCTTCTTTATATCTTTCTGAGCTACAACTTCCTGTTATGAAGCGTCCTATTAGTGACCTATTTTCTAACCTGCAGGTGACAGCGACGGCGATCCGCAGCCTACTGCAAGTGAGCACTTTATTTTTTTCTGCGAACTAAATATTCTTGTTTATTGCCCCATTTCTAAGCGATTCTGATATGTATCCTTAAACTAATTTCAGAACGGTATTTTAGGAGCGCTTATGTGCTTTCATGTGTAATATTTTTGCTGTCATTTGATATTGTACGGTAATAAGTAAAACAAGATAGAATAAAATAACGCCTGTTTTATATCCCAAAGACAAAGCATTATGCCACAATTCATTTAAACACAACGTTTGCTACCCTCAGTCAGTTGAGTTCGAACCCAAGTTCAAAAAATTTCTATCCTTACTAATGCATTAAGATGGGGGTTTTAATGTTTAAAGTTCCAGCCATTTAGGAGTTAAGGGATAAATGGCAGGACTTGGACCTAAAATATCAAATTTATGAACCATTTAAATGATTCCAGCACTGCTAAGTTCTAATACAAATCGAAAAGCTATACAATTCAATTAGGCACCCGTGCTATTTCGAAGAATTGTTTTCGCATCTACTATTACGCTGACTTTTTCTAACAGCTCAAAGGTTCAGAACACAGATGTGCTCCACTGAATTCTGGAAATTGTTTTGCTGACGAATACATTAGAATCAACTTTACTCTGCACTCATAATTTCATTACTGTCGAAATCATTCTTCTATAAACTCATTCTCACTTGTGGAATAGCAAATCAGTGTAAGTCTTAATAGTTCCGTGTTGTGTATAATAACGGTAGCAGATACCAAAAAGTATATATTTTGAAAGTATATGCTGGGATATATTTAAAAACGACTACCTAAGAAGCGCGACAAATAGAGCTCAGAGACAACTTAGTATTCCGCCAAGCTTTATTAAAATAATGCATATACGACACTTGCAGGCAGGTGACGCCCCAAATATTCAATATAAAAATATAAACGAACATAAAACATAGAAAAATATTTCCCGCTATTAGAGTGTGTAGGTACCTTCAAGAGAAAGATGGAAGAAGGAAAAAGGATAATATCAATTTCTAGCTCTACCCCGCGTCAGTTGCAAGATACAGACGTCAAACGCTTTTAGCCACGAACGCTAATATGACCGGACGAACAGCAAATTAGAATAATAAAAAGAACAGATAGAGTCTTCCACTGTTAGCGTGATAAGCCTGCGTTCTTCGAAACTCTATTTTCTCCGAATCGACCGCCATTGAGCAAAGTCGCCGACTATGCGATTCCCCGTCTTCCGCTCTCTTTGTGCCGGCGCATGTAGCCTTCGACGGGCGGCCACCTCGGATGCAGTTTGGTGAAAGAAAACTTATTCGCACTAAGCATGGATGCCCTGTAAATTACTTCACAAACGTATCTCAAGGTGGTAGCTGTTTGAAAAATGATGACGTTTAACTATTTGAAGCGTAGATATACAGAGCAAAATTACCTGCAGGATGATCGGACGTGGCCTGACGCAGCCGCTGAACAGGTTGAAACTGGATGTGAAAGCATTGGAGAAGCAACGTTCTTATACCCGCTCCTAGGCACATAGTATTGCAGTCAGGTAGCCGGCGAAAACAAAGGGAATATATATCCTATTATATACACCCAATATCACGGACAAATCCGGGCAAACCGCGCTGAGCTTCGTTTCTCCTCAGCGAATTTGGCCAGTGTAGGAAGAAGCGATGCAGAGAACGAGTGTGTAAAAGAGCGAGTACCCACAGCTTTCGCGCCACACCTTCTGTCAAGATCAAACGTTCGCCAAACTTGACCAATACAGTCATGAAGTATTGAAGACAACCACAGTAAAAGTAGCAAGAACGAGCCTGAAGACATGGTAAACGAGACAATGCCCTATGCATTAAAAGGGCGTGCGGAAGTTCGACTAACAGCAGATCGAGAAGCAGAAATTGAAAAGTCTGGGTGTAAATACGAGTGATTAGGTCTTAGTATTACACTGTGAACCGTGAAGTAGTGCCAGATTTTCAGCTATCGAAGAGGTGCAAATTAGTGATGTTAGTATGGTAAGTTGAAGCACTAGTTGAGATTTGACAGTAGAAAAAAACACTTGGGAAGAGGCAGAAACGAATTAGTGGCAGACGTAAAGGTGTTCAGGCTCTCGAAGTACGACAGCTTTGTAGAAGAGGTATTCAAATTTAGGCGAAAAAAATGGCCTTAGTACAGAAATAATAAATACTGATACGAAGAGTATACCGCCACAGATTTAGGCTGCAGGACAATTAGGTAGAATACAAGAAAGAACCTAATGAGCTCAGGGTCGTGAGAAATTTCCAAAGCATAAAAGCGCCAAACTCAACATACAGTCTCGAACTGTCAACGCTACAAAAGATAATCATGGGGAATAAAGTGTCCGATATAAACAATTACAAATATAAGGAAATATAGTCAAACCGTAAAATGTGTTTTATGAACACTAGAGTTATGGCAGAAGTAGTATGTATGCGTGCAGAGACAATGTATGAAACATAAATACCAATATTGATAATATCATCACATTAGCCTAACGGATTTAGAATAATCTACACAGCAACCGGAGTAGTGACGATGGTAATAACATCAGCCATAGTTAATACCAATCAGATGTTTCAAAGGTTGTGAAGCAAGCTTTGGAAGCAATGAAACTAGGGAAGAGAGATTGGGAGGGTCAGATAATGGCAGGTTTTTCAAGAAGGGTTAAAAGGTGGGGTTAGAAAAACTAACCCCACCTTCGCGATTTCTTACAGATCCAGAACATTGAATCGAAAGTTAATACACTTTCGCCCTCATTCCAGTGTTACATTCAGTTTTGTGATAATGATGATGGTGGTGGTGGCGAAACCAGGATGGCTCTATTACATCCCGGAAAGTGCAGAATGGGGCCACATGGGCATCATTCAGAAAATGTTAAGGGGTAACGCAATTTCAACTCGATTTAATGAAGTGAAGGGGAGCCGTTATTGTTTAGTTGAATCGGGAACTTCTGTTAAATTGAGTGAGGCATATCTCGGTCATATAATTTGGTGCTTTCCATTATAAGGTGAGGCGGTATCCAAACGGCAACCACGGCATCACACTTGCGAATCCTTCATGCTCCCAATATGAAATGGGGCCAGCAAAAATTACTGGTGCCAGTAACGCAGAAAGACAAATTGTTACTCATCATGAAAAGCCCGAGATGACTACAAATTTATTTTTGACCAAAGAAGTCAGCGATCTTTGCCGGCGTGTGCTTTGTGAGCAATGAATACACCGATTTCTCGTAGGTCTGAAGAGCTACGTAGCACTGTAGGCCTATAATGCTGAGCTTGTGAGAAGCATGCCCTCAAAGGCACGGGACAATATCTACTTAAGCACAATGGCGAACGAACTACTTGAAGCACGCCACAAAATAAACACCGACGCGAAACACCGCCCCTTGGAATGCGACATGAGTCTTCTTTTTACAGCTGGCATCATCTGTTGAATTGAACTGAAGACTACAACTCTCGTTTTGAGTTGCACAGTTTGAAACAAAAGCAGGATGAAGGTGCCCGTCGCTAATGCCGTTGGCTCGCAAGCAATAACTTTTTGGGTGCTCTCTAAAAAATAGACTTAAAATAGCCCCTTTCCACCTTCATTTTTCGAAAAACAGTTCATTAATTCGAAATACAACATAGAACTGTTTTCGTTATTTTGATTTATTCAAAGCATAGGATCCTATGGGCACCGGGAATTACAATATCTTCGTTCAATCGGGTTTCGTTAAATAAACGCAGTGGGCGATATCTGCTATACATCTGACGAACATCAAATGAAAATATTTTCTGCATGATATCCTTGACGCTCCAGTAGCTGGGAAATACTTTCTGCACTGTGACAACTTCAAATATATTGTGTCTAATTAGTGCGGCAGTAGCCGCTATTTGTTGTGGAATTGTATACAGGTTAATGTTTTTATTTCGTATGCAGAACACGACAAAGGCCCCGATAATGGAAATTCCGGTAAGCTTTCTACAAACCCATAATTGTCTCACAAGTGACTGGCATCTACTTTACGTCAACAGCTAGCGTAATTTCTGGTGTTACAGATATATTTTAGACAGTTAAAATCAAAAATTGTTGCTATGTTGAGCGAAGGAGTGTAAATAAAGTACAACAAAAAAAGAAGAGAAGGGAACTAGAAAGATTTTTCTCATGGCTAACCACCATTGTAATTGAGCGAAATTGAAATTTCGTTCTCCTTTGCAGTAAGTTTTACGGACATCTTTGGCTTCCAAGAAAAGCGCAAGCTGTGCACGCTGTGTTACGCAAAGATTGCTGTGTTACGCAAAGGTTACGAGCATAATGTAGGTAAAAAGAAATACGGGAACTGTTCTAATATGTCTTGTGCAGAGAGAAGACAGCCCGAGGAAGACCTCACAACCGACAGTCGTTGAATCGAAGCCAACCTGTCTGTCTTGAACTGTATGTTGGCGGTGCGGCTACAGCCTGTGGGCAAATTCCTCTGTCTAAATATTTAATTCAATTTTACTAAATTAGTTGTGTGGATGATTACAAAATTCTCAAATACGAAAACTCAGCTCAGTATTGCAGCTTTTATAATCAAGCAAATAAGAACTCGAAGAAAGTGCGCAATGGAACCAGAGGGAAAGAGATGTCTAGGTCGTTTATTGATTCGGGCTTCGGTAGAGGCCAACACACTGTGCGGCCGTCTCAGGTTTGCGATGAGTGAGCGGCGATGAGCTTGAGGCTGTTAGTCTTCCTCAGAAACACTCTCTAATGCTCGTGAGGCCCGCACTCTGCTTGGCAGGTGATATCGGGTGTGTGATGAACGAGCGGCGCAGAGCTAGTAGCTCTTCGATCTCTTTTTCCTGCAGTTCTCTGAGACACGCAACGCTCTTGTGGTTCCTGACTCTCTTTCGGCTCGGTTACACCTGCAACGGCTCGAAGGCGACGCGCTCAGTGTAGCGCGCTAATAAGGCGAATGTCACCCTGAACATGCGGAGAGGGTCATGGGAAGATTAGGCCACACATAATGACTACGGCTACAAAGAATATCCTGGGGATGGTGCAGTGGTAAGACGCACTACTACTGCGCTGGAGTACATGAGTTCGATCCCGACCGCGGCGCCGGCGTTTCGAAAGAAGGAGAAACGAAGAGGAGTGGGGTCCGTGTTCTGTGCGATGTCAGTGCACGTTAAAGAACCCCAGGTGCTCAAAAATTCCGGAGTCCGCCACTACAGCGTCTCTCATAGCCTGAGTCGCTTTGGGACGTTAAACCCCAAAACCAAACCAAACCAAACGAAGAGGCGACCATGTGCTGTGCGATGTCAGCGCAAGTTAAAGATCCCCAGGTGGTCGAAATTACTTAGCAACCCTCCACTACGGCTCTTCTTTCTCTCTTTCCAATTTCACTCCCAGATTCCTCCCTTCCCTTATGGCGCGGGTCGGGTGTCTACAGAAACAGTGTGGCAGATACTGAGCTTTTCCATTCCTGTGAACCAATAATAATCATATTATAATTATTATTACGAAGAATATACCACAATATTCAATAATTTTATTGCGAATGGTACCAATGGAACAACGTTTTTACACGCCAAAGCCAGAGACCATATTTGAAGCGACACAAAAGATAAATTCGTTCCGCGATTTCTTACGCTGCTGGCCCATTGCACGGCTGGCGTTTCTTTTTTTTGTGCTAAGCAGCAGATCGAATTTGTTAGTGCATTAATTGTGTCTGTTTCATGTTTCTTGGGTATATGTTTCGTTCCGGGGGCTGGACTTCATTACGCTAGTCGAAGTTATATGCGATTAACAATATTCATCTACTAATTAATATACTCGTTTTGTTTGCAATCAATATTTTAGGTAGACTCAGCGAAATCTTGTATTAATAAACGCGTCGCTAACCGCAGCAAAACCATTTAAGCACAATCACCTGCAAGAGGGATGCAGAGAGAGATGGCAAACGCTCTAGCCAACACGAAAAAAAAAAAGTGGCTAAGAGCCTCGGCAAATGAAACAACAAAATGTGCAAAGCAAGCCGTACGGTTTATCCTCAAGTAAAGCTGTTGATGCCATCGTCCTTTTAAACCGTTGGAACTTTAAGAGGAGCAAATAGGAAAAGCTCTGTGCCATCCTGTAACAAAAGCAACTTGCCCTACTTCACTTGCGCAATCTGTCATTTCTGTGAAATGGTTCTCCTAGGATCGTCCCTCTTACTATAGTGCTGACGGAAAACTTCAGTTATTCTTCTTGTTGACTGCTCGTGTTTTCACGTAATATATAGCCGGAATTCTTCTGCAAAAAATGCCGCTATTAAAAACAACCCCTACTGTAATGCTAGAATTGCTGACGGATATATTGGTTTCGGCGGTCTCAGAAGAATATTTCTAGTTTGCTTTCACATGACCCAGGAAATGTAGCATTGTGCAAATGGTGCGGTCATACATCCAAAATGGTGTTGCTGCAATTTAGAGGAATAAGGATGTAGTACCCGCTTCATATCCTCTGGCTCGTAGTGAGGAAGGCCAGTACCTTCACACGAAGCCGAGAAGAATGTCACTCATTAGAGGTTTTGTATAAGTTACAGAAATAAGTTGCCAGTTAAAATTACAGACACTTTATGTGTATTGAACGCAGTTTATCCTAAAAGAAAATAACAGCATGAGAAAAGTGCGTCTACAATTATTGAAATGTACATAAACATTGTTGTGTTGCAATAAATTATTATTCTAATGCAAAGGACAGCCATTCTTCAATGAACTGTCGCTAAGAACTTGGTACTGCTTTCTATTTTTTTCTAAATATAAAGTCATTTTCCAAACAACGCTAATTTACGTTTTCTCAAAAAGTAATTATCAGGATGCGATAGTTAGTGCTAAGGCACTGTGTACAGCTGGGGTGATGCTAAGAGGCACAAAAGGGGCAGTAGCCAGAGTGATTTACTAGAGTAGCAGATTTACGAGCGTACACAATTCTTTACAACGATATACCATTAAACCTTTGAAACACAAATATAACGCACATCGTATTAGGAATCGATAATTAGTTTAAATAACAAAACATGAGAGACGCAGCTAGCAGCTTGCGTAGAACTTCGTAGATATCCATTTACAAAAATAATGGGTTTTAATTATATCATTCGTAACGTGGATGAACTTTACTGGCTTTTACACAATTTCTTCTTGTGCACTTGCCAGTGCCGCCTTACACGCCGCTAGAATGTATGAGTAACGGAGGGAGTATCATTGTCCGTTCCATGTTTAGGACATGTCTTTCATGATTGAGGAATTTTGTTGGCGTGTATTGGACAATCTGCACGTGGAATGCATTTCCGAGCCATATGACGGCACCGTTTGACCTGCCATAAGTTTTAATGTCCTGCTTACTTAATGCGCGTAGCGTTCATATTCGCATCGTTCATATATATATAGTCGACCACATCTGCGATCCATAAGCAGAAGAATAAAGGCTATGCCTCGGCACTGTCGCCGTTATCTGAACTGCGACGTTTGCCATTGAAGAGGTGCGTAGTGGCGCTGAGCTATACAGGTAACAGGACGTTTTTGTCCGCAGCCTGTTAAGCGATTTGATATATTTCGCACCTCGCTTCCCTAGCCAGGACGACGATAGCACAAAGATTTT
The DNA here is from genome assembly GCF_055883805.1 of Amblyomma maculatum. NCBI lineage: Eukaryota > Metazoa > Arthropoda > Arachnida > Ixodida > Ixodidae > Amblyomma > Amblyomma maculatum. The sequence goes on from NC_139346.1 coordinate 78,227,804, forward strand.
GGCAGCTATGCGCCAGCCACCTGATTTTTCGTCTGGTATAGCATCATTACAGCGGGGGCTTTCTGTGCGCGCTAAGTGTTGTCGGTGATTGTCTAAGTATTCTCCTGTAAACGCGAAAACACAGAAAAGCCTTGAAGTTTCAAGTGCGAAATGCTTTAAACCAGCGTGTCGAAAGACGTAAATGTTCACTGTCACTTTGCGAGATCAGTTTTAAAGACAGAGCTGTAAATGACAAAATGTTTTTATTTACATTCTGCCCATTCCATGTGTAACCAGATGAAATTTCTTCTGGACGTGTCTTTGCAACACCGAAGACGCATGCTCTATTTTCAGTCCTTTATTTTCTCGGTTTTTCTGATGTCTGTGTTTAGAGAATAAATCATGAGAACTGATTAAGAAAGTGCGCATGCAAAATATTTCATAGAAGCATGTCTTGTTTGCGTGCTTGGATATTTGTTCTTGTGGTTGTCGAAGAAAAGTGTCAAAGACATTCACACACCCACCCATGTACACCTGCTTAAACTAGTTCATAGGTCCGGCCTTGAAATCACTTGCCACTGTAGGAAACCACTTGTTCACTGTTTGTTTACTAATGCGCCACTGGTCATTCCTTTACGTTCTTCCTTTTTCATTTTGTTTTAGGAATACAAGTATAACTTTGTAAGATATTGGCTTAACATTTTCGAGTTCGCACATTGTGAGAACGGATCGTTAGGCACAATAGCAGGTACGTCAGGAGATCAAATGGATGTTTTTGGGCTGTGTGTCCAACGAAAATGACGCTCAAGTCAGCGCTACAGTGTTGGTGTGTGCAGGCCTTCCTCAGGTATTCCTGACTGTCTTATTGATATGTTACTCTTGCTGCTTGGATATACCCCGTAAGAATATGCATCAAGTCCCGCTTAGCCATGCTGCGCGAAAGTTGCAGCTGTTGTGTCGCACGAGCTTCTGACGCACAAAACTCACCTACCTAGCAGTGTGGCGTCAGGTCACGCGCCGAGTACCACCTTCCAGAGACATGTCCATGATTGTGTTCTCATACAGACCTCCCCATTTTTGCTGGCGTTCCCTAAGGTAGCGTCACTGATCCATCACCTTGCGTCGTCATCATCAGCCGCCATACACCAACTGCAGGGCAAAGGCCTCTTCGATATTCCTCGAATTTACCCAGTCCAGTGTTAACGGCATCCACTTTACCTCTGTAAACTTCTTAACCGCATCCGCCCACCTATCTTTCTGCCACCCCCTGCCGCGCTTTCCTTCCCTTCGAATCTACTTTGTTACCCTAAGCGACTATCTGTTATCCCTTCTTCGCACTACATGTCCTGCTCATGCCCCTTTCTTCTTCTTGATTCCTACTAGAAAATCAGTAACTTGAGTTATTGCTCACATTGCATGCGCCCATTTAACGGCATCCTCTGAGGCATCTGTTTTTGTACTCACGTAATAAAATATGCATTTAAGAACAGCTTTTTCGTTTAGATATTCGCACTCTGCAGGGCGTACGCAGTAAAATTATTCAGTGGTATTCTTAATAGCTATAGGTAGCTTTCTTTGTAAAGAAATAAGAAATTAAACTGCGCTTTCGCGTTTAGGATCACCTGGGAGAAAAGGGCTAATATTTAAATCCCAGTGAATTCCCATGTCGATTTTAAAAACGTATGAGGCTTGCGACGACCGCTTTCCGTACCCATCCATACCGCCGTATTCACAAACACGCTTTCACTCGAACTTCTACTTCAAGCGGCCCTCAAGGCCTGTTTTTCGTTTTAGAAAGGAACCTCCACTGGAATCGTTCCTTCAGCGGCGGAGAAAACTTGAGTTTTCTCGAGAACCTCGAGTCGAAGACGACGCTTGACCGCTCCTCGACCGCCACTCCGCTTGTAAACAAGGCGGACATCGCATCACTCGCTCGCTGTGTGTACTTCGTTATGCCGGTATACCAAACATTTCGCGAAAGCGGATATGACGAGGATGCACCGAGCCTTTCTCTAAGCATCGGCTGAGAATGACAGCAACCCGGGACTTCCGCGACGCTATCGCTTTACGAATGCGGCTATGGCTAGCCTCCGGCTGTTCCTGCCGCTCACGCTAAACATGAATAACCGTGATCAGCCGCCGACGTCTGTGCTGTGTTGATCGTCGAATCATTGCAATTCGCTTGTGTGGCGCAGGGACGTATCACGTCGTCACCGGATAAGTGGACAACCTTTCATCATCATCATCATCATCATCAGCCTGATTATACCCACTGCAGGGCGAAGGCCTCTCCCATATCTCGCCACTTAACCCGGTTCTGTGCTAGCTGCATCCACTTGACCCCTGCGAAGTTCTTAATCTCATCCACCCACCTAACTTTCTGCCGCCCCCTGCTACGCTTTCCTTCCCTTGGAATCCAGTTTGTTACCCTCAGCGACCATCGGTTATCCTCTCTTCGCACTACATGTCCTGCCCATGTCCATTTCTTCTTCTTAATTTCCACTAGAATGTCGTTAACTTGAGTTATTTCTCTGACCCACTCTGCACGCTTTCTATCTCTTAATGTTACCCCTACCATTTTTCGTTCCATAGCCCTCTGGGTTGTCCTCAACTTAAGTAGAACTCTCTTGGTTAGCCTCCACGTTTCAGCCCCATAGGTGAGTACAGGCAAGATGCAACTGTTGTATACTTTCCTCTTGAGCGATACCGGTAAGCTGCTAGTCATAATCTGCGAGTGCTTGCCAAATGCGCTCCATCCCAATCTTATTCTTCTTGTTATTTCCTTTTCATGGTCCGGATCTGCGGTTACTACCTGTCCTAAGTAGATATATTCGCCTACTACTTCCAGTATTTCGCTACCTAATGTAAACTCCTGTTCCTTCCCGAAGCTGTTGAACATTACCTTAGTCTTCTGCATATTGATTTTCAAGCCTACTTTTCTACTTTTCCTGTCTAGGCCATCAATCATTATTTGCAGTTCATCTCCCGAGTTGCTTAGCAAGGCAATGTCATCAGCAAATCGCAGATTACTGAGGTATTCTCCATCTACCCTTATCCCTAACTGCTCCCATTCCAAGTCTCTGAATACTTCCTCTAAACATGCTGTGAATAGTACTGGGGAGATTGTGTCTCCTTGCCTAACACCTTTCTTTATGGGAATTTTGTTGCTTTCTTTATGTAGAACTATGGTTGCTGTGCAGCCACTATATATATCTTCCAGCACTTTCACGTACGGCTCGTCTACCCCCTGATTTCGCAATGCCTGCATCACCGCCGAGGTTTCAACTGAGTCAAATGCTTTTTCGTAATCAATGAATGCTATGTATAAGGGCTGGTTATATTCCGAGCATTTTTCTATCACCTGATTGATGGTATGGATATGATCGATAGTAGAGTACCGTTTCCGAAACCCTGCTTGATCCTTTGCTTGATTGCAGTCTAAGGTTGTCCTGATTCTATTAGCGATTACCTTAGTAAATACCTTATACGTAACAGACAGTAAGCTGATTGGTCTGTAATTTTTAAGGTCCTTAGAGTCCCCTTTCTTGTGAATGAGGATAATGTTTGCATTCTTCCATGCTTCCGGTACCGTCGATGACACCAGGCACTGCGTATACAGGGTGGCCAGTTTTTCTAGCACGATATCCCCCCCGTCCTTCAGCAAATCTGTAGTTATCTGATCCTCTCCAGCTGATTTCCCCCTTTTCATAGTTTCTAGTGCTTTCTTGACCTCGTCCTTCGTCACTGATGGAACGTCTGACTGTTTTTCCCTACCGCCAATCTCATTACGGTCCTGACTACTTTGGCTACTGTAGAGATCTGTATAGAACTCCTCGGCTACTTTGACTATCTTGTCCATATTAGTGATGACGTTGCCCGCCTTGTCCCTTATCGCATACATCTGGTTTTTGCCTCTGCCCAATTTCTTCTTTACCGCTTTAAGGCTTCCCCCGTTCTTTACAGCATGCTCAATTTTCTCCATGTTATACTTCCTTATATCGGCCACCTTGCGCTTATTGATTAGCTTTGATATCTCGGCCAATTCGATCTGGTCTGTTGGATTGGAAGCTTTCATACTCTGCCGTTTCTTAATCAAATCTTTCGTCTCCTTAGACAGCTTACCGGTATCCTCTCTAACTATCCTACCGCCTACTTCTATCGCGCACTCAGTAATGATATCTCTGAAATTATTGTTCCTTGCCTCTAGGGTAGTGTCGCCATCCTCAGTTAGAGCTGAATACCTATTCTGTAGCGAGATCCTGAACTCTTCTGCCCTCCCCCTCACCGCTAATTCGTTGATGGGTTTCTTTCTTACTAATCTATTGCGTTCCTTCTTCAGATTTAGGTTAATTCGGGACCTCATCATCCTGTGGTCACTACATCGAACTTTCCCGATTACCTCTACATCCTGCACAATGGCGGGGGTTGAACACATTATGAAGTCGATTTCATTTTTAGTCTCTCCGTTAGGACTTTTCCATGTCCATTTTCGGTTCTTCCGTTTGCTGAAGAAGGTATTCATGATTCGTAAGTTATTGCGCTCTGCAAACTCAACTAGTAACTCCCCTCTGCTATTCCTAGAACCAATGCCATAGTCACCTACTGCCTTGTCTCCTGCCTGTTTTTTCCCTACCTTGGCATTGAAGTCGCCCATTAGTACAGTATACTGCGTCTTTACTTTTCGCATTGCCGATTCTACATCTTCATAGAAGCTTTCAACTGCCTGGTCATCATAACTACATGTAGGTGCATAGGCCTGTACAACCTTCAGTTTATACCGCTTATTAAGCCTAATTACGATGCCTGCAACCCTCTCATTAATACTATAGAATTCATCTATATTACCCGCTATATACTTATTGACAAGGAAACCTACTCCTAGTTGTCGCCTTTCTGGTAAACCTCGATAACACAGTACATGCCCATCTTTCAGTACAGTATATGCCTCATTCGGCCTCCTAACCTCACTAAGCCCTATGACATCCCATTTCATGCCCTCTAGTTCCTCTAACAGCACTGCTAAACTAGCTTCACTAGCTAGAGTTCTAGCATTAAACGTTGCCAGGGTCAGTTTCGAATGGCGGCCTGTCCAGCGGAGCTAGGCTTTCTTAGCACCCCCTGCTGCGTCACAGGTCTGACCGCCGCCGTGGTCAGTTGTTCCGCAGCCGCTGGTGACTGAGGGCCGGGGTTTTATGGAGCTTATCATAGGAGGTTGTGGCCAATTACTGCACCAGGGTGGACAACCTTTAGGAGCTTACCAAGTGCAGAGTTGAGGCGCGATTTGACTGTTAATAATGAGCTTGCCCGCGGCCGGACTCGAGAGTCGATCGGTGGGAGCGCTTCTCCGTGGCTCGCCTTGCGCGCTTCCGCAGACGGCGGCAAACTTTTGGCGGATCAGTGTGCTGCATGCAGTAAGCTGAGGGCACCTGAGATGCGGTGAGAGTGTGCGGACATCTGTGCTCCAGCCCTCGCATCAATAGCTTCCCCGTGGCCCGAGGGTACGTAGTGCGCCATCCGACGCGCGGTGCTCTCGAGGGAGCGTGTTGGCGTGCTCGTCCTACGGAGGGATATTCGCGATCGACAAAGAGCATGGATTTTCAAGCACGTTTTTAATTAGGACTCCCACGTTGTTTGGAAACCGCACGCGGCATTTGCATCTTGAGAGTCGAATTCAGTGTGCATGAGCTGCAACGCGCTACGAAGCAGCACCTGAGCTTTCACCGCTCGCCGCCGAGCCGTCCGGGCCCTATGAAAGAGTCATGGTCGTAGGAATTGCCGGCTTTTACTTTTTTTTCGTGCAGTATATTTTGCTGTCTGTCAAAGCCCGGCAATAAAAAAAACTTTTGTGAAAGCCTGGCAATAACAAAAAGGCAAAGCGGCAAAAGCCATGCGTAGATCTCACGCCAAAAAAAAATATACCGAAGTATTCACACCATTTCTCGAAACCTACGTCATGCTCTGGGTAAACTCTAAGTCAACAGTAGCGTCTGTTTCCAGGTGCAAACGCATCTCCGGCCATTTTTTACAGCCGTCTTCTTCATTCAGCCCACAAAAGTTCCACTACGCTGTTAACGTCGAGGTCGCTTGCGAAAGGCGTTTAGAAAACTTGTCATGAAAAACTGTGCATGTTACACACTTCAGCACGCAGTTTTCGGGCCAACAGTTCACCTGAATCTTGTCCCCATACGCCACTTGCGGGGCTTCGAGTGGAGGAGGTATTCTCGAGGAGAACTTGTCGGAGGAAACGCCGAGGGGTTTCATGAATGTGAATCGGCCCTGGAGTGGAGGAGCGGCTGTATTCTGCGCTCCAAGGAGTGGAGGTGGAGCGTCGATTCGAGGCGCGTTTTTGAATGCGGACATTGGTGTTTTCTGCCGCGCGAAGTTCCGCGCCATTGTAAATGCTTTATTTATTGACTCTCTTTAATTGTGGCTTTTGCGAGAAGTTTTGAATGTAATTGTGCAGGCGGGCTCCCCGTCACGTTCCACCTGGAGCATTATTGAGCCTGCGGAGCGTATATTAGAGCTGCTGGCAGTCTATGCGGACTGTAGTATAACGCATGCCAATTCCTGAAGGGTTTGGACAGAAACCTTCTCTCGGAGAATATCATACTAAGCGCTTTGCGGCTGACAAATGGCAAGCTCTACAGAGAATGTAGGCTCTTCACCGTTTATTCGCCGTATATGAGCATTCTGGAAATTTTGACCACCTGGGGTTCTAACCTGCCACTTTGCTTTTCCATACAATGCTTTTCGCCTCCAGCGAAACGTGGCCGTTGCGGCCGGGATTATATCCCGCATCCTTAGGCACAGGGGACGAGCACCCAACCACTGCATTGCCACGGTTGGTAATTTGGGACAGGACGACTTAATAGGTAGAAAAATAACAATTCCATAGAATATATTTCCGGCGCTCTTAGACCATGACTGGCACGTTACCGGCGTCAGTGAGGAAGAGTGAAGGGAGCGTGCACAGCGTTAGGAACACAAAGGCTATGAAGTAATATTGTAGCCAAACACAAAAAAAATTAACATCTGCACTGCAAGCTCTGAGAAGGGAAGGCAACGGATGTCGATAAGCATGACAGACTGGATTCCTAGCCAAGTGAGCATAGCACGGTGCGATTGGCAGATCGCAAAGTAGGTAGATGAAACTTCGTAGTTTTTGACAGTTTAATTGGTGCAGACGGTGTTATGACAAGATATGTGAAGGGATATGAAAGCGCGGTCTTCTCTCTGTCGTGGGTAGATTCTGGATTGAGATATGAATGACGAAACCAACATGGTTGGATGGAATCTCTAAAAGGACTGATTCGGACCACGTGACCATCGTTGGGAAAATATGAACGACTATATTCACTTAGTGTATTGTAAACATAGTGGTCGTTATCCACCCTACGTGTTAGGTATAATTATTAACAATATGTCCATCATGGCATCCTTGATGTTCCAGTAGCTCGCAAACGCTTTTTGCAGAGAAAAATATAAAAATGTTTTCATCAATTGGTGAGTCTGTATCCGCTTTTGGTTTTTCTTCCAGGTGCAGAAGACGGCGAAACATCTGAGCAGGTTATAGTAAGTATTAAGCAAAGCAATTATTACCGCAGAAATAATTCGTATTGCACATGTCATCAGCAGCAAGCATACATTTAGGCTTCGCTGATAGCTTTTCACACTTGATATATCACTTTTATGTGCATATTGGTAAGGACTCAAATAAAGGACAAGGTGCAAAGCTGAGAAGGAAACAACATTGGTTTCCTCATGATTACCCTCTAATAGGAGACAGCAACGGGGGAAAATTTCGCTTTTCTTTGCCGTAAATCTGACATGATCAACATCATTGGCTGCCCATAATAAGCTTAATTTCACTACACCGTGACGAGAATAAACCCTGGCAGTGTAAGTGGACCATTTCGTGTATAATATATGGTAAGGACAAGGTTCTGCACTCTTAATATGTGGTTTATGTTGAGAGACGGCAGCCCGAGGAGCACCTCACTACTAGCAGTGATAGAAGTGCAGATAACCCATAAATCTCGAGCTCTCCGTTGGCGATGCGTCTTCCGCTGGTTCCATATTTCTTATTCTAATACTTTCAGCTTTAGTATTCAATAGAGATGAAGCACAATGAGTTTACTTATGCAAAATTTCAGCTGAGTTTTGTGGTTTGTTGTTTACAAAGCAAACGAGAATGCGGTAGTAAAGCGGAGTTGCTATGATTCACACAGAATGCTGCCTCGGTGAGACCTGCACTTCTGAGTCTAACCTTCTCCCGTTTGCGAAATGCGAACGTCCCAAACTCGAGACAGTTCCTTCCCTTCATCTCAGAATGTCTATTTTGCTCGTGACGCCCGCATCTAACTGCCGGAGTTTTCTCGGTTGTCCGATGAAAGAAAGGCGCAGAGCTCGTTGCTCTCCCCTCTCCGCTGAGAAATTCTCTTGTACTTGTGTCTCGCTCTTAATCACTGACAACAGAAAAGACACAAACCGCGACGTGGCCGAACCGCTGTAAAGGCGAATATCGCAGCGCATTTGAAGGGAAACATTCCACGGAACGCGCTGCTAAGCTCATGCCGTGCATTAAGACGGATATAGAGCCTATCGCGAATAAGAATTAACAATAGGTTAAAATTGTATTTCAAATTCTACCTGTAAGAAAATGTTCTGCATACCAGATCCACAAAATAAATCTGAAGAGGCACGAAATATGAAAAATTTGAAGGCCCCTGACCCATGGCGGAGGCATTTCTTGACTCATAGTCAAAATTTCGAGTTCGTGAAATATGTTCACCAGATTCCGCGGGATGTTTTTTCACTGCATAACGTTCTTGCAATCTCCATGGACGTAGGGGGCGCGACAACAAGCTGCGCTGCGCGGCGCAGCTCCAATTCCACGCTTAAAACGCACGCACGCCAAGAAGCGACACGCCACAGGTGCGCCGGTGCACCCATTCAGCCTCACATTTGCAGGAACAGTGCAGTGAACACATCGCAAGGAAAGAAAAATTCTACTGTACGGCACCAGCCCTGTCCTAGCTCGCAAAAGCTATACAAGGGGCGCGCGATGTACTGTGTTCAGCAGTAACGCTGAGGCTTTCACATTTCTCCACTGCAGATACTGAATTCTTGTCGCAATTTTGTTTTGTCCCAAGGATCACCTAAAATATTCTAGTGCTTCAATTGGTATCTCCATCCTCATTTTCGAGCATATTATTTGCTCCAGGAGCTCGCTGGGAGTAGTGCTAGTTGAATCAACATGTGTTTCCACTGTATACATCTAGTTGCTAAAAACCTCGTCTATTTGCGGATCTATATTTTAGATAGAGGCAGCGAACTCTCGTGAGTGAAATAAATGCGTGAATAAAATTTACAAAGATGCATGAACACTATGTCCTGCAAAGAAAGAAGTAAAAGCAGACAGTAATGCTAAACGCATTTCTGGTTGATGTTTTACGAAGCGGAAAGAGTAACGTTCTGTATCTACATGTACATGGAAAGAAAGCTCTCCTGCTTCTTTCTAAATAGAATCGGTGGTACATACACTATGAAATTATTCCAGAATTCAGGTAATGCTGCCATTGCTTGAAAACTGCGAAGTTTAATTTCCAAACAACACAAAATGTCTACATAATTAAGCTAAACCTCTATTGGTGCACATAAATAATTTGCAGAAATATGCCACACGGCCTGCCAGTCTCTGACGCTTAAGATCACGGAGCTACGGAGCTCCATTCATCTGCCCACACCCAAGGTCGCCGCATGATATCCGAGTAGCTCTATGCATTCAGGGGTCTTGATGGCAATTAGCAGGCAGATGCCGATGCAAAAAATCACCTTCAGGAGCGGAAACTAAACTGTTCGTTGGACAATGGTCGTAGTTTTTCAGACTACAGTTTGGACACTGTCATTTCTGTTATTCATGAAACCTCACCTCATTGCTTGATCCATAGACTGATTTTCTACATAGGTTTCGCACGCCAAAGCTTGTACTTATTTAGACAGGTGGGCTCCCCACAATATTCTACCCTCTAAAATTGCGGAGACTGTGGAACATGTATTAGTGGTGCATCCACCGTATGCTTATGATAGGAAAATGCTAGCCTCTTAATAGCAGTGTTTGGGCAGCACGCCTTTCTTGGAGGATATATTACCTGGCCAGAGTAGAAGGTCAGATGCTCGAAAGCTCTGGTGTGCCTCCCTGCATATGCATTAAATAGGCGCATGCCTCAAAATATATAGGGCCTGCGTATCATACACAGTCTTCGATAAAGGACGTGAAAATTGCTATAATCTTTGGAGTCAGGCAAAACGAAGAAATCCCGCTACTCCATGGTTTCTCCCAGGAAGTACTCGGATCGTTTTTTTTAGAAAACGTCTGGACAAGCGATAATGAGAAAAACCTTCATAGCCTGCATTTAACTGGCGGCTTTACATCGCATAGTAGGCCATTGAGCGAGCTGCACATAAAAATAAATGATCCAGGCTGTCAAAACAGAACAGTCGGTATAAATGTTCGAGAAGAAAAGGGAAGCAGTGTTCAAGAGGCCGTGAGGCACTTTTAGTGTTGACAAAATATAGGGAAGAATAGTGACCCCAGATTCAGGAAAGGTATAAATGTTAGAATTAGAAGAATAAACTATAGCTAGAGAACAATTCAAGGACTCTCAGACCATGATTGGCAATTTACCTCAAAACCAAAACAGGAATCCCTATAATGCACGTGCTTTACCGGCACTCTTCTATGAGGCAGTGACGTGGAAGCGAAATCAGATCATTAAAAATAAGATGAGAACAATGCATGCAGATATAGGAAACGAAACTGTCCTTTGTAATTATAAGAGAAAAAGCCCGCGCAGTGGGCCAGGGCACAAATGCGATGTACTGTTTTTCTAACTGAAATTAAGAAGCAATTGTCATCGTCAGTGTCATTTATACGAAGGCAAGGTAACATGTTTGGAAAAGGTTTAAAATGCATTCCAAGGAAAGGCAAGCGTAGCAGGGTGCGACCGATAGAAATCTTCGGAGATGAAAGGAGAAAGTCTATGGCTATTGTGATGATGCAAATGGAGCAAGACGAAGCTATTTGGAATTACACGTGGGTGGACCCTAGCCTGAAGTTGACAGGAGACGCTGGCAATGGCGATATTAGTAGAAAAAGCAAAGTGGCTTGATTTTATCCAAGAAAGTAAATTCGGGCTACAATGACAAGTTTATAAAAATGTGGAGGTCAATAATTTTGCGCACAATACCGTAAAACCGATGGCTGCTATAGTCACTGCATCTGAGCTATTTTAAAAGAAAATATGTATTGCAAGTCATTTTTTTTGTAATAGCTCTAAAATATTTTCTGCACTTAACATCAAAATATTATATTTTTTTAAGTGGCTCAGTAGTATTCTCTATTAGTAGCTCTCTTGTATTTCAGTTGGATCCTTTTTCTTCCAGGTCTAAACTACAACTATTCCCATGAGAAAACTTCTGGCAAGAATTCTTCAAGCCATTGATAATTAAGGAATTCTTGTGATGTCGATGACTTCAAGTGTTAGTGTCATTTTTCATGAAAGATGTACCCCTTACATAATCACTGCACAACTATGTGTTTTATATTAGGGAAGAAAAGAAATAAAGATATAGGATGAAACTTTACATGTTAATGAGAAGAAATTTCGTTATGCCTACCCATCATTAGGAGGGAGCAAGGGTCAAATTTACAGGTTGTTTTGCAATAAAGCTTTGCTAATAAAAATTGTCGACGAATATGTTACTTCCTAGTGCCAAATTTAAGCGCAGCTCATCAGATGTTTCACCTTTTCAATATTGTGAGGCAAAGAATTCGAGCAATACTTATCTGTACAATTACAGAAAACTTTTATTTATCACTCGTATTCCTTCTAAATGCAACACTCCACGAACAGTTCTTGATCTAAACGTACATGCAGCCTGCGCTACAACCGGAAACGCGGCTGCGGCACTAAGTGGGCTACATCTGCACACAGCGACAGACGAAAGACTTCAACCGGTTCCCTCGTTCAAGGCCAAGAGAGAAGTGGCAGAGAATTACCTATTTATATCGGCAAGCGGTTCCCAGGGGCGAATAGCGGCGGTTAAGCGTTTCGGCTTGCGCGGTGCGGGCTGCCGAGCTTTGCATCGAACACAACCAGCTTTTCGTTCAAATCATCAAAGTTCACTGGCGTTATAGGCTGAATCCGCTTTTATGACCGGAGAATGCAATGTCGGCAGACACTTTCTTGCTCACTGCAAAAGTCAAAGCATTGCTGGTGCACATTTGCTCTCAATAATATTATCAACTAAATGCACCATCGTTATCATTGCTAATGTCATTATTCTCACTATCACTGATTGCAGAGTGATTGTTATTACTACTAGCATCTCCAAAATAGACAAGGATAGTTATGATGTGCATTTCTCGGGCATGGCACAACCACCACGTAGACCACCTGTTTCTAGTAACTATGCTCAATAGGCGTCTCCGTCTTCATTTTCCTTACGTATTCACACCAACGAGCCAGGCTTAGGAGGGGTTTTTGTGGGGATTCCTTAAGTAGGCTGATGACACGTTCAATTTTCTCATTGTGTGCTTCTCTTTTGATTATCTGTATAACCTCTAGGAAAAGCAGATGCCCAAGTTTTCACTGAGCCTTTGTTCCCTACGGCGTTGTATCGGCAGCCTTATCTGAGGTTTTTGGACACCAGGGGTCTAAAGCTTGTTAGACGAATGTTATTTCAGGCAGCCAGAACCAGAAAAACATTCTTATTCCGACTACACACAGCGACGATGCCTGTCAAGACATTTCCTCATGATAAGATGTTTGTGCCCTGGACTGTGAGTTGCCGTCTTTGTAGCGTGCCCAAAACAACTCATTATTGCTTGATTCTGTGTTGTGACGCTATGTTACTTTGGAACAGACTATAACGAAATCTTAAGTACATTTAAATTACACCATATACTATTAGAAAGTTTGCCTGTTGACAAAAATACTGTCATGCCTTATGATCTATTTGTATTGATGGAACTATTCAGTCTTTGAAAAAGCTATATGATGGACAGACATGCCGAGCCACCTAGGTCATCCAAATCCGTGTTTCGTGAGCAGTGTGCTTTGGTTAGAGGTGTATATACTACAAGCGACGAACCTCCAAACTGGCTGCCATACGTAGATGCATGTGTGTGCCTCCCTGAATTTTGATGTTTTGATGGTAGGTGCAGTGTCGGGTTAGGGATGTGGCGGGCTCGTATTGAGCAGCCCGCTAACTTGAGACATGCAGAAGTTTGAGTAAGTAAAGTTTTGACGGAAGTTTTTCATGCAATAAAGAAAAAAAACACCCAGCCATGGATTAAAGCGCTTGGCTACGATATTAATAAGTGGAGGTTCCAGCCCCGGTGGAGACAGCATTTCTTAGTTTATTTTATTCATTTAAAGAGCTGGTTACAAGGGACAACGGTGACGTCGTCGAACACAGGATCGCGAGCCAAAAACTGCTCTCTAAACTCATTGGCTGTTTAGAATAACATTAAGCTCAATACTTCAGTACACCTCCAACGTCTACCCCAACACGGTCGCAGCCCCCGCATTGCACGACATGGAAAGGAATTCGGACGCAATCAACGTCGGCGCAGTGCCGTACGGAAACAACTGGCTTTACAGAGAGAAGCTAAAGAAGTCTAGCCGCCACCTCACCAAACACAAAACTAAAACCGGGGAATATACACTTCAGCGTATGCAAACACATTCGCCACACCAAAATAGTTACAATAATGTTAATCAACGCTACACAGCCCTCATATAGGCACTTTAACTGAATGTCAGACATATAACACGTGATATGCGAATGCCAGAACACACCCCGGGTAGTTCCAATCCTTAACCCGTGTAGAGAGCAATGGGAGGCAATTCTTAGCAGCGATGACCCACAAGACAGGTGAAGACTGGTGATCAGGTCTGAAGCTGCGCTGAAGGCCAATAGACTTCCGGACTAAGAGATCCACCAACCACTGCTCTAAAATAGCCTTTTGAAACTTAATAAAGAGTTTTATCAATCCATCCATCCACCCAACGCGAATGATTAGTACCTGCGTAACGCTAATCTTTATGCCTACTCTGCGGTAAAGACGATGTCACTGTTGTAATGTCGTTGTTCCTGAGAGCGGGCAGCCCTAGGAAGACCTGCCGACGCCTCTGTTCCAGAATCGCAGTGAGCACGTTGATCTCGAGCCATGCGTTCGCCCTGCTGCTCCGCCGGTGCCTATCTTCACCTTCGTAGTGCTTCCACTCTCAGCTGCCTGTAATAAAAGCGAATGCCGCATGTATATTGCAGCGATGGTCAGGCCAAACATAAGGCCGACCATAAATCCTAGTACGAATGAGAACGAGCAAATTGTTTTCAGAAATGTGCGTTCTAAGTGCTATCCCCACAACATTGTTTTCTGCACGCCAAGTTCACTGAAATCAGGTTTGTTTCCAATTGTGCTCCCTTAATCTTGTGAATGAAACACTTTTGTTGCTGCCAACTTAGATCTTTATGGAGTTGGAGTAAAATAATAACAGGCCAATAAATGACACCCCAAAGGTTAGCAATGTCATGTAAGTGCGATGGCCTGCGAAAGCAACGAAAACAGCGAGAATGTTAAACATTGTGCTTAACACGAGTAGAAAGACCGCCTTGACGTGACTCGAGACATAGAGCAACGACGGACGCAGAGCAGCCGCAAGCTTTATTCTGTGAGGAAAAACGGTTCATGACGGTCTCCCTAAACCGCAACACTTTTAATAACGGAAAATAGCAAAGGTGTGGGCCGCACCAGCAACTAATGTGACTGGACAACACTGCAGCCTGCTAAGCCTTCCATCAGTCATGTCGTCATTCATTTCTGTGACGTGTTTCTCCATGAAATGTGAATGGTAATAAACACTTGTACAAAAATATGAATAGTGCTTCTCATGGGATCAACAAGGTTTCATATTTTAGTGCAGGAGTTATTTTTGTATGGTAGCTCAGCACGAAAGACCTATCCTTAAGGCTAACAGTGGTAATATATGTCAGTTACTTCTGGCATCGCAGCAAGAATGCTTTGTTTAGAATTCCTTTTGTTTAGAAGAACGAAATGACGGAAATATTCTGAAGAAGATACTTGCATAGGTGCAAAATATTTGTTGAAATGTAACGAACGCAGGGTGCACTGCCCGGTTCTACTTCTGCAGCTCATAGAAAAGCGGATAGGTAGTTCTACTTGCTTCCGAAGAAACAATGTCAGTCTTTAGCTGTCTTGCATAGGGGGTAGAAATAAGCAGGCGATGGAATTTTTAAACACTCCCTGTGATTAGAAGGCAGCCGATTAGAATCGATAATTTCACTTTAGAAAAGTAGCTGCACGATTACTGCAAATACTGCTATATTGCTTTAGACAAGAACCAGGTTAATCGCTCCGCAGTGAAACATTGCGGACTTAGGTTAGAGAAATCGATAACTGAATACAATTTATAACAACTTCATGTGATTCGAACGCAACTAATAGCAATCAAGAACTGTAACTTTAAAAAAGTAGGTGCACAAATATTGAAAATTAATTGGATGCTGTTGCATTGTTTGAGACAAAAATTAGAATATTCGCTCAACAATTAACTATTATGAACTTGCTAGTACTTTCTTGCATGTTTGTTTATTTTTTCATGTCGCAAGCAAACTTGTCACGTTTCTCGTGCAACAGGTATTCCACTGCACAGACCACTCGCGCTGCTGTAAACTACTGCGGACCCGTTGGTACCTTGTTAGACTTTAAGTTTGCCCTATAGTCTTCCAAGTCGTCACAAAATTTAATGTTTTCTTTTCTGCACAGGCCACTATTTCAATGCAGGCTGTGGAGGTGAAAGCAGCATTATGCAGCATAAAAGACCTCCGTGCCAGTTTATCCACGAACGCGTGTTGTAATAGTCTTGAATACAATGAAATATTTGCTAGGTGCCTGCTGGAGTTATCTCAGCGCCTGCTCGCGCTGTGTAGGAACTGTAGCGACGTAACTGTACAAGGCGTGCGGGATCAACAGAGTGTGGGCGGGGTAATTTTTGAGGCGGGAATTACCACTGGAGACAGCGGATACTTTAACTGGAGTAAAACATTTTTCCGGCATATTGCTTCGCTCCGCAGTCTGTTGTCGCTCTAGAGGAATAATGCAAACCGCTACCACTGGCTCTTAGAGCCAACTTTGATTTTAAAGCTGTGTTCGCTATATAATGCTTTAAAGCAAAAAAAGCACTGACTGCTAGTAAGCAGTTAGAGAAAAATAACTGAATTACAAAAGCGTCGCCATCTGAAAATGAACGCATTTATTAGAGATGCAATTAATTGCAACCGCCCATTTACTTCTATGCGGTTTTGTTGAACTTTGTTTCTCAATGCTTTTTTAAGAGTAACAATAATATATTTCGCAGCTGTGATTTACATTCGTGTTGCCTTTAACCGTCCAAGTACTAACACTGCACTTTCTGGCTAGTTCAGGCATCGAAGAAAAGCAGAAATTGGAAACTGAGAAGTATCCGTAAGGTTTTTGTTGCGAAACATTACGCCAGGTTTCAGTTCGTCGCGTATGTCGTGGCCGCGGCCACAAATGACCTTGAACAGATGCGAAGAAGACGAAGACGAAGAAGGAGAAGAAGACGACGAAGAAGCAGACAACAAAGGACAAGAAGAAGAGGAAGAAGAACGTTTGGTAACGCGCGGCTAGTTCCTAATTAGTAAGTTATCTATCATACAGTTAAATCGAAATCACATTTTCTATTCTGACACCTGCAATGAATTCTAGCTAATTCCCCACTGTCGATATGTGCCATATGAACCGAAGGAGTAGAAGAATGCTTTCGCTCCACATTCGGTTAAGTAGCGTTGAACCCTTCTGATTTTTTTAGATTTGTAGTTATCTGGTAAAAAAGCAAAAATAGCGACTCCAACATTCGTAATGCGGATGTCCTCTGCCTGCTGTACACAATGTCCTTATGGACTTAGTAATACTTTTTACACGACGCTACAACCAATGGGTAACAGGTTATTGCATTATCTGTTTCCTAAGCTTACGAAGAATGCCTTATAGAAGGAGAACTTTGTTGTCATAGATTGGACGAAGTTTTCATGCAGGAATTTAGGGAGCCTTGAGTTGACAGTATTCGACGAGTGCTTACTCTGGAGCTAGTTTCCTAGTCTTGCCTCCGGCATGCGAGCAGTGTTCGTATTACTCTCCTCCAGATCTAACGCATGCATGATCCTCCAGCAGAGCAGAAGGCTTAATCCTCGACACTGCCAGGAGTATCAAAACTACAGAACCTGTCATTGCAGATGTACGCAGCGGCGCTGCGCCGTACAGTTGCTGCAGTTCTTTAGTATCACTAGTCGGCTAAGGAGGAGAAAACATTTCTTTACTATGATAGGATTTGGGAAGGGAGGTACGTTTGGTTGTGGAGCTGAGTGGCAGACCCTATTCCGGGACTCCATTGGCCGCCGCCGCTGCCCGAGATCTCTGGACCAGAACATGCCGGGCCTCCAGGACCGAGCTGGACAGGGCCACCTCCCAGCCCTCTCTAGTTGGCTGTTTTATGGCTTTTATTTTTGTATTTTGCTGGCAGGCGCACACCATGTGGTATAGGTCAGCATACTGCCTGCAGAATTTGCACCTACCCGTGAATATCGGGTCCACGTGCTTTAGTATGGCGGGATTTAGAAAACACCCGGTATGGAGCCGTCTAAGCTGGCACTCCTCTAATCTGTCCAGACCTTTGGCGGGTCCCATGAGTGC
Organism: Amblyomma maculatum; assembly: GCF_055883805.1. NCBI lineage: Eukaryota > Metazoa > Arthropoda > Arachnida > Ixodida > Ixodidae > Amblyomma > Amblyomma maculatum. The sequence continues at coordinate 78,245,586 of NC_139346.1, forward strand.
CCTCCTGCAGAGGCGTAAATAATTTCTAATGACCGCACAAGTTATGAGCGAGATTGGTATGGTTGCCTCGGTGGAACCAGAGGATTGAGCGCCACCCCGGGAGAGGAACGCTCAGACAGCCGCGTGAGCGGTCTTGTTCCCCTCCAGCCTCCGGTGACCGGTTATCCACAAAACCTGTTTTTTACTAGTAGCCAAATCTAAATTTTTCGTAGGGGCCAATAATATTCTGCGGGCGAGTGGCGCTATCCTACCCCGCACGTACTTTCGGCAGGCCTGTTGCGAGTCGGACATTATATAGGCTGCGTACCAGGAGGTGGCGGCCAGTGCGATCGCCACTTCCTCCAATATTAGCGCGTCGTTAGTCTTTACTGAGTCTCCGTTCACCTGCCTTCCTTCGTGCACAACAGCAATGGTGCAGATGCCATCCTCGATGGGATCCGCTGCGTCACCGTAATATGTGCCTGTCTTACTCCCATATTTATTTTGTACCAATTTTTCCCTGGCTTCACGCCTCCCCTTTTCATACTCTCAATTCATGTTTTTGGGGAGCGGCTCAACCGTCAAAGTATTTTTCCACACTTCCGGGATGTGTACTCTGTTGTTTTTTTTTGTGGTGGGGAGAAGCCCTAGATTGAGGTCTCAAATGGCTTGTCTGCCGGTGCTGGTCACCGACAGCTTAGCAATTCGGCTTGTTCTGTGGGCCTCAATCAGCTCCCGTATTTTATTACGAATCCCAAGTTGGAGCAGGCGCTCCGTAGACGCTCTGGCCGGGAGTCCTAGAGCCTTTTTTACCGTCGCCCGAATCATCGCTTCGACCTTCTCGTCGTCGCTGTTCTTCAGCTTGAGGTGGGGCGCCACGTACACCACACGACTAACGACGAACGCCTGAACCAGGCGAACGGTTTCTTTTTCAAAACATCCACCATGCTTGCCGGATACCTTGCACCTCGCTTCCCAAGTGATGCCGACAATATAGCAAAGCCAACGTCAGTTATCCGCTAGCCCCCTGCATTGTACGAAGGCTATTATCACATTGCATACCCTCAGTACCATGTTATGTCTTGCCTTTGAGGAGAGAGAAAAATTTTTGAAGGCACTGATGCGAATATAAAGTCCATCTATCGTTTGCTCTAACCCGACCAATTGCGTATGGACGTGTCATTGTAACACTGAGAAATATTACTGTCCTATATTTGCTTTCTTTTCCTCATGTGACTGTTTATTATAGCATAATTCAAGCGAGAGATGTGTCAGGGTTGGAATGCAAAATATGTTAGACAACATTATTTTGCCTGTGGTATTTGGAATTTTTCCTTCATGGTTGTTTTATACCGTATAAACATCTCAGTGGCGTACGCGCATCCATGACTGAGTCGCTGTTAAACTGTTCCGTAAGCGTAGCATTAAAATTTATTATTACGGTGTGAATTAGGCCTTCACACAGAACGCGGTCGCGCCAGGTGTGGGAAGTCAGATCTTGGTACCGTTCAGCAGGGCTCCTCCACTTCTTTCACCACGTACAGCCCCGCCCCTGTACTACTTGGTCTTCGCTCCTCCGTGACAATTTCCTCTTGCGCAGCCGAAAAACCGCCGAGACAGTTATGGTGTCTCGCGAAAGTGGCATGGCTTCAGGCGAGCTACGTGCAAAAGTTAAATCTTCGCGGAACGGCGACCAGTTTGAGATGACGGGTGCAATTTCCTAGGTGATCTCACTAATTCTGCCCACGACCAAATAAGGGCCACCACGGTGGGCGAACAGCTTTTGAAAAAAGCCGCCACGTCGGAATGGACCAAAGCGCAGCCATATCATCCGGAGCGTAGGTAGTGTGCCGTTGGCGGCCATTGTAACGGTCGTTGAAATGCTTCTGTGATGCGATCGACCGCAAGCGCTTCATTCCGACGAACGCCTTCGGCCAATGACTTTATCTTGGCGAAATTCAGATTTTTACTGAAAAAAAAAAACGGCAGGATTGTGTCGAGGGTGTAGCGCAGCGGATGAGCGTAGAAGAAGTATAATGGGCTATATCCAATAGTTTGGGCTATAGTAATGGGGTATATCCAAGCAAAAGATCAAGCAGGTTTTCGGAAACGGTACTCTACTGTCGATCATATCCATACCATCAACCAGGTGATAGACAAATGCTCGGGATATAACCAGCCCTTATACATAGCATTCATTGATTACGAAAACGCATTTGACTCAGTTGAAACCTCGGCGGTGATGCAGGGATTGCGAAATCAGGGGGTAGACGAGCCGTACGTGAAAGTGCATGCTGGAAGATATATATAGTGGCTGCACAGCAACCATAGTTCTGCATAAAGTAACAAAATTCCCATTAAGAAAGGTGTTAGGAAAGGAGACACAAGCTCCCCAGTACTATTCACAGCTTGCTTAGAGGAAGTATTCAGACTTGGAATAGGAGCAGTTAGGGATAAGGGTAGATGAAGAATACCTCAGTAATCTGGGATTTCCTGATGATATTGCCTTGCTAAGCAACTCGGGGGATGAAATGTAAATAATGATTGATGACCTAGACAGGAAAAGTAGAAAGATAGGCTTGAAAATCAATATGCAGAAGACTAAGGTAATGTTCAACAGCCTCGAGAATTACCAGCAGTTTACATTAGGTAGCGAAGCACTGGAAGTAGTAGGCGAATATGTCTAATTAGGACAGGTAGTAAGCGCAGATCCAGACCATGAAAAGAAAATAACAAGAAGAATAAGATTGGGATGGAGCGTATTTGGCAAGCATTGGAAGATTATGACTAGCAGCTTACTGGTATTGCTCAAGCGGAAAGTATACAACAGTTGCATCTTACCTCTACTCACGAATGGGGCTGAAACGTGGAGGCTAACCAAGAGGGTTCTACTTAAAAGTCCACGGAAACGGCCCCCAAGAAACCACTGATAAACGTGTTCAGTGTGTAGAACACATCCTTTTGAGCATTAACGCAAAGTATAACTCCTTGAAACAAAGCCAGCGATTTATTATTAATTTTTAAAAACAGCGTTTTTTGAAATTCGCGGGCAGAGAGATTGTCGCTTGGCGGTGTCGCATGGAACTATTTCCTAGTCCCGTGACGTCACGGGTCGGTTGACTGGCAAGGCTTGCTAGAAGCTGCCATTCGCTGCGGTCACTGCAACCATGACGTCATGGACACACTTCCGGTAGCTGCGAAAGTCGTCTGCTCGTGCGCTCCTCGAACTTTGTGCGGGCTGTTACAGAGCTCGCCGCCCTTATCGGTTAGGCGGCCATTGCCCATTAAGTGCAACAACCGAATCGACGCAGGGATCGGCAGAACGAAGCTGCATTTACAAATATTTTATTTATATAACGTGGTTTCAGGAGTATCGGAGTGTCGTCCGACGAGGCGTCAACAGCACGGTCAAGCACCGCACGATGGCAGCACCTCCTCGACCGCCGTAAACACCAACGCTAATAGAACTAAGATCAGTTGCCAAACTGAGAGCTGCTTCGCGGCGCCGCCACCGCTGGCTGCTTTGAGTGGCGCTGCAGTTCTACCAGGCTCTCGTCGGCCCGAACGTGGGTTGAACACGTGCAGTGCGGGCAGCACGAGTACAGTGCGTTCCCGACTCGGCTGCTGCAGTGATCGTTTTTTGTGCTACCTGTGCTAGCATGCAAAGTTGAAGGGGCTACAGTAACCTTGCCGACGTGCTGCGTGCCGGGCTGTGCGAGCGGTTACAAGAGCGACAACACTGACAACACAGCGAGGCGTTTTTTTTTTCTCGGCTCCGCGTGACGCGGATCTCCGTGCGGCATGGGACCGCGCGATTCCGCGTGTTGACAGGAAACTTTCTGACAAATCACGTGTGTGCGATCTTCATCTCTACGATGAAGACATACTGAAGACGTACAGTCATATGGCAAGGAAGTAAAAATCGATAGGGGCAAATGGAACCTCGCTGAAGGATGTGTACCGAAGGTTTTCCCTAACTGAAAAGCGCTCATTTGTCCCTGGAGTGCCCCTTCACCCTTCAAGCTCCCTGACTGAACTGGTGACTGGCATCAAGTCAGTGGTCGAGCGACAAAGACAGAAAATGTTTTTGGAAATCTGTTCTGGTTGATTGTTGACCTGCTTTTGAGCAGGAAGCTACCCCGAATATGTTGTAGCCTGCACAGTTCACTGTGCAAGTGGTGAAGTTTTATTTGGTAATGCGGATGCATTTTTTACACACGATTCCTATCCGAGAGGAGCAATGTGAGTAGTCAGGTAAAAATGCAAGGAAGAAGTCTCGCCTGCTGTAACTTGTGCATTCAGTAAAGTGTGAAAACGTGCTGTGAATAAAATGTAAAATTAGATTTACTTGTGTGTCTATATATAGCCCACTGCGTGAAAGGTCGCAAAAAAAAAAGTACTTGCGACGCGGGTGCAGGCCAGTAACGATAAACCCACAGTTGGGAATCCAAAAAAGACTAAATTTTATTGTCTCGAGTTGTTGGCGTCTAACCTCCTGTGTAACCTCTCTTCTCTTGCTGGAAGAAAGAAACCGACAACTCAAGAAGCAGAAGTTCGCTCTTTTCGCGGCACAGATTGCGCGCGGTGCTCGGCTAAAAGTCGCATGCATGCTTATTGACGAAATGAATGCAATGAGCAAAATTCGCTTATTCCGTTAAACTGCACCACAGACAATGCGGCTCTTTGCTGAAAAAGCACTGGAATTTTTTTTTTTTGTTACACATATGCACATGCATGCGGTTGAGCAGAAACTGCAGAAACATACTTCGAACTGACGATGAACCTTGCAATGATCATATCTCTAACATTATTGCACGTTTCTCATATGCCACTTCGGGGAAGAAACTAGCAAAACAACTTTCCTAACAAAACAACGGCGTTGCCTGAGCAGCGCTCACCTGTATCGCTCGAGTTGCTGCAGTAAAGTTTTGCAGCATGCTCGCCACACACGGTTCAGACTTGATTGGTGACTGTGAGTAATTAACGATAAGTACGGCATTTAGGACACCAAGTAATTTAACATTCCCGAATGCTACGGCGAACGGCCGGGCCCGCAGCGTTTGATTGTGCTTCGACAACGGCCAAGCAGCGGCTAGATAGAGCCTGTTTCGACGGCAGCGCCCCCTCGCGTTAAAATTGAAGCGCCGCTTCAGCAGCATGGAGAACCCGGAGAGTTTGGCAACTGATCTTAGTTCTATTAACGCTGGTAAACACCGCTGTTGTGGGCCCTCCTCTCGCATACCGTTCGCGAACGACACGGCGGATCGTTAGCACCGATGTCCGAAATAAAGCGTGCTAAAATTCGTTGGCGTCTGGAATACTGAGCCGAATATCAAGTATGAAGCCCTCGTGAGCGTCGCTGACCAGCAGCAAATTGCTGGTAAGAGCAATAGCCGTTATACAAGCTAGTTTCTGCTCAAGCCAGCTGCCGCTGGTGCATTTCGGCTGATCCGATCTGCTCGTACTAGCTCTGCGATTAATGCGTCGGCAGAGTTAATCCTATAATTATTTTACTATAGCAGGATAGGAATGACTATAAGGCAGTTTCATAAGTAGACGATTTACGATAGCGTTGATCATGTTCCAAAGCGTCGACCACCGCGGCTTCCAAGCAAAACAATGTAGGCCTAGCGACGACTAGGGACGGTCACGCACGGTGCCGGCGTTCGCCGCGCTCGCACGTTCCACCCCCGCGGTAATTGTGTAACGTACCTCAGCCTGCTCGCGGCATCCCGTGCTGCAAGCGTTGCAAACTCGTGTACTTTCATCAGGGGTGTGAAACTCCCTATACCTCCCAGCGGCCACGAATTACAGACGCTAGCGCCAAACTCCCCATTATAGGATTATAGCGGGCGGGGGCGCGTAAAAAATGGACTTGACGGGGGAGGCCGTATAGCGGACTGGTCCAAAAAAACGGTGCGCTGAAGGGGGTGTCGGTAGGCTGCTTCAAGCAGCGCGGGTCGCGCGCTCGCGTGCGCCCGCGCCCAGGAAAACGCTCTGCCCGTGGATTTTCTACCGCATCATCGTTCTGCCGCGGCGCGACCATGCGACCGGCTCGCGGCAAGAACAGTGTGATGGAAAGAAAACCCACAAACATAGCGCTCTCGAGGGCGCAGGCGCTCGCGAGCAAGCGTACCCGACCGCAGCAAGAAATAGCACAGAGAACAGCAGATATCGTTTCTCTTTTTTATTAACTGCACGTGAAACAGAAAATGAAAAGATGCGACAACGTATCCCTCACAGGAGGCTATGCCCTCACACACGCGCACTTTACATAGCTAACAGTTTACAGTAGTGTTATGTGTTCTGCGCTAACATTGTAATCTTGCATGCTTGCTTTATCACTACAAAAGAACCCAGTTTGCCGGCACTGCTTCTGTCAGCATGTGTACAGTTGATATGAAATTAAATAAATGATGCACATATTGATTCTACGCATTCCATACCATCAAAGCAATGTAGAAACATGAGCAAATACCTGCGTTCTAGTTACCTAGTGGTTGGTATTCGATGCAAGTAATCACATGTCACTGCGCTATACATAACCAAAATGCATGATTAAAAATTTACACTACCCTTCCTGGAAGAACCGTCTTCTTCGAAACGCACGTCTCTCCACAGTACATGAAGGCAACAAGTTCAACAACACGAAACACAGCGGATATCGCCGACTGTAATGGCCAGCACAATGAGCAGACGAGATGGGTCCACGGAACTGGAGGTGCACGCAGGGGCGAAGGGGCGAAGAGCCAGCAGGAATGAGATGCACAGAGTAAAAGAACCGCGACGAAAAATCGCGACTTTGGCCGATAAGCCAACACGCAGAGAATTCACAGCGCTAGGCTACGCAGACGACCGACGCAGACGACAGTTCTAATTCAAAACGAGCGGAGTCGTAACGGTTGCAGCGGTTCACGCGACGAAGTAAGCCACGCAGCGCAGTCGGCGGCGCCGTCAGTGCGAGGGGAAAATTTAGGCGCGAGGGAGAAGTCCCCCTCTCAGCTTTTTCTTTCCTCCTTTCGCCCCCGCTTGGGAGAGTTAGACGGGACGGAAGTGCCCCTGACTTTCCGCGGCCTGCTTTCATAGCTAAGGCCGCGTATTTTTTGACGTTCTGCTCAGCAACAAGCCGTTCAAACGATACTGTAGGCAAGACAAGGCTTCAGTACGCAGTCGCTGCGCTGTCGGCCGTAATCGAAGACGTTGGGCGGCACCATAATCTATACATCGATCTTTAAACGTGATACAGTGGGCAAATGAATAACTTTGTGAAGCAGACCCGCTCGTACGTTTCGCGCACTCGAGCGCCGACGAGTAGCTTCCGTCAACAGACGCCGTCATAACCTCGGTTAACGCCGCAAACCGAGGTCGTCAAGCTCGGTTTGCGGTAACCGCGGTTAGTGGTGCAATCATGGTTTGGTCCGCCGTGTAGCATAGGACAACCACGGGTTCGCAGTTACACTAACCGTCGCTGCGCGAACTGGCGAACTCCTCAGGCGTGTGCGAGCGAGGACGGGTTGGCGCGAGTACGCCAGCGAGCGAGCGCGCGGCAACCAGAAGTTCGTCGAAGGGACGTATGTCTGGGCGGAGCTTTGAACTTGCTTGTATTCTTTGTTTTTCTATGGCTCCCATCGGCGTACGAGTTGAGAGGGAAAATTGGAAGGGTCATTTTTAATCGCCGATATCTCTGGTGTTGCAGAAGCTAGATCGAAAATTTTTGCGGGAGAATGATGGGTGGTTCAATAACTATCAGTGTTATGGCTTTGTTTACCCTTCTTTGTGACCCCTTTCTGGGGACCTTAAAGTTGAGGACAACTCAGAGGGCTATGGGACGAAAAATGGGATGGGTAACATTAAGGCATAGGAAGCGTGCAGAGTGGGTCAGGGAAATAACTCAAGTTACTGACATTCTAATGAAACTCAGAAAGAAATGGGCATGGGCAGGACATGTAGTGCGAAGAGAGGATAACCGATGGTTGGTTAGGGTAACAAACTGGATTCCAAGGGAAGGAAAGCGTGGCAGGGGGCAGCAGAAAGTTAGCTGGGCGGATGAGGATAAGAAGTTCGCAGGGGTCAAGTGGATGCAGCTTGCACAGAACCGGGTTAATTGGAGAAATATGAGAGAAGCCTTGGCCCTGCAGTTGGTATAGTCAAGCTGATGATGATGTTGATGATGATGATGATGATCATCCAATAGTTTCAAGAGTAGCGCTACTGAAAGTGTATGTGACGTAGGGCAGTATGGTGGCCCAGTTCTTATGATCTGCGTCCACATGTTTGTCAGTGCCCTGTTTATTAGTTCCGTCAAACCGTTTGTCTAGGGTGATGGTCTTGGTACCTGTGGTTGACTGTACACACATGTAGGAGCTCCTCAATGATACTGACAGTGAATTGGTGGCCTCGGTCACTGATTACTCCTCTTCGTGGTATATGTCGCAAGAGAGCAGAGTTCAGAAAGAACAACGACACTTGATGAACGGTAGCCGATGATAGAGCAGCTGTTTCACAATACCAGATAAGGTTGTCTGCCCATATTAAGATCCACCGATTGCCGTTTGGAGATTTGGGAAAACGCCCTAGCATATCTATTCCGACATGTTCGAGCGGACTGCGCAGAGGCGCCACAGGATGAAGTAGGTCAGGTGGAACGGAGGAATTGCGTTACTGACGCTGAAAATGCGTGCCGTTGTCTACGTATCATTCTATCGTGGAACTCATTCTCGGCCAGCAATAAAACCGCTCTTGAGCACAATATAGCGTGCGAGACGATCCCAGATGTCTTGATACTGGTCGTCATGCATCACAAGCAAATTAGAGGAGCCTACAGAACCTTTGGAAAAACAAGCAGGTATCATCGGCCCACAGGAGAGTAATTCTTTTGTAGCGAAAGCTACATTGGCCACGGAATTGCAGTTTTGCCATGGTGGTGCTTTGAGGAGGATCAGAATAATTTTGCGCCGTTGCCTAGCAACCAGCGTAGTCAGCGGACGCCGCGCGCTCGGCCCGGAGCCGCCACAGCCGTTTGGAATGAAGTCACACCACTTGCCTCATCGTTGTGCTCACCTTCGCTCAAATGTCACAATCCAGAACTAAATAATAGCTTGTCATTAACTAGTTCTAATTAGTCATTAGTCATATATAAATATTAATGCGTAATGCCGACTCACAAAGACGTCATCACATGATGACATCATCGGCCGTTACATATGACCGAATGTGACGTTATCATGACGTCACATACGACCATGTCTAATACTGGACGTAATAATGACGTCACATCCGGTCATAACATCAGGACTAGTTATGTCGTCACCAGGAAATTCACGCATATACGAAGGTGAACCTGCCGGGCGCCTTTCCTTTCCCGCTTCCTCGAACGCCGCACCCCAGAGCATATATAAATAGACGCAGTACAGAAGGAATCAGCGACGTTTCAAATTGACAGCAAATAAAAGGCAGAGTCTCTCACAGTTCTCCGCGGACAACGTAACCAAGCTGTAAAGAAAAAGAGGGTGGCAAGGAAAAGAAAAAAAAAAGTGCCGTAGCTAAACGCTTCGGACCACTTCGCAACGGACGCTTTCGCTTTATCGTACTTTAGTGGTCTAAAGCGCCCCAGAATTTTTTTCACTAGAGACCAACGCAGATACAGAAACGGCTTTAAATCCCTGATTGCGCGTGGTAGCAAGCGGAGTCTGTAGAGCAGGATAATTGCGTTGCTTACTCTTAAATACCCAATGGTCAGGGAAGTCTGGGATACTGGGATGATGACAGAATTGTAGTGGTCCGAAAGTTCACTGTTGCACTCCGTTAATGACAGCGGCATTCGCGAGAGACAGTCTGCATCAGCGTGTCGGCGCCTCCTCTTGTCTACAACATTGAAGTTATACTCCTGTAGATGGAGGGCCCAGCGCGCGGAGACCGCATGGATCTCGAAGATTGACCAGCCAGCACAGGGAGCTATGGTCAGCCCCAAATGTGAACAGGCGACCTTACAAGTACGATTGGAACCTCTGCCCAGCGAAGACCACAACAAGGCTTTCTTGTTCTGTGACGGAATAGTTCCGCTTTGGCTTGCTGAAGGAGCGGTTCGCATATGCAATCACGAGCTTCTGATCATCTCTGCGCTGAAATATACCAGCACCGATGCTAACTCTACTAGCATCGGTATGGACTTTTGTTGTTGCGGAAGGGTCAAAATACCGGAGATCAGGGTATGAGGGCATTGAAAACTTTAGCTGGCGGAATAAGGCAGCGCACTCGGCAATTCATTCAAACCAAGCTCCTTTATGAAGAAGGCACAGCAGCCGATAGGCGATGTCCTCGAAGCGGTGAATGAAACGCCAAAAATAAGAACATAGCCTCAAAAAAACTGCGTACCACTTCGATTGTCGGTGGTGCTTGATATGACTCCACACCTGCCATTTTCTAAAGGTCTTGTTTCGCTCCCTACTCATCAACTAGATGGCCGAGCACCAACGCTTTATGCTCGTCACTGCGGCACTTATGACTTAGGGCTAGTCTGGAGTTATGTAAACATTCCAATACGCACGCTAAGCGGCCGTTAAGCTCGTGAAACATTTTACCAAAGATGACTATGTCATCAAGACAGCATATACATATCGCCAACTTCTTGCCGCAAAATATCGTGTCCATAAATCGCTCAAACGTTGAAGGCGCATCGAACAGTCTAAACGGCATCAGAAGGAATTCAAAAAGTACAATCGGCGTTAAAAATGCCGTTTTTTCTTTGTCTCCTGGGTGAACCGGTATTTTCCAGTACCCTGATCGCATCTACGCAGGAAAGATGAAAACTGCCAGATAGGCACTCTATGGCGTCGTCATGCGTGGCAAAGGGTATAGATCCTTTTTGATGAGTGCATATAAACGGTCGTCGTCCATAGAAAATCGCCTCGTGCCGTGTTCCTTACGGACAGGACTCACTGCAGCAGCCGAAGGGCTGGAAGACTTTTGAATGACCTTCCTCTCAAGCATCTCTAAGACTTTTTCGTGAATTTGTTTTGCGCTGCGACGGCGAAACACGATAAGGTTTTTGATGAATCGGGCAAGGCGAACTGATATCATTATGTGGCGGGTATGAGACTTGGCTACAAAGGGGTGTTCTTCGGGATGGCAGCAGTTGTAGACCGCCGAGTAATGCAGAACAGTACTGCAGAAAACTGTCCGGTGAGCGCTGTACGCTCGAATGAGTTCAGCTGGGGTGGTCAAGACGAAAGCATTAGCTGGAGGCGCATGGGGTTTACATAAAGGACGTTTTAAGCCTCTTGCTTTATTCGCGGGTTGAGATGATGAATCAACTGTCCACAATCGCGTGCTGCCGTAAACTACAGATACCAGACAATGCGGCACTATTACATTCCACTTTAAGCAGGTCGAATTCGCTGGTTTCACTAGCGCTTCAGACATTTGACCTTTAGATCCCGCGATTGCACGATAGTATCTTGAGATAAACAAAACACCGTTCTAGCGTCGCATGCACTTTCCTTGAGGCTTGACGTGTTCATAAGCTAAAAATAAATATCACCACTTGTGCAGTTGACCGTCGCTCCGTAGAGCTTCAACACGTCTGTTCCTAAAACGTCGTATTTTGTTAGAACTAGGGATATCGACTAATTTCGTTATATAAGCAGTTTCACACAGTTCGACTTCAAGATTGCACACTCCCAGAAGACGCAACGGCTCGCCACTCCCGCTACAAATTGTTGAGATTTCATTGCACCTGAGCATCACTTCGCGTCCCAGCAGGCATTTAAATCTCATACTAATTACATACACAGTTGTACCGGTATCAACAAGAGCTAATGTAGATATGAGATTAACGACCACACAAACTTTTTTTCGTAAGCATTGAGACAGGAAGAGGATTATCAGAACATAGTCAAGTTCCAGCGCTCTCGCCTCCATCGGTCGCGATGGTTAGTTTTCCAGATGAGGTGATGACGACCGGCGATGAGGTGATGGAGACCACCGTGTGCGGCGCACGAGAGGAGGAGAGACACTCCAATTAGACGCCGGGGAAACATTACGAAGGGTGATGTGCGAAATTTTGTTGAAGGAGATGAGTACGCAGTCAAGCTAGAAGCCTGGTAAGCCGATCGCAATTGGCATATTGGTGGCTCGTATCGATAAGGTCGACGGCGGTGGCAGAATCTTGCAATGTTGCCGGGATTCCCGCAGCAGAATCAAACATTAGGTGGGCAATCAATGGTCTTTGCCGGGTATTATTCGTCGACGTGATCAAAGATCCGTGTTTAGTAACTTTTATCGGCGTCGGGATTCATTGAAAAGGCATCACGACGTGCATTCTGGTCGTTTACAAAAGATGGCCGCTCATAGTAGCGTTGTCCTGGTGCGAAATCGGAGCATTGTGTGCACATGGTCAAGAATAGCGAGACGCGCGAGGCGTACCAAGATTTGCGGCGTTGATCGAAAAACAGTCTTCTGGTCGTGCTATCGAATTGAACGTGTGATCACTAGGAAGTGCATGGGAGTGCATGGGAGCCAGATGTCAAAAAGCGAAAGACCGTCTTGCGATTTTTGCAGCGAAAAGTGCGACTTTGGCATAATTGCCACTTAGAAATCTCCAAACAGTCCCTAAACGTGTGCAACACCATGCTGTGAAAGAGTGTTGCCATAAAATTTCGAAACAAATCTCTAAAATATACTAATCGGAATTTCACAAAATGCATGCTGTTACACTGGTTTATTTAAGATACATGTGACACACAAGCTAAGATGCTGAAACAAAACAAAGATGCATACCCACTATCTTTTACAGTAAAACAGATTTGCGCATCAGCTGGGGACATGATTGGGGGGCGGTACGTGCTTCTCTAAGCTTGCTTGAAGGGAAGCGAATTCTGGCGTTTGGTAATTCAGCATTATGCTAAACTAGTGCACGAGGACAATTAGATCTAAAGTAGATAACTAGATGGAACTATTAAATAAATACCTCTAATGTAACAACGTCTGAAAATAAAGATAAACACATGCACGAAGCAGCAATAAAAATAATACAAGAATGCCAAAACATTCTGATAAAAAAAATTACTTCGCTCTAAATTGATGAAAAAGAAAGGCAAAAGATAAGATCAGAAAACGCAGATGCATGTACTAATATAAAGGACACAACGTACGGGTGACTGGAATCCTCTATGCATTCTTGGAGCCAGCTGCATATTTAATTTGTGATCAACTTCTTATTTTAAACCATGATGTGATCGATTTCTTTCTAATATTGGGTATAGCTGCGATCGAAATCCGCTCAGTCAATAAACTCCGAAAAACTATGGTGCAGCTGTTCCAATACACGGACGCCGGCTCTGGATTGTGGAAGTAAATGTTTTATGTTAGACCACGTTCTGGCTTATATACAAGTACTAGCAGCAGCAAACTGCAGAACACCCCTTAAGAAGGATGCATTTCAATCCTTAAGAAACGAACGCGCTTTATTCATAGAAATCAGGCAAACGCAATTCCGCAAATTCTGCGCCAAGTAAATCATAGTAAAAAAATAGGAGCTTGTCTAAGCCATACTCGATTCACATCCCATTGGCCTCTTCAGTCTTCATTTGTTTACAACTTTATTCGCTAGGGGTTTTCGATAAGTATTTCACTGCTCAGCTTTAATTCCGGCTGGTTGCCCTCATTTTCGTTATTATGCGCCAAATCAAAATATGTGCATCTGCACATACATTACACAATTTTTGCGTATTACAGAAGAGATCATCGAGGAATCAGTGACCAAGGTCTTACACTGCCCCCTTTTAAAAATCGCATATACAACAGAGGGGAAGCAGCAGACGACAGGAGCCTTTGTGATCAGTATTTTGGCGTGACACTGACAACATGGGCAGAGTGGCGGAGAGTCAGGGACATCGGTGGAAGTGTATCACAGTGCAATGCCCATATGGGTGGACCAGAGGACAAACAGGGCTATCAGTAGAAGTGTAACGCAGTGGCAGTGCTCATATGTGTAGAACAGAGGACAAACAGGGCCATCATTGGAAGTGTAACAAAGTTGGAATGTCCATATGGGTGGAACAGAGGACAAACAAGGCCATTATTGAAAGTCGCAGAGAGTGGAAGGTCAAATATTAGAGATACGAAGGTCATGCGGGGCCATCATTGCAAGTGCCAGATAAAGAGAGAGAGAGAGAGAGAGAGAATAGAATAGAAAGGCAGGTAGGTTAACCAAGTGATGCGCAGTAAGCTACCCTTCACGTGGGGAAGGGGACAAAGTAAAAGGCTAGAGACCGCCAAGAAAAGTAGTCGGGGGGTAGAGAGCACGCACTTAAGGTTTTGAACTCCACCCCGAGTCCTTTAAAAACTAAAGGAGAGCCTGCAGTCATTTCCTTTGTGATGAAGGAGTCTTTCAAGAACCAGAATCTTAGCTTCAGTAAGAGCGCGAGAGTCCAAGCGGCGGAGTGTAGCAGCCAGTAAGGCACGCTCACACTCAAACCGAGGGCAGTCACAAAGTATATGCGCAATAGTTTCAACACAACCGCACTATTCACACGTTGAAGAGTCTGCGATTCTGATGAGATGGGAATAGGCATTTGCAAACGCCACTCCTAGCTACAAACAACACAACATAGTAGCATCACAGCGGGGGAGGCCGAATGGTCCCTGCAGTTGACTTAACTGGTCGAAGTGGCACGGGTGGAACTTCCAGTCTCCAGGCGTAGACCATGATTCGAACGATCAATCGAAGGTGCCTTGCGGCGTCGAATCTTCTCAATAGTATGTCCACAATATTGGTTCTATCGTGAGCCGATGGATTTGCATCGTTAGCTATGCTGTTGCCAACAATTCCACTATGGCCTGATATCCACTCGTATATTACCCTCTTGTAATGCTTGGTGGTGCATGGGTCGAACCTCCGCCACAAGTTGCTCATGATCAATGTGGCTCATGACCGATTGAAGACATTTTACGGCAGGTTCGGAATCAAAGAACACAGCATATTTTTTAGGTCCTTGTTCAGAGATAAACATTACAGCAGCCCTAAGTGCGGCCAGTTCTGCTCCAGTAGAGGTAGCCCTATACGATATTGGATAGTAGATGTTTGCTTGTCTCACAGGAATGACGACGGTGCATGCAGACCTAACAGTGATTACCGAGCCATCTGTACAGATGCGAATTTGGTCATTATAGCCCCACAATGTAGCATGAACACTGTTGGCGCATTTGCGCGAGTTACAGCTCCGAGACAATCGCTGATTATTAACAAAGGCCTTAAAAACTTCTGAATTTTTGTAAAATATCACTTCGATGAGCACAAAAACCTTTGTATTTAAAGTTCTTCCTTTTATCGAGTCGGAAGGCGTTTCTAAAGAACAAGGTTTTACAATTAAAAGCTGTAAACACTAAGCGGCCCTGTGGTGAAAGAACGTTCAGATATTATGGTTGTTATAGGCAAACCTTATATTATCAGGATACACCGAGTTGATAAATACTTTCACGCTGAAAAAATGAAGATGCCCTTTTAGGCAGTTCGTGTGCGTGAACGCCACTTGGCAAAAGGTTACGTTGAATTTCAGACAATTGAATTCTGTCCCATTAAAGCGGTTTTAGAGGAGTGCCAAAAGGCCCATAAGCTTATCTGCTGCACATAAACTACTTGTGTGTAAATGTTTGCATGAGAGGCTAAACCGCAATAAAATGTATTAGCTGTCTCCTGTACTTCCTGGTAAAGCTATGACCTCAATTTCATAATGTTAAGAGCGACATATATTTAATTGTCACTATCTAGCTCCCAGCAGATAGTACTTTGCACCCCGTGTTTCTTCTGATCCAGTGACAGTCTTAGCGAGAAATGGTGCACGTGATGCCCGAAAATTGCAAAGCATACTCTGTTCAGCTTTCTTGTAGAAATTTACAATATAACTAAATGTTCGATGTTGATTCAGGACGACTCAGTAAACTATGGAATACAGATGGCAGTCAAGTTTATTTGGCAGAAAGTGTCACGTGTTGTAAACGGAAAAATTACAGGTAATATTATTTTCGTCTAAGTTAAGACGAAAACAATAAATACCACTACTTTTTGACGATAGCGGCCTGGACCCCAAGACCAAAAATGCATTAAATAAGAGGGAGGCGAGGGGAGGCACGATAGACGACTGCTCAGAGAAGTCTAGAACGATTGTGTTGACAAAGTGATCTCTGCTAGAACTGATCAAGGTCTATGCTAAGATGTAGGGGAATCGCTTTCCGTGACACACGTCTTGATATGATAATAATAAGGAGATTAAATTGACCGCGAGCAGGTGAAATTAAAAATCGAAGCCTTTATGTAAATAAACATAAGTCTCACGGCAATAGAGGAGCGCCTTTACGCTACTCCTGTGCAGCTGTGGATCTGCGTGAGGATAGGCGGAAATTATATCACACTTATTGCAGCATAGGGCCACGTGTTGCTGTGCTTCAAATGAGCGTTATACAATCCTCCTGCCGTTCAATGCCGATTGGCGAAGAAGGGCAAGAAAGAAAAGAGTAGCAAGGTTTAGTGTCAAGAATGGCGAAGTAGTAAACAAAGCCGATTTCTAAGAGCGTAGAGTAAATGGAAGCCTTATTTATGCATTCAAAATACCATTACTCTGTAAATAGTCATGAAACACGTGTGTGATCTGCGCTCACATTTCCATCGACCTTTATCAATAGACATCTGGTTGGAAGCAATATAAAGTAGAAAACACGTACTTAGTTTGAGCAATTTTCGCTACTCGGGCGATTTTAATTTAAAATGGCGCCAAGGTAACGTATGTTAAACAGGAGTCAGAACAACAGTTGTGGTTTTTTGGAGAACACTTTCAGCTGCTGTAACTGAAAATATATATTAAATGGAAGCTCATACCAAAACCAAATGCTGCCTTCATCTCTAAAAAATGCATGACTACAGAACTACCGCGAAAATAGCGCTAAAACGTAAAGGCATAATGAAGAAGCATTGTAGCTAACTTTAAATGGCCAATATATGCAGATAATATACACTCTCTTGCCGGCAGCTATGACAGTCAACGAAATGAACAGCAAATTACAAAATTGAGCATATCACTGTGGAAAAAAGCTACCTTTCCTTGGGACTACAGGCTCTTATTTTATTTACTTAGGTTTGAAGTGTCTTGCGTCGTTTTTGGATCCATGTGCTGATACGTCTTGTGAACATCTGCATATATATTGCCTAAGTTAATAATTAAAATTGTGCCGAAAACTTTAGAACGGTCCGAACTGCAATCATTTGCAGCATACAACTTGGTGAACATAAAACGCCTAAATTTGAAATTTTCCGCAATGCAGATTATTTTTCACTGCTGTCAATATATGTCATTGTTATTATTGTCGCTGACTATAGCATCAATGTCTTAGTACGATTGTGACAAAATGCGACAGATGCGCTCCTTTGTACAGCCATTGGGGGATTGAATGCACAATATACATTATCTGTAGATATACATTCATGAAATAATTTTAGGCTATGCAAAGTATTGGAAGTGGGTGCAGAGCATTTGAAAGCGGTCACTGGAATCCTCACTACAGACGATCTTCATAAAGCAAGTGTGTGGCGGCAGCGGATGACAAAGAAAGTGCAATGTATAAATAATGCATTTGTCACCACCAGTGGCATCTATAAATGTACGCTTGTGCTTCATGGCCTTTGTGATGCTCAGGCCACCTTTAAGGGAATGACGTATAGGAGCGCCTCTACTACGGTGACGACACTGCCTTCATTCAACTTCGACAGTTGCTTTTACCGCCTAGAGCAAAGGTTTGAGCTATTTCCCTTGACGTCGGCCTCGACCTTAAAAAAATGTCCTGCTTCACGTCAGGAGAGTATTTTGGGCACGTTTTCTTCTAGTAGAGTGCCTCTCCCTACCAAGGGAACGTTTGTGCTGTGGCTGCTTTGCATACCTACAGCCATTAAGAAATGAGCAGCTCAATTGGTCTACGCAGTTATTTTCGTCAGTGTATCTATATGTATGTATATATATATATATATATATATATATATATATATATATATATATATATATATATATATATATATATATATATATATATATATTAATATATATATATATATATATATATATATATATATATATATATATATATATATATATATATATATTTATACTTATACACTGACAAACGTAACTGCGTAGACACAGCGAGCTCCTCACACACACACGCATATATATATATATAGACATGGATTGCTTGTTACTAATGGGCCAGAGTTAAATTCAAACAGGGGGTCACACAACTTTCCCGATTATCTATTTTATTCCAACAGTTTCGGACGGTGGACCGTCCTTCTTCAAGGTAGAATTGAGTATCTCAGATACTCAATTCTACCTTGAAGAAGGACGGTCCACCGTCCGAAACTGTTGGAATAAAATAGATAATCGGGAAAGTTGTGTGACCCCCTGTTTATATATATATATATATATATATATATATATAGGATGCGAGAACATAATGTATTTGGCTGCTTCCTTCAAAATTTAGAGAGCGGAGTGTAAGCTTTATTTAAAGAAACATTTTATTGGACTCGACGTTTCCATAGGGGGAGCGATATTTTTCAAGAGTAACGAAGAGAAATTATATTTGAAAAAGGTCAATCCCCCGATCGAAATGTCGAGTCCAATAAAATTTTTCTTTAAATAAGCGTATAAGTAGCTCTCTCTCTCTCTCTCTCTCTCTCTCTCTCTCTATATATATCGTCATCATTTATTATTCCCTTAAACATATCTATCAGGGACATATATATATATATATATATATATATATATATATATATATATATATATATATATATATATATATATATATATATTGTGAGCGCGGTGCATGGACTTTCACCTCTTTCACCTTTATATAGGTACCAAGCGTCGTCATCCTATAGTGCTTTCTTGTGAAGGTCGCCCGCAGAGTTTCGTATGCCGCCTGGAGTAAACACGTTTTTTCGAGTGGTGGCTGACGATATAGTGGGTGTACCAGCTACCTTAGGCCATTGTTTTAAAAACTATGGCTAGCCTTAGAACAGTTAATGAAATTAAGATGTTCAAAGACGCATATGCTGATCTGCAGTATTTTTTCGCGCATTAAACTAAGTTCATAAGTAATATTTGCCTACATATATTTTTCGCCTGAGAAAAAAGTATCAAAGCAGCAGTTGTCGATGTTCGCAATAAATGGCTGGTTACGTTTTTTCATTGAAACTAGCGTTTACGTAAATCAATATATCTAACAGCTGAAGAGACGGCGCAATAATAAAATATAGTAGTTTAACTAAGGTTAAGTCTGATGGTGTCGCGAAAGCTACTGCCCCCTGGCTACGCTAAGGTTCAGCTTATAGTGGAGAAAACAGGTTAAGCAATGGCTTAAAGCTTATTTATCCCAATGAAGGCGCTCCGATGATCAGTAAACTAGTGACACTTGGTTTCCATCCGTTCAATTACATGGTTTGAATCTTTAGTGCTGTGCTGTTGTAGCACGTCCAGGCTACGTCCCCACCGCACACACTTCAAATGGGTTGTCTGTGAAGCGACGGTGAAACGCACGAGTAGAAGGGCCCAAAAGCATTCTCCCGAATATCTAAGTTCAATTTTTATAAATGGCTAACCTAATCATCCCACCCAATGCTCTTCTCAGCAGTCAAATGAGCCCGTCTTGCAGCGTCACTCACACGCCTCTTATCTAACCGCTCGGCACGCTGTTCTTTACTTTCCCCAGCCCGCGCCTCCTGTTTTCATTCCACCGTGCAGCAGTGGCTTCGGCCTCGGCAGCAGCACTCTACGCCTCGTCTCCTGTCATAAGAACTAGTCGGAGCTGTCTTTCCGCGTTTTGCCGTCCCCGCTTGTCTAATCGCTAGGCATGCGTCCCTTCGCTTTCTTAGTTAATTAGTTATTTACTCATTACTTAATGAAGCACGCAGAGGAATAGATGACAAAACTAAAAAGCACACACACCCGTAGGCAAGTACAATGCTGCACTAATAAATAATAATAATAAATACCGCTGGTGTGTCTCTGGACACTTTCTTGGAGTTGCTAAGAGATTACCTTAGGTCAACCGTTGCTGCCCAAGAAGGAATATAATATGTCGAAAGGAGTGGAGTTTGTATAGGTTCAAGGGTTGCACATACCCTGAGTGATGTGTACCTTGCGGCCTGTGATAAGAGTCAGGAAGAATTACTATACAAGCGTTTCGAAAAGATTGTGCGCTACGTTGATGACCTCATGGTGTTGTGTGAAGTAAGTTAAATAGAAGTATTTAGACATAGCGCGGGGGGTGTTTCAAAGTTGTCCTAATCTCCGGTTCACCTGGGAACTCCCAGAAGGTGGTGCTCTACGTATCCTTGATTTGCGCATCGAATTTTTGGTCGGGCATCTTTGTTGGAGGCTAGAGCTATCAGCCTCGGGCTCACGAGAAATTCCACTGCATACATCAAACTGTTCAAAGACTGAAAAGATGCCTAGCGATGGCGGCTTTGCTTTCTGCTTTTACAAAATTATGTCAGCACTGTATGAGGAAGTTTTCTACGCCAGAGTGAGAGGCGTGTAGAAGCAGTGTTTTGCAATAAATTTCTATGCAAATAAAGAAAGGTGGGTGATCTATAACAAGCGAAAAAGACAGGGAATGGACATTTGATGCTGAGGAAGAAGAGCTCTATATTCATAGTTTTACCCACAACTTTATGAAAGATTAATACAATTACGGCATTCGAATTATTCCTATGGGTCCCAACAAGCCTAAACATACGTGTGTTGCCGTGAATGGTGACGTATTTATATTAAGATGTAAAAGAGCGCTCTGATCAAGATAAGTTCAATGTATCGAAGGGATAGTTTATTAGATTCCCTTGACCCGTGACAAGGAATAGATTGTCCAGACTGGGAGATGCACCAACGACAGGATAAGAGAACATGCCTCTGCGACATTCGACAAGTCTCGAACTAACCTTGCTCTGCAGAGCAATGACTGTGCCTTTTGTAATAATAAAAAGACCCCAGCAGAAGTAAATAATACACCATTTTTGAGAAGGAATAAGAATAACTTTACGAGAAAGATTTTGGAAGTCGGGATTATATCTGTGTTGGTGAGGATTGTAATAGCACGCCTTCTGCTCCGCAATAAAGAAAACGAGAATTTTTTGAAATTATTGGGAAGACAGTGAAAAATGAATTGATGTGCCTATAGAATACGGTGATAAAGAAGAAGGTGTGAGGGTAAAAATAATTTTCAGTGCAGCATCCTCCTTTTCTATGTGTGTGTGCCTCTATGTTTGGTCATCTATTCAAATTTGTGTTTCATGTCTGGCCATCTAGCTCAATGTTCTGGAGTATTGTTAGTCATTACCATTTATTAATATCGGCGAACGCAATATTCCTGAACTATAGCATACTGACTGAACCGCTCTGAATTTTTTTCACTGAGCTGGGGCCGACCGCATTTTTAAAACCTTATTCAGAGTTTGCTGGGACACCCAGAATGTATATACATACATACATACATATATATATATATATATATATATATATATATATATATATATATATATATATATATATATATATATATATATATATATATATATATATATATATATATATATATATATATATATATATATATATATATTATCTATATGTGGCAACGCCAAGTTCAATAAAATGTGTCTTGAAATGAAGCGTGCACTTCACTGTATAATTTTTAAGCAGCTATCTCTCTCTCTATATATATATATATATATATATATTCGGAGGTCGTGGGTTCGGTTCCCACCATCGGCACGTTGTTGTTTCTTCTACTTTGTGTTTAATTGTCTTTCCCCTAAACAGATTACATTACTAATTTCTGTGATTATCTAAGCAAACATATAAAAAAAGACATAAAAGTACCATCTCCAACGCTTTCCTTGGCCTCGCCGACTGTTGGCTTCTTTCCTTTATGTATTATAACAAGCACCCTCATTTCCCCTTAATTGATCTGCTTGTAGCTTACGTGGGTCTCGGTTCTGGCAGTCTTGAAGCCATAGGTAGCGTAAGAGGGTTCTAGCACAGATTTCGCCCTCGCTCTTGATCACGTTCTACGTGACGCTGGCGGTAACAAAAGGACGTTCTACGTCCGCCGCTATGGCTGAGGGTGGCGCTGGTGAACACTCTCAAGATTCGTATACAGAAAACATAAATACCCAAGCAAGTAGCAGGGGGGGGGTGGGGGCAGCGGCTGATGTAGCTCAGTTGGGAGAGCACCGGACGCGATATTCGGAGGCCGTGGGTTCGGTTCCCACCATCGGCACGTTGTTTTTTTTTTCTACATTGGGTTTAATTGTCTTTCCCCTAAACAGATTACATCACTAATTTCTGTGATTACTAAGCAAACATATAAAAAAGACATAAAAGTACCATCTCCAACGCTTTCCTTGGCCTCGCCGACTGTTGGCTTCTTTCCTTTGTGTATTATAACGAGCACCCTCATTTCCCCTTAATTGATCTGCTTATATATATATATATATATATATATATATATATATATATATATATATATATATATATATATATATATCCTCACATCTGTTAGCGAAAACCTCAAAGTATTTCACCATTCTACTGTCCCACATATTTACTTACTTTTTTTCTTTTTTTTTATTCTTTCTTTGCGGTTCATCTCCCGTCGCAAGTTGCTCGAACTTTACTCGCCGCTGTCAGGTTCTTCTAACCAGCAGTGTCCACCTGGTTTTCTCATCACGCGGGGCGCTCCCATCTTTTAGTGAGAACAAGAAGAATAATTTTTTCACCACCTGCAGCAGACACCTTCCCCCACCTGTTTTCGTCTTATTTTTTTTTTCTTTTTTTTTCCCTTCCAAGGTTGTTCCGCGGTTGCCTGTATTGTGTCTTGTACTGTATACAGATGACTCGCGGCGGCCGGTGCCTTGGGTTGATGGCCCATTGGGCCTAGCCTGCTCTCCGCAGCTGTGTGTGTATGTGTGTGTTGTGCGTGTCCAGCTGACTCACCTGTGTGTGCCCATATTGTTTGTATCACCTCTGGCCAACCCTATAAGAAGACAAACAAGAATCATGTACCATCAGTCTTGAGAAAGGCAGGGCTCCTGCCGAAACGTCGACTACAAATAAACTTGGAAACAGTATGAAGCAATTTTTCACTTTTATGTAACCTCTAGCAACCAAGTACGTCTATTTACTTATCCTATATATATATATATATATATATATATATATATATATATATATATATATATATATATATATATATATATATATATATATATATATATATATATATACGTTTATTGAGCCTACACCGAGACATCTGGTGCAGACGTTGGGTAACGCCACCCATGCTCTAACATCTCCAACCAGCCGAAATTCCAACCACCAGGAATCTCCTTGATAGATTACGCTTACTCTTTAGTGTAGCCGACGGCTTCGATGTCTTTAGCCTGAATTTGCGCCTCTGCAAATTCACCGTACTGCAATGACTCCACTGTCTGCTCGAGCACCAACTTCGGCGACCATGCAATCACCCAAGGTGATGCAGGTGAATATCTCTATGACGTCCGTCCTGTCGGAGCAGCGAAGGGAGATTCGAACAATGCGAGGAATTCCAGGCGATGCCCCGGAAACTGGCTCGATAAATTTGAGCATTTAGCCAAGTACAATCGCTGTAACGACGACCAAGAGCTTCAGCATGTATTTTTTTTCGCTGAACGGTATAGCTTACTCCTGGTTAGAAACTCATGCGAGCACTATCACAACGTGGAATTCCTTCAGAGACCAGATACTGCGAGTTTTCACAACCACTCTCTGCAATGAACGTGCCGAGCTGCTCCCTAAATCTCTCCTTTTGTAGGGCTTCCTCATTTACTTCTAGGGCATGCGTTTATTCCATCAAGCTGATCCCAACATATTTGAAGTGAACAAGCTTGGTTATCTGATGAGAGCAATCAATATAATCATCGTTGGCTTAGTGTAATGTCCCTCAAGACCATCGAAAAATTTATGTTCAAGGCCGCTACCATCGAAAAGGTGCTAGGGATGCGATCCGTGCAGTTCGAGCGGCCGTCCATCCCTATGGGCGCCGCCATCATTGACACTGGTAGCACTGACGTGCTACCAATTTCGAGGCCATAATGTCCGTCGCACGCGAGGAGCTACAAAAGCTGTTTTTGACCGCAGCACCGCAAGAAGCATCCTGTCTTTCGCAGATGGTTCTCAAAGAGGTAAACTAGGCGCTCACTAACCCTACATAGTTCCGCCAATGTCACTAAAGGCAATATCCTACGCCACAATTGCTCGCCGTGCCATCCACCTACAAGTTAGCACCAAGAGTCCCCTGCATACACCCGTCCAGCGCCTCCTGCTCGACCTCCTCAGGAGCGTCCACGGGAAGGCGACGTCTGGCGCACTCGTGATCGTCGCCCAATATGCTACCACTGCGGTGAGGCTGGTCACCTGTACCGCAACAGCTTTTAGCATCGAATGGGTCTGGCGGGATTTAGTGCCGATGAGCGAAAAGCGTAGCATGGTTAGCGGCTGCATCGAAATTTATGCGTACTTTAAGGGCACATCTGGAATCCCGCTCGCGTTCACCCCGCCAATACTCCACTCAGAAATGTCCAAACGCCAGCATGATGCGGGTCCGTTCTCCTTCCCCAGTCGGAAATATAGAAGCGCCAATTTTTAGTGGCAAGTTTGCGCATCGACGAAATGTTCAAGATCCTTCACCACTGCAACCTGATGGCCACACCGTTTCATGAC
Organism: Amblyomma maculatum; assembly: GCF_055883805.1. NCBI lineage: Eukaryota > Metazoa > Arthropoda > Arachnida > Ixodida > Ixodidae > Amblyomma > Amblyomma maculatum. Next base: position 78,270,368 of record NC_139346.1, read on the forward strand.
GACTTGACGCGCACCGGATTGACTTATTGCTTCGGTGTCCTTGCTCGTGAGTGATGACCGGACCCCGCGATGTTGCGGCATCACCTCAGCTATAACCGCTGACCTTAGTATTTCCGTGGCCGGAAACTACATGACAGCACTCGTTGATACCAGCATCAATTATTCTGTACTAAGTGGACAATCGCCTCCAATCAGAAACAGTAAACTACACCTTGAACAGCAACTTCTTACTGCTGAGGCCATTTGATCAGACCAACCGGTACATGCACGTCGAAGGTAACAGTGCAAGTAGAAAGGTGCCTAACAACCTTCGGCTTACTTGTCCAGTGTTCCCGCGAAGTAATCCTTGGCATGGAGTTGTTAGCATAAAATGGAGTCGTTATTGAACAGTATAAGCCAGTGACATTATTGACGGAGAACGCAATACACAGTTCTTCACAGCGACCAACAGCACTGTACATTTTCGATGCTCACATCAACATTCCTCCCCGTTGCTGTGGGCTCACACCTGTCACGACGTAGAGATTGCGAAACTTTTAAGGTGTCGTTTAGAGGAACCAGATCCATATTTTTGTGACCAGGGGAGTCATTCGCCTCGAAGACAGCAAATCAGACGTCCTACTGACGACGTTTGACAGTGAGCCCCAACATCTAAGCATTGCGGCTGGTCTTACAGCGATTTACGGTTCAACATTAACCCGCGCGCTTCTTCAACTGCAGCATTATTAGGCGAAAGACCTCCTCCAAAGCGATCGGACGACATTTTTACTTCTTTACGTGTTGGCAGAACCGATCTCGCCATGAATCGCATTATCACCATTATTACAGATGACAGCATGCCCTCACTTAGACATTCACCTTACCGAATGTCTCCGACTTAACGCGTTGCTATTACCGCCAAATGAAAGCAATGCTTCGCGACCATGTTATCCAGCCCTCTCGCAGTAAAGAAAATAATGGTACGCTGAGGTTTTGCGTGGATTAACGCCGGGTAAAAAAAATTACTAAAACAATGCTCAGCCCCTGCCATGAACCGACAGTGTCCTGGATTATCTCTGCTCCGTCAAATATTTCTCTTCAACGGACTCGAAATCCAAATATGGGCAAATAGGCGTACATGAGAGGAACGAAGGGAAAACAGCATTTATTACTCCGTATTGACTCTACGAGTTTAAGGCTATGCCTATTGATCTGTGCGCTCCAGCGGCAACCTTTCACTGTCTCATAAACGCAGTCTTTACCCACGTCAAGTGGAAGACATGTCTGTTGTCTTGACGACGTTGTGGTCTTTGTCTCAAAGTTTCAAGAACAACTTCGACGTCTCGAAACAGCTTTACAAGCCATAACAACCTCTGGACTTCACTTAAGTGCCATATTGCTTACACCCCGTTCAAGGTCCACGGTATCGTCGTACGCCACGCTGATCTCCTGCAAGACGCCGAGAAAAGGAAAGCAATTCCAAACTTCTCTCTGCCACAAGACCAGAAAGCTGTTCGACTATTTCTTTGCTTATGTGTTTAATACCGGCGCTTCGTCAAAGATGTCGCTTGACTGTCTGAGCTCCTGACACATTTGACAAAGCCAGATACGCCATTCACTTCTAACACATCGCAAGATCAAGCATTTTAAGAGCTTCAACGCCGCCTACAAGCACCTCCTATTTTGATTCACTTCGACAAAACGTCGGACATGGCAGTTCACGCCAAGGCAAATTATGTAGGCTTAGGCGCGGTCCTGTCCAAATTCAAGGCTTCCAGAAACGTGTCATCGCTTTTACTAACCAATGTCTGTTTAAAGCTAAATCGAAATATTCTTCAACAGAGAAAGAATGTATGGCCATTGTGGGGACGATGTCGAAAATCGAGCCATATGTTTATGGGAAACCTTTCAATACAGCTACTGACCATCGTACCCTATCGTTGCTCGCAATCTCAAGGACCCGTCATCCTGCCTTGTAAGGTGATGTCTTCGACTACAGGAATTCGATATAAATGTTGCGTACAAGCCTGGTCACAGCACTCAGACGCCGGTTCCCTCTCGCGTACTCCTGTATATCGCTCTATCAATGATATTCCTTTTGACGCCATACTTTTAACGCCATCAGCGCGCAATGCCTCGCTCAAAGACAATCTGCCGACTCAGAACTTCAGCATATCATGGCCTATCTAAGCGATGCATGTTCAACTGCTCTGAAAGCTTCAAAGAGTGATCTACCATCGTTATGTGTGCGCGATGGAGTTCTGGTGAAGAAACCCTTTTTCCACCTACCATACGTCATACCTAAGTTTGGTCCCTTTTTTTTCTACCCGATAAAATTTTACTAGCTTGTCATGATAACAAACTTGAGCATATTTGGAAGTCACCTGAACACTTGCAAGAATCCAGGAAATGTAGTACTGACATCGTCTTCATTCGGACGTTTCATATTATGTCAGAATGTGCCGCGGCTGTTCATGTCGCGAGGTGCCACCGATAAACCCCCTGCATTCTTCGAGCCAATCGACCCGTCATTAATGCCCTTTACCAGATGGGCATGCACATGCTGCGACCAACGTTTTTCATCCATCAGAATGTTCTCTGTCATGGCGCACCGGAGATTCTCATCACCGACAACGGTACCGCGTTCACAATAAAATTGCCTCAGCAGTTTAGCTCCACAGCCATACTGAGCACAGGAAGACGACACCGTACCCTACTCAAACGAGCGGCTTGTTCGAACAGCTGAAAAAAATACTCGCTGACATGCTCTTCATTTACGTCGACATGGAGCACAAAATATGGAATAAACTGCTACCGTACGTCACCTTCGCATACAATACGACTGTGCAGGAAACAACAAACATGTTAACTTTCCGCCTAGTTCACGACCGCGAGGTGACGACAATGCTTGATGCTATGTTGTCACATCTGGACGACGACAACCAACACGCAAATGTTAACACCTTTCAGCACCTCGCCTAAGGGGCCCGTCATCTGGTCCGGGTGCGGATTTAAAACCAGCAACATTGAGTTGCCCAACGCTACAAGATACGGCGCTGGGATGCTTGGTACAAAAATGGAAACGGCGTCAGCGCGTCGTTTCCTATACGCCGACGAGGCCTGAACAAGAAAGGCCCATGCCGATACTTTGCACCGTATAAAGAACTAAGGACAGTTGAGGACCTAGCCTACGAGGTCTTTGCTGTAGGCTTTCAAACGTCCGATTCCTCGCGCTTCCTGATGTGGTCCACGTGGTCCGGCTGAAGCCACATTGCGACACATGGTGTTGACTGTTTCTTTGCACCGAACGACTGCTCTTCATGTCCTTCTGCTCACAAGCACATCGTTCCAGCCCGTTATCCAGTGCAGGGACGATGTTTACTTCACCGAGGGGACCAAAGACGCCGTGCAATCCTTTCCTTTGCTCTGCACTGGTCGCGAATGCGTACCTTCGTGATTCGCGAAAACAGAAGATCTAGCGTGAGGCGCTGGCCCTGCCCACTTAGCTGCTGCTGAGTGACTTGTGGTCCTTGGTGCCGTAACAAGATATATATATATAAATCTTCAACGGCTGCGACTTTGAGTCGACCTTTCTCTGCCAGATCGAATTCCAGCTGATGTGCAGCGTACGACGCCGTCTTCAATATATTGTGCGACTTGCTCATAAGTACACCCGCACTTTGCTACTTTATCTTCTCAGACCTTACTGAAACCCGCATGGACCCCTGTAGGTCGCCGCCATACATGTGCAAAGCAAACCGTGCTTCCCTGAATACGTCATTGCACCTGCAAGTTGCATGCGCATGCAAGTTGCATGCGCATCACCGCTGAAGAAAGTTACTCCGCAATTTAAAAAGAAAGGTTGCAAACCTTTTCAGCACTATCCAATTTCTGCACTTTCAATTATGAACGTCGTTTGGAACTCGTAACACACTATCATGGCTTTTGCTTGCTATCCTCCTTGAAAGGCTCATCCAAAATCCCGGTTGGTTGGGCATTTCTCTACAGCAATATGTCGCGTTCTATAGTACCAGGCGGAAACATCAAGATGCCGATGTTTTATCTATAGCTTACCGTTTTCACCTGAAATTGCCTACCTTGACAAGTCTTACACCTGCCTAACATACTTCCATATCGACTACATGCCTTAAAATGTGTGTATCCACTCCTGAATTGCTAACAGACTAAGTTCATACAGCATTTTAAAGCTGCTCCTCCATCGCGTGTTTTCAGCTGCCATCCTTCTCAAGTCCCAATCTGTGATAATGCCCTTTATAGCAACAACTACATTTCAGATGGTCACAAATGGATGCTAGACATTACCCATCAACAGAGTTGAGTCACAGTGCGTTCACGTTTGTGTACTGTAGACATACTCATTTATCTAAGTGGCATCTGCGATCTCATCCGCAAATGCTTCCGCTCATGGCTTGCTATGAACTTGCCAGCATCGGTAGGCAACCCATTCTACCTAAAGCTAATGTAATATATTTAATCGACCTTGCTCCACTTATCAAGCAAAGACCAACAGTGTCACTGAAAGATTATTCATGCTATCTGAGACATGTTCTATATGTGCGTAATTTCAAAGCACTCTACTCGAGATCTCGCGGTTTTACATCCGCAACTTGCGCTCTGAACGCGACTCGATTCAATACGGTTTTTTCTGCTTTTTTCTTTTCTCCTTGACGGCCATCCCCCTGCCGCTACCATCATTGCCATTCTGCCAAACCGACGAGATGCATTCGCTTATGGCCCAGTATATAATAACGTCCTACTTACCGTTGACACGGTTGCATCACCCGCTCGCTAACGATTGTCAAAAAGTGCCGAACCTACGGCTCTAAGTACCTTAATGTACTTTCGTTTTTTTCTCGAAATTTATTAGCATGTGACAAGACCTTTACCGTGGCTTGGCTCACATGTTTTATGCTAAAAACGAGATGGCACTTTTGATGCTTTCTGAGCGGTATCCGTGTGGAGGAGAGAGTGGCCATTGCAGCACCTAAAGCCGTTCTACCACAATTCAAGCTTACATGTGGCGTAAGTTGAACCATGTGAGAACGGGTTCTAATTGGTCAGGGAACGATAGTAAATAAGAAATTATTTCTAACAGTGCTATTGCTACTGCCATTTTCTCATGATTGAAGTTTGAAATGGTAATAATTAGCAGATTTCGCTTTATCTTTTCTGGTTTAAGGCGTCTTTCCGGTTGAGGAAACAAGAGCCACATTGAGTTCATGTTGTACCCCCAGCCTTCACTGCTGCGTGATTTAGTTTTGGGACTATTTTAGAGACGGCAAAGTTCATCATCTTGAAGTTCTCACCTGCATATGCGTCTGCAATTGTAGCTAAAAGTGCTCTGAATGAAGCGCTTTGAAGCGAAAAAACGACCTACTTTATTAGACACGACCTACCCGCCCGCACAAAAGATCGGTTTCTCGCACATGTGCAGAAAAAGCGATATGTACCAACAAATGTATGGCATGTATTCCGAAATCACTGAAGACATTCTGCACATCCTACAGGAAATGATGCACCACATGATGAGCTCATAATAAATCACACACACACACACACACACACACACACACACACACACACGCGCGCGCGTATATATATATATATATATATATTCTATTCTGAGAGAAGGCAGCGTGCCTGGTGCTCAGCCAGAGTTCTGCCTGCACTGGCGTAGAAGGGTTGAGCCAGCGTGAAAACAAAAAAGAGAAGAGACGAGGTGGAAAAGCCATCTTTCACACAATCTCTATGCTCTCTGGTACAAAAGCAGTACCCTGTATGCCTTCCGGATGGTCGATTCCTGCGGAAACAGTCAGTTGATCTTACCCTTTCTATGCAGACGAGAATCGAGGCAGGCCCGAGGACAACGCCGCTTTTCTCGCAAAACCTGGGCACTCGAAATCCACATAAGCGATTATCTATTTTCATCTACATACTTCCCAAGCAGGGCTTTCCGTCACGTTAATATGGCTATAATATTTTTTATTAAAAGCAAAGCGGCTCAGAGACAGCATAGTAATAATTCCCTTCGCGGTGTAATGCGCATAAAAATGAGACGCAGTTTAGAGATCAATATGCAGAGCTGGCGGTTTGAAAACCTACCCACTGCTCACACAGCCACTAAAAGCTATAGCATGAGGATGATAATAAGAATAAAAATAGAATTTCCTGATTTTCCTGGATGTTCTCTTGTGTTGTTTACAATAAACATGCTGCACTGGCGGCAGAGTGCGCAGTGTAGGAAATTCAGCGCTAAGCAATAGCTCCTGAAAAATTAGGACTCCCAAAAGCACGTATTTCTCAGAGCATGAAAATGCGTTTCGTGAGCAGAGTACGATTGCATACATAAAGTAAATGTCGTGCCCTTAATAGAATACCAATGGCCACTAAAATACTAGCACAAACACGATGCATTGGGATCATCCAACGAAAATGTCGAAGATGTTTTTAGGCAAAGTGCAAGAGTTTTGTCATTGATATTATTTCGCTGACGTCGTTAACACTTTGAAACACGCATATATTCATATTAAGTCCGTCTTTTAGCTTCGTATACTGATACCTGTAAGAATTGTTCCTTTAGCGCTTTCGGAGCGAGCAGTACTAAAACATCAAGGAAATGGTAAGCTATATCGATAAACACTTATTGTTTGTGGATTCGGTTCAGTCCTAATTCCCGATTTATTACCAATTAGCGAATGGAATCATTCCCGGCCACTATTATTTCACCGCGACCAGAAGGTCTTCATTTCTCTCTCTTAAGTTGGTATCAGTTCTGCTTAAACCGGTGACGTTGTGAATCCACCAGCAGTCGGGCCTAGCAACTGGACTTTGATCTATATTCAGGTTTAGAGATCATTTAATCTTAGAACATCATTACTTAGTTACTGCTGGAACGATGCACACTAGCGGATTACGCTATCGCCAGTGTTAAGGCCCTTAAATAGAAGCGCTCAAAACATGACATCTGTTATTACGTTTGTCATCGTGATGCATTTCCCTTCGACATTTTTGTGCTCTAGTGCATTTCATTTCACACACACAATAGCTTCTTGACTCACTGCCACCGGCTGGCAAGCCGCAGTGTCCCAAGTAGACCACGGCTGCGTTTGGAAGTAGGCTGCGTTTGGAAGTAGACCAGACCATGCGCTGTGCGATGTAAGTGCACGTTAAGCGCCCTCAGATTCCGAAAAGTATGCCCCTGCCATCAACTTGCGCCTCTTTTTTAGTGCCATCCGTCCCACTTTTGTCACCCTCCACAAGCAGCTTGTCAGTTGCCCACTGACGCGAGTAGAAGGTATTTACCCATTTACTTTCACGAAAAGAAATTTCATTTCCTTCTGACGCATCGCGATCCCTCATTCATTGCGGCAGATGGCTGGAGTTTTTTTAAGGGATCTGAAAAAAAAGGGATAGTGGAGGCCGTTTTTAAATCAGATAAAGACAAACGTCTTCAGTTATCTCCCAAATGTCATCATTGTATAATTGGCGCCAAAAGTACGAGCATATCGGTCGTTTTGTACGACGCATATTATAAAAGCCGAAGCATTACACGTCGCATCACGATCACAAAAGTAACCAACAGTCACAGGCACAACAATAAAGCATAGGAGACCTTTCCAGTGTTGATAAATATGATAATGGCGTCTTGGAGATAACCGAGCAGAAAATATGAAAAGACATCATCTGTAGGTTGTAGGAGCCGAGCCCACACATGCCGAAGTTCGTGTCCGCTGCTCTCCCGAATGAGCTACGGCGGCGGCTTTTCAGACTTAAAATTTGGTAGATATATAAGTTGCTGTCAACTGATCATTCAGTGTTTGCCAGCGTTGCTATTGTCCATATATATATATATATATATATATATATATATATATATATATATATATATATATATATATATATATATATATATATATATATATATATATATATATATATATATATATATATATGTATATATATATATATATATATATATATATATATATATATATATATATATATATATATATATATATATATATATATATATATATATATATATATATATATATATTCGCTCAAACCACGACTGAGAGCACCACCACCGCGGCCCACAAATGCCCTAGTCACGTGGTAGTATTTGTATTTCGCGGGCTTTCTTCTGAGCTCGGAAAAAAAGATACAAGTGAGACTTTCTTTGTCGCAAATAATGGAATGGGTGTTTCTGAAGGTGCTCTACAACTTTCCAATTCACATTTATGGTCTAAAGTCGATATTTAATAAATGAGAAAAATTAACATAATTAGCTAATTAGGTAACTGAAAAACAAAAAATTGCCTGTAGTGCGCAAGCAGGCTGGCCGTTGTATGCAATTGGTTTCACTGACCTACCTCAAATATATTATTTTGTACCCCATGGTTCAAGTTAGCTGGGACACCCGGTATATATATATATATATATATATATATATATATATATATATATATATATATATATATATAGAGAGAGAGAGAGAGAGAGAGAGAGAGAGAGAGAGAGTGGGAGAGAGAGAGAGAGAGCAAATGCTGGGTTCATTACCATGGATATAAAAAACGCGCCAGAAGCCAATAGCAGCAACTAAGGCAACGTGATATTTCGCATTTTGATCAATATCAAGTAATATAGCAATGTGTATAATGGACTTTAGTGAAATGTATTAGAAAAACATTCAGTTTTTCTTGTGGTATCTCTTAAGAGGTGGTTGGCGAAATTTTAGTACTAGTCATTTTAGTCATTACTACTCATTACTAAGCATTTCAATCATTTCTAATCAATTGTAGTCATTACAAGTCGTTGTTAAGCATATTAGATATTGTTGGTCTATACAGGCATTATATTGATTTCGTCGCTAGTACTGCTTATTATATTTAGTTATTTGCAATTATAATTGCTAACAGTCGTCGTTAGACATATTGATCATAACATATAAGAGGTTGTTATTTTAGCCATTGCTACTCATTATTAAACATTTTAGTCAATTCTAATGTCTTGTAGCCATCACTAGTCGCCATTAGATACATTGGACATTAAGTTATTAGTAGTCATTTCAAGTCGTTAGTAGGTCATTTTATTTATTACTACTCATTACAAAGCATTCTTAGTCGCTTGTAATCTGTTTGTCTTCACAAGTCATTTATAGACACTATGATCGTTAAAAGCCATCAGTCATCACAAATCACCCTAGTAGGTCATTTATTCATCACCTGTTATTAGTAAGCATATTTAGTCACATTTATTTAATTGCAGTTATTACAAGTTATTTTATACATATAAGTCATTAAATCATAGGGAGTCATTACGAATCATTATTTCCTTAGCCAACCTTTTTTATAGCCTCTGTTAATCAGTTAGCTAAATATTTTTTTTTTATTCTGTCTTCATATGGGCGGACATTTCCTGATGACACGTCCAGCGGTCACGCCCTTAGGTTACTTCCTGTCGGTGCGCATGAGCATAAAAAGGCTTAAGGCTTTCGCCTTAAAAAGAGACGTACCGCTGACAACAGCCCGCAGCACGTCAGTGCCTTAAGGTGAAAGCATAGCGTGACTCACGGTAAAATCTCGCTTGGACGAGATGTGTCCTCGACATACCGCGGGCTATGGGAAGGTTCATGTTTAACGTTTAAGAAATAGAACATCCTCCATCAGAAATTCCCCTTTTACCTCTCCAATCACCAGTCGAGCGTGCTAACAGACTACGCCACACCGGGTACGTGAGAGCATATCTTAGCTCTCTGTCTTGCGTTCTTGCCGTCTCCATTGCAACGTATGGGCGCGAAGACGAAGCCTTCATCCCTGTCTCAAGGAGGGCGCATGGCGCTAACCATATGCCACAAGCTATAAGACCGAGTGGCGGAACTAGCTTGTCCCATCACCGTCGAATGGAGCTACTCACATCAAATCCATCATGGAAGAAGAGCTGTCCTACCCTGTATGATAGGAGGGATTCCAGCAAATAAATACAATAGAGCCAGCCGGAAAATATTTCGCCTTATTGTTCTTGAGGGGTCCTAAGTGTCTCTAAACCTTTCTTTCTCTACGTCCGCCGCTGTAAATGAGCGTGGCGCTGGGGAACACTCGCAAGGATAGGTCAAACCAGAAATACATATCCACGAAAGTAAAACGCTAACAGGTGCTGTGATTGCTTAGTCGGTACAATAATAGACTGCTAAATTTGAGCTAGTGGGCAGAAATGAAGTGGAGGCAAATGAACTAATTTGGCCAATTGAAAACCTTCCGTATATAAGAACGATCTCCTTATTTTATTTTTTACCCGAAACTAGAGTGTATATTCAGTCTTCAGTGAAAGATTGCCGATATAGGTGACTGGGAAACAGTGGCGCATGTCTTTAACGTTTTCGCACCGCGTAGTTCAACTCAAAATGGCTTGACATATGCGTTATGGTTGAACCCATTTGCACGGCTGGAAGTTGGTCAAGGCGTTTGCATGCAATATCCGGCACTAGACAGTAGCGGTTTAACATGGGGGCCCCTCACGTGAAAGTTCTGCAGTCGGATTTTCTCCGCCATAGGTTTTTCTTCTCAATAGATAAAATTAATTTGAGGCTACAGAAATACATGCTGGTTTTTCTATTCACCCAGAATAGCCCTTTCATTCTAAAAACTACCACCATTCGGTAGCTGGGTATGACAAGTGCTACATTTAGTTAGCCGATTTATTTATTTGCTGTGTAGTGCGGCTTGTATGCTTGGCCTCCTATGCCACAGTTTTTTAGATGCGGAGGAGCCGTAAGTGAGACAAAAAATAGGCAAACCTGGTAATATGGCAAAGCGAAGCTAAGTGAATGAAACTACAGCGAAGCAGTTGCTGAATGATATTTCAGCATGTATATCCGTGCCAAGCTAAGAACAGCACCTTAGCGCCCTTCCTTTTTCGTCTCACTAAGCGAAGGCGTCAGACGTTTCGCACCGTCGCTAATTCAGCCTTTCTAATTCATTCTTCTCCTATATTTAGGAACGAGAGCCACTCCTACAAACTAGGTTAGATTCAGTTAATAACATTTTATTTTTTTTTCACTTCCTCGGCCATGTCTTCAGTAGTCAGTTTTGTTTCATTCGTTATATTTATTTGAACAAATTATCGTGATCACCCAGTTGGTTATGCCATCTGCAAGAATGCAAAAGCAGAATCAGAGCATCAGCTTGAATACTACCATATAAGACATCACAGATGTGGATCTATTGACGCAATCTGGGACTTAGGCCTCGTATCTAAACATTCGTCCGAAGCCCGGTGACTTACTTAAGCTAGTGCTTAATTTCGCTCGTAGTGTTTAACGTCTCAATAACGTCATCTTTGTAAGAAGTCACGAATGTGGGCTCCGGAAATTCCCACCCCGTAAGATTATTGAGGGCACATTGACATCAATTAGTAGATGTGCGCCGTTAGGTTTGCTTCCATTCGAGTTCCATTCCATGCGAGTTCAATCGAAAACATTCGATTGAACTTGCGCCCTCCAAATCAACAGCCGAGCACCCTAGCCATTAAGCCACCACAAAGATGTTAACGCCAGTGTTGAATCTGACTGCTCCGATATAACATTCAGCATCGATTCAGCGTACATAAAATGAACATCACCCTACCTTGTGTGTGAAGTTAAGCACATTTTCGTAAATGAAGCATGTTGATTAGCAAGGTCAATTGCCTTCTGGACATGGAGAGGGAGGACAAGTTGTTTCAGGTAAACAAATTTTGTATTTTGTAGCGTTAAAACCGGAACTAGTCTGCGTTTCGCAAATTCGCGAGCAGTATATTTGTCTTTTATTATCTTAGGAAGCAATGTATCGCAGCTCACACTTCTGCAGAAGAGGAAGCGGATAGAGGCAAAGTGCGCCATATAGGGTTGAGAGTTTCTTGACTATTTTAACTATTCAGGCTTTCCGATGACCGTACCTTTTCAACAAGCTCGAAAAAAGCCAAGTTTCATACCGGACATTTTTCATCGAGCTAGAAATGCCGGATAGCCTAAGCAACCACATCATCCAGCAACGAATCATACGCTATCAAGATGCATGTGCAGACTGGTGGTAGAGCACTTCAAGTAATCAGCACTGGTCTATCCACCAACAGTAGATATTTGACAGTTTCGCTTTGAATATGATTATTGTGTGCATTGCTAGTGGCTGCTACATGCTAGCTAGATTTCAAGACCACGTCTCACCGCGCATCGACGTATAGGGCGTTGCTTCTTAAGTCCTGCGTTCCCCCAAACGTTTGCGGATTAAAAAAAAAGCACGCTAGTTCTCCAGACGTCGCCACCCTTGCAAAACCATAATATTGTTAGGTAGCAGGAGGCGTGCACACCACGTAGAAGACTGATACAACGCGACAAAACCACAGGGCTCACCTGACGTAAAAGCACAGACCGCTGCGCACGATCTGTACCCTGAACAGGCTCCAAGTGCACACATACTTCGTTTGAGTGTGTGTGCGGATTTTCCCATCCTCGGCATCCGCACTTAGTGCACCACGAAGCTTCGCAGCGGTCGCTACGTCGGCACTGCTACCATTACTCCACCTGGCGACTCCTTAAGTCTCACTGCTCTTACATTCATGCTCGTGGCTCATCCCCGTGACCTAGACATCGTTTCCGGTGTCTCAGGTGATAATGTGAATAAGTTGATCTCGATGTGCGAGTGTGTCAGCACCGATAACAGGTGGGACCCCACCGTCATCCTGGCAAACGTAATTTTCTATTTTTCTGGCACAGCGAGACTATGGTTTCAAACACACGAGGGCGAATTAATGAGTTAGGAGATATTCAAAGAAGAGCTTGAGTTCCATTTGAACCACCAGACGCTTTGAGATTCGCAGCCATAAAACACCTCGAGTCGGGTGCGCAGTCTCCCACTGAAAGCTACGTCACATACTTACAAGACGTGCAGGCCTTATATCACCAGGTCGACACCCTCATGAAAAAACCTGCACTTTTGAAAGGCATTGGAGGCAACGTCCTCCATTTCTCCTCTGCAAGGGCTCTGATATCGCGAATGCCAACATCAAAGAGTACCGTCTCTTGGAGCAAGTGAAGAATAACTAGCACACCTTCCGCTTTACCTCTTAACATCACCGACACCGTCACCCGGATCGTTCGCCGCGAAATGGAGGCCTGTGCATCTGTACTACCCCTCGCCCCCCCCAAACCACCGTAACCGGTCACTCCTTGCCTGGTGGCAGCCTTATTCGGGCCGTTGTGCGAGAGGAATTTGCAAACTTGAACCTCAGACCTGCGGTCTGTTCCATAGGAAACCCCAGCATCCGGCCGCCAAGCACAAATGTTTTCCGTCCCTGGGCCCCGTACTTTTGTCGATACTGAAATCCAGCAAAATGGCGGACCCCTGTTGATCGCCCCGTATGTTTGAAGTGTTCCTGCGTCGGTCACACTTTCCGGCTTTTACGCAGTCGAGGGTCTCCGATTCTTCACACCACGTTTTCCTGTGACTAATCTTCAGATATTACCCGCCGTTTTCTGCCCCGCGCACAGCCTCACCAGTCAGATTCGACCAATGATTTCGTCACCTCCTGACCAAGTCGTTCGTCCCGCTCTCTATCTCCACGAGGCCGCCGTTTTCAATCCCCGCAGCCCCCTAGATTCATAGAACTACCTGCGCCTATCATCCCGAGAATAATGGTCTCACTGAGCGTTTCAATCGTACCCTTGTCGACAGGCTCTCTATGTACCCAATAATGCAAACACGGGGGCCAGTTGGTTGATCATTCTGTGCAATACTGCGCTACTTGATATGCAGAGACAAATGGAAGACGACACACGAATGAAGCGCTCTATGTACGTCGCCTCCAACCACTCAAATTGGGACCTCGTCCTTCCGTATGTCACTTAAGCTTACAATGCCGTAACGCTGCCTACTACTGGCTTCTCTCCTTTTTTTCTTCTCTACGGCCGTCACCCCTCTGCTACAATCTACACCATATTCCCGTATCAGCCAGACATATCCGAGTATACTCCTGCGTTTCAAGCAGCCCAGCATGCGGAAGACTGTCGACAAATTGCCGGGCATTCACGGATAACACCCAGTACCGTCATAAATCTAACCATGATGACCAACCATCGACACCGGTCTTCTCGCCTGGCGCTCTCGTGTGACTGTGGATACCTTCTGATGCTCCTGGACTGTCCTCAAAATTTCTTGCTACATACCATGGCCCATACCGTGTTCTGTAGCGCACCTCCCCGGTTAATTATGTGGTGGAACCTCTTACTACGTCTCATGATCTACGCCGGCGCGGACGCGAGATTGTTGACTTCCAGCGCATCAAACCCTATTACGACCATGCCGTCGTGCTCACGCCGTAAGTCGCCAGGATGTCTCCTCTTCGTCCCGCGGGTAATCGTAAAGAGGAAGAAGTGCACGAGGGACATTCCAGTCAGTGGCTTCGTGATCGCTGCGCGTGTTGTATCTGGGTGTGTTCGCTGTCGCTATGTTCGCCGCTGATCTGCCCAGTCCGAGTACCTCGATAAACCCCCATCTATCTTAGGATATATATATATATATATATATATAGATATATATATAGACATATATATATATATATATATATATATATATATATATATATATATATATATATATATATATATATATATATATATATATATCAAGGGGAAATGAGGGTGCTCGTTATAATACATGAAGGAAAGAAGCCAACAGTCGGCGAGGCCAAGGAAAGCGTTAGGGATGGTACTTTATGTCATTTTTTTTTTTAATGTTTACTTGGATAATCACAGAAATTAGTAATGTAATCTGTTTAGGGGAAAGATAATTAGACACAAAGTAGAAGAAAAAACAACGTGCCGATGGTGGGATCCGAACCCACGACCTCCGAATAACGCGTCCGGTGCTCTTCCAACTGAGCTACATCGGCCGCTGTCCCCCCTGCTACTTTCTTGAGTATTTATGTTGCCTGTATACGAACTTTGAGAGTGTTCACCAGCGCCACCCTCAGCCATAGCGGCGGACGTGGGACGTCCTTTGTTACCGCCAGCGTCACGTAGAACGTGATCAAGAGCGAGGGCGAAAGCTGTGCTAGAACCCTCTTACGCTACCTATGGCTTCAAGACTGCCAGAACCGAGACCCCCGTAAGCTACAAGTAGATCAATCAAGGGGAAATGAGGGTGCTCGTTATAATACATGAAGGAAAGAAGCCAACAGTCGGCGAGGCCAAGGAGAGCGTTAGGGATGGTACTTTATGTCGTTTTTTTTTGTAATGTTTACTTGGATAATCACAGAAATTAGTAATATTATCTGTTTAGGGGAAAGATAATTAAACACAAAGTAGAAGAAGAAACAACGTGCCGATGGTGGGATCCGAACCCACGACCTCCGAATAACGCGTCCGGTGCTCTTCCAACTGAGCTACATCGGCCGCTGTCCCCCCTGCTACTTTCTTGGGTATTTATGTTGCCTGTATACGAACCTTGAGAGTGTTCACCAGCGCCACCCTCAGCCATAGCGGCGGACGTGGGACGTCCTTTGTTACCGCCAGCGTCACGTAGAACGTGATCAAGAGCGAGGGCGAAAGCTGTGCTAGAACCCTCTTACGCCAGCTATGGCTTCAAGACTGAGAGAACCGAGACCCCCGTAAGCTACAAGTAGATCAATCAAGGGGAAATGAGGGTGCTCGTTATAATACATGAAGGAAAGAAGCCAACAGTCGGCGCGGCCAAGGAAAGAGTTAGGGATGGTACTTTATGTCGTTTTTTTTTTGTAATGTTTACTTGGATAACCGCAGAAATTAGTAATGTAATATGTTTAGGGGAAACATAATTAGACACAAAGTAGAAGAAAAAACAACGTGCCGATGGTGGGATCCGAATTCGGAGCGTTATTCGGAGGTCGTGGGTTCGGATCCCACCATCGGCACGTTGTTTTTTCTTCTACTTTGTGTCTAATTATCTTTCCCCTAAACAGATTACATTACTAATTTCTGTGATTATCCAAGTAAACATTACAAAAAAAAAAACGACATAAAGTACCATCCCTAACGCTTTCCTTGGCCTCGCCGACTTTTGGCTTCTTTCCTTCATGTCTTATAACGAGCACCCTCATTTCTCCTTGATTGATCTACTTGTAGCTTACGGGGGTCTCGGTTCTGGCAGTCTTGAAGCCATAGGTAGCGTAAGAGGGTTCTAGCACAGCTTTCGCCCTCGCTCTTGATCACGTTCTACGTGACGCTGGCGGTAACAAAGGACGTCCCACGTCCGCCGCTATGGCTGAGGGTGGCGCTGGCGAACAGTCTCAAGGTTCGTATACAGACAACATAAATACCCAAGAAAGTAGCAGGGGGGACAGCGGCCGATGTAACTCAGTTGGAAGAGCACTGGACGCGTTATTCGGAGGTCGTGGGTTCGAATCCCACCATCGGCACGTTGTTTTTTCTTCTACTTTGTGGCTAATTATCTTTTCCCTAAACAGATTACATTACTAATTTCTGTGATTATCCAAGTAAACATTACAAAAAAAAAACGACATAAAGTACCATCCCTAACGCTTTCCTTGGCCTCGCTGACTGTCGGCTTCTTTCCTTCATATATATATATATATATGTATATATATATATATATATATATATATATAATGTCAGGCTAGCGAACAGAAGAGAACAAGTAAGTGCAAAAAGATGCTCTCCGGAATAGGAGTTGAAGAAGAGGAAGCTCACCATCTGTTGGTTAGCACATCAGGCTAAGGTGCAGAATCACTCTGTAAATAAACCTTAACAGTGTGGTGGAGGTGCTGTAACGATCACCACTGATTCCTCTCTACCTTGTTCGAGCCGACGACTCGCTGGGCTTCCCCCTTTTACCGCCACAATGATCCAAGACGACGACGCACGGCAGCCAGGTCCAGCGGCACCCCCATGGCAGCATTACCGTGAGCCGCGGACCTTTTCTGGCAAGGCTGGCGAAGACGTGGACGACTGGCTCACCAATTACGAGCGGGTGAGCAAGTACAATCGCTCGGGTGCCACTGTAATGCTGGCAAAAGTTTTGTTTTTCTTGGACTCCACAGCTCTGACATGGTTTGAGAACCATGAAGCGTCCCTAAAGAGCTGGGATCGTTTTGAAGAGGAGATTCGAAATTGTTTCGGGGATACCACGGCAAAACGAAAATGCGCTCAGCAGACTTTATTCCTGCGAGCCCAAGGGCCTGGTGAAACATGCACAATGTACATAGGAGAAGTCCTAAAACTCTGCAAAGCGGTGAATCCGAGCATTTCTGACGAAGACAGAGTTGGCCACCTCTTAAAGGGCATCGCGGTGGACGTATATAAATTTTTATTTACAAAAGAAAACTTAGATTTACCCACGGCCGTGATCAAGCACTGGCGTACGTTCGAAACTAAAGCTGCTTCGCATAACCCCGAAATTCAGCCGTCTGCCTAATGTGACCACTGTTACAAGCGTGGATTCTCACGAGGAAGCGTGGATTCTGATCGCTGCCTGACTCCTCCTGCCCGCCGCTCCCGACAATCGCCTTGTCCCCGCTGTTCTTCTGCGCCACCGGGAAACTAGCGTGTGCGGCCGATGGAGGTGCGGTCGCTAGGTCATCAATATTGCGAATTCCTCTACCGGCCTTTATGCTGAAGAACCGCTTGGAAGTGTTAGTGGATGGTGATTGTGCTATGGCCTTAGTGGATACGGGTGCTACAGTTTCCGTGATGAGCTTAGAGTTTAAGAACCGTCTCGGCCGCAAAATTACGTTTGGTTGGGATAGAACTGTCATATTTCGAGGTGTAGGGGGAGAATCGTTGGTTCCGCTTGGTATTTGTTATGTAAATTTAGCGGTGGCTGGACAATGAGTTTAGACCTGAATTTACGGTGCTCCCTCGCTCTACGCATGACGTTATTCTAGGAGTTGACTTTTTACAGCAGTGTGGCGCAACTCTCGACTTCAACAGTGGCGAGAAATCAATAAGCCCCAGCCTCCGATCGGCCCTCATAGAAGAATCAATCGCCGCGGGCTTTCCAAGCGTTTTCTGTCTTCGAGGATACCGTCGTTCCGGCGATGTCCGCCATCTTCATCCCAGTTGTGTCTTCGGGCGCGGTTGATAATGCCTTCGACGCTCTGGTGGAACCCGCTTCCCTTTCCGGTGCCAAAAAGAGTGTGTTGGTGCCCCGCAGCGTTGTTCGAGGGAACGAGGGTCGTGCTACGCTTTGGACTGTCAACCATACAATGAACCTGCCGTATTGCCGCGTGGTTTGAAACTCGCCGACTTTGAAGAACGCCTTTCTATGCACATCTCTGCGTTCAGTGACGGCGTTACTCGTTCGACTAGGCGTCCCGATCATGCTGATTCCCAGTTTCAGTCCATGATAAATGAATCGCTACCCACCAACGACCGCCGAATATTGATGGAGGTTCTTATGAAACATGCGGACGTGTTCGACTTTGCTCAAGATCAGCCACCACCGATTCCGCCTTCCCGCACCCATCCCATGATCGACACTGGAACTGCACACCCGATTAGACAGACACCATACCGTGTTTCACCTTCAGAACGTAAGATAATTGACGAACAGGTCCGTGATATGATGCAAAGAGGAGTCATTCAGGAATCATCTAGCCCATGTGCTGCCCTTGTGATTCTCGTGAAAAAGAAAGATGGCACCTGGCGATTTTGTGTCGACTATCGCCGCCTCAATACTGTCACCAAGAAGGATGCTTACCCACTTCCGCGTGTTGATGATGCCATTGACTGCCTCCATTCAGCTTCCTACTTTTCATTTGTTGATTTATGGTCCGGATACTGACAGATACCGATGCATCCGAAAGACAAGGAGAAGACGGCATTCGTGGCTCCAGATGGGTTATATGAATTTAACGTGATGGCTTTCGGCCTATGCAACGCTCCGGCTACCTTTGAAAGATTTATGGACACTCTTTTGCGTGGACTGAAGTGGTAAATTTGCATGTGTTACCTAGATGACGTAGTGATTTTCGGGAGGACCTTCGCCGAGCGTAAAAGCCGTTTAGCTGTGGTCCTTAACTGCATGGAGGAAGCGGGTCTCGTGCTGAACTCAAAGAAGTGCCGCTTCGGTGAACGCCAGATCGTTGTGCTTGGGCATTTGGTTGACAAAGACGGTGTTAGGCCTGACCCACAGAAGATTGAAGCTGTCAGCGGCGCCAAAGAGCTCAAGTCTGTGAAAGAACTCAGGAGCTTCCTGCGACTTTGCTCTTACTTTCGACGCTTCATCCCTAAGTTTACTGACGTAGCCTACCCCCTCGCATGCCTCTTGCAGAAGGATATTCTTTTCAAATGCACTCCTGATAGTGATTCTGCGTTTCGCCAGCTCAAGTTTTTTCTAACCTCGCGGCCCATACTGCGTCATTTCAGCCCGACAGCTCCCACTGAACTCCACACTGACGCAAGTGGCATCGGCGTGGGTGCTTTGCTCATACAACCGCATGACGGAAACTAACATGTTGTCGCTTACGCAAGTCGCACCCTTAAGCAAGTGTGCCTTGCCGTCGTTTTTGGCGTACAGCGGTTTCGCTCCTACCTTTGTGGACTTTCCTTTACAGTCATCCCCAATGATCATTCGCTTTGCTGGCTGGTGAATCTACGCGACCCCTGCGGTCGGCTGACCCGCTGGGCATTACGCCTTCAGGAGTTCAACTTTACAGTGTCGTACATTAGTGGCCGCCAACACACTGACGCTGACTGCCTCTCGCGGCAGCCTCTCGCAACTATCCTCTGCGATGACAACTTTGACGACTATCTTGCCGCCGTTTCCGTACAATTTCCGGATCTTGCCACTTTCCAGCGAGAACAACGAAAAGATCAAGACTTCGTATCACTTTTTGATAAAGCTCATGATCCGGCATCTGCGAATCCTTTCTGCATTCGCGTGGTCGATGGTTTGTTGTATAGAAAAAAATACTCGTCTGGCGGTGCACGCTTTCTGCTTGTCGTTCCGACTAGCCTACTACTTCTCTCTTCTACACTCTATGCACGATGACGTTACAGCTGGGCACTTGGGGTTTGCCAGGACTCTTACCCGCATTAAGGAACGTTTCTACTGGCCAAATATGCGTCGAACAACTCAGCGTTGCGTGAACTCCTGCGTGCAGTGCCAGCGGTTCAAGCTCTCTACGACTTCTCCGCCGGGTCACTTACATCCGGTGACAACACCGACCACACCATATGAGCAAGTGGGCGTTGACCTCATAGGCCCGTTTCCCCGCTCGTCCAAAGGCAATCGCTGGGTCAACGTGTGCGTTGATCATCTCACCCGCTACTGTGAAACTGCCGCCATCCCTTCCACCACCACCGCTGACGTCTCGTTCTTTCTTCTTCACGCTGTCGTCCTCCGTCATGGGCCTCCTCGTGTAATTATCAGTGGCCGAGGCCGCCAGTTTACGACAGATGATGTGGAACAGCTTCTGCGCTATTGTACTTGCCAGTTGCGTCATCCCCAGACAAATGGCCTTGTAGAACGTACAAACCGGACACTGACGAACATGCTTGCGATGTATGTTGACTCGCAGCATAAGAACTGGGATGACATGGTGTCTTTCATTACTTACGCCTATAACACCTCGGAGCATGAGACAACTTCTTATAGTCCATTTTTCCTCCACTACGCCCGTCCGCCTCGACGTTCTCTCGACGCCATTTTGCCGTTCTCTCTCGCCGCCGAGCCTTCTGTTTCGAGCACCCTCTGCCGCGCTGAAGAGGCTCGTCGGGTCGCCCTATTACGCACTCTGGCCTCACAGGACCGCTCTAAGCAGCGCTACGATCGTCGGCATCAGGATGTCTCTTACCTTCCTGGTGGCATAGTGTGGCTCTTGACACCTGTCCGCAAGCGTGGTTTGTCCCAGAAGCTGTTGTCGCACTACACAGGCCCGTTTATTGTGCTCAAACGCATCAATGAGTTGTATTACGTCGCATCTCGCCAATGTTCACAAGGTCGCCTCTCTCGGAAAACACAGGTAGTTCATGTCGCAAGAATAAAGCGCTGCCACCCTCGCTCGGGACTCTGACTTACAGCCCAGGGGCTTCTTTTGCGAAGGGGGAAATGTCAGGCATGCGAACAGAAGAGAACAAGGAAGTGCAAAAAGAGGCTCTCTGGAATAGAAGTTGAAGAAGAGGAAGCTCACCATCTGTTGGTTAGCACATCAGGCTAAGGCGCGCAACCACTCTGTCAATAAACCTTAACAATATATATATGAGAAATTAGGGTGCACTGCCCCTTTTCTCATCGCCTTTAAAATGAAAGATCTGCGTTACATCAAGCTGTAAACTGAATTTTTTTTGCGGTCGCGGCCAACACAAGTCAATAGTTACCTTCGTTAGCTCACGGCTGGCTTTAGACTCATCTCCTTCCATCTAGTCTCTTCTGCTGCAGAATATGTTGCTCAGCGGCCAAGCAATATCCGAATGATGATGAAGCCGATGCAGTCCTGCAGTGCTCCTGGTGAAGCAAAGATTATTTTCTGAGGCTAGCGGGGCTCGACATCGGCGTAAAAAATTCAAAGTATGGACTGTCCAAAGTCATAGGCCGATCGACTGGTTAGGAAGTCCTGTTTTTATGGTCACTGACACCTCACAGTAGCGGGAGCGGACCTTCAGTTTTCGAAACTGCTGTCTCATACGCAGTTCATGGTATCAAGCCTACGCCGTAGCGACAGCGCACGAAACGTCATAGCAAAGAAGACTCCGCCCGGAAAACAGCACATCTCGGTTTTTAAAATTTCTTATTATATATTCGCCAAATATTTCTATAATTGGTATTAAAATGTGATTTTCTGATGGTGGTTTTTTCTGTGGTTGGAAACAAGGCAACCCTTCGAAACCCTCAGGTTTTCGACAGTTCGGTGTATTTGCATCTCATAATCAGTGAATGTCTTGGAATCTTGCACGTGTGCTGCTAGTTATCTATTTTGGTGCCCCTGCAGCAACACGGCTAACCGTCATGCGCCTGTGTATCAACGTCTGGAGGGAACCACGTTACTCGATACGCAGCTGGATGAAGTAGTACATCCGTGGTCTCTGAAGCAGCGCAACGTCTAGCGAGCAACACCTAACACAACGATGGCACAGTGCTTTTGGGTCTTCTTTTCAGAGAACTGTTCGGACCCTCGTTCTCGTGCATGCAATTTTCTAGTCGATTAACACCCGATAACCTGATCTAAGAAGTGCAAACATTCATATGTTGGCTAACAGCAGATTGAATGGTGATCTAGCTTTCGAGCCTCGTCTCATTCTCCTATCTCAAAAGAGTAATCTGAGTTGGCAGTGTCTTACAACAAAATTGTGCTCTCCTCAGCTCAACGCTGTGAACTGACATTGCTAACGATCGAATATTTCTGAATGGTTTTAACAAAAGTCCTAGGAGAGCTGTTTACAGCAGCCCCGAATGGCTTTAAAAGACCGTGTTGTTGCATTCCATTGAGATATATTATGTATACATAAAAAGAAGAACTCTGTACACGGAGAAAAATCTAGCTTTTTGCATGAAGTTGGTTCATGCCAAGCTCACATACTTTATTGAATTTATTGGTTTAAGTAAAATCCGCGCATTTAGTGTAAAATGTATAGACGGAGCATTAGTTTTGCGAATTTTATTGGTGTAATAAACAATACTCGAGGAAGTAAAATGTCGCAGGAAACACAGATATCCTTTATTTTTCATGCCCCGCCGGGGTGGTGCAGTGGTAAGACGCCCGACTACTGTGCCGGAGTTCCCGGGATCGAATCCCGGCCTCGGCGGCTGCGTTTCGATGGAGGCGAAACGAAGTGGCGTCCGTGTGCTGTGCGATGTCAGCGCACGTTAAAGATCCCCAGGTGGTCGTAATTACTCCGTAGCCCTCCACTACAGCCCCCTTTCTCTCTATCCGCTTTCACTCCCACCTTCCTGCCTTCCCTTACGGCGCGGTTCAGGTGTCCAAAGAGCAAGTGTGACAGATACTGCGCCTTTCCTTCCTATGAACCAACCAACCAACCTTTATTTTTTAACAAGGCCTGATCCCATGGGTTTGAGTGTAGTAGTGGAATTAAGCAGTTATTTGGACGGGTTGGACGGGTCCTCAGTCTGCGATTGCGTTAAGTGAAGCCGCTGCCCGAGCTCGCACAAGCAAGCCTTTTTGCTGCAAGGTCAGAACCGCGTATTCATCTAAGAAGATACCTAACGGCGAGCAGTCTAGCAGGGCTGTTGTAGGGCAATATAACAACCTGAGGTGACACTGATTTGGTTTATCGAGTCCTTTATTAGGTGTTGGGAATATTTGTCTTGCTAAGCGGACGTTTTGCAATATAGTTTTGAGTAAATATTATCGTTTTCCTCACAGTTAGCGCAATCTGAAATAGCTGACTTCTTGTGCATTCAGTACGTTGCGAAAGCGTTCACAATGGCCATCATCTTTATACCTGTTAATTTTTAACAAAGCAGAGCAAAAAAAAAAAAAGAAATGAAAATTGTAACTGAAATTTGGTTTAGAGACAATTTATTTTCTCATCGTTTGTTTAAAAAAAACTTTTCTTCATTTCCGCAGGACTCAAAGACGAAGATTTCCTTATTTGTATTCTGCTACATCCTCCTTCTGGTGCCAAGTGAGTTCTCTTATACATACATTGTATGCGCACTCTTTTGAGAAACGTCACACTTTGCAATTTACTTTTCCTGGAATTATTCACGCTGCCCACTATGCTGTTTTAAGTAGCACAGTGCCTAGAACCTCAAAGTAGATTGTTGCTTTATCGACAAAGCATTACCCATAGTTCGTTGCGCCCACTGTTCCAATACACCCTCCAGATCTATGGGGGGAGGAGGGAGGGAACATGTTTCATGGCCCCGAAGCAGGCATGTTTCTTGGTCAGTAAAGTAGCAATATAAGGGTAAAAACATATTGTCTCATCATCTGTGTGCAATTCTGGTTATACATCGAAAATTAAATTCAATAATAACTAACGATTGAGAGCGTCTTGCAGTGCAATTGGAATAAGACAACAAGACCCCACCCCACCATAGAAAAATAATACAATTATGAGAGTAACTTAACCTTCGTCTCTTCATTCAGTAATATTCAATTCACATAATAATATCGTAGTTCTACAATCAAATTATTAAGTTTATCACAGAACCTTAAAAGGCCAAATTATCAAGCAACAGTAAAGTAAACAAATAGGAAGGCATAATAAATACGAAAAAAGAAAACGGTGTGAAGTACAAGGAAAGTGAAAAGAAATTTTATCGTTGTCTTCAAACACCTCCATATCTTAGGTGTACACTCTCACCCTTTCGAAGCTTCTTTATTTTCGTTTTTTTCTTTATTGTCAGAAATAGAAAAATTATTTTTTTCATATCTTTTAGTTTATATCGGTTTTCTCCCATACCGCTTATAGCGGTGCGGGCTGAACAACGTTTTTTTTTTTTTATTGCCCACTCTAACTTCAGGTAAGCCAAAATAATGCTTTACATCCAGTCGCGTTAATACAGGTTTAAGGTTGTGGCAGCCAAACGAACATTAATAAGACAAAAAGTTCTTTTTGATATTGAATCTTTATCGCATCCAAACAGCTATGTCCGTGATCTCTTGCGGTTCGCGGAAGCTAGGCTTATACACTTGATGTAATAGCAGTCAACAGCACTCCTCTCCGCACATGCATCTCCACATTACTGTTGTCACATGGCGGGGAGAAAGTTGATGACACAAATGAAAAGTCTTGGAGTGCAGGGCAGAAACTCTTTATTGGGCTGACTTGCGCCCGCAAAAGAACTGAGCAACTCAGCGGCGGCGATAGCAACAAGCGTGCTCGTCGATCGTCGAACTAGGAATACCCGCCGCACTCGTCAACGCTCAATTTAAAGGCTGCTAAGAACAATCTAGACATCGACGCAGACTGCTACTACCACAACCTGCAATAGAATATTTTTGCGGGCGAGTTAGTTCATTGCCGGTAAAAATGTAAACTGCTCGAAAATACGGGACAATAGACGAAGGAACACAAACACGACAACACGGGTGCAGAAATCCAACTGTTTATTGATGAAGGAAAGGATATATACATGAGGAAACCGAGGTGCGCAACCACTGCTATCTTTCACACAAGACGTGATAAGCGGCAAGAAGATAAAATGTACCGTAATTTTCTTTCACACTATGAGTAAACATATTGCAGGTTGCAGATAAAAGGTCGAGCACTCAAACGTTATATCCCAAAAAGGCATCACATGAAAGACCACAATCAGACCGAGTAAAAAAAAAAAAAACAGAAGTAAAAAAGTTTTGGTACGGCTATGAAACAATGTGTAGGTGTATGGAAAAACAACGGTGGCGTGAAAACGTTGACAGTAATGAAAAGAAAAGGTGAATATTAAAGGAGTATAAAGTTGTTGCGATAAGAGAACATGGGGTAAATGGAAAAGAGGAAACAATTATGGAGATGAACATTAACACCAGCTAAAAAAATCACGTGATAAAATGACTGAATGCAAATAAGAAGAAACAGATGTAAAGGGGAACCTGAAAAAATAAAATGAACGAAAATAATCACGTGAAAAAAAAAACAATTCACCAAGAACAGTTTTAAAGGCGAACCTAAACCCGTTAACACCAGGTAAAGGAATAATGTGCAAAAATGACAGGAGGAAAAAAGCGAAAAATATTGTAAAGGAAAACAATAAAACCATGGTACAAATTGCATTTGGAAAACTGAAAACTCTTTATGACCGAGGTTAGGACATGAAAAAGGTACAAGAAAATTCACAGGTTGCCTTCCAAAAATGCAATTTCACTCGATGAAAGCAAAATAGATGGAGTGCTCACACTTCTCTCGCCAGTTTTTAAGATATGAAAAGCTTCAATTGCGGCTAGTCCGATTGGGCTGCCCACGCAAAAGCCGAATAGGTCCCGCATGGCTTGCGGCCGGGCTCAAAAGCGAGCACGTCCCTATGCTGCCCCCACGAGTATTTCTTGGGGCACTTGCAGGAAAATGCAACATATATTCGTAGTCCATGCGGTAAAAATGAGATCAGCCCAATTGGGCGGCCCATGAGAAGCCGAAGTGGGCCCCAAATTGGTCGTAGGTGGGTTTACCGCTCTGAAACGTCTCCACCCTATACTTAAGGCACCATTTTATTTATGTAAATCATGTTATACTGGGTCACTATTTGCCTCTTCTGGAGGTTTCACTTAACTGTCCTAAGCATATACATTCCATGAATAAAGACTATCTATTTTTACTCTAAAATCTACGTTAGTTATGTAGTATTGACAGAAAATATCCAACTGTAACTTTTCCGCTTTAAGAGTATTTACTGAACGACCTCCAAATCTTTCCTGTGGCAATACTATTCTACACACACCACCGAAATAAATATTCAGACCAGCATGTTGGAGGTGATATGGGCCAGCCCTCATTGTTGTCGTGTTGGGAATAAATTTCTCTCATGTTACTGCGTTTCGCATACAAGGCAAAAAAGTAGTGCTCAATGTTTCACACTTTATGATTATTAGAATTTGGGCAGCCCCCAAAATACCAGATTCAACCCATCAGGGCAGCACGTGGGTCAGCCCAAAATGAACTGGCCTCCGCAACATCCGCGCATGTACAATTCGGGTATTGGAAGGATTAATCGACTTAAAATTAAAACCTTGATCAATGGGACAACACTGCCTGCACAAACGTGGGACCCTTTAATAATTCTGGTGTGTTGCCCACATTTGGCTGCCTGGTTTACCGGATACAGCTGGGGACCGATCGCGGCAAAATTGGGCAGACCACGCGGCGCCCCTCTGGGTCAGTGTTGCAAATCCCGCATGAGGTGCGTATGGGCGGCCCCCACGGGCACAA
Organism: Amblyomma maculatum; assembly: GCF_055883805.1. NCBI lineage: Eukaryota > Metazoa > Arthropoda > Arachnida > Ixodida > Ixodidae > Amblyomma > Amblyomma maculatum. The sequence goes on from NC_139346.1 coordinate 78,297,225, forward strand.
CGTGGTGCCCACGTCATAGCCCACTTTGTGCTACTTAGGATACCACTGAAGGCGTATTGACACACTGGTCTCCCGAGTCACTGATTGCGTATGCTTCAAACATCTTCCTTGCTAATTTATCCTTCATTCTTTTCATAACCTGAACATTTTGAAGTTCAGCCGGACATTTTTGGCCTTTATAAACAATGCAGTCTTTGCAGTGGACCGCTAGATTTGTGCCAGGCTTGTCCGATATCGCCATAGCGTGCTCTCTGATCCTGTTATTGATACATCTTCCTGTGTGTCCAATATATATTTTTCCACAATGCATAGGACTTCCAAGTGGTGTGTGACCAACTAACTCAACGTAAAACTCTGTTATTGTTCCTTTCACTTCTTTGAGCCTTTCTACGTGTCAACCGCATCTACTAGACCCTCAGCATCAGTGCCAGTGGATTTCCTTCTTCACATGCCGGGCTCGTCTGCTTTCGCACTGCATCCAGAAGAATCTCTTGGTGGAGGAATTGATGACCCTCTTCGGAATGATATCACCTTCCCAGAGCATAGGAAGGAAAGTGATGAGAATCTTACGCTCTGAGTTATGGAGACAGATTCGCCTGTTGAACGAATTTCTAAAGGTGAGAGCCGCGGACGACATATCGTATAGAAGCAATTGCTATTGCACACGATTTTGCACTGAGCATACGTGGCATGTGTGGTTCCTGCCTCTGGTAAAGAATTGCACCAAAAAGCAGCAATCAGTTCCAGTGCGAAAACATCCTGTAGTTACTGTAGGTAAAATAGAGTTATCTGATAATGCAACAGAAGTGTTGGAACATGTGCCTACGTTTGCTCCTACCCCTAAAGTTGACGCCACAGGGAAGCTTGCCGTATTAAGATATGTAGCAGAAAAAGAAGAGGCCAGCCGAATTGTGTCTGATGGGATTAACTGTTTGAACCCTATAAAAGGACGCGAAAGCTGCAAGTTGGGATTTAGACCGGTGATGAAAGAACTGAAGAGCAAGAAATTTAAGCTGTGTTTTTCGGATTAAGAAGGTGGTTTTGCAGTATTGGATTCCATCTGTTACGGTGAAAAGGCTCTGGCAGCCATGAATAAAAACTTTCAAAAAGTGCAACCTAAGGACTGAAAAGCTGCTAAGTGAAAGCTTCTATGGATTCTCGAGGAAACTTACCTGAGGCAGCTTTGCCGCAAGGTTAAGGATACTAGACACGATACCTTGTCGGTGTTCAGTACAAAAACACACAAAGCCAACATACCTTTCCACGCAGTATTGTCAGAGGCAAACACGTGGCAGATGCAAGTATCGGAATACTTAATCAAGCTTCTCGGCCAAGCACATGTGGATTATCCCTGTAGAATAAAAAACTCTGAGGAGATAATATCCGAGATCAAGGGACATGAGAAAAATAAATTTCCTGTTTTTTTCACTCGAGATTGAAGACATTTACTATTCTATCACACAAGAAGGAGTGTTGAAAGAACAACGAGAAATGATTGAGAAGCAGGCTATATTTTTCCAGAATTCTGCCGGGGTGTTTGTGGATGCAATCTTGGAGATGATTGCAGCCTATCTCAAATCAACTGTGGCATCCCATGATGGAATATTGTATATACAAAAGAGTGCTGTATGCATAGGTTCGAGAGCTGCACCTGCACTGAACGATATGTAGGTACCTAGCCGCATGTGACTGAAGGATTCTGACGGCTGTGAAAGATAAATACATTGTAAAGATTGTTCGTTACGCTGACGACTTTTTGCTATTATGTAATTTAGAGCAAGGAAAGGCAACTGATCAACTCAAATACACAGCACTGGGTGAGTGTGAAGAATGTTGCCCTGATCTAAGATTCACCTGGGAACTTTCAAAGGAAGGTGTTTTGTGCTTCCCTGATTTAAATCTTAAATTCTTACCAGAACACTTGTGTTGGGCTTACCAGCCCGGAGCGAATAAGCAGTTTCTTTCGTATACGTCCCAGCATTCAATGACAGTAAAACGAGGTGTAGCGAATGCTGCATTGACGTCGGCTCTCAACAAATCATGCCGCCCCAGTGCCAGAAAGAGTTTTCTAAACCAGACTGAGAGGCTTCTGGAGGCAGGATATCCTGAGTATTTGCTGTGTAGCATAATAGACAGCATTTTATTGCCGATCAAGCGGAAGATTCGAAAGAAGACTTTACTCAAAGAAATTAGAGGTCAGTGGTACCATATATGCATGGCTTCACCCATACTTTATGAAAATTGGTCAAAGACACGGCATCCAGGTATTCCAACGACACCAAACAGAGCTAGAAAGGTGGGTGGGCGGGTTAAGAACCATGAGCTCAAGTCTGGATACGAAACTTCGCACCGGAGAAGGTACTCCAAGTGTATTCAGGGGATTGTTTACCAAATTCCCCTGCAATGTGAAAAGAAATATATTGGCAGACAGGAAGATATATCAATGTCAGGATTAGAAAGCACGCTATGGCAATGTCGAACAAGTCTGGCACAAATCTAGCGGTGCACTGCAGAGACCACGTTGTTTGTAGAGACCAAAAATGTCCGGCTGAACTTCCCAATGTTAGAGTCATGAAACAAATGAAGGATAAATTAGCGAGGGAAACTTATCAAGCATATACAATCAGTGAGTCGGCAGACCAGTGTGTCAGTACGCCTTCAGTGGTACTGCTGAAGAAGCAAATAGAATTTATGCGAAAACCGGCAAGACGTTAAACAAAATGAAGAGGTTGGCTGCAGACGTGATGTGAAGGGAGAAGTGCGGGTTCTGGTCAATATAGCTGTCAGTGCAGCGTTGGCCTTGTGTTTGTGTGTGCTTCTTATGTTTTGTGTTACCTACTCTGCTGCCTTCTTCCAAGTGATGTGTGACCAACTTGTTCAATGTTCAGCTCTATTCTTGGTCCTTGTTAATGGTGTTCTTTTCACATGATTCTTTTAGTTGATTTTGTGGTTTTAGGTTCACCCTCACAACTGTTTCTTCTTATTTCCATCGAGTCATTTTTTCATAAAATTCGTTTAGCTGGTTTTAATGTTAACCTCCATAATTGCTCGCTCTGTTCCGTTTACCCCATGTTCTCCTAACGCAAAAGCTTTTCCCTCCTTTAAAGTTCACCTTTGTGTTCATCTGTTAACTTTTTCACGCCACCGTTGTTTTTCCAAACACCTACACATTGTTTCATAGCCTTAGCAAAACCTTTTTTTGCTTTTGCTATTTTTTTACTCAGTCTGATTGTGGTTCTTCATCTGATGCCTTTTTTGACACATGACGTTTGAGTGCGCGACCTTTTATCTGGCATGCTGCAATATGTTTACTTATAGTGTGAAAGAAAAGTACGATAAATTTTACCTCCTTACCATTTATAATGTCTTTTGTGAAAAATATCAGTTGATGTGCGCCTCAGTTCTCTCATGTAACCAGGTGAGCGACGTTACATACGAAGTTCTACCGGACGGCTCATGCACTACTACTCGTCACCCGCAGAACCCTGAAGTGGCTAATGTAGCGCGAATGAAACCGTACTTCTCGTGCGAACTCCACTAGAAGCCTAACACACCACCTTAATCACGTGCTTCTTGCGAGTTCGAGTGCAAAATCAGCCGCTGGGCGGCTGCTCTTAGCGAGCCACGTGAGCCGACGTGAAGCTGAAGCTTCCACTTCGACCTACTCTTGGTTCCACTGGAGTACTCTCCGGTGCCGTCCGAGTCAGCCGCAATAAAGCCTACTTGTTACGAGCCCAAACGGCTACGTGACGATATATTGCAATGCTAGCTTCGGCAGATAGCGTTGTCACCTCCTGCAGTGTTGTGGAAAGCGTGCTCAAGAATGCTCGCAGTACTGCAAGGAACTGTAGCTGAACAGGCGCCCAGAAAACAAACGCAAGTACTGGCCCTGATAATTTACCCAATTCTTTTTTACATCGTCATGCTGAAATGATTTCTCACTTTCTTACAATCATTTTTCGAGCTTCTCTCTTGTCTTCAAGTCTGCCTTCTGACTGGAGGGTTGCCCGTGTAGTACCCATACATAAGAAAGGTGATGCCGCATTGTTTAATAATTATCGCCCCATATCGTTGACCTCTTCATGCTGCAAACTTCTTGAACATATTATAGCTAATTACATAAAAACCTTTCTTGACGACAACATATCGCCATTCCAGCATGGATTTCGGAAAGGCTTTCACACAGTCACCCAGCTTACATCTGTCATTCACGATTTTGCTCAGGTTCTTGACCATTCCGGCCAAGTAGACGTCATATTTCTAGATTTTAAGAAAGCCTTTGATTTAGTTCCGCACAGTAAACTTATCCATAAACTAGAAACAATTGGTCTCCCTTCATTTAATATTAACTGGGTTTCAGCTTATTTAGCCGACCGATTTCAATATGTTAGTATCGATGGTCACTGTTCCAGGCAACTTCCAGTAACCTCCGGTGTCCCGCAGGGCAGTGCCCTTCGGCCACTACTCTTCGTTATCTATATTAATGATATTACCGACGTCATTACTCACCCTGTTCAAATTAGATTATTTGCCGATGATTGTGCTTTGTATAATGAAATTAATGTTCCAGGCGACCAGATTTTACTTAATTCTAACTTATATAGTATTAGCGAATGGTGTAATAAAGGGGGAATGGAATTAAATGCTGACAAGACAGTATTTATGCGGATTACGAACAAAAAGAACCGCCATTCTTTTTCATACAGTCTTCCCACCCGAAACCTTTCAGACGTCGAAGATTGCAGATACCTCGGTGTAACACTAACGAATAAACTTAGCTGGAACAAACATATTGACACTGTATGCTCATCTTCTTTCCGTAACCTTTGTTTTCTTAGACATAAGTTAAAACAAGCTCCTTCCGACGTCAAACAGCTAGCATATAACAACATGATTAGACCTAAACTTGAGTACGCGTGCACTGTTTGGGATTCACACACTAAAACTAACATTAATGTTCTCGAAAGAATTCAACGCAAGGCTATTCGGTTTATATTTTCTAAATATCGCAGCACTGACTCACCATCTACCCTGATGCTTAAACATAACATACAGTCCCTTGAATCTCGGCGCAGAATACACAGGCTAAAATTCCTCTTTCTACTAAAAAATATTAAATTATCAATGGCTCCTGATTTGTATCTTAAACCGGCATCGTCTAGGGCAACAAGAAATACGCACACCGAATCACTAACACCTTACTTGGCCATAACTAACATTTTCAAATTTTCTTTTTTCCCGCGCACCATAACCGAATGGAATAACCTGCCATTATCATCCCTTCAGGACTTTGATTCCTTAGAAAAGGCCGTGCATTGATTTGCTGTCTTGCTTGTACTTGTGTAAATTTTATGTCCATGTTTTTGCACTTTATGCTTTTCTGTTTTCTTTTAGAATTGTTGCCCCTCCTGCCAGGACCCTTCACTGGGCCTGCAGTATGATCAAATAAATAAAAAAATAAATAAAATAAAACATGGTTGCGCATTCCATGAAAGTTCAGATGGGACACCCGACAATGCTGCCTGTGAGCATTGTACTACAGTAGTGGTCCTCTGTCTAAAGGTGCTGCTCCAGCCCTGCGGGGGCCGCTTCGGCGCAGTTTTGCCGCGAAAAGGCATGACAGACCGCGGATTGAAAGTCTTTTGATTGTTCCAACTTGCAAGCTTTTTTAATTGCCAATGTTTAGTAGTATTGGAAGTGATATTCATGTTTCGAATCGTTTGCTTTATTCCGCGATTCCAGTTGGGAGCGGACAAATTGTTTTAAATCAGTTCCACAAAGTTTTCGAGGAGTGGGTTTGCTCTCATACTTGATATAGAAGAGATGGTATCGCCCAATTTCATCTTTTGACACGAAAGGAACGATGTTTGTCGTAAAGTAACTCAGAAAAAGGTGTCAAAATGTCTCGTGTCGTGTCTATGTTCAGTTTTAGCAATGAATAAACGACTGGGCATTGAGAGAAGTGTCATTTAAAGTACTGTGCTGACGTTTAGTCTCCATTCAGGAATCCTCAGCCGAACGCTTTACCACTGTGCCACGCTCCGGGTCGTGAAACGCTCTTCATAATTGCACTACCGTGAAGATCACAGCGGGATTCTGCGAGTGACAGATCCTGCGATTAAAACAAAATTTGAAAGTACTAAAGACTAAAACAGTTAGGTCACAAAATTAGGATGACGTCAATGATGTGAAGTCACCCATGGGCTGTCTGCTGAGGACCAAGCGACAACTAGCGAGCTCCAACGCCGCCAGGCGGCGCTTCTTGCCTTCCGCAAGTAACAGATTCTGCGCCTTTTCTTTTCTGTAAACGAATTATAGCACGCCGGTGAACGTAGACGCGCTCGACGTGGAAGCCATGGAGAGATAAGATGCTGACAAACGGCGCAGAAGACTTGAGAAATTAACTTCTTCTGCTCCCGAGGCAGTCATTGCTTTCGCTGCGTATATCGAAGTATAGCAGAGCTCAGTCATGTTTTGTTTTTTATTCAGTAAGTAAAAAACCTGTACGAAGGTGTTGCTGACAGTATATTCCGTATTCTATGCACGGTGGTGAATACTAGAGGCATAGGAAAATATTTATTGCAAATTGACAAAGGTGCCTGAAAGACCAGCAACACACAGGTTTTCAAGCTGCATACTAACACCATAAGCGTTGAGAAAGTTCTTGAAAATAAAGTCTTCTTTATGCCAGGACAAATGTCCTCTTGAGTAAAGAATTTGAAACATTTGAACATTCCTTCATTGATTATTTAGATATTTTTCACCTTATGCATGACTGATTTGAAGGTCGAAAAATAATTTTGAGGTGTGAGAAAAAGTATCTGATGCAAATAAGTATGAGTGGCGACAGAAATCTATTGCCCGGATGTGCTCCTTTTGTTGATGCGCTCTTATTTAAGCGGAAACGTTCGCACGCCCTAAAGGATAATTCTGCTTTCCGGCTGTCCTTGATGTTTTACAGGTTTTTCTCTTCTTATACCCGGTTGTGGCAACGAGAATGGTAAGTGGCTTGTGATTGCCATGGCTCGTTAGTCTTAATTTAAATCTTCGTTTCAACCTCTTTTATTAATGTATTTTGCAAATCATTCATCTCCTAAATAAACTTTGAATGTGTAACATTGAAAAAATGGCATTTGAGTAACAGGGGTTTGTTTTGAAAAGCAGTCATCTTATAAATCTATATTAGACTGCCAGGTGGTAAACAACTCCATTGCCACCCCCCCCCCCCCCCCCGCTTACTTCAAGCGTGCGTCGCTCCATTTCTTGCTTTCCGGAAAATATTAAGCACCAACAAGTCTTTCAATGTAACGTTTCTTCTTGTCTGCAGGAAAATTTGACGAGGCCATTTTAAAGAAAATGAACGATGCATCTTTAACGAAAGGTCTTGCCTGATTTTATTTTAACGATAGGTTGGTGGTTGCTAATTTTCCGCTTCAAATATTATTATTCAGAGAGGTTTCTGTGTAGAAGTTTTTCATCATAAATTGTGCTACAATGAAGGTGACGTATTTATCCACGTTGGCAATTTTCTGGTTTGTTTTACATTTCTATGGTACATTTTTTTTATAACATGTGAAAAAATTAACCGCGGACACCGCGCTCGCGGCCTCCACGGATCTCGTACCAGGCTTCGTCCAAAAAAAAAAAATGTGCGACAGATGTAGACGACACCAGCCTTTGATGAATCTGCGGAGACCACAGTCAGAACGCACAAAGAGTAGCAGCGAGAAACTTTGCATCGTGCTCATTCCGATTAAGAATGGAGCCATCGTCACGACGGAAGCAGCAGCAGCCACGACACGTCTTCGACATTTGCCAAGCAAGCTCAGATCAAACACTGGAAACAAGACGTTATACCTAGGTTCGAAGCGGGACATGTCGTGATAATAGTTAAGCTAAGGGTAGCTCAGGCTCTCGCAGATGTAGGGGGCAGCAACCAGATCGTTGAAGCTATATACGTTGCCACCGGCTTACCGCGGGGGTTGCGCATACTCGCTATCTGGCCCGCCTGGGATGAGGAGATAGTTATCGCTGCCATGAAGAACAGCCAACATATTGTTCAGGTCTCCGCGTTCGAAGAGCTCAAACTTGGAGGATAGGCACATTTTGTACAAGCCTACCTCAAGACTTCGGGCAACACAAGCCCTGGAGTTATCCATGTGGATCCGAATGTCATAGAGGCTTAAGTGCAGGAGTTTGAAAATATGAGGCACCAATGTGTCAGTGATAATGTTCGGAGGACGGAAGGTGCGTTTCATAGCTTGTTACTTGAGTGAAGCTGTGTCGGTTCATCTGTACTGCAAGACGACGCCGATCTGTACCCGCGGCGCCACTATTGGACATCTCACCGATGTGTACCCTAATCGACATTTCAACCGATGTTTGGGAATTGCGAAAAGAAGAATCCAGCAGAGGGTCATAAGTGGAAACCCAGCTGCCAAATTTCAACGAGGTCAATCTAGTCAACCAAACTACAGGAAAGTCGGCGCTGGAAATGGAGCCGGATGCACAAGCATCACTGGGATAGCCATTCAACAACATTAACCCTGGAAAGTTGGAAGGAACCAGGCCACCGATCTACGAACTCGGAGGCGGGTGGGGACTGATTAGCCCTTACCGCACGCTAGAGCCATGAACCATGTCGGGTTTCCGGCAAAGAGGCATGACGGGCCTCATCCAGTACTAAATACTGAAAAACTAGGAGCAACAAGCAACAATCAGCAATTCCAGTTGGCCAAATGTGACTGCTTCTCTTCACACCACAATGGCCGAGGAGAAACGTAGGGCTAAGAACGAAAGGCTCAGGTTAGAGATATAAAAAGTAAGAAAGAAGAACGCAGCGGCTGCTTCAGAAAATTCTAAAACAGCGCAGGAACCCGCGCTCTGGCGATGGAGAAGGACAACCTAACCCTCCCTCAACGCCATCAGAAGACGCTACTGAGACTACGCCTACTATGTCAGAAGTCGGACAGAGTATCGGATGGTAACGTTGTTAGCATTTATATTCTCGGTAGGGAGAGAGTGTGGCGCGTACATATGATAAAATAAATTTTTTGTCACTTAGACATAAAATACGGAAAAGCGAATAACGCATGATGAAATTGCTAAAATGAAAGCAGGCATCAGGCAAAGTTTACGGCAAGCGTCGAAAGACGTGAAGACACGCTAAGGCAAAAATCGAGAACTTTCTGGGAGTGGCTAAGTAGCCAATATGAGGATACATATGAATCAAGCCCGCATTGTCAAAGCTGTAGGATTAGGACATTTACTTTACCGCATTTGAAAAAATACTCTCAGTGCTAGCCCCCTAAATAGCCCATTCACAGGCAAATTTGGCACGAGGCAGATTGCATTGTATGAGAGGCTGGACTTGAGTACAGAAAAACAAATGTTACCGCTTCTAATAGGCAACATGACCATTCAGTCCGAGCGTAAAGATTACAGTGGAACTGCAATGGAATAAAACGTCAGCGGGAATCCTTGGAGCACAGTATGCTCTCTTTAGGTGGGAAGCCGTCTATAATCACGTTGTAGGATGGTAATGTGGAAAGTTAAGTTTAGGTGGTACAGTACAGATTCACTATCGATTCGACCAGCATACCTCTTTAAAGGACCGCACTGCTTCAATATTACAACTAGATATAAATTCGGAAATAGAACGTGACTTGCATATTACTGGAATGAACCCTTGATTTGACTGACTTATATCAGCTAAAAACTAAGCAATTAGGCGGCAGTGATAACAATAGTGCTCGGCGGACATCGCACTACTACTACCCTTTGCACACGTTGAAGTTAAAATTAAAGGCGGCGGACAAACTTATATATAAAGCCTCAATGGGTGACACCATAGCATGGTACACTGTAGAATAAGACGCGAGTGGCTGGAATTTTCCCTACATCTAGGCACGATAAACGCGACAAAGAGAATGCTTAAACCGCATCTCGCGACAACGACTCTGAACAAACATAAAAACAGAATAGGTTGGTTGGTTAATTGGTTGGTTGGTTTGCGGAGTTTAACGTCCCAAAGCAACTCAGGCTATGAGAGACGCCGTAGTGGAGGACTCCGGAAATTTCGGCCACCTGGGGTTCTTTAACGTGCACTGACATCGCACAGCACACGCGCGCCTTGCTTCTCGTCTCCATCGAAAAGCTGCCGCCGAGGCCGGGATTCGATCCCGCGTCCTTGAGAACAGTAGTCTAGCGCCGTAATCACTGCGCCACCCCGGCGGGGTTAAAAACAGAATAGATCCATGGTCTAAAATCAGAGTCTTAAGGCCACATGCTGGCCACATTTGAAAAAAAAAAGCAAATACCTGAATTGTTAGAGGCATTACGTCACCCTTTAATACGCCTGTCCTCGATGCTTATGAAACAAGAAGACAGAAAGTCAGCAAAAACATGACAGAGTAAAAGAACTAAAGCCTGTAGCGCGTGTATTAAATCTCCAGGTGCACAATATGCATGGTTTCTAAGAGCGCCCCTTGTCGCAGGATTTTGACGTGCCATCAGAAATTACTTCGTAGACAAGTTGTCTCATCCGTCGGATGAAACCTTTATGGGCCTCAGTATCGCCGCAAAACTCTATAACTCACACCGTGACAACTTGTCAGCGTCCAAACCCCCCTTTTGTCTACTGGCTAGTACTCTGCATTCCGTCGTCACAAGTTTTATCGTCGGGCATCGGAGCGATCCTGGGCCCGCTTGCACAAAACAATCTTAAGACTGTCTTAGCTAAGTCCAGACTTAACTGGAGTCTAAAGAATAGGCCACTAGCATGGCCGCTTAAGACTGGAGTCAAGACTGGGCTTCAGTCCTGACTTGAATAAGTCGCTTGTATGATTACGACTCTAGTGTTGTCTTGGTTAAGACACAAGGACGCCAGGTGTCTAAGTAGAGAAATTAGGGAAATACAGGGATGCGCTGGCACTGTCCCTGCTGTAAGATTTACACATTCGGTCAATTTTGCGTTGTGTAAAATCCGTGCCATTGCGTTTTGCGGCTTAAGATTGTGTTACGAGGAAAAATGCCCCAAGTGGTTGCTGAGGCCGTTCTGGGAAGCCACTCTGGTGAACATGAACCCGAAGCGTTCGACGTTCGGGACACGAGCCGTCTTAAATAAGCTTGGTCTTTCTAAAGACTTCATTTAAGTCTGGACTTAGCTCGGACTTTATCGTGCAAGCCGGCCCTGGTCTTTAATGAATGGTTGGGCGTCGGCGACACGATAACACGTGGAATAATTGAAGATGAGAAGGTAACGGAGGTCGCACGTTTTTCTGCCCGCCTTCCATATCGCTCGGTGACAAGACCTCGAATTTCTGCCTATGTCATAGTGCTGTGCAAACTGATTACGTCTTTTTGCGGCCTACAAATGAACTGATAGAGAAGAAATAAAATTCGCTGAAAGTTTCTGCTCGCGCTGTATCTGTTCTTGTGCCCTTATCTGTAAAGGAGTCCTGTAAGGATATGCTGTAAAGGAGTCCTGGTGTAATAAGGGAGTAATTACTTAACGAAATCCACCAAAGCGCTGCCATCTACAATGGAAAGCTATACAGCTGTCTGAGAAACTTCGTAGCTACAGAAACATTTTTTCTAGTACAGAGATCGAACACGGGACTGCCGCCTTTCCGGTGCAGTCGCAATGCCAACGGTCAGCAGATTAGATGGTAGCGCGAGATCGAATCGATCATCAACTCGAAGTGGAAACGGTATGTATCGAATATTTAGGCGAATTCCCCAAGGTAGAGTAGATTTGTAACAAAGTAGTAATTGCCCATTGACATCGACGCAAGCGCAGCCATATGGCTACAAAGGAAAGCTACACAGCTTTCTCAGAATCTTCGTAGTAAAAAAAAAGAAAATTCTTCCTAGTCCGGAGATTGCACCCGGGACCAATGCCTTTCCGTGCCAGTCGGTCGACTTACTGAGCTAACCAGGATTGTGAGCAGATTAGGTGGTAGGGCGAGAGCGAATTGATCAATAACTGGAATTGGGAACGTTGTTGATCGATATGTATGGGAACCGGGAGCGTGGTGGGACCGAGGCGGTGATCCCAGTTTCAATCTCCACAGTAGGAAGAATTTTTTCTTAAGTGCAAAGTTTCTGAGAAAACAGTGCTGTGCTTTGGTGGATGTCTCGGAGTAATTGCTGCCTTATTTTAATCTAATCCAGCTTTTGGGATTCCCCTAAATATTCGATCCAGTAATAGTGTATTAAATAAATATGACGTCAACTACGCATAACTAATATTGTTGATCTGTACTATGCTTGATAAACAATTTCAAATCGGCCAAAACGAATGAAAATGAGCAGTCGTGATCGTTTTCTTATAAATTACAAGAGTATACTTCCGAGCCAGTTGCTAAGACATAATAAGGGCTGAACCCTGAAAGGAGGCGCTATTTTAAATTCAACCTATTTTAATTAAATTTCATATCACCAGTCTTTTCAATTATATAGCTAATCAGTAGAAGATTGTGCAGCGCTGTAAGAAGCGAATAAATCTGCTAGAAGGACATGAAAATAGAAGAGGTAGGAAATTTGAGGGCTGCCGTACAACTGGGACGATATTGGAAAAATAATAAACTGTAAACGCACAGCACAAAGATGCCTAGCAATCCGTTGTCACCCGTTAATAGTTGGAGGATTATTAACGATGTGCCCTTAATGGTGCGCACACTCTAAGACACCTTAGAGAGAGTGGGGATAGTTGTTCCGGTCACACAGAAGGTGCCCTGTACCTGCGTGGCAAGCTCAGCCGTAATTCAACTACCTAGCAGTTACAGAAGGGGGTGGCCGTTCGATGGCCAGCTTTCGCCGGTTCAAGCCAGAGTAAGGGTAGGAGAACAAACGAAAACACGCTTTAGTCACAGCAAGAGACGATATAGAGAAATTTACACTAACACTAAAAATGCACAGACGAGAGATTCACAGAAAAGTAATGCTGAGCATGCAGTAAAGAATTATTCAATAACACAGAGGCTTTACAACACAAAACAATACACGGGAGAGTCGCAAAACAAACACCAAATTGTTCACCGGGCACTGTTGCAGTCCAACGCCTCGAGAGTCACGATGTGGCCGCAATACAAGACGAGCGCCGCTCCCTCACAGGTCCGTGGGCTTGCCAGCAGCGGGTGATCCCCGGGAGTCCAGCTGTAGCACTTGCGAATACGCCGCAATCGCTGTTGACTGGCTAAAGCGACGCGGCCTCCATAAATGGGGCGCGCCGCGTCTGTCTAGTAAGGGGCGCCAAGGCTAGCGCGCACACACACTTAGCTTCGCTTATTGAAGCGCTTCCTTTTCCTTCCGTCGAGCCGCGCGCCGTCATTGGCTAGCCGCCGTCGAAAACTCTAGATAGGACGAGCACATTCCGGCCGGTTGAGTCACCATGATCGCCGAGTGGTTAGAAAGAGGGTGACGCCGATGCGTACAAAGCTGTGCGCTCTCTCACGCGGCGAGGCGGGCTTTTCTCGAACGTCATAGAACCTTCGATGGGGCGCCGCACCGGCTTAATAAAAATATGCGCCGATTTCGTGATATCCGTCTCAGCCTGACAAGACTATCAAGTATTAGTGATAGCCTGGCAAAGATCTGCAATTAACATAGCGCGCCGATTAGTTTTGATATTACTGTTGCAACAGAAATAAGGAAAAATGGCGTTAGTTTAGCTCTGTTAAAACCCGGTAAGTTTCGCAAGCAATACTGCAATGGTTGCATGGTAGAAGAACAAATGGTAGCGTAACTCCCATAGAAGCCTGCGTGTCGACTCTGAGCGAGGCTTTAGTTTCCCAGCGCCCCCTGCGAACTGTGAGGCACAACAAACACGTGACGTTGCTTGTGACGTCACAGGGACGTGTTTTTGGCGGGGAATTTGATCGTCTTTTTACTTGTAAACGAAAAACAAGGCCAACGACGACGGAGGCAGAACGATGCTCAGATAAGGCAGAAAAATGGACACCGTAACTGTTCAGCCAACTTGACATGGATTTCTACAGTCAAGTTTTACGTTAACTGAAATGTTACGGCATCTTTAACCACCTTATCATAGCATCGTTCTGCCTCCGTCGTCGTTAGCCTAGTCTTTCGTCGCGCGTCATGTAAACGCATTCTGGGGCTTCGGCAAGCACATGGATAGAATCACATGGCTTGAGGCATTTCACTAAGGGCATAAATGAGTGAAGCTGTGCTGCATAGAAAGCCAAGCTTTATTAATTCACGATTACTTACATGGACGATTCACGACAATGAAATCTTTAAGTGTAGGAAAGCGACCACCGCTCATTCGTCACGGTCTTCATGAAATCCTCGTGATAACAAAATGACCTCAGCGTAGGTCTCCTAACGAGACGCGGTGAGATTATAAAAGGGTAAAAAATCTTGCTAACAAAGTACATATCAGTGTCAAAGAACAACAAAAACAAACGAACGGAATAACTAACGCTAGCGCTAGAACGCCAACCTGTAAGAGCTTAGGTAAGCAATTCAAATTGGGATTACTAGTATTTAGAAGTTAATGCGGCTGAGAAGTCAAAATATCTACGATATAGCTTTTCTCCAATAAATCTCGCCCTGTTCATGATTCCATTATTTTACTCGCGCTTCATTTGCCACTGAGAGGAGTCAATGTGAGGTTACAAATTTACAACTTAAGCATTTAACATGTTCATGAGAAAGATCCCATTGACAATAGGAACATCACTGTAATAACAGCTAAAGCACGTTCAGCGAACGTTGGTGCGGTAATACGACGCAGTAAGCAAAACACGCAGCAAAGGGAGCGGAACGGAAGGATTTGAGCAATGCGACACGCATCTTGGGGGCAATAAAATCTCACCTTCACCGTTCAATTAAAACATGCAGCGATACGCCGCTCATGCAGACGTGCATCCGTAAAACAATTAAGCCACCACTTTTGCGACATGCCTGGGAGGCCGAGCCGAACCGCCGAGCTGTGACGCAGCATTGTCCCATCGTCCGGAAATGCGCACATGCAGCGGCAATCAGTTTCTCATCGAGCACACACAGTCTTCGCCTTGCTGTAAAGCTCTACCACAACCAGCATAATAAAATTTCTGACTGTTTGTTACAGATATCCCGCTCTGTACGCAGCGCGCAACGATGAACGTTGAACCGGGGCCGATGACGCACCCATCCCGCGGATGAAAAAAGCCGCCATGCCTGAGCTTTGGGCAACTACGCAGCGGATAATAAGTGGCCGAGAGAGGCCGTTAGAAACAAGTTAAAATATTATTAAAAATGTGACACGTTTTTTCTTACGCAAGAAACAAAAACTGCATTCATTCCTGAGTGAGAATATTATGTTTACTTTCTAGTTCTTTGGAGTTCTGGCAGATCTTATTTTCTGTGCGCTAGTAATTTGCCTCACAGTTCGCAGGAGCCCTCATCATCGAGTTGATGCCGCTGGCAGTAGGCAGCTGCACGCGTTTTCTTCCAAGTTGCGCGACCAGTTGTACATTGACCTTGATGGTTGCGCATAAGGTTCGGCATGTAGTGTGGGTGTTAAGTCATTCTTATGCCATAGGCGATCACACACTGAACCCACCCTTCCCAATGGGCTATTCGTGAAACGGCGGCGAAACTCCCGCGTCGCGAAATCACATTCACCCACCCGTCGAGCGTAGTCCAAACGTCTTTGCTTTTCCACGTCCCGAGTCTGGACGATCAGATCAGAAGGCGCCAAAGATTTACATGTTTTCTTCAAACATGCAGCTCTAATCTCCTCGGTGTCTTCTGCACGTTGTCTTTTACTTTCTTCACACCGTTTTGCCTGTTTGACAGCATCGCGAACTCGTTCTTTCTCAAGCCTTTTCTCTCGTTCTTCAGCAGTCTCCTGAGCACGTCTTTGTCGCCTGGTTGCACTCCACCGTTCTTGGCTACTTCGTGATTCTTCTCGTCTTGTTGTTCATGCCGAGTCATCACTGTCCAAGGCATTCTGAGGACTCCATGCAGGATCATCATCAGACGTCCAAGTGTCTAGAGGTGCACGACGCGCTCGTCTAGCAGCGTCTTGCGCTCGGCGTTTTGCTAGCCGTTGTTCACTTTCTTCAGAAGTCTCTTGAGCCCGTTGCCGTTCTCAGGCTTTGGCGCATCGCCGATGCTTCTGCTTGCAAGACTGCAATGCAACTTATGTACCTCGACGCGAACTCCTATTTCTCTCTTTGTACTTTCACTCTTGTTAGCGGTCGTCTTTTTATTACTGCACAATTCCTTACCCTGGGCGGCGGCTGTCCACCCCTTGGACCCTGAGTGGTGCGTCTCGGACACCGCTTTGGCCCACGTGCGTGGATTTCGACGCGCGCTTGCAACATCGTACTTTGCTCGCATTGCATGCGGTGAGAGTGTGATCCGGGGAACGCCAGGAATGCGAAGTGCGTAAGGACGAGAGTGAGCGGTGCGTCAGCACCTTTTTTTTCGTTCTAATGCTAACACTCCCCCCTTCCTCCCTTGCCGACGCAGCTGCGGCTCAAGGTCAAGCGTGGCGTCCGCCGGGGATACGCGAAGGTTCGAAACCTGCCGCAGTATTACTTACGCAATAAAAGATACTCTTCCTACAGGCCGGTTCTATTAGAGCCAATACCATTGCCTTGTGCGGTGGAGAATAGAAAAATATAGAGGAAAAGGGAACGCACATTTTAACACCCTACGTCAGCCACCGAAGGAGAGAATATAATGGCGGCATAAAGAACAGATGCCATTCGGACGAGGAGCCGACGATAGTCGGTATTGTCCCAGTTTGATGCTTACCTAAAAATGGGATTTTGTCACATTTTTATTGCACTAAAGGTATATCTGAGTAAGAAAAACCGCCAATTTTGTTAAGGAAAAAGCCTTGCTTACATCATGCAAACAACTCTCCCGGTAATCGAAAGTGTGGGTGTCTTAAACCAAAAGAAAGCGAAGAGAGAGTCGAATTTCATCATAGGCTTTCGAAAAAGCAGGGGAGATTTATTGGCATACTCCGCAGGTTGCAATAGTTACAAGACTTACGAATGCGGTATACGAAAAGCGAAAACACTAGGTGGTCATTGCGAAGCCAAATGCGGAGTTTAAGTATAAAATAGTTACGCTAGTTAACATACACTGTGCAGGATCCGCAAGATGCGATGCAGTTACCATGCGATAGTAAGGTCTCTAAATAGTGTACTAGTAGTAGAGACGCCAGTCAAGCAGTTTCTTTGTTAAGTCCGCCCCTACGAAAACTTCCCTCAAATTTAGAACAAAATGTGACTCTACGACCAACATTATTAGCTTAGGGAAGCACGAAGCACTGAAAATCACCTAGTAAAAGCAAACACAATATAACGACAACAGAAGAATAGGCCAGTAAAGTTATTATAAATCATGCAGATATCCTAATTGTTTCTCAGTTGCAGTTAAGCGATGGAATAGATTCCCTCCCGCAGTAGTGAAATCTTGTTGCTTTGATCCTTTAGTGGGGTGTATAACTTTAGAAATTTGAAGACACTTGTGTGCTCAAAGTTCAACGTTAGGCTGTCTTTTTTCTGCCGCTATATATATTCGATATGACTAATGTAATGTCACGCTGCTGATTCCCACGTGACCTTGATGTCTTCTTACTGTTTTACGATTTGTTGTAAATTCCCGGCTTTGACTCGAAAGAAACATTCATGATTTCTGACCGAGAGCCAAGCAATCAAAGTTTGTGGCACAGAGTTTGCATGAATATAACTGCCTCCCTAATTTCACTTCACACCTATGGCGCACTTAATACCATTTCATGGTTCGTATTTCTTGTTCGCTCATTTTCACTAATAGAAGAAAACATTCTGTACATAATTGCCGGTGTACTGCGTATTTATATTTAATGACCTATCTTTACATTGTGTAATTTGCTTCATGTATGAATTTTGTCTGCTTTTTGAATATTCCTTGATTTATATTATGAACAACCTTTTCTTTTTTTTTTACTCACGCGTTCACTACGTTGTCACAGTCACAGAAAATCCAGGTAAGTGGTTTTTACCTCGTCCAGAATCTAATATTCTGAGTCCCAGGAGGACACCTTCATCTGAAAGAAAGGCAGCGAATGCGCTCCTTAAGTTTTTAAAACAGTCGGGATTGTGGTCTAGAATTTAGGTGTATACATTCTGGCCCCTTTTACTATAGATCTCTGGACATGTTATAGACTCCTTTCCTTGGCGCTCTTTCTTTTCTCTATCACCCTTTGTACCTCTCGCCACGTGTAGGGTTGCCCACTGGCTATCGCCTAGTTAACCACCCTTTCTTTATATTCGACTATTTCACTTTAGAAGAGTGTGTTGTCGGGCTAGTTGGTTCTGCATAGTATATAAGAGAAATGCGCAACAACTTGGACAGGGCACAGGAAGAAACACATACAACAGTTGACGAGCGCTCGTGAACTGTTGTATGTGTTTCTTCCTGTGTCCTGTCCAAGTTGTTGCGCATTGCTCTTATAGACTATTTCACTGTGTCTTGAAGCAAGAAACATATCTTCCCACATAGTGAAGTGTACCATATCAGCACCATCAATAGTTTAAATATATGTGTTCTCCATTTGCACCATTACAGCCTGTTGTGTTTAATTATACAACCATTCATATTGCCCATTATAGTTACAGTAAATATGACGCAGCCTCACTATACTTGGGATGCATTCAATTTTACTAAGAACAAAACAACAATGTCAACGATAGGCTTTCTTTGTCCCAGTGCCATGTAGCATTAATTTTCTAAATTTTCTATCAAATATAGTTCATGCATTAAGAAATCAGTAATAAGTTTATTGCAATAACTCAAGTTACCGACATTCTAGCGGAAATCAAGACGAAATGCACTTGGGCAGGACATGTAGTGTGAAGAGAGGCTAACCGATGGTCGCTTACGGTAACAAACTGGATTCCAAGGGAAGGAAAGCGTAGCAGGGGGCGGCAGAAAGTCAGTTGTGTGGATGAGGTTAAGATGGTTTATATCAGTGAATGCCTCAGAACACTGCGGGTTGAAATGATACCGACGGCTCTGCGTACTTCATTTCACTTTGCACAACTGAGGGTGTTTTTTATACCTGGGACCTGTAAAGCTGATCAGCAATGTTATGCTCACGATTCCTCATCACAAGGCACTAGGTGTGTTCTGAAAAAAAAAAGCAGAAGAGTGACGCCTTTGTGTTCCTCTCCTCTTTAGTGACACCAAGTGAAATGCCTGTTATGCATCTCTATAGTTAACATGTTTGTGCTACAGCAAAGGACTAATGTACAGCTAAGGGAATTTTAAAATGAAATTAGAAGATATTTTTTTTCTCAAAGTATCGGGATCGAAATAAATCTAGGGATCACAGTGAGGAAGTGAATGAATACGTATACTGGGCCTCTGATATTCGCACATCACAATCTTCGTCACCAGAGGTAGTTTGCTTGACGCAAGAAATAGTGGAGGAGATGCGGGTATGTGTATTTACTTTGTTCAAGCTTGTAAAAGCGTTGTTAGTGAGACTTGTTATGAAACGCAGCAGCCTAGCCATAGGCGATGTTTCCTTGTAGTTCAAATCATTTGTCTTGGCGCACGATCCGATAGTACTATTTTTTCGCTCCTTTCCTCGCGATCGCTATGGTATTGTCTCTTCGATGCCTTTCGAAAGGCTGGTTTTATTATTGAAGTTCATTGCAAAATCTATTACGTCCGTCCTCATCTCACGATCATGAATGTTTGGTTGCGTATAAAATATTATTTTAATGCAGTTTCACCTATATTTTGCAAGCAATGTGCATCGATGATAGGTTTTCCGTCCGGTAGCTGATGGCAGCAACTTCGAAGGATAATTCCCGCGACGTGGGATAATAATATATTTATATAGGTACCCTTATAGTTCCAATTAATAGCGAAAAGTATAAGGTATGCGTTGTGCCGCAGTGTATTGCTTTTGCCACAAGCTGCACTTTTAACTCTCGGAAGCCACAATACTCTGGCAGACTCCGCACTACTGCCCGTGAATATATGGAGTCATGGGCGCTCGCGGAACATCAAGCCTGGCGCCAGCGCTTGCTCATAACTTCGTTCGGATTCGGATTCCGCCCCCACCTGATCTCAGCCCCTCGGCACACAGCGCCCACCCCCACTTCCCCGGTTTGTTTATATAATAAACAATAAGTGTTTGTAAAAGCGAGGTCACAGTCGCTACTACCACTTGGTTCCGCGGGGGGTATGGCCTCCGCAGGCTGTGTTTAGTCTGCCATGTTACAGATACTCAGATCCTCAGAAGGTGGCAAAAGAGCGCAAAAGGTGCGGCCAATACATTTCAACGTTTCTGTAACTCAAGTAACGCGGCTGTAGTATATGCCGGCAGGAGAGCACCAGCCTTTTTTGCAAGTGGTGAAGCATTTGCTGTGTCTGGGGTTGCTATATTACCTAACTGTCGACTTGGTAACTTTAGGTATTCATTATTTTGGGCCTGAGAATAGAGATGGCTTCAGTTCTGTCGGAACTTTGTTCCATGGGTGTGTTTCTGACAATGCAATATCCTCGAAAAATCTCTCAAACAATAACCAGCTTTTATTCCTAATGTAGGCGATTTATAGATGAAATGTACTGTCACTGTGCATGTCTTACACTGCCAAACGGATTCTAATTTACGAGTGCACTACAGTGTAATGCATACAATGCAATATGTTGCAATGGTATTATTACAATGCAGAATTTAAATGTTCGCACAATCACCTCGCTTCGGTGACGACACCTGTATTGAGCTAATAACAGTTGTTGGCTTTGTGATTCTTATTTTTGTTTTTCTTCCTAGTGGAGGGGTAAAGCCATCAATTACATCACAATATTAACTGAAGTTTACACACAACTAGACTTAAGGAGCTGAAGAAACAGCAGTGCGGCCACTCATAATCGCGCAATTTGTCTCACACTTTGTGTTGGAGATGCATATGCTGTCGGTGTCCGGCGTCCCGTTCTCAATATATTTATAGTAATATGCAGACGCCAAATACTCTACAACTGTTTTGGAAGTCCTAATGTTCATGACAGGATGTAAGAGTTTCGAATAGTATGAACGAAATCTGCTGCTGGAGAAAATTTCGCTACGTAATAAGAAACATTGAAATCGTAAAGATTATACCATAGCCGGTTGCGGAGTGAAGGACTATTTGAAAGTCAGTAGTATTTCAGTTTATCGTAATGAGCGATTCGCTATCATGATCTATCACCGCGCGTTCCACTACGCATGCTCAGACCCCCTTGACGCCGATAGTTGTCGCCACATACTGGATGTCGGCACATAGAACTGGCGCGTTAGAACCAATCAGCTTGACCGCCCCGCCCACGCGCGGTATAGGGTCACGGTGGCGGATCGCGTATCACGGTAAGCTAAATCTCAGTAATAACTATCATTTTCTATTCTCGTTAACATACGATGGTTGAGAGTGTTCGGAAATCAATGGGTAAATAACAAATTCATTCACTTCGAGGATGGCTAAATCCTGTCATTTCTTAAATTAGGGGAAATATCAAGACGTTATAAGAAATAGATATATTCTTAAGACTGCAACTTCATTATTTGTACATCAAATTGAAAATGAAACTGTTCGAAAAAATAGGAACTGTCGCGTTCCTGAAATTCCGAGGCTTCAGTGCGCGATGTAGTCAGTACATTTATGTTTGTCTGACAGCGATTTGAAGCTTTTAATACATGTATAATTACTTTTGGTCATGGAATTGAAATGTATTTTCAACATAGAGATACATTTATCTCTAAAATATTTCTTGTATAGTTGTTTATAGTAATGAAAACGCTAACTTCGAATGCCACAGGTGACGAATCATATCGCACACATTATTTTCTTGAGAAGAGGCAATACTAAACCGGGCAATCTCCTAATTCATGAATGAGCGCAAGCAAACGAACACTAAACGAAGTGTTTGTCATGCTCATACATGCAATTGCATCTGCTTCATGTGTAACCCAACTATGTCTTCAAGACAAAATGGGCGTGTACAGAAAGCTTTCCTTAGCTGCAAGTAATTGTTTCTGAATATAGACGTATAATTAGGCAGAACATATTCACAACTCGGCAATGTCCACAGCTGAATATAACTTTAGGGTAAAAGTTAAAACGTTTGCCGTCAAAATGGTCGGTCATTTTTGTTTTAATTTAATAGTCTTAATGCTTATATGCATCATAGGACCCCACTAGCCACTGAGCAGCCTATAATTGAACAGTGAATCGCTGAACTTTCGCGTATCATAATAGGAGGATGCTACAAGTTGGTGCACTCGTTTTGTCGAACACACACTGTGTTCGACATCTTAGCACACTTTTGTTTTTTACTTGAAGCGTATCCGCTATGGTGACAAGAATATTAAACAGGCAAGTTTAGCGAAAGAAAGCGACGTCATCAATGTAATATATAATAGGTGTATTTCCGAGTGTAAATTTTTTTTTTAAAAGGTAGCTTGCTTCTGATTTATTTTAGCCCTGAGCCTGCCTGGGAGATTTAGACAGGCCTCTCGCAAAGTAAATGATACAGTATTAATCAGGTGCATAAGAAGATGTATTAACTTTTCAAATTTTATGATCACGCTTTATTGAAAGACCATACATCGTTCGGTAGAAAGTGCGTCGGGAAAAAAATCTTTTTCGTTGACAAATATGTTGCTCGTTAAAAGGGCCGTAATATATTAGTCATACATGCTACCTTACACTATAACACAGTGGCAACAAAGGCGCCGGCATAGATTGCTCGACCTCACCATAAGCACAGTGACTGCGCGCACTCTATGCCGATGCAGCGGCAATCAGCGAGGCTGTGGGCAGAGCGAAGCAGATAATAACCATCTAGCATTTTGTAGCGAGAGCTACATTGACCACAGTTTCTCCATTTCTCCGTGCTAGTCCGTTCCTGGTCGTGAGAAGAAGACGAATAATAATAATATTAATAATAAGAAGAAGAAAACACATAACTCGGTAGTTGGTAGAAGCGAACGACAACGGCGAGTAGCTAGAACAGAAGGTTCGTTCGAACGTTGAGACGGCGCGGTGTGTTTTGGAGCTCGATGTTGAAGCGGAGTCATACCAGCAGAAGTCTTCTACACCCGAGTGAGAATGGTCATTGACGAGAGACAAAGGGCGCTCATACGTGAAGTGATTCCAATATGGCATAAATGAAGTTGGAAGCATAGAGCAAACTACTATGTGCAAAAGTCATGTCTTTACTTTCAACCCGAACCTAAGCGTAGTCATGCTGATTGATCTCGTAACCCCAGGTTTAACCACAAGCTAAATCACAGCTAATTTTGTTTGGTCTGAGAACTACAGTAGTGTAAAGAGATCTCCAGGCGCTGATATATAAGCCAAAAACGCTTTCTTTCTTTGTGTTACGATGTGAAACCGCAGGTCAGGTTAACATTTGTGCGCTTTGTAACGCTCGTTAGATATTCTTCACTTAATTATTTAGGATTCACTATTTAGGGCAAGAAAAAAAGTTCGGTGAAACGCCCAAACACACAATAAAATGATTATTTAAGAAAAGAATGAACAAATTTTGCTAATTATTGAGCGAATTAGGCCATTCTTATCGTGCAAGGCGCTTCCCTAACGTTAATTCAACTCCAGTGGTCTAAGCCAGATCCCGTTAAATATTTTTGTAATCATTAGGAAACACCCACTTTGTGCATAACAAAGTTCCCTTTATATACCAAACAAATGCTATAAAATAGGCGGTTTTAACCCCTTTTAGGGCCAAGATAGAATGAATGATTTAAGGCAATATATATTTTCGGATTCTACAGTCCGAAACCATTCGTCCATACATGACTTGATACTGTAGTGTGAAGTTCAATGTTTTTTCAAAGTTCCCCAATCATTATTGATAAAAATTAGTGTTATACTTGTGCCCGATATTGGTTGTGCAACAATACTGTAGCCTCAAATCCAATCATTGTTTTTCACTCCAATGACTAAATCTATGATTTATTCCTATAAATAAGACAAGTGACTCTTTACTCGATGTCAGCTATAATAATGGTGTAATTACTCATTAGAGGCCAACAAAGCATGGATTAGGTTACAAAGAAAAACAATAGATCAGTTTGCTCTCTTTCTAACGTCATATCACCTATACATCCTGATAGCGCAGTTTGAAGAGCTAAATCTTGGGTAGTCGCTGCTTTTGGTTCCAAATTCAAACCAGGACAAACTTTTCTTTAGTTACGAACATAATAAAACCTATATGGCTTACCTTGTTATCAGGAGTAATTACTTCCATATAATAAATGTTCAATTTGGAGATTTATTTAAACATACCCCAACCAGCTTGCAGCTGTAGAGGTTAGATTTTTATTCCAGTTATAGAATTATGGCACTTAAGAACTGCGATTAGTCCATTCAACCTTTACTCGATGTAAACTTCGAACACTGTATGATTTGAGTTTGCTGAAACATTCACCTTTTGTTCACAACTAAATAAAAATTATATTTAGGACCATGCATATAATTCAGTATATATGTGCGTGACAAAAGCTTTTCAGCTATATGGCTCGTTAATGTAGAGTAATGTTGAATGTTTTTTTTTTTTTAAATGACGGATGTTTAGAACGTATAACTAGCAAATATTTAGGTCAGCCATGTGATCACAAAGAATCAGTATTGTGGGATCGTGCATGTACCACATCAAAGTAGCAGAAGAGAGATTTATTGCCAGGCAGGCTAAGTCCAAGCTCCAACGGACAAGCTTCAGGTAGTATAAGGGTGGTGAAGCTGGTGCCTGAGTTTTACTTGGGAAAATGAGGTGTCGCTCTAGACGCGGTGATGCCGCAATTTCTTTAAGCGCTCTCTCGAAGTTATGCTACAAAATGTGGCCATTCCTAATACAACGGACACCACTTACGTGCTCTGTCATTGTTCTACATTTACTTCTTCGCAAGCAGCCCCTAGCGCAACAAGGACTACAACAAAGCCATGTCAAGACATAATTCATCTTAAAGGTCCAGAAGGAAACATGGTAAGTAAACATTTTGCCTTACGCTTCGATTGCATGAGCTCGTAGAACCTGTAATGGCTCCTAAGACATCTAATATGGTTGAAGACGAGTTCTGGGCAGCGTTGTTAGAAAGCTCACACCAGATCTTTGCTGCATTCTTCATGTCACGCGACATCATACCGGTCGTTTGTCCAAGGTTTTTCGATGGCACAAAAGGGCTGACGTACCTTTTAATTGGGAAGCGCCGCAATGAGAAGCCTTCAACGATCTTAAGCGCCGCCTGCAATTCCCTCCTGCACTGGCCACTTTGATGAAAACGCCGAGACCGAAATTCACACCGACGCGAGCAGTGTGGGCCTAGAAGCCGTTCTCGTCCAGAAGACTGCCGGACAGGAGAAAGTAATCGCCTACGCGAGCAGGTCCCTCACAAAAGCCGAAGTCAATTACTCGACGACTGAGAAGGAGTGCCTCGCGATCATCTGGGCCACTTCTAAGTTTTGTCCATACCTATACGGCCGGCCATTCAAAGTGGTAAGTGACCATCTCGCGCTCTACTGGCTGGCTAATTTGAAAGATCCCTCCGGCCGCCTTGCCAGATGGAGCCTACGACTTCAAGAATTCGACTTGACTGTAGTGTATAAGTCGAGCCGGAAGCATTCCGACGCAGACAGCTTATCACGCGCTCCCGTCGACGCCCCGTCGAAGGACGATGACGACGACGCCTTTTTAGGACCGGTAAGCGCCAGCAGTTTCGCAGAACAACAGCGATCAGACCCTGAGCTAAAAGCGCTAGCCGATTACTTAGAAGGAAAGACCGTTTCCCCTCCTGGTGTGTTCAGACGACATTTAGCTTCGTTCGCGTTAAGCATTGGCCTCCTCGTGAAGAAGAACTTCGCGCCCACCAGGACTGCGCAACTTCTTGTAGTGCCTAGGAACCTCAGGCAGGAAATTATGCAGCCATTGCATGATGAGCCCACAGCAGGCCATCTCGGATTTGCAAGCACGTTGCGTCGAATCCAGAAGTACTACTGGCCGCGACTGCCTGCCAAAGTTGCCCACTACGTGAAGACATGTCGTGAGTGCCAACGACGCAAGACGCCGCCTATCAGACCAGCAGGACTACTAAACCTGATTCCGCCCCCAGACCTGCCCTTTCAACAAATTGGGATAGATCTCATCGGCCCCTTTCCAGCTTCGTCTATGGGTAACAAGTGGATCATCGTGGCCACTGACTCACTTAACCGTTACGCCGAAGCAAGTTATTACCAATTATGACCTCAATTACGTCGCGCGAAAAATTAGTAGCTACTATGAAATTTTTGCTTTGACGTGATATAACGCGCCACAATTGGTAACGCGAGCGGCAGCTGCCTACGCAGTGCTTGTTCGCAGTCTCTTAGCTGCCTGTGGAGGGATATCGCCCTCTACTATCCGAAGTAGATGCTCTTTATATTTGCTTCCGAAGACATTTTTGTTCGCGTTGCTATTTGAGGTTCAAAGCTCTCGCTTGCCGTTTTTAAGGCATTGTTGCTCTTGTTCCTCCGCGGTACACAAATTTTGCAGCTGTCGCTTACGAAGGTGATAGTTTTCTCAGCGATTACCACCAGCCCTCAATAAAGGTTCTGCCAACGACGATGCTATCAAATAAGGTCACAGCGGGTTGACGCGTGGGATATACAAAAGGAGAAAACATAAGTAATCACTTAATGCCACACTTACGTAATCACGGTTTCAACAGGCACAGCTTCACCACAGCTGATCTTATAAAACATTTTTCGCTCATGCGTCAATTTAGAGTGGAACGCTTGCGATATACGCCTAAATCTGTACGATTTACGGGAGGTCGTGCGGAAGACATTCTCTAGTGAGAATGATGAGATTAAAAAAGCTGTTTCTTCTTACCTGCGTGCAACGCATGGCTTACAGGTTGTCTTTGCTGGAACCAAAGCCTTCCTTCAAAACATGCTCAACCGGCCAAAAAAATGTTTAGCCAGTTTTTCTTAACATCAAATATTCTCCATCATGTAATTATTGCAACGAGCAATTGCAAAACATGTCAATGAATACGACCTCACTACGGCATTGTGAGCAATAACAAACACATGAAGTGGCCCTAGAAAGGCCACCAATATTGTTTCGGACATCGTTGAGGACTAGTCGTTAAGTAGAAGCGAAGAGTACCTCCGAGACACGAGTGCACACCGACACACAACAGCTTCAAATTCAGCGTCGTCGTTTTGCGACACACGCCCAAACATCCTTCTTGTTGGCCTGCGACATCTTATCCTACAACTGTAACACTACCATCCCTCCCCCCCCCCCCCCCCCCCCCCTGCGGTACCAGAACAGTCCCTGTACTTGCAAAACCAAGGAACGGTAATATTAGGGCTTTAGACGAGCGACGTGGACAATTTGTGTTGGTGGTGCAGGGGAGTCAGAAATGGACATAAGGGCGCGATCTGGTAGGTGACGTCACTCAGTTACAAAACGCGATAGGAACACACATAACAAGCCATGGGTTTCTCGCACTTGGCCCACGCGATGGGCCGGGAGCCACAGGAGGACGAGGGAGCATGTGCGTATTCAACCTCTCGATGCTGATGGTTGTGATGGCGTATCAGCAACGAGCACAGAGTGAGGAAAAAAGGGCAGGAGAAAGGATAGAGTGTTGAACTTTCAAATTTATTTCAAGAAAACCGAACAATGCACTTATATACACACGCTAGGAAGAAAGCCACCAGGGGTATAATCAAAGTGACAGTGATGACGCGCTATCGAACTGGTAATCACATGTTTTATTTTTATTTTTTTTTTCGTGATATCAAAAGATGTATCATCGCTAAAACCACTGGACAATGAATTCCATGACGCAAAGCACAAATATCACAAGGACGGAAAACCAGGGCTGAAGGCGCAAGTATGACAAATGCAAAAAAATGAAAAAATAGGGTTGAGGGCGCAATGATGTTAGAACATGGCAGAGTGAAAAAACGGGGAAGAGATTAGCGGAACGAGGGATTACCGCCAACAGTTAACATGGCTATAATAAAAGAGCAACATATGAAGGGCCTTCTAAGACCAGAAGTCATATAAAACCGGAGAGAAAAGTAATCTCATTTTCAGATAGTGAGATGGAAGTTGTGCTGAGGCAAGCTTGCCTAGGCCTGAAACGAAGCTGGCTTCAACAATTTCGCGCGTCAGTTTGTTCCTATGTTTTAATAGGATGGTTGTTTTGACGCGAAAAGCTTCACTGCGAGAGTCATAGCCGAGCTTCACGTATACCGTAAGCGGTATGCCTCGACTGAGTGACGTTACAGCCAAGGGCAGCTGCACAGCCCCTCGCCAAGCTCTGCCGGCTTGCAGATGCCCATATAAACCAACCCACGCATTTGGAGGTCATCGTAACTATCACTAACCGTCGCTTACTAGTTAGGGGGTGTTTAACTAACACTAATCAGACAATAATTAGTACTCAGAGAGTGTAAGTCATGGTCAACTATCACTAACCAATAGGAATTGTTAGACGTTTCGAGACGTCCATAGCCGTCACATGGTGACATCCTCGTAACGTCATGACCGGATGTGAAACCATCATGACGTCACATCCGGTCATGTACAATAATTAGAAGTGCCACATCTGGTGATGACGTCATGACTGGGTGTGACGTCAACAAGTGATTCACACACATACAAAGCTGACCCCGCCGGGCGTTCCATCCCCGTGTCCGTGCGGCGGCTTTCGTTTGGCGCTTCCTCGAACGGCGCACCTCGGAGCATATATACAAAATATACTAAAAAATATTTGTGACTTCTCCGCATCCGCTAGTGACAGATGCGGCGCCTTTTCTTTCCTATAAACGAATTATAGAACGTCGGTGAACTTAGAGGCGCTCAAGATGGAAGTCTAGGAGAATTAAGCTGCTGGCGAACGGCGCCGAACACGAGATATTAACTTCTTCTGATCCCGAGGTAGTCGCTGCTTTTCGCTACGTATATCCAGGCATAATTGAGCTAAGCCATTTTGCAATTTTTCTTTCAAATCGGAGAATGCATTTCTCTTTGCTGTCACAATCCCGGCATTGGGAAGGAAAACTTCTCAACGGGGCCCCAGATAAGTCGTTATTGTGTTTCATTAGCCATTCATTTAAGCATCTTCATGTTTGACCTATGGATGCCTTACCCTGCCGAAAGGCCACAGAAGGATCTCGGTGCCTAAGTTAAGAGCCACTTTTTATTTTTGTTTTCTTTACCGTGTTTCACAGGCTCGACAGGTGCAGTGGAGTTTAAGACACAACGTCTACGCCAGACTGTTTACCAATTTCCTTCTGGTTATGGGAGATTTGGGGCAGTTACGGCAGAACGGCAGCACTTTTTTTGGCTGATGCGTTGCATCTTGTGTGTTCAATTGTGCTTCGTGGGATGACCAGTTCGATAGCGCGTCATGGCTGTCACTTTGATTATTCCCCTCATGGCATTTTTCCTGGCGTGCACATATAAGTACAGGTTTACGTTTTTTGAAGTAACGTTTAATTTTCGGCGCTCTGTCCTATCTCCAACTCTTTTTTTCTCCTTGTGTACCTGCTGCTGATATAAATGGATCACAACCAACTAGCCGAGCCGTTCGTGTTTTGGAGCAGTCTGGAAAGGAATGAGGCGATCCCGAGAAATGTACAGGGCAGCTGGGAGCGTGAAATGACTTCGTAAGCGTAACTGCTGACACACGGTTTCTGCAGGCGGCAAAATGTCGATAGGCAGTATGGGGTCACAGCCCAAGAGAAGATAAAAGGGTGAGTAGCCTGTGGTATCTTGGCGGCGAACTGTAGGCGAATGTGGCGAAATGTAAATTGGCGTCCCGGTCATCATGATGGTAAGAAAATTATATGGACAGCATGTCCGTAAAATCCGGTTAAGGCGCTCAATAAAGCTATTCGTCTGGAAGTAGTATGTCGTCGTGAACTTGTAGCGGGTAGAACATGACCGGAGCAACTCGTTATTAGCATTGGAAGGGAAGCAGGGCCTTCGACCAGTAAGCAGTTGATCGGGAGCGCCGTGAAGCAAGATAACACCACGAAGAAGAAAATTATTGATTTCGGAGGAACAGAGGAACAGCTGGTGGGCATATCACGCTTGATAGCGTAGTGGGTGGAGTAATCAGTATCGATCCCAGTCCATCGGTTCACGGAAGTCGGTGTCTGAAAAGGCCCAAGGAAATCAATACAGACGAGGAAAAATGGGTCAGGAGGAACTTCAGTGGGTTGCATATGGCGGCTAGGCTGAGGCTCCAGCTTCTTCCGATGCTGACACAGTTCAGAAGCTGCAACGTAGCAGTGAACAGAGCGATAACGACCAGGCCAGAAAAACCGCCTGCGCACACTGTCATACGTGCTTCAAACTCCAAAGTATACTGCTGTGGGGCCGTCATGAAGTTGGGCCATAACGGTAGAGCGGAGATCAGTAGGGATAACGAGCAAAAGATGCGCGCCATCTGGGTGCATGTTGCGTCGGAACAATGTATCGTCCCGTGGTAGGAAGATGCCTATAAGGAAGGATCGGAGTTATCGGTGAGCAGCTGGTTTATAATGGGTCGGAGAGCAGGATTGAGACTGTTAGGCGCCCATACGCAGAAAGTCTATGATGGACAAAACGAAGTGGTTATAGCAGTACGGTCAAATATTTCAGGACGATCAACCATATGGTGGGTAAACTGTCAGCGTTTTCATGCAATCGGCCTTACTTGTAGACAATAATAAATGTGTTTTCCCGTAAACGCAAAATCCAGTCACCTAAGCACCCTGTAGAGTCCTTGCGTGAGGACAACCAACACAAGGCATGGTAATTTATCACTACACACTACGGCCTCCTAAACAAATACGGGCGGAATTTTGTCAGCGCCCTAACACGTGCGAGGCATGCTTGTTCGGCGATTCAATATTTGCGCTCGGGTGAAAATAGCAAGCGGCTAACAAATTAGATTACACAGGAGAGGCCATGCTGAAACCGGACAAGAATAGCGCTATTTCTATGGTCACTGACATCGAATTGAAGTTCCGTTGGTGCCGAAGGGTTAGGCCAGTACAGGTGGAGCGGCGAGGATCGAAATATGGGCTTAAAAGGGGCGAGTTTCATCAAGGTCCCAATAGGCAGGCGCGTTCTTCCCAAGGAGAGTGGGGAGCCGACAGGCAACGACGGCGAAGTTTTCAATAAACCGTCTGAAATAAGAACATAGGCCGAGGAAACTCCGCACATTAGTCATGGAAGGCGAAGTCGGTAAAGGATGGACGGCACGAACTTTCCACGATCAGGCATGAATAGTGTAGCGTCAATTAAGTAGCCAAGGGCATTAATCTCGATTGAAAGCTACAGCGAGTGCTTTTATTCAACGTCGAAGGTGCGGCAAACTCCGTTGGCAAAGCATCGCATCATCACGGTCGAACACGCTCAACCACTACGGCAAAGCCCCTACCATGTATCGCCGCTAGAACGCCAGGCTATACGCTTTCAAGCT
Source organism: Amblyomma maculatum (assembly GCF_055883805.1). NCBI lineage: Eukaryota > Metazoa > Arthropoda > Arachnida > Ixodida > Ixodidae > Amblyomma > Amblyomma maculatum. The sequence continues at coordinate 78,328,714 of NC_139346.1, forward strand.
GAGGAAATGCTGCGTGATGACGTGATCCAGCCATCGAACAGCCCCTGGGCGGCACCAGTCGTTTTGGTGATTACCGCCACTTGAATAACATAACGAAGACGGATATGTCTACCCGCTTCTCCACATCAACGACACACTGGACTGGCTCTGTAACGCCAAGTACCTCTCGTCCATGGAGCTGAAGAGCGAGTGCCGGCAAATTAAGGTAGACGAAAGACACCGCGAGAAGACCGCCTTTATCACGCCAGACGGCCTCTCTGAGTTCAAGGTAATGCAATTCGGCCTCTGCTCTGCATCAGCGACGTTCCCGCGTGTAATGGATACCGTGTTGGCTGGCTTTATGTGGCAAATTTGTCTAGTGTACTTAGACGACGTTATTATCTTCTCTTCGAACGTTTAACACCATCTGAGAAGGCTTCGAACAGTACTTGACACAATCAAGTCCTCAGCTTTAACGTTGAAAGCAGAGAAGTGCCACTTCGCCTACGGAGAGATGTTATTTTTGGGTCATATCATCAGCAAGGAGAGATTTTTTCCCGACCCACAGAAAAAAGTTGCGAAAGCACAGTTTCTTCAGTCCGGTGACAAGAAAGTTGCACGCCAATTCCTCGGACTGTGCGCATATTACCGACGATTCGTCAAGAACATTTCGCGCCTCGCCGAACCTTTGACACAGCTTACAAAGGCAGACATGCTATTTCAATAGAAAGAACCGCAAGCGGAAGCTTTCGAGGAACGGGGGACTCGGTTCTGGCAGTCTTGAAGCCATAGGTAGCGTAAGAGGGTTCTAGCACAGCGTTCGCCCTCCCTCTTGATCACGTTCTACGTGACGCTGGCGGTAACAAAGGACGTTCCACGTCCGCCGCCTTGGCTGAGGGTGGCGCTGGTGAACACTCTCAAGGTTCGTATACAGACAACATGAATACCCAAGAAAGTAGCAGGGGGGACAGCGGCCGATGTAGCTCAGTTGCAAGAGCACCGGACGCGTTATTCGGAGGTCGTGGGTTCGGTTCCCACTATCGGCACGTTGTTTTTTCTTCTACTTTGTGTTTAATTATCTTTCCCCTAAATAGATTACATTACTAATCCCTGTGATTATCCAAGTAAACATTAAAAAAAAACACACACACATAAAGTACCATCCCCAACGCTTTCCTTGGCCTCGCCGACTGTTAGCTTCTTTCCTTCATGTATTATAACGAGCACTCTCATTTCCCCTTAACTGATCTGCTTGTAGCTTACGGGGGTCTCGGTTCTGGCAGTCTTGAAGCCATAGGTAGCGTAAGAGGGTTCTAGCACAGCGTTCGCCCTCCCTCTTGATCACGTTCGACGTGACGCTGGCGGTAACAAAGGACGTTCCACGTCCGCCGCCTTGGCTGAGGGTGGCGCTGGTGAACACTCTCAAGGTTCGTATACAAACAACATAAATACCCAAGAAAGTAGCAGGGGGGACAGCGGCCGATGTAGCTCAGTTGGAAGAGCACCGGACGCGTTATTCGGGTGTCGTGGGTTCGGTTCCCACCATCGGCACGTTGTTTTTTCTTCTACTTTGTGTTTAATTATTTTTCCCCTAAATAGATTACATTACTAATCCCTGTGATTATCGAAGTAAACATTAAAAAAAAAACACCACATAAAGTACCATCCCCAACGCTTTCCTTGGCCTCGCCGACTGTTAGCTTCTTTCCTTCATGTATTATAACGAGCACCCTCATTTCCCCTTAATTGATCTGCTTGTAGCAATGATAGAGGATAGCCTTGTCTTAATCCTTTGCATACTTTGACATCTTCCGTACTTTTTATCCCTTCCCATGTGGTTTCTACTGTGTTATCCCGGTATATTTCCTGTAGGAACTCTATTATCTCATAACCGATACCTTCTTCTTTTAATATTTTCCACAGGAGTTTCCTGTTTACGTTGTCGTACGCCCTGTTTATGTCCAGGAAGGCCAAATACAAAGGTCTATTTTCCACTCCAGATATTTCGATGCATTGGGTAAGCAAGAACAGGCTATCATCTAAGCGCCTACCATTTCTAAAGCCGTTCTGAAGTTCTCAGAGTCTCTTGTTACTTTCTGCCCATGATTGCACCTTTAATTTCGCCGCCTGCATGGCCAGCCTGTACATAATAGATGTTATGGTAATCGGCCTGTAGGATTTTATGTGCATCCTTTCTCCTTTCCCTTTATAAATCAAATTCATTTTACTCTGCCGCCAGCTGTCTGGAATTTTCTTACTCGTTATGACTGTTTCCAGAGCTTTTAACAACGTTTCCTTACTTTTTGGACCAAGTTTAGTTCATTAATCAGCTTGATCAGAATTCCATCTATTCCTGTAGATGTATTTTTAAGAATATTTTTTCTGCCTTTTTCCATTTTAGATTGGTCAGTTCTAAGCTGCTTTGTGTTATGCTACCTTGTGTTGCTTCCTGATTTGCGGAGATTACCCTATCGTCGCTTTTTAAATGACTCGGCTATAACTGATGTAATGTAGTTCACTGCGTTGTCTCCCTTTAAACAATTTCCCTCTTTATTTTGAATCCGATCTTGCTTCTTTGATTCCTTTTCCCCAGCCAGCTTATATGGTTCCAGAATTTTCTTGCTCCGCCTCTAGAGGCATCGTGTATGTCAGCAATCCAGCGATCGGTGGACTGCCTTATTTTACTTTGGACGAGGTCCTGCACCTCAAGTTTCTTTTGTCGATATGGTTCGCATTTTTGGTCGATTTCCTCCTGAGATACCTGTGCTTTCTTTGCCATTCGGTGTTCCCTTGAAGCAGACCGTCGTTGTTCAATAGCTTCCCTGATTTCCTTATTCCACCAGCTCCGTGGCTTCCTCTTCCCATTCCAGCGGTTTGCTACTTTAACCTCCTTAATTTTCCTCCTTATGAGTAGTTCTACCTGTTCATAATCCCAGTCTTCCATGGGGCTTTTCTCTATTGCTTTCTCTATGTCTGCTGCTATCTGCGCTATTTGATCGTCGTTTAATTTTGCGTTTACGTTTTGTCTAAGTTCCACTTCTCTTTTCATCAAGGGCCCCATCTGCAGACTAATACGTTTATGATCACTTCCCAGAATACACTCCCCTTCCTCGTCTATTTCCATGTCTTGACCTTGCTATAAATTTCCTGCGACATTAGAAAACAGTCAATGGTCGTATGCCTGTTGCGGAATTCCCACGTGATATGGCCTTCACCATTTTGTTTCTTTATTTACTATAACTAGATCGTGTCGCTCACCGAAATCTAGCATTAGCTTCGCGTTAAAATCCGTGTATCCATCCAGATTGTCGATGTGGCCGTTCATGTCCTCCAGTAGAATAATATTGGCCCCGTTTCCAAACTGGCTTATATCGTCACTGAGACATTCAACAAGATCGTTGCTTTCTTGCATGCATTGGTGTCCTGTTCCTAAATAAACTACCCCTAGCCATGTCCTTATGCCGTAAATTGTTCCTGATACCCAGATATGTTCTTTACAAGATGATTTAATTCTTTGCCAATTTGTTCCCTGGTGTATCAAGGTGGTAAGCGATCACCATGTGCTCGGCTGGCTGGCAGATTTGAAAGACCCCTTCGGCTGCTTTGCCCGATGGAACGTGCGTCTTCAGGAATTCGACATCACAATCGTCTGTAAGTCAGGCCGCAAGCACTCCGATGCAGACTGCTTGTCACGAGCCCCCGTTGATGCGCCTAAGAAATGAAGACGCCTGTTTAGACTTGCGAGCGCCAGCAGTTTCACGGAACAACAGCGGTCAGACCCTGAGTTGAAATCGCTAGTCGATTACTTGGAAGAAAAGATCGCGTCCCCCCCGCTTTGTTCAGGCGTCATTTATCATCGTTAAAGTTAAACAATGGCCTCCTCGGGAAGAACTTCGCACCCAACAGGACTGCGCTGCTTCTTGTTGTGCCTAAAAGCCTGCGGCAGGAAATTGTGGAGACGTACACGATCCGCCCAAAGCAAGCCATCTCAGGTTTGCACGCAGGCTGCGTCGAATCCAGAAGAAGTACTACTGGCCGTGACTCTGCCGAAATTACCCACTACGTGAAGACGTGTCGTGAGTGCCAACGACGCAAGACACCGCCGATTAGACAAGCGGGACTACTGAACCGGTTCCGCCCCTAACCCTGCCTTTTCAACAAATTTGGGTGGATCTACTTGGCTCCTTTCCAACATCATCTGTGGGTAACAAGTGGATCATCGTGGCCACCGACTACCTTACCCGATACGCCGAAGAAAAGCCCTGCCCAAGGGTACCGCGGCAGACGTTGCCAAATTTTTCATCGAACAAATTTTCTTGCGACACGGCACACAAGAAGTGGTCATCACGGACAGGGGAACGTCGTTTATGGCAGAGCTGAGGCAGCCATGCTCGAAAAATTTCATACAAGCCATTGACGAACAACTGCACACCATCCCCAAACCAGTTGACATACGGAACGTCTGAACAAAACGATCGCGGACATGATCGCAATGTACGTCGACGCTGAACAAAAGACCTGGGACGCCATCTTGCCGTACGTGATCTTCGCGTATAACACGGCAGTAGAGGAGACTACTAGAGTTCAAGCTTGTGTGCGGCAGGGAGCCGACGACGACGCTCGGCGCAAAACTGCCGCACGTAACCAACGAGGACAAATTTGACGTCGCAGCCTACCTGCAGCACGGACACCTGACGATACAACTTACGACGACGCCACAGAGAGTACAATCCAGAAAGTGTGGGTTTGGACTCCATTTCGCCGCCTTGGACTAAGTGAAAAGTCACTGCGGCGATACTTCGCGCCATACAAAATCCTTCGCCGCGTAGGACAACTCGACTATGAAGTCATTCCCCATTCCCGATGGTACGAAAGCATCACAACGGAGAAGCGCGCACCTGAAAATTGTTCATGTTGTTCGTCTGAAGCATTATTATACGCACGTTAAAAAATAAGTGGTCTTTCAATTTTTTAATATCTTTCTTATTTTAGAACATCGAGCTGGTTGTTTTTTAAAGGCGAAGAAATGCCGCGAAACCTTCAGAACTGTATTTGTTGTTTTTAGCAGCTGCCAGCATGCAGCCTCATCACTCTTATCCTAGTATGCTTATTAATTCTGTATTCTTTGTTAATGCTCGATGTCGCGGGACGCACGTTTGTTAGTTCCTTTGTCGCGCAAGACGCTCCGAGATCTGTCTCGAAGATTGCGGCTACCATCGTATCTTTCTACCATGTTCCAGCTTGTACTAGTGACAGTTTGGGACTTTATCTAGGTTTTTTGGAGCCTCCTTTAAATTGATTGTTGATGCGTGCGACAGGCATTCGTAGTTAGAATATCGACGAGCACGTTTGTTGTTATCGCCACCGCCGATTTGCTGCGTTCTTTTGCGGGCGCGTCAGTCCAATAAAGAGTTAATTTCAGTACCATCACGCCTGTGTCTTCTTTTGGTGTGTACAGCCTTGTCACCACTACGTGAAAATACTCCCTAACGGCCTTTCAAGGAATGCTGGAAAAATTACGGAAAAAACCGACACAATTAATGTCAGTTCAGTTCAGTTCAGTCGTTAAGTCGTGTCTGAGGCTTCGTGACCCTATGGACCATATCACGTCACGCTTTCCGCTCTCTATCTTCCTAGCATCACATAACTTTATCTGCAGCGCCTCGAGGATGCCATCTAACCATGACGTTCGCTGCCTACCCCTTCGGACGGTGACCATCACCCTTTCCCAACATCAAATCTTTCTCCACCGACTTATCTCTTCTCACTAGATGACCAAAGTAGCTGAGCTTTAACTTCATAATTTGACCCTCCAATGAGCAGTCAGGGTTTAATGTCGACAATATCGACTGATCTGATCTTCTGGCCGTCAGAGGAACTATCAAGAGTCTCCGCCAGCACCGCAATTCAAACGCGTCAATTCTTCCGCGGTCTGCATTCTTCACAGTCGAACTCTCGCATCCATACATCACAACTGGAAAGACCATAGCACGAGTTATACGGATCTTGGTTGGCCGTGTAATGTTTCTACTCTTTACTAGGCGATCAAGACTAGCCATGGCTCTCTTTCCCAGAAGCAGGCGTCTCCTAATTTCATGGCTGCAGTCTCCTTCCGGGATAATCTTAGAGCCCAAGAAGAAAAACTCTGTCACATCTTCCACTTCTTGTCCCTTGATGCGCCAGGACTTGATACGGCAAGACGCCGTGATCTTTGTCTTTTTAATGTTCAGCTTATGCCCAAACTTCTCACTCTTCTCTTGTACGCGCATCAGACGTCTCTTGAGTTCCACTGCACTTTCTGCCATTAAAGTGGTATCATCGGCATATCTAAGGTTGATGATACGTTTCCTAGCAAACTTCACTCCAGCTGAAGACTCGTCCAGACCGGCCTCCCTCACGATGCACTAAGCATATAGGTTAAATAGGCAGGGCGACAGTATGCAGCCTTGTCTCACTCCTTTCTCAAGCGGAAACCAATCAGTAAGACCATGCCCAGTTTTGACTGTGGCCTCTTGCCCTTCATACAGGTTCCTGAAGAGACAGATGAGGGGAATTGGAACTCCCATCTCTTGGAGAGCTTGCCACAATCTGCTGTGATCTACGCTGTCAAACGCTTTCGTAAAATAAATAAAGCGGAAGTAAATGGGTTTTTGGAACTCTCTTGCGTTTTCCATGATCCAGCGAAGGTTGGCAATCTGGTCTCTAGTTCCTCTGCACTTGCGAAACCCAGCTTGCACGTCCGGAAGCTCCCGATCCACATACTGCTGCAGCCTACCTAGGAGGAGTTTCAACATCATCTTGCTAGCATGCGAAATAAGCGCGATCGTGCGGTAGTTGGAACAATCATTTGCACTGCCTTTCTTTGGAATGGGGATGTAAACTGACCTCCTCTAATCCTGTGGCCACTGCAAGGTTACCCGAATTTGCTAACATAATGTATACAGAACGTTAACAGCGTCGTCATGGTTGAGGTTTTTAAGCAACTGAGCTGGAATGCCATCAATTCCGCTAGCTTTGTTCTTAGCAAGGCTGGCTAAGGCCTATTCAACTTCTCTCCTCAGGATGCCCGGCTCGAAGTCAGTAATCACAGCCGTCTTATGTTGGGTTTGCACATCCGGGTCCTTCTTGTACAGTTCTTCTGTGTATTCCTGCCACCTCTTCTTTATCTCTGAGGCTTCCGTGAGGTCCCTGCCTCGTTTGTCCTTTATCACGCCCAGCTTAGCACAGAAGCTTCCTTTGATATCTTTGATTGTCGTATGCAGAGCTCTTGTGTTCCTCAATTGGCGGTTGTCCTTAACTGCTTGGCACTGTATGTTCAGGAAGACATTCTTATCTCTTCTTGCTATTTTCTGAAAATCCGCACTGATTTTCAAAAAAAGGAGAGAGATAATGAAAAAAAAGGAGAAGTACAATTAATGTACTTCTGCCTTTTTGACAACCTAGAGACACATCTCGCTCAATGCGCATGCTTGAGGAATGAGATTTGCATGAGACTTTGAGAGACGTCGTAGAAACGGCTTCGTGAAATTTTGACAATCTGGAGGCTTACGTGTACTGACATCGCACAACAGACAAGCGTGTTCGTTTACACCCCCGTGATAACATGGCCGCCGCTGCCGGGATTCGGTCCGACATGCTTGAACATAGAAGTCCAGCGCCCTACACACTGCACCATTGCTGCGGGGCAGAGTACAAAAGGAACCTCACCCGCACTATGGCCCCCTTAAACAGCGAAGTCGAGGCGCAGCTGTTTTGCTGGTTATATTTAGGCGATCGATGATGGGGGGAGTAGGAATCCCCATTTAAAGAGGTATTTGACGATTGCTACTTTAATCAACCAGTTTTTTATAATCAAAATTCTACCTTTAAAATTTTATTGTTTCAATAGCGTTTTTGTTAAATTACATTTTTGTTTCTGGTTGAGTCTTTACCAGGCTCTTCGCTGCTGTACCTTCAAAGAGATGAACACTTCTTGCTAAGCGCTGCTGTAAAATCTTTCTTGTTTCCTTTAATATCTCTAGACCGCAGGCCATCTTGGAAAGTAACTGTACCCTAACCGACTTCCGGATGCATACTGCCACCATGCACAATAAGATGTTCGATTGTTTCTAGGTATCTGCAAGGCATGAAATGTTTTTTTATCTTCGCATTCTTTGAATTCCAATGACAGTTTGCGATCGCTTGGTCGTATCACAAACGGAGTGCATTTCTCTGGTGTATATTCTTACCTCCATATTTCTCAGTGGAATGCTTTCTCTCCAGCGGAAGCATGCTCCCTAGTGGACGGCAGCCAATAAGCTCACATAATTGGTCTTTGTGGCTCCGCCCTCTGCAATGGCTGCCATTTCCTTCGGTCGCCTTCGCTGTGCTGAGAGCACAATTCTGCAGCTGTAAAAAAATCATATCTAATGACAGGAATCTGCTTTTCTGATTAGAAGAATTAGAAGAATTAGAAGAAATGGGGAAGTTTGCGCTGTTTTGCTTTGTTTTCTGATTAAACATAGCCAAAGCTTAGGTCGAAGCTAACACATATCTTTGAAGCGGAAGAGGTGCCGTTTGAAAAATCTGCCGACGCCATCTCAATTGAACTGAGTGTAACATTTTTCTTTTTGAGTTAAATCAAGTGCTCACTTGTTATAATGCAAACAAAGTAAAGAATGCTTAGAAAAAAGTTTCTTATCCCGGCTGTGATTCCCAAGCATTTACGAGGTTCAAGTGCGAAAAACGTATGCTTCCAGTCTGCCTTCGAAATGCCGCTGAAGTGTGCGGTAACATGGCGAACCATGCACATAGCTTATGCGACGTACTTTGTAAATTTAATATAAACGAAAAGCTTACTGTAAAGAATCCGTAGATATGCCGAGCGCCATTCATACCGTCCGCTCTTTTTGAATCACATGTTCAACGCCCAGCTGCGGCCATCTCTCACTTGGCCTCCGGCAGTAGTCGGGAAGAAGAGCGCAGAGAAGCAGCTACAACAGGGTCCCGCTTAACGGAAGCATAGACAGAGAGCGAAAGCACTCCTTCCTAAGACTTAGCGGTCGCACTCTAAAACGCGGGGATACGCAGTTTATTCTCGCTGATGCGTCACGCAGGTTTATCTTTTTTTTTAAGAGCGTTGAGAACGTATACACCGACGACCCCGTAGTACGCCCCCTGCACCCATCGCCCGGAGGCAGCGCAGCAAATTTGAAATGAGCACCTCGTTTGGAAGGGCGGCAGATCGTTGAAAGAACAAACGCTGGCACGCTGAAATGTGTAAGGGTATCTTCCTTGACGGGGAGCCTATGAAAGTGATAATAAATGGGTGCAGTGGTCTCGGTGACGTTTCCAACCCTGGATGCCAAAAATGGTGGAAAACGGCGGCGCTGAGCGGATGTTTAGGCGCGTGTGTAATTGTGACGGATTCGATGCGGAGCGGAAGGGCTCGGTTCGGCTCTTGTGATGTGGTCCGCAATGATGGCGGTCAGCCGCTGATAACTTCACTATAAAAGGAGCCGCCAAGGGCGCACGCTTTGGACGATCGTTGCTCATGTCGAACTGCTTTTTATGTGTTTTACTGTGCTTCCTTTTCCTTTTCAAGGAGAGTGAGTTTCTGTAACACTGAGAAGGCGTGGAGCGGGGCATGTGTCTTAGTAGGCCAATCATTTCGAGGTCCATTCTCTAAAATTCTGTTTGTTGTGAAACAAATCTGTTGTCTCTTTTGCATTGTTTGTTTTAGGAAGCGCGTGAGGAACCTTATGGGAATGGAAAGACATGCCAAAATGTTCGTAAACCAATCATGTGTGAGATTGTTGTGACTGGGTGATAAAAAATGCGGGCCGGGCTTCGAAGGTGCTAAAACCGGACCGCGACCTGCAGCATGCGTTCTGACCTAGCTCTTGGTCACTCGCCTCTTCTTCAATGCAGCATATTAGCCAGTTCCATTGTAGCATGCTTGTTGTTTCCCCTGTTGAGAGGGGGGAGGCGCAGCCGTCCGGCTCCGGCTCACCCCTCTCAACCCTAATACAGCCCTGTCCGCCATAACTATTATGCATCACGACGCGTTTCTGTCACCCCAGTACATACTTGTATAAAGTTTACAGTTCATATCCCCCTTCAAGTCACAGTTGTTGTGGCCAGATGCAGTCCATTCACTCTTACTACATATAAGTTATTCCGTCTTATGCTGCAGCATGTTCTTTTCCGACCAGTAGCCACGCGTATGCGCTGCCCACTGCGGTAGGCCTAATGCTGGTACCAGCTGTTGGCGTTGCTTCTTGCTAGATTTCTCGGTTTCGAAGCAGCTCTCCATGAACAATATTTGACAGCGAAGACTCCGCCGTGAAAATGCACTATTGAAGATCGGTAAGAGCCGCCGCATTCATGCCATTCGCAGCTACTCAGATCACCGTGTAGCGACAAGGAAGCCAGGATGTGCAGGTCGTGGCAGGGAGATGACGCAGAAACAACAGCCGTGACGCACGGGTATCACGCCTAATCATCTGTTTTCGGCGGAGTAAATACCTCTGCTCCACTGATTGATTCGGCATCCGATCCCAATCAGCAATTACAGCAGACAACTATCACTGGTATCGAGCTATTGGGATAAGACCGCCTCAAACGGAGTAGAAACATTTTATCCGTATCTGTGAATTGGAATTCACCACAAGATAACTCGACCTAGCTTCAATAATCTTGGCACAACGTCTTGATTTGCTTCTTTTCTCGTACATTGTTTTAGCTTTTACTCTCTGCGTTTTGTTACTTTTAGTTTATCGTCCTATTTTCGTTCCTACATATTCGCTGGTTACTTTTCTTTCCTTTTTAACCGGTCCGAGACCATGCCACTTCAATACAACAATTTAGGTGCCTTAGCTGCCCTTTTTTAGCATTAATTTTCCTGACGCGTTCAGTATATAGTGTTTTGCTCTGCTCTTATCGTGCTTCGAAAGATGCCCAGCCTAGATTACCTCATACACGGGTTGTAGTTTCACCGACCGCCCTTAGTATTACTCTTCTCACTGTTTTCTGATTTATCACCAATCGCCACTGGCCGCCTGTACTTAACCTTTTAAGCGCCGCACTATAAAGGAGAAGTAAAAAAAAAAACTGAAATTGGAGTTGATAATTTGCATTCGTCTTCTAAATTAACTATGATAAAAAATGCAGCCGCATTCACAAAAATTTAGTAGGTTTTCTCGCATGTTCCACTTTTGGAACATTGGCGTTTCTCATATAAAATTTATCTTGAATAACTTTTATTGGCTGTTAAATGGGGTTTCTCTTATGTTAACACTTCACAAGTCATGGTATGCTGCAAAACATTTCGTGTGCAGACGCTTTTTGCACTGCTGACACTGGTTCGTCGTGTTTTTCTTGCACTCTGCACACCTCCCCTTAGTTGCTGAGACGATGTAGTGGCCACCAGTTTTCCTATCCTCGCGTCTCGGATGAGCCCGAGGTCCAGGTCGCACAGTGATTCTCTCCTTGAGGTGCAGCAAGGACATGGCAACGTCCCGCCGAAAAGCTATGGGCGTCATGGCGGCATCAGTTCCTTTGTGAAGCTCGCGTGAAGGAGCCGTCCTGCGACGACAGACCATTGCTGAAAAGGTTCCACCACCATTTTTTGCTTCGATGTCTTGGGCGATAACTGCCGAGAAGGCGGTCGAGAACGTCTACTCCCCCCATGCCCTCATTGTATTTTTTGATTAAATATGGTTGCGGAATGTCTACCTTTTTGTTTGCGCGTCGTGAGAAGCGTTTCGCAGTTCCAAGAGGCTCATGGCCGACTTGGTTTGAAGAAACTGTGACGACTACATTGTCGTTCCACCTGCATCTGTAGACCACCTCGTCACACTTGTAGTGGAAAGAACCTCTTTCTTCTCTTCCGACATCTTTCAAGCTCTTCAGTGGACAACCGCCGGTTCTTGTATCTCGTGCAGTCCCCGTCACTCGAATCCCCTGATCAGTCAGTTTCGCCAGGAGACCGTGCGAAGTAAAAAAGTTGTCAAAGTAGACTTCGTGCTGTTCAGGAGCGGCAGGACAGATACCATATTGCTAACAACCCTCAGCCCAAGTGGTGCCTTCTCGTCCTTTCCATTTCTCCCACAATATATTTCCATTGCATAGGGGTACCCATTCGAAGAGCACATCATCCATATCTTATATCCAAATCGAATAGGTATGCCGCGAATGAACATTTTGCATGAGTGGTGGCCATAATAGGGCACCATTGACTCGTAGATGCTGAGGCTTTTGTGGAACACTCCAAACTGACAAAAACATTTCGAGATTTCGTCGTAAAATGGCTGAATCTTGCCCATCTTGTCGCCTGCTTTCTACTGAGTGTTGTCCACTACACGAAAAAACCTTTTCAGCTGCCGGAACCTATTGCGGGCCATCGCTGTTGCAACTAAAGGCACACGAAGGTCTTCTGCGGTGCTCCAATATGGGTGCTCAGATGGAACGGAGGGATATCCGCTCAAAAGTAAGAGACCGAAAAACTGACCTATGTCCGCTCCTGTGACGTCCACCTCCTCCCCCTTTTGGAGCGCGTACCTTGCAGTCAGTTCAGCCAGTGAACCAAGATATTGTAGTCATGGTGAAATGCGCAACAAACACTTCAATACATCTTCAATAGTGCATTTTCACGGCGGAGTCTTCGCTGTCAAATATTGTTCATGGAGAGCTGCTTCGAAACCGAGAAATCTAGCAAGAAGCAACGCCAACAGCTGGTACCAGCATTAGGCCTACCGCAGTGGGCAGCGCATACGCGTGGCTACTGGTCGGAAAAGAACATGCTGCAGCATAAGACGGAATAACTTATATGTAGTAAGAGTGAATGGACTGCATCTGGCCACAACAACTGTGACTTGAAGGGGGATATGAACTGTAAACTTTATACAAGTATGTACTGGGGTGACAGAAACGCGTCGTGATGCATAATAGTTATGGCGGACAGGGCTGTATTAGGGTTGAGAGGGGTGAGCCGGAGCCGGACGGCTGCGCCTCCCCCCTCTCAACAGGGGAAACAACAAGCATGCTACAATGGAACTGGCTAATATGCTGCATTGAAGAAGAGGCGAGTGACCAAGAGCTAGGTCAGAACGCATGCTGCAGGTCGCGGTCCGGTTTTAGCACCTTCGAAGCCCGGCCCGCATTTTTTATCACCCAGTCACAACAATCTCACACATGATTGGTTTACGAACATTTTGGCATGTCTTTCCATTCCCATAAGGTTCCTCACGCGCTTCCTAAAACAAACAATGCAAAAGAGACAACAGATTTGTTTCACAACAAACAGAATTTTAGAGAATGGACCTCGAAATGATTGGCCTACTAAGACACATGCCCCGCTCCACGCCTTCTCAGTGTTACAGAAACTCACTCTCCTTGAAAAGGAAAAGGAAGCACAGTAAAACACATAAAAAGCAGTTCGACATGAGCAACGATCGTCCAAAGCGTGCGCCCTTGGCGGCTCCTTTTATAGTGAAGTTATCAGCGGCTGACCGCCATCATTGCGGACCACATCACAAGAGCCGAACCGAGCCCTTCCGCTCCGCATCGAATCCGTCACAATTACACACGCGCCTAAACATCCGCTCAGCGCCGCCGTTTTCCACCATTTTTGGCATCCAGGGTTGGAAACGTCACCGAGACCACTGCACCCATTTATTATCACTTTCATAGGCTCCCCGTCAAGGAAGATACCCTTACACATTTCAGCGTGCCAGCGTTTGTTCTTTCAACGATCTGCCGCCCTTCCAAACGAGGTGCTCATTTCAAATTTGCTGCGCTGCCTCCGGGCGATGGGTGCAGGGGGCGTACTACGGGGTCGTCGGTGTATACGTTCTCAACGCTCTTTAAAAAAAAGATAAACCTGCGTGACGCATCAGCGAGAATAAACTGCGTATCCCCGCGTTTTAGAGTGCGACCGCTAAGTCTTAGGAAGGAGTGCTTTCGCTCTCTGTCTATGCTTCCGTTAAGCGGGACCCTGTTGTAGCTGCTTCTCTGCGCTCTTCTTCCCGACTACTGCCGGAGGCCAAGTGAGAGATGGCCGCAGCTGGGCGTTGAACATGTGATTCAAAAAGAGCGGACGGTATGAATGGCGCTCGGCATATCTACGGATTCTTTACAGTAAGCTTTTCGTTTATATTAAATTTACAAAGTACGTCGCATAAGCTATGTGCATGGTTCGCCATGTTACCGCACACTTCAGCGGCATTTCGAAGGCAGACTGGAAGCATACGTTTTTCGCACTTGAACCTCGTAAATGCTTGGGAATCACAGCCGGGATAAGAAACTTTTTTCTAAGCATTCTTTACTTTGTTTGCATTATAACAAGTGAGCACTTGATTTAACTCAAAAAGAAAAATGTTACACTCAGTTCAATTGAGATGGCGTCGGCAGATTTTTCAAACGGCACCTCTTCCGCTTCAAAGATATGTGTTAGCTTCGACCTAAGCTTTGGCTATGTTTAATCAGAAAACAAAGCAAAACAGCGCAAACTTCCCCATTTCTTCTAATTCTTCTAATTCTTCTAATCAGAAAAGCAGATTCCTGTCATTAGATATGATTTTTTTACAGCTGCAGAATTGTGCTCTCAGCACAGCGAAGGCGACCGAAGGAAATGGCAGCCATTGCAGAGGGCGGAGCCACAAAGACCAATTATGTGAGCTTATTGGCTGCCGTCCACTAGGGAGCATGCTTCCGCTGGAGAGAAAGCATTCCACTGAGAAATATGGAGGTAAGAATATACACCAGAGAAATGCACTCCGTTTGTGATACGACCAAGCGATCGCAAACTGTCATTGGAATTCAAAGAATGCGAAGATAAAAAAACATTTCATGCCTTGCAGATACCTAGAAACAATCGAACATCTTATTGTGCATGGTGGCAGTATGCATCCGGAAGTCGGTTAGGGTACAGTTACTTTCCAAGATGGCCTGCGGTCTAGAGATATTAAAGGAAACAAGAAAGATTTTACAGCAGCGCTTAGCAAGAAGTGTTCATCTCTTTGAAGGTACAGCAGCGAAGAGCCTGGTAAAGACTCAACCAGAAACAAAAATGTAATTTAACAAAAACGCTATTGAAACAATAAAATTTTAAAGGTAGAATTTTGATTATAAAAAACTGGTTGATTAAAGTAGCAATCGTCAAATACCTCTTTAAATGGGGATTCCTACTCCCCCCATCATCGATCGCCTAAATATAACCAGCAAAACAGCTGCGCCTCGACTTCGCTGTTTAAGGGGGCCATAGTGCGGGTGAGGTTCCTTTTGTACTCTGCCCCGCAGCAATGGTGCAGTGTGTAGGGCGCTGGACTTCTATGTTCAAGCATGTCGGACCGAATCCCGGCAGCGGCGGCCATGTTATCACGGGGGTGTAAACGAACACGCTTGTCTGTTGTGCGATGTCAGTACACGTAAGCCTCCAGATTGTCAAAATTTCACGAAGCCGTTTCTACGACGTCTCTCAAAGTCTCATGCAAATCTCATTCCTCAAGCATGCGCATTGAGCGAGATGTGTCTCTAGGTTGTCAAAAAGGCAGAAGTACATTAATTGTACTTCTCCTTTTTTTTCATTATCTCTCTCCTTTTTTTGAAAATCAATGCGGATTTTCAGAAAATAGCAAGAAGAGATAAGAATGTCTTCCTGAACATACAGTGCCAAGCAGTTAAGGACAACCGCCAATTGAGGAACACAAGAGCTCTGCATACGACAATCAAGGATATCAAAAGAAGCTTCTGTGCTAAGCTGGGCGTGATAAAGGACAAACGAGGCAGGGACCTCACGGAAGCCTCAGAGATAAAGAAGAGGTGGCAGGAATACACAGAAGAACTGTACAAGAAGGACCCGGATGTGCAAACCCAACATAAGACGGCTGTGATTACTGACTTCGAGCCGGGCATCCTGAGGAGAGAAGTTGAATAGGCCTTAGCCAGCCTTGCTAAGAACAAAGCTAGCGGAATTGATGGCATTCCAGCTCAGTTGCTTAAAAACCTCAACCATGACGACGCTGTTAACGTTCTGTATACATTATGTTAGCAAATTCGGGTAACCTTGCAGTGGCCACAGGATTAGAGGAGGTCAGTTTACATCCCCATTCCAAAGAAAGGCAGTGCAAATGATTGTTCCAACTACCGCACGATCGCGCTTATTTCGCATGCTAGCAAGATGATGTTGAAACTCCTCCTAGGTAGGCTGCAGCAGTATGTGGATCGGGAGCTTCCGGACGTGCAAGCTGGGTTTCGCAAGTGCAGAGGAACTAGAGACCAGATTGCCAACCTTCGCTGGATCATGGAAAACGCAAGAGAGTTCCAAAAACCCATTTACTTCCGCTTTATTTATTTTACGAAAGCGTTTGACAGCGTAGATCACAGCAGATTGTGGCAAGCTCTCCAAGAGATGGGAGTTCCAATTCCCCTCATCTGTCTCTTCAGGAACCTGTATGAAGGGCAAGAGGCCACAGTCAAAACTGGGCATGGTCTTACTGATTGGTTTCCGCTTGAGAAAGGAGTGAGACAAGGCTGCATACTGTCGCCCTGCCTATTTAACCTATATGCTTAGTGCATCGTGAGGGAGGCCGGTCTGGACGAGTCTTCAGCTGGAGTGAAGTTTGCTAGGAAACGTATCATCAACCTTAGATATGCCGATGATACCATTTAATGGCAGAAAGTGCAGTGGAACTCAAGAGACGTCTGATGCGCGTACAAGAGAAGAGTGAGAAGTTTGGGCATAAGCTGAACATTAAAAAGACAAAGATCACGGCGTCTTGCCGTATCAAGTCCTGGCGCATCAAGGGACAAGAAGTGGAAGATGTGACAGAGTTTTTCTTCTTGGGCTCTAAGATTATCCCGGAAGGAGACTGCAGCCATGAAATTAGGAGACGCCTGCTTCTGGGAAAGAGAGCCATGGCTAGTCTTGATCGCCTAGTAAAGAGTAGAAACATTACACGGCCAACCAAGATCCGTATAACTCGTGCTATGGTCTTTCCAGTTGTGATGTATGGATGCGAGAGTTCGACTGTGAAGAATGCAGACCGCGGAAGAATTGACGCGTTTGAATTGCGGTGCTGGCGGAGACTCTTGATAGTTCCTCTGACGGCCAGAAGATCAGATCAGTCGATATTGTCGACATTAAACCCTGACTGCTCATTGGAGGGTCAAATTATGAAGTTAAAGCTCAGCTACTTTGGTCATCTAGTGAGAAGAGATAAGTCGGTGGAGAAAGATTTGATGTTGGGAAAGGGTGATGGTCACCGGAGAAGGGGTAGGCAGCGAACGTCATGGTTAGATGGCATCCTCGAGGCGCTGCAGATAAAGTTATGTGATGCTAGGAAGCTAGAGAGCGGAAAGCGTGACGTGATATGGTCCATAGGGTCACGAAGCCTCGGACACGACTTAACGACTGAACTGAACTGAACTGACATTAATTGTGTCGGTTTTTTCCGTAATTTTTCCAGCATTCCTTGAAAGGCCGTTAGGGAGTATTTTCACGTAGTGGTGACAAGGCTGTACACACCAAAAGAAGACACAGGCGTGATGGTACTGAAATTAACTCTTTATTGGACTGACGCGCCCGCAAAAGAACGCAGCAAATCGGCGGTGGCGATAACAACAAACGTGCTCGTCGATATTCTAACTACGAATGCCTGTCGCACGCATCAACAATTAATTTAAAGGAGGCTCCAAAAAACCTAGATAAAGTCCCAAACTGTCACTAGTACAAGCTGGAACATGGTAGAAAGATACGATGGTAGCCGCAATCTTCGAGACAGATCTCGGAGCGTCTTGCGCGACAAAGGAACTAACAAACGTGCGTCCCGCGACATCGAGCATTAACAAAGAATACAGAATTAATAAGCATACTAGGATAAGAGTGATGAGGCTGCATGCTGGCAGCTGCTAAAAACAACAAATACAGTTCTGAAGGTTTCGCGGCATTTCTTCGCCTTTAAAAAACAACCAGCTCGATGTTCTAAAATAAGAAAGATATTAAAAAATTGAAAGACCACTTATTTTTTAACGTGCGTATAATAATGCTTCAGACGAACAACATGAACAATTTTCAGGTGCGCGCTTCTCCGTTGTGATGCTTTCGTACCATCGGGAATGGGGAATGACTTCATAGTCGAGTTGTCCTACGCGGCGAAGGATTTTGTATGGCGCGAAGTATCGCCGCAGTGACTTTTCACTTAGTCCAAGGCGGCGAAATGGAGTCCAAACCCACACTTTCTGGATTGTACTCTCTGTGGCGTCGTCGTAAGTTGTATCGTCAGGTGTCCGTGCTGCAGGTAGGCTGCGACGTCAAATTTGTCCTCGTTGGTTACGTGCGGCAGTTTTGCGCCGAGCGTCGTCGTCGGCTCCCTGCCGCACACAAGCTTGAACTCTAGTAGTCTCCTGTACTGCCGTGTTATACGCGAAGATCACGTACGGCAAGATGGCGTCCCAGGTCTTTTGTTCAGCGTCGACGTACATTGCGATCATGTCCGCGATCGTTTTGTTCAGACGTTCCGTATGTCAACTGGTTTGGGGATGGTATGCAGTTGTTCGTCAATGGCTTGTATGAAATTTTTCGAGCATGGCTGCCTCAGCTCTGCCATAAACGACGTTCCCCTGTCCGTGATGACCACTTCTTGTGTGCCGTGTCGCAAGAAAATTTGTTCGATGAAAAATTTGGCAACGTCTGCCGCGGTACCCTTGGGCAGGGCTTTTCTTCGGCGTATCGGGTAAGGTAGTCGGTGGCCACGATGATCCACTTGTTACCCACAGATGATGTTGGAAAGGAGCCAAGTAGATCCACCCAAATTTGTTGAAAAGGCAGGGTTAGGGGCGGAACCGGTTCAGTAGTCCCGCTTGTCTAATCGGCGGTGTCTTGCGTCATTGGCACTCACGACACGTCTTCACGTAGTGGGAAATTTCGGCAGAGTCACGGCCAGTAGTACTTCTCCTGGATTCGACGCAGCCTGCGTGCAAACCTGAGATGGCTTGCTTTGGGCGGATCGTGTACGTCTCCACAATTTCCTGCCGCAGGCTTTTAGGCACAACAAGAAGCAGCGCAGTCCTGTTGGGTGCGAAGTTCTTCCCGAGGAGGCCATTGTTTAACTTTAACGATGATAAATGACGCCTGAACAAAGCGGGGGGACGCGATCTTTTCTTCCAAGTAATCGACTAGCGATTTCAACTCAGGGTCTGACCGCTGTTGTTCCGTGAAACTGCTGGCGCTCGCAAGTCTAAACAGGCGTCTTCATTTCTTAGGCGCATCAACGGGGGCTCGTGACAAGCAGTCTGCATCGGAGTGCTTGCGGCCTGACTTACAGACGATTGTGATGTCGAATTCCTGAAGACGCACGTTCCATCGGGCAAAGCATCCGAAGGGGTCTTTCAAATCTGCCAGCCAGCCGAGCACATGGTGATCGCTTACCACCTTGATACACCAGGGAACAAATTGGCAAAGAATTAAATCATCTTGTAAAGAACATATCTGGGTATCAGGAACAATTTACGGCATAAGGACATGGCTAGGGGTAGTTTATTTAGGAACAGGACACCAATGCATGCAAGAAAGCAACGATCTTGTTGAATGTCTCAGTGACGATATAAGCCAGTTTGGAAACGGGGCCAATATTATTCTACTGGAGGACATGAACGGCCACATCGACAATCTGGATGGATACACGGATTTTAACGCGAAGCTAATGCTAGATTTCGGTGAGCGACACGATCTAGTTATAGTAAATAAAGAAACAAAATGGTGAAGGCCATATCACGTCGGAATTCCGCAACAGGCATACGACCATTGACTGTTTTCTAATGTCGCAGGATATTTATAGCAAGGTCAAGACATGGAAATAGACGAGGAAGGGGAGTGTATTCTGGGAAGTGATCATAAACGTATTAGTCTGCAGATGGGGCCCTTGATGAAAAGAGAAGTGGAACTTAGACAAAACGTAAACGCAAAATTAAACGACGATCAAATAGCGCAGATAGCAGCAGACATAGAGAAAGCAATAGAGAAAAGCCCCATGGAAGACTGGGATTATGAACAGGTAGAACTACTCATAAGGAGGAAAATTAAGGAGGTTAAAGTAGCAAACCGCTGGAATGGGAAGAGGAAGCCACGGAGCTGGTGGAATAAGGAAATCAGGGAAGCTATTGAACAACGACGGTCTGCTTCAAGGGAACACCGAATGGCAAAGAAAGCACAGGTATCTCAGGAGGAAATCGACCAAAAATGCGAACCATATCGACAAAAGAAACTTGAGGTGCAGGACCTCGTCCAAAGTAAAATAAGGCAGTCCACCGATCGCTGGATTGCTGACATACACGATGCCTCTAGAGGCGGAGCAAGAAAATTCTGGAACCATATAAGCTGGCTGGGGAAAAGGAATCAAAGAAGCAAGATCGGATTCAAAATAAAGAGGGAAATTGTTTAAAGGGAGACAACGCAGTGAACTACATTACATCAGTTATAGCCGAGTCATTTAAAAAGCGACGATAGGGTAATCTCCGCAAATCAGGAAGCAACACAAGGTAGCATAACACAAAGCAGCTTAGAACTGACCAATCTAAAATGGAAAAAGGCAGAAAAAATATTCTTAAAAATACATCTACAGGAATAGATGGAATTCTGATCAAGCTGATTAATGAACTAAACTTGGTCCAAAAAGTAAGGAAACGTTGTTAAAAGCTCTGGAAACAGTCATAACGAGTAAGAAAATTCCAGACAGCTGGCGGCAGAGTAAAATGAATTTGATTTATAAAGGGAAAGGAGAAAGGATGCACATAAAATCCTACAGGCCGATTACCATAACATCTATTATGTACAGGCTGGCCATGCAGGCGGCGAAATTAAAGGTGCAATCATGGGCAGAAAGTAACAAGAGACTCTGAAAACTTCAGAACGGCTTTAGAAATGGTAGGCGCTTAGATGATAGCCTGTTCTTGCTTACCCAATGCATCGAAATATCTGGAGTGGAAAATAGACCTTTGTATTTGGCCTTCCTGGACATAAACAGGGCGTACGACAACGTAAACAGGAAACTCCTGTGGAAAATATTAAAAGAAGAAGGTATCGGTTATGAGATAATAGAGTTCCTACAGGAAATATTTCGGGATAACACAGTAGAAACCACATGGGAAGGGATAAAAAGTACGGAAGATGTCAAAGTATGCAAAGGATTAAGACAAGGCTATCCTCTATCATTGCTACAAGCAGATCAATTAAGGGGAAATGAGGGTGCTCGTTATAATACATGAAGGAAAGAAGCTAACAGTCGGCGAGGCCAAGGAAAGCGTTGGGGATGGTACTTTATGTGGTGTTTTTTTTTTAATGTTTACTTCGATAATCACAGGGATTAGTAATGTAATCTATTTAGGGGAAAAATAATTAAACGCAAAGTAGAAGAAAAAACAACGTGCCGATGGTGGGAACCGAACCCACGACACCCGAATAACGCGTCCGGTGCTCTTCCAACTGAGCTACATCGGCCGCTGTCCCCCCTGCTACTTTCTTGGGTATTTATGTTGTTTGTATACGAACCTTGAGAGTGTTCACCAGCGCCACCCTCAGCCAAGGCGGCGGACGTGGAACGTCCTTTGTTACCGCCAGCGTCACGTCGAACGTGATCAAGAGGGAGGGCGAACGCTGTGCTAGAACCCTCTTACGCTACCTATGGCTTCAAGACTGCCAGAACCGAGACCCCCGTAAGCTACAAGCAGATCAGTTAAGGGGAAATGAGAGTGCTCGTTATAATACATGAAGGAAAGAAGCTAACAGTCGGCGAGGCCAAGGAAAGCGTTGGGGATGGTACTTTATGTGTGTGTGTTTTTTTTTAATGTTTACTTGGATAATCACAGGGATTAGTAATGTAATCTATTTAGGGGAAAGATAATTAAACACAAAGTAGAAGAAAAAACAACGTGCCGATAGTGGGAACCGAACCCACGACCTCCGAATAACGCGTCCGGTGCTCTTGCAACTGAGCTACATCGGCCGCTGTCCCCCCTGCTACTTTCTTGGGTATTCATGTTGTCTGTATACGAACCTTGAGAGTGTTCACCAGCGCCACCCTCAGCCAAGGCGGCGGACGTGGAACGTCCTTTGTTACCGCCAGCGTCACGTAGAACGTGATCAAGAGGGAGGGCGAACGCTGTGCTAGAACCCTCTTACGCTACCTATGGCTTCAAGACTGCCAGAACCGAGTCCCCCGTTCCTCGAAAGCTTCCGCTTGCGGTTCTTTCTATTGAAATAGCATGTCTGCCTTTGTAAGCTGTGTCAAAGGTTCGGCGAGGCGCGAAATGTTCTTGACGAATCGTCGGTAATATGCGCACAGTCCGAGGAATTGGCGTGCAACTTTCTTGTCACCGGACTGAAGAAACTGTGCTTTCGCAACTTTTTTCTGTGGGTCGGGAAAAAATCTCTCCTTGCTGATGATATGACCCAAAAATAACATCTCTCCGTAGGCGAAGTGGCACTTCTCTGCTTTCAACGTTAAAGCTGAGGACTTGATTGTGTCAAGTACTGTTCGAAGCCTTCTCAGATGGTGTTAAACGTTCGAAGAGAAGATAATAACGTCGTCTAAGTACACTAGACAAATTTGCCACATAAAGCCAGCCAACACGGTATCCATTACACGCGGGAACGTCGCTGATGCAGAGCAGAGGCCGAATTGCATTACCTTGAACTCAGAGAGGCCGTCTGGCGTGATAAAGGCGGTCTTCTCGCGGTGTCTTTCGTCTACCTTAATTTGCCGGCACTCGCTCTTCAGCTCCATGGACGAGAGGTACTTGGCGTTACAGAGCCAGTCCAGTGTGTCGTTGATGTGGAGAAGCGGGTAGACATATCCGTCTTCGTTATGTTATTCAAGTGGCGGTAATCACCAAAACGACTGGTGCCGCCCAGGGGCTGTTCGATGGCTGGATCACGTCATCACGCAGCATTTCCTCAGCTTGAAAGCGTATAGCCTGGCGTTCTAGCGGCGATACATGGTAGGGGCTTTGCCGTAGTGGTTGAGCGTGTTCGACCGTGATGATGCGATGCTTTGCCAACGGAGTTTGCCGCACCTTCGACGTTGAATAAAAGCACTCGCTGTAGCTTTCAATCGAGATTAATGCCCTTGGCTACTTAATTGACGCTACACTATTCATGCCTGATCGTGGAAAGTTCGTGCCGTCCATCCTTTACCGACTTCGCCTTCCATGACTAATGTGCGGAGTTTCCTCGGCCTATGTTCTTATTTCAGACGGTTTATTGAAAACTTCGCCGTCGTTGCCTGTCGGCTCCCCACTCTCCTTGGGAAGAACGCGCCTGCCTATTGGGACCTTGATGAAACTCGCCCCTTTTAAGCCCATATTTCGATCCTCGCCGCTCCACCTGTACTGGCCTAACCCTTCGGCACCAACGGAACTTCAATTCGATGTCAGTGACCATAGAAATAGCGCTATTCTTGTCCGGTTTCAGCATGGCCTCTCCTGTGTAATCTAATTTGTTAGCCGCTTGCTATTTTCACCCGAGCGCAAATATTGAATCGCCGAACAAGCATGCCTCGCACGTGTTAGGGCGCTGACAAAATTCCGCCCGTATTTGTTTAGGAGGCCGTAGTGTGTAGTGATAAATTACCATGCCTTGTGTTGGTTGTCCTCACGCAAGGACTCTACAGGGTGCTTAGGTGACTGGATTTTGCGTTTACGGGAAAACACATTTATTATTGTCTACAAGTAAGGCCGATTGCATGAAGACGCTGACAGTTTACCCACCATATGGTTGATCGTCCTGAAATATTTGACCGTACTGCTATAACCACTTCGTTTTGTCCATCATAGACTTTCTGCGTATGGGCGCCTAACAGTCTCAATCCTGCTCTCCGACCCATTATAAACCAGCTGCTCACCGATGACTCCGATCCTTCCTTATAGGCATCTTCCTACCACGGGACGATACATTGTTCCGACGCAACATGCACCCAGATGGCGCGCATCTTTTGCTCGTTATCCCTACTGATCTCCGCTCTACCGTTATGGCCCAACTTCATGACGGCCCCACAGCAGTATACTTTGGAGTTTGAAGCACGTATGACAGTGTGCGCAGGCGGTTTTTCTGGCCTGGTCGTTATCGCTCTGTTCACTGCTACGTTGCAGCTTCTGAACTGTGTCAGCATCGGAAGAAGCTGGAGCCTCAGCCTAGCCGCCATATGCAACCCACTGAAGTTCCTCCTGACCCATTTTTCCTCGTCTGTATTGATTTCCTTGGGCCTTTTCAGACACCGATTTCCGTGAACCGATGGACTGGGATCGATACTGATTACTCCACCCACTACGCTATCAAGCGTGATATGCCCACCAGCTGTTCCTCTGTTCCTCCGAAATCAATAATTTTCTTCTTCGTGGTGTTATCTTGCTTCACGGCGCTCCCGATCAACTGCTTACTGGTCGAAGGCCCTGCTTCCCTTCCAATGCTAATAACGAGTTGCTCCGGTCATGTTCTACCCGCTACAAGTTCACGACGACATACTACTTCCAGACGAATAGCTTTATTGAGCGCCTTAACCGGATTTTACGGACATGCTGTCCATATAATTTTCTTACCATCATGATGACCGGGACGCCAATTTACATTTCGCCACATTCGCCTACAGTTCGCCGCCAAGATACCACAGGCTACTCACCCTTTTATCTTCTCTTGGGCTGTGACCCCATACTGCCTATCGACATTTTGCCGCCTGCAGAAACCGTGTGTCAGCAGTTACGCTTACGAAGTCATTTCACGCTCCCAGCTGCCCTGTACATTTCTCGGGATCGCCTCATTCCTTTCCAGACTGCTCCAAAACACGAACGGCTCGGCTAGTTGGTTGTGATCCATTTATATCAGCAGCAGGTACACAAGGAGAAAAAAAGAGTTGGAGATAGGACAGAGCGCCGAAAATTAAACGTTACTTCAAAAAACGTAAACCTGTACTTATATGTGCACGCCAGGAAAAATGCCATGAGGGGAATAATCAAAGTGACAGCCATGACGCGCTATCGAACTGGTCATCCCACGAAGCACAATTGAACACACAAGATGCAACGCATCAGCCAAAAAAAGTGCTGCCGTTCTGCCGTAACTGCCCCAAATCTCCCATAACCAGAAGGAAATTGGTAAACAGTCTGGCGTAGACGTTGTGTCTTAAACTCCACTGCACCTGTCGAGCCTGTGAAACACGGTAAAGAAAACAAAAATAAAAAGTGGCTCTTAACTTAGGCACCGAGATCCTTCTGTGGCCTTTCGGCAGGGTAAGGCATCCATAGGTCAAACATGAAGATGCTTAAATGAATGGCTAATGAAACACAATAACGACTTATCTGGGGCCCCGTTGAGAAGTTTTCCTTCCCAATGCCGGGATTGTGACAGCAAAGAGAAATGCATTCTCCGATTTGAAAGAAAAATTGCAAAATGGCTTAGCTCAATTATGCCTGGATATACGTAGCGAAAAGCAGCGACTACCTCGGGATCAGAAGAAGTTAATATCTCGTGTTCGGCGCCGTTCGCCAGCAGCTTAATTCTCCTAGACTTCCATCTTGAGCGCCTCTAAGTTCACCGACGTTCTATAATTCGTTTATAGGAAAGAAAAGGCGCCGCATCTGTCACTAGCGGATGCGGAGAAGTCACAAATATTTTTTAGTATATTTTGTATATATGCTCCGAGGTGCGCCGTTCGAGGAAGCGCCAAACGAAAGCCGCCGCACGGACACGGGGATGGAACGCCCGGCGGGGTCAGCTTTGTATGTGTGTGAATCACTTGTTGACGTCACACCCAGTCATGACGTCATCACCAGATGTGGCACTTCTAATTATTGTACATGACCGGATGTGACGTCATGATGGTTTCACATCCGGTCATGACGTTACGAGGATGTCACCATGTGACGGCTATGGACGTCTCGAAACGTCTAACAATTCCTATTGGTTAGTGATAGTTGACCATGACTTACACTCTCTGAGTACTAATTATTGTCTGATTAGTGTTAGTTAAACACCCCCTAACTAGTAAGCGACGGTTAGTGATAGTTACGATGACCTCCAAATGCGTGGGTTGGTTTATATGGGCATCTGCAAGCCGGCAGAGCTTGGCGAGGGGCTGTGCAGCTGCCCTTGGCTGTAACGTCACTCAGTCGAGGCATACCGCTTACGGTATACGTGAAGCTCGGCTATGACTCTCGCAGTGAAGCTTTTCGCGTCAAAACAACCATCCTATTAAAACATAGGAACAAACTGACGCGCGAAATTGTTGAAGCCAGCTTCGTTTCAGGCCTAGGCAAGCTTGCCTCAGCACAACTTCCATCTCACTATCTGAAAATGAGATTACTTTTCTCTCCGGTTTTATATGACTTCTGGTCTTAGAAGGCCCTTCATATGTTGCTCTTTTATTATAGCCATGTTAACTGTTGGCGGTAATCCCTCGTTCCGCTAATCTCTTCCCCGTTTTTTCACTCTGCCATGTTCTAACATCATTGCGCCCTCAACCCTATTTTTTCATTTTTTTGCATTTGTCATACTTGCGCCTTCAGCCCTGGTTTTCCGTCCTTGTGATATTTGTGCTTTGCGTCATGGAATTCATTGTCCAGTGGTTTTAGCGATGATACATCTTTTGATATCACGAAAAAAAAAATAAAAATAAAACATGTGATTACCAGTTCGATAGCGCGTCATCACTGTCACTTTGATTATACCCCTGGTGGCTTTCTTCCTAGCGTGTGTATATAAGTGCATTGTTCGGTTTTCTTGAAATAAATTTGAAAGTTCAACACTCTATCCTTTCTCCTGCCCTTTTTTCCTCACTCTGTGCTCGTTGCTGATACGCCATCACAACCATCAGCATCGAGAGGTTGAATACGCACATGCTCCCTCGTCCTCCTGTGGCTCCCGGCCCATCGCGTGGGCCAAGTGCGAGAAACCCATGGCTTGTTATGTGTGTTCCTATCGCGTTTTGTAACTGAGTGACGTCACCTACCAGATCGCGCCCTTATGTCCATTTCTGACTCCCCTGCACCACCAACACAAATTGTCCACGTCGCTCGTCTAAAGCCCTAATATTACCGTTCCTTGGTTTTGCAAGTACAGGGACTGTTCTGGTACCGCAGGGGGGGGGGGGGGGGGAGGGATGGTAGTGTTACAGTTGTAGGATAAGATGTCGCAGGCCAACAAGAAGGATGTTTGGGCGTGTGTCGCAAAACGACGACGCTGAATTTGAAGCTGTTGTGTGTCGGTGTGCACTCGTGTCTCGGAGGTACTCTTCGCTTCTACTTAACGACTAGTCCTCAACGATGTCCGAAACAATATTGGTGGCCTTTCTAGGGCCACTTCATGTGTTTGTTATTGCTCACAATGCCGTAGTGAGGTCGTATTCATTGACATGTTTTGCAATTGCTCGTTGCAATAATTACATGATGGAGAATATTTGATGTTAAGAAAAACTGGCTAAACATTTTTTTGGCCGGTTGAGCATGTTTTGAAGGAAGGCTTTGGTTCCAGCAAAGACAACCTGTAAGCCATGCGTTGCACGCAGGTAAGAAGAAACAGCTTTTTTAATCTCATCATTCTCACTAGAGAATGTCTTCCGCACGACCTCCCGTAAATCGTACAGATTTAGGCGTATATCGCAAGCGTTCCACTCTAAATTGACGCATGAGCGAAAAATGTTTTATAAGATCAGCTGTGGTGAAGCTGTGCCTGTTGAAACCGTGATTACGTAAGTGTGGCATTAAGTGATTACTTATGTTTTCTCCTTTTGTATATCCCACGCGTCAACCCGCTGTGACCTTATTTGATAGCATCGTCGTTGGCAGAACCTTTATTGAGGGCTGGTGGTAATCGCTGAGAAAACTATCACCTTCGTAAGCGACAGCTGCAAAATTTGTGTACCGCGGAGGAACAAGAGCAACAATGCCTTAAAAACGGCAAGCGAGAGCTTTGAACCTCAAATAGCAACGCGAACAAAAATGTCTTCGGAAGCAAATATAAAGAGCATCTACTTCGGATAGTAGAGGGCGATATCCCTCCACAGGCAGCTAAGAGACTGCGAACAAGCACTGCGTAGGCAGCTGCCGCTCGCGTTACCAATTGTGGCGCGTTATATCACGTCAAAGCAAAAATTTCATAGTAGCTACTAATTTTTCGCGCGACGTAATTGAGGTCATAATTGGTAATAACTTGCTTCGGCGTAACGGTTAAGTGAGTCAGTGGCCACGATGATCCACTTGTTACCCATAGACGAAGCTGGAAAGGGGCCGATGAGATCTATCCCAATTTGTTGAAAGGGCAGGTCTGGGGGCGGAATCAGGTTTAGTAGTCCTGCTGGTCTGATAGGCGGCGTCTTGCGTCGTTGGCACTCACGACATGTCTTCACGTAGTGGGCAACTTTGGCAGGCAGTCGCGGCCAGTAGTACTTCTGGATTCGACGCAACGTGCTTGCAAATCCGAGATGGCCTGCTGTGGGCTCATCATGCAATGGCTGCATAATTTCCTGCCTGAGGTTCCTAGGCACTACAAGAAGTTGCGCAGTCCTGGTGGGCGCGAAGTTCTTCTTCACGAGGAGGCCAATGCTTAACGCGAACGAAGCTAAATGTCGTCTGAACACACCAGGAGGGGAAACGGTCTTTCCTTCTAAGTAATCGGCTAGCGCTTTTAGCTCAGGGTCTGATCGCTGTTGTTCTGCGAAACTGCTGGCGCTTACCGGTCCTAAAAAGGCGTCGTCGTCATCGTCCTTCGACGGGGCGTCGACGGGAGCGCGTGATAAGCTGTCTGCGTCGGAATGCTTCCGGCTCGACTTATACACTACAGTCAAGTCGAATTCTTGAAGTCGTAGGCTCCATCTGGCAAGGCGGCCGGAGGGATCTTTCAAATTAGCCAGCCAGTAGAGCGCGAGATGGTCACTTACCACTTTGAATGGCCGGCCGTATAGGTATGGACAAAACTTAGAAGTGGCCCAGATGATCGCGAGGCACTCCTTCTCAGTCGTCGAGTAATTGACTTCGGCTTTTGTGAGGGACCTGCTCGCGTAGGCGATTACTTTCTCCTGTCCGGCAGTCTTCTGGACGAGAACGGCTTCTAGGCCCACACTGCTCGCGTCGGTGTGAATTTCGGTCTCGGCGTTTTCATCAAAGTGGCCAGTGCAGGAGGGAATTGCAGGCGGCGCTTAAGATCGTTGAAGGCTTCTCATTGCGGCGCTTCCCAATTAAAAGGTACGTCAGCCCTTTTGTGCCATCGAAAAACCTTGGACAAACGACCGGTATGATGTCGCGTGACATGAAGAATGCAGCAAAGATCTGGTGTGAGCTTTCTAACAACGCTGCCCAGAACTCGTCTTCAACCATATTAGATGTCTTAGGAGCCATTACAGGTTCTACGAGCTCATGCAATCGAAGCGTAAGGCAAAATGTTTACTTACCATGTTTCCTTCTGGACCTTTAAGATGAATTATGTCTTGACATGGCTTTGTTGTAGTCCTTGTTGCGCTAGGGGCTGCTTGCGAAGAAGTAAATGTAGAACAATGACAGAGCACGTAAGTGGTGTCCGTTGTATTAGGAATGGCCACATTTTGTAGCATAACTTCGAGAGAGCGCTTAAAGAAATTGCGGCATCACCGCGTCTAGAGCGACACCTCATTTTCCCAAGTAAAACTCAGGCACCAGCTTCACCACCCTTATACTACCTGAAGCTTGTCCGTTGGAGCTTGGACTTAGCCTGCCTGGCAATAAATCTCTCTTCTGCTACTTTGATGTGGTACATGCACGATCCCACCATACTGATTCTTTGTGATCACATGGCTGACCTAAATATTTGCTAGTTATACGTTCTAAACATCCGTCATTTAAAAAAAAAAAAACATTCAACATTACTCTACATTAACGAGCCATATAGCTGAAAAGCTTTTGTCACGCACATATATACTGAATTATATGCATGGTCCTAAATATAATTTTTATTTAGTTGTGAACAAAAGGTGAATGTTTCAGCAAACTCAAATCATACAGTGTTCGAAGTTTACATCGAGTAAAGGTTGAATGGACTAATCGCAGTTCTTAAGTGCCATAATTCTATAACTGGAATAAAAATCTAACCTCTACAGCTGCAAGCTGGTTGGGGTATGTTTAAATAAATCTCCAAATTGAACATTTATTATATGGAAGTAATTACTCCTGATAACAAGGTAAGCCATATAGGTTTTATTATGTTCGTAACTAAAGAAAAGTTTGTCCTGGTTTGAATTTGGAACCAAAAGCAGCGACTACCCAAGATTTAGCTCTTCAAACTGCGCTATCAGGATGTATAGGTGATATGACGTTAGAAAGAGAGCAAACTGATCTATTGTTTTTCTTTGTAACCTAATCCATGCTTTGTTGGCCTCTAATGAGTAATTACACCATTATTATAGCTGACATCGAGTAAAGAGTCACTTGTCTTATTTATAGGAATAAATCATAGATTTAGTCATTGGAGTGAAAAACAATGATTGGATTTGAGGCTACAGTATTGTTGCACAACCAATATCGGGCACAAGTATAACACTAATTTTTATCAATAATGATTGGGGAACTTTGAAAAAACATTGAACTTCACACTACAGTATCAAGTCATGTATGGACGAATGGTTTCGGACTGTAGAATCCGAAAATATATATTGCCTTAAATCATTCATTCTATCTTGGCCCTAAAAGGGGTTAAAACCGCCTATTTTATAGCATTTGTTTGGTATATAAAGGGAACTTTGTTATGCACAAAGTGGGTGTTTCCTAATGATTACAAAAATATTTAACGGGATCTGGCTTAGACCACTGGAGTTGAATTAACGTTAGGGAAGCGCCTTGCACGATAAGAATGGCCTAATTCGCTCAATAATTAGCAAAATTTGTTCATTCTTTTCTTAAATAATCATTTTATTGTGTGTTTGGGCGTTTCACCGAACTTTTTTTCTTGCCCTAAATAGTGAATCCTAAATAATTAAGTGAAGAATATCTAACGAGCGTTACAAAGCGCACAAATGTTAACCTGACCTGCGGTTTCACATCGTAACACAAAGAAAGAAAGCGTTTTTGGCTTATATATCAGCGCCTGGAGATCTCTTTACACTACTGTAGTTCTCAGACCAAACAAAATTAGCTGTGATTTAGCTTGTGGTTAAACCTGGGGTTACGAGATCAATCAGCATGACTACGCTTAGGTTCGGGTTGAAAGTAAAGACATGACTTTTGCACATAGTAGTTTGCTCTATGCTTCCAACTTCATTTATGCCATATTGGAATCACTTCACGTATGAGCGCCCTTTGTCTCTCGTCAATGACCATTCTCACTCGGGTGTAGAAGACTTCTGCTGGTATGACTCCGCTTCAACATCGAGCTCCAAAACACACCGCGCCGTCTCAACGTTCGAACGAACCTTCTGTTCTAGCTACTCGCCGTTGTCGTTCGCTTCTACCAACTACCGAGTTATGTGTTTTCTTCTTCTTATTATTAATATTATTATTATTCGTCTTCTTCTCACGACCAGGAACGGACTAGCACGGAGAAATGGAGAAACTGTGGTCAATGTAGCTCTCGCTACAAAATGCTAGATGGTTATTATCTGCTTCGCTCTGCCCACAGCCTCGCTGATTGCCGCTGCATCGGCATAGAGTGCGCGCAGTCACTGTGCTTATGGTGAGGTCGAGCAATCTATGCCGGCGCCTTTGTTGCCACTGTGTTATAGTGTAAGGTAGCATGTATGACTAATATATTACGGCCCTTTTAACGAGCAACATATTTGTCAACGAAAAAGATTTTTTTCCCGACGCACTTTCTACCGAACGATGTATGGTCTTTCAATAAAGCGTGATCATAAAATTTGAAAAGTTAATACATCTTCTTATGCACCTGATTAATACTGTATCATTTACTTTGCGAGAGGCCTGTCTAAATCTCCCAGGCAGGCTCAGGGCTAAAATAAATCAGAAGCAAGCTACCTTTTAAAAAAAAAATTTACACTCGGAAATACACCTATTATATATTACATTGATGACGTCGCTTTCTCGGCACGTTGTTTTTTCTTCTACTTTGTGTTTAATTATCTTTCCCCTAAATAGATTACATTACTAATCCCTGTGATTATCCAAGTAAACATTAAAAAAAAACACCACATAAAGTACCATCCCCAACGCTTTCCTTGGCCTCGCCGACTGTTAGCTTCTTTCCTTCATGTATTATAACGAGCACCCTCATTTCCCCTTAATTGATCTGCTTGTAGCAATGATAGAGGATAGCCTTGTCTTAATCCTTTGCATACTTTGACATCTTCCGTACTTTTTATCCCTTCCCATGTGGTTTCTACTGTGTTATCCCGGTATATTTCCTGTAGGAACTCTATTATCTCATAACCGATACCTTCTTCTTTTAATATTTTCCACAGGAGTTTCCTGTTTACGTTGTCGTACGCCCTGTTTATGTCCAGGAAGGCCAAATACAAAGGTCTATTTTCCACTCCAGATATTTCGATGCATTGGGTAAGCAAGAACAGGCTATCATCTAAGCGCCTACCATTTCTAAAGCCGTTCTGAAGTTCTCAGAGTCTCTTGTTACTTTCTGCCCATGATTGCACCTTTAATTTCGCCGCCTGCATGGCCAGCCTGTACATAATAGATGTTATGGTAATCGGCCTGTAGGATTTTATGTGCATCCTTTCTCCTTTCCCTTTATAAATCAAATTCATTTTACTCTGCCGCCAGCTGTCTGGAATTTTCTTACTCGTTATGACTGTTTCCAGAGCTTTTAACAACGTTTCCTTACTTTTTGGACCAAGTTTAGTTCATTAATCAGCTTGATCAGAATTCCATCTATTCCTGTAGATGTATTTTTAAGAATATTTTTTCTGCCTTTTTCCATTTTAGATTGGTCAGTTCTAAGCTGCTTTGTGTTATGCTACCTTGTGTTGCTTCCTGATTTGCGGAGATCGTCGCTTTTTAAATGACTCGGCTATAACTGATGTAATGTAGTTCACTGCGTTGTCTCCCTTTAAACAATTTCCCTCTTTATTTTGAATCCGATCTTGCTTCTTTGATTCCTTTTCCCCAGCCAGCTTATATGGTTCCAGAATTTTCTTGCTCCGCCTCTAGAGGCATCGTGTATGTCAGCAATCCAGCGATCGGTGGACTGCCTTATTTTACTTTGGACGAGGTCCTGCACCTCAAGTTTCTTTTGTCGATATGGTTCGCATTTTTGGTCGATTTCCTCCTGAGATACCTGTGCTTTCTTTGCCATTCGGTGTTCCCTTGAAGCAGACCGTCGTTGTTCAATAGCTTCCCTGATTTCCTTATTCCACCAGCTCCGTGGCTTCCTCTTCCCATTCCAGCGGTTTGCTACTTTAACCTCCTTAATTTTCCTCCTTATGAGTAGTTCTACCTGTTCATAATCCCAGTCTTCCATGGGGCTTTTCTCTATTGCTTTCTCTATGTCTGCTGCTATCTGCGCTATTTGATCGTCGTTTAATTTTGCGTTTACGTTTTGTCTAAGTTCCACTTCTCTTTTCATCAAGGGCCCCATCTGCAGACTAATACGTTTATGATCACTTCCCAGAATACACTCCCCATAGGAAAGTCCGCTAGCGATGGAACTATGCGATATGAAAACCAGAGGAATGAAAGCAGCACAGATAATACAGCAAAGCTATTTGCTGAGCCGATGCCGACATAGAAGGCACGCAATGCATGCAGCGCCAATCCGATACTCACGCGCCAAGCCCTGTTGTACTTGTCTTCATTACAGCAAGAAAGTGATTCACAAAAATAATTACGCAAGACTTAAGATGTGCGAACTTTTATGTAACAAAGACATTGTAAGTAACATTTAAAGTTTACTTGCGTAGCTTGTCTTAATGCATTATACCTCAAATTTGTGTATTCTTCTTAAAGTGATTCTATCAATGCGCTGCACGATTCTGCCACCGCCGTCCTTGCATTTAAATTTGGATCTCGTCATATGTGTATGTTGCTTGGAAACTGTTTTGAAAACGTATCATGCACAACAGCTGTTACTTCTGCCTCAAGAGAAATGTCGCTGGGTGAGCAAGAAATTTTACTCAAGAAATTGGGTTATATAAATGAGTAACCTAATTAAGCAGTAAAGTGAACAACTTTTTTTGAAAGACGCTCTTCAAGGACCTCTATTTGCTTCTGTCGGTACAGTGAGTATGCACGAGCAATTTGGCGCGTGAGAGCTGTTTATAGGCAGCACGGTAGGTGATGTGATACGGCACCCCTATAGGTTTGTGCGGAAACTCGATTCACCGCGTTTCGTCAAGTGCTGTTGTTGTGGCTCATCTACCTGGGCTGTTTTTCGTCTTCTGTGACTGGCGCTGGCTCTAACACGTTCGCAGGACACACAATTATGAACCAAGGTCTGGTTAGTGTGGGCTACCATCTGCAGCATGATCACGGAGAGAGAACAAGCACCGTCAAGTAGGAGCTGTGTATTGTTTACGTCGGCGGACAGGGCCTACCGGCTGCTGTTCCACGATTGCTGTTCGCGGCTTAGTGCCTGTGAAAAAAAAATATGAATAAGCTGCCTAAAGCAGACAGAGGTGAGGGTAAAGTGCATTCGGGCCATATCAACTCTCCCAGTTTACCATAGCAGCGAAAAGTAATTATGCCGACATCACAAAAGTATGGTTAGCGTTTACCTTGCGACCGAGAAAGAGTGACACAAAGGCGCTGCGCAGCCACCAAGAACAGTATATTAAGGCAAGGAGGACGCAGCTCGGATCAGAATGCCTTCCAGGTTCAGTTAAAACTCAAGGTTGCAGCAACAAAATTCCTTAAAGTTGGGCCTCCAACCATTGAGTTCAGAAGCCTCCCTGCCACAAAGGCACAAAAGATTTTCATGCTCTCAAGACAGTAGGTCACAAATAAAGTAGGTCACAGTATTGCAGCTGGCGTTGAGCACCCGCAAAGGAAGCAACTGCATATTGTATGGATTCATTGTGCAAAGAACCGTCGTGTAGAGTGTAGAGAACGTCATGAAGAGAAGGAAACCATCCATTGAGGGGTGCTTGCCCACTCTTAACTGGAGAATGACAGCAGTGGATGTGATATAAAGATTACGTTGAACATATTTATTTGCCGTTTCGTCTCCTAGTTCCGCCGAATAACTTGCATTTATACGTGCATCTTCTCTGTACGTGCATCGACAAAGAAATAATGTTATTCATTAAGATGCATCATTGCCTCTGCTTGCCTAAACTCTTATCCGGTTCTTGCCTTGCTGGATACCCTCTCTATACTTGTCGATCGAACTCTCGGTCATCTTGCTTCTTTTCACGATTTGGTACTCCATAACCCGTACCTGCCACAAGAAATGGGGAGCGTACTTATGCCAGATGAACCTGCGTCTAGCTGAAAAAAAATGAAATTCAGCATGCTGGCAACCTCTCTATCGCGCGAATTTGTCTTATTGAAAAGGTTAGCATAGACGTCTTCATGGCAGAGTTCATGTACCTTTAAGAAAAAATATTAGGACCTGTTTTGTGCCTTTATTGTACTCTTATGCTCTTTGACTGTGTCCCCTGAGGCGTCTCCTTTACTTTGCGTGTGCGACAAAAATAAAGTTTTGCTTACTTCAGTGGTCTCTACAAGTTGCAACACCGTTAAATACGCTTTTCTTGAAACAGACTAAGGGACAAGACGAGCATTACAGCTGTATTTCCTGATGCAACTTTGTCTAGCTAATTTTCTTGAAATGTGTCTTAAATGACCGTTAATACTACAACGTCTGCAAAGTATAATCCGAGCCTCTTACAAAGAGGCTGCATCGCTTCAAACATATGTGAACAGTATTCATAACTGTTTTCATTGAACCCGGCGTTACTTTTAAAGCTCTATTCAGATTTCAGATTTTCATGATTTTCCTGCGGCTGCATTTGGTCCGCACTTGAAATGCGTGCATAATTGGTTCGGTGTACTTTGTCTTGGTATTTATATTTCCAAACGATTGCATGTTTTGAGAATTCCGCGTTTTTGACAAAAAGGTGGCCTTATATCGTAGCCGTTTATTCGCTGATTCCTATCTGCATGCTCGTGGTACTACATGCTTGAATCAGCGGACATGTGCATTTTGCCCAAGAAAAAAGAGGGACTCAACTCTAAATCACGTAAGTGTTCTTTTTTCCTTCTGTGCCTGCGGTGCATACATGCGCCATGGTTTACCTGTCGGCAAACATTCCGTGTAGTGGAGCAGTGGAGCAAAATATCTTTTTACTAATGGCGAATTCGAGTGGGAGAGCAGGCGCACTCGAGAGAACTTCGAAAGTGCTCCCAGGGAAGCGAGCGCCCCCCAGTGGAAGAGTAGGAGTAGAATCACTGGCTTCCAGTGGTAGAGGAGGAAGGCACTTCCTCCGCTGAGAGCACCCGAGTGCACTCCCGGCTACTCCCTCGTCTAAAGTCAGAGTAGAGAAAGTCACATGGCATAAAACGTCATATGAACTTTTTTTTTGTTTTCTCTCTTAGTCGGTGACGCTCAAACTGACGGCGTCAAAGCGTCGGCGCTCGGCAGCGGCAAGCATTTCTCAGGTGCTGTTGGCATGTTTGAAAGTCACTGCTGGCGTTGAAAGGGCCAAAAGAGGCAGATGGCCGTGCTGTGAGAACAAAGGTATACAAAACAAGCTGTTTTACACGGAGCGTTGGCCTCTTCTCGGGTTGCAACTGCCACCGCTGCGGGCCGGCGGAGAATGCTGGGGAGAGAAGTGTGCTCACATGGTCGTGGCGCTCTGCTCTCGACACGGAGAGAGCGTTCCCGTGGGATGACAGTTACACCCTCGCTCGGCGTGCTCCAGTACTGCTCTGTACTACTCGGCGCTTCTGCTCTCATCCCCCCAACCGAACGCGCCATAAATTTCTCAACTGTACATCAAATACAGTTCGCCAAGTAGCCAAGTATATCAGCTCATACGTACATGAATGCTCTAACTACTAGCCGACGGGAACATGATTTGGATTGTTTAATACTTTACCAAAATAGTTATCTCGGTTGGTGTGTTGTCATTAGCACCGTTTATACCATAGAAAACACCGTATTTTCCAAATGCGTATTTGTAGATACATCATTATATTCCCCTTTAAAAGCAGCCAAAAATTTAAATGTTTTACTCGCGATCACAATACGGAGATCTCAGAGGTAACGCGCATATAAAAAACCGTTATTAGCTATGAGATTCATGGAAGGTGGCTGAAATATATCAGAGCTCTTAAAAGCTTTCAAAACAGAAAAGGTTTTCTTGCTTTGAACATGAGTGCTAAGGCATAAAGATCTTATCCTTACTGATGTGTAGTCTCCTTTAGTAGCCCGTGGCCCGGCTCCGAGAGGACATCATCATTTAATTTGCTCTTGATTCCGGTATGAACTGATCCAAATTTCTTGCACGCGCCAAACTCTATTGTAACTGAAATGAGAAAAATATCACTGTAGACATATAATTGAGAATAGTGTAACCTTCCGATGAGTAATAAGGTCTCGCGTTGAAATGTTTTTCTGCTCTTACGCCTGCCATAAACACCTCTGAAAACGCAATATAGTACGTTATGATAATAACTGTCGGGCAACCGCTCAGTATTTACGATGGTCTTAAGAAGCTTCGGATTACAGCATATTAATTCTTAGATATGTAGAAAATCATTTCTTTTAGAGTTTGTGCTGCTACTGAGTCGAGTTTCATTGAGTCAAAAGACAATGAGCGGCAATGAACATATTTTTACAATTAAGAGCTATAAACACCAAACTGATATATCGATGCACAACGCTCACCAGCAAACGCTGAATTCATAAAGACTTCCACATTGAAACTGCACCCTTAGGGAATTTGTGGTGAGCCCCGCCAGGCAGCGCTTTAAAATTGAATCTAAGACAAGCGAATGATTTCTCACTACAGCAGTTTTTGTAGAAATGTCCCAGGGGAGATGAGCTTTATTGTTGCACTTAATATTATGTCTCTATGATTGTATGCCAGGCTACAGCACAATAAAACACCTTACCCACCTGCAATCACTCCTGCTAAGATATGCACTCTATTGGTTTAATTCTCTGAGAGATACTTGTTCAATTGCCACTGGACTGTGCTGCTAGCAGAAAGCGTTTCGGAGCTGTTGCGCCCAGCATTTCTTCGGCTCTTGATATGTTTAGGAAAAATGGCGGATGTTATGCCATAAAGATGCAAAGCTGAAATGCTGTGCTCATTTTACCGCGTTCGACATAAACTGAGGAAAAGGCAGCAACATATGGAAAGAAAAATGATGGGCTTAACATTATTATTTAGGAAGTGGGATGGTGTTGGCAGGGAACAAGCTTCATATAATTAAATTTTTGACAAGGAAAGGCGGAAAGGTGGCAGTTTGAAGTCTGGTCTTATGGTGAGGCTGTTTTTCCCTCTTCCAGTATACGGTGACCGGTGCTCCAGGCAAGAAAGGTCTGGCTAAGAGTCACAAAAAACGGGTCGGCGGACAAGGTTACAAAGTTCATTGCGACAATGTGATGGTTTCTTAAACTGAAACCGGTTTATTGTAAAATATATGGTCATCGCCCCTGTAGTTTGCATTGATGGAATTCGGCTAAGGTGTTTGTACTGAATGCGAAAACGAGAAAGGGAGACCGGAAGTGTTTAAGACAAAGAAATATGTTTCACAGCAAATGAGAAGAGCACATTCAAGCTACGCCTCTGCACTTGTAGACCTGCGCGATCTCAATACGCGTTACTTCGATCACAATAGCGGAAGCGCCGGTCTACACACTGCCATGCTTTCACGAGATCACACAATCTGCCAGCCGCTCATCGCCTTTATTTTGTAATGACAATACCTGAAACCAGTGGGAAGCTTTAGGCACGAAGATTGCAAAATGTTAAAAAGTGAAATTTCTAAGGCCGCGTGAAGAAAGCGGTAGAAAACTAAAGAGCTGAAAAGTGTTGCGCTGTAAAAGAATCCTTTTACAGCGCATTGGTTCGACCACATCACATTGGTTCGACCTTGTCCTTTCTCGATAGGATTGCTTGGCTTGGTTTGTGGGGTTTAATATCCCAAACGGCAGGCTTTGAAACACGGCGCAGTGGACTGCGGCGGAAACTTCGATCACCTTGGATTCTCTAACGTTCACCGACATCGCACAGCACACGAGCGCCTTGCTTTTCACCTCTGTAAAAAAGCAGCAGCCGCGGCAGTGATTACATCACGCTTTGTTACGCACAGTAGTCGAGCGCCCTAACCACCGCACCACCACGACGGGACATTTCTCGATAGGCATCTAGATTAGATGGTATATAAAGTTGAAAAACACATGCTGTGCAGAGGAATGTTTGATATTCGCGCGATTTTTCTTTCATGTTATTGCGACAAGCACGTAAGTTCAAAAGATTTCAAAACAACGTGCCGTGTTTACTCCGCAGAACGCTTTCAGTGGATGTTACGGGACACACGTATAAAATGGAAACGCATGCCGAAATAAAATTCAGCAATCATCTCTAAAAAATGTATCGCTACAAACCTATCACGAAATCAAGTGCTGTAGCGGAGCAGCGGAGGTCATTCACTTTTAAAGGCCAATATATGGAAGATAATTCGCATTCTTTTACCGGCTGAAATTCGACTCGATCGAATGCATGGCAAGTTGTAAAATACGACAGATTTCTCCAGCAGAAAGGAAATTTTTATTTTAAAGTACTGGGGGTATTTTTCATCGTTGTTCAAATGCCTTCAGCTGGTGTCTTTATTCCTGCATTTTTACGCAGCTTGATATGACTACAGTTCTGCAAATAAATGATGCCTAAGCTAAGCATTAACATGATAGCAAAACTTAGGCAGATAACTAATTACCAGCATTTTCGGCATGAGCACTGTTGCATTGTGGTCAAAGATAGCATGAGCTGTGGAGTAATATTTTGACAAAATGATGCGACACATGCGCTGTTCTGTTCAGCCGGTTGGTATTTGGATGCAAAATATTTATTGGCAGTGTTTATACCATTCTCAAATACTCTGAGGATATGCAGAATATTGTAAATGGGAGATGAACATTTGAATGCAATACGTTGTCTTCTGCTATGTATAGGTTTGCTGAATCTGGAGTATATACGTCAGCGCACGATGAGCAAATAGGAATGTCCTCACCTCCGCTGTGGTGACCCCCGACCGCTTGTATGAACTTACTCGATCGTCATCGCCCTTTATATTCCTCCCACCGCCTCTAAGCGGAAGATGTATGCTTTTTCCGCTGACCGTAAGTGGAGGAAGTGCATCGGCTGCCTCAAAGACATTATCTCTACTCGCATTTTTGACAGCTAACGCTTTCATCTACAGAACGATTTGAATGCGTCTCTGACGTCGGCTACGACCTTTATCGAAAGAAATGTGTTGCGTCAAGCCAAGCAAAATATTTTGGCCACGTCGTCTCCGATCATATTTCTCCCGACATAGAGAAAACGTGTTCCGGTTACTCTTTCTAAGCGTAATTTCATGAAGTAACGTGCAGCTTCTCAGGTTTACGATCTTTCCCCCCCCCTCTCTCTCTCTCTCTCTCTCTATATATATATATATATATATATATATATATATATATATATATATATATATATATATATATATATATGTAGTCTGGCAGTTCCAGTGTTTCAAAGTGGGTTTCAAATTATGGCGCCGCCTTTAATATCTTGCGCCGCACATTCAGGACACCAACCATTTGTTTTTGGCTTTGAAGGCTACTTGGATACTTGGATAGTTGTGGTGCCCCGTAGTGGCGCCTTGTGTAACGAGCTATTGGTAGTTAGCGCGACCACAGGCCCTGAGCCCTCATATCGAAGCTGTCATTCGCCCCATGGCAATAGGTTGAGAGGTGGAGGGAAAAAGCCATGAACCGTGGCGGTCGACATCATAGTCAAGTATCGGCCGATGGTCTCATCGCCTGCCTACCAGGCGAGGGGCTCCGGAACCTTCCTCCGCGTGCAAGGGTGAACTAGAGGCGACATATATTAGGAACGCAGGCTTTCCATAGTGCATGGAAAAACAATCTTCAAAAAACCTGATCGACCTCCGAGTAGGCGTCGCACTGAGGTTACACAATTCATGGCGCCAACTGAGAACTTCCTGGCCCGGTGACGGCGATTGCCGGCACCAGGCCGTAAACAGCCCGCTTCTACCCGAGCTGTTCCTTAAGCACTGGCCTGATGATCTCGTGATGGCTTACGCGCTGAAGAGGACGGTACATTGTTGCCTCAAGATGTTGCCTCACCGTGTCTGTTACTACTGCGGCCTGACTTCTGTGGCGGGCATTCTATCTTCCCTCATCGGCTCGGAGTCAAGTCCCCACGCCTAAAGTGACCGCTTCGAGAACACCGCTGCGTCACTTCGCCATCGCCATGAATGCGTCATCTATTGAGCCCAGACCGCTTTAGGTTCCGCTGGTATGATTGTGTGTTTAGCGCCGCTGCTCGACAGTGGCGGCAGCCTTGTCTGTGGTCGGCATACGTGCTATCTAGTCACTCGTAGCGGCCCGTGACTGGCTGCATACCCAGACGGCTGATATGCGCCATCGACTGGATAAAGGGATCCTGCGTCGTCGTGCATATCGGTATCGAAGTTAGAGTCGTCCTTACATCTCGCCGTGGTATACATGTAGTGTGCCTCGACAGCATTTCCAGGCAGATTGACTGCATTTAGAGACAAAAACTCCGGACAGCGTTGAGCCACGCTCATTTTTGGTTGGTACCAAAATATTAAGTCCTTTTATATTACCACATACTTTCGATTATATAAACAGATATACTCAACATACAAGATAGAACTGGGAGAGATATCAAAGCTAATCAATAAGTGCAAGCTGGTCAACATAAGGAAGTATAAGCAGTAAAGAAAAGGCTTAGGTAAATTGAGATGTATGCACGGGGGGACGAGATTGCCACGCCAATAATAATATTGACAAGATAATCAAGGTAGGTAAATTGAGATGTATGCACGGGGGGACGAGATTGCCACGCCAATAATAATATTGACAAGATAATCAAGGTAATTGAGTCACGAAAAAAGAATAATGGCACTAGTGAAGAGTGGTGTGACGTCCAAGATTAACGAAGGAAGAGGTTAGCAAAGCTTTAGAAGCTATAAAAAAGGTAAAGTAGCTGGGGAGGATCGGGTACTGCAAATGTTTAGAAAGGCGGAGGGGACACCGCGCTATAAACTCTGGCCACCCTGTATAATCA
The DNA here is from genome assembly GCF_055883805.1 of Amblyomma maculatum. NCBI lineage: Eukaryota > Metazoa > Arthropoda > Arachnida > Ixodida > Ixodidae > Amblyomma > Amblyomma maculatum. The sequence goes on from NC_139346.1 coordinate 78,370,914, forward strand.
ATGCCTAATTGCATCTAAGAAACCAAAATCATTCAAGAACGCTTAAAGTATCCTAATTCCTAAAAACATCGCTCCACTGATTACAAAAATGACAACCATTCAGTTTATATTCCATTACGTACAACATATTTGCTAGGGTAATTGCTGATATACTCAGGAAAATCTTATACAATAAGGAAACAAGTACCAAGCTGGTTTTGGAAAGAAGTCTGTACCATCGATAATATTCATACTTGCATCTTTTTTATAGAAAAACACTCGGAATAAATTTCACTCTATTGAAATTTGATCAGTCATATAGGCATGGCGTTATCAAAGTAAAGGTGAGGAATATATGAAATATACTGTAACACATCTATCGTGGTTGCACAGTGACAATAGTTCTGCATAAAGAAAGCGATACAGTTTCAATTAAGAAAGTTGTTAGGCAAGGAGACACAATCTCCCTATTGATTTTTATAGCTTGCTTAGAGGAAATATTGAAATGCATGGAATGAGAGCACTTGGGCATCAGGGTCGCTGGAGAATATCTCAGTAATCTGTGATTCCCTTATGACATTCTCTTATCAAGTAACTCAGGGGATCAACTGTATAGTATAAAAAATGACCTTGAAAAGAGAAAAAGAGAGGAGGGCATAAAATTAATATGCAGATTACTAGTACAATGTTTATTAGCCTGAAGAAGAAACAGGGGCTCAAAACTCTGGAAATGGTAGTCGAATATTTTTGCTTACGACCCAACCGCTGATCTGGTCCACGAAAGTGAAACAGCTGGGAGAAAAAGATAAGAATGGAGCGAATTTTGAAGATACACGCACTCTATGACTTGCAGCTCACAGCTATCGTTCAAGAGGGCAGTGTAAAAACGTTACGTCCTACCGTTGCTCACTTATGGGGCTGAATATGAGGAATTATGAAGACAACGCAGAAGGTTATGGGATCGGAAATGGTAGGTGCAAAGTGAAGAGATAGGAAGGGCGAAGAGTAAGCAATGGAATAACTCAATTTACATTCGGTCGAAAACAAGAAGAAATGGGCATTGACAGAACCTGTAATGCGAATGGGGGATAACCGTTGGAAGAGTAACCAGTTGGATTTAGAGGAAACGAAAGAACAGTAGAGGCGGCATAAAAGTGTGGATGGTTGAAGTTAACATGTTCGCAAGGGTCAAGTGTATGCAGCTAGCACAAGACTGAGGTAATTTGAGGAAAATGAAAGAGGCTTTCGCCCTAAAGTAGGCATTGTCTTTGTAATGATGTATATGTGATTTGACATTGTTGGAGCAGGATTTCGCGACACTTTAAGCTGGCAGTATGCTTTTGATGTCGCCGACTATTAAACTAGGTACCTCACTTGTCGATGCAATGCATATTGTCCCTTTTGTAGCTGCTACCCTCCTAGTCACTTAACAGCTGCGTCTTCAGTATATACTACGAACTGGGACAATATTTCTACCATCACGGTACCCAAAATGGAGCTTCCAGCCCGCCACACCTTCAAGCAATACAGTAAGCATGATTTCGCAGGTGATCTAGCAACAATGCCGCTTGTTTGCAACCGTCTGCCTTTGTACCCCCCCCCCCCCCCCCCCGGAATGTAACTCGGCGTTTTGGGTCTTCAAGTAGCTCACCATGGGCGCTACGAATCGTGCAAGAACGTTGTCCCGGCAATTTAGGCCGGGCGGCGAATGTCGTACCATGAACGTCCGCTCCTCCCAGGATCGATACCCTCGCTCTGATGTCGACTCATTTGCGGACGATCTGCATGAGAAGACCATATTTGCCAACACTGAGCTAATAAAGAACTCCCCATAACATGCCGTTGGACCCTTCAGACAACACTGAGCGGCCATTGTAACCTTGTGCTCAGTACGCCCACTAGCCTTTTGCTCTGTGTAAAGCTGATCACACCTACCGAAGCTTCATCGAAGAGGTAACACGTAGTCTCTGTTTTCTGTTCATGTTTCGCGATAACCAGCTGAATGCCAGTCCCTTCTCTGAAGCACAATGTAAATACCTGTGCCTTCTTTCTTCCCATATTGAGGAGCCCAATCTTGTTATAAATGTCTACGCCACCACATAACATGGCAGTGAATTCAACCTTTTGTTAGCAAGGCGCGCTGTCTGCTACATTCTTCACCCTGAGTCGCTTCCCATGTTCCGAAGGTTCCTTCCCATCTTAAACATCTCGCGACGTTTCTTTCAAGATAGCCTGCAATATCATGCCTCGTCACCGATTTCTTAAAGTCACAATATAAATATTGTACTCCACACTGGTGGACATCAGCCGCAGAAGCCATTAAAAAATGCCATTGCAGAAGCCGGGTGGTCTAGTGGTAAGGTGACTGACCACTGCTTCTGGAGCACTCGGATTCGATCCCGACCGCCGCTGGCGACGTTTCGATGGAGACAATATAAAGAGGCGTCCGTGGGCTGTGCGATGTCAGCGCATAATAAAGATTCCCAGGTTGTCTAAATTACTCCGAAGGCCATCACTAAAGCCCCTTTTTCTATCTTTCCACTTTCAATCCAATCTTCCTTCCCAGCACGGGGCCGGTCGCGTGACCGCAGAAACAAGTGCAACAGAAACTACTAATTTTATTTTACGAAGGCTTAAGTCAGTGCACGTTAAAAAGCAGAAGGTGGTCGAAACTACTACTTAGCCCTCCACTACGGCTGCTCTTTCCCGATTTCCACTTTCACTGAGGATAAGAGTGGCAGTGGAAGGGACTATCGCGATGGCTACAGCGAATTCTCTCTCTTCTACGGATGTTCAGGCAATAATAGAGCCTGATGTGATATGTTAGAAGCAGCTGGATACTGTGCTCCGACCAACGAGGACCTAGGCAGCGCCACTGATCGGATGACCACACACAATAACTACACTGTCATTACACTACACTACCGCTCTGAAAGACTTCACTACCTTCCACCACACCCCTCCCTATCTAAACCACAACAAATAACGTGGAGAAACCTTCAAGCCCGCACCTTCCCCTCCCCAGGACTACTGGCACTGTTCTCCCCGTCTTGTTGCCCCGCCGGGGTGGTGCAGTGGTAAGAAGCCCGATTACTGTGCCGGAGCACCCGGGTTCGAACCCGACTTCGGTGGCTGCGTATCGATGGAGGTGAAACGAATAGGCGTCCGTGTGCTGTGCGATGTCAGCGCACGTTAAAAATCCCCAGGTGGTCTGACTTCTGCTACCGTGATATCTGCATCTAGTTTGCCATTGTCTAGACCCCCATATTCCGCTTGTTTAATTTCTGTTTCTCCTATGTACATTTGAGTCTCTCCATTAGTTGCTTATCCGTCCCATGGAAAGCGTGTCTCGCCTTCACTTGGTTGACGCTAGCTGTCTGTTTTGATTTGTTCGGGTCTAGGAGGTGCCTCAGTAGGTTCCACGTTCTGGCTAAGCTCATATTCCTATCCATTTCGTCACACGTGCTGCACCAGTTTTGCTCGTTTAATTTTATCGCGTAGGTTTCCATGTCTTTCATATGCCTGGCTAGCGTTCTTCTCAGGTTTCTGTTTCATTTTTGAGATTTCAGTTTTTGTCCAAGTCTCTCCTTCTCCTTCCACATACTCATTAGTTTGCTGTCCATTATTTCCGGCGTGTCTTCCCCTTCGGCAGCCATTTCCGCGCTCTTAGCATCTTCTCTAAACTGTTTAGCCCAAGTATATATATCCTCGACTTCTATTCCGTGGTCTCCCCGAATTGCTCGGAATTTATCCCACTCCGTTATTTTGGTCTTTTTGATCTTCCTCAGTTTCACCCCTTCTCCCACTTTGGTGGCTATTATGTAGTGATCACTGCCCAGGTTCTCCATGGTGTTGCTCCACTCGACTTTACTAGCATTTTTACTGAAAGTGAGGTCTGGCGCCGTGTCTCTGGTTACACTGCCGCCGACTCTAGTGAGTGCACACGGGTCTGTGTGTAAGGTTAAGCCAAGAGTTTGGGACTCTTCCAGGATAAGTCTACCTTTTAGGTCCGTTAAGAACTCGCTTGGCCTCTGGACCAGATAAGATATCAAATGTCATGCTTAGAAATCTAGATGAAGGCTCGGTGGAAGCAATCACACGATACATAAACAAACTATGGAAAGAAAGTAAATTACCGGACGAATGGAAAAAGGCAGAAGTGATTCTTATTCCTAAGCCGGGGAAAGAACCAAAGTTAGAAAACCTAAGACCAATCTCTCTGACATTGTGTGTGGGGAAGCTCATGGAACACGTAGTGCAAGCGAGATTAACAAAATACATGGAGGATGAAAACCTATGGCCGCATGAGATGGTAGGCTTCAGACCTAAGCTCAGCACGCAGGACATAATGCTCAGACTAAGACATGATATCATAGACAAGAAAGGGCTAGACACTAAGGTGACCCTAGGCCTAGACCTCACGAAGGCCTTCGATAATATCAGACATGACGCGGTACTAAAAGGTCTTGAGGAAGTAAACGTAGGCAAAAGAACATACAAATACATTAGGAACTTTCTTCAGGGCAGAAGGGCGGTGATTAAATTTCAGGACGCAGACTCTCCCAGCATAAGGCTAGGAAGCATAGGAGCCCCTCAAGGTTCCGTGTTATCTCCATTTCTATTCAACATAGCAATGAGAGGCCTTCCAGCTAAGCTGAATGAGATCTCTAGAATAAAGTTCAGCTTGTATGCTGACGATATTAACATCTAGATGAACAATGGAAGTGATGCAGAAATTGAGTGGAGCCTGCAGAGAGCTGCAGACGCCGTGGTGAAGTATGCAGCCGACAGAGGACTAGCATGCTCACCGCAGAAGTGGGAGCTCTTTAGGTACAACACCAACAGCAGAGACAAAAAGCCAATAAACGTCAAAGTGGTAGTAGAGGGCCTAGAGGTGCCGAAGGTCGAGGAGATGAGGGTCCTGGGTATGGTTATCAATCATAAAGGTAACAATACCAATTCCATAAAGAAATTAGCAACATATGCGGATCAAGTGCAAGGCATATTCAGAAGGATAACAGTAAAGGGGAGAGGCCTAAAAGAGAGAAGCTTTCTAAGAATATCACAGGCGTACATAACAAGCATCGTCTGCTATGCAACGCCGTACTTAAATATGAACAAAGACAACATAGATAAACTAGACAGGATACTGAGGAAATGTGCCAAGAGGGCTCTGTGACTTCCCATATCCACATCAACGGAACGTCTTGAGAAAATGGGTATCCACAACAGATGGGCCGAGCTAGCTGAGGGAGTTAAAATAGCTCAGCTGGAGCGACTTAGCCAATCTGAAACAGGAAGAAACATACTAGAATGGATAGACATCCAACCGGGATACACTGCTCATAAGACAGTGGATATCCCGGAATAGATATGAGCCAGGATACGCGTCCCGCCTATGCCAAAAAATATGCACCCCGAATATAACAAAGAGAGGCGCGGGCATAGAGCCAGAGCCTACGAGAAAAGAATGGGAGAACAACCAGCAGAACAAGTGGCCTACGTAGATCCTGCATTTGGACGGCAAGGAGCAGCCGTATCCGCAGTAGTCGACGGAACAGGAGCACCTGTAGTATCGGCTTCAAGCCGCACGAGAGACGCCAACGCGGCGGAGGAATTGGCAGTAGCGCTCGCTTGTGTCGGTACCAAGGCTAAATTAATACTATGCGATAGCAAAAATGCGGTGAGAAATTTTGGGAAGGGAAGAATATCAGAAGAAGCTAAACGAGTCCTCGAATCGAGGCCGCTTGAGCGCAACGTGGAAATTACATGGATACCAGCACATGAATCCATCGTAGGGAATGAGGCTGCTCACGAGTTTGCCCGAGCTCTCTATCACCGGGCGGCTGCCGAGCAGCCCTCTTGGATGGATATAAAAGATAGCCTAATCTCGTATAAAGAGGTTACAGAGCACTATAAACTAAGCAGAAGGGTCTATCCGCCGCCAGACCGTTCCCTCGGAAACGGGGAGGCAATTGCATGGAGACTACATGGGGGCAATCCTATTAGTCCCTTTTGGGTATATGCAACAATTTCAAATAATGAAAAGGATCTACATTGCATAACATGTGGCAGATGGGGCACTCTAGATCATATTATTTGGGAAAGTAACAACAGCCCAGGAGCTAAAGAAAATATAAATAGAGACGCCTGGGAGACCCTGCTGCAAAGCGAGGACCCCGCTCAGCAGCAGCAAGCCATCCGCCTGGCGGCTGGGGCCGTGAAGCAACAATGCATATTCCCCAGACCTTAGTTCGCGAGGCTCTTGAGTAAAGCTCCATCAGGCCTGCGTGCCGGGCAGTCCGAAACAGAGCTTCTCTGCGGAAATAAAGATTTTCAACAACAACAAATCCCCAGATGGTCGAAATTACTCCCTAGCCCTCCACTGCGGCTCCTCTTTCTCTCTTTCCACTTTCACTCCCATCTTCCTCCGTTCCCTTACGGCGCGGTTGAGGTGTCCACAGAAAATAAGTGAGAGTGTTACCGCGGCTTTCCCTTCCTATAAATCAATCAATCAATCTCCCCGTCTATTCGTCAATCCGATTGTTTCCTTTGCGGGGCCCCGAGAGCTACATTTGAACATATCTTGCTCATATGCCCAGAGTTTCATCAACCGGCCAATTGGGGCCTTACGGACAATGAGGGTTGGGACTTGGCGGTCTCCAGCTCAGACCCGACCTAACAAAGGTGGCTGGTCGACTGGGCTGAAGCGGTCGCCGTAAGGCAAGGCCTGCCGGCCACCACCCGTGATCAGGAGCCGGGCCAACCCTTGTTATATTTCGCGGCTCCACCAAATAAAATGCAAATAAAAATTTTCACCACAACCAACGTTCCTTCCTTCCCTTACAGCGGGATCAGGTGTCCACAGAGCAAATGTGACCGATAGTGCACCTTTCCTTTGAATCGATTATTATGAATGAAGAAACAGTCCGGGGTATCGCGATGCCACCTTGAACAACCTTGAAGGAGAAATAGAGATACTTCGCCTTTCCATTCTTTTAACCAAACATATGATATACAACAACAAATATAAAAACATGATCTTAACCTATTTAGGTGTATGCGTCCACTATTACATGGCGTCCTCTCACTTGACGTAAATGGTGACAGCTTAGTTGTCGCAAACTCACCTGTTGTTGCTGCCGTAGTAAGAAGGAAAGCAAACTGCAAGGGCCTACCGCTGGCTCTCCCGCTTAGCCACATCCGCTGCCCCTTGCAGAGAGAGAAGAAATAAAAAGGAGAGAGAGAGAGAGACGCGCGTAGCAAAAGCCGTCGTCCCCACCGCAGAGGGGGCGAGAGCAGTGACGGTCTACAGCAGGTACAGCCCCGCTGGCAGGCGAGCCCACGCCGCAAACCGAAAGCGTTAAGAGTAGCCATCCTTCTCCAACGATGTCAGAGAGAGACGCTACGGCGTTTTTATTCTAAAACATTATATAATATACAAGAAAAATATGACATGATCTTGACTTTGCTACTTGTGCACAATACAGTAACGTCCGCTAAAAAGTATCAGATCTTATACTATCCTAAAGCCTAATTACGAGCCGTCATTGTCACGGAGGTTTTCACATTGAACAACCTCAAAGGCTAAAGGCATACTTCTTTTTTTTTATAAACCAATAAACAATAAGTACAACAAATATGGAAACACAATATTTGCCAGGTCAGCTGTAGGTGTCTACAATCACATACGTCCACATCGAGTGGGTGGTGGTAAGAACATTTATTGGATATACAAGAGCCAGGAGGTATGTGTGGATCAGCCCATAAGCGACCGGTCCTTACAAGCACTGCGTGAAGGTACCTAGTTTCGGTACCGCAGCCCGGGAAGGTACCGCAGCCCGGGAGCACCCGACTAAGGCTTGTTGGGCCTGTAAATCAGCAGCCGAGCAGGATAGCCTCCCAGTCTTCCCGGGTTGGGTTGTGGTTGAGGGGAATAGCCGGGTTGGAGGGGCAGGCCCACACCACGTGATAGATGTCAGAAGACACAGCTTCACAGTGCGGACAGCTGCCGCTAAAAGAGGGGTCAAAATGTTTTAGGGCTGCCGGGCACAGGAATGTATTGGTGAAAAGGCGGTGAAGGAGCCGCTCATTCGCCTTTTTGAGGCCTTTACGTGGGCTGGGGTAAAGGCGGTGACAATTTTGATTGTACGTCGTCATATATTTGAAGGTGTAAACCGGATTAAAATCGGGTTCCTGATCGGGTGGTGAGGAGCAAACAGCCCGTTGAGAGAGCGCGCGGGCGGCTGCGTCTGCTGCCTCGTTCCCTGCCAAACACTGATGAGAAGGGGCTTATATAAGGCAACGGTGTGCTGGGTCCGTATCCCGTATGCAATTTATGTAGATTTTATAGGCTAGGAAGGGAGTCTAGCCTTGTTTGACGTTCCGACAGGCTCCTCGCGAGTCGGTAATTATCTATTTTGCATCTGAGTGTGTAGCCGCGAGAGCAATCTCCACCGCTTCTGCGTGTGTTGTACACTGGGCTCTGAGGGTGAGACCGTTAGCCGTTTTGCTGTTGTGAACTACAGCGGCCGTGCACCATCCCCCGTGGTGAGGACCGGAGGCGCCCAAGTAGTATACACCTGTTTTCTTGACATAATGTCGGGCTAGGGCTACCGCTCGTGCCAGGCGCCGACCATTATGATCTTCGTGTGACAAATTGGCTAAAAAAGGTCGCACAAAGTGGGCGTGCCTCCACAGTTCTGGGATGCGAAACCTGTCTTCCATGAGAGTGGTGTGCCCGATACGGAGTCGAGCAAGAAGGCCGCGACCCGACTTCGTTTGCGATAAGCGCGTGTAGTGGTTTCTAAGGTGCGCCTCCCGGAGCTCCCGTAAAGTATTCACCACCCCAAAGGCATTAAACGGCTGTTTGAAGTAGGGATGGTGAGGTCCAGGGCACGCTTAATAGTTTTGCGAAGGGTGACCTCAAATGCATCCTCTTCTTGTTTCCGTAGGTGGAGATAAGGTCTTGAATAGAGAATCCGACTGGTCACCAAGGCGTTTGCCAGCCGCAAGGCATCTTTACCTCGTAACCACCCGCGTTTGTTTGAAACCAGGTGGACCTAAGGCTCCTACATTTTTTTAAAGGTAGCGACAACTACTCGAGCGCCCTCTCGAGGGGTTCATGGAGCAGCGCTAGCAGACGACGCGCCGCACTCTTTCGTGCATACTCTTTCGTGCTCACGAAACCGTGCTGGGTGCGCACATAAACTGTTTAGTTCAACAGATTTGTGTCCTATCCTGCTAAAAAAGCTTCAAAAGACAGGAATAATAACTTAAACATGCGTGTGCAGCATAAACGCAAAAAAAAAAAACGCGTGCGTTAAACGAGCCAGCTCATTCTTCTGAACCGTTCGCCTCAGTACAGCGGTTAGGAAACTGTTCATTAATTATGCTTTGAAATTAGTAGCGAACTTAAAGTAGAAACAATATTCCACTAAACGTATTGAACTCGGTTCCTTACTGAAAAAAAAAGTTGACTGCGAGTTTTCTGCAACTTTTGGGAACGTCGTTGCGCATAGAACTCTAATGCAATATGGGCGTCATTGCGTTTGCAACCGTTCGGGTATACTCCATTTTACACACTTTTTTTACTCGAGTTTATTTCATTTACGCAGTATTTCAATAGGTTTATTTTGGAGAAAAAGTCAGTTTCTCTGCAGCTGTGCATTGCCAACGCATGTGTATCTTCAAAGTACAAAAAAAAAAAAAATCGGGTATGATGAGTTACAAAGCTCACGAATGTTTTCTCACTTTTCTATTCTTTGTTTGCTTTATATTGGTTTCCTTATAGCCTACCGGGCAATAATGTTGCCAGTAATCTTGGATGCCGCCTCTTGAAACTTGACGAGTCCCTGTGCGCGTTCAGCGTTTGCATTCCGTGCAACGCCGCGAGACTCCTCCGTTAAAAGAATAGCTCAGTAGCCTTTCACACACACGGGTGTTTATACACTTTTTATTGTACATAATTTTTTTGTTGTTGTTTTTTTTTACCTTTTACACACCGATATTTAGCATAGGCAAATATTATTTTTCCATTTCGAACAATTTGACACATTCGCACCCTGCTCTTTTTTCCAATGTTTCATTTTCCATTTATATCAATTAACTGATCAATTGTTCGTAATACATTTCCATAATAAGCATTATCAAGCATTTCCTTTTCATTCTGAGCATTTTGACACCACTAATTCCACGCGTTATATTGCAGTTCTGATCTGTTCGGAGAAAGTAAGGGGGCGAGAAACGGCATTGAGTTTTCACTAGACATCCAGAGTACAAGTAATGGTTGCATAGTCATATCGTCCTTGATATTTTGCTGATGAAATAGCATATGTCCAAACAAAGGTCATCCCGGGCAAGCGAACGGCTTTTAAGCAGACAGAAATCATTTCTCATAGTCGGGTGTTTTCTGGGGCCATGAAAATCCTACGACCGATCCTATGAGGCCATAGCTTCCTTCTGTTGCTATTATCGTCATCGCGAGGAATGGAAAATGATTTTTTCGCGTCTTCCCCACGGTTCCGGCAGCCGAAAGCACAGCAGCCCGGTGCAGCCGCATGTCACGCGTGCGCTTCAAAATTTGAGTTCAGAGATGTAATTCTTGCGTTAGTTTAAGTATTAAGTACTGCATATACACGCCTAAAAATGCAATAGAGGTGTGAGAAGTACTTTTTGCTTAACTAATCGGCCGATATCACGCTGACAAGCGCAGATCGCAGTGCATTTCAGCGGTGCAGCGAGCACCGCTGGACCCTTTGGGCGGAGCTTGGTGGCGAAGAGGTCACGTGCAGCCAACCGGCCTATCAGAGGGAGGGGCGGCTGGATCAAGACCTGTCGCTACCTTTAAAAAATAGAGGAGCCTTAGGTGGAACATGCGGCCCACCTGGTCGCCCACCTTACGGAGTTTGGCCAGTTTAGTGCCTGACCATCTGTGTTTGGATGTAGAGTCCGAGTACCCGTATCTCGTCAGCTTCATGTGTGGGACCACTTTAGGCGTATTAAAATTATTTTGGCATAAGTGATAGTTTTATGGATGTGTGACGTCGCAAAGAAAAAGACCAAAAGTCATTCCAAAGCTCATGTACGTAGACGTATTGCAAAAGTCGAAGGAAAGAGATAGCCAACTTTCAAATAGGATTGCGGGACCTGAGCAGCGCGTAGACGTGTTTTATTGCATTCAGATATGTATCGCAACATAACCTAGCGACTGAGATAATTTGCGAGCAATGCTCGGGAGGTGTTTGTGGGTCCCTTTAAGGATATAGTCCTCTACCGCCGTAACTTTCATAATGATGGTTCTCCCCTCCTCTTGGTGATTCCCAAAAAAATCCGGTGCTCTGATATTGAATAACTCCACGACCTGCCTACAGCTGGCCATATCGGTGTGTCTCGCACTTAAGACCGGGTACGGCATCGTTTTTTTTTTTTGGCCGGGACTATACCGCAGCATCTGGCTCTACATCGCCGCTTGCGACACATGTCAGCGTAGGAAACAACCGTCGCGGCCACTAGCTAGCCTTCTCAAACCTACTGACATGCCGCTGCAACTTTTTTATCGCGTTGGGTTTGACCTTCTTGGCCCCTTCCTGACGTCACGGTCAAGTCACAAATGGATCGCAGTGGCAACCGATTATGCAACACGTTATGCTATTACACGATAATACAACATTTTGGGCGAGTTGGTTACGTACATTCATTATTACAGCGCAAAGACGGACGGGACAAGAAGAGGACACAACAGCGCTGACTGTCAACTAAATTTTATTTCGAGACCAGTAGGTTTTTATACCGCCTGGCGATCAGAAACGGAAAAAACAGGAAACCATGCTGGAATAGCAACATGAATGTGCAAGGGTACAAGAATGAAGATTGGCCGACACGTATCAGATTTCACATTCTAGATATTTAACCTCTTTCTGGGACAATGCCACTGATGGTGCGCTTATGCAATCGTCCTGCAATCTTATAATCATACAAGCTTCTATAATTTCTCTAGTTAATGCGTCTCGGTGTTTCCCTATGACACTGCATTGCCTGTACACAGGCTCACATTGATAGTCACTATTATCTTTGCGCAGCAGTCCCTGCAATGTTTGGCTACGTGGCCTGAGGTAGCAACACGTGCGGCATTTTCACTGTGCTCTTTTAGCCTTTTGTTGAGACAGCGGCCAGTCTGCCCGATGTACTTTTTCCCACATGACATGGGCAGAGAATACACCACACCTTCTTGACACGGGACAAAATGATCCCCATGTTTAACTTTGCACCTGCGCGGCTCAATAGTCGTGCAATTAACTTTTTTGCACATCCTGGAAAGTTTTTCCGGCGCAAAATACTACATCAACCCCCGCCCGACTTCCAATTTTTCGGAGGTTGTGCGACACCTGATGGAGGTAAGGCAAAACAACGACCTTCCTTCTTTCCCTTTGCCTAACTGGTTCGCTAGTCAGGCGAGGTCTCAGGCTTTTCAGCTGCTTTTATGCCACCGACACTAGCACAGCGGACGGATAGCCAGCCATTGTAAGGCGATCAACTTGTTTCGCAAAGCTTTGTCCCATACTATGCTCGCAACACTTCTTTAAAACATTATTAAAAACAGAATGAATAATGGCCCTTTTTACAAGTTTAGAATGAGCTGATGCGTATGGCAGGATGGGGTTTTTAGCTCGAGGCTCGTACGACCAACACACATGGGACGGAGTGAAATGAAGGGCGAGATCTAAGAACCTGATAGTGTCATTAAGTGGTGTTTCCTGCGTTATAACCAATGGTTCAAGACACTCTGTGAACACTGAATGAATCTTTAGGAACTGCTGCTCAAAGCTGAGGTTGTCGTACTGTACAAACACAAAGTAATCGTCAACAAATCTAAAAATGCGGCACACACCAAACCCTTCCAAACGATCTTGCAGTGTTTTGTCACGCAAGGCCAAAAACATATCGCTCAGAATTGGGGCTAGGCATGAACCAATACATATTCCGTCTTTCTGAATGTACATATCCCCATTCCAATCTACAAAAGTCGAACTAAGATAAAATGATAACAATTCTAGGAAGGCATCTGCAGCAATTCCGCAATCGTTTTGGAAAGCTATGACACCATGCTTTTCAATGTGGTTATTCACAGCTGACAGTATCTCCGCCTGCGGAATTGTGTAATACAAGTCTTTAACGTCGAGTGAAAATCCCTGCAGTTTTTTATCGTGATCCCATCCTTTTATGAAGGTGATTACTTCGTCAGAATTTTTTATTCTAAAAGGGTCATTGATAGTTAAAACGTTCAGTTTCTGTTGCAAGTATTTTGCGACCTGCTTCTGCCATGTCCCTACTTCTGAAGCTATTGCACGAAACGGCCAGTTGGGTTTATGGGTCTTTGCAGAGAAGAAAATTTCAAGGTTGCTCGTGTGACAGTTCTCAATCATACTCGACAACTTGTTTAAATTCAACTTGTTAGTTAGCTTTTTTGCTTGACTCTTAATTTTCGACATTTTTACATCATCGCGCTTGTCAAACACTGCAAGGATGCTATCCATTGCTTTCGACGTGTACACATCTCTAGTTAAAACAACAAAACCTCCATCTTTGTCTGCAGGAAGAAGAGACAGCGAGTTATTTTTCAGCCAATTAACTGTTTTGAACAAGGGGAGCTTCCTGCCTGCCTGTCTGTACTTTTCTAAAACGTCTACACCTTCAGAGATGCAACGGTCTTCTTCAGTCTTCTCTGCGCGTCGAGAAACTTGTTTCACCATCGCCAAGAGCTCCGGTCTTGAAGTTTTTGGCTCGACCGCCAACTTGGGCCCCCGGCCAAGGACTTGCCTGATGTTGTCGGGCAGGGAGATGCCCTCCATGACATGGATCTGTTGTCTGGTAGCTGGAGCCCTCTTAGGAAGCAGTGCACGAAGCGCTGGGAGCGTCTGTTGCCAAAGGAACTCGGTGGTGCAGTCGATGGACCGAGATAATTGGTGCCACTGCGCTTTTGAATGTTCTGGCTCAGCATGGAACTGTACCAAGACCTTCAAGCGCTCCTTGTACGCTCGCACTTGCTGAAGCCATTCAGACCTGAGAATCTTGCAGAGTCTTCTTCCATGGCTTGCCGAAGGTTGAACGCCGCCAAATAAGGCTGATACATCAGGTGGGAGGATTTTCTTGCGAACGCAAAACCCGAGTGAGCGTGCTCGGCAAGCCGCCACGGCGACTACTGGTACCACATGGAAAGGATTAGGAACACATGCAAAAGAGCCCTTTGTAATAGAAATAAAGTTCCATAATACAACATTTTGGGCGAGTTGGTTACGTACATTCATTATTACAGCGCAAAGACGGACGGGACAAGAAGAGGACACAACAGCGCTGACTGTCAACTAAATTTTATTTCGAGACCAGTAGGTTTTTATACCGCCTGGCGATCAGAAACGGAAAAAAACAGGAAACCATGCTGGAATAGCAACATGAATGTGCAAGGGTACAAGAATGAAGATTGGCCGACACGTATCAGATTTCACATTCTAGATATTTAACCTCTTTCTGGGACAATGCCACTGATGGTGCGCTTATGCAATCGTCCTGCAATCTTATAATCATACAAACTTCTATAATTTCTCTAGTTATTGCGTCTCGGTGTTTCCCTATGACACTGCATTGCCTGTACACAGGTTCACATTAATAGTCACTATTATCTTCTGCGCAGCAGTCCCTGCAATGTTTGGCTACGTGGCCTGAGGTAGCAAGCAACACGTGCGACATTTTCACTGTGCTCTTTTAGCCTTTTGTTGAGACAGCGGCCAGTCTACCCGATGTACTTTTTCAGTTAGTCAAAGTTAGGCAAAGGGAAAGAAGGAAGGTTGTTGTTTTGCCTTACCTCCATCAGGTGTCGCACAACCTCCGAAAAATTGGAAGTCGGGCGGGGGTTGATGTAGTATTTTCAGCGCCGGAAAAACTTTCCAGGATGTGCAAAAAAGTTAATTGCACGACTATTGAGCCGCGCAGGTGCAAAGTTAAACATGGGGATCATTTTGTCCCGTGTCAAGAAGGTGTGGTGTATTCTCTGCCCATGTCATGTGGGAAAAAGTACATCGGGCAGACTGGCCGCTGTCTCAACAAAAGGCTAAAAGAGCACAGTGAAAATGCCGCACGTGTTGCTACCTCAGGCCACGTAGCCAAACATTGCAGGGACTGCTGCGCAAAGATAATAGTGACTATCAATGTGAACCTGTGTACAGGCAATGCAGTGTCATAGGGAAACACCGAGACGCATTAACTAGAGAAATTATAGAAGCTTGTATGATTATAAGATTGCAGGACGATTGCATAAGCGCACCATCAGTGGCATTGTCCCAGAAAGAGGTTAAATATCTAGAATGTGAAATCTGATACGTGTCGGCCAATCTTCATTCTTGTACCCTTGCACATTCATGTTGCTATTCCAGCATGGTTTCCTGTTTTTTCCGTTTCTGATCGCCAGGCGGTATAAAAACCTACTGGTCTCGAAATAAAATTTAGTTGACAGTCAGCGCTGTTGTGTCCTCTTCTTGTCCCGTCCGTCTTTGCGCTGTAATAATGAATGTACGTAACCAACTCGCCCAAAATGTTCTATTATGGAACTTTATTCTATTACAAAGGGCTCTTTTGCATGTGTTCCTAATCCTTTCCATGTGGTACCAGTAGTCGCCGTGGCGGCTTGCCGAGCACGCTCACTCGGGTTTTGCGTTCGCAAGAAAATCCTCCCACCTGATGTATCAGCCTTATTTGGCGGCGTTCAACCTTCGGCAAGCCATGGAAGAAGACTCTGCAAGATTCTCAGGTCTGAATGGCTTCAGCAAGTGCGAGCGTACAAGGAGCGCTTGAAGGTCTTGGTACCGTTCCATGCTGAGCCAGAACATTCAAAAGCGCAGTGGCACCAATTATCTCGGTCCATCGACTGCACCACCGAGTTCCTTTGGCAACAGACGCTCCTAGCGCTTCGTGCACTGCTTCCTAAGAGGGCTCCAGCTACCAGACAACAGATCCATGTCATGGAGGGCATCTCCCTGCCCGACAACATCAGGCAAGTCCTTGGCCGGGGGCCCAAGTTTGCGGTCGAGCCAAAAACTTCAAGACCGGAGCTCTTGGCGATGGTGAAACAAGTTTCTCGACGCGCAGAGAAGACTGAAGAAGACCGTTGCATCTCTGAAGGTGTAGACGTTTCAGCAAAGTACAGACAGGCAGGCAGGAAGCTCCCCTTGTTCAAAACAGTTAATTGGCTGAAAAATAACTCGCTGTCTCTTCTTCCTGCAGACAAAGATGGAGGTTTTGTTGTTTTAACTAGAGATGTGTACACGTCGAAAGCAATGGATAGCATCCTTGCAGTGTTTGACAAGCGCGATGATGTAAAAATGTCGAAAATTAAGAGTCAAGCAAAAAAGCTAACTAACAAGTTGAATTTAAACAAGTTGTCGAGTATGATTGAGAACTGTCACAAGAGCAACCTTGAAATTTTCTTCTCTGCAAAGACCCATAAACCCAACTGGCCGTTTCGTGCAATAGCTTCAGAAGTAGGGACATGGCAGAAGCAGGTCGCAAAATACTTGCAACAGAAACTGAACGTTTTAACTATCAATGACCCTTTTAGAATAAAAAATTCTGACGAAGTAATCGCCTTCATAAAAGGTTGGGATCACGATAAAAAACTGCAGGGATTTTCACTCGACGTTAAAGACTTGTATTACACAATTCCGCAGGCGGAGATACTGTCAGCTGTGAATAACCACATTGAAAAGCATGGTGTCATAGCTCTCCAAAACGATTGCGGAATTGCTGCAGATGCCTTCCTAGAATTGTTATTTTATCTTAGTTCGATTTTTGTAGATTGGAATGGGCATATGTACATTCAGAAAGACGGAATATGTATTGGTTCATGCCTAGCCCCGATTCTGAGCGATATGTTTTTGGCCTTGCGTGACAAAACACTGCAAGATCGTTTGGAAGGGTTTGGTGTGTGCCGCATTTTTAGATTTGTTGACGATTACTTTGTGTTTGTACAGTACGACAACCTCAGCTTTGAGCAGCAGTTCCTAAAGATTCATTCAGTGTTCACAGAGTGTCTTGAACCATTGGTTATAACACAGGAAACACCACTTAATGACACTATCAGGTTCTTAGATCTCGCCCTTCATTTCACTCCGTCCCATGTGTGTTGGTCGTACGAGCCTCGAGCTAAAAAACCCATCCTGCCATACGCATCAGCTCATTCTAAACTTGTAAAAAGGGCCATTATTCATTCTGTTTTTAATAATGTTTTAAAGAAGTGTTGCGAGCATAGTATGGGACAAAGCTTTGCGAAACAAGTTGATCGCCTTACAATGGCTGGCTATCCGTCCGATGTGCTAGTGTCGGTGGCAGAAAAGCAGCTGAAAAGCCTGAGACCTCGCCTCACTAGCGAACCAGTTAGGCAAAGGGAAAGAAGGAAGGTCGTTGTTTTGCCTTACCTCCATCAGGTGTCGCACAACCTCCGAAAAATTGGAAGTCGGGCGGGGGTTGATGTAGTATTTTCAGCGCCGGAAAAAACTTTCCAGGATGTGCAAAAAAGTTAATTGCTCGACTATTGAGCCGCGCAGGTGCAAAGTTAAACATGGGGATCATTTTGTCCCGTGTGAAGAAGGTGTGGTGTATTCTCTGCCCATGTCCTGTGGGAAAAAGTACATCGGGCAGACTGGCCGCTGTCTCAGCAAAAGGCTAAAAGAGCACAGTGAAAATGTCGCACGTGTTGCTACCTCAGGCCACGTAGCCAAACATTGCAGGGACTGCTGCGCAGAAGATAATAGTGACTATCAATGTGAACCTGTGTACAGGCAATGCAGTGTCATAGGGAAACACCGAGACGCATTAACTAGAGAAATATAGAAGCTTGTATGATTATAAGATTGCAGGACGATTGCATAAGCGCACCATCAGTGGCATTGTCCCAGAAAGAGGTTAAATATCTAGAATGTGAAATCTGATACGTGTCGGCAAATCTTCATTCTTGTACCCTTGCACATTAATGTTGCTATTCCAGCATGGTTTCATGTTTTTTCCGTTTCTGATCGCCAGGCGGTATAAAAACCTACTGGTCTCGAAATAAAATTTAGTTGACAGTCAGCGCTGTTGTGTCCTCTTCTTGTCCCGTCCGTCTTTGCGCTGTAATAATGACTATTACACGAGCTTTACCCACGAGCTGCGCTACGGATGTCGCTGACTTTCTTCTACACAACGTCATTCTCCATCACGGCGCTCCTCGTCAATCAATCACCGACCGCGGTCGCTACGTTTTTTCCCGAGTTGTTGAAGACATCCTGCGCTCGCGTTCGACGAAGCATAAGCTCGCGACCGCGTATCAACCCCAAACCAACGGCCTTACCAAGCCCATCAACCGCACACTTACGGGCATGTTATCTATGTATGTATCACCTGATCACGAAGACTGGGACCTCGCTCTGCCATATGTGACCTTTGCTTACAATTCTTTCAAGCACGACACGACGGGTTATTCCCTCTTCTTCCTGCTCTTTGACGGGCACTCCGCTTTACCTTTCGACACGCTAGTTCCTCCTACTACCCATAACTACCGCCCCAAAACCATACTAACCATACCCATAATACGCCGCCCCATAACTACCTACGCTCGTGACGCCATTGCGCAAGCCACAGAAGCGCGCCAAATAGACCGTAGTCAGCTCCTCGCCTCTCGGACTTCTCAGAAGTCTGCCTACGATAGGCGCCATTCGGCACGTAACCTATGACCCTGGGACCTTGGGTCTTATATGGTCTCCTGCACGCCGCATTGGTCTCTCGGAGATACTTTTTTCCCTCTATAGTGGCCCTTGTTGGGTGGTGTGCCAAGTCACTGATGTAACGTATGAACTTGCCCGTCTTGTGCCTGCGTCCTCCACTCTCCCCCACTACTGACGTTGTCCATGTTTCGCGCCTAAAGTGATACGAAGTCATGCCTTCTTTGCAAGATTAGCGCCGGCACGACGCTTACACCGACGAGGGGTCATGTTACGCGATGACGTAGGCGAAGTGTTTCCTTCTCTTGCCTCGCGGAAGGGACAAGGTGATGACGAAGAAGTGGGACTGGTTCCGTGTTGCTGCTTGCTGCTATGCATGCAGTTGAGGCTTTTGTAAATACACTGTAAATGTTTCGAGTTTCACGTAGCAGTATCTTAGATCTGATCAGCGGCCAGGGCAGACGGATGACTTCACATTGCCCTTTTTCGTCCTGTTTGAGAAGTAGCGCCTTCCAGGACTGATCTGTTCTGTCAGGTTCTCCAAATTTAGGACGCATCCAAATTATGTAGATCATGTCCGCTATGCAAACGCAATGTTTGCACCTTGGACTAAAATATCCGGGTGCCGCTTGCTGTACAGCTGGGTGTCGGGAATACTCCAGTTTGAAGCTTACGACACATAACCTCATGGTTTTTGATGAGTTGCCTACACGTTTTCGGAAATATTGATCGGCTTATTTTTTCGATTTTTGGATTTTGAATATCTTGGTAGGCATTAAGGTCATCATCGAACTATAGGGCCTCCTCATCGCGCAAGGGGTACGGGATTGCGTATAAGACGTCACTGGGATCCCGAAAGGTAGCCAATCCTCGGGCGAGTACGTTCGCTTTCACGTTCCCCCTCAACCCCTGGTGCACCAGTGTCCGAATGAGCGCGACGTGCTCTGCCGGTGGTGGACCACTGACCGACACTCCTGCTGCTACGACCGAAATGCGGCCCGCGTCAAAGTTTTTAATCACTAATTTTGAGTCTAACTATAATATTGACCAGTTGTTGGGTTAGAGCTATCGCGATGGGCCCTTCTGCCTCCGTTGCGGTCGAGTGTCGAGTGCTTCAGCAAACTACCCAGCCCCCGTTTTCTCTAGTTGTTACTGAAACGCGTCCCATGCCGTCCTCGCATTGTGCGGCATCTGTGTATAAGATGTCCTGTCACTCCTCTAACTAGCTCATCGTTCGACTCTATTTGTTGTTCCTCAAAACGGGCTTAAAGCGCTGCTGCTCTATCACTCCTCCGGCTCTCATGGTAGACGGGGTGCATGTTTTTGGGAAGCGGATGTATTTTTAATTTGTCCCTAACCTGTATATGAACCTTGTTTGTACGTCTGGAGCATGTTTGCGGCTCAAAGCCCAGTTTCTCCGAAATACTCCGATCAGTACGACTATGCATCAGTCTCTGGTACTGTGAGGTCGTCGCAGCCTCAATGAGCACAAAAGGGTATTGGATAACCCTAGTCTCAAAATCTTGTTTGCCAATGTATTGGGTGGTAAACGTAGTACCGTTATGATCCCTTTACAAATTAGAACGTTAGGTTACTCCTTGTCCGACTTATGAAGCCGTAAATACGGCGCCACATAAATAATCTAAATGATTATTACGATGTTACAATGAAATAAGAAGGGGTGTTTATTTACAGTGCTGATGTAGCGGAACAAGATAAAGCCTACTAGCGCCCAGAAACCAACGCTTCTTCCTCCTCTTCTGCCACACCATCACAGTCCTTCATCGTCGTCAGTAGGGTGACATTTCCCCCCTACTAATACGAAGCCCTCTGGGCGTGTTCGTGAGTCGTGGGAGAGGCCTTTGCCCTGCAGGGGGTATATTCAGGCCGATGATGATAATAATGATGATGATAATAGACTGGATCAGCCGAAGGAGGTCAGCTTCTGTCATGCCCGCATGTTTGTTTGTGATCCGCTTGAGGAGTCTACAAGTTTGATTGGTGCAAACTACTAGCCTCTGCATTGTTTCCCAGTTCCTGCCATTAGCCTGAATTCGTAATCCCAGATCTAATGATTGCCATTGTTGGTAAAACGTTGCCGTTGACCCTGAGTGGTATTTCGGTGTTATGCTACAGTATATGCCGGAAATAGTTCCCCTAAGCGCAGTGCCGACAACTACTTCTATTTAGATGCCGATGGCTTTTCGGTCCAACTAGCTGTACAAGCTATCAATTTAAACACAACCGCCGCTAGGTCGGCTTTTGCTTGCATTATGTAAATCTCTGGCAGACCTTATAGTCTATTACTGCGGCTGGCTGAGCAGTGAAAAGTGCTCTTAAGCGTCTCCCATTTTTGAATGGCGTTCGGGTGTCGTGTATATCGTTCGCTTCGGTTTTGAGTAAGATCCTGCTATAAGGAATACAGTGCATTCTTTTCCCTCTGAGAGCACTTCTTGCTCAGAATAAAAAAAGTCAGAAGATACCAAGTACCCTGAAGATACCCGCTTACGACGTTCCATTTCATATACTAATCCGGGCACCCAAGTACTTTTGAATACTCCTCAGCAGCGAGGAAGAAACTATTTCTTTTGATCGCCCGACACCTTCCTACTTCGACTCTGAAAGCTTTCATGGTTGTGCTGCCAAATCCCCCCTCCCCCCTCATGACCGTGCCGGCCAATGGCACACTGTTTGGTGTGTTACAAAATCATCCACGTTTCGCCATTCGACGTTGTCCCAGCTTCCTCGCTGGAGCGGGGGGGGGGGGGGGGGGGGGGGGGCTCTTGTAACGTCCTTCCACATGCGAAGATGCTCCAAAGACGATCACAATTGCGAGCTCATGCGCGGTGCGCAGGGAGCGCGGGTTGAACTACTGGAAAGATTAAACTAACCTTCGCACAGCCTCATTACTTCACTGAGCGGGCCTGATAATATGGATTTACAGACACCAGTCAATGGTGTCTGTCTGTTTATTATACGCCACAAATGCAACAGATTGAAATGTTGTAGTTAAAGCCATATTTTAGCAACGGCCTCTCTAAAACCGTTACCATATGTGTTCTGCGAGATGGTTTATTGCTTTTAGGCGAATGCCTTTCCTGCATAATAAGTCTGTGCAAGGTCTTTAGATTTAGAAGTGTTCGTTCCTCCTGTCTTGCCTCAAGGAATCTTTGATCACTAGCAAAAAGGTTATCCTCTTGCGGAAATCGAACTGCTACTCCTCCGGGCACCAGCCGAGCGCGCTAACCAAATACGCATCTGAGAAAATGGTATGGGTATTGGCGCTATAAATACAAAGAAGCGCAACGAGCGCCGCTATCGCCACAAACTGGGACTACTCATGGCGATTCCGTCCCGTAGGAATCCACTTTCCTGCCTTCATAAATTGTCATCGTTCTTTAAAAGAGCCCTACAGTAGACCTAGCCCTAAACGCGTGCGCTTTAACAGCCATAATGGATTTCAGGTGCATGAAAACGTTCCACAATGCTGCTATAGCGTATTTACCATCTGTAATAAATAGACAGGCAGCGCCAAGTGTAAAATGAGCAAAAGGCAAACTGATGCATTCACGACAGCCATATCTCGTTCACAAAGCAAACGAACACAGATGTGACAGATATATTGCGAGAAAAACAAGCTAAGATGCATTTCTGGCGATGCTTGTATGCGCTTCACTGCACTCAAACCTGGATCGAGGCTCTTGAATTTGCTAATGCAGAGGGGGTGGACATAGTCATCATGTATTGCACTCCATTGTTGAGGTTCCTCAGAGTTCGCCCTGGAAGCAGACCGCACGAGTCCTTATTTACCCTTTTTTCTTTATCTTAAGGTCTGACAGCAATGACCCCCTACTCCTCCCACGTAGCTGAATCTGCCACATGCTGCATACGCTTATTCATTCAGTCAAATCAAGCGAGTTGTCCCGCTGTCCTTTGTTCTGTGTATCGTCATCGCTACCTCGGTTCTGTAAACAGCGAACTTTTTGTCAAGAATTTCTCGCTGAAAATAAAAACGGCTTTGATAGCAATCCATTGACGATGAGATTTACGCACGTAAGTATAGCGACATGGCCGAGTGCTGTTATTACATCCGATCGCTGAGCGTCGCAATGATGACGACCGAAGCATGCCGCCTAGCTCTTCGCCGCAGCTGTTTCTTCAGAACACCGCGTGGCCATTCAAGCGACGTTAGTTTTGCTCCAACAGTGCTGCTCGAATGTCGATATAATGCACAGCTGGTGTTTGCACATTTTCGTCTTATCATCACATGCTTATCAAGACTTTTTTGGCATAACCGGGTTAGTAAAACTATTAGCTATAACGCTCTATTTCTAGCGGTAAATGCCCCGTCCAATAGGAAACATGCTATCGGTTTTTGCGCAGTGGGCGAGAAATCGCAAGCGTGCCTCTGACAGGCAGTAGTTTGCAATTTAAATGGACAAGAAACGTTTTCTCTAACGGTATGTGCGTCCGAAAGAACACACATGCTGTGACAAATCACAGAGGAGCTGCCAATTCGAGTTGCTCGTTTTACGTGGCAGAGTGTGATCGGAATTGCCCTTACAGGTTTTGTGAATCCCGAGCCAGTCACGCTACTCCTAAATAACGTAAGACTTACGTGGTGATCCGGCAGGCATGTGCTTATGGCTTGCTTCGAGCTCTGCTTTATATCTCTGTCGGGATGTCACTTACGAGCGGTACATGTATAACGTGGGAGCTCAAGTCTATACGATAATAAAAACGTATGAGCTGTTAAAGTGTCAAGATAACAGATTAGAAATTAAGCGAGCAGGAACTACAGCTCCGGTGACGAGCCACCGTAACGATAGCCGGTGAAGGGATGTATCGGATATATGGCGTCAGTCCGTTAAAGAGAACCTAGTGTCCTTAATATTCTTTTTTGGCGCGTAAATGTTTGAACTTGAAGATCATTAAGCTGAAAGACAACACAAAAAATAATACGATACCACATACGCACACTACGAACAGTTTATTGCGAGAAAAGTAGCATATTTAAACACTCAACTACGCATGTGTACAACGCCTAATTGCTATGATTCCAGGCGGTAACAGTAGGCAGCAAATCACTTAACTAAATAGTTAAAACAAAGGCAAAGAACCAATCTTTGCAAACCCAGTGTCATGTATTCGAAGCAAATGCAGTAAAATGATGCAAAAACAAAACAAAATAAAAACAAAGATAACTAACAAAAAGACAACTACACAGTACCCCTTAAGACAGGTCGTCCGACACGTGCGTGATCGAGTTTAAATATGCTCCTTTTCTTCCAATAGACACTTCGGTGTGCGCATATGGTGCCATATTCTTTCATATGTTCATTTTTGGGCCAAAGTGGTTTTCAAGTCATGAACCAACTCCCTCCACAGGCCATTATTCTAAATTTTTGAAGTTGGTTAGACAGCATTAGTAACACTGAATTGTAGGAAAAAACATCGACTTCACAAGCATCCGTTTCATTGCTACATGTGTGTAAATACATTTGGGGCCCCCTCTTGATAAAGGGAGCGTTGTATCATACCTTAAAGTCTCCTAATTAAGTAGATGAATAATTGAAGCAAGCCACATGTGTGATCCTAAATGTGAGTTAATTGTATTGTGGGCAAGACAAGATATCAAAGAGACAGTGTGCAGAAAACATTATATGTGTCCAGGAAGGACTTTATTTTTTTCTGTTATGTTTAGTATTCAGGGCAAAGCAAAATAATGACATATACATGGCGTCTGATAAATGATCGCTTCAATATCCAGAACTACCGTATCATTTTCCCTCCTCAATAATGTGATAAAGGTCATTCTCAACTAAAATGAGTTAGCCTTTAGGTTTTTTACTTGCCTTGATGTGAAAAACAGTACCTCTATATTGCGAGCTTCCTTACCATTTGCATTCGAGCAAGTTTCTTGTGTAGGTGCAACCTCTTCCTCCATATGAATAATTTGATTTTGGGGTTTATTATCAGAATGCGACTCGGTTATTATAGACGTATTAGCAGATGAATCCGGAAATTTCGACCACCTGTGGATTTTAACATGCACAGACATCGCAGAGCCCACCGGCGCTGCACTTTTGGTACTGATCGAAAAGAGGCTACCGCGGTGCCACCATATCAATGTCATGATAATGTGTTTCGAGCTATGCATTTTCTAGGGATATAGAGAGAAAAAAAACTTTGATTTGCTCCATCGGATGAAGAAGCTCTGGCCCTCCGTCGCATGGGATGGATGGCAGGCCCCGTCTCAGACGAAGGGCGGCACACGTTCTTAGCCGGCGGCGTCCCAGGCTAGATGGATGGTGGCTAAGCTGGAGCTCGGTGTCCGGGCTGCTTATTAGCAAACCATATCCCGTAGGAGCACTCGAGCAGACGACGCTCTGGCGCGTGAATCCTCTGAGCAGCGCCACCAAGCGAAAAATGGTGGAAATATTGTCTAAACGAATAAGAACATATTTAAAGCCCACCGCTCCTGTCGTTTTGGTGGCGCAATGGATTAACACCACGCATCTCTTCACTTTTGCCAATTAAACATGCGTTCGACTCCTGTGTTGTATTTTTTCTGAATATTTTTTTTTTCAATTGTCTTCACTGTAATTATATCCTGCCTTCAGTGAGTGTATGTTACCTTTAGGTTGCGTTTACATACACCTTTAAGTAACAATCGGTATGACAACAGTTACACTAAGCAATTACCTTCCCCACAATCATTTCCTGCCTCAGTGAGTGTACGTTACCTTTAGGTTGCGTTCAGAGACACCTTTCAGCAGCAATCACCGTTTACAGTGAGTGTATGTTACCTTTAGGTTGCGTTCAGAAAGATCTTTCAGCAACAATCGCCGTTTAACTCGCTGAAAGCGTCGTCTGCTCCAGTGCGCCTACGGGATATGGTATGGCAATACGCGTCCGGGCTGCGCACTATGGTCTGCCAGAGTTGCGGCGTCAGATTTAGGCCCTTCCCGGGAGAGACGAGACAGTCTCAGATGATGTGTTCGAGAGCTCCTCTCGATTCACAGCCTATACAGTATTCTGATCCTTCTCCTGGAAGCATATGGCTCACCAGGAGAGGGTGTGGAAATATCCCAGTCAGAAGGCGACGCCAGGCGACGGCCTGCCTGCAGTTTAGGGTAGGGGTTGGTGCAGCAGCCATCTGCCTAGTCAGTCGCTAGTGCTGTAAAATTCGGTGTGACATTTGGCACACTTTACGCTCCCGGCTTGAAGCCACACCTCTCTGCCACTGGCTCGGTGATAGAGCCCTCAAACCATGGCATGGGTGGATTCGTTGCCTGGTACGCCAGTGTGCGCCGGAGTCCCAATCAGTTGTATAGTTCGCGATATTGGATATTGGTGTGAAATTCAATTCGCGTGGGGGGCAATCAACCCACGACTGTAATTTTGTATGGCAGTTTTGCTGTCGCAGACCACGAAACGCACCTTCGTCTGGGCGCAAGCTAAAGCTACAACCACTTCCTCAGTTACCTCAGGAGATCTAGTTTCCAGGGCGACTGCGGTGATCGGTCTACCCGTCAAGCTCGTTACCGCTACAACCATAAGGACGCTTGTCCTTCCGGCAGCATCTACAAAGGCTACTTCCTCCAGCGGCAGGCAGGTAAAATTTTTAACGATCATTTGAGCTCTCTTTTCCCGACGGTCCTTATGGTGTTCGGAATGCATGTTTGGCAGCGGGGTTATCCATAGCCTGTCCGTAGAGCCATGTCTATTTTATATTTTGGCTGTCCGCTTACGCAACTGTCGATCCCTAGTTTTTCTAGTATGGATCTGCCCGTGGCGGTAAGGCGGAGCCGCTCTTCCTGTGAAGTGCGCAGTGCTTCGGCGATCTCATCCCAAGTGCTATAAATACTCAGTTGCAGGAGGTTAGTGGTGGAAGTACAGCGTGGGAGACCAAGGGCTCTTTTATTACTTGTGCGAATGAGGCTCTCTAATTTCTCTCGTTCTGCCACCTAAAGGGGTAAGTATAGAGAAATTAATTTACTGACGATTATGTTGCTGCTTAATGCGAAATTTAAGTGCAGCTTACAGCTGTTTCACCATTTTCGATTGATGTTGGCAAACATTTCGAGCAAGATATGTACGTACAATACAGACAGCTATTTTAATGCTCACACATATTCCTTCAAGAATTATTACTCCACTAGCAGTTCTTGACTGTCATGAAGAAAGCTTTCTGGTCGGAAAAATGTGGCGAGCAATTAAATTATAGGGAAGTTGCGGGAAGCAGCAGGTGGGCCCATAGGAGCGTTTCGCGGCGCAGAGACTAATGCTACAAGCTGTAGACGAGATGAAATAACCTTTCCAAATATCTATAATCCACGCTGCATAAGGATATCGGACGGTAACCTTCAGAATTTTTCAATCGACATGCGTGTATGGTTTTCGGAATTACTATTTTGCGATTAGAAGAGATATCAGCGACTCACTGACGCCGCTGACACCTCTAGCGAGTCAAGACAACGTAGTTCTGCTTATGGGAGCCAGTGAGCTTAATGCAGATACGATGCTGGTGGAAACATTTTTTGAAAAGAGAAGTTTTTTTTTACCATGGTGAATTAGCTGTATATACACAAACTACATCACAATATGATGCTTTTCTCTGTGAGTGTGTGAATTCCCAGTTACTGCACATGTAGCCTTTCAGTTCGGTTCGGGAGCTCAAATTATTCATGAAATATTATCTTTGCAGTGTGTCCAATGTGTGATCAGGTCTTCAACCTGAGCTCTGAAGCGTGACTTTCATAATTGCTTCACAGCAATGAATAGGTGCAGCAGTATCTGCGGTACCTATTTCTGTGGACACCTGAATGGCGCTGTAATGGAAGGAAGCAAGGTGGCAGGGAAAGCGGAGCTAGTTACGAGGGACAACGCCGACGGCCGCAACGGCGCGAAAACCGGGAACTGGCGCCAAAGAGCTGCGCTCTAAACTGCTAACTGGAACTGGCAGTGAATTTACAAAATTCGTTGAAAACAGACGTTGAACAACAATGTTTCTAAAAGAGCAAGCAAGAAAGAACTTTATACGTATTTGCTTCATATATATCACTAAAACGCCTAAAAACGCAGTAAAATAATTTTTGTTGATATCGAACGTTAATATGATTATAGGCAACAAAATTTTGTCAACTCTAACCTATCTAGGAACTTTAACGCTAGGATGGAGGAAACAGGTGGTATGTTATCAAGCGGCGAGCCTATGGTCGGCCGGCTGTCGGCCCCCGCTGATATGACCAAACTAAAGCTCATCAGACTGATCTAGGCCGCCCAGCTCGGCCCCAGGTTCGGGATTGACAAGGACCTTAGACGGCCGATCGACGGCAAACATCGGGGTGATGACCGTCTTGGGTAGCCTGCTGCCGCGGTCGGGTTAGGCATTGGCCATGGCTTAAGTGCGCAATACCTAAGCACGGCAGCAGCCTGCCCACGTCGGTTGTACTCTATTCCCTTTGGCTTACCCTTTCATGGACAGCAGTCTACTGCCTAATGACCCGTGGTTTATCCATGCGTCCGAAGATCGATTGCGCAAACAAATTCCTGCGCTGCAGCAGTTTTAATTATTCAACCTATGCTTGAACCGGGTTCTTTGTAGCATCCAAAATATATAATCGCGATATTCTTAGGGTTGGTGAACAGCAACCAAACGTATCTAGCTCAGAAAAGACAGCTCACCGACAAAGGCAGTTTCAAAAAGCACAGTGTTGGCTGTTCTTAAATACTCCAAGCAGCCCCAAAACCCTCCTAATAAAACTGTCAATTTTTCTTACAAATTATGACGAATGTGAGGCTTCAAGTCAATTTATTCAGGATTTCAGCTTCCGGGATAACTTTAAGACGTAACTTCTCCTTGCCCATGGTACTCGCCGTCAAATCCCTTCGCTATCACGAGCAAGCGACAAAGTGCGCTTCTCATGACCTTCAATGACCGAACTTCACTCAGAATTACGCATCCTAGAAAATATACGAACGAAAAAAAAATTGCCGATGATTACGAATATTTCCTAATCCGAATTTCAGCGCAGCTCATCAACGGGTTCACCATTTCGATAGATTGAAGCCACGATTTCGAGCAGGATATGTATATACAATTGGTGAGGCCCCTCAGCCCCTTTACTGTTTAAACTGTGCGCACGTTTTTCCGGTTTTTGTTCGTGTTAGCCCGGGCAGGGCGAGTACCCATGTATGAGCTGCCAGGTGCGGGAACGGCATGCTATTGGCGCGAAAATGAGGGTAGATAAGCGCGTCTGAAGCAATGCTAGGGGCTTTTGGCCCAGCGACAGGCCAGCGAAGGGCGGCCAGTGAGCGCCACGGGCCGGCCGGATGTACGCGGACGACGGTCTTGCTAAACAAAGACGCAAGCACTGCCTGCAAGAATGGCTTAGGAGTGTTTGCGTGAGTTGCTGGTACGCGAGAAGTAATGTTTTTGTATTGCTGTTAAAGCTTCGGCCGCAGTGCGTTTTGTGTTGCCGCGGTAAACCTTGTCATGATTCATTCTTGGTATTCCATTGTCGCGCGCCTCAACGGTATGTTTTCAGTACAATTTCGTCCAATGTTGTTTCTTTTTTATTTATTAATTTCCTGTTGATCCTGGTTAAAATGGTATTTTTAAGAAAGACTTGGTTTTTCGCTCGTTGGGCGAGACCATGGCTCGCGGACCCGTATTCTGGAAGGCGTAGCCTTCATATGGCGCCCAACGTGATTTCTGATCGAGCTCTGATTTGTCTCGCGATCGAGTGCCGCAATTTTAGTTTTATGCCGTTTGTTCGTAGCCAAGTCGGACTATTTCAACTTACCTGACGAAAGCGCCGAGTCGACAAATGGCAGTTTGACCTCCCAGTCAGGCGGGTTGCAGGCATGAGCATTTAGGTGAAAGGAAAAGCGAACCGTCGGACTTCGGTAGCGGAATGCTTGACCTAATACAGTCCAGCCCACTTATATGAGCCGCAGATATAACGAACGCTCGCTTAGTACGAACGAGGGCGGTGCTACCGTCAAAATATATATTGGGGCAATGGCACAGTGTCTCGTATAGAACGAACTGTTGTGGCCTCAACACTCGGTTAGAGCGAACACGAAGCTGTCGGGCCCCCGTAGTTGACCAAGCCGGCGGTGTTTGGCGCGGTTTCGCTCGACTGCGAACCTTCGGCCGGCGAATTTCGCGCACTTTGTGTTCCCCTGACACGACGCGTACACAGAGCGCACAAAGCGTCCCCCGGCGTTCTCTTGCAGGTAAAATAAAGTAAAAAAAAACGGGCGTTGAAAAAGGAAAACTAAAAAGCGCGCGCGCGCGCTGACGAAAAAGAAAGTAGCGCCGCCCGCGTCGCTGTGATGCATCCACGTGATCTGCGTCTGCAAATCTGGAAAGTCAGGCGCCTGCTCTACCGGCTCAAACCGGTTCTCCATTTGTTGCTCCGTTGCCACCCCGCTCTGGGGGCATTGTGCCGTCGATTCTTTCTGTGCGATGGCACTGCGTTGACATCGCTGCCGCATCCGTGCCTTTCCCAGATCTGGGAGTTGAAGGCTGCCTCAACGCGCGAGCCCAAGGGCTTGACTTGCGCCTGGTGCGATGGAGGACTGTACGCCGACCTCTTCAGGTGCTGAAAGGAAAGCTGTCGACATCGCAACGAAGATCGCCATTGGTAATGAACTTGCTCAGGGTGCAAAAAACTGCGAACTGGTCATGAAGTACGGACTGTCGAAATCGACTATTTCAACCATTGTTAAGGGCAAGGAAAAGAGTCTTGGTGCTACCGTGAATGCTGACCCGACGACTAGAAAGCGCCTTCGGAAGGCGACCTACACGGACGTTGAGGACGCACTGCTGAAGTGGTTCGCTGACGCCCGGTCTCGCAACGTTCCGATCAGTGGACCGCTGATGCTTTCCAAGGCTAAAGGCTAAAGGCTAAAGTTTCCCGATTTCAGCCCAGGCAATAGATGGCACCATCGGTTTAAGGCTCGCCACGGAATTGTTTTCAATGCGGTCGTTGGCGAGGCTGCGTCTGTGAACAACGAGGACGTCTATGCGTGGCTTTCCGACAACCTCCCAACAATCACGAGCTATGCTCCAAGGGACGTTTACAATGCCGACGAGAATGCGTTGTTTTATCAGATGTTGCCATCTAAAACGCATGCCTTGAAAGGCGACAAGTGCGCTAGAGGGAAGAACAGCAAGTTGCGCATAACCGTTCTTCTGTGTGTGAATATGGATGGGAGTGACCGGCGGCTGCCTTTTGTCATTGGCAAGTCACATAAGCCGCGTTGCTTTGGAAGCTACGTGCCCGTACGCTACAGGAACAATACAAAAGCCTGGATGAGTCGTGACTTATTTGCCGAGTGGCTTGTCGAGTTCGACCGTGACATGGCACGAAAAAACAGGAAGCTCCTGCTCGTGCTGGATAACTGTGCGGCGCACCATGTGCAGCCTTCCTTGAGTGCGGTGACAGTGATCTTCTTGCTTCCCAATGGAACCTGCAAAATTCAGCCGCTGGATATGGCCATCATTCATGAGTTCATGTTGTGCTACCGGCGGCGC
This sequence comes from Amblyomma maculatum, assembly GCF_055883805.1. Taxonomy (NCBI): domain Eukaryota; kingdom Metazoa; phylum Arthropoda; class Arachnida; order Ixodida; family Ixodidae; genus Amblyomma; species Amblyomma maculatum. The sequence goes on from NC_139346.1 coordinate 78,402,189, forward strand.
GTCATCCAACGCTTGTTGATCGCGATTAATGCTGCCATGCCAGTTCGTATCAGCTTGCTTGCCGCCGTGGAGATGTTGAAAGCGGCGTGGATGGAACTCAACGCGCAGTGCATAGCAAATTTCTTCCGCAAGGCGGGTTTTATGGGCCCAGGCACCGACGACGCCATAGATCACCCACGAGACGGCCGGTCGCACGAGGACTTGTGGCAACGCGTCGTTGACACGCAGCTGGCCGGACCTAACGTTTCCTGGGACGATTTCGTTTCAGCTGATGACGACGCCGACATTGCGGAGCCATGCACTGACAAAGCTATTGTGCGTGAAGTGTGAGCCCTTCTTGACTGCCCAGAGACCGACGAGGGTGATGACGAGGATGTTGCTCTACCGCCGGTTGCTGTGAACGCTTCAACCGCGATCGGTTACATTGTGTCACTTAAGGAACTCCTGTGCAGCGGAGGCCTTGGCGATGAACATATTACCGCGCTGGAAAAATTAGAAACGGCAGTGATGCGATCAGCTTTGAAGAAGCAGACATGCATCACGGACTTTTTTCAAAAATAAAGTTAACTTTCGTCTCGCTTCCTCTTTTTGCTCGTATTATAGGTGGTTCACTTACTACGAACTTTGGATACAACGAACAAATGCCGTGTGACGATCAAGTTCATTATAAGTGGGCTGGACTGTACCCCAGCTACTTGATTCAAAGGCACATTTCTGAGAAATGGTAGGACGCGAGCCAGTTTCGTAAGCGCCCACTCCCATGTATTGCAATAATCAGCTGCAGCTGAATATAACCGTGCCGAGGTTTGAAGTTTATGACGACAAGAAATCTGTTTGGAATTTTCTTCATGAAATCGACGGTTATTAGATTAGAATGGCATATCTAGACAGCGCTCTGGTCACGCGTGTGCTTCCTGTCGCTTTGGTAGGTTCCGCAGCAACCTTGAGGCGTAGATAGCGGCCATTCACAGGAAGTTGGATTTTATGGAGCGTTTTCGAGAACAGTTTTTGCCGCTGACTACGTCATTCGTATGAAACACGAGTGTCGCACCAGGATACAAGGGGGGTCTACTGGAGTTTTTGCGCAGTTTTCAAGATATGCATGAGCGAAGAGATCCTGCAGTTCCAGAGCCAGAGAAGATGGCGCATGCCATGCATAATACACGTAATGCCATAATACACATAACGTTTCTCTTTTCAATTACTAGCTGCTTTTGAGCATGTGCAATAACAAAAAGTGGAGATTAAGACTAATATGAGCCTAAAATAGATAACTGAATGTTCATCTCATTCATAAATATCACTGAGGAATTCAGTAAATAAAACTGCAAAACATGTTTACGATGCCTAATCCCAATACATCTTACTGAATTAATAGATTGTGAAGAAGAAGATAGACTCCTTCGCTGGACGTTGACGAAGAAGAAGCAGTCTACGGAATTGCTGTCGCGCAGATCGTCATGCTGGAGTGAACCGCCCCGCTTCCTCGCCGACTATGACGCCGTCTTCTACTTGTAGATTAAACCTTCTGTTACACTTGGTGGAGGTGCGGCTTGAAACTCTTGCCTCAAGCTTTAGCTTCGCAACCGCACACTACCGGCAACTCACATGGCCGAAGACCACCGCCCACCAATCGCTCCGATGACTCCACCGGTTGCTTCTCTGGCTGCTTACGCCAGCGAGACCCTGCGCTCTTCAGTGGGGCTGACGACACCGACTATGACGACTGGCTTGCTTCATGCGAGCAAGTGATTTCGAACAATAAGTGGGACGTTGCCACAAAGTTAACGAACGTTATCGTTTATTTGACCGCAGTTGCCAACCTGTGGTATCGTAACCACGAAGCCGATATCACAAATTGGGACTCGTTCAAGGCGAACCTTACCACCGTGTTTGGTCGTCCTACTGTACGCAAGCTCCGCGCCGAACAACGCTTGCACGATAGATCACAGCGGCTCAGCGAGACATTTGCAAGTTACACTGAAGCTATGCCCCAGCTTTGCAGTCGCGTAAACGCTCAGGTGTCCTAGCCACAAAAGATGAAGCACATCTTGATAGGCATCGAAAATGACGCCTTTCAAATGTAAAACTCCAGGATTTGACTACTGTTACTCAAGTTGTCAACCTTTGCCAAAGCTTTGCTTAGTTACGCAAGCATGGCATCCTACCTCGACAGCCTTCCGCGCCTGCAGGGTCATTTTCTTGCCCACTCCTGCACGTCTGAGACCTCCTCGCTGCTGCAGCAGCTCAAAGACTTCATACGGGAGGACATTGCTTGCCAAATATCTCCGCTGCCCTCAAACTGCGAGCTGTCACGCAATTTCGCGCAGCTTCGACAGGCCATCGGCGACCGCGTGGTGGAGGCCCTTCCATCTGTCCCTCCGCCAGCGCCCATGCCTCAGACCGTGCCGGTCCGTGGAGCACCTCGCATACGCCGACGTCCCTGTCGCTACATCAATGACATGCACCACCGCTCCTGTCGCACTACTGACGTACGCTGCCGTCGCTGCCCGAGCAAGGCCACCTAGCTACCTTTTGGCGTACGCTAAGCCTCCAAGGCCTGCTCAGGAATTTGTTCATGCTTCACAGCCATTGGTTCAACCTTGGCCGCAGATCTTCAATGCTTAGCGAGCGAGTGATCACCATCCCATCTGTTATTCCTGTGGATATGCTGGCCATATTGCCAGGTACTGCCGAAATCTCACAGCCGACGATTCGCTGCAGCGAGCAATATCAGCTTCCTGCAGCCACCACACAATAAGTACGCAGCGGCCGATCAATGCGCAAGTTCTGTGGCTAATGACCGTGCCACCTTCTCCTCGCCCCTATATCGCGCCCTATCTCCTCTGCGACGGCGTCCCAAACTTGATCAAAAGGAAAACTGAATGCCGCAGTTCCTGAGGCGAGAACTGCGCAACGAGCGAACTGTCAAAGGCCTCATGAATCTCCTGCAAATTTTGAAGTTTCTGTTTAGTGCGTTGTAGTACTGGCTCTGGTCGACACCGGCGCTGCTGTTTCTGCCATGGCTCCGAGTCTGCCGTTCATTGCGCAAAGGGACGACCCCTATTTCAGGTTTCTCATTCTGCAGGGCAAGTGCCCAGCCTGTAGAGCCTGTAGCGATGTGCACAGCTATAGTCGTCATTGAACAAATTGCATGCGCAATTGAGTTCGTCGTTTTGCCTTCCTGCTCTCAATCTTATCTTGGGTTGGGACTTTCTATCTCGCCATAATGCGGTTATACTATGCTCGTGCCGAACTAGAGTTTCTTGAGCTAGACAAACCATCGCCGGACGTACTTTTCCCAAAGTCGTCATTGTCGAAGCTACTGATCTCCATGCCTGCTCTTAAGTTTTTGCCCGGTTCAGGCGTTCAGTCGTGTCCGACTCTTCGTGACCCTATAGACCATGTCACGCCACGCTTTCCGGTCTCTCACTATCTTCTTAACATCACATAGCTTCATCTGCAATGCCTCGAGAATGCCATCTAACCATCGCGTTCGCTGCCTACCCCTTCTCCGGCGACCCTCAACCTTTCCCAACATCAAATCTTTCTCCAGCGACTCCTCTCTTCTCATCAGATGACCAAAGTAGCTGAGCTTTAACTTTAGAATTTGACCCTCCAATGAGCACTCAGGGTTTATGGTTGACAATATCGACTGATTTGATCTTATGGCAGTCCAAGGAACTCTTAAGAGTCTTCGCCAGCACCACAATTCCAACGCGTCAATTCTTCGGCGGTCAGCCTTTTTCACAGTCCAACTCTCGCATCCAAACATCACAACTGGAAAGACCATAGCAGGTGTTATACGGATCTTGGTTGGCAGACTAATGTCTCTGCTCTTTACTAGGCGGTCAAGGCTAACCATTGCTCTCTTTCCCAGAAGCAGGCGTCTCCTAATTTCATGGCTGCAGTCTCCTTCCGAGGTAATCTTGGCGCCCAAGAACAGAAAATCTGTCACAGCTTCCACTTCTTGTCCATTGATGCTCCAGGACTTGATAGGGCAAGACGCCATGATCTTCGTCTTTTTAATGCTCAGTTTAAGCCCAAACTTCTCTTGTACGCGCATCAGAAGTCTCTTGAGTTCCACTTCACTTTCTACCATTAAAGTGGAATCATCCTCATATCTAAGGTTGTTGATACGTTTTCCAGCAATCTTCACTCCAGCTGAAGACTCGTCCAGACCGGCCTTCCTCATGATGCACTCTGCATATAGGTTAAATAGGCAGGGCGACAGTATGCAGCCTTGCCTCACCCCTTTCTCAATCGGAAACCAATCAGTAAGACCATGCCCAGTTCTGACTGTGGCCTCTTGCCCTTCATAAAGGTTCCTGAGGAGACAGATGAGGTGAATTGGAACTCCCATCCCTTGGAGAGCTTGCCACAATCTGCTGTGATCTACGCAGTCAAACTCTTTCGCATAATCCATAAAGCAGAAGTAAATGCGTTTCTGGAACTCTCGTGCTTTTTCCATGATCCAGCGAAGGTTGGCAATTTGGTCTCTAGTTCCTCTGCCCTTGCGAAACCCAGCTTGCACGTCCGGAAGCTCCCGATCCACATACTGTTGCAGCCTACCTTGCAGGAGTTTTAACATCACCTTGCTAGCATGCGAAATAAGTGCGATCGTGTGGTAGTTGGAACAATCTTTGGCACTGCCTTTCTTTGGAATGGGGATGTAAACTGACCTCCTCCAATCCTGTGGCCACTGCAGGGTTGTTCAAATCTTCTGACATAATGTATGCAGTGTGTTAACAGCGTCGTGGTTGAGGTTTTGAAGCAACTCAGCTGGAATACCATCAATTCCGCTAGCTTTGTTCTTAGCAAGGCTGGCTAAGGCCCATTCAACTTCACTCTTCAGGATGCCCGGCTCGAGATCAGTAATCACAACCGTCCTATGTTGGGTTTGCACATCCGGGTCCTTCTTGTACAGTTCTTGTGTGTATTCCTGCCACCTCTTCTTTATCTCTGAGGCTTCAGTGAGGTCCTTGCCTCGTTTGTCCTTTATCACGCCCAGCTTAGCACAGAAGCTTCCTTTGATATCTTTGATTGTCTTATACAGAGCTCTTGTGTTCCTTAATTGGCTGTTGTCCTCAACTGCTTGACAGTGTATGTTCAGGAAGGCATTCTTATCTCTCCTTGCTATTTTCTGAAAATCCGCATTGAGAACCTTGTATCTTTCTCTTTCCCCCATACCGTTTGCTATCCTCCTTTCCTCAGCTATTTGCAAAGCCTCTTCAGATAACCAGTTTGCTTTTTTGCATTTCTTTGGCTTTGGAACTACCTTAGTAGCAACTTCTTGTATTATATCACGAACATCAGTCCACATCTCTTCGGGATCTTTGTCTTCTTGATCTAATTCTTGAAATCGATTCCTCACATCCACAGCATATTCTAATGGAATCTGATCCAGATCATACCTGAAAGGCCTTCTAGTTTTCTGCGTTTTCCTCAATCGAAGCTTAATTTTGGCAACAAGAAGCTGATGATCGGTGCCACAATCGGCCCCAGGCCTTGTTTTTACTGCTTGTATAGCGCTTCTCCATCTCTGCTGGCAAATAATATAATCGATCTGATTCCTGTACAGACCGTCCGGTGAAATCCATGTGTACAGGCGCCTCTTGTGCTGTTAAAAATGAGTATTCGCTATGGTCAGGTTGTTTTCTTGACAGAACTCTACTAGCCTCTGCCCAGCTTCATTTGGCTCACCAAGACCGAACTTGCCTGTAATTCCAGATATTTCTTCACTCCCGACCTTAGCATTCCAGTCTCCTATGAGAAAAATGACGTCTGATGATGGGGTGCGGTCTAAAAGGCATTGTAGGTCCGCATAAAATCTCTCAACGTCAGCTTCTTCAGCAGCAGTGGTCGGTGCATAGACTTGGATAACTGTTATGTTGAAAGGGTGACCTTGGATCCGAAGTGAAATCATTCGGTCGTTTTTGGGGTTGTACCCTAGCACTGCTTTGCCCATTCTTCTGTTTACTATGAGAGCGACCCCATTCCTTCTCTTGGATTCGTGCCCACAATAAAAGACATAATGGTCGCCAGAGTTAAATTCTCCCATTCCGGTCCACTTGAGCTCGCTGATGCCCAAGATATCAATGTTCAATCCGTCCATTTCTCGCTTGACGATATCCAGTTTACCTTGCGTCATAGATCTTACATTCCATGTTGCTATGTGATATATCTCCTTGCAACATCGGACTTTCCGGTCGCTTCCCGACACATCCACAACTGAGCGTCCTTTTGGCTTTAGCCCAGCCGCTTCATTCGTCCTGGAGCTACTAGGAATCGCCCTTTGTTCATCCCCAGTAACATGTGGGACGCCTTCCAACCTGGGGGGCTCATCTTCCGGCGCCGTATCGATAATGGTATTGTGACTGGCCATAGGGTTTTCTTGGCAGGAAATAATGGAGTGGGTTGCCATTACCTTCTCCAGTGAATCACATTTTGTCAGAACTCTCTGCCGTGACCTGTCTATCTTGGGTGGCCCTACACAGCAGAGCTCACGACTTCATCGAGTTTCGCAAGCCCCTCCGCCACGACAAGGCAGTGATCCCATGAGTTACCCCCAGTAAGTTTTTGTGCCCACCGCTAATGTTTGTTCCCGTGCACTGATGTACTTTTCACCCCATCGCCTACTTTTCTAAAGCGCAAAAATCTTCCTCTGCCTTATGGCGTACCTACTATATCTGCTGGCCTCAACGGGCTCTGGATTTGTAATCCGTTTTCATTTCCCGTAACCATGCGTCGCCGTGAACACCTTGGCCCCATCCAGCTCATTGATTCTATTCTCACCGGTGACGCAACATCCACTTCGCAGCCCTCTGACTAAGCTGTACTCACACCGCCTCTTCTAGCGCTGGTCGAGTCTTCTGCCGATGGTTTCTTCTGCTCTATCGATACTAGTCTTACTGGGTCTGAACGCTCTGAACCTTTCGCACTGCAATATCAGTTCCGTTCTTCATTTGACTCTCACCAGCCTGCTTTGAGCCGCACATCAACTGCTGCTCACCACATTGACACCGGTTCCAATGCTGCTTTGCGTTAGCGCCCTTATAGAGTGTCTGCCACCGAGCGCCGAGATATTGAAGCCCAAGTAAACATTATGCTTCAGAATGGAGGGATTGAGCCTTCTAACAGTCCATGGACCTCCACTATTGTCCTAGGGTGGACGAAAGGCGGCTCTATTCGCTTCTGCGTTGGCTACCGTCGCGTAAACAATCGCTAGGAGGGACGTCTACCCCCTTCCGCGTATAGATGATGCATTGGACTGTTTACAAGGTGCTGAACTCTGTTCTTCGCTCGATTAACTATCCGGTTACTGGCAGGTGCCCATGGCTGTGGGAGAATGCCCTAAAACCGCATTTGCCTCTTTTAATTCACCGTCATGCCTTTCGATCTCTGTAATGCCTCTGCAACATTCGAGCTTATGATGGATACTATACTGCGTGGCCTGAAGTAGAAGACGTGCCTCTGTTACCTCGATGGCATCGTGGTGTTCTTGCTTGACTTTGCGACCCATCTATCTCGCCTGAAGAAGGTCTTGACATGTCTTGCGAACGCCGGTCTACAGCTCAACTTGAAGAAATGTCGTTTCGCTGCTCTTGAACTTACCATGTTAGGCCTCGTTGCATCCTAGGAGGGTATACGTCCTGTACCAGCCAAAGTTCGAGCTGTGACTGAGTTTCGGAAGCTTATTTCGGAAGCAACTGAAGAGGTTTTTGGGCCTGTGCTCATACTTTCGGCGTTTTATACGAAAGTTTGCTTCCATTGTTGCTCCGCTGAATGGGCTCCTCGGTATTAACTCAGATATTTCGCTTTGGTCACAAGCATGCGATGACGCCCAGGTAGCACAAAGTGGGCTGTAAAGGGGAGCCCCTGATGGGTCCGATGTAGGCAATGCAGGACAGCCCCGGTGGGCTCATTGTGGATGCTGCAAGAGGGGCCGAAGTAGGACTGAAGGGGCTGTCGATAAAGCCCTGATGGGCCCCACTATGGACCCATGCAGGCAGCACTTGCGGGGCTGCCCACATTTTTCCCGCATTGCCAAAAGGGCACACCCCGCCAACTCCCCACGATGGCCCTACTTTGGACCGATTCGGGCAGCCTCTCTGGATGAACATTTATTTTTTATTTCGGTTAGCCCCTCAGATAATGATATAGGACCGATGCGGGCTCTATAGCGCGAGCCGCACTTGGGCTTGCCTACATTATTCTCATAGGGGTCCGACGCAGGAAATTGATGGGAAGCCTTTGTCCAAGTTTTCCCAACCATTATTTATGCACATAATTAAGTAATTATTTTATGCATGTCTGCCCTTTTTAAACAGCCACAATATTAAATTTTACAATAATTCCTAACATAATCTAGCCTAAATGACTTCGTGTACATCTTGTTCAGGCTATGGAGATATGTGTTCTGTACAGTAATTTTGTGCTGAGTGTTGCAGGCTATCCACAGCAACCACATTAGGAGCAATAGATAGCAATCAGTATGTTTTAGCATTTTAGCGCAATTTTCATGAGAGCGAGAATTAAAGGCACGTAATATGTCTGACTAAACATGGCAACAACTGTTATACAAACAATCTATAGTAGTAATATAGGGCAGCATCTAATACAAATAAAGGATGGAAATTATCATTACACAATTGCACGTACGCCTTCTAGCCCCATTGCGGCCGATGGGGGACCTACAGCGGTTTTTTGTGGGCAGCCCGAATTGGGCTGAGTGTTGTTTTTGAACCTAAAGACCGCTTGCTGTTGCATGTGCCTTCCAATTTCCCACAATGGACCGATTTTGGTATCATGCAGGCCTGCCCGTCTTTCAGCCCCATTACGGCTCATGCGGGGTATAAAGCAGTTTTGTGTGGGCAGCCAGAATTGGGCTGGGTGTTTTTTTCGAGCCTAGAGCCCACCTGCGGTTGCACGTGTCTTCAAAGTTCCCACAAGGGACCAATTTTGGTACCATACGGGCACGCCCGCCCTCCAGCCTCATTGCAGCCTATGTGGGACCTAAAGCGATTTAGCTAAGGCTGCCTCATTAGGCTTCACGAGGGCTCGCCCAAATTGAGCTCTTATTCCTATTTAACCGGCCCTCAAGTAACCTAGAAGGGACCGATTGGGGCCGAAAGTAGGCATGTCCATTTTTTTTGCCCCACTACGGCCGACATAGGTCCCAAAAAGATTTTATGGGGGTGGCCTCATTTCGGATCTATGAGGGCTTTCCCATTAAGAGCGCACATTTAGGTTGGATTGCCCTTAAGTAGCCGACAAAGAACCCTTGCGTTCTGTATGCAGGAATGTGCTCTGCATTAGCCCGAGCAATGCCGCTATATGGGAGCCATGCAGAAGGAATAGGGGCAAGCCCATGTGGGGCTTACCCACATTTGCCTCATCGGGGACCGATGCAGGTTTTATGATGGTTGCCCCAGTCCCACTTTCCTACATCGGACCTACTGGGGCCCCACATTCTGTGCTACCTGGGCGCCTACAATACCTTGCGTCGCCTTTTGACACCCCATCCATCCTGCACCATTTTGATCCTCAAGTGCTCACCGAAGTGCACACAGACGCCAGTGGTGTCAGCCTTGGTGTGGTACTTGCTCTGCGCCCCTCTGGCTTTGGTGAATATGTAGTCGCCTATGACAGCCATACTCTCACGAAACCGGAAGCGAACTACTCTGTAGCGGAAAAGGAGTGCGTGACCATCGTATGGGCACAAACAAAGGTTCCCCCTTACCTCTACGGCCGTTCTTTTAATGTAGCCACGGACCATCATGCCCTATGCTAGCTTTCATAACTTAAGGACCCATCCGGTCGCTTGGCACGATGGGCTCTTCGTCTGCAAGAATACGACATCCGTGGTATTTACCGATCTGGCCGCAAACATAAAGATGCCCACGCTTTGTCTCGCTCGCCGCTTCCTGTCGACCTGGCGAGCCTCTCCGTCTTGGACTCTGTGGAGTCTTCGATCGATGTCAGTAACGTGCCCGCCGAAAAACGAAAGGATCCATGGATCGCATCTCTTATTGACTACCTTTCCAACAATTCAGCGATTACCCTTCACTCGCACTTCGCCGTCAAGCTTCTGAATGTGAGATTCGGGATCACTTTCTTTACCGGCTGCAACTACAACTCAAGTGGACGGAAATGGCTCCTCGTGATTCCGCGCCATCTACGGACCTAAATATGTACAGCTTTTCACGCCGATCCGCAGTGCGGTCAGGCCGGAGTTTTCAAGACGTACACTCGAATCCATCTTCGCTACTATTGGCGCGGTATGTACACCTCGGTACTTAGGTACGTTCGGTCGTGCTTGACTTGCCAACGCCGCAAACCTGCTTCTCACCGTTCGGCTGGTGAGTTACAGCCTCTCACATGCCCGCTTAGACCCTTCGACCGCATTGGAATTGACCTCTACGGCCCTCTTCTGTACACAGCTGATGGCAACCGCTGGGTCATTGTCGCCGTCGACCACCTGACGCGATATGCCGAAACTGCCGCGCTCCCAGCTGCAACAACTCACGATGTGGCCGGTTTCATATTGGTGGTTGTGGTAGTGGTTATTTAATTTATATACAAAATAAAAGAAATAATGTTTACCAGCCCCGGTATCTGCTATCTGATACCTGAAGCACCTGAACTGAGGCGGCGGAAATAAAAGGATAGCGAGGAAGGGGAAGAGGAAATCAAAGAGGTGAGCGATAGTGAGAAAGGAAAGGGTAGGTAAAAATAAATACATATACTACAGTAATTTGCTTGAGGCGGTTTCATATTGATGATGAAGAACTTCATTCTCCGTCAACGGTGTTCCTCGTAAATTGATCAGAGACAAAGACCGTGCTTTCTCATCTGAGGTCGTTCAAGCCCTGCTCGCCCAGTGCAAAATTATTCACCGGACTTGCGCAGCCTATCACCCGAAAACAAACGGCTTAACTGAACGATTTAATCGCACCCTCGGTGACATCCTCGCGAAGTACGTCGGATCGAACCAGACGAATTGCGGAATTGTCCTTCCTTATATCACCTACGCGTACAACACTCCTATGCAATCCAGCACGGGTTTCTCTCCGCTCTTTTGGCTTTACGGTAGGCATCCATCTGCTCCCTTGATACTGTCCTCACCTACAACACTGACTCTTCAGAATGTACTACAGTGACCGAAGCTGCACAGTACGCCGAAGATGCCACCAGATTGCCTGAACGTTAAAGACCAACTCTCAGTGGCGCCAAACATATCGCCATGACACCCATCAGAGCAATGGACCATACTTCGAGCCCGGCTCACTCGTGTGGTTATGGGTTCCATCCAGAAAGCCCAGGCCTCTCAACAAAACTGATCTCCAAGTATCATGGGCCCTGCCGTGTCGTCGAGAGCACTTCACCAGGGAATTACGTTGTTGAGCCGCTTACGCCATCTTCCAGTTTCCCACGCCAATGGCGCGAAACTGTACATGGGCAGCACCTTAAGCTGTTCTACGACCCCAATGTATCTTGGGCGCCATAAGTAGCCAAGATTGCTCCTTTTTCTCTAGGGGCCATTGTGAAGAAGAAGATAGACTCCATCGCTGGACGTTGACGAAGAAGGAGCAGCCTGTGGAATTGCTGTCGCGCAGATCGTCGTGTTGGTTTGAATCGCCCCGCTTCCTCGCCGACTACAACGCCCTCCTCTACGTGTCGATTAAACATTCTCTTACAAGATATTTATATTCGTGAAATCAACTCGATGGTTTCTAAGGTTAAATGCTACAAAATCCCTTGAGGAGACACGTGACGCTACTGCATTATGTGAGTAGCGTTTTCGAAAGCTGCACGCTCCTCCGTATGGGATGACATGAAGCGTCCTGTGATAACGTGATTATGACGTGGGACTTGATTTATCAGTAATAACCCTCTTGCCCTACGTGTGATGACAAGCACTCAGATTCAAACCGTTCTTAAAGGTAATTTGCAAGTCATAGCATCAGACTCAAAGTTTACAGGTCCTTGTTCGGATCACAGTGGCTAATTGCGGTTGTTTTTCTTACTATTTCTTATATACTACCTCGACGTTCACGTCAGGTAACCAAGATCTCCTAGGATTCCCTTTTTGTAAGTAGCTGTTGAATCCATTCTTATGTTTGTCGTAACAAAACTCGCCGTCTTCCCTGCGTTTGTTTGCTTATCAATGGGAAACGAAACACTCACACTCTTTTTCCTAGATTCAAGAAGCAAAACTAAAATTCTTGGGCACATGTAGATGAAAGAAAATTTGCATCCCTTGTATTGTTTGCTTGGATATTGTAAAATGTAGCCTCAAGATGACTAAATACTCAACAGCAATGTCTCCTACGCATCCAGAACTTTCTTGTCGTTGTAGTCGTATGGATGCTTGGTTGTGTGGTATGTTTTCTCCAACATGAACATATTTCTTCACAACTGCTTCAAGGCCGACCTTGTTCAACATCATAGAGGACGCCCATCTGAAAGATAACATTTCAGCGAAACAAGTTCTCTATGGCAAAGTGCTGCACACATCCTGTTTTATGGAGGCGTCTAGAATTTACCCGAACGCGTACATGCATATCTAGTCGTGCTACAAAAACCTTCAATGTCGCTGCTTAAACTGCATTAGCGCTGCAGCGGCAGTATCGTAATTTGTACTTTATTTTAATTTAACGCTTGTCTTTCACTTTAGGTTGTTCAATTTATACTTGTTTTTTTTTATTTTTTTATTTTTTTACAGTTATTATTATTTATGTTTAAATAATACTACAGTGCTAATATTGCTTTTATTCATAATCAGTATTTTTCTTTGCTTAATGTTTATTAGCACTAGTAATTAGTTTGCAGGAAAGTAAACGCACAGTACCTCGCACTTGCTCAGTCGACACCTGATACGTTGTGGCTCATCGTTTGGCATTAGCATTTTGCGTCCATGCCTTGCCCTCACCAACATATCTTATTATTGTTTTGCATTAATAATCCCCGCTACAGTTAGTAGTTTTTAAGTTCTCGCTCCTAGCAGAAAACAGTCTACATATATGTCGTCTCGAAAATCAGTTCCAAGTCATGGAATCAAAAAGCGTTTTGCTGAGGGACTTACTGCGTGACCATCAAACCGACCCATTTTGTTGTACACTATTGTAAAATATGTAGCACATATTGAGCATCCAGATATATAATTTAGTCGACCATGCGCGAGTACATAGGTCTGGTATATTTATAGACTGATGTATACTTCCCATAATACTGTCACGAATGCAGTAATTTATGCCCACGGTAAGAGGGCAGACACGCAGTCAAGAATCAAGAGTCCCGGCTAGAGTCCCTGAAACGACCAGGTGGCATTATTTTCCATCTCGATAAAAAAGCGTGCTCATGAACAGAAAAGTTCTGGAGGGGAAATAAGCTATCACCGGGTGAAATACAGTCTCATGCGAAGTACATGCACTACGTCGGACGAGCACCGACGACTAGATCTCAGCACAGTTCCGTCTGGAATAACTTGTAAGTAGCATCTGATAAGGGACGCAACATCCTCAAGTGTCCGAAGTAGTGGTTGAAAAGTTTTACTAAAAGATCTAGGCGGCGGGCAAGTGTTCACGCCAAGACTTTGTCACTGGGCAAGAACACGACGTGGCGGTGTCGGTAGTGATATCGGTGTCCATCATTCGGTGTTTCGTAATGTGACTACGGTGGATTTGGAGTGTTTCCCAGCTGTAGTTGGTGAATTCATCTGCTTCAGCGGTAAGCAGCTGGTCGTCAGCCACACACAGCAGAATAACGTCGAGCATGGGCTGCACATCGCGACCGTAAGCTTGGCGAAACTGTGTGAATCGATTTGTTTCTTAGACGACCATGTTGTATGTGAATGTTCCCTAATGGAAAATCTCGTCCAACGTTTTATGCCGCACATTTACGTACATGGCGAGCATGTCCGCTATTGTTTTGTATTGTCGCTCGGTAGGACCATTACACGGAGGATGGTATACAGTAGTCTTTCGGTGATGTGTCTGACTTGGTTGAAACATTCTTGAAGTCGCGCTGTAAAACTCTTGCAACGATCAATGATGACGTATGAAGGGCCTCCATGCCAGATGACAATCAGCGTCATGAAGAATTGTGCTACTTCGAAAGATGTTGCACGCGGCACCACCATAGTTTCCGCGTAAGTTGTCAGATAGTCAGTAGCCACGATAGTCTGCTAAATGCCGGCAGACGATAGAGGAAAAGGGCAGAGGAAGTCCATCCCAATTTGTTCAAATTTTACTAGCGATGGTGCAATAGACTGCAGGAAACCAGCTAGATTTAGTGGCGGTGTCTTGCGCCGCTGGCCCGGTGCCTTGCATTGCTGGTGTCTTGCGTCGCTGGGCGGTGACAGCATGTTTTGGCCTTTACTACGCCCGGAGAACCCTGGTAAGAGTGCGTGCAAACCCCAAGTGTCTATCAGTGAGCTCAATGTGGCAAGCATTAAAGATTTCGTTGCGGATATCTGCAGGGGTGACTAAAAGTTATGCTCGGTCACTGTTTACGGCACTTTTTATGTAGAGGATTCCATCGTACGTACAGAAGGATGACAAGTTCGTAGCGAATAATCGGTATACTGCAGAATCTAGGTCCTCCAGATAACTGATCACAGTTTTTAGATCTGCATGAGACCTTTGCCGGTTCTTTAAATCAGAGGAACGGATAATGCTATGAAAATGAGCGTCTTCATCCGTACCATCATGGGCCGACTCCATGGGTGCTCGAAACAGTGTGTCAGTGCCTTCGCATTTATGTGCAGATTTATAAACGATGGAGTAATAAAATTCCTGCATACGGAAACTCCATCGTGCAAGGAGTCCTGACGGGTATTGGAGACTAGACTGCCAACGAAAAGCATCATGGTCAGTCACAAGTTTAAAATCACGGCCGTGGAGGTAATTTCGAAATTTTATTGTTGCCCAAACGACGACGAGACGCACAGTTTCAAAATCTTAATAGGTTGTTTCTGCCAAGAAGAGCACCTAGGCCGATTTTGCTGTCGTTGGTTTGAATTTAGGTGACTGCGTCCTTTTCGAAGAGTGCAAGAACATGGTGTTTTACAGGCGTTGGTGCAGCTCCATCAATGCCTCCTGCTGCTCGGCAGACTAGACAAACGGTAAGTCATCCCGTGGCAGACTCGTGAGAGGTTTTGCAATCTTGGCAAAATCAGCAATAAAACAGCGACAGTACGTGCACAGGCCCTATAAACGTCAGACTGCTTTCTTCGTGGCAGGAATGGAAAAGTTGGCGGCAGTTGCTGTCTTGTCAGGGCCGGGCCGGACACCATCAGCGCTAACCACATGAAAGAGAATTTGCAGCTGCTCATATCTAGTATAGCACTTTTCCGGCTTGAGTGCCAAATCGTTCAAAAAGAGAACATCCAGTACTGTTCGCGCTCATTTTAGGTGCTTGTCAAACGTTTCTGAAAGCACGATGATGTCGTCCAAATACACCAAACAGATTTGACATTTAAGAACAGCAAGTACGGAGTCCGTCATTCTCTGGAACGTTGCAGGCGCTGAACACCGACCGACACGCAATTCTTTAAATGCATGTCAGGCATCGGGAGTCACAAAACGTCTTATCGCGACCCCGCTCATCAAAAAATATCTGCCAATAACACCTTTTCCAATCAATCAAAGAAACTAACTTGGCATTGCGAAGTTTATTGAGCGAATTCTCAACACGGGGTAGTGGATTTACGTCCTTTTTGTTACGTCATACAGTTTCCAGTAGCAACGCAAAATCAGTGCGTATCATCCTTTGTTTTTAACCAGCGTCACAGACGACGACCATGGACTTATAGACAGCTGAATAACACCATCAGTAAGCATTTTCAGAACTTCTGTCCGGATGTCCTCACTTTTTGTGGTCGAAAAGCAGTATGGTTGTTGATGAATAGTCCGGGCATCGTCACGCGTTAAGATGCGATGCTTAGTGACCGAGGTTTGCCGGGCTTTGGATGATGAGGCTAAGCACGGGGCGTAGTCAAGCAGTAATGCAAGTAAGACGCGTTGCTGACAGGTCGAAAGATCACTGCTAACATCGCTGTGGTCGAGAACACTCGGGACATTAGTGATGTCGGACGCAAAGCATTCGGAAATGTTGTTACGATTCAGCAAACACGATGGCAATAGAGCGGTAGAGGTGGTAAGATTCACTCAAGAAGTACGTGACGACAAGCTCAGAGTGACAATCGCTGAGAATAATTAAGTTTCGTGGTTCACAGATGCCATGAGAATATAAAAGTGGACGGTTGCCTTCGGCAATTATCGGCCCGTCACGTAGCTCTTCACACACAACGCTCACAAACGTGCTGGAGCGAGCGGGTAGCGAAACACTCTTGGCTAAAACTCGTAGGGCGTATGTATCGTTGGCCGTCAGTGGGGCTGGTATCCGCCTTCTTTGTTGATAAAAAGACCAGTCGCGGTCATTTATCGATGGTGGCGCCATGTACCCGCAGGAATTCCGCACCGAGAATAAAATCACGAGAACATTTTTTGGGGAACGACGCAGCTGACGATAAACGTGGACACCCCAAGCAGCACACCAGCATTGGTCCAACAACGGTTCATCACTGGAAAAGAATGGCATCAATATTGGACTGATATTGGCATTTGGGCATTTTACTACATTCTCCATTCTTGGCCCATCTTTCGTTCCAAGATTGGTCCAGTGTTCAACCAAGCTGGAGCCACCAATGTAGGCACAATATTAGACTTTCCATTCATGCACCATGATTCTTGCCAATACTGTCCAGCATTATACCATCATTGTATTACCAAAATTTGTTTAATACCAGCTATTCCATTGATGCCCCATTGTCAATGCCAATATCATACCAATGGTTAGCCATTGCAGGTGCACTGGCGACTCCATTCATGCCGCATATTGTCGATACCAATATTAATCCAATGGTTTATGGGTACACCGGCTACTCCATTCATGTGCCATTAATGATGTCAAGATTACACATTTTGTGGCACTGCCTGTGCAGGCCATAAAATGCAGCCTTTTTCATTCTAGCCATATTCGTGACAGCACATCGAACTTGCTGGGACAATAATGGCCTTTCAAATAGGAGTGGCCATATAAATTCAAATTGTCGCTCATGAGCAACCAGTAGATATTCACAAAACAGGGCATGGTTCACAAAAAGATAATATTTATTGCAATTGTTACTATAGACGGCAGTTGTTACTAGCCAGCGCTGAGGGCACACACAGCAGCAGTTAGCGGGGCAGTGGCAGGGTTGGTCAGGGCAGGGCGGGCTCTCGGGAAGTGGAAGGGGCCAGGGAGCTGGAGGGCACACTCATAGGCGTAGTGAGGGGGCTGACCCTGCAATTGCATTCACAGGTGGCATGCCTGGTTCGCCAGTGGAGGTTTCAGCATAACGCCTTTTTCTTCCACCCCCCCCTGTCACAGGAACCAGGCAGCCACCTGCGAATAAATGCGTGTGCCTCCAAATCGTCCACCCCAACTTTTTCGCAAATGGCACCTGCACAAAAACAATGAGGAAACAAAATTTACAACACTATTACGAGGCATATAAAATCGCGCGCATTATTTTAGGAAGATGTAGAAAATTCCAGGATTCATGTACCGAAATTTATGGTCAATGAGAAACACTATACTGATGAGTTCCAGATTAGTTTCAGCTGCCTTGGGTTTATTAGGATGAAAGACGCACATACTTTGCATAGCATGTGCCCTGTTGCATTTTGATCGCCTCCACAGCAATACGGCTGAGACAGCCAGTGTTTCATCCCACACTAGGAATTAGTGCTTGATTGTCGGCTGTCTCCGCATATGACTGGCGCGCTAGTTTTTTGCCGCTCCTACGCTTTCTGCGATGTGCAAACAGTTTATACTAAATATCGTTACCAAGAGAATGTTCGGCGACCATTTGCATTTTTTTTTTAAATGGCTAGATATAATATACACAAGCGATCTAATCCCACGACTGCTGCACTGGCCGCTGGTTAGCTGATATACGCTTTTGACTGGTTTTGTGGGTAGTTCACTTAAACGGGAGCTCACTTAAACGGGTAGCTCACAGGTGCATCATTTTTACACATATACTGCTTGTCCAAGCAAATTTGATCCAAGGGATAAAAAAAGAAACATTTCGGAGGCAGGCAAAGGAAACCAGATATATATTGCTGGAAGCTACCTTGAGCGCCACAGAAAAGGTTTTGTTTAGAATCCTTATTGACATTATTTACCTAAATTACTGATTAATGACTTACACAATAAATGGTGTTGCTACTTTTAAGAGTACCGGCACAATCCACGTTTGATTATTTGTGATGAAGAATCCTCACGTCTGCATTTTGAACGCCAGATACAATAGGAAGCCACGAAAATACAGAAATCTGATTCCCGGACAATACAATTGAGGACTTGGCTTGGCTCGACAGCCCTGTGTAGCGTTAGACCTACAAGTTGCCTATGGTTTCTTCGTCCGCGCCAGCACATCGTCCAACAAGACTGTATTTGTATTTTACAGCTGAAAAATACTCTTAAACTCATTTATATCCTTACCGCTTTGTAGTCATTATCCGCATTGCAAAGTTCGGCGCGCTCATTGTAACTCGAGCCTTCATGTGCGCCAAAGGGCCGACGCGAAGAAACCATCGCCAGCATATCACCCTTACTCATTCATGGGGCTAGCAATCATAGCGGCAGGTTGTTTTGTCCGCTCAAAATCATGTTGTGAGCAGCACAGTTGAGGTGCGCGAATGGGCTGGTAACGGTTTCGGTATCTACATAACACGGAATTTATCTGCAGCTGGAAAAAAAGGTACACATGAGGTTTCTAACCGCAAATATTGAAACAGGGGTTTCCGAACGTGCTCACCGACTCTGTAAGTCCTATTTGTTGTCTAAAGTGAATATTTAGTACTTGAAGCGAATAACCTCACTTCCCCACGTACAAAATAAAAATTTCCTGCGCTGTCCTAAGTGGCTGCCAGCAATGCACCACCGGTTTCCATCGTCTGTTTCTAATGGTTTATTTATAACCCTTGGCTCAAGCTATGGGGCGCAGCAGGTGTAATGTAGCTTGAATAAAACCTGCAAGAGATCATATATATGGGTAGATTTGTAAGGTTTACAAATTTCACTTACAAATTCTACAGGAATCGCGTCACTGCGGCCTTTCTTTAAAATTGACACGTAATAGCGCTATATTCGTGGCTAAAATAAAGTACTCAACGCATTAATTCAGCTTAGCAAATGCAGCTGTAACAGAAAGTGAGGGCTGGCGACACCTAAGGTGTGCCTAGCTTTCAAATTTTCTTAGATGGCACAACCGTCCGAAATATGGAATATTAAAAAAAGCCCTTGATATTGGCTTTCTCACAGCGTATTATGGGTGCCTTAGATAAGAAACATAATCGAGGTCCCATGGCCATCTTTCGTTTCCAATGAAATTCTTATATGTGGTGGGCAAATATCTAGACACAAACGAATTAACCTTAGTTTTTCAAGATACGCGTAGTTTCCTCGAAAAAAAACAATTGTATGGTATATCTCTAGAGGTAGAAAACGCTGTTTTTGCCATTTCAAAATGTTGCAAGTTTGGATACCATGATTTTGTCATCTGCTCTTTTTTACTCACTAAATATATGCAGGTTTTATATTTACAAACACTATTAGAAACCTATTTTGTTTTTGCAGTTGTGTTATTAAAAAATCGCAAACTTTTCTTCAGGAGCGATACGCTGCAAAAATATTCATTTTTAACCTTATGTACTGGCATATGATGCATTAGGTTGGTTGCACTAAATATGTTTTCACTTCCTGACGCATGTTCTTAATTCCAAGCAGTATCTGGAGCTCCAGACCACTAGGTGTGTTCTCCACAACGCATCAAAATTGCTCAGAATTCGAAAACAGCAGTAAAGAGCAAATTTGCTGCAATTCAAAAAAGATCATCTTCGATTTTCATTCAAATCCCTCTCAAAAATCTTCAGTACCTCAAAAATATCACGCACTAAAAAGTGTTGCGTTATACTGTTTAAAAATATAACATTAAATATTAAACCGAGTGCTTGTGCTGATAATGGCCAAACTCAGCCTGCATTCTTGCAAGATCCAATAATATCTTGGCACAGAAACTATTTCTCTACATTATCTAGGTTCCATTCTTTATTTCTGAAAAAATTTGAAGCTCTAGATTTGTGTGTGTATCTGCATATTATTTTGAAATTGGACAAAAGTAAGAAAATGGTAAAATAAGGTAAACTGATTAGAATTGAAAAAACGGCCGCAACATCAATTTTTATCAAAATCTGTGGAAAGAATGCAAAGTACTTTGTTAATTTGAGTCAGTAAATATATTGAATTCTGTAAAATGTAATATTAGAAATATAAAAATGCTTGTTTTTGTTCTATAGATGTGCTTATATGGCTCCCACTTATTGAATAGGCATCAAAACTTCAATTTAGTATTTGCTGAATTTAGTTACATTTTACCTTAAGTAAAATTTAAAACATTGTCAGCGCTTATACACCATTTTTCTGCTTCTGGGACAAATACTTAATATAGCTTAAAATGGTATTAATTCACTATTTCTGTCAATTTCATGGCAGAACGCAAGTGAAGGCTGAACGTTTTCTCTGTCCTGCATTCTTTTTTATTGCTAGGTGCAATAGTATTCAATCTAGGTTATTAATATATTATTCCATTTCTCAGCTTTGACCACCACTAACAATACTATATTTTTGAAGATGATTTTTCAATGTGTAATTTTTATAATTACAATCATAAGCAAATCGCTTTCCAGCATAATACTTTTGGTGGCGTTACAGAGAACACACATAGCAGCTTAGAGCTCCAAATTCTGCCTTAAATTAACAATATGACCTGCGTAATAAACACAGAATATTTTAGTGCAAACAACGCAACGCGTCACACCAATATGTAAGGTTGAACATTAACATTTTTGTAGCGCGTTGTTCTTGAAGCAAAGTTTGCGATTTTTTACTAAATCAACTGCATCAATGAAACACACTTTTAATACTTCTTATACAAGTAAACGTTACCCAAATGCGGTGAGTAAAAAACAGTGGATGACAAAATTTTACGCAACCAGCCGGCCTCCAAACGTGCAACTTTTTGAAACGACAAAAACGGCGTTTTCCAGCTTTAATGATAGGCTTTTTTTTTTTTCGAGAATACTACGCCGCATCTGGCAAACCTAAGGGTCATTCCTTTGTGTCGAGACATTAGCCCACGACATATGAAAACTTAATTAAAAAAAAATGGTCATGGCACCACGATTACCGTTCCTGTCCGAAGACATCCATATTTGTTTTCATTTCGTCTCTTCAACAGGCTGGTTTAGCCAATGCGGTGAATAAAAATATCATCGCATATATTAAAGATTTTCGCGCTATATGTTATACCTAAAGCTACCTATATTGTCACAACTGTCATGCATTATTTGTAGCTGAAACATCACAAAAGGGATTCGATTGCAAATTGTTCGCTCGTTAAATAGACGTACGAGATGACACACGTATACTTTGTAGAATACAATTTAGGAAAGAGCAGATACAAACTACAGGCGAATAATGCTATGATATGGAGCATATGTATTACTCCGGTTAACAGTAAAAAAATCAACTTTTAACATATTAATATATTCGACAAACTATTGCATGCTCACATAGGAACACAATTAATGAGCTCATCCACGCATCTAATGTCTATGGGCATTAGATGTGTGGATGACTTCGTTTTATTCCAATTCGTGCGTCACTCAAAATAATTGAACGAGAAAAAAGGTAATGTCTACACAATTTTCAGTGAGTATACCACAAATTATACTAAGGAGCTTCATATATGTCACATCACCTAGCAAGTGAAATGGGATAACAGAAGTAATCAGACTCTAACCCTGATCAGCATTTCGCTTTTGCGCCATCTTTGTAAGTTATTAGGCAGGCTTTTCCACTGATTATCCTCTTCTTTGTACCCCTGCCACCCACAAGACACAAATCTTCTGGGGGTACCGAACTGTTGGTTTTCGCACCAGTGATACAACTTAATCGATCCATTTATACGTAGAAAACACTCTCGATGCGCACCTAAAAAAAATGAAAGCATGCATGTATAAGCGAAATCATTCCCCGGCGATTTAATATGATTTGAACAATAAAATCAAAGGATCACACTCGAAGTAACAAAAAAGTGGTGGAGAGATAGGAATTGAAGCAATGAAAGGCGGTTGCTTTCTGCAAAAAGCCAATTGCAAGAGGTCCACCGTCTATAAGAATAGGCAATAAAAATAAGGCATATTTAAAGGTGCATGCAGCAGTTACAGTGATGCAGTGCTACCTTTTTTTAGGCAGGCTTTTCCGCTGATTTTCTTCTTCTTTATTGCCCTTCCAACCACAGGACACATATCTTCTGGGGGTTGTCGGTTTTCGCACCAGTGATACAACTCAATCGATCCATTTCTACGTAGAAAACGCTCCCGATGCGCATCTAAAAAAATGAAAGCATGTATGTGCAGGCTAAATCATTCACACATGATAAAACAATATGATTTGAACAATGAAATCAAATGATCACACCCAGAGCAACAAGAAAGTGGTGGAGAGATGGAAATTGAAGCAATGAAAGACGGTTGCTTACTGAACAAAGCCTATAGCAAGAGGTCCTGCGTCTATAAGAATCGGCAATAAATTAAGGCACGTTTATAGGTGCATGCAGCAGTTAAAGTGATGCAGTGTTACCTTTCTGTTTCACTGCAGTGATTGGTATAAATATTACAGCAATTGCTAGGCATCTCAGGTAACCCCATTGAAAACTTCATCCAAGGTACCGAGGAGCAGTGGCGTGTTATTTGCAGCTGTTAACGGAAAAACAGGCTATCCTATGAGTGCATGCGCATTTCCTCCTTTTTGTATACTTGAATAAAAGCGACTGAACAGTGAGTGTTGTAAGAGGTGCAGTGTCCCTAGGAATGGGGAACAAAATTAAGTTTTAGTAAACAGAGGTACAAAAAGAAGCAAATATGCCTGCAATAATAGCATGATGGCCTACCTTTTGATCAACAGCTGTAAACAACCTGTCACTGCCAGTCGGTTCTTTAGATAGGCTTATCAATGCCAGAGCTTAAAGCTAAGAGCAATATGAGTAATGTTTATTGCGGTCACGGCCGTAAACAATTCTAGCGGAACACTCCATTACTGTAACTATTCAACCGTCCATTTATACATATCGTTCATTAAAGAACCATGCACATCATATTAAGTTGCTCTTTTCTACTCCCAAATGATTTCCTATAAAATTAGAATACGTGGATCGCTGCTTCGGTTTCAACATTCTTGCACGATGGCTATGGCGTGCACTTCATGCATACGGTACGGTACGTGAGGTACAAAGAGCTGTAATTGCCGAACAGGCGGACCTGGCGGCCTGTCCCATTTCGCCTGAAAGTGCGCGCCGTGATCGAGCGCTTCGCGAGCAATATTTCGGACGATATGGTTGCCTCATACCGGCCGTCAATGTTTTGTACAATGTGTCCCGCGTGCACGTTGTTTACTTTGCAGTGACAAGGACGCAGTGCACACACGGCTGATGTGCCTTTTTGCTTGTATCGTTATTTTCCCCCGCCTTCGAAGCGCGTCTGCGAAATCGCTCTCCTATTGTCGCCGCTTTCTGAAAACGCCCTCACCTGAAGGCGCGGGCTCAGAAGGGGGGCGTCGAATAAGAAAATTTTGAAAAGGGGCTCACTTGCGCTGTTCACGGCTTTCAATTCCTCAATATGATATTAACCATTATAAAAGTGGAGGTTTATTATGACTTAATTATAGCCTAATCATCAAGCGGCATCACGCACATGTCTGCCCCACTGTAAAATTCGCTTGCACAGACGGCACGAACAGTTTTCAAAACTTCGTCTGTACATCTGAAAACAAAAAACTGCCCTTAACTCTTAACAAAATCCAAAAACTGTGTGAACATGGCTTCCTGCGCGCAGAAGAGAGGCTGTCCAAAATATATGTACAAAGCCGGGCGCATAGTATCTGGTTACTAATTGATTGCGGCGCGCTGCACAGTCAATAAACTGCGCAAATGGCTGCCTGCAGTGTTCTGTCACGTGTTGGTGGCATACACACCTGTTACGCACGGCTCCTCTATTTTCGGCGCAAATGCTATTCATATCGCAGCCAGCAAATAAGTCCACGCACTTGCTTGCACGTAACCCGGACGAAAATTCGCTTAGTTCTTGAAGTCATGCTTCGCCTTGTTGTTTCGAGGAGAATACGGAAAGAGAACATTTGGGACTGGTAGGAGATTACATAGAACCAATTATGAAGCAATGGCATGCTGCAAAGATATATACTCACGGTCTAAGATGACGACGTTCACTGAGTCTGATAATGCCGATGGTATGCCGCCGTTGCTGTAATCCGTACTCCGGCGACATTTCACAGCTCAGCTATTCACTGATATGTAGCAAGCACCAACCGGAGCACATGGACATGTATAGGCGCAAGAGAAAATTATGCACAGCACAATGAAGAAGAAAATTAATGAGGGAAGAAATTAAAGAAAGGTTTAAGAAGCTGTCACAAGTCTTGTAGCGTCTCCAACAAGCTCTGAAATGAACGCTTCGGGAGGAGGCCGCACAGCAGCGCAGCTGGGGATGCTGTCTGTTGTGTCTTGCACGTAGACGCGTAGGCGAGGGGGAACAACGACCCGCTCAACCAGCGCGTGATTCCCGCCGCGGTGTTGTGTTCGCAAGGGCTGCGCGTGGGAACGAAGGACCAACGACCCTCTCAACATTCCATTCCTCCTTTACCCAGCCCTCTTCTGCTTGCACCGGCCAGCCGTGACTTCGGACCGTGCCGATGAGCGGCCGCCAGCGCGCACCGCTCGAGTCGAGTTCTAATAAATAGTTTTGCTTTGTGTGTTCGCAAACGCATTGTTTCTTCAAGCCAACCACGGACAAACATTTTCTAAAAAAAAATAGAAAGCCTCCCCATCTACCATCCACATTCTTGCGTAAATCCATACAGCTGGTGCATCGACAAATGCGCGCGTCCCCTCCCTTTCGCCACCTATGATCGAACAAAGGATGGTCGTTCGACCTTTTATATTTACTTCAAAATATTATATATTGTTGCGTGATGACTGATTAATAATGCCAAAGAGGCGGAGTTCCGAGCTTCTCTTCTATTCTGGCCAACTTTGGTTATAGATTATACAAATTATGCTCAAGTTAGCTAGCTGAAAATTATCCGACTAAATATATACATGTTTTTATTTGTATTCAGTTAATGTTCGCTTTTCGGGTATGAGTAGATGTTTTTATAAAAATTCTCAACATCGGCCCAGGAAACGAAAATTTTCCTAATTTGCAGGCCTTTATTTCAGAAAAGGTTCATGGTAGAGCAGCAATAATTCCACAATATGTTCTCAGCATAATTATTCGCAAACAGCTAAAGCTCATATTTTTATGACATTTGGATACAGAGATACGATCGCGCTAATTTACAGAAAACAGTGAACATTAAAAATTTTTAGGAAAACAAAAACAGTTTTCACATTGTTTAAACTTTTTCCACCTATTCTACACTACCTCAGCTTTCAAAACCATTAAAACACCTTGCATAATTTTGTTGCGCAAGTAATTATGGCCACATCGATAAAGCCTTTGTCCAATTATAGCGCACCGCGCTGTTCTGAACATTCTACGGAATTTGTGAATTGTTCAAGGTTTTTAAATTTTGGCATATAATTTTGTAACAGGGAGAAATATATTTACAAAAGAGGATTAAAGATATATACATTGAGGAACAGCCAAGGAGCCAGGCTACGAGGGCCGCCCATTCGACGTACTTCTTTTTCTTAATCTTAAACAAACGAGCGCGCCACTTCGTCCTCATCATTCTCCAGCTGTAACAATATTTCTTCGCTGATGTTTTGTCTCGACTTCGCAAATCGACGGTGACAGACACAGCAATGAATGATTCAGAATCAATTTTGTGCGCGTCGAGGTCCTGATGCGCTGTGGTATCAGGCAATACACAGACGTTTTTCGCAATCACCTTCACCTTAACGCGGATTGCACAAAAAGACGATAACGTTGAATGAGCAAGCAACGTATTCCAAGTCATTTTAGTAAAATGAAAGAATTGGAAAGGGCATGGAAAACTGCCTCACTAAAACAGTGTTTCTAGGCTGCATTCGTTTTTTCGAATGACTCGACAGCGCACATTATTTTCATTCCTGTACAGTTTTTTTTTATTCCTTTGCCACCGCCTAGCGCGGTTGGAATGGTCAAACTCTAAACTAATAGGCGGAAAAAACTATTTTTTTGTTTATTGGCGATATATATGTTGTGCACCATATAAATGTACCGGGGCCTTCATGCTCGCAGTCTGCACGAAAAACTGTCATTTTTTTTTTACCACCGTGTGAATGCCCAAAACTAAAATGGTAACCTCGCGAGTCTTCCGGCTTTTCATTTTCCAGTGATTGCGTCTAGAAAGTACACACATCGTATTCGGTCCTTTCTCCAGACGATGCTGCGCGTAGTTCCTTATGAATAATACAAAAGCACTAGAACAAAAACATCACTGAGAAAATGGTCATTTGTTCCTTCAACTTGAGGCAACGTTTTCCTTCTCGGCAATGAAAAAGCTACCTTCTAATCACTAATTTAGTGTCACATGAACATGCTATGGCGACACGATTTCGTTTTTATGCGCGTTCTCACTGACAACTGGATTTGTACTATAGGTTACGTATAGATGCAGGGATGTAATCGGCGTCCAATACAGGCATATTGGGTCGTGAGTGCTAGCCGGTCTGGGGTATACATATGTGGTCGCACGGTCGTGCTATCATTAGATATAATTGTGCGACAAACGTATGCGCCTGCGACGAAATCTGCATGCATGCCAATAGGCTAAAACCATAAACACATATAGCTGACCCCCAAAGGTGCGCCGCATATGAGCGCACCGAAAAGACGAATCCAGACAGTTGCAGCGGTACGTGCTTGAATGCGTTATAGTAGTTGTCGTCCCGTACGTGGTACTTGGTGAGGTCCGAACAATCGGCTGAAATGTTGTCGGAATTAAATGCCACGGTTTGGCGTCCAGCGCACGTGTATTCAACCATAAAAATGGAGAATTTGTTTTGATTGAATGGTCAACGGAAAATATTCACTTCGGCAGCCCATTAAAGCTGCGTTTTTAGGATGGCAATGACAATTGCGAGATCAGGGGACAAAGTTGTCCATCGTGAGCATTTTCATACAGGGATAGCTAATACTGGTAAAACACAAGACAAATTGCAATGGTCCATTACAGCCAGTTTAAAACAACGGAACGGTCAACGTCGGAAGAACACAGGACACCTTGGTCCATTGTAGCCAGTTTTAAAAACTGAACGGGCAACGCCGGAAGAACACTGGACAACATGGTCCATTGTAGCCAGTTTTAAAAAAGGAACGGCCAACGACGGCGGAACACAGGACAACTTGGTCCATTGTAGCCATCTTTAAAAAACTGAACATCCAATACTGGAAGAACAGAGGATAACATTGTCCATTGTAGCCATGTTTAAAAACCGGAACATCCAATGCCGGAAGAACACAGGACAACTTGGTCCATTGTAGCCAGTTTTAAAAAACGCAAAACCCAATGACGGAGAAACGCAGAACAGCTTGGCCCATTATAGCCAGTTTTAAAACCCGGTGCGACCATTATTGGGGGAACAACGGCAATCTCGGTCCAACATAGACATTCTGTACGTACGGCAGTGCCAATATCGGGAACTCGCTGTACATCTTGGCCCAAGCTAGCCAGTGTTGGCTACTGGCAGCGCCAACACTGGGAGAGCACTGGCTAGACTGGGCCATTGTTGGACATTGTGTTGACTGGCATGTCCTATGTTGGGAGCATGCTGGTTAGGCTGGCCCAATGTAGGGCCACTGTTTGCCGTCGTACTTACAACATTGGCCCAATGCTTTGTGCTGCCTGGGACACTAATCTGGATTCTAGCCGTACACTGTCCAATGGGAGTAATTAGATGCCCTCCAACCGTGAGTACCTGCGTGCTACACCATGGGGTTATAAACTCTTTAAGATGTATTGCCAGTTTCCCACTCAAAATCGAAGCCTGGTTCTGCATCCACTACAGCGCTGACATATTGACCATCAATACACACAAAGACGTTCAGCGAGAGACGATCTCGTGAAACGAACTCTGTCGGTGCTGCTCCAAAATACATCTCTGCTCTGATTAGGGACTTCTTGGTACTGACATTCAGCGGCCCGGCTCCCGGATGTCGCTCTACACAGTTTTACCGACCCGGGCCTTGACGAGCTACAAAGCAGTAATAGCCGAAAGTAACCTGTTGTTGAAGGTGATCGCCGGCGTTGGAATGGGGACCAGGATTGTCGGCGTGTCATAGGTAGGCAGTCTTCTGCGAGGTTATCTTCAATTCCATAATGTTGTTGGTTTAACGTGCCTCCGGCGCGTCGGCGGAGACACCTTCCACTCCGAGTTCTCGATACAGGCCCCACCGAACAATGTGACCAGGTATCCCACAGGGATAGCAAATTCGCCGGTTGTGAGAGGAGGCCCGCTGGAAGTTTGTTCTGTGTACGTGTGACCGCCGTGGCCGCTGGTACTCGTTGCTGCTCTACAGGAATGGATTGCGTCGGCTGCTGGACGGGCATGCACTATCTTCGTGGCGCCTGGAGTAAGGCAGATAACGGAGCTTAAACTGGAGCTAGGGTCCAAAGGACGTCGCCGTTAGTCTGACGAGGATAGACAGAAACAGGCCAACTTTGAGTTAAGGAACATGCAGTGATGGCCGCGTGACTTGCTGAATCTCTTCGCGGATGACAGGGGAGAGAGAATCGCCTCTGGGTCTGGACGTGCCACAAACCTTCTTCCTCACCTACAATTGCACGAATAAGGTCGTGGAGGTGATCAGTTTTACCTACAGCAGCTGTAAGAGGCTCGGCAGCAGTCGTGATAGGGGTTGGTTTGTTGTAGACAGCCGAGAGCTAGTGCTGCATCTTTTCCGTTATGACTTCCTCTATTAAAAGTTAGGCAACAGTAATTGGTAGGCTATCACAAGACCAGAAAAAAGCTTTTTCTAAGCCCCACCATCAGGTTCCACAGCTTTCTGTCTTCATAAATGTTTTCATCGGAAGGTTGAAAGAGTTTCGTCATGTTTTCAACACGCATCTTGAGGGACTCGCTTCGCATCTAAACTCATGATTTTAGAGCCCGTTCGGCTCTTTCGCGCCTATCCCGTCTGGCAGGAAGTTTTTGTCGAAGTGGATTCTAAGGGCCCATGTTCGGGAGGAAGGCCTAGATTTCTCTACCTGACGCGTTGCACTGGCGTGTTCAGAGGCAAGAGCTCAGTGTCGTTGGTTCGAAGAGGGTGTAGGACATTGAGAGGTCAATCGTCCAGCACCTCCACCAAAACTGTCATGAAGGCAGGAATTTACATGAAACAGTAAAAGGGCGCAGTCACGGAGTCAAGAGTCCCAGCTAGAAGAAGCGCGCAATAGTAACTTCTTCCTCTTTCAGGCACTACATAGAACCACAAGGCGGCAATACCCAGTTGTAAGTTCAGCGTCTTTCGTTTTTGTTTCGTGCTCCGTAGTAGGTCTTAGTTCATTAGCGGTGTTGTAAATAATGTGAGAAAAAAACTGCCTTCAAAAGTCGCCGTTCATTGGAGAACCCCAGCTCGCATTTTTTCGTTATCGTTATTTTAAAACTAACTCATGCAATCAGTAGGCCTTTGCAGGTCACGTCGGCGAGTACAATTTGCAAGATTCGCTGTTGTGCTGTGTGTTACACAGGTTCTGAAGGCTCCGAAGCAGTTTACAGAAGCTCACTCGCTATCATCAACATCTAAGTGAATAGGGGAGCACCCGTAGTTATCCAAACCAAAATGGGCAAAAATTAATTATATTCGATAACCTCGTGACATACTGATATGAATGCGTTTGAGGAAATGCCGAATTCTCTTTCCACAAAGAATGTACTCAGTCTAAAAATTCAAATGTACTAATTGTAATAGAAAATTAAATTTTTTTATGAATTAATTTACCAAACATAGTGCATTAGCTTTAGTTTTGTGTGTGTTATCCGTCTACAATACTGGCATGGTAGTCGCGGAAGCACAAGTGCTTGCATGGTGCTTCATGCTGAAGAAAGTTAAGCGACTCTGGCGCTGCAATGCTATGCGTTATTTGGGCAACCGGAAGCTGCTTCATATAAGTCAAGCTTGACTCGACATACTGCGGCATAGCAAAAGGTAGTATACTATTTGAAATAAAAGTTCTACTTATAACATTTTAATGTACTGTTTACACCGCTTTTTGTTTCTAACATTTTCGCTCCCTAGCTTCCTCTGTTCTACCTTCTTTCCGGGTCGTGCTGCTAGGATAAATATCTAAAAATGTGAATAAATAAATAAACAAATGGATAAGCAAATAAACGCTTAGTAAATGCCATTGCATCCTTAAGACATTCTAAAGGTTTCATCAATTCTGCAAATAAACTTTAAGACTGGCATTTCAGATATCACTGAGAATGTTGCCCCCCATGCATAAAGCTGGTGAGAAGGCCATGCATAGTATTGACGCCGAGAAAAACACGTTACCGGTAACGACCGTGAACATTTCAATAGAAAACATTAGGTTTGTGTTAGAGATATATCTCATTTTAGAATTCAAGGCCCGTGTTTAAGCATTAGTGAGCCAGTGGAATGAGTTGCAAACGGTGTATCTTGGTGATGTAACTCGGGAGCAAGAATTTTATTTTGTTCATCCAACGCAATCCTTCTAAGAAACATGTCTAAACCAGACTAGGAACATTTTCGCTGTAGGGAACTTTGGGGAAAACAAAACCAATAACAGCAGGGGAAATCAACTTTTATAGCTACCGTAAATCTCATCAGCCACTAAGCATAAAATCTTCAAACACGCTGCTCAATATTTCTAACCAAACGAACCATTATCATGAAGCTTCACATCTGCATTTTGCAGAGAGCGTTGCTAAAGTGCCAAATTCTATTGCAAAATAATAAAAACGGCGACTTAAATTTGTCATACCTGTTATCAGCTGAATTTATTGAGAGCGTTTCCTTCATAAATGATTTAGCAGTCGAAAACAAAGAAGTAGAAAATCCACTGCCTCGGTACGGCTTTTACGCAGTTAAATAGATGTAAAAGAGCGTGATACAAAGACGGAAATTAACTAGGCTTTCGCCTTTTTTTCTTCTCTCAACTTTCTGGAACTCTAGAAGGCCCAGAAAGGCTACTTCAGTGCATTTTAATGACGAATGGCTTCAAATAAAAGTTTTACTTTACATGTGGAAATAAATTTCATATTTTTTTATTTTTGGTATTTGAGCTTTTTTTTTCAAAATAAGGACTATATAACCGCCTGATCTGCCCTACGATACTAACACGTCTCAAAGATGGTAAGCTTCCTTCCAAGTGTTATTCCCATATGGGCGGGCGCGCTGGAAGCAAAACCGATACATTGAACCTTAAGCTTACTGACCAGGTTTTGTATGAGTGTTCTGCTGTGTTCTCTGATGTTAATTTGTTCCCAGAAAAAATCGATTTATCCGTTTCCTGTTCCCGCTTTAGACCATATGTCCTCCTGCCTATATTGCTAACATGTTAGATCCTCCCTAGTACATCCCTTCGTTGGTTAAGGAGCAATGCCCCTCTTATTACCATTCCTAGAAGCCAAAACGTAGTTCTCTTCGTCCTGAAGCTATTGCCCCCCCAATCAATTTTAATAAAATGACCGCAGGTGTCATACTTTCTGGAGTGTAAAACCCTGCGCTATCTTCAGTATTTCCCCACTTCAATCACAGTCCCGGACGGAAAAAAAGTGGGAACTGTTAGTTACAGGGCAATCGCATTGTAATATAGCGAGGAAAGCAATTCAAAATATTTTCCATTTGTAAAAGAGGTGAGTCTTAAAAAACAGACCTCAACGTGCTCTAGCTGCACTGTTGCAATCATAAGAGGTTAGAGAGGATATATCCAACGATTTTCTAAAGCTAACAGACGCACTGTTCTAAGAAACCTATTCCACCTGAATTTCTCGAAGGAGGGGCATAGGGAGGAGTTTTTATTGGTTTCTGGTTTTCCTGCATTGCAAGGCTGAAGGACAGAATTTGTTATTCATTATTTTTGCAATATACAGTTTACAAGCGAATTCTGAATATAAGTAGAAATCGCTGCTCAAAATTTTGGTTGCAAATTAAAGAAAGCCTTTTGCGCAAAGGAGTTCGAGAAATTTATTAATGGCCACGCAGTGGCATGCTAGCCGGACAAATGCCCTGACTAACAGCAGGATGTGCTAGAGGTGACTGTTAGTGCCATCGTAAGCGACTAGTGAAACTCTCTTTCAGTAAGTCATTTAGCTTATTTCCACTGGAAAGCAATATCCCGTACATAACTCTAATAGTGCGAGAACGGCCATTCACATCCTGAGGACATTTTTTCCTTAATAATGCCTTTTATTTATAAGCCCTGGTTGAAAAATGTGTATACATTCTAAAACATGATAAACAAACTGATGTCGCAACTAGTGATCAAAACCATCTTCCTGACAAATTTCAAACCTCAGCACATAGTAAAGTTCTGGATATCGGTCTTGCGCACCTGGGGCCTTAGCACTCTTTTTATTGTTCTAGCTAGGGACCACAGATTAAGAGGTATGCTCTATATCACATATAACTTACAAAATTAATTTAATTTTATTTCACGGGTATTGATATTCTCACGTGGTGGTGACAAGGTAGATGACACAAATGAAGAGTCGGTGATTGCACTGAAGAAAATCTTTATAGGCTGACTTGCGCCCGCAAAAGAACTAAGCAACTCGGCGGCGACGATAGTAACTAACGTGCTCATCGATCGTCGAAAAAAATGCCCGTCGCACTTTTAAACGCTCAATTTAAAGGCTGCTCAGAACAGTCTAGATAACTCGCAAACAGCTAGTAGCAAAACCCGCAAAATTGTAGAAACATGCGCGAGCGATCGGAATCTTCGAGACAGATCTCGGTGCATCTTGTGCTACAACGAAACTGATAAAGGTGCGTCTCGCGACATGGAGCATTAATAAACAAAAAATACAGAATTGATACGCGATCCAGAATCAGAGTGATAAGGCCGCATGCCGGCGGCTGTTAAAAACAACAAATACAGTTTTGAAGGTTTCGCGGCATTATAGCATGTACCAACGTGTATCTGCTGGATTACGCAGTTATCTAATGCTTGTTTTTGCGACCACAAATAGAGAAACATCTAGCTTTTTCAAAAGCCCTAAGAAACGTCTGCTAGCTGCTTAGAGCAGAACGCGTGTCCTGACTCATTTCGCAGTTGTTGACTCCTAGGGCGAACGAATTTTGTTTGTGTGACAGCATCTGCACAGTGAACTTTAAAAGAAGCTGTAAATAAAACGAATTTTTAAGCCGTCACAGTCATGTAGCCAGGTCAGCGAACGGTCCTACAAAATTAGATTCTCTGAAAGGGCGGAGAAATGTATTTCATATGGTATTACAAAAACAAAGGCTCATGCACCGATCACCGGTGGGTTGGCGATTTCCATTGGCTGATCAACTTCACAAATTCGTTATTGGGTAGGAACGTTTTCTATTTTCACACAAGGTTAAGCGTCTGAAAATTATAACCGTCTTATTATTATAAGCGTCTGAACTATAACCTGTTCTGGGTTATCAGCAGTGCCGATTACTTCGTTAATAGCAGCAGTGTTAGTACGGTGTGGTCCCGGTCTCCCCATTGCTTCTAATCTTAACTGCCCAGAGCCAGCCATGCCCTCCTCTCACAGAAAGATTTGAACCTTATCCCTGTAGCCGCGTTTATATGAATACGACGGTAGCGCATCGTATTTCCTAGCTCATGTGTCATATAAAGTCGGTGGTGCCGCTCAGCGTCGCATTTTTAAGTGAATGTCAAATCAGTCGCACTCTTCCGGTTGTATTCCCACGGTACCACGGCGCCTCCCGCTGAAGCGGACGGTGTGTCTTGTAGGTCTTACGATACTTGTGTCCTGAATCTCACCGCAGCTTTCGTTTATCCTTTGGCATTTTAACGGTCTAGACTAATCCTCACGTCCTGTTATACACTATTGCCTGCATAAATATATATCGAAGCCGTCGGTAAAAGCAGCTTGCAGCGACACACCCTTGTATGCTGCCCGAGTTACCATAACGAACGGGTATTAAGATAAGCCAAGAATACAATGCAAGCTTGAACAAGCATATCCAGAGCATTCGAATAGTGTCCGGCGATGGCGATGCAAAAAAAATCTCTCTTAAGAAAGTGCTACAATAATATATATATATATACATATTGTGAGTGCAGCGCGCGAACTTTCACCTCTTTCTTCTGTATAGATCCATCATCATCATCATCGCTGACTGGTGCTCGGATCGTCGCGCACTGTGTGCCAGCTGGTTCTGAAAAAGAACAGACGTTTGTGCAAGTGCTGTTTCACAAGTGGTGGAGGTGCGATTCGTATTCCCCACCTCTCGTTTTAGACCCACTTACCGTTCTTCCTGGAGCTACGTTCAGGCCTTCGCTTGCGTCCGCGGTCCTGTGCTATGGATGAGGGCAACGGTGCTCGCTCATCCCCGGCGTCTCCTGCTTCTACTGCGGCTGCCCCTGCCTGGACAGTCACCAGCCGCCAGCGCAATCCCCAAATCTTTGCTGGCCTTCGCGGTGAAGATGTCGATGACTGGCTCGACAACTACAACAGGGTCAGTACGTTTAACCGCTGGGATGACGTTTATAAACTTCTCAACGTCGTCTTCTACTTGGCTGACGTCGCCAAAACCTGGTTCCTCAATCATGAGGATGACATCGCTGACTGGCCTACATTCACGGACCACCTAAAGAAAATTTTCGGCACTCCGGCTGGTCGCTCTGAGCAGGAAAAGAAAAAACTTGAAGCTCGTCTCCGGCAGCCCGGCGAGTCCTATACGTCGTATATCGAGGACGTTCTGGCCCTTTGTCGACGTGTCGACGCTGCTATGCCTGAATCTGAGCGTGTTCGCCACTTAATAAGGGCATCAATACTGCTGCTTTTAATGCATTCCTGGTCAAAAATCCGTCGTCCGTGTCTGACATCACATCCACATGTCAGCGTCTGGACCAGCTACAGTCGTGCCGCCTCATACAAGACCCCAGTGATGCGGCTCCCTCACTGATGGAAATTTGCGGTCCCTAATACGCACCATGATCCGAGAGGAGATCTACGGCCTGACCAACCCCTCTGCTGTTTCTCCAAATCTTCCGTCAGCAACGGTGAATTTGCGCAGCATCATCAAGAATGAATTGACGAATTTCAACTGCACTGTGGCACTTGCCCTATTTCCCATTACCTCCCAACCTCCCTCGCCGCCTCCCATCGCCTCCCAACATCCCTTGCCAACCTATGCCGAGATTACTTCACGTCAACCCATCCCGCCTTCCCCGACTTGTTCGGCACCCGTGTTCGGTCACGTCGCTGCCATGGCACCATATCCTCCAGTGCACCGTCCTGTTACCGCCTGGCGCCCTTCCCGCCCTGTGTGCTACTATTGTGGGATACGTGGCCACATTTCCCGTGTCTGGCGCCGCCGCCAGCAAGACGAGCAACGGGGTTATGCTCCCTTTGAACCTCCCCGCGTGCGCCAGTCTGTTGATTCTACACTGCCCGACTCAGACTTTTACCGGCGTTCTTCCTCTCCTCCGAATTCCACCAATGTTTCACGGCCCTCGCGTTCTTCCCGACGCCGATCGCCTTCGCCTTTTCGCCGCACGTCACCGCTTCGTCCTGCCTCGCAACCCTTCCAACCTATAACGAAAAACTAACCGAAGCAGTTTTTGGAGGGAAAGCTGCTTCGAGTTCGAAATGTACAGTTCCTCCTGAGCGACCGTCGAATATGTTAGTAGTGATTGTTGAAGAATTGCACGTTGAGGCCCTCATCGACACCGGCGCCGCTTATTCCGTCATGCATTTCTCTCTGTGTTCTCATCTGAGCAAAGTTCTAACGCCATACATCCGTCCTGCACTTCGCGGAGCTAATGGAACTCTTATGAAACCCACTGGCCAATGCACAGCACGTGTCCTCATCGATAACCAGCGGCATCATATTGAATTTATTGTGCTCCCCACGTGCGTTCATCTCATGATCTTGGGGTGGGATTTCTAATCGTCGGCGTCCGCCCTCATCTATTGCCGTGAGCGCCTTATTCATCTTGCGCACCCCGATATATTACCGACTTCTGATTGTTCACCACCACACGTGTTCGCAGCAGTTGATTTCGTTTTGCCCCCAGGACGCGAGCAGCTGATCATCGTGGCATTGGACTACCCTCTCGATGGCGAGGCCTTCGTTATGCCCGCTCCTCGGTGGACCTCCGACGGCCTAGCTCTTGCCTCGTGCTCACCTCCTTCACCCGTGGTTTCGCGGTGGTTGCGGCCCTCAATACAACTCTCCAGCTGTTCTTGCTGCCCAGAGAAGCCACAGTTGGATTTTTTTTTTTTACTGCGATCCCGTTCCCCTCAACACACTTTCCAGCGCACCACCGCCTGCTGCCAGGCCTCCATTTCCGACATCCTCTGCGCTCGCAGCCGCCATCAGCCCTGACCTTACATCCGAGCAGTCCACAGCTCTGCTAGACGTCCTCTTGCGGCACCGAGAGCCTTTTGATGTGTGCGCCTCAGCGTTAGGGAAGACCTCTGTCACCTCTCATCGCATAGAGACGGACGGCTCTGCTATTGTTCGACGACGGCCGTATCGCGTTTCAGCAGCAGAACGCAAAGTCATTGAGCAGCAAGTTGCTGACATGCTTGCTCGAAATGTAATCCGGCCATCCACGAGCTGTTGGTCCTCACCTGTGGTTCTCGTTCGGAAAAAAGATGGCTCAGTCCGCTTCTGCGTGGATTCTGGCCTGGGCTTTCTGCCAGCGTCGCCAAATATATTTCATCATGTCCGTCTTGCCAGCATCGCAAGCGTTCAACTTCCCCTTCTGCTGGCCTACTGCAACCTCTACCTTGCCCATCTGTGCCTTTTGACACGGTCGCCATTGACTTGTTTGGTCCTCTCCCTTTGACGTCAGACGGCAACCGTTTTGTTGTCACTGCCATCGACCATCTAACGCGGTACGCTGAAACCGCACCACTTCGCTCCGGTGCCGCCTCTGAGGTCGCCGATTTTTTCCTGCGTGCGATAGTTTTGCGTCATGGTGCTCCTCGTATTCTCATTAGCGACCGTGGAAAGACATTTCTTTCTCAAGTACTTGAGAAAGTACTGCGCGCAGCCAACACCGTCCTTAAGACTTCTTCTAGCTACCACCCTCAGACCAACGGACTCATCGAGCGGTTTCATCGCACTTTGTGCGACAAGATATCCATGCATATTGCTCCTGATCACCGGATCTAGGACAATGTTTTACCTGTCGTCACCTACGCCTACAATTCCGCTGTTCAGCGCACTACTGATCATAGCCCTTTCTTTTTAGTTTATGGCCGTCAACCATCGACAGTATTCGACACTACTTTCTTCTCTGCTCCCTCTACGTCTGAATCTCTGGGCGAAGAATTTGCCCCTCGTATGGCCCAGTGTCGCCAACTTGCCCGTTTGAACACTGAAGATGCTCAACAAGAACGCAAAGCCCTGTATGATCAACGCAATCGAACTCCCTCCTTGTACTCCGGTGATGAAGTTCTCCTGTGGACACCAATCCGAATTCCTGGCCTGTGTGAGAAGTTCCTCCATCGTTAAATTGGCCCTTATACAGTACTCCAACAAACGTCTCCGGTGAACTACCGCGTTACTCCCTCGCACACCGTCGCAGATTGACGTCGTCGCTCCGAAGAGATCATCCACGTCTCGCGCATGAAGCCTTATGCCCATCGTCCCTCATTACTGTAATCAGCGACCAGGGTGGCCGCTCTCTTGTCAGGGGGATTTGTGTGAGTGCAGCGTGTGAACTTTCACCTCTTTCATCTGTATAGATCCATCATCATCATCATCGCTGACTGCTGCTCGGAGCGTCGCGCGCTGTGTGCCAGCTGGTTCTGAAAAAGAACAGACGTTTGTGCAAGTGCTGTCTCAAAGTGTGTGTGTATATATATATATATATATATATATATATATATATATATCTGAGACCGGCAATTCACTGCTTCGGCGCTCTAAGCAAGGCTGCTGGCGCCAAGTTTCCGCCCGTTCATTGAAGAAGGCGAACTACATACCCCAGTAGATAGGTAAACTGGCGTACCAGCTATTAGCATGAGATTAAAAATAATATCACAGTACGCGTAGTCAAACTTGGAAGCCACATATGTGGTCAGTAGCGCTGTGGAGTACGTGATGCAGTTGCGCCAGCAGTCCAAGTCTTCCATTTTGTGGTGGATGACTTGAAAAGGCACTTGACTGCTCTGCTGTCTTGAATCTAGTAGCTGGTCTATGTTAATCTCGCTATGATGGCGACAAATGCTGTTGGTTCCTCGCGAAAGAAGACGACACGCCCAGCGCACGCCCGCCAACATCCTGCGTGCCATCTATTCGTCTGTATGCCGTCAGCGCGAACTGGATCTCACCGGAAGTGAGCATTGGAGCGCCTCCTATCCATACGCCATACGTTAGGCCGATCTGTTTAAATGCGCCACGCAAGTTGGCATCCCCCTTTGAATCTACAATCGCCTGGCGAATTAACGCGATGCGCTTTCCAAGCGCATTATGCCGGCTTACATAAGTGCAGCCTGCCAGAAAGTCCGCACGATGCGCTTTTTTTCGCATTGATATAAAGGCGGCTTTTAACTTGAATGTAGCCGGTACCTGTTGTCGTTAACATCCGCCTATTTCTCCAACACACCACCAGTGTGAATTCTCGGTGTCATTTCTTAAACCTGAAAAATTTAGCAACTATATTCCTGCTAGAACTTCAGTGCGTCTAAAGTGATCTCTAACCCCTTCATCAAATTCATCATCATCATCATCATCATCATCAGCCTGACTATACCCACTGCAGGGCAAAGGCCTCTCCCATATTTCTCCACTTAACCCAGTTCTGTGCTAGCTGCATCCACTTGACCCCTGCGATCTTCTTAACCTCATCCGCGCACCTAAGTTTCTGCCGCCCCCTGCTACGCTTTCCTTCCCTTGGAATCCAGTTTGTTAACCTAAGAGACCATCGGTTATCCTCTCTTCGCACTAGATGTCCTGCCATGCCCATTTCTTCTTCCTAAATTCCACTAGAA
The DNA here is from genome assembly GCF_055883805.1 of Amblyomma maculatum. Classification (NCBI taxonomy): domain Eukaryota; kingdom Metazoa; phylum Arthropoda; class Arachnida; order Ixodida; family Ixodidae; genus Amblyomma; species Amblyomma maculatum. The sequence continues at coordinate 78,441,496 of NC_139346.1, forward strand.
TGTCGGTAACCTGAGTTATTTCTCTGACCCACTCTGCACGCTTCCTATATCTTAATGTTACCCCTACCATTTTTCATTCCATAGCCCTCTGAGTTGTCCTCAACTTAAGTAGAACTCTCTTGGTTAGCCTCCACGTTTCAGCCCCATAGTTGAGTACAGGTAAGATGCAACTGTTATATACTTTCCTCTTTAGCGATACCGGTAATCTGCTAGTCATAATCTGTGAGTGCTTTCCAAATGCGCTCCATCCCAATCTTATTCTTTTTGTTATTTCCTTTTCATGGTCCGATTCTGCGGTTACTACCTGTCATAAGTAGACATATTCGCGTACTACTTTCAGTACTTTGCTACCTAATGTAAACTGCTGTTCCTTTCCGAGGCTGTTGAACATTACCCTAGTCTTCCGCATATTGATTTTCAAGCCTACATTTCTACTTTTCCTGTCTAGGTCACCAATCATTATTTGCAGTTTATCCCCCGAGTTGCTTAACGAGGCAAGGTCATCAGCAAATCGCAGATTAGTGAGGTATTCTCCATCTACCCTTATCCCTAACTGCTCCCATTCCAAGTCTCTGAATACTTCTTCTAAGCAAGCTGTGAATTGTACTGGGGAGATTGTGTCTCCTTGCCTAACACCTTTCTTTATGGAAATTTTGTTACTTTCTTTATGCAGAACTATGGTTGCTTTGCAGCCACTATATATATCTTCCAGCACTTTCACGTACGGCTCGTCTACCCCCTGATTTCGCAATGCCTGCATCACCGCCGAGGGTTCAACTGAGTCAAATGCTTTTTCGTAATCAATGAATGCTATGTATAAGGGCTGGTTATATTCCGAGCATTTTTCTATCCCCTAATTGATGGTATGGATATGATCGATAGCAGAGTACTGTTTGCGAAAACCTGCTTGATCCTCTGCTTGATTGAAGTCTAAGGTTGTCCTGATTCTATTTGCGATTACCTTAGTAAATACATTATACGTAACAGACAGTAAGCTGATTGGTCTAATTTTTAACGTCCTTAGTGTCCCCTTTCTTATGAATGAGGATAATGTTTGCATTCTTTCATGGTACCGGACGGTACCAAGGAAGGTTCCGGTACCGTCGATGACATCATGCACTGCGTATACAGGGTGGCTAGCTTTTCTAACACGATATCCCTCCGCCGTCCTTCACCAAATCTGTAGTTATCTGATCCTCTCCAGCTGATTTCCCCCTTTTCATAGTTTCTAACGCTTTCTTGACCTCGTCCTTCGTAACTGGTGGAACGTCTGACTGTTTTTCCCTACCGCCAATCTCCTTACGGTCCTGACTACCTTCGCTACTGTAGAGATCTGTATAGAACTCCTCGGCTACTTTGACTATCTTGTCCGTATTCGTGATCACGTTGCCCTCCTTGTCCTTTATCGCATACATCTGGTTTTTGCCTGTGCCCATTTTCTTCTTTACCGCTTTAAGGCTTCTCCCGTTCTTTACAGCATGCTCAATTTTCTCCATATTATACTTCCTTATATCGGCCACCTTGCGTCTATTGACTAGCTTTGATATTTCGGCCAATTCAATCTGGTCTTTTCGATTGAAAGCTTTCATACCATCTTTCATTCTGTCATGGTTACTTCAGCCTTTCTGATTTTTCTGCAAGTGTTTCACTATAAAATACATTACAAATAGATCACTTGCATTTTAAGCCAAACACTGATTTGCAAAAAAAATTAATTGATGGTTTAATGTAAATAATATTAATTAGTCAGCAGAGGCATCTGTTTTGTGGAATAATGCCCTCCAACTCTTTCTTATATTGTCACCTGGTGGTGACTATGCTAAAGACAGCAAACGGAGAGACTTGTACTGCACTGAGATAAATTCTTTATTGAGGTTACTTGCGCTCGCAGAACTAAGCGAATCGGCGACGACAATTGCAAAACACCTGCTCGGCGGTCTTCCTCAATCTACGAATCCCCGCTGCTTGCGGTAGGGCTCAATTCTAAGTCGCCAAAGAAGCATCAAGACAAGCAAAAATATACCGGAAAAGTCTTCATCAACATAGAAACTGTCGTGCTTGCTTACATCTATTCCAGACCAGCAACGGCCTCTCAAAATAACAGCTTAAGGGGCAAGTTAGTGCTGCATAGTACCCAGAAATGTGGCGCAACAAACACAATCACTTGAGAAGAACCACAACACAGTCGCACACCAACAATTATAATATGGATCTGAACACACTTCCTCTTCACCACTCATCCTCTTCTACGCCCGAGTACATCTTGACACCTCTTCTTTGCCAAATAGATAGTAGCACTTTAGTCGCCGCAGAACGCAAATATCGTTCAAGCATGATGGTCACAAATTCTACATCCAGGTACATCTTTACACATCGTTTCTTTGCCAAGCAGCTATTACCACAATCGTCCCAGTATAAAGCAACCATAATCCAAACAAGACAGTCACGCATTCCACCACATGGACACACACTGGCAAACAACCGCCACACATGTGCAGTGTTGTGACCGTGCATGATCCGCGCTTCCGCGCGCTATTGTGCGTCTGTGGGCATGGTATTGATATGTGCTGTTGGTGCAAGGGCTCTAAGAGAGCCTGTTCCCATGAATCTTTTTGTGTGAGCATGCTTTCCTTTGTCGTGACCCTGCAACGGCCAAGTTGGCCCTGTCAAGGGAATGTCAAGAAAAATACAAAGAAACATCGCCCTGTGAGAAATAGCCGGAAGTGCTTTTGTTCAACTGTTCACCCTTCCCGTCGAGAGGCTCTATTGTCAAGTGAGGAATGCCTATTGTCCAAAGGAGACGATCGGAGTGATACGTCCGCTGACGTACAGGAGAAGAAAGGAGCATGATGATTACGGCCATTAGAGGATTTCCCGGGAATGCAGGAAAAAGTTGCAATTGCCGGAAAAGGACAATGCTGGGAGCAGTATTCGTGGCGCGCATGTACACTTGGGTTTCTGAGAAGGAAATCCACTTACCGGAACCAACATAGCGAATCTTTGCAGAAGAATCGAAATTTACCTCCTCGCCGTTCCCAAGCTCTGCCCGCCAACAAGTGACCACGCCCTACGAAAAAATACTGGACCAGTCAGTGCATCAGACCATCAGTGCAGTGATGAGATCGATTGGCTGCCGATATCTGAGGGGTGTGCCCTGGAACTGATTGGTCAGCATCTTCAGAGAGGGGCTGAACATGGGGGTTTTAAGGACGTTGCAGAGCACGAAATGACGCTCTGAGCCCTGGGTAAACGGCTCATCCAGATGCTTCTCGCTATGAACTCTTAACGCTTGCCATTTTGCTGATATACCGTTCTCTTTCATGTAAATAAGTTTTCTCATAGTGTCATTAAACCTGCTTGTATATATTTTACCAACTCCGAAGATTCAATCCTTCATCAACCCGGAGTCTCTGCACGCTACCAAGTGAAGGCCGGGTCAACTTAGCTCCAGCGTCACGACAGCAGTAAGAGATGTTCTTCCAAAACAGTTCACTTGTGAAGTCGCCATGTAAACAAAAGGAACTGTAACTTGCCCAACAATTCTAAGAAGCAATGCGAGCATTGAGCACATATAGTTGAGAGAAAATAGCATCAAAATTCAAATGCGAAGTAATGGAAAGAATTGAGTTTATTATCGGCCCTAAAGATGGTATTCTTAGACGCCTTTCGTGCGTTGTGGCCATGTTTGTATTTTCATCCTACTTACGCTCAAGTAAATGTGCGCAATGCTCGCACTGCTTCTTAGACATGTCGGGCAAGTTACAGTTCCTTTTGTTGACATAGGGACTTCACAAGTGAAGTGGTTTGGATGGACATGTGTTACTGCACATGTGTCGTGGTTGTTTGGTAATGTGTGTCCATGCGGTGGACTTTTTGACTGTCTTGTCTGGATGATGCTTTCGTTATACTGGGACGCTTGTGGTAATAGCTGCTGGGCAAAGAAAAGGCGGGTGTAGATGTACTTGGATGTAGAATTTGTGACTGTCATGCTTGAATGATGTTTGAGTTCTGCGGGGACGAAAGTGCTACGATCTCCTTGGCAAAGAAGAGGTGTGTGAAGAGGATGTGCTTGGGCGTAGAAGAGGATGAGTGGTGAAGAGGAAGTGTGTGTTCAGATTCATATTATAGTTGGTAGTGTGCGCCTGTGTTGTGTTTCTTCTCAAGTGGTTTTGTTTGTTGCGCCACATTTGTGAGTACGACAAAGGCCCGTTTTGCGACACTGAGCATAAACAAAAAAGAGCACAAAATCGTTCAGCGCACTGAAATCGCACTAGTAAGGCCGCATGCCAGCAGCTGCTAAAAACAACAAAAACAAATTTGTAACCTTGGCGGCATCGTTCCCCCTTACATTACATTCATCGCTTCGATGCTTTCTACAGTAAAAGAAAGCAAGGAAAACATAAACATAATAAATTACAGCATCAAGTGCTTTAGTGTACGTAATATGGCCCCATATGCACAACATGTACGAATTCGGGGCCTGCGTGGTGCCACTGCGATGTGGTCGCGCCTTCGGGAATTCCTACGTACTCCGGTTGTCCTATTAGGCGAAGTACATCGGACGAGCGGAAATACCGTTGTAACAGCTTTTCGTTCCCAAGCAATGCCGAATTGGCCTCCAAAACCAGCCTTGGTCGCTTAGATTGTACTCCGAGTTGCGTCCTCCTAAGTCCTAGCGTCGGGTGCCGGTTCGTTCGGGTGCCGGTGCTGGTCTTTATTGCGCAGGCGGAAGAGAGTCCGGGATTCCTCTGTGAGCTGGAGGTAAGCGGCGACGTCGATGTCCTCGCCTAGGGCGTGACGAAGTATTGTGTCGGGTGTGGGCATGGGCTGATTGCCATGAACAAGTTGGTAAGGGGTCTACTTAGTGGTATCGGGGACGGCAGTGTTGTTAGCAAAGATAGGGTCGGATGGTGTCCAAGGTAATGTATTCAGCATCAACGTCCATGGCAATCATGTATGCGATAGTCTTGATCAGGCGTTCTTTTAGGTTCGTTTCCCTTCGGATGGTACGCCATTGTACGTCGTTCGTAGGTATGACTATAGGTTAATATTATTTGTGTCAGCGTGGCGTAAATGCCGTTTTATTTTCCGTTGTAAGCACACCCCGAAAGCCATCTCGCAGCGGCTTTCGTTTGGTATAGCAGCTCATGTAATTGGTGGCTATGATGATCCACATTATGTCCCTTGATGAATGTAGGAAAGGGCGAGGAGGTCCATCTCTATTTTTGAAATGTCGTAGTTGTCTTTGGTATCAAATTACGTAGCCGAGCAGGTGCGATCCATGAAGTCTTGCGTCGCTGACACTCGCGGCACGTTTTCAGGTATTGAGAAGCGTCTGCTGGTGACGGCATATATTTCTCCTTGTTCCGGCGCAAAGTGCGCGCAAGCACAAGATGCCCTGCACATCGTGTTACGGCAGCAGTATTTCCTGGCTGAGGTTGTTCTGTACAACATGAAACTGCGCTATCCTTTCGGATGCTAAGTATCCTACACGAGGAAATGAGTGCTTAAGGCGAACGACAAAAGTGACGTCTAAATACAGCGACGCGGGAAGATGTCTTCCATTCATGGTAATAGGCTGGGCGTTTCAACTTGCTGTCTGCACGCTCTTGTCGAAAAGCTACTGGCGCTTACTGGCTCAAGAACAAGGCGTTGTCATCTACTTTTGGCTGTGCGTCAGCGGCGACTCATGACAGACAGTCTACTTCGAATTGCTTGAGGCTAGAGTTGGAGACAGCTGTCATGTAGAATACTTGAATACGTAAGCTCCACTGAGCAAGGCAGCTGGAGGGTATTTCAAGTTGGTCAGCCAGCAGAGCGCGTAGAGATCATTTACAGCCTTGAATTATCATCGTCATATCTCGCCGCACTGCACCAAGTACAAGGTGAAGGCTTCTTCCATATTCCTGCAAGTATCCCGGGCCTGTGCTAGCTGAATCTACTTGACACCTGCGAACGCCTAATTTTCAGTCGCCTCCCTTCTTATGCTTTGCTCCCCATGGAATGTACATTGTTACACTAAGCCACCATCTGTTATCCTCTCTTTGCAGAGCATGGCCTGTCCTTGCCCATTTGTTATCCTTGATTTCCACTATATTGCCAACTCGAGTTATTTCTCTGATCCACTCTGCGCGCTATCTCTTAACGTTGCACCTACCACTTTTCATTCCGTAGCCCCCTTCGTGCACTCAAGTAGAACTCCTTTCGTGACTCCACGTTTTAGCTTCTTAGCTGAGTACATGCATGATGTAACTGTTATATACTTCCCTCATCACCGATTACAGTAAGCTTCTAGTCTTAATCTACAACTACTTGTCAAAATCATTCCATCCCAGTCTTATTCCCCGAGTTATTCCCCATTCATGGTCCGGATCTGCAGTTCCTACCTGACCGAAATCAAAATATTCACCTACCACTTCTAGTGCTTCGCTACCTATTGGAAACTGCTGTTACTTCAGATGCTGTTGAACATTAGCTTAGTCTTCTGAATATTATTGTCAGGCCTACCTATCTGCTTTTTCTGTCTAATTTATCAATCATGTTTTCTATTCATCTACTTAGAAATGCCATCTCATCAGAGAATTGCAGGTTACTGAGATATTCTCCGTCCAGACGTAGCCCTAAAGGCTCCCATTTGTAATGTGTGAATACTTCCTGAAAGAAATCTGTGAATAGTGCTGGGTAGGTCGTGCCTCTTGGCGTAACGATTTTTTTTACTGGAATTCTTTACTTGCTCTATGCAGAACAATACTTGCTGGCAGCCGCTTGAGATATCATGCTGTAGTTTCATATATAGCTAGTCGACACCCAGAAGTCGCAGTGCCTGCATGACTGCTGAGGTTTCTGCTGACTGAAACACTTTTTTATACCCAATGAATGCTATGCGTAAGGGATGGTTATATTAAGAGCACTTTTCTATCACCTCTTTTATGGTAGGAGTATGATCTATAGTAAAGCACCATTTTCGAAAACATTATTGATTCTTTACATGAGTGAAATCTAAATTTGTCCTGATCATGTAGCGATTGCCTTAGCAAATTCCTTGTATGTAACTGATCATAAGCTGCTAGGTCATTAATTTTTCAAGTCCTAAGCCTCTCATTTCTTATGATTGCGATAATATTGCTCCCAACTGTTTAAATCTTTATTTGTTCCTGTTCGACAGCCGCTGGCATGCGGCCTTATCATTGTTAATCTTGGGGACTTATCCATTCTGTATCCTTTGCTTGTTCATGCTCGTTGTTGCGATACGACGCGTTATCATTTTCTTTGCCGCGAACAATGCGCCGAGATCTCTCTCGGAGATTCCGATCACTCGCGTATGTTTCTACGATGTTCCAGATTGTGCTACTAGCCGTTGGCGACATTATCTAGATCGTTCTGAGCGGCCTTTAAATTGAGCGTTGACGAGTGCGACGGGCATTCTTTGTTCGATTATCGACGAGCACGTTTGTTGCTATCGCCGCCGCCGAGTTGCTTAGTTCTTTTGCGTGCGCAAGTCAGCCCAATAAAGAGTTTCTTCAGTGCAATCACCGACTCTTCATTTGTGTCATCGACCCTGGTCACCACCACGTGACAATATAAGCGTTCATCCATGGTTCTGGTACTATCGGGTACACAAGCATTCCATATATAGTGTAGCCAATTTTCCTAGCATAATATCTCCTTTGCCCTTCAACAAATTTGTAGTTACCTGATCCTCAACAGCTTCCTTCCTTTTAATAGTTTCTAAAGTTTTCTTAACGTCGTCCTTCAACACTGGCGGAAGGTCTAGCTGCTAGTCTATACTGCCGATCTTATTATTGTAGTGGCAAGTACTGCATAGGTCAGTATATATTTGCTCAGCTTCTTTGCTATTATGTCTACATTTCAGCTGACATTGCCCGTCATCTGTCTTGAACTGCCTTGAACGGTCGACTGTAAAGGTACGGGTAGAACTTCGACATGGCCCGGATGATCGTGAATCACTCCTTCACGTTAGTCGAGCAGATGACTCCGGTGTTTGAGAGGCACCTGAAAAAAAAATACTGTTTCCTCTCCGGCACTCGTATGAACAAGTACGACGCCTAGGCCCACGCGGCTTGCTTCGGTTGGAACTTTAGTCTTGGCGTTCTCATCAAAACAGCCGAGGCCAGGAGGACGCTTTAGGGGGCGCTTAAGTTCTTCGAATGCCTACACTTGAGGTGCGTTCGCTTCAGATGTGACGACTGCGTTTGTAAGCTGCATCAATGGTTCAACGATGCGCGAAACGGTGTTGACAAAGCGCCGGTAATACGGGCATAGTCTAGAGCATCGATTTACAGCTTTTGTTTCACCTGGCTGTTGAAGCTGTGCAATCTCTTAGATGTTTTCTGCGGTTCTGGTTGCACATCATCTTTGTTTAAGATATGATCCTGAAACACGGCTCCTTACAAGCGAAGTTACACTGTTCTGCTTGCAATGTGAGCCCTGGAGATTTGATTGCGTCAAGCACTGCCGTTGAGTGTCCAGGTGCTCTACACAGTTCGTAGAGAGGACAACGACGGTCGTCTAAGTATAAGAGACAAATCTGTCACTGTAGGGCAGGGCAGCCGCTACAGCTTTACTCCCAGGAACCTGTCTGGTGCAGAGAAGCGGCCGAAGGGCATTACCATGAGCTCGATGAAGCCTTGTTGTGTGAAGAACGCTGTATACTCGCAGTAACCCCCTTGTCGACCTGAATTTGCCAGTACTCGATTTCAGAGCCAACCACTTGTGTCGTTGATGCGGGTGAGCGGGTACACATCCTTATTCATTACGTTTTTCAAGCGGCGATTATGTATGAAGGAACATCTTTCTTCTTCACCATGATGAAGGGTGCGGCTAGGGTGCTCTCTGATGGCTGGATGACGTCGTCACTTAGCATTTTACTGACTACATCGCCAGGGCACCACGAGCTTGCTGCACAAATTTACAGTCGATTTCTGTGCGCGCCGCAAACTGCGCCTGTTCAGACGATGGTAACAGCCGGCAAAGTTAATCTTTGGCTGCGAAATGAATATACCTGCTAGAGCCACAAACTAGCCCTGTTGAGATGATGGTAACAGCCGGCGAAACTTTTTTTCTGCTGCTACTTGAATATATCTGCGAGCGCTCCAACATGGGCCTGTTGAGTTGATGGTAAAAACCGGCTGAGCTCTTCTCCGGTTGCTACCTGTATATATATATATATATATATATATATATATATATATATATATATATATATATATATATATATATATATATATATATATATATAATATATATATATATATATATATATATATATATATATAATATATATATATATATATATATATATATATATATATATATATATATATATATATATATATATATATATATTGTAGGAGGGTGTGTTTATTCAGTCCACGCAGAGGGATTCAGCTGCTCAGGATGAATTCGCAGCGAAGCGTCCGGCGTATCGAATCACGAAGACAACGACCAACTTCTTCGTCCTCGAGAGCGCCAGCACGCGATGCATGTCAGTGGCAATAACGATGAAGATTACCACACTACAGTTTCCCTCCGGGCAGAGAAGGAGCCATCCTGGCGACTCATGGAGCCGAAAGGACAGACGTATCATAGTATGGCTTGATTCGGTCCACATAAACTATTTCGAGTCCACGGCGACGCAAGTCCGCAGAGGTCGTAACGGGCTCAACTACGTAGTTGACGGGAGATGTTTTTGAAGGACTCGGTATGGACCGTGATACCGAGCCAGAAGCTTCTTTGAAAGGCAGGCGGTTGTGGCTGGAACCCAGAGCCACACCAAGGAGTTGGGTGCACAAGAAGGAGCCTCGCCAGTGTCACGATGGTGGCTTTGTTGCCACTGGTTTTCCTTTGTAAGCGAGTGAGCTAACTGGCGGCATTCTTCTGCATAGCGGGCGGCGTCCGAGAGTGGCGTTGATTCAGAAACATCAGGGTGGTAGGGCAAAAGCGCGGCCATTGTGCAGGTTGGCTCGCGCCCGTAAAGAAGAAGGGAGAGAATGCAGTAGTGGTCTACATCGCAGTGTTGTACGCGTAGGTTAGGAAGGGAAGAACGTGGTCCCAGTTGCAATGAGCGTCGCTGACGTATGCACATGGCCAGCATGTCACTCAGAGTACGGTTGAAGCGTTCTGTCAGGCCATTCGTCTGCGGTGCGATGAATGATGCGACATTCTTTCAGTAGCGCCTCGAGAGCGCCGGACAAGAAAACGCGTCCGCGGTCACTGAGCAGTTACTTTGGAGTCCCGTGGCGAAGAATCAAGTTGTTGAGAAAGAACAAAGCAACGTCTCTTGCTGAGGCAGAGGGTAACGGTGATGTTTCAGTGTAGCGAGTAAGATGGTCTACTGCCACGATAATCCACCGGTTTCCAGCGGCAGTAGTAAGAAGAGGGCCATAGAGATCTATGCCAACGCGGTCAAACGGACGAGCAGGACAGGCTAATGGCTGCAATGAAACAGGAGACTTCTGAGGAGTTTTTCGGCGTTGACATAATTCGCAAGCGCGCACGAAATGTCGTAAAAAGCGGTGCACTCCACGCCAGTAAAATCGCAGACGTAGGCGCGTGTAGGTTTTCAATACGCCACCGTGAGCACATTGTGGGTCTTCATGGTACGCAGCACAAATTTTGGCGCGGAGATGACGCGGGATGACTAGAAGCCACTTCCGTCCATCAAGCAAATAATTGCGGCGATAGAGAAGACCGTCACGAATGAAGAAGTGGTGGGCTTGCCGGACGAGCGCTTTGGATGAATGGCCGGGAGTAGGACGAGAGAAAATCCAAAAGGGCCCTGATCCAGGGGTCATTCCGCTGTTCGGTAGACATGTCGATAGGGGCAAGAGTAGACAAATCGTAAGCACAGACGTGGTGAGACGAGGTATCACTTGACAATGGCGAGCGGGAAAGAGCATCCGTGTCCGTATGCTTCAGACGTGACCGATAAATGACATGAATGTCATACTCCTGGAGACGGAGAGCCCAGCGAGCAAGGCGACCACATGGGTCTTTCAGAGAGGCGAGCCAGCACAAAGCGTGGTGATCGGTCACAACATAAAACGGTCAGACATACAGACAGGGACGAAATTTCCCGATGGCCCAAATAATGGCCAAACATTCCCTTTCTGTGACTGAATAATTATACTCTGCTTTCGTCAATGTTCGGTTGGCGTATGCCACAACGTACTCGCTGAAACCAGGCTTACGTTGGGTAAGGACAGCACCAAGCCCAATACCACTGACATCAGTGTGGATCTCTGTAGGCGCAGTCGGATCAAAGTGGCGTAGAATGGGAGGCGTAAAGTGTGGAAGGCTTTATCGCAGGCTGGAGTCCTGGAGGAAAGGTCGGAGCTACCGGCAAGGAGCCGGGTCAGAGGAGCGATGATAGAGGCGAAGTTCAAGATGAAGCGTCGAAAGTAGGAGCAGAGGCCGATAAAGCTCCGGAGCTGCTTCAGGGAGGTTGGCTTCGGAAACTCTGCAACTGCGCGAAGTTTGGTGGGATCAGGAAGAATGCCGTCCTTAGAGACTACGTGGCCTAGAATTGTGAGTTTTCGAGCGGCAAAGTGGCACTTCTTGAAATTCAACTGAAGCCCAGCGTCGGCGAGACACGTAAAGACATGTTTTAGGCGGAGAAGGTGAGAAGAAAAGTCGGTGGAAAAAACTACGATGTCATCCAGATAACAAAGACAGGTCTGCCACTTGAGTCCACGAAGAACAGTGTCCATCAGGCGCTCGAAAGTAGCTGGGCCATTGCAAAGGCCAAAGGGCATAACGTTGAACTCGTATAAGCTGTCCGGTGTTATAAAGGCAGTTTTCGAGCGGTCATCATCAGCCATCGGTACCTGCCAGTAGCCAGAGCGCAAATCCAATGAGGAGAAATACACGGCTCCCTGTAAACAGTCCAAGGCGTCGTCGATTCGCGGCAGAGAATAGACATCTTTGCGCGTGATCTTGTTTAGTCTACGGTAATCGACGCAAAACCGGATGGAACCATCTTTCTTGGTGACCAAAACAACCGGAGAAGCCCATGGAGTGTTAGATGGCTGTATGACGCCCCAGAGAAGCATGTCGTCCACGTTATCAGCAATGACCTGGCGCTCAGAGGCTGACACGCGATACGGACGCTGTCGTAAAGGTGCGTTTGTACCAGTGTCGATTGTGTGCGCAACGACAGACGTGCGACCCAGAGCAGTGTGAGGAAGACCGAACTGTAGTGTGGTAATCTTCATCGTTATTGCCACTGACATGCATCGCGTGCTGGCGCTCTCGAGGACGAAGAAGTTGGTCGTTGTCTTCGTGATTCGATACTCCGGACGCTCCGCTGCGAATTCATCCTGAGCAGCTGAATCCCTCTGCGTGGACTGAATAAACACCCCCCCCCCCCCCTACAATTGGTGCAGGTGCTTCTGGGTACGTTCCCGTCAAACCCTGGAACTAAGAAGCCGCAAATCGCCATCTGCGTCCACCGTGCCGGATGATACTGCCTCGACATCGCCACCCCTCCCAACCACGGTCCTCTGTTCTGGAGCTCTACGGCAGCGTGACCCATGCCTCTTCAGTGGCACGGCCGATCAAGACGTCGACGATTGGTTGACGACGTACGAGCGTGTCATTAGCTACAACAGATGGGACGATACTACCAAACTAAGTAATGTAATCTTTTATCTGACTGACGTGGCGAACCTCTGGTTTCGCAACGATGAGGCAGACGTGCCATCTTGGTCTGCATTTAAGAATTTTTCGGAATTGTTCGGCCGCCCTGCAGTTCGCAAGCTCCGAGCAGAACAACGCTTGCGCGAGCGCACTCAGCAGGCCGAAGAGTCGTTCACGAGTTATATAGAAGACATCGTTGACCTCTGCAAACTTGTCGACCCCCTAATGTCCGAAGCAGATAAGATCGAAAACATCCTAAAGGGCATCTCTCAGGACGCGTGCCAGATGCTGTGGGTAAAAAGTCCTGCAACGGTCAGTGACGTGATCAAGCTTTGCCAGAGCTATGACGAGCTTCGTAAAAAGCGCGCTTCGACCCTGCGGTCCAGTGGTAGAGACGACGCCATCTCTGCACTAGCTCTGGGCGGTTCTACTCCATCAGAGGACAGCCCTTTGCTTCAACAAATCAAGGCGTTCGTTCGAGAAGAGGTCGCCCGCCAGCTATCACTGATCCCTCAGTTACAGGATACTGGCCGCCTTGTTCCGGACATGGCTCAGTCTTTGGCCCCTACCATACGGCGTGCCGTGCAAGATCACATCGCTGATGTTCTTCCGCCTAGCTCCATGCTCCCGCCCAGCCCCGTGCTGCCGCCCAGCCCCGTGCCGGCGCAAGTAACGCACCACTGACTTACGCCCAAGTTCCGGCCAGGCCGCTAATGCCATCAACATCTCTTTCCTACCAGGCCGCTCCTTCCAACCTTCCTTCGCCTTTGCCTGGATCTGCATTCCATGTCCCTATTCCAAGGGTACGCCAATGCCCTACGAACCCTTCGCGAACCGCCGACAACCTGCCAATTTGCTACTCTTGCGGGCTGCCGGGCCATGTCGCACGCCTTTGCCGCCAACGCCTTCCACCTTCTCGAGCTGACCTCTGGAACTACTCCTACGATACGGACCAGCCCTCGTCGAGAACTCCACTCGGTTCCGACTTTGCATCTCGCGGCAATCAAATCTATACCACTCGCCGATCACCTTCCCCTCGTCGCCGTTCCCCGTCCCCACTTCGACGTTCTACTGGCACTGTTGAGGGAAACTAACAGTCGAAGTTCCCGGGGCAAGAACTGCGCTTGGTTCGAACTCTTCAAGTCCTCGATGTTCTCCCACTAATGTAATACAAGTGTTTGTCGACGGCGTCGCAACACTCGCTCTTGTCGACACGGGCGTGGCCGTATCCGTCATGAGTGAAGCTCTTTGCCGTCGTCTTCGTAAAGTGACCACCGCGCTTTCCGACTTTTCGCTTCGCACCGCCTCATCACAGCGCATTCATCCCTCAGCGGCGTGCACGACCCGTGTTCTCATCGAAGACGTCTTATACACCATCGAGTTTATTGTACTGTCTCGCTGCTCACACGACATCATCCTGGGCTACGATTTCCTTTCCACTCACCGTGCCGTTATTGACTGCGCCCGCGCGGAAGTTTCCTTTTTACCTCTTTGTGATACCGTCTTGTGTGACGTCTCTACCCGGCCTGCAAAACTCCTTGTCGCCAATGACACACACATTCCTCCATTTTCTGCTGCCCTAGTTCGACTCTCCTGTGAAAGCGTTATTAGTTCGACAGTCTTCTTCACACCTTCCGACGCCGCTTCACGCCATCCCTGCCTCCTGCTTCCATTTGCTGTCCTCAAGTTCGAAGATGGCCTTAGTGCAATGTACTTCTCAAATCCATTTTCGTTCCCGTCCGTCCTGCTACGCGGCGAGTGTCTCGGTCGTATTGAAGAACTTGATCCCGCGCTTGTAAATACTCTTCCTGCCACGCAGAGGGATTCAGCTGCTCAGGGTGAATTCGCAGCGGAGCGTCCGGCGTATCGAATCACGAAGACAACGACCAACTTCTTCGTCCTCGAAAGCGCCAGCACGCGATGCATGTCAGTGGCAATAACGATGAAGATTACACACTACCACACCACACTACGCCGGACGCTCCGCTGCGAATTCATCCTGAGCAGCTGAATCCCTCTGCGTGGACTGAATAAACACACCCTCCTGCAATATATATATATATATATATATATATATATATATATATATATATATATATATATATTGTTACGACGGGGGTTTGACGGATGAGCGCTGCACAGGTCGAGGAGGCCGAGAACTCAGCTGGTGAACAGCTGCGAGTCCGGCAAGGGCACGAGAGTCACCTCGTCTTTCTCAGCGTCCGGTTCCCTTTCTTATTCTATGTGTTTCGCCTTCTTGAGGATTGCTACATTTCCCCCCCCAGGACAGCCGAAGCCCCCCTGGGCGAGGGAGTTAGTCCTTTCAACGGGGTTGCCACGGCTTCAGCCGGGTGACATGACCGAGTTCCGTTGTAGCTGAGCGACTACCAGTTCAGGTCGTGCGTGCGGTTTCGTAATTCAGGTCACTGGCGCTTTCAAGGACAAGGGCGAGCGTAATTCTCCAGCATTTTCTGGGCTAAACCACGTTTCCGGACAAGTCGCCAAAGCCACACTAAGTCTCCAGGTGCGTATAACACATGGCGATGCTGTCTGTCGTACCGAGCTTTTCAACGCTCTTGCAAAGCCAGAATACGCTAACGGGCGAGACGGCGAGCTTCTTCACCAACACCAATCTCACTTGCATCAGTTTGAACGTCTATTGGAGCGTAGGGGTTGAAGTGCCGTAGTATTGGATGTGATGTAAGCAGATAACGTTTATCTGGTGGAAAGACGCATCACAATCTGAGGTACAGTAGAAAGGAACGTCCTTTTGTAGAAGGGAAATCAGAGGGTAGGCGAGGTCGGCAAAACTTAGGAGGAATCGTCGAAAGTAGGAGCACCGCCCCAGAAAACTGCGGAGCTCCTTTTGATTCTAGGGGCTTTCAAAAGATGCAACTGCTGCAGTCTTCTGTGGATCTGATCGAACTCCATCGCGATCGACGAGATGTCCGAGTACCAGCACTTGACGCTCGTCAAAACGACACTTCTTAGAATTCAGGACAAGACCAGCCTTCTGCAGGTAATCTAAAACAATGGCGAGTCGCGTGTTATGATCAGTAAAAGTTCGGCCAAAAATGTAACGTCGTCTAAATAGCGCATGCAGATTTCCCACTTGAGAACACGTGGTACTGTGTCCATAAATCTCTCGAAAGTGGCCGGCACATTGCATAGGCCGAAGGGCATCACATTGAATTTAAATAGGCCGTCCGGGGTAACAAATGCAGTTTTTTCTTTGTCAGCGGGGTCCATCAGAATCTGCCAATACCCCGATCGCAAATCAACCGAAAAGAAATAAGATACAAAGAAAAGGCAATCTAAGGCATCGTCGGTGCGCGGGAGAGGGTACACATCCTTTTTAGTGAAAGAGTGGAGGCGACGGTATTCGATGCTGAGCCTCCATGTTCCGTTATCCTGTTTTACCAATATCACCGGAGCAGCGCAAGGATCGGTGGACTTCTGAATTACGCCCCTGTTCAAGATGTCTTTAACGTGCTCGGTGATCACTTCGTGCTCTGACGGCGACAAGCGGTACGGCTTTTGGCGGATCGGATGGGCAGATTACGTGTTAATCCTGTGGCGTGCGCGGGACAGCGGAAAACGTTGAGAGCCGTAAGATTGCGCGGAATCAAAGACGGACATGGGCTGGGACAAGAGGTTCTTCAACATCTGTCATTGTGAGGTGTTCAACGATGCGCTGATCATCGGAAGAAGCTTATTGTCAGCAGATGAGTGAGGACCGTGGTTATCAAGGGAAGAAGTAAGGAGAGTCACATAATTCGGAAAAGCTGGGCTACATGAAGCTAGTTTAAAGCCCACTGAAAAAACAACCGGTTCCGGTGAGCAATTTATAGTCCGCAGTCCGGTACGGCCCTCTTTCACGCAAACCAAAGAATGCGGCACTAATACATTTTTTTATGCACTGCAAATAAGAGGCGCCGCGGAAACGTCAAAATCGTCATTAATAGGACGGGAGCAGGACACCTTAACGCACACTTCAGATTGTGGCGGTACATCGACTCCATCACACACACAAAACACCTTCATAATTTGACGTCTCTTCCAAAAGTTCACGAGGAAGAGAACCACTAACACTTAGCTTTCCCGTTCGATAATCAACTGTAGCGCCGCACATACGCAGGAAGTCGATTCGCAAGATTACTTCATGTGTAGGTGGGGGCAGTACTACAAACTCCGCCGGAAATATTGTGCCCCCCAAAGAAACGTTAACGCTGCAAACCCCAGCCAGCCGAATACAATAACTCTCCACTTACTCCATAAAAATTAGCCGTTTTGTCCCAAGCAAAGAACACTTTGTTCTTCAAATGGTTCGTAAAATCTAAGGTCATTACTGAAACTGTAGCATCAGTGTCTACCAATGCCATCGTAGGTAAACCATCACAAGCCCATTAACCTTGTTCTTGTAACGTGCACACAGACGGAGAAATAATTGTCCAGCCACCTCACCTCCATTGGCCGCTCTGGCTAGTTTTGCTGCGTTGGTGGATGAGATCGGCGCCCTGGTGACGGGGCACGGCGCACACAAAATGGAGGAGGTAGTGTCACACTACGGTCAGACGCTGGAGAATGGCTTGGGAGCTCTTTGTTTTGCAAAACGTCCCTTCAGGATGGGTGTTCTGGCCGATAGCTGTAGATGTAGGGCTGGACGGCTCGTCGGTTCGATGCCGTGGGAGGATTCCTGAACTCTGCGCGCCAATTGCAGTAGCGGGAAATGTGACCCGCGACACCACACCGGTAGCATACGGGTATAGGCCGATCAAACAGCTGCACTTCAGCGGACCCTTGCGAGGTAGGACGGGATGAATATTGAAATGTATGTTTTGGATCAACGTAGCTTTCCCTTAGTAGGCGCGGTGTATGGTTGGAGTAGGACAGAGGGTCTCTGCGGTGATAAGACAATTGTCGGTAAATCTGGTTGGGCCTTGGTCGCGGGGTGTCTAGGTCTTCACGGAAAGCGAAGTCGGTCTCATTGGCTGGTGTATAGCTGGACGTTGGTGGGCAGGCACGTGCATGGGCTGGAAAAGTGTATGCTTCATCCGCGAAGCTAGAAGGCTGCCGGGCAAGCAGCTCACGTCGTGAAATTCCATCCCTAACAATTTTACGAATGGCGCACAGGAGACGTGGGGATGATTCTTCGACCCTGGCCACGGTAGGGACATTTGCCAGTCGCCCAAACTCCTGTGTAATGCAGCCTGTCTTAAGGGCCTCGAATGTCCGGCAGTATCGAATAACGTCGATGACCGAACTCAAGTTGTATTTGGCAATGAGGGAGCGGTAGACGTTTTCCGCAACGGCCTTGAGCAGATTGTCTACCTTGTCTTCCTCAGTCATCCGACTGTCGATGGTGTTGCATGATTTCAGTACTGCCTGGATGTATGTGGTGCAAGTTACACCTGCTGTCTGAGCTCTCTGAGCAAGTGTCTGCTCAGCCTGCCTCCTCTTTGCAGTCAGATCGCCGAAACATTCTTTGATAGCTTCCACAAAGCCCTCCCAAGTGGTCAGAGAGTCTTAGTGATTCTCGTACCACATCAAGGCGGTCTGCGTCAAGAATAGCACATTCGCTAGTTTTGACACCGAATCTCAGCGGTTCAAGCGGCTCAGACGTTAAAAATGAGTGAGCTACCCATCAACATCTTCCCCTGCTTGACCGGCAAAAGAACGAGGCTCTCGAAGCGGTAACGCCACGTTTGAGGCAGTGGATGGTACATCCCCAGAAGGAGACAGAATGCTTCGCATTGATGTTCGAGACTAATCAGTAGTCTGCTACATTCTCAGAGGAATGGAAGAAATACCAGCGAGGCGACGGCTCCGGCGAGGCTCCAGCGGTTGAGGATGCGTCGTGAGGGTAGATGGACGGATGTATGGAATATAGGAGCGTACCCTTTGAAACGGGGTGGTAACAGTAGCTACCATGCTCATTTTTTTCCCTATATCTTAATTATTGATTTAGAATGGTTAACTAAATCATCATTCCATTTATTAAATTTTTGTTCCTACATTACTAACATATGTCACTTCTCTGCTTTTAGGCCACCAATCTTCCAGTCGTTTTTTGCTAGTTTCCAACGCGGGTTTATTCACCCGGCCACTGGTATCTCTAAACTCCAGAGCTTCAGGAACAGTGATTGCGCCTGCATCAGCTTCCCGATGGATACCATTACATTCGAGTATAATATGGTCAATTGGTTCACTGGAGTTTCCACATACAGCACATGCGTAATCTGCATTGTTAAATTTTTATTTGTAGCTGCGTGTTCTAAGGCACCCTGATCTTGCTTCAAAACGTAGGGCACTGCCTCTTGAGTTATCGAAGAAATCTTCCTTCCTGATCTGAATTTTGCACTTTCGGTATAATTCCACACTCTGGTTCTTTTCCATCGAATTTATCCAATTTTTACCTTCTGTGATTTGCACCTGTTGCTTAATGCTGTTTATTTCTCCGTCATTGTGACTAGCATACCTACTAGTTAGTTTCCTAGTGCTTTTCCTCCAATGTGAGTCAACGCTTTTTATGTACAGGTATTTAAATACTTTAGCTGCCCATCTGTTACCGTCCAATTTCCTCAGGCGTTCCTCATATAACATTTTACTCTGAGCTTCCCGTACTTCGAAAGATGCCCAGCCCATATCTCCCTGTACCGCCTCATTTGTAGTTTTGCCGTGGGCACCTAGTGCTAATCGTCCAACGGATCTCTGATTTGTTTCTAATGTCGACTGTGCCTCTGATTTTAGGCACAAAACCGCATTTCCGAAAGTAAGTCCGGGCACCATAATTACTTTCTAAATACCCCTCAAAACCTCATACCTATTGTATCCCCACAATGCCTTATGCTTCATTATCCCGGCATTCCTCCGCCCTTTGGCCTTAAGTGATTGCTCATGCTTTCCAATGTATGCCAATCCTTCGTTTACCCATACCCCCAGATATTTAATTCTGCTACTCTAGGTATTTCAATGCCTTGTATTTTAAGACCCTGATCAGTTGAGTCGTTGGAAATCATCAGACCCGACTTAACTGCGCTGGAACTGAAGCCTAGAGCGTCCCCTTCGTCTCCGCAATACTTAACTAGAGTTTGCAATTCTTCCAGACTCTCAGCTAGCAGCACAATATCGCCTGCATACAACAAACCGGGGAGGCGCTGCTCTACCGCCTTTCCACCTAATCTATATGGCAGGTTAAAACCTAGGTTACTGTCTTGTATCCTCCGTTCCAGGTTTATCATATAAAGCATGAACAGCACCGGTGATAGAGGACAGCCTTGTCTTAATCCTTTGCATACTTTGACATCTTGCGTACTTCTTATCCCTTCCCACGTAATTTCTACTTTGTTATCCCGGTATATTTCCTGTAGGAACTTTATTATCTCATAACCGATACCTTCTTCTTTTAGTATGTTCCACAGGAGTTCCCTGCTTACGTTGTCGTACGCCCCGTTTATGTCCAGGAAGGCCAAATACAAAGGTCTATTTTCCACTCTAGATATTTCGATGCAATGGGTAAGCATGAACAGGCTGTAATCTAAGCGCCTACCATTTCTAAGCCGTCCTGAAGGTCTCCGAGTATCTTGTTACTTTCTACCCATGCTTGCACCTTTAATTTCACCGCCTGCATGGCTAACCTGTACATAACAGATGTTATTGTCACGTAGTGGTGACAAGGTCGACGACACAAATGAAGAGGGTCGATGATTGCACTAAAAAAACTCTTTATTTGGGCTGACTTGCGCCCGCAAAAGAACTAAGCAACTCGGCGGCGGCGATAGAAACAAACGTGCTAGTCGATCGTCGAACAAAAAATGCCCGTCACACTCGTCAACGCTGAATTTAAAGGCTGCACAGAACAATCTAGATAACGTAGCAAACAGCTACCAGCACGGGCTGGAACATTGTGGAAAGACACCCGAGTGGCCGGAACCTTCAAGACGGATCTCGGTGCATCTTGCGCTACAACAAAACTAATAAAGGGGTGACTCGCGACATCGAGCATTAACAAACAAAGATTACGGAACTGATACGCGGTCCAGAATCAGAGTGATAAGCCTGTATGCCGGCGGCTGTTAAAAAACAACGAATACTGTTTTGAAGGTTTCGCGGCATTATGGTAATCAGACTGTAGGATTTTATGTGCCTCCTTTCTCCTTTCCCTTTATAAATCAAATTCATTTTACTCTGCCGCCAGCTGTCCGGAATCTGCTTATTCGTTATGACTGTTTCCAGTGCTTTTAACAACGGTTCTTTACTTTTTGGACCGAGTTCATTAATGGGAGCTTGATCGGAATTCCATCTATTCCTGTAGATGTGTTTTTAGGAATATTTTTTCTGCCTTTTTCCAGTTTAGATTGGTCATTTCTAAGCTGCTCTGTATTCTGCTACCTTGTGCTGCTTCCTGATTTGTGGAGATTACCCTATCGTCGCTCTTAAATGACTCGGCTATAACTGATGTAATGTAGGTCACTGCGTTGTCTCCCTTTAAACAATTTCCCTCGTTATCTTGGATCCGATCCTGCTTTCTTTGATTCTTCTTCCCTAGCCAGCCAGCTTATATGGTTCCAGAATTTTCTTGCTTCGCTTCTAGAGGCATCGCGTATGTCAGCCATCCAGCGATCGGTGGACTGCCTTATTTTACTTTGGACGAGGGCCTGAACCTCAATTTTTATTTGTCGATATCATTCCCATTTTTGCTCGATTTGCTCCTGAGATACCTGTGCTTTCTTTGCCATTCGGTGTTCCCTTGAAGCAGACCGTCGTTGTTCAATAGCTTCCCTGATTTCCTTATTCCACCAGCTCCGTGGCTTCCTCTTTCCATTCCAACGGTTTGCTACTTTAACCTCCTTAATTTTCCTCCTTATGAGTAGTTCTACCTGTTCATAATCCCAGTCTTCCATGGGGCTTTTCTCTATTGCTTTCTCTATGTCTGCTGCTATCTGCGCTATTTGATCGTCGTTTAATTTTGCGTTTACGTTTTGTCTAAGTTTCACTTCTCTTTTCATCAAGGGCCCCATCTGCAGACTAATACGTTTATGATCACTTCCCAGAATACACTCCCCTTCCTCGTCTATTTCTATGTCTTGACCTTGCTATAAATTTCCTGCGACATTAGAAAACAGTCAATGGTCGTATGCCTGTTGCAGAATTGCCACGTGATATGGCCTTCACCATTTTGTTTCTTTATTTACTATAACTAGATCGTGTCGCTCACCGAAATCTAGCATTAGCTTCGTGTTACAATCCGTGTATCCATCCAGATTGTCGATGTGGCCGTTCATGTCCTCCAGTAGAATAATATTGGCCCCGTTTCCAAACTGGCTTATATCGTCAGTGAGACATTCAACAAGATCCTTGTTTTCTTGCCTGCATTGATGTCCTGTTCCTAAACAAACTACCCCTAGCCATGTCCTTATGCCGGCAATTGTTCCTGAAACCCAGATATGTTCTTTACAAGATTATTTCTTTGCCAATTTGTTCCCTGGTGTATCAACATACCTACCCTCCACACTTTTTGCCGTTCTCGTTCTGTTACACCCTTCCCAGACGTAGCCTTGTATAAACGGTGGATCTTCTAGATCCCTCAGATGAGTCTCGCAAAGAGCGTACACACCTATTTTATCATCCTTGAACTGCTGTTCTATCTCTAGCCATTTCGCTCTTTTTCTACCTCCTTGCATGTTTATGGAGCTGATCCTACTGTTAAATTTCTTTTTTTGTACGTTTCTTTCTCGACCTACTCTTCGCCATTTTTGGGGGCTCAGCCTCCGTTATTACACTTTCTTCTCTTCACTTCTAACTACCTCTGTGCACGGAATCTTCGCGGACCCCCTAAAAAAGCTACAGCCCTGCCTGCCAGGCGCCAGCTGATCTCTGCTCTCACCCTTCTGTTAAAATGAATGCCATCTTGCTGAAAAGCCCTACCAAAACCTGCCTTATGCACCTCCCTGTTTTCCTCAACCACTTCGAAAAGCTTCTCCAGGCTTAACTTTATTATGTCCTGATTAACTGTCACCACGTCTTTTTCCAGCTTTCCGTTTAATCCTAGCACCTCTGGTACTGAGGATACTACTATCTGCGTTTGCTGTGCTATCTGCCTGATCTCGTCAACTCCCTTAGCTAAGCTTTCCACCACTCCTGTAGCGTCACCATTTAGGACATCGTTTAGCCCCGCGGCTACTATTACCATACTGCGCTCTGCGGAATTCTTCAACAGCCTATTTTTACTCTCTTTCAGCACTGCGCCCATTGTGCTCCCTGGGAAGGCTCCAACTAACACTCTCTTATCACCTTTTACGCCTTCCAAGATATCTCTAGCACCTGTTCATGTTAGAATCTCCGGCGATAAGCACCTGGGCCTTCTCCAAATCCAAATCGACTTTATTTCCAACCTACAAGTTCCAACCCTCTCCCAACTGTTTGCTCCTGCTTTCGGTTATCTGTGTCCTTATCTCTGGGATTTTCATTCTTCCTTACTTCTTCCTTTTTTTCCAGCTTCTTAGTAGCTGCTTCTAAATAACTCTGACGGTTCGGATCCGCCTGACCTACTTTCCTTCCATGCCAGTGCTGCCCCTAGCCACGTGGCCCGCACTGGAATGTTCGTACTCGTTGGTTCCAAGGAGAGCTGGCTATTCATACCCAGCTCCTGCCACCAAGTTGTAACGACGGGGGTTTGACGTCGGAACGCTGCACAGGTCGAGGAGGTAATGAACTCAGGTGGTGCACTGCTGCGAGTCCGGCGCGGGCACGAGAGTCTCCTCGTCTTTCACAACGTCCTTTTCCATTTCTTCTTCTATGTGTTTCCTGTTTCCTCTTCTCCAGGATTGCTATTATATATATATATATATATATATATATATATATATATATATTGTAACAGTTGTTACACTAAAGAATTACTGAAACCGCTGAACGAAGGCACCGAGAGAGCTGAACCAGGAGCGCGGGCGACAGGAACGGGCCGCCACTTCAACGTCCTCTACTTCTGTCGATTGCGCTCCTTCTTCTTCACCTCTAATGCACGTGTCAATGCCCCCTCCTCTGGAACATCGCCTCAATGCGGTGCAGAAGAGCGGGGGAGGAAAAGGGTTCGAGCTACACCACAGTCTGACATCATCGAATAGACTACATGGAGCCTGAAAATTAGTAGGGTGTTCGCTCGTAGTATACTTCATTGTCAACACATGCGCAACGTCGCTGCGCTTGCAGTTGTGTAATGAACGAGCTGGTGTGGCTGGTGAAACCTCATACGTTACGTTGCTGAGGCGGCGGACAAACGGTAAGGGCCGAAGTAGCGGCGCAGTAACATTTCGGACAGCCCACGGTGACCAACAGGCGTCCAGACCCACACATAGTCACCCGTGTTGTAAGCAACGTAGTGACATCCAAGGTTGTAGCGGTGAGCATCGATCTGCTAATGATGGTGAATGCGGTGTCTGGCCAGCTGCCGCGCTTCTTCCGCGCGCTGAACATAAGTGGCGACATCGACATCAAGTTCACTCTCAGTGTCAGGAGGGTCCATCGGTAGCACTGCATCCAGGGGGCGGTAGCCTATCGACCGAAGACTAAATAGAACGGAGTGAACCGCGTTGTTTCTTGCTGCGCAGTAATATACATGAATGATGCTAGTAAACTGGGCCAGAAATACTTAAGCCGAATTTTTGCCAGTGTGCGGCTGGCCCCCAAGTGGCAGGCGAATGGTTTTATCGTGACAAGGTTTCAAGATTTCGGAGCGTAACGCACAACAAGCAGAAACGTCTCCTTGTAGCTGTCAAAGTTGCGCTTGTACCAGACTCCATGGCGCAGAATGAAGGAATGTTGTCCACGGCGAAACATATGAGGTGCACTAGCATTAGAATCGTCCAGATACTTAATGAGTGTCGCCAACTCAGAGTGAGTTCGTTGAAGCTGCGCCATACGGGAGACGCTAAGGGCGCAAAGAATAAAACAACCTTCGGTTATGTCTTGGCTAGCTGGTTCCACGGGCGCTCGTGATAAACAGTCCGCATCTTGGTACTGCAGACCCGACTTATAGACGACCGCCAAATCATACTCCTGCAGCCTGAGGCTCCATCTGCCCAACCGGCCAGAAGGGTCTTTAATGCTGGCTAGCGAGCATAGCGAGTGATGATCCCTGACCGCACGAAATGATCGTCCGCAGATGTATGGTCGGAGCTTACTCAGAGCCCAGATTACGACGAGACACTCTTTTTCTGTCGTCGAATAGTTCCGTTCTGTTCGAGAAAGTGGGCGGCTCGCGTAGGCGATTACTCGTTCTGCGCCGACCTGCCCCCGCATGAGGATCGCTCCGAGGCCAACATTGCTAGCGACATTGTGGACATCAGTCTCTGCATTCTCGCCAAAATGAGCTAGTATTGGTGGACTTTGAAGGCGGCGGCGGAGTTCCTCAAAGGATTCGTCTTGGACACTTTACCATACGAAGGGTGTGTCATCTCCAGTTAAAGCTATCAATGGCTCAGTTACGTTAGAAAAATCTTTAACAAAGCGACGACAATACCAGCAGAGGCCCAAAAAACGTCGGAGGGACTTCTTGTTGGTTCAACGTGGGGTACTGGCGATGACGGAAGTCTTGTCGGGTCTGGGAGAACAGCTTGTGCTCATACAACTTGTCCTACGAAACGGAGCTCCTCAAAGGCGAAATGACATTTCTCTTGCTTGATAGTTGTGCAGACTGGAGAGCTTGAAGGACAATGCGCAATCGCTGCAAGTGTTGTTTGAAGGTAGACGAAAAGATGACCACGTCGTCCAGGTACACAAGGCACGACTGCCACTCCGGACCAGCTAAAACAGTGTCAGTCTCCATCATGTGCTGAAATGTGGCCGGAGCGAAGGAAAGTCCAAACGAGAGCACATAAATTCGTACAGACTGTCTGGTGTCACGAAAGCCGTTTTCTCGCGGTCTCGCTCATCCACCTCAGTCTGCCAATATCCGCTTTTCAGATCTAAGGAGGAGAAGAACATGGCGTCTCGGAGAATGTTCAAGCGCATCATCGATCCTGGGGAGTTGGTATACGTCCTTTTTGGTAACTTTATTAGGTTTCATGTAATCAACGCAGAATCGCAACGTGTTGTCTCTTTTTCACCATGACCACCAGTGACGCCCATGAACTTGTTGATGGCTATAACATCATCTGCAAGCATTTCGCCGACTTGTGTTCTAATAGCCTCCCGCCCTTTTGGCGAAACACGGTATTGACGCTGACAGGCTGGTGGCGTGGCCGACTCTATGACGATGCGATGCTTGGCTACCAGCTTACGTCCGACCATGGAGCTCGCCGCGAAATTCAAGTAGCTGCGACGGCAGAAGGTTCTTCTGATGAGTTGACATGCCCGGGTTGATTTTAACCTTCTGAAGGGCGTTACGTGGTGCGGCATCGTCGAGAAGAATCATCTCCATGAGACATAGATTTGGCAACCCATCTATGTCGTGGAGGAAGGCCACGGCCGTTCCCTTGTCGAGGTGCTGTATTTCATTGCTGAAATTCGTCATCAGAACTGTCGCACAGCCGTCATTCAATTCGACCAGACCGTGCGCAATAGCCACTCCCTTCTCGGTTAATAGCGAAAACTGGCTGTCCGCAATACCTTCATTGTCGTGAAACGAGTCGTTCCTCACTAACACCAGCACACTGGACCGTCGTGGCAGCATTACGTCGTCTTCAACAATACGCTGAGCGTTGACGCCTGGGTCTTCTGTGTCACTGTGCGCCACGACTTGCTTGGTCGAAAATGTGACTCGCGCATTATGTAGGTCGATCAGAGCACCGTTCGCCTGCAGAACGTCGACGTCCAGGATCAAATCTTTCGAACACTCGCGCAAGACGACGAATTCAACAACGTAGACGAAACCACGGATACCGATTCGGGCTGTGCACCTTCCGGCCGGGCTAATGAGGTGGCCCCCAGCCTTGCGAATTCTAGGGCCCAACCATGGCGTCAAAACTGCTCAATTCCTGGACGAGGGCGTGGCTCATCACAGAATAGTCTGCACCAGTATCACGTAAAGCGGCCGTGTCAGTTTCGTCACTTGTCACACACAAGTCAGAAGTAGCGCGTCGGATACTGTCGCTACCCTGCCCCTGTAAGAAATCAGCGTATCGACGTGCCGGCAGTGGAGGATCTTCAGTTTTACCGACAGCAGCGGCCTTGTCTCCGCAGACCGCTGGAATTAGTTTTCTCGGCGTGGACTAGGAGAACGCCGCTAAGGATAGCTGGCGTCTCGGCGAGGTCTTGCGGAACGGCACCGCAGCGGAAATGACGATCTAGAGTAATAGCGGCCGTATCTAGGTCGTGTCACAGGCCTCTGACGGGCCGACAGATGAGCTTCTATTTCGAGTGGTCGTTCGCCGTTCCGTGGGCAATAGTTGTCGGGCGAGAAATCACGTAGACCAACTCGGCGGTAAGGGCAGGCCCTGTAAAGATGACCCGCCTCACCCAGGTGGTAGCAGAGTGGCCGCCGGTTCGGTGCAGGCCACACATCACATTTCCTTGGCCGCTAATAGACTGGTCAAGCAGGCACACGGGAAAGACCAGACTGCTGCACTGCTTGAGTCGCGGTATTCACGTTGAAGTCTGGTACTGGTGCCCGACAGAGGACAGATGCATAGGTAGGTCTGACCTCACTGTGTCTAGTAAACGCAGAGAGTTGCTGCTGCGATGCCAGGCGCACTTCGTCCCGGACGACTTCAGACAGCGATGCAACAGACGGCGCGCTGGAAGGCTTGTAATTCCTCCCTGACGATCGACGTGATTAGGTCATGTAAACCGGCTACATCACACCTCAGTGGCATCGAAGGAACAGCGGCCCCAAGCGTGCTTACATCTCGATTGTGTTGCCGGGCTCTTTGCAGGAGCGTCGCCTCCATAGTGGTCGTTTCAGTGAGGAATTCGGCAACAGTACGCGGTGGGCTGCGTACTGTCCCGAGGACAAGCGGCCTCGGTAAGGAAAGAAAATGAAAGGAAAATAGGCAACGGAATGAAATAAGATACGGGAAAGAAAGCAAAGAGAAAAAAGAAACTACGGATTCAAGACAGATGACCAGCAAAAATAGAGGGAGAAGGCAGCACAAAACGGCATTATTAGCCCAATCGTGGCGCACGAATGTCCCAGTCACATGATATATTTTTAGTTCGCGGGCTTTTTTTAGAGTTTGGAAAAACGAGGCACTTGAGGCTTTCTTTATCGAATATAAATGGAAGGGAGGTTTTAGGCTCTACAAATTCATTTAATGCCCAATGGCTATACGTAGAAAATTAGAAAAAATGGTATTAATTAGCAATACGTTATATGCAAAACAAAAACAAACAGCTCTGTGGTGAGCAAGATTGCTGGCGGCTGTGTACATGTGGGTTTTTTGGCCTATCTCAAATGTTTTGTACTTTAACCATTGGCTAAAGCTAGCTTGGACATCCTGTGCATGGGTGCGTTTAGATAACGCTAATAGAGGTACAATGAGCATTTTTTATAGGCAAATAAATTTTTATGCTGCTGGCCAAATGTTTTGGCACAAAGCAATACACCTTAGTTTCACAAGGTATGCCTTAGTTTTCTTTTAAAAAATCCTGTATCCCTACAGGTGCGAAGCGTCGTTTTAGCCATTTGAGAAAGTTGTAAGCTTTGATACTTGCGCATCTGAACTTTCGTAATCCATATGTATATTCAAAAAATGGGTTCGACATTTACTGTTATAAAAGCTACTAGAAATCAGCTTTGTATTTGCAGCTGATTTAGTAAAAGAGTCTTTAACTTTGCTTCAGGTACAATGCGCTGCCAAAATTTCCTATTTTAACATTAGGCTGGCATGATGCGTTTGGTTGTTGGCACTAAAGCTCCTTCTTTTTATTATACGAATTACTTTCTTAATTTCACACAAAAGCTGTAGCTGCAGATTACTGGGTGCCTTCTCCACACGGCACCTAATTGCAGGATTTTCGAAAACAGCAAAGAAAGAAGGGGCAATTTTGATTCCAGTTGAAAAGAAATCTGTGATTTTTATTATCAGTACTTCCGAGGTATTACAGACTACAAAGTGCATTATACTGCTTGAATTTATAAAAATAAACATAAAGACTAGCGCTTGTCCTAAAACGTTCAAATTTTCAAAACCATATTCTTGCGCGGTAATATTAGGTGCTGCCACAACTTTTCGTGTATATTATCCAAGCCTTGTTCTTTACTTCCGGAAAAATTTGAAGCTCTAGAGTTGACCGCTTTTTCTCTACATTATGTTTAAATCGGCCAAATATAAAGAATTCGAACTACCCCGATTTGGATAGTTATCCAAATCAACTAAATACAATCCTAAATACCTTATAAATATCAGCCACTAAAAAGTATTGCATTATGTAAAATAAAAGTAAAAAATATAGAGCAGAACGTATTTTTTTCTTTGAAGTTCTTAAGCTTCTCTTTAAGGAGAAGGAGTATAATGTTGGATTTTTTTATTTGCGGAATTTAGTTACATTTTACATTATGCAATATTTAAGATGATCTCAGTGCTTATTTAGTTGCTGCTCACCTAAAGATTGTGCTCTCCCTGTTGGTTCGTCAGTGCTGACAGCAAAGGCGGCCTGAAAGAAATGTAATATTGTCAATTTGCAAACATAAAAAGCATTGTATAGAGGACTGTTAATAACAAATACATTGTAGGTTTACTGGCCATTACTGAGGTGTTGAAGAAGAAATTATTGTGATAAATGCGAACTTGTTTCTCAAAACTTTTCTGATCCCCGAGTACCCCATTCGCAATCTGAAAGCTTACGTGCTGAAGGTTTCCCGCATATTCTGCATAGAGGTGATGCCGGATACATAAAACCATGAAATAACACATTATTGTCTATATCTTGACCTTAGATGATAATGTTGTAAAAACATACAGTGTTCCCTTTACTGTTAGCGCAGTGTTCACTTTGATCGAACTTGCGTTCAGCGGAAATTCGATGTATCGAATGGTGCAACATTCTTTACCAAAGAGGCACTTCTAACAGTTCTCCGACAGGCGCATCCCGCGCTTGGAAACGAGTCGGCGGCGCGGACTTTGGTACCTACTGGTATCGATAACGCTGTAAAATGCGTGATGAGCTGAAATTCTGGTAAGCTTGAAAGCAGATTTCAGTCTAGCGTGTTGTTTTTAGCCCAGTGGTGCTGTCACGAGAGAACACAAACACTGAGAGCATAGCGGCTCCTTCGCAAGCGAATATCCCCTAAATGCAAAAACGCGCTAAAAGCGCATAAAGCGCAACAATAAAGTTTCAATCAACGTTCGGCCCCCTCGCTGTGCACCCTTTCTAAAATAAACTGATTCTAATAGGATACCTTCTAATGAGTTCGAAATGATTTATATGGCATCCTCAGTTTTCTTGCTGGTGAACGTGAAGAAAGGTAACTTTTCTTTTCTGGACCTTACATTTTCAAGAAATGCTTTATGGAGCCCAGGTAAAGTGCTTAGGAGGAACATGCTTGAGTTAAATATCTCCCACAAAGGTTTTACCAGTAATACCGAGAGATAGGAGTCATAGCGAATGTCTAAATCTTGGAATACGGCCAAGTGTCTATGAAATTGTTTTTTTTCCTCGCTGGAATTCTTTACGCAGAGAATGAAGTTATGAAACCATTATACTACTGCGGCGTTTCTGAATGGGCGACATGAATGTGACGTACGTACTGGTATTATAAATATGCCATGATCAAGTATTAATGATATTAATAAGTGATGACAAATGTGGCTGCAAAATAAACGGGATGCGACTAGTTGAACATAACGCTCACTTAATGGTTGACTGTCCAATATTGCCCTAAGCGAAGTTGAATGAGCTCATTACCAAGTAAAGCATATTACCAAAAGAGAGTGATGAAAAATTAAAAAAAAAAAAACAATTTTCCAGGTGGGAGAGACGTACCGTTTTTTTTTTTTTTTTTTTTTTTGTGGCAACCAATCATTCGCGTAAAGCTAAGTGGTGAGAACAATGCTGCCAAAAGAACGAACCGAGGCACTTGTGAGCACAGAAAATAAAATAAGCAGCTTTGATCAGCCATAGCGAACAGTGCAGCTATAAAGATGGTATGCCAAAACCCTCATTTTGTTAAACGCCGGAATAGCACCTAGTCGGGGGCTCGATAGAAAAATAACGTTGTTGTGTTAGATTACTACGTAGGAAATTCGTAGCAAAAATTCCGCGAGGAAAGAAGGAGAATCGCTTAGCTGTTCTAAAGTGTGTTACCAATGGCAATAATGGCAATTACTAATGATTGCGATCTACTATTGACGTTTACGTTTCTAACAATCACAAGTGAAACAAGCATTAGGAGCAGCCTTTATTCGAGTAATCAAGGGCACAACATTTAGTTTTTTTCATTTTTCAGGAAAGCAGCGTTATGATCTTCGCTTTGATTTGCTGCAGTACGCTTTTACCACCAATTAGTGAGTACATCCTTTTCCAGCTGTTTTTGGTTCCAACTGCTGCGTAGTGATCACGTGCTCAAACATAGGTTTTGCTATGAGGACGTAAGTTTCAAGTGCCGATGTGGTTAAAGACATAATATCGGCCTAAAAATCTTATACGGCAACATGAAAAATTTGGCACAAAGCGACCTTTGACTTTAGGGAACTTGTTAGGGGAGATCTAACTTGGCCACTGACGTTGACGGCCTGGCAGCGAGGCTATAAACTAATACGCTGCCCTTCAGCTAGTGTGTTATTTAGCGTCGAGGGAGAAAATTTTCTTACGGCTACGTAGACAGAGTTTACGGAATCGATTACTTCTCATTACCGAGCTTACGCAATTGAATTATTGTAATTAGCAATTGTAAGGGAAAACAATATACCAGAATACTTTTATTTATGCATATACCTACATCGCTCGCGATGCATTAATATAGGGGATTGCAAACTTTGTACTTCATAAAAAAAAGGCAGCGACAAAAAAGAAAACACAAAACCCGACAAGAAGAATAATAAAAAATAATGTACCAAAATTATAATAATATTCGTAATAAACACTGGAAAGCTGCGTGTGGAGGCAATCTCTCTAACTTGTTTTGATGATCATTTCTAATGAAAACATAGCATGTGGTCTTCAGTTAAATGCTTTTTCTAGTCCAGTGTCCGCACTAAATATACACTATGGAAACATTTCAATCTCAAGAATTTTCTCCTTTGGTACAAGGCTGCCCACCCAAGCGCAGTTTTAACTTTTGTTATGCTGGAGCCAAAGTTATAGTTAGTACCGTCGAAACGGGCCGTCAGGCGTCATGAAAGCGCTTCTTTAAAATGAAAAATAAATCAGATTGTGTTGCGGGGCAGTAGAAGGACGGTTAATAAGAGCGATATTGCCTAAGCTCCACCTGCACCTGTGCTCCTCAGTTTCATGCCCCTCAGTTTCTCTACCACAGCATATTAGAAAACAAGGCTACATGACGAGGTGGGGCCAGATTTTGCATTACGAGTATCGTATTGCTCGGGAAACGTCTTTTCTCATATTGCTTTCCCTCATTATTTTTGTCCTCTCAAGTAATGGCTCAGGTCTCCAATAATATATAAGACACTTAGTAGTGTTTTGATTCCCCCTAAAACAAATTTCAAATTTAACGGCAAACAACCTAAGGCTCCGTTCTCTAGAACACCCGCAGTCCCTGCGAACGACTGATCAGAGGCTTAGTACTCAGATGTGCGAGTTAACCGCCGCTGCCAACTTAGACTTCTCATTCAGATCGGAAGGCTAAATTAAAATCGATGCCGGTGGTACCGTGGATGATGTATTAGAAACGCTACCTCAGGAATCTAAAAAGGCAGGCTAATACGCCGTGACGTAAATAAAGCTGTGTGTAGAGCTCTGTTGATGTTCATATAACGTCTAGCTGACTACACAATGCTGATCAGTACTTGTGTAAAGTTCTACTAGCACAAATTAAGGGATTAATGAATAGAAATTAGTGAGGAGCATGTACGAAAAAAAGAGCCCATGAAGTGAACACTAGACGCTTGTGACTAAATAGTTTTGTTCACGTCCACAAAGGCACACCTTAATAATCAACCGAGTTTTTTTTTTCTGTCGATATTTTACTATTCAGTCCTGCTCCTATCGCGGATTTATTTTAACTTTGTGCTACAGAACTGAGAAACATTCTAATAATTTCAGGGCCCTGTAGGAACCCAATATGACCTTAGTGTGCCTAAATGGAACATATCACCTTTCTTTTAAAATATACAAATTAATCGCACATCACAACCTTAGTGTGACTGCTCGTTATAAAGGATAAGCAGGACTCCGCAATATAAAATCAAATATTTTTTTTTTCAGTCGTGTGTATTTGCACATAAGAGTGTATGTTAATCTCAGTCTGTAAGATATGAGGGTAACAAATTAAGGAATTATTGATTAAGCGAGCAGCGAATTTCTTCTATGCAACCAAAAATCTGCCATGAGAGTTGGCAGACAGGAGACAATAACGTCGCGCCATAGCCATAAATCCAAGCTTATGCGTACCTGAATAATTTGGTGCACTGTATATGTACGTATATCATGTATTTATTGATACTGGAGCGCTTAATTCAACTTTTCATGACTGCACCGCGCACAGCAATTTCATTCTATCAATATACATTTCTTGAGCGTTTCTTTGAAGGTTATCTGGGAGCGCACTCGATATTTTTAAACCAAATTGCTAACTACAAAAATTAAAAAAATATCAATTGTTTTCTGGCTTGAATTCTTTTCGCAATATTCTCCTCTCCGATTCGAGCAATAAATTGTAAATATTTTGTTTTGTGGGGCCCTGCGCCCTTATCTTTAGGGCCCGTGGCGCACCGCGCATTCAAAGGCCGCGCCACTTCCCAATACTCCATGCGCGCTGCCTCTTTCCCTCTCCCGCTCGCTCGGGGATAACCGGTCCCGCGCGAGGGGGATATAAAGGAAGGCACGCGCCGCCATCTCGCTCTCTTCGCTCCTGGCTCTTCACTACGGAGACGACCCGCGGTTCGCTGCCTGCCCTCCTGGACGACGACCTCGCACCGCCTTGAACGACCCCCTTCTGGACGTGAGATTAAAGATGTTTGTTACACGGCCCGCTGTGTAATTTTCTTGCCCATCCCTCGGGCCGAGGAATCGCCCACAGTTTCTAATGAATGTCAAGTAGTCACCACCTTCTGGCAAGTATATATTATTTCTCTTTCTCCGCTATATATAGCAATGACGTACATTTTAAGCTAAAACACGTAACAAGCGCAATCGCGTGGTATGTGCGTAAGATATTTACTATTGTCAAACTTGCAGTAATTTTCATGCGTGTGTTTCCTTTGCTGGTGCTATCTATAATATGGCGGTGTTACGTTTGAATTTGAAAAAGACTGCGTTTGCTACATTTCAGATTTTGTCTTGGGACAAGGGTCAGACAAGGATGGTGGTGAGTTTAAAGGCGAAAGCCTTTTTTTTGGCTGCTAGTTTTGCGGAATATTGTAACGAGTACAAGGCATCGAACACTGAACCGATCAGTTCTACCCACTACACTGTTTCGTTCTCTTCTTTCTCGGTTCCGCGAGGCACGCGAAATTACCCCTCCCCCCCCCCCCCCCCCCCGCTCTTCGAAAGCGGCGACTCGACGCTGGGAGTGTCTTCAAGCTATATGCACACAGAATAAGCAGGGAACACTGCAAACGCGCAGAAGATCACTGCCTCTCATAATACGGTTTCATTCGCACTAAATGAACAGTTTCAGCACTTGAGCGCCGCCGTATTGAGCGTTGTTGACCCCGAGGAACAACTTCGTAGGTCACGTTACTAAGACGTCGAAGGACCTCATATGGTCCAAAGTAACGGCGAAGTAGCTTTTCGGAGAGTCCTCGACGGCGCACTGGAGTCCACACCCATACAAGATCGCCAGGCTAGTAGTGAACATCTCGGTGTCGGAGGTAGTACCGACTGGCATCGCGGTGTCGTTGATGTTGAATACGGCACCGTGCGAGCTGGCGCGCTTCTTCGGCCCGCTGCAGAAATATGTCGACGTCGGCATAGGCGCTGGTGGCATCGTCGCCGTGACTTATGGGTAGCATAGCGTGCAACATTGTTGTGACGGGACGACCGTAGACTAGCTGGAATGGCGCAAGACGGGTTGTCTCCTGTTCAGCCGTATTGTATGCAAAGGTTGCATGAGGAAGGACTTCATCCCACGTGCGACGCTCAACGTCGACGTACATAGAAATGTCTGCAAGTGTTCTATTGAGGCGTTCAGTCAGTCCGTCTGTTTGTGGATGGTAAGCAGTAGTCCTACGATGACTTGTGCGGGTAAGACTGAAGAGAGCCTGCATTAGTTCAGCCGTAAAGGCTGTACCGCGGTTAGTAATGATAACCGATGGGGCACCGTGGTACAGTACGATGGTCTTAAGAAACACTTGGCTACTTTTGCAGCAGTTTCACGGGAAAGTGCCTGTGTCTCGGCACATCGCGTTAAGTAGTCCGTCGCCACTACTATCCATCTGTTCCCTGATGCGGACGTTGGGAAAGGGCCCAGACGATCCATACCCACTTGCTGGAAAGGGGCTGTTGGGTGAGGTATCGGCTGAAGGAGCCCTGCAGGCGTCAGCGGAGGTGTCCTTCGCCGCTGGCAATCTCGGCATGCTCTCACGTAGTGCTGGACAGAAGGCAGCAACTTAGGCAAATAGTACGTTCGTCGAATACTCCTAAATAACCAGCCGAAGGCTCATAGTGGCATGCGTGCAAGATTTCTGGCCAGAGGTCGGACGGCACAACGAGAAGAAAGGTTTCCTTGTTGTGCTGAAAGTTTCTCTTACATAGGACGCGATTGCGAATGCTGTAGGAGGATAAACCTCGTGCGAAAGCACGTGGGACAGCTACATCAAGGCCTTCGAGGTGCTCAATAAGCGGGCGTAAACCGGGGTCAGCCCGTTGTCGCTAGGCCATGTCGGTGGTCGTGACTACAGCAAGAAACGGGAAGTCGTCGTATTCGCTGTCGGGAGAGGCAGTATCAACTGGTGCACGCGACAAGCAATCGGCGTCACTGTGCTTACGGCCGCACTTGTATACAACCGTAATGTTGTACTCTTGAAGACGTAGGCTCCACCTTGCAAGTCATGCAGAGGGGTCTTTGAGGTTAGCTAGCCAGCATAACGAATGGTGGTGGCTCACAGCCCTAAAAAGTCGGCCGTAAATATAGGGTCGGATCTTAGCTATGGCCGAAACTGCCGCGAATCATTCCTTTTCCGTGGTTGAGTAGTTTGCCTCTGCTTTTGAAAGTGAGCGACTTGCGTAAGCGATAACTTTCTCAGTGGCATTTTTCCACTGAATCAGAACGGCACCGAGTCCAAAATTACTGGCATCGGTATGAATATCCGTAGCAGCGTTTTCGTCAAAATGGGCAAGCATCGGGGCGGACTGCAGTCGCCGGAAAGCATCCTCTTGATCATCTTGCCACGCAAAAGGAACATTGTCTCGAGTAAGACGCGTAAGAGGCCCGGCAATCACTGAAGAATTCTCTAGGAAACGCCTGTAATAGGCACAAAGCTCCCAAAACCTTCTAACGGACTTTTTGTCAGTTGGGCGCGGAAAAGTTTTCACAGCAGCAGTCTTGTCTGGTTCTGGTTTCACGCCCTCAGAACTGATAACATGGCCAAGAAAGCGGAGCTCCTGGAATCCGAAATGGCATTTCTGGTGTTTTATCGTCAGTTGGGCTGAACGCAGCACCTGTAGCATCATTTGCAGCCGGTCAAGGTGCTCCTCAAAACTAGCCGCGAAAATGACATCATCGTCTAGATACACTAGGCACGTTGCCACTTCAGTCCAGAGAGAAAGGGGTCCATCATTCGCTGGAAGGTTGCTGGCGCAGAAAACAGACCGAATGGAAGCACTTTAAATTCATAAAAGCCATCAGTGGTGACGAACACTGTTTTCTTTCTTTCCCTTTCGTCCACTTCTATCTGCTAGTAGCCATTCTTGAGGTCAAGTGACGAGAAATATTTGGCATTGCGTAACCGGTCCAATGCGACATCAATAATTTGGAGGGGGTACACGTCCCCTTTCGTTACCTTATTTAACGTACTATAATCGACGCAGAAACGCAAGGTGTTATCTTTTTCTTCACCAGCACGACAGGCGAAGCCCAGGAACTTGTAGACGGCTGCACCACGTCGTCGGTGATCATTTCCTGCACCTGGCTTCTAATAGCCTCTCGTTCCGTTGACGACACTCGGTATGGGTGTTGGGAAATCGGCTTGATCTCCGAGTCAACCATCATGCGGTGTTTGGCTACTGGGTACGCCCAACGTTCGAAGACGTTGCAAAACATCCAGCAAATTCCTGAAGGAGGTCTAGGAGTTGCCGCCGCTCAACCACTGACAGATTGGGATTAATGTCCACAGTTGATAGAATGTCGGGTGCATTACATCTGGCTGGCGACGGCGGCGCCAGAGCACAGATGTGCGCTGGCTCAAAAAAGTCGTCAACATACGCGATGGCCGCTCCTTTCGCAATGTGATGAAACTCGGTCCCGAAATTCGTAATCCAGAGTTTCGTACAACCGTCCCGTAAGCGAACAAGTCCTCTTGCAGCGCAGATCTCTTTCTCAAGAAGCGGGCCCACGTTCGTCTCTGCCAGTACGTCCCGATCGCATGGTGAGTCGCTTTCTTACAAGACCGTAATGCTGCACCGTGGCGGGACTGTAACGTCAGCAGCTGTAATACGTAAGGCGGGCGTTGATGAACCGTCGACGCTAGATCTCGCAATGGCGTGGCTCGGGCAAAACGTCACTCGTGATTCTTGCAAATTAATTATCGCACCATTAGCCTTTAGGAAGTCCAAGCCGAGTATGACGTCTCGCGAACAGTGGGTAAGAACAACGAAGTCGCAAACAAATAAATCCGTCAACTGCAACTCTCGCAACGCATCTTCCAGCCGGGGTAATAATGTGTCCCCATGCAGTACGGATATGAGGCCCAGTCCATTCGGTTAAATCTTTCTTCAATTTCCTGGCTAACCCACTGATCATAACTGAATAGCCCGCCCCCGTATCAACTAAAGCTGTAATGAGAAAATCGTCGATAGAAACCGTCATGTCCGAAACTGCGCACTCAGGTTCGTCGTTACATGACGCCGTCTGATAGCCGTAATCTTATACTAGACTTGATGGAGGATGTTCAGCACTTCGCTCGTTAGCGGCCTCACCTCCGCAGGTCCCTGTTCCTAGTTTTCCTGACTGCTCTGGCAGCGGGGGCTCGGCGAGTGGCCAGTGCGGTATTTAGAGGGCCGTGGACTTGAGAACGATAACGGGAAGAATTAATGACGCGGGACCCGTATTGTGGGATGTCTGGAGGATTCGTATGCGTCGACAGGTACTTCACGATTTCGGGTGGTCATTCACCACTCAGAGGACACCGTGCACGCAGATGGAAGCCACGAAGTCCGGCGCGACGG
Source organism: Amblyomma maculatum (assembly GCF_055883805.1). Lineage (NCBI taxonomy): Eukaryota > Metazoa > Arthropoda > Arachnida > Ixodida > Ixodidae > Amblyomma > Amblyomma maculatum. The sequence goes on from NC_139346.1 coordinate 78,479,596, forward strand.
TGCGGACAGAACCTTAACATGTGACCGGCCTCACCACAGTGGTAACAAAGGAGCCGATTGTCAGGGGCACGCCAGACGTCAGTCCTCCGAAACCGTGCCTCGGCTAGAAGAGGAGGAGGATAACGTGGGCTTGGATCAAGAGTAGGGGTGTTCACTCTGGCTCTGGGAGAGTCGTACCCACTATGGTGCTGGTTTGGATGAGGCACAGTGGGGTTCCTTTTTGGAGGATCACAGAGGTTATGCTGAAGCACGGACGCATACGTTGGCACACTTGGTGGCGGTGGCTGCACACCAGACACAGACGGTTCCGGGACGGTTTGTCTAACTTCTTCGCGAACGACCTCCGCGAGTGATGGCAGCCTCGACGACGACTTTAGACCCTGTAGCTGAATGTGTCTCAGCTCTTTTCTGACCACAGATCAAATAAGCTCCCTTAAGGCATCATCATAACCATTAAAGGCGAAACCATAGGCGACCGGTGACATGGTGGACAAGTTACGGCACTAGTGCTGAGCCCTGTGTCGAGTTGTTTGTTTTATCGTGGTGGCCGCCGTTAGAAAGTCTGATGCCGTGCCAGGTGGATTGCGCACAAGTCCAGAAAATAGTTCTTGTTTCACCCCACGCATTAGGTGGCGCACTTTCTTCTCCTCTGACATATTTGCGTCAGCACGTCTAAAAAGGCGGATCATGTCCTCGTAGTACATTTCAATACTCTCGTTAGGGACTTGGATGCGAGATTGCAGCGCCGACTCCGCACGCTCTCTTCGGTCGTTGGCGGTGTAGGTCGCCAACAGCTGGCGACGAAAGAGGTCCCATTTTGATAGTGTCGCTTCGTGGTTCACGAACTACGTCCGCGCTGAACCTTCGAGAGCAAAGTACACATTATAGAGCTTCCTTTGCTCATCCCAGCCGTTGTAATTGGCGACCCGTTCAAATTGGTCCAGCCAGTCTTCAGCGTCCTCATAAAGCTCGCCTTGGAAGGACGGTGGCGTTCGAGACTAGAGGACGATGAACTGGCGTGAAGACTCTCCGTTAGCCGCAATGTTCATGTTGGATCTATGCATGTTGGCCACAGGCCTGCAGGAAAGAGGCCCAAACTCTGGCGACTGACCTCGAAGGCGGCGGCTGCAACTGCGATGGACCGGTGTCAGATCCGTAGTGGCTCTCCGTTGCCTTTGAGGGGTTGAACTCAGGAAAAAGAGAAATCGTACCCGGCGCCTCCACCAAAAAATGTATCGAGTACGAGGCAGCGAACACTGAACCGATCTGTTTTACCCACTGCACTGTTTCGTTCTCTTCTTTCTCGGTTCCGCGAGGCACGCGGCAATATTCGCAGGAAATGCACGCACTAAGTGACGGTAAAGTAATAATTTGTCTCCAACAGGCGTCTAACCGTACTCCTCCGATCCCCAGTCGAATGCGCAAAGCAGTACAGCGCGACATGCCCGTTAGAAGCCAATCGCAACTATCCTTGTGCAGAGAGAAGATCAAAGCAGCGATGGCAATCAAAATACAGTTAGTGATGAGGATGATGATAATGGTTATCATCATTATTATATCATAGTAGGCCTAATAATCACTGTACATTTAGTGAAACGTGATTTAGTCACTTATAAACTAGCTTTCGGCATTACCGCTTTTCAGCAGACATAAGCCTTATCACGTAATGTTTGCTGAAAATCACTAAAAGTTTGAAGCAGTCACTTTTCTCGTGCTTAGTTCTGTATAACTGGATGCTTTTCTGTGGAAGCTGATCCTGCGAGATTTTTAAACGGTTGCCATCCTTTTCAAAGGCGCTAAATGTCTCTACAGCTAAATTTCTGGCGTAATTTACCCACATGACATAGGGCAGTAACATTCATCTGTGTCATATGGGTAAGTAAAATTCCGGTCTGCAACATTTATCGTCTTCTCCTACTCTTTAGGAGTTTGGAAATTCACACTCACCCTTACACACAGCGTGGTGCGAATCTAAGGTCTTCAAACAAACGACACGAGCGACTTCACGCTTCAAAAACAGCGGCAGCTTGTCGTGAGGAACGTGTTGCGATAAATGAGCTGGCTGAGCTACCCCTCCACACGACGGTAATTTTATTAGTTGATTCAAAAATGCACAACATCATCTGATACACTACATTATTGGCAGACGGATGTTAGCAAATGGCGCCAGTATTATTGCAGTGCATTCACAAAGCTGGGCTTGGTTCAAGCTAGGGATTGGTCGCTCCGGAGCGAGCCGGATATTCGGAGCCGCTCCTTTCAAGGAACAGGTGAGCCATTGGCTCCGCAAAGTCGGAGGCGGATCCGCCGGAGCAGTCGGATTCGGAGTGGTCGGAGCCATCGGAACGGTCGGAGCTGACGGATCTTCCAGCGAGCTGGTTGCTGGTTCTCTCGTTCAGTGAACCTTCCGATCACAGACGGGTGCGACTTCCACGCCCTCTGTTAGCGATGCGAGAAAGCAACCTCCCGCCCTTTCTCGCAAGATTGCAATGATGTCCTCGCCCTCGACTGTCTTTTGAGCGGAGTACACCGGTCTTTTGGAGAGCGAGTGAGGTGGTTCTTTTGATTTTGTTCTATGGATGGAGATTTGCTAGATGGCTGGAACAGCGGTTCTTTTGAAAAGCCGGTTCTCTCTCGTTCAGTGAGCCTTGTCCACCGGAGCCGGGCGAGATTTTTCAAAACGCAAAGTGAAAAAGCAACTATACCACCCTTCAACAGTATCTCTTGCTGGGCTAGTTGGTGTGACATTGCGTTAAACCAAAGGAAATACAGCGCTAAGTATTCACACGACGGGATAGCGCCTGTCCCGTCCGTCTTTCTGTGTGGTTCGTCTAAAACTTAGCGCTGTATTTCCTTTGGTTTAACGCTATACCACCCTTCCTTGTCAGTGTCACAACCAACCAATTGCCTTCGGATCTTCGCGTGGGTACTGCGGCCGCACTGCTGCTGGTTCCCGCACTTTATTTTGTCTTGTAGTTTTGTGGTTTGGTTCCATGCCGACGAGTGGGGACCGGTACTCGTACTCGTCCGCTGTGTAAAGTGGTCCGCGGCAGTCCCTTTGGCTCTGTATGCGTGATGGCGCCGTTCATTGCCAAGCTGCTGTTCGAACGATGTCTCACGACACTCATCGGTCGTGCATTTTTCGCTGGTGCAACAACACCATTTGAAGACGAAGTCTTTCGTGTCTCAAAAGACAATCGAACATGCAGTTTATTCTTTTGATGAAATAGCTTGTAGGATGAGGATGAAGATAGAAGGGGACACAGAGAGCACTGACTACAACTATTATACATCTGATCGTAAGAGAAGTGAAAAACGTCAGTGGGAGGTAAGAAGAGGGTAATAATAATCCCATACGCCCGTCGCGCTCGTCGCACAACTACCGTTCGCGCAAAACACAATGGAGCATCGCAAAGGCAGAAACACGACAGTTGCTGTTCTGCCATCCATTGCATCCTTACTGACGGCGCGCGAACATGGCAAGGCGCCGAGACAACAGCATGCCGAAGGACACTGAAAAAAAATAAAGAGGGAGGGAAAATGCGATCCAGCGTTTGTCCTCTAGCGATTTTTGTCCGGACGAATATAACAGAATATTATTCATTAATTTTGGACCAATAATAATACTCGTCAAAAGATAGTGGGGCCCACGTGGGGTCTGAATGTTCCGCGTTATTTCGTAGCACCTTCCCCAGTCGTCTCAACAGGCAGAATCCGCAACTGCAATCACAACCGCATGCAGAAACGGATGCTAAAGGCCACCATTTGCTGTGAGTGAGGGCGAAAATTGATTTTACTTTTTATTACAATAATATATATATATATATATATATATATATATATATATATATATATATATATATATATATATATATATATATATATATATATATATATATAAGATCCTGCACCTTGTGAGTGACGCACTCACCTCTACCGATGTAAGTGAACCAGTGAGCCGTTCAAGTAAGCCGTCTTGGCCGTCTCTAGTTCGAGCACGTTTAAAGGAAATGCAAACAGAGCGTACAGTGCGCACAGTTCACAATTTCTGATCGCGATGGTACACAGATATATTGATTATTTGTCGATTTAACTGCTTCACTCGAAGAGCAAGTCTTCCCCAATAAAGAGTTCATTCCGGCGTCCAGTATTCGAATATTTCGTTGTCGTCTCACCAAGCTTTGAAAACCACTTGAACACGCTTCGCACAGTTCTAGAAGCAATCAAGCCGTCAGGGCTAACTTTCAAAGCAGAGAAATGCCACTTAACCTGTGAGGAACGGGGTTCCTAGCTGACATCGTTAGCAAGGATGATGTTCGCCCAGACCCAGAGAAAAAATCTCCTATCACACAGTTTCCACTGCTTGCCGACAAAAAGGCTGTGTGCAAATTCCTTGTGCTATGGGTGTATTATCGACGATTTGTGAGGACATTTTCTCACATCAGCAAACGAGTAACGCTGCTTACAAAGACCGACGTACCTTTTAACTGCGAAGCGCAGTAAGCAGAGGCCACTTTGATGAAAACGCCGAGGCCCAAGACGCAAGCAGTTTAGACCAAGGCAGTATAAACGTTCAGAATAGTGTCGGAAAGGACAAAGCGTATACTAGCCCTTTTTGGTCTAAAGCTGAAGCCAACTATTCGGCGGCAGGAAATGTATTTCCTTCATTTGGGCAATATCAGAATTTCGCCCTTATTTGCATGCACGTCCATTCAGGGCTGTGAGCGATCGCCGTGCTCTGCGCTGACTCACCAACTTCTGAGATCAATTCATGCGCCATGTGCGATGAAGCTTGCCTGTTCAAGATTTCGACATCACAGTCGTGTACAAGTCTGCCCGCCAGCATTCCGATGCAGCCTGCCTGTCACGAGCCCACACTGACGCGCCGCCGAAAGAAGACGACGAAGAGGCCTCCTTGTAACCGGCAAGCGCCAGTAGTTTTCACAGCAGTACTCGTATACAGTGAGTTGAAATACCTTTCCGATTACCTCGAAAAAATATCGGTACTTCTCTTGCTGTGTACAGGTTTTATTTATCGTCATTCGCCTCGAACTTTGACGTCGTCGTTAAGAACTTCGCAGCCAACTGAACCGCGCAGCTTCTTGTTCCCAAAAACCTCAGACGAGGCATTCTGTAAGCTCTGCAGGATGGGTCGACACGAGAGAATCTTCGGTTTGCGCACTTTGCACCGGATACAAGAGAAATATTACTGGCAATGGTTACCTGCCGATGTTGCTCATTATGATAAAACATGACGTGAGTGTAAGCGATCCAAGACGCCCCCAATCAGACCAGCGTATACACTGAATTCAGTACCGCCCCCGAATAAGCTCTTTCAAACAAACCAGAATGAACATCCTCGGCCCCTTTCCAACTTGGAACAAGTGGATCATCGTGACAACCGGTTACATGACCCGCTAAGCCAAAACGAAACCGTACCTAACAGTACCGCCGCAGAAGTTAACTTTTCATCGAACGAATTCTCCTTGGACTTATGGCGCTCCTTAAGTGTTTATCACTAACAGAGGAACCGCATTTACGGCGGAGATCACGCAAGCCACCTTGAACTACAGTCAGATGAGCCACAAGGGGACAACTTACTACCATCCGCAGAGGAACAGAATTAGAGAACGTCTTAACAAAACCATCGTAGACATGATCGCCATCTATGTCGATGCCGAAACAACATTCCTGGAACAACATTCTGCCTAACGTGGTCTTTGCGTAGCCCGGCCGTCCAGGAGACAACCCGAGCGACCACATTCAAGCTTGCCTACGGCATGGAGCCGACGACAACGCTCGAGGCAATGTTATTGTACTTGACAGACGAAGAAAGCCTCGATGTCGCCGCCTACCTACAACGTACACAGGAAGCCGAAAGACTCGCCCCAATATGCATTAAAGATCAGCAACAAAACGACGCTAGAAGTTACAACTTACGACGACGCGATGCCGAATACAAGCCGGGAAATGAAGTCTTGGATTTGACGCTGATTCACTGCCGCGGACTCAATGAAAAGCTTTACGTCGATACTTTGGCCCATAGAGTCGGGCAACTGGACTACGAGGTCATTCCCGACGCCGCTACAGCACTTAGCGGCGCCGCATGCACCCATAAAATTGTGCCAATTTGAAGACATGTTACGCTCCCTAAATTCTCTTCATGTTAAACTCCCAATGTTCTAAGTTAACTCATGTCTGCGTACTTTTAAACGTCGAGCGATGTTTTAAAGGGAGGAGTAATGTCGCAAACCATTAGAACCTTTGTTTGTTTATCGATCACCTCCAAGCACCCTTGTTTTTATTCGATTACTTAATTCCTTTTCGGGTGCAAGTCAGCCCCAATAAGAGTTTATTCCAGTGAATCCAAGCTTCCTCATTTCTTTCTAACGGCATTATGGCCCCTACGTGACACAATTCTAGCTTTTACGCTCCAGTTAGCATTATCAAGCACCTACTGTTCGTTCTGAGCATTCTGACAGTTTTGTACCCTTTTTTAATTCTTTTTAATTATTTCGATGACTTGTTTGATCAGTTGTACTCTCAATTCCCTTAATGGTATAATAAAAAATTGGTCTTTTATTCTGAGCATTTTGACAGCATTGAACTTCCTATTTAATATGATTCACTATATCATTTATTTAGGGTTAATAATCATTGTTTTCACGCACTCTAAAATTTCGAATTTAGCGTCATCTACCATTAGCTTTGCGCTTTGTGCATTGACACATTCATGCCTCCTTGGACAGTTTTTCATTTCTTTTAATTAGTTCAATAGACAAGTGATGAATTGCACACTCTAAACATTTCTAAATACATAACCAAGCTTTGGCTTTTCATTGGGAGAATTTTAGTGCCTTTAAATCCACATTTTTCGATTTTTTCATTTGTTGAATTCAGCAGCGAAATAATTATTTATAATGATTTCATTACCTCGCCATAATCCACATTGCAACAAACAATAATCAGTCATTAAACCCTGAACCTACCATGATACAAGTTTTTCACTCCGACACGTGGTATGGACTACGTGGTATGGACTACACTGACGGCCAAACGGGCTGTATAAGCTCTCGCTTAAAAATACAGAAATATCCTTACGACATTTGTCTTGCATGTAACTGTCAGCGTAATTTTGTAAAATATCTAAATGCACTTTTCTCTGGTGTGAAGTGTGAGAAAATGCGGTGAGATTGTGTGGAGTGGAGGTTGCAGTAGTAGAGTTGCATATTGTAACGGGTATTGAGCCAAACGTTCAGGCAGCGCCCTGAGCCTAGAAGACTGCCGAAGTCCGAGAGCGGTCCGAGCAGCAGTCTGAGCGCGGTTCCAGGCAACCAACATCGTTGTCTACGCCAACTACCAACCACTTCATCGTATACGTCAACTAGCCACTGATTGTCTCCGCTTCGTCGTCGACTATAGTTTGTATCACTGCCCCCCTCCTCTGTAGCATCGACTCGATGCGACGAGGTGCTACTAGAAAGAAGTCAGCGAAAGGTTGCACTAAAGTGTCACAAGGACCCAGCGGCGTTGACGAAAAGTTCAGTTATGTACGATCATGATAGGGCTTCGGCCGAACCACGTGCACGACTTCAGGACGCTGTGGCCTTCGGGATGGAGCTGAAGCTACGGGAACAACGGCGTAGGTGACTTCACTGATACGGCGAACAATCTCGTAAGGGCCCAAGTATCGGCGCAGTAATTTTTCAGATAGGCCGCGATAACGAACAGGTGTCCAAACCCAGACGAGGTCACCCGGTTCGTGAGTGACGATTCTTCGGCTGAGGTTATACCTAGCAGCGTCATTCGCCTGTTGTCGGTGGATTCTGAGGCGTGCTAGTTGCCGCGCTTCCTCAGCACGCTGAACAGAGATATCGGCGTCAAGTTCGGCGTCAGAGCCGCAAGAAGGACTAACTGGCATCATGGCATCCAACGGCGTGCTCACTTGGCGACCGAAGACAAGTTGGAACGGGGTCAGTCGCGTCGTCTCTTGAGCGGCGGTATTGTACGCGAAAGTTATATAGGGCAAAATCGCATCCCAGGTGCGATGTTCTGCGTCCACATACATAGAAATCATGTCGGTGAGGGTGCGATTGAGGCGCTCCACCAGCCCGTTGGTCTGAGGGTGATACGCCGTCGCACGTCGATGGCTAGTGTGAGTCAGAGTCATGACCAACCGGATTAGGCGAGCCGTAAAAGCTGTTCCACGGTCAGTGATTACCACGGCGGGGGCGCCATGACGTAGGACAATGTTATGAACGAAAAATTGAGCAACTTCGGCTGCAGCACTTTTAACAAGGGACGCGGTCTCTGATTACCGTGTTAGGTAGTCTGTCGCGACGACTACCCAACGGTTGCCAGACGAGGACTTCGGAAAACGAACGAGAAGATCCATGCCCACTTGATGGAAAGGGGTCTTCGGCGGAGCAATAGGCTGAAGAAATCCAGAGGGTTTGAATGGCGGAGACTTGCGACGTTGGCAGTCACGACATGAGCGTACATAAGCCCGCACCAATGGGAGTAACCTGGGCCAATAATACTTTTGACGAATTCGTGCAAGTGTACGGCTCACCCCCAGGTGGCCGGCGGTGGGTTCATCATGACAGGCACTCAATATATCTCGGCGCAACTCGGAGGGCACAACAAGGAGAAACATCTGTTCACTGTTAGCGAAATTTCGCTTGTAGAGCACGTTACCACGTGGAGTGAACGTTTGAAGCCCACGATGAAAAACACGGGGAATACGGGCGTCGACGCCCTGCAGATAGTCGACGAGTGACGCTAACTCTGGGTCCATTCTCTGCAGCTGCGCCATTTGGGTTGTACTAATAGCCCCCAGAAAGGGAAAATCATCGGCCGTTTCTTCTGGACATATGGCGATGGGCGAGAGCGACAGACAGTCAGCATCCTGATGCTTCCGTCCTGATCTGTATACTAGTGTTACGTCATACTCTTGTAATCTAAGGCTCCATCTAGCCAATCGTCCTGAGGGGTCTCTGAGGCTCGCGAGCCAGCATAATGAATGGTGGTCGCTTACAAAGCTAAAAGGTCGGCCGTAGAGGTATGGTCGGAACTTGGTGAGGGCCCATATTACCACCAGACATTCTTTCTCAGTTGTTGAATAGTTGGTTTCGGAGCGGGTAAGTGTTCGGCTCGCGTAAGCGATGACCCGTTCTGCACCGTCTTGCCACTGAATTAGTACTGCACCAACCCCAACTTTGCTGGCATCAGTGTGAACATCAGTTGCGGCGTTTTCGTCAAAATGGCCTAGTATCGGAGCATTCTGTAGTCGGCTGCGAAGCTCAAGGAAAGCGGCCTCGTATTCACTTCCCCACAGGAACGGCGTGTCATCTCAAGTCAGTGCGGTTAGTGGTTCTGCGATGTGCGAAAAATCTCGTACAAAGCGTCTGTAATAGGAGCACAAGCCTAAAAACCGTCGAACCGCTTTCTTGTCAGTAGGGTGCGGAAAACCAGAAACGGCAGCTGTCTTTTCAGGGTCCGGGCGAACAGCTTTTACGCTGACCACGTGACCAAGGAAACGAAGTTCCTCAAGGACGAAGTGACATTTCTCCGGTTTGATTGTCAGATTGGTGTCTCGGAGAGCTTTTAACACAAGGCGTAACCTTTCTAGATGTTGGTCGAAGGTGGTCGAAAATATGACGACATCGTCCAGGTAAACCAAACACGACTGCCACTTTAAACCGGACAGAACGGTGTCCATCATGCGTTGGAACGTGGCCGGTGCCGAACATAGGCCGAACGATAGCACCTTAAACTCATACAAGCCATCAGGTGTCACGACAGCCATCTTCTGCCGGTCTCTCTCATCCACTTCTATTTGCCAGTACCCACTTTTTAGGTCTAGCGACGAGAAGTATCGTGCATCTCGCAGTCGATCGAGTGCGTCGTCTATGCGGGGAAGTGGGTAAACGTCTTTTTTAGTGACGAGATTAAGTTTCCTGTAATCGACACAGAACCGCAGAGTATTGTACTTCTTTTTGACGAGAACAACCGGCGAAGCCCACGGGCTTGTAGACGGCTGAATGACATCGTCGGAAAGCATTTCGGAGACCTGTCTCTGAATCGCTGCTCGTTCCGTTGGAGAAACGCGGTATGGGCGCTGGCATACGGGGCACGTGGTCTCGTCTGTTATTATACGGTGCTTGGCGACCGGAGTTCGGCCCACTTTGGAAGACGTTGCGAAGCAGTCTGCAAAATCTGCCAATACAGCCGAAAGCAGATCCTTCTGAGCCGGTGATAACTCGGTGTTTATTTTGACGGGTGGCAGAACATGGCGAGGTCCAGTGTCATCTTGAAGGGCTTCTTCCACGGTGCACAAATGTGGACACTCCGCGACGTCTTGGAGGAAGGAGATCACCGTGCCTTTGACGAGGTGCTGAAATTCGTTCGAAAAGTTGGTGAGCAGAACGGTAGTGCAGCCATCCCGTAGGTGAACGAGACCTCGGGCAACAATGAGACCCTCCTCCAGCAGCAGCGGAAGATGACCCTCCGCCATGCCCTAAAAGTCATGAAATAGGTCATTCTGCACGCGCATTACGACACTGCACCGTGGTGGCACCGTGACATCATCCTCCACAATACGCAGAGCATGGCTACAGGGATCGCGGGTGTCGAGGCGTGCCACTGCCCGTTTAGTCGGGAATGTGACTCGTGCCTCGTGTAGGTCGATCACAGCACCGTTTGCCTGCAAAACGCCGAGCCCCAGAATCAAATCTCTGGAACATTCGCGCAAGACAACGAATTCCCAGACGTAGACAAAACCGCGGATGCTAATTCGGGCTGTGCACCTTCCGGCCGGGCTAATGAGGTGACCTCCAGCCGTGCGAATGCTGGGGCCCAACCATGGCGTCACAACTTTGCTCAATTCCTGGGCGAGGGCGTGGCTCATCACTGAATAGTCTGCACCGGTGTCAAGTAGAGCGATCGTGTCACGCACAAATCAGAAGTAGCGCGTCGGATGCTGTCGCTAGCCTGCCCCTGTGAGAAATCAGTGTATCGGTGTATCGGCGGCGGAGGATCTTCAATGTTTCCGACAGCAGCGGCCCTGCCTCCGGAGACCGCTGGAATTAGTTTTCTCGGTGTGGACTTGGAGAACGCCGCTCAGTATTGCTGGCGTCTCTGCGAGAGCTTGGGGAACGGTACCGCAGCGGAGATGACGATCCTGAGTCATAGCGCCTGTATCTCCCAGGCCTCTGACTGGCCGACAGATGACCTTCTATTTCGAGTGGCCGTTCCGTGGACAGGGCGTATCGGGTGCGAAGCCGCGAAGTCCCACTCGGCGATATGGGCATGCGCGGTAAAGGTGGCCGGCCTCCCCGCACTGGTAGCAGATTGGCCTGCGGTCCCGCGTACGCCACACGTCCGACTTGCGAGGGCGTGTGACAGGCACCAAAGCTTGAGCCGATGCGTCATACGGTCTGATGTGGCTAACCACCGGTGTCGGGTCAATAGGCCCACAGGCAGCTGCTTGACGTGTCGTCGACCCGTGGAGGCATGGTAGCGACAGGATCGTAGGCAGCTGCCTGACGAACAACGGATGTGTGCGTGGGCATTTCATCGACGCGCTGCAGTACGTTGGTGACCGGGAATACACGAGCAGCCTGGCGTACTTCATCTCTGACGACTTCGGTCAGTGATGTCACTGGCGCACTCTGAGGCAGACGGAAACGTTGGAGTTCCTCTCGAACAACCGACCGAATGAGGTCACGTAAGGCGTCCACACCGCCTCCATGGCACGACAAAAAAACATCTGGGGCCAGGCTGCTGACATCTCAGTTGTACTGTCGGGCCCGTTGTTGGAGCGTCGTTTCCATGGTCGTTGCTTCCGCGAGGAATTCAGTAACGGTACGGGGTGGACTGCGAACGAGGCCCGCAAACAGCTTCTGCTTAACTCCACGCATGAGGTGGCGAAGCTTCGTCTCCTCTTTCATATTGGGGTCTGCGCGCTGGAAAAGACGTGTCATGTCTTCACAGAACATGCGTACACTTTCATTTGGCCGCTGGTTTCTGGACTGAAGTGCAGCTTCAGCTTTCTCGCGGCGGTCGGCGTTTGGGAAGGTGGTCAGAAGTTCACGGCAAAATGCTTGCCAGGTGGTAAGGGCGCCCTCGTGGTTTTCGAACCACGTACGCGCAGACTCATCTAGGGCAAAGTAAACATTATTGAGCTTTCGCTCGTCACTCCAGCCGTTGTACCGAGCCACTCGCTCGAAGGTCGCCAGCCAATCCTCAGCGTCTTCGAAGACGTCGCCGTGAAAAGATGGTGGTGTTCGCGGCGGGTGGCAAAGGATCGGATCTGAGAGCCTGGGATCAGTGGCCATGTCGAGGTGGCTCGAGAGTTGCGGCTGCGTGATCGTCGTAGGGGTGAAAAGGGGCCCAACCTCAGGCGACTCTCCGCGGAGGCGGCGACTGAGTCGCTGGTGGACCGGAGTCAGATCCGTCGTGAAGCGTGTAAACGTGGGAAGCGTACCCCGCAACTCCACCAGACTGTAACGGGTATTGAGCCAAACATTCAGGCAGCGCCCTGAGCCTAGAAGACTGCCGAAGTCCGAGAGCGGTCCGAGCAGCGGTCTGAGCGCGGTTCCAGGCAACCAACTTCGTCGTCTACGCCAACTAGCAACCACTTCATCGTCTACGCCACCTAGCCACTGATTGTCTCCGCTTCGTCGTCGACTACAGTTTGTATTAATATGCTCGTGCTGAGCAGCCGACTACAACTAACATGGAGGCGGTGCAACTTATGATATATTACTTCTGATAAACCGGCGCATGAGTAGATCATTCGGTAGGATCGGTCTGTTATGTCTTCGTTTATGAGAGAGACAAAGGTGTAGTGATTGTAAAGTTAAGTTTAGGTCAAATTATCAGACACTAAAGCGCGTCTCTATACGACGCAGTGTAACTTTAGCTTTAAAATAAGGAAACCTGTAATTATAATTTAGTCACTTCTTCGTCGTCCGTCACATACGCCTGATGCTCTGAGACAACAAATATAGTTCGAAAACAGTTCTGTGTTATGCCTACATATGACAAAACAGAACTCCGTATTCTCTTTCACTAGGCTCTGTGCAAATTTTTCTAGTTCTATAGCAGTCAATATGACAGATGGCATGCTATTACTGTTCTGTCCAACATGTTCAATTGTCAATGCCTCTTATTCTTGCGAAACAGTTTTTATTTACTCTTTCCTATCAATCTGATTCCTTCAAACCATGTTTGAGGTCAAGATGATATAAGGCTCCGTTGAGTGAATTGATGTCTTAACGAGTTCTCTCATTGATACACTGCCAAGTTTCTCAATGTAGTGTCGTCTACAAGAAAACGGTTACTTGTAGGCGACTAGATTGGCAAGCTTTCAGCAGGTTGTGCACTAGCAGTGATGCCTTTCGTGGCTGCGTTTTTACTTTAGATTTTATAATTAAACTTATTACTTTTCTCGCAAACAGAATATGACAACTACGACGAACAGACTGATGGTGAGTGTATTTTATTATGTTTGCAGAAAATGCAAGCTGTTTATCACTTTTTCTAGATATAGTATATGTTTAAAAGGAGACAAATTATTTAGGAACAAACGTGCACTTTACGCTTCATTTACAAATCCACAGCAGCTATGGTTGAAAATGACTGTGAAATTTAGGGGTCGAAGAAGAAAGGACAAGGAACACGGTTACGTACTGGGAATACATTTCTTTAGTGAAATATTTTATCTAACGAGAAAAACGTTTCGCAAAAAAGGTGCTCAAAGATCCGGCAAGAAATAAGATAAGGCGATCGAAATCCCGAGCGCCAGGATCGCAACAACAGAAAGTACTGTGTCAGTTCCGCCCATAACCATCCGGCACGCTAACAAAAAACCTGCATTATATTGCCGGCGGATTATCCGGGTTTAATATTTTGTTTATATCGAGAATGAAGCTTCATTAGCTATCCGCGCTTAACAATAATGCGGATAATAGGGGCAGAAACGATAGACATGTCGTGCTTTAAATTTAGTGTTTAATTCGAGGCACCCACTGCTCAGATCAGAGGTACAATAAAGTGAGATTGCATCAAATGTATCAAAAAGGATTGTGCCTATCGGTATGCTCTGTGCTGTTATCATAAGTCGATCAGGTGACCCCTTCCGCAGGGTTTTCTGCTTGGCAGGAGCCCGTGTGTTCATAGATTCACCTACAGTCAGCGATATTATGTGGCGTCAACCTTGAATCTGCTCTGTGTGAGCAGTGATGCTCGGCACTGACACGTTCCGATTTGAAAGCAGAGTGTAAACCCTCTAATACCAGCACATTTTAATGGAGGCCTCTCTTAACGTCGTACAGTCGAATCGTAATAAATAAAGCACACCCAATTTTGTGTGGACTCGCGAAAGGACGACAACCTGCGCCTGGGACGCTATACTTTGGTCCCAGGTTATAAATTTAAAGCATTCTTTTAGCTTGCTTGTTTGACTTACATAAAACATAAGAAAAGTATATTTGCCATCAAACATTTATAACAAGTGACGTTCAAAGAAAGTGCTCAATTGTTTACACAAAAGGCTGCTTCCTTCAATGAGAAAAACATAGTAAAAGAACGCTTAATCAAGGCAGATTGTAATATATACATACATTTTATTCTTGTGTATTCGGAAATGAAACAGTTCTTGCAATGTTGGCGTCAGTATACTTTTACCTTAGCCCTTATATTTGACATGCTTTGTTAGTACCACTCGTAAAGGTTTCTGATATTTCTCAGAAGTACTATCACTCCTCAGCTCTCTTGAGCGAATGGGAGCCTTTAGGAGGCCGAGCTAAACTACGGATGTTTCTTCAATCAGTACGTTGCACGTAACCAGCATATATTTTACATGCAAGGAAATTAGAGAGGACAGTATGCCCACAACATTTCTTCGTCTTGAAAAAAAGTGAATAAAACCAAAAACAATAAGAATATTCTTCCATTAGCCCCCGGGGTTAGGGTCGTAAATGTCATCACCATCATCATTTCTTTACTATCATGGAGAGAGGAAATGCCGTGTCAGATTATTCAAGACTCCAGTAATCACTTTTCCAGATGAACATAAGAAAAGTGGGAGTATTTGGTAAACTCCCAGGACGGCAACGTCAGATCTATATAGAGTAGAAAAATATAGGAAAATGTCAGTTAAGAGGATTTGACGTTGGGATATCGGGAAGGAAACCTTTTTATTTTGCGTGCAGCACGGCATTTCATCATCATAATAAGCCGGACTATGCCCACTTCAGTGTAAAAGCTTCTTCCAATTTCCCTATGTTGAAAGTGAGCAGCTCACGCTCACTTCGACAAGCTGCACCATGACAACTAATGAGAACATGAGAACAGACCCTGCCGTGAATTAAGTGACTTCAGTGCTGGGTGTTTCCGCGTAATATTGAACAAACGATGCTCGGTCAAACACTTATGTTTATTTCAAAATTTTATATATTTGGTATGAATTATTGTCTCGAGGTACAAGGAATTGATAAAGACCAAAGGTGGAGTGCCGCGCTTATTTTCTCTGCTGTATTCGCCAACTTTGGTTCTGAATTACACAAAATATGTGTATAGGTAGCTGAAAACTGTCTCACAAAATATGTGCATGTTTTCATTTGTATTAAGTTAATACTCGCTTCTCTGGGCAGCGTAGATGTATATATACAATTTCTCAAAATCGGCTCGGGAAACAAAAGTCTACCTAATTTGCGGAACTTTATTTCAAAAAAGGCTAATAATTTGCTCTTATGATCTGAGCATAGTTATCTACAAACCTCTAAACCTCATATTTATATCATGTTTAAATAGAGAGATACGATTGCGCTAATTACAAAAAAACAGCGATGAAAATTTTAGATTTTAATGAAAAAACTGTTTGGTATTTTTTAATTTTGTCCATCTATACCACTCTGCCTCAGCTTTAAAAATTAATAAAGCATGTTGCATAATTTTGTTGCAAAAGTAGTTACAGCAACTTCAATAAGGCCCTTTTGCAAGGCATAGGCACCACGCAGATCTGAAGATACCACGGCATTTGCGAATCGCCCACGAGTTTTAAACTTTGGCACAATATTGTAACAAAGAAATATATTTACAAAAAAAGAATAAATATATATACATTTAGAAACGGCCAAGGAGCCAGGCAATCGGGCCTCAGCGCTTGACGCACTTCTCTTCACCTTCCATAAACGAACGCTCCACTTCGTCCTAATTATTCTCGACCCGTAGCAATATAGCATCTAATAATTTTTATATCGACGTTGCAAATTAGCTCTGACAGACACAGCAATGAATGATTCGGAGTCAGTTATGTACGAGTACAGTTATTGATGCGTAGTAGCAACTATTGTGTCTTCACCAAGTAGCACACGTTATAAGATAGCACGACATATGCCGTGGTTTATTCAGACGCTGTCTGGCACACGACGAACAACTAAGATAAAGTGCGGCTGCTTTTATAGCCGCTATCACCTGACCCGTGACGTTACACAAGCATGCTTTGAGAGCAATGACACAGCATTCCTTCCCCTATACGGCGTTCGTCGTTATTATGGCCGGCAGTGGTCTGGGGTCCTTGTCTTACCAGTGCTACGACGGAGCGGCGGTTGCGGAGTAGGCAGCGCTTTAGCATCAGGCTGGGGATCAAGTGGCGATTGAGGATCAGGCTGAGGATCAGGGGGCAGTTGAGGATCAGGCTATGGTGTAGGCACAGAGCCCGGTTGAAGAAATTCTGGTGCTGAAATGTTGACTTCGGAGTTGCCTTGCCGTTCGAGGTGCGCAGTCCCGTACCCTCAGGCAGAGTCATACGCAGCTGGATGCTGGGATCACCTCTGGCTGGGATGGTAGAGTGGTTAGACGTCACCACTTCATGAAATGTACATGGTCGCAGGGTCATCAGCAGGAAAGTATCGTTCTTCGTTCCCCGTAAGAATGAAGTACGTGCAGGCACTCACCCGCATGCGGATTATCCCTGCTACCCATTTTTCATCGAAACTTCGGAGACCATTTAACAAGACGCGGTCATCCTTTTCGAACTCTCTCCAGGATCCGCGGCTTCGGTTTACAGATTGCGTTATATGACCGAATTTGCTTCTTATTCTTTACTCTATGTCAGCGTGCAGCAGGTTCAGTCGGGTAGGAGGTGGCCACGACAGGAATCCCTGCGCTGGTATTTCCTCTGTCGTCCCCGTTTGGGTGGTCCTGTATCCGAACAAGAACTGATCAATACTGTACTGCATAGACATTCTCTCCCATTTCCGGTGCTCATCCAGGATATGCTTGCAGAGGTCTGTTTTCATTGTCTGCGCACAGTGCTCCACACTGTTATTTGAAGCAGGAGGATAAGGAGTAGATTTACTGTTCTCAAAATATGAAGAAACCTGCGGGCCGTTGTCTGTCATTTGCTCTTGAGGTAGCCTATATGCGGCAAACACACCACGCTGTTTTTCCAGTCTTTTCACTGGTCGTCGAGCTCATTACAAACACTTCCGCCCTACTAGAGTGCTTGTCAACAGGCACTAGAAACTACTGTCCATCGCGATACACAAAGACCAGGTGCCCTATTTCCCACCTACGCGCGGGCCAGTCCCAGGATGATAATGGAGCACTCTGTGCCGCGTTTTGCGATAACGGAAATTTGGCAAGCTCTTTCACCGTTTTTTCTATGTCCTGCGTTAATCTCGGCCACCACACGTGGCTTCGCGACAGCATTTTTATTCGGGTCATTCCCTTGTTGCCTTTGTGTAGCATTGCCGCCACTTGTGCACGCAATCACAGTGGCACTACTACGCGGTTTACTCAAGTTACACAATCTTTTTCGATAAAACATTCGTGGCGCCGAACAAAATACGGTGCGAGCAGACCATATGTGATGCTCAATGGCCAACCAGTTTGTGTATAATAGAGCGCCGTTGACAAACCATGTCTTTGCGTGTTTCCATTTCTGTTCCCTTAGCAGAGAAAGGTACACATCAAAAACAGAAAAAAAATTAACGCTGTCAGGTTCGTCAGCTTGGATTGTCAATGGCAGCCGCGACAGTGTGTCAGCGTTTACAATCTCTGTAGACTTCTGATAAACCCGCCGGTAGTTGTAGGCTGCCAGCAACAACACCCACCTCTGATCACCGGCCACTGGCATAGCGACAATCGGCTTGTCATGCCCCAAAAGACCTACTAAGGGCTGATAATGACTCTAAATGCAAAACTTCAGTCCGAACAAATATTTGTGAAATTTCTTTATTTCGAACACAACGACGAGCGCCTCTCTTCCGGTGTGGGCATAGTCTTGTACTGTTGTGCCGAGTGTTTTCGACGCGAAAGTGACTGGCCTCTCTACCGAACCTATCTTGTGAAACAGAACGGCTCCTACGTCGTACGAAGATGCGTCGCAGACTAGCCCTAACTTTTTTAGGGTCGTAGTACGTTGATCAATAACAACAGCTCGACAGACAGGACATAGAAGAATGGACAACACAGAGCGCTATAGATCACCATGCACACCAACTCGCAGCGCTCTGCGTTGTCGTCCATTCTTCCGTGTCCTGTCTGTCGCGCTGTTGTTATGGATCATCGTGCACACCAACTCGCCCAACAACTGGTATTGTCGTAGTACGTTAGTACGAAGTTCTACCTAAGCCACCCTCTTGTTTTCTGAAAAGTTATTTCTGCATCAGCTGTCCATTTCCACCTCGCGGTAATACTAAATAGCTCATACAGCGGTTTCAGTTCTGCTGAAAGGTTTGGAGGAAACTTCCCATAGAAATAACCTAACGTATGCTCAGAGTTCATAATTTATCCTTGGGGCTTGGTGCTTTCTTGATAGCCTGTACGTTTTCGTTGGAAGAACATATTCTATACCGTCGATCACATGACCAATGTATGTTACTGAGGTGCGAAGGAACTTTCTTCAGTTTGATTCATCTTTTTTTTAACATTGTCAGCACACTTTTGACCTTCTGGCAGCAGTCTTCCAACTTTTCGTGGCTATCAAAACATAAAGATAGCAGGACACTCCTAACTCGCTGAGAACATCATCCATTACTGCCTGAAAAATATACGATGCACTTGTTATTTCGTACGAAAGACGTGTGTAATTAAACAAGCCGACATTCGTGTTTACCGTAACAAAAGTCTTGGAACCCGGATGCAATCTTACTTGTTGGTAAGCTGTTTAATCAAGCACCGTTGAATGCATGACGCTTTGTAACGTACGTTGCAAATATGTCGTCAATTACTGTCAACGGATATTAGTCTGCGCTCAGGCACAGATTTACAATCACTTTGAAATCTCCACATATTCTTACTTTACCACCTGCTTTGGGAACGACTACTATGGAAGTCGCCCACTCAGTGCGATGGACTACAACTAGCATTCCTGATTGTACCAAGGACTGCAACTCATTTCTTACTGATTTGCGAAGCGCAGAAGGCACAAGGCGGCGCTTACAGAACACAGGAGTACTAGCGTCTTTCAACAGGGGCTTCACGGGAGCGCCGTCGATTAATCCTAGTGCGGGCTCAAATACTTCCAAGTATTTTTCCACAAGGCCTGCTACCTTGTCCAAACTGATTCCGTAAACGCTCGCCCAGTCTAATTTCAAAGCTTCTAGCCAGTCGCGACCCAACGGTAAAGTTTCACACCTTTGTTAAGTGCGCCCAACGATAAGAGGCAGAGTAGCCATTTGACCATTGTGCTCGACCGGGACATCCAACCTCCCTACAATCTTTAAAGTCACGTCCCTTTAAGTTTTAAGTTTTAGTGTGCAGCTTCTTAGGTCTATAGCTGGCAAGTACTTCTGATAAACACTTTCTGAAACAATAAAAACAGACACACCTGTATCAATTTGCATTGTAACATTTCAACCGCCCACAAGAAAATCTGCAGTAGCTACAGCGACTATTGCCACAAGAAAATACATTATGCAGTATGAGAGAGTCCTCACCGTTCATTACTGCTTCTTCGTCTGCACTTTCCTCACCGGTTTGCATGGAACGCACCTGTGCTAGACGGACTCTGGCAAGGTGGCGTATAGCAAACCATATCCCGTAGGAGCACTCGAGTAGACGACGCTTTGGCACGTGATTCCTCTGAGCAGCGCCACCTGGCGACAAATAGTGTATATATTGTTTAAAAAGAATGAGAACGCATTTAAAGGCCACCGAGTTCCCGTCGTTTGCATTCGAAATTCGATTTTTACCTATTGAAGATGATGATGGGCTACTGCTGGACATGATCATGTTATTGGGGCTGCACAGTATCTGGCGATACAGAATGGCTTTCAGGCATGCAGACGTTGATGCGAGGAAAATACGGCAGTATTTTCTCGGAGCCGTTGCGCGTGTTATTGAAGTTTTCAAGACCCAAGACGAAGTGCCTGAGTGGAAGTGTTGCTGCAAATGACTGATTTGTAATTGATCACGCAGCCCTAATCGCGTGGTTTTAAACCATGTAGTCTATTTGTCGCGTACTATTCGCTCTCTGTGTGTGTGTGTGTGTGTGTGTGTGTGTGTGTGTGTGTGTGTGTGTGTGTGTGTGTGTGTGTGTGTGTGTGTGTGTGTGTGTGTGTGTGTGTGTGTGTGTGTGTGTGTGTGTGTGTGTGTGTGTGTGTGTGTGTGTGTGTGTGTGTGTGTGTGTGTGTGTGTGTGTGTGTGTGTGTGTGTGTGTGTGTGTGTGTGTGTGTGTGTGTGTGTGTGTGTGTGTGTGTGTGTGTGTGTGTGTGTGTGTGTGTGTGTGTGTGTGTGTGTGTGTGTGTGTGTGTGTGTGTGTGTGTGTGTGTGTGTGTGTGTGTGTGTGTGTGTGTGTGTGTGTGTGTGTGTGTGTGTGTGTGTGTGTGTGTGTGTGTGTGTGTGTGTGTGTGTGTGTGTGTGTGTGTGTGTGTGTGTGTGTGTGTGTGTGTGTGTGTGTGTGTGTGTGTGTGTGTGTGTGTGTGTGTGTGTGTGTGTGTGTGTGTGTGTGTGTGTGTGTGTGTGTGTGTGTGTGTGTGTGTGTGTGTGTGTGTGTGTGTGTGTGTGTGTGTGTGTGTGTGTGTGTGTGTGTGTGTGTGTGTGTGAGAGAGAGAGAGACATCTTTCAGCAACAGTCGCCGTTTACAGTGAGTTATGCTGCATATGCGTAAACTGTGAGCATAAATTAGGCAATAAAGAAAATAAAAACGTTTTGGTGGCACAATGGATCACAATCACCCAACTATGCACTTGATGCCTCTTCAACATCTGTTCGACTCCTGTGGTGTAATTTTTCCTGAATATCTTTTTGCAATTGCCTTCACCACAATTATATCCTGCCTTCAGTGAGTGTATGCTACCTTTAGGTTGCATTCATAGAGACTTTCAGCAGCAATCCGCATGACAACAGAAGCAATTACATTCCCCATTATCATTTCCTGCGTGAATGAGTGTATGCTACCTTTAGGTTGCGTTCAGAGACATCTTTCAGCAACAGTCGCCGTTTACAGTGAGTTATGCTGCATTTCGGTTGCGTTCCGAGAGACCTTTCCGCAACAATCGCCATTTAACTCGCTGAGAGCGTCGTCTGCTCCCTGAGCCTACGGGATATGGTTTGGCAATACGCGGCCAGGTGTCCTGTCTGCTTGCGGATACGACAGCGGTATTTCTGTAACAGCCAGGTAGCTTCAGCGTGGGCGTTCCCGCCACAGGGACAAAACTACGAGCATCGCGTCTGTACTCCGCAGGTTTCGCTATTACTGCCTTTGTGTCTCGTGCTCTAGGTCTGGGCTTCCAGATGCCTTGTCTTAGTGTGTTCCCTTCCTCATCTTCGCTAGAGGCAGGTTGAAAATTCATTGTCTTGGCACGGGCTAGTTCAATGCATTAGCGAGGTCGCAGGCAGCTGCAAACGACAGCGTACTTTTCTTTAGAAGCTCTGCTTGGGTTACCTGGTTCCTCAGACCAACTACAAAACAGTCCCGCAATGCTTCATCCAAAAATTGCTCAAAATCGCAGGTTTCCGCTTGCCTTTTCAATTCCACAAAAAACGCTGCAACTGTATCGTTTAAACGCTGCGTTCGGCAGTTAAAACGAAACCGATCTGCTATTATCATTCGTTTTGGAGAGTAGTGCTCATTGAGCACCTTCACCAAGCGATCGTAGCCTCTCTCTTCTGGCTTCTCTGGAGCTACCAAATTTTCCAGCGTCCGATAAGTCTTCTTCCTCATGGCTGTCACCAAATAGTTACCTTCAAGTCGTTTCTCACCTTGTTAGCTTGCAGGTAATGTTGAAAGTCTGACGTTGGACTCGAAATCTTTGTCCTCGTCTTCGGCAAACTGGCCGAACTGGCTGAGCGTAGCCATGCTGCTATCCGGCGCCCAGGTGCTTGAACTACTAAACTGTGCTACTTCAATTGCAGGGTGAATCCCATCCTCGTTGCCACAGTTGTGTTTTCACCAAGTAGCACACATGACAAAATATCGCCCCATATGTCAATGTTTATTCAGACGCTGTCTGGCGCACGAAGACGAACAACCAAGATAAAGTGCAGCTGCTTTTATAGCCGCTATAATCTGACCCATGACGTCACACAAGCGTGCTGTGAGAGCAATGACTCAACACATCAGGCAGCATAAAGACGTTTTTCGCAATCACCTTCACCATAACAATAAAATTGTTTGAGGACGATTTGAACACAAATCTCATTTCTGATACTTTTTAAACTTTGTCTAGGTATTCTCCTTCACGTACCAAAACCATATTGTTATATTGTTAATTGTTGTAAACCTATTGTTGTAGGTTCTAATTGTAAACCATATTGTTAATGCATTAGCAGTTACGGCCAGGGCAATAAGATCCTTGCACAAGCCCCGCCCGGGTGGTGCAGTGGTTACGGCGCTTGACTACTGTTCCCAAGGATGCGGGATCGAATCCCGGCCTCGGCGGCCGCTTTTTGCTGGAGGCGAAAAGCAAGGCGCCTGTCTGCTCTGCGATGTCAGTCCATGTTAAAGAACCCCAGGTGGTCGAAATATCGGGAGTCCTCCACCACGGCGCCTCTCATAGCCTGAGTCGCTTTGGGACGTTAAACCCCACAAAACCAAACCAAAAGATCCTTATACAAGAGTTTGCAATTGTTGTAGATCCGACTTCTTGCCCGCTAGGCGTAGAAGATGCAAGCAGGATTGGATTTAAGGTTCTTAAAAAATGCCCAACAGTACAGAAAAGACATTAATGGAACTTAGGACGTTCATTATGAGATGATATGGTCACCGGAGCGGTAATGAGTGCCGGTGTATGCTGACCCCAGACGTTCCTTTCAAGAGGCGCGCAGTAAGAGCTCGTCTTCGCGTCTTCGGACCCACAAAGCTCAAAATAGTAGTTCATGTCGGGTAGCTGTTCAAAGCGTATGCACTGAAGATTTACTAATCTATCCAAGCTTTGTTCGCACCGCAACAAGACGCCGATAACACGGAGGTGAAGGAAGCAAGAAGAGAGCGCTATCGGGGAGCTTTGAGCGTCGGCTTCACTACCGTGGGCGCCCACGGCCGCCGCATAAAAAACTGTGGCGCCAGATGCGATCGGTGGAAACATGGAGGAAGGTAAGAACTTAGGGGTGGCAGAAAGTTAGGTGGGCGGATGAGATTAAGAAGTTCGCAAGGATCAAGTGGATGCAGCTAGCACATAACCGGGTTAAGTGGAGAAATATAGGAGAAGCATTTGCCCTGCAGTGGGTATAATCAGGCTGATGATGATGATGAAGAACTTAGGAGAGGCCCTGACGTCATTTTTTTGAAGCCAGCGCGGCCGCGCTGCGGCCGGACGCTGCAACGTCTCTACTCCTCCTTTACCCTCCGCATTTTTTGCTCCGCGACGCTCACATACCTATAGGGCCCTTAGCAACGATGTTGCTAGTGGCCCGAGTTTTTATAGCAACAGTGTCGCCGTTGCTAATGGCCCGACTTGGCTAACCCTAAATTTTAACGTCACTTCCGCCACACTTTCTCCGATGCATTGTAAATGGCAAGGACCTCTCCTATGTTGTTTCCTTCCTCCATGGGTGGAAAGCACGAAAGTGACACTCCAGTGACAGGCGAGATATATAATGGCAAAAGGAAATAACAAAAATAAAACTATTGGCAACCGGAAGCTCGCACCTTGATTTGACGGCATCCGGAAGGACTAAACTGGGTCTCGGTAAATCCCTTGGTGAAGGCAGCACACCGTACGTGTGCTGCCCGATGCCGCAGCTCACCAGGAACACTAAAGCTACAAAACTGATTTCAAATAAATATCTATGTGTCTGCCAGAGATGTTTTGCAACATCGTGGCAAAAATGGCCAGATACAATAATGTCACGTGGTGGTGACCAGGGTCGACGACACAAATGATGACACAGGCTTTATGGTGCGGAAATTAACTCTTTATTGGGCTGACTTGCGCCCGCAAAAGAACTAAGCAACTCGGCGGCGGCGATAGCAGCAAACGTGTTGGTCGATCGTCGAACAAGGAATGCCCGTCTGCCCGTCGAACAAGGAATTTAAAGGCTGCACAGAACTATCTAGATAACGTCGCAAACAGCTACCAGCACGGGCTGGAACATTGTGGAAAGACACACGAGTGGCCGGAATCTTCGAGATAGATCTCGCTGCATCTTGCACTACAACAAAACTGATAAAGGTGTGACTCGCGACATTCAGCATTAACAAACAAAGATTACAGAACTGATAGGCGATCCAGAATCAGAGTGATAAGCCTGTATGCCGGCGGCAGTTGAAAAACAACAAATACAGTTTTGAAGGTTTCACGGCATTACTCCCCCCTTAAAAAAACATCGCCTCGATGTTCCAATACAAAGCAACTTAAACATAAACACTGCAAAGTTTAAACTCCACAGATTCTTTAACGCACCTAATATGGCTTCAGTCGTACAACATGTACAATTTCTGGGCGTGCGCGTCGCCGTTGTGATGCTGACGTTCCGTCGGGAATGACTTCATAGTCTAGTGGTCCGAAGCAGCGAATGATTTTGTACGGCCCAAAGTATCGATGCAACAACTTTTCACTTAATCTGCGACGGCGAATTGGTGTTCAAACCCACACTTGGTCTCCTGGATTGTACTCTGCGTGACGTCGTCGTAAGTTGCATCGTCGGCTGTCGGTGCGCTGTTGGTCTTTAATACGTAGCCGTGCGAGTCGTCGCGCTTCCTCTGCACGCTGCAGGTAGGCTGCGACGTCAAGGTTGTCCTCGTTGGTTACGTGCGGCAGCATTGCGTCGAGCGTTGTCGTGGGCTCCCCGCTGTACACACGCTTAAACGGGGTCGCTCTGGTCGTCTCCTGGACTGCCGTGTTATACGCGTAGATCACGTACGGCAAGATGGCGTCCAGGTCTTCTTTTCAGCGTCGACGTACATGGCGATCATGTCCGCAATCGTGTTATTCAGGTGCTCCGTAAGGCCATTGGCCTGGGGATGGTACGCAGTTGTTCGTCGATGGCTTGTATGACTGTATTCCAGGATGGCTTGCGTCAACTCTGCCGTAAACGCCGTTCCTCTGTCCGTGATGAGCACTTCTGGGGCGCGAAGTCGCGGGACAATTTGTTCGACAAAAAATTTGGCGACTTCTGTCGCGGTACCATTTGCTAGTGCTTTTGCTTCAGCGTAACGGGTAAGGTAGTCAGTGGCCACGATGATCCACTTGTTACCCATAGACGAAGCTGGAAAGGGGCGGAGGAGATCTATTCCAATTCGTTGAAAGGGCAGGTCTGGGGGCGGAATCGGGTTTAGTAGTCCTGCTGGTCTGATAGGCAGCGTCTTGCGTCTTTGGCACTCATGACATGTCTTCACGTAGTGGGCAACTTCGGCAGGCAGTCGCGGCCAGTAATACTTCTCCTGGATTCGACGCCACGTGCGCGCAAATCCGAAATGGCCTGCTTTGGGCTCATCGTGCAACGCCTGCAGAATTTCCTGCCGGAAGTTTTTAGGCACTACAAAATGCTGCGCGGTCTTGTTGGTTGCGAAGTTCTTCTTCACAAGGCGGCCATTGCTTAACGCGAACGATGATTAATGTCGTCTGAACACACCAGGAGGGGAAGTGGTCTTTCCTTCCAAGTAATGGGCTAGCGCTTTCAGCTCAGGGTCTGATCGCTGTTGTTCCAAGGTAGATATACCGTGGTAGCGAAGGCTCCATAGACGCCCATTGGTCCAAAAAATGGCGGCTCATGGGCACCACCATATTGGGGGGCAACTACTTATGAGTGACGTTTAATGACGTCACGCATACGTGTTTTTAGCGCGAATTTTAAAGTGGTCTTTTTATAGAACCCGCATTTTCAAGCCGGTATCTCATGAAGGTTGCCTTTCAGTGCGCCTTTCAGGTCAAATGTGCTCGAGTTCCTGCTAGTTATGGCCTTGTTAATGTGCAATTTGGAACCCAATGAAAGTGACTGGCAAAGAAGGCAGCATAGAAAGGCAGCAACACTTTCAGACGCTGGCTTACCTTGGCTGGCGAAGCATGCAATCATGCATGATTCGTAGTGGAAACCTTGGTGGAAATACTGGTGCTAGTACTTTTGAGCACAAGGTATGATGCACAAAGCACGGGCTCAAGTGCACAGTTTGCAATACAGTGTACGACAAGTATGGTTTTCATATTCATGGTTTATTACAGCAACCAAACAAATACAGTAATAAAGCACACCAACAAAAAATACGCGTCACAGGCAGCTCAAGCAGTAGTTTCTTTAAGCTGGCTATCCATCTCAATAGTCACAGTGCGGATAGAAAAAAGCCCTGCAGTTCCACGAATGTTGTCAGGTAGGAAATTGAAAAGCATAGAAGACAGTGGTAAGACAGCTTTAATTGAGGCATACATGACATAAGTAGGCGCATCAACACAGGTCGCAGCCTTTTTGACGAGAGATACGCAGACGGTTCGAAGTGCTTGGAACAAACCCGCAAGTCTCGCAGCTGCCATGGTGTCTTCTCCAGGATGACGTTGTTTCAGAACTGCACCCACGCTCGGCACCTGGACGTGATGCAACGTGCACGTTATTCACAATTGCGCCGTAAGGAATGCTGCATACTCCAAACGCTAATGCTTCATTATTCCTATCAATGCTAACTGCAGTACAATATACTTCCATTATATCTGAACTGCAGGGCGAAGGCCTCTCCCACATTTCTCCACTTAACCCGGTTCTGCGCTAGCTGCAGAGAACCGGGTTAAGTGGAGAAATATGGGAGATGCCTTCGCCCTGCAGTGGGTATAATCAGGCTGATGATCATGATGATGGTAGTAAATGCTCGCCCCCAGCTCTCGGCGCCCAAGAGTGCGGTTATGTACACTCGTCCTCATGCCATGCGGGTAGCTATACTTTTCTATGGTTAAGATTGACGAGAAAGAAGTGCGTTTAAATTACCCTAACTGTCATGCATATGCAGAATAGCAATAACAAGACAGGCAGTAACTCCTGCTGAGTGATTTCAGTTAAAGCACCCTCAAGGCCGCGCATATACACGTGGCTGAATTTCGATACTACCAGTTGCGAGGGTCAAATTAGCTTCGCGGTGTTGGAAAACTAAACAGTGTTGTGCTCAGACTTGTCAGGCAGCACAATTGCTTTTAAATTGGCCTTCCGGTCAGTGGTATGCGCGTGGTTGCTCCTGAGAGCCCGGTATCAAGTTAACTCTGGGGATAGCCGGCTGCATGAAACTCACCATAAATCAGACAAATGGTGGCCCTCTTTCGCACAGCTCAGGAATTGAAGTATGTGCCCGGTAGTGTAGTACATAAATATCCCCGAAAAAATGAAGCCACGTGCGCACGAACTGATTACAGAAACAGAAGCGAACAGCCCAACGAAAGCATTCGGAGCATACCTAGAGCAGACGCCTTGTAGCAGACGACACTGACAAGAGCTCATCTGTGAAAGTCCAGCGGGAAGCGGTGTAGCTTGACACCGACGGTACTGTCCATACTGTCGCAGTGTGCCACGGCGCATCGTTTCTTCACACGCCGCAAGCTCATCTTGAAATAAAGCGCTTCTAAAGAACAGCGCGAAGCGTGCAAAGACGGAAAAAAGACTTCGCACTGGCCGCACGTCGAAGGAAACGACAAAACCAAGAAAACTGCCGCAGCGGTGCGACGGGGTGCAAATTTTACAAAACGGTGAAAGAGAAGCGACGCGCAAGGACGACGAAAACTTCGCAAAAGGGGTATTTCGGGACCGGCGAGCAAAATTTATAAGCTTTACCAGGCGCGCTATTGCAGACAGCTGGCGATAAGAAACAGCTTCGTGACCTCCCGCGGCCACTGTGGCCGGGTGCCGAAACAAGGCCTGCAAAGTCAAGCTGCAAATGCACCGCACACTAATCAACAAGAACATTGCAAAAAATTAAAAATTTGGCGTAATGTTTTGCTGAAATAGTTTACCTATTTTATAAAACGTGGCATTAAAATATTTATTTCTTTACGTTGTTTTATAGCGTTTTTATGTGTGCTTTTGAATGACATTATCTAAGTGTTTCGCCCCCCCCCCCCCCCCCAAAGTGGCTGTGCTGCTGTCGCGCTAGACCGTTTCTGGGCCCAGTCTTCGCCACCATTTTACATCCGCCTTGGTTGTTCTGCGAAACTGCTGGCGCTTACCGGTCCTAAAAAGGCATCGTCGTGATCGCCCTTCGGGGGAGCGTCGGCGGGAGCCCGTGATAAGCAGTCTCCGTCGGAATGCTTCCGGACCGACTTATAGACTACAGTGAAGTCAAATTCTTGAAGTCGTAGGCTCCATCTGGCAAGGCGGCCGGAGGGATCTTTCAAATTAACCAGCCAGCAGAGCGCATGATGGTCGCTTACCACCTTGAATGGTCGGCCGTATAGGTATGGACGAAACTTAGAAGTGGCCCAGATAATCGGGAGGCACTCCTTCTTCGTCGTCGAGTAATTGACTTCGGCTTTTGTGAGGGGCCTGCTCGCGTAGGCGATTACTTTCTCCTGTCCGGCACTCTTCTGGACGAGAACGGCTCCTAGGCCCACACTGCTCGCGTCGGTGTGAATTTCGGTCTCGGCGTTTTCATCAAAGTGGCCAAGTACAGGAGGGCATTGCAGGCGGCGCTTAAGTTCGTCGAAGGCTTCTCCTTGCGGCGCTTCCCATTTAAAAGGTACGTCAGCCTTTGTAAGCTGCGTCAATGGTTCGGCGATCCGCGAAAAGTTTCTGACAAATCGTCGATAATAAGCGCACAGCCCAAGGAATCGGCGCACAGCTTTCTTGTCGTCAGGCGGGGGGAATTGTACGATTGCAGCTGTTTTCTCCGGTTCTGGGGGAATTCCGTCCTTGATAACGATGTGACCTAGGAACCGGAGTTCTACGTAGGCTAAGTGACCCTTCTCTGCTTTTAGCGTTAGTCCCGATGACTTGATGGCTTCCAGCACTGTCCGTAGTCGTTTTAGGTGGTCTTCAAAGTTGGACGAGAAGACAACAACATCGTCCAAATATACCAAACAAATTTGCCACTTCAAGCCTGAAAGCACTGTGTCCATTACTCGTTGAAATGTGGCTGGTGCGGAGCAGAGGCCAAATGGCATCACCTTGAACTTATAAAGGCCGTCCGGTGTGATGAATGCGGTCTTCTCGCGATCTCTTTCGTCGACCTCAATTTGCCAATATCCGCTCTTCAGGTCCAACGATGAGAAGTACCTTGCATTGCAGAGCCGGTCGAGAGTGTCGTCGATGCGGGGAAGCGGGTAGACATCCTTCTTAGTAATGCTATTCAAGCGGCAGTAATGAACGCAGAAGCGAAGTGTGCCGTCTTTCTTCTTCGCCAAAACGACTGGTGCCGCCCTGGCGCTCTTCGATGGCTGAATTACGTCATCACGCAGCATTTCCTCAACTTGATGGCGTATGACCTGGCGGTCTCGCGGCGATACACGATAGGGGCTTTGGCGCAGAAGTCGGGCGTGTTCGCTTGTTATAATTCGGTGCTTGGCCAGTGCTGTTCGTCGTACCTTCGATGATGACGAGAAGCACTCCCCGTAGATTCGAAGAAGACTGAGAATCTGGTCTTTCCTGCTGTTGGTCAATGTCGGGTTGATGTCAAATGTGGACGGACTGAATTGGTCCGGTGCGTCTTCCAGCGTTTGGTCGTGGAGGGTGAATACATCTTGGAGGTCCGCTAATTCGTCGAGAAAAGTGATCATCGTGCCCTTGTTAAGATGCCGGTATTCTTCGGTGAAGCTTGTTACCAGCACCCAAGGTTGACCTTACCGAAATTTCGCGATACCTCTTGCGATGCCGACACCTCGTTTTAGAGCAATTGGATATTTCCTTCGCCGATACCTTCAGCGGTTTTGATATTTGCGCTACCTACGCAGACTGCTACGCTTGATCGGGGCGGCATGGTCAATTCTTCATCGAGGACGTTTAGAGCGACGTGTTGCGTCGACGTCGTCGTAGCAGGAATGGCTTTGTGTGCAGAGAGCTTGATGAGCTTGGATCGTAGGTCGATGATAGCCCTATGTTCATTTAGGAAGTCCATGTCTAAAATCCCGTCGCGGGAGCACTGCTGCAAGACCACGAAGATGGTGGAGTAAGCACGCCCATTTACGGTTATTCGTGCAGTGCATCGTCCCGATGGAGTAATCAGGTTGGCATCTGCGGTGCGAATCAGTGGATCATCCCAAGCGGTGGTAACTTTTCTGAGCTGAGAGGCTAACGGCCCACTAATGGCTGAATAGTCAGCTCCAGTGTCTACTAGGGCAGTGACTCTGCGACGGTCGATATCAACTTCAAGATCACTTGTTCGCGTACTCGCATTGCACGTGGGCCTTAGTGTCCGGTCTAGGCTCCGTCGTTTCTTCAAGTCATGGCCGGGGCATACCGTTGTTACTTCGCTGGGCGGCGGTGTCTCCTTGCAATCTGGTCGTGTTGTCGTCGATGACGTTGTGTGGAGCGGCGGTGAAATGGCTGCGTCGTCGTTAGTGGTCGTCGGCGGCGGAGGATGTTCGTCTTTTCGCCGTGTAGTAACCTCACCTACAAAGGTTGCTCTGTTTAGTTTCCCCTGCGCGGGCTTGGGGCCCTTCCACACATACTTTCATCATAGGTACGGCCTGGCGACGCAAATCGGGACCTATACGACGATGGAGATCTGAACCGACGGCTTGGTGACGCAATCTCACCGCTACGCAGATAGTTGTCAATTTCTTGTGGTCGTTCACCTGGGCGTGGTCGTGGAGCGTCGACTTTAAATCCGCGGAGGCCGATTCGTCGGTACGGGCAGTGGCGCAGAATGTGGCCGGCCTCACCGCAGTGGAAACACAATGGCCGGTTGTTTGCAGTCCTCCAGGCGTCGCACTTCCTGGGGTTTGGGGGTCGTTGGTAGACTTGGCAGGCGGGGATCAAGGGGCGTTTTTTAGGAACAGGACGGTAGCAGCGAGGTTGGTTGGTTTGTGGGGTTTAACGTCCCAAAGCGACTCAGGCTATGAGAGACGCCGTAGTGGAGGACTCCGGAAATTTCGACCACCTGGGGTTCTTTAACGTGCACTGACATCGCACAGCACACGGGCGCCTTGCTTTTCGCCTCCATCGAAAAGCTGCCGCCGAGGCCGGGATTCGAACCCGCGTCCTACTGGAACAGTAGGCGAGCGCCGTAACCACTGCGCCACCCCGGCGGGGTCGGTAGCGGCGAGGGCTCGGAAAGTCATCACGTCGGGGCGCTGGGCGACGTAATGCACCAGCGCAGTTCATCGCTGTTGCATCTTGTGGTGGAACAGTCGCAGCCGTCACTAGAGGAACACCCAGCGCCTGCTGGACTTCTTCACGGACGACGTCCGCGAGCGTCGCCACCTGGGGTTGTTGCGATGATGGCATCAATCGGCGGAGCTCCTCTCGCACGATCTCCCGAATGAGGTCCCGAAGGTTCTCTCTGCTTCCAGATGCGCTGGGGTAGTGGCTTGAGTAGTCCGGCTGAAGTGGTCGCTCGTTGTGGCGCATCCGGGTGTCCAACGTCTTCTCGATGACAGACGCTTCCGTTTAAATTCCGCCACGGTTTTTCGTGGATTTCGGACAAGACTTGCAAAAAGCGATTCTTTAACGCCTCGCAATAAAAATTTGACCCTCTCACTTTCGGCCATGTTCGGGTCGGCGCGGCAAAAGAGGCGCTTCATCTCCTCAATGTAAGCCAGGACAGGCTCGTTAGGAAGTTGCAGTCTTGACTGAAGGAGGGCCTGGGCTCTTTCCTTTCGGACGACGCTTGAAAAGGCCGTCAAAAACGCTTCCTTGAAAATGTCCCAAACCTTCATAGCTGCCTCATAATTTTCGAATAAAACTCGGGCATGTCCTTGAAGAACAAAGTAGACCTGCCTGAGTTCATCAGCGTCGTTCCAGCCGTTGAATTCTGCCACACGGTCGAAAAGGTCCATCCAGTCTCCAGCATCTTCACTCGGTCGTCCATGGAAGCAGGGGGCTCTCGGGGTTGGACGAAAACAACCGGTGCTGTAGGCTGGGCCATTGTCAGCGTCGATGCCTTCCGAGATCGAATGGGGTCAGGCAGCAGACTGTGTTCGGGTTGTAGGCCTTGAAGTCGGCGGCTGGCTCGGTGACCCGTTGGCTGGTCTTCCAGGGAGACAGGAACACGGCTTGGGTCTTCGCTTGAAGGATCAAAGGCAGCATCTCCACCAGATGTCACGTGGTAGGGACCAGGTTCGATGACACAAAAGAAGACACAGGCTTGATGGTACGGAAATTAACTCTTTATTGGGCTGACTTTTGTCCGCAAAAGAACTAAGCAACTCGGCGGCGGCGGTAGCAGCAAACGTGTTGGTCGATCGTCGAACAAAGAATGCCCGTCACACTCGTCAACGCTCAATTTAGAGGCTGCACAGAACAATCTAGATAACGTCGCAAACAGCTACCAGCACGAGCTGGAACATTGTGGAAAGACACACGAGTGGCCGGAATCTTCAAGATAGATCTCGGTGCATCTTGCGCTACAACGATACTGATAAAGGTGTGACTCGCGACATCGAGCATTAACAAACAAAGATTACGGAACTGATACGCGATCCAGAATCGGTGATAAGCCTGTATGCCGGCAGCAGTTGAAAGACAACAAATACAGTTTTGAAGGTTTCGAGGCAATAATATTACGGGTGGAGAATGGTTTAGTCGAAGTGGCGAGCTCTTTTGTAGAAGATGAAGAAACTTCGTCTAGTACTGGGCCCTCATTGGCTGTCTTTCTGGCTATGATGGACAGTAATATACGTGCGCAAAAAGACGAGACAAAGAGAAGAAGCGTAGTGCTGGCGTAAACGTACTGGAGTATTGAGTTTCTTCTTTGGTGTTATATCCAAATAAGTTTTGAGGGATGTTTGTGGGGGCTTGTTTGGGGCTTGAGCCGTGTCGCCGTCATCGCCGGTGTAAAGGTCGGGCGGCTATACGGGCAAACTATCAGAGTTTGTAGGAGACAAATTAGTGCGCAATATTCAACCGGCATCCCGCATCGCGTCCTGTTCATTAGAAATACATGCCTCTCAACACAGTTTGGTGAATGGCACAGTTAAGATATGGAGACAGCCCTTAACGCTAAGCCCAACAACTACGATATTTTAACCACACGACAGTGGATCTTAAGGCCATGGTTGTGTCCTGAAGATACAAATGACGAGGTTATATGTTTGTTAGAAAGGTAGGTAGCTCACAAAAACGGCAGAGAGCCAGCACTGCCTGGACACCCTCCACTTGTCCTGCCAAGCGCCCAGCAGAAGTTCATCCGACAGACGTCTCTTGTCCAAACGCTTCAAGGAAGCAGCTAGCCCATTTATTTCATAGAGGATATGGGCAATACGGGGGCAAGAATTGACGACAAGTGGAAGAGCGGGATGGGGTTGCATATGGAGGACGCCAGTGGAAGAAGAGGGATAGGCAAATGCTAAATGTTGCAAGTGTGAAAATTTTAGCGAGGACAAGAGACGGGTGTGCCTCTACGTTTGTGCCATCTCGTAGTATTGTGCCCTGCTAAAATATGATCGGCCAGCACAAACACCGCCCGCTCCCGCCCTACTCGAGACCCTACTGGAGTCTAGCGTAGTGCAACGTTATGCCACTGTAGGATTACTGCGCAGCTTGCTGCACAATATTACCAATGGTGCAGCTGCTCTCATAATTTCCACAGTGTGACATCTCTACAATGGGCTCGCGATATATTGTGTGCATCAGCAACGCTCAGAGTTGCGCATTTTTATATGCACAAAATTAAAACTAGTATTTAAACCACCTGCGCCTGAATGTGCACATGTGCTTGAATAATGCACATTATTTGCCTCATCGCATTGCTTCGGATTACAGTAAAATAAATTTGCAGTATCTGTCACAGCTTTTTTCTGGCTTTTAGTATGGCCGAGTATACCTTGGGTGCTGGCAAATGTTCTGCGGACTCATCGGATGCTCGGAAAGGAGTGTATGCTCGAGAAATTCTGTCCGCCCCTTGGTTCCCTGCCACCCCCATGTGGCCCGGTACCAACATTATGTTTTGTATAATTCGTGCTTTCTTCTTGGTTTTTAATTTTGTCGCTCGCTGCGAGCAGTATACGTAGTGCGTAACGACCTATCCTATCATTCATGTAATTTCGACAGGCTATTTGAGTGTCCGTGACTATCGTTTGCGACCGCCCGGTTCTAGAGCAAGATCACATGGGCCTATCGAAACATAGACGTGGTCTCTACAATTCGAAATCCCAGTGCGAAGCAATGGCAAACTCTGCTCTCAAGCGACCGCTGCGAAGACCAGTAAGGTCTGGTAGAGCGAGCTCCACGAGCGGCGGTGACCAGCGGAGCCCTGGGCTGAAGGCGACCGACCATTGGATAAACGTGGACGAGGTTGACGGAAAATAATCCTGGGGATGCAACACGGAGACACCTCGAAGGCGCCCCAAAAACCACCAAAATAATATAGGCCAAAATAAAGTTTTTTCTTTCATTTCTTCCTTCTGTGGTTACTTGAACCGCACCGCAAGGAAGGGCAGGAAGGCGGTACTGAAAGCGAAGAGAAATGGGAGCCATAGTGGAGCACTACGGAGTAATTGCGTCCCCCTGGGTATCTTTACCTTGAACTGACATCATACAGCACACGGACGCCTCTCCGTTTTGCCACCAAATAGAGGATACCGAAGAGCTACGTTCTATATTCGAATTACGCACTGTTGTAATCATATCCTTTTTTTTTTTTTCACAACTAGTTTGCCAGCACTTGATCGTGCTTGAACAACTCTACTGTGTTGTCGGCGACGTTTGTTTTTTTGAAAATAATCAGGAAAATAAAGCTTCAATTACTGTCATCTTTACAGAAAGTGAAAATCACTAAATCAATCAATCCAGCCTGACTGAAATGAAAACTAGAGTGAGACTGATGACAATGTACAAGAAGCTAACACAAAAATAAAGAGGTTATATTTATTTTCTTCAAACGTATCACCCTTTCTGAAAGCGCATGCTTCCTGTAGCAAGTGAGATAATTCTAATTGCCACCGCCATATCGAGGCAGCAATTTCGGCTTCCGTTTCAGGGCGACCACACTGGTCTGCGGTGCTCAGTATAGACAATTTCGTCGTGGATATATCACCTACAGAGCAGCCAGAGATATACTTGTGTTTTTGTTTATTTCCAGGACCCACCGCTACTACTGAAGCGTCTCTAACTACAACGCGGTGTCCAGATATTTTGCATCTGATGAGTAAAGAAGGCAATGCAGTAAGTGCTGATTTATCAGTTATAATTCGAAAAAGAACATCCATAAAAATTCTTATGAACAAAAATGCTTTTTTACTGAATTATTAGAAGAACACCTTTCAAGAATGGGCATCATGGGAAAAAAATATCTCTGCTTCTAGCTTCATTCGCTGGGTATTGCTACCAAAGAAGAATGAATGCAGACCCGCTCCAACATACAGGTAGTTGATGTAATTGGGTTAAAGACAGCGACTACAGAAACTTTCCGCGCCTTTGCACCTCATAAAGAGTTGCGCTATCAGCCATGATTATCAATACCCAAGCAATACTGCCAACAGAGGTCTGTTTCGTATGTTCTGGATGTTCGTTGAACCGTCGCGAACAGTAGGTGGACGTCCGAGGGGCATCCGACAGGAGTCCAAAGGAATATATTTAGTTGCACTCCGGATCTTTCTCAGATATATACATATACGGTGCATGCTTACTCTTTTTTCTCCTGTGTTGCAGTATACAGTAAAACGAATAATATACAGCAACAATATCTTATTAGGAGAGATGCACATCCGCTCTTAGTGTATATAACATTCTTGAAAGCTCAGGTCAAATATTGCAAAGACCTTGAGGGTGCATCGACCTTCCTACTTCAATGCCGAAGCGCTAGAAAACGACTTTGTGGAAAAAATTGCAAAAAATAATTAGTCTTAATGCCTAAACCAAAGTGCAGTGGACACTGAAATCTTCCCAAACGACCAGCAACTTTGTCATGGGCTCACTAGACTGAAAGCGACAGGTACCACTGCTGATGCATGTAAAGAAATCTTTCAAAAGTGTATATATATATTGTTACGACGGGGGTAAGACGTCGGAGCGCTGTAGAATAAGACGATAGGGCAGGGAGCTCAGCTGGTCAACGGCAGCACGTCCGGTACGACAGTCTTTCCCAACGTCTTTCTCCTTCACTTGTGTTGTAAGCTTCATCTTCTTCTGTACTGTTACATTTTCCCCCTGGGCAGACGAAGTCCCCCGGGCGAGGTAGTTATTCGATTCCACGAGAGTGACACGGCTTCATCCGGGCGATGTGGGCAACTTTGGTACTGACTGAGCGACGACCACTGGCTGTCATACGTGCTATTCGGTAGCTCACTTCACTGACGCGCTCAAGCACAACGTAAGGGCCATCGTAATGCGCCAACATTTTCGGGGCTAAACCACGCTTTCGAAGATGTCGCCAAAGCCACACTAAGTCTCCAGCTGCGCAAGACACATGGTTATGCCGGCTGTCGTACCGAGCTGTTGAACTCTCTTGCGAAGCGAGATTTCGCAAACGGGCGAGCTTCTTCGGCTCGAGAAAGATTTTCCGCGATGCACGGACGGAGTAAGGTAGAATGGTGTCGAGACAATACCGAGGAGGAAGGGCATATAGAAGGAAAAACGGGCTGTAGCGGGTCGTCTCATGTGTTCTCCGCGCCATCCGCGGAGAGGCGCTCAGGCGGGCAAGGGCACTCAGAAGAGTGCGAGGGGAAAAGCTGGCCTATGTGTAGGTGGCGCCACAGCATTTCTCGGTCGCGGGCTGGTGCAGCGCCATCTGAAATTTTTCAAGGCCTCTGCACTCCAGTCTCGTCGGTCTGACGTCACAACACCTTGCCCTAGCCGAAGG
This sequence comes from Amblyomma maculatum, assembly GCF_055883805.1. Taxonomy (NCBI): domain Eukaryota; kingdom Metazoa; phylum Arthropoda; class Arachnida; order Ixodida; family Ixodidae; genus Amblyomma; species Amblyomma maculatum. The sequence goes on from NC_139346.1 coordinate 78,516,917, forward strand.
GGACCTAGGTTTCTCGGCATTCCGATAGGTGGCGTTGACGGTCAAATGCGATTTTTTTCTACCTTTGTTGACCGGCGGATGCGCGCATGCTTGCGCATGGATGTAGTATTTCCTGAACTGTTTCGTGATTATAACCCAGCACGCAGCGTGCAGACTGCACGAATAGTCTCTGAAGTGAAGTGGTGGTGTCGGAAAAGTTTTCGAACAAGGTTGAAACTGGTCGTAAAGCCGACGACTAGGCGAAATCAGTGCATTAGGCCTGTGCCTGCGGTGTGGGACGACGATCTGCGAGGTTTCTGCTTGCATCGAGAGCTGCGATGGGTCGTTGCTGCGTACCCAACTGCCGCGGAAATCACGATAACCGTCCTATAGTCACACTGTTTTCATTGCCGGGTGACGCTTCCCGAAGAAAGCAATGGGTGAGAGCCATCCGTCGGGACGATGTCAACATCTGCACCTTACGCGATCCCAAGGTATATATACATACTTCCGCATATTCTCTTCCGTAGGCGCCAAGTTTTAAAACAATGTGGTTTCTTGAACCAATGTATGTTTTTTTTTTCTTTTTTTACGGGGACTTTTTGTTTACTGTGCAAAAATGGTGAAAATGATTTTCTTTGGTTCCGGTGCTGCCTGCTATAGCTTCGTGTAAAAATCGAGCAGAGCTAGTCGCATATTAATGATATAGAGTTGGCTTCTCTTTGCGTTTCCGGTAGAAATATTGGGATTTAGAATTTTGAAGTTTTGGCGAGCCACTTGTGCCTTTTGTACTCGTCTGGAGTACTGTGTCGATTGCGTTTCTTTATGCTGAACCTTTTATCTTACACTTGACACGGCCCTGCTTGATTACTATTTGCTGAAGGATCTATACGGCGCGTTATATATGAAAAAAAATACCAGTTGAGATGGTGAACGAACCCAAATCTTAATAATTGATCTTTGCTTTTGCTGTCAAGGTTTGCGAGCTGCACTTCAAGCCAGAGTATCTCCGGTCCACTTCTAGCTATACAGCATCTGACGGGAGGACGGTGGAAGCAGCGATGGGGCTTACACGTCTGACACAAGAAGCTGTGCCAACCATTTTCCCCAATAGCCCTGCCTACCTATCACACTTTTCTCCAGTGCGTGATGCACCGGAAGAAGAACGAAGGCGACTTGACGCGTCCCATATGGACGAAGCCGTTCAGTTGTCACTGGCAGCACATGCTGAAGAAGAGCGTAAAAACAAGCTCGCGTCATATGGTGACCTACTTTCACGGCTTCCAGATATTCAGGTGTGCGATTTTTGGATGGTGAAGGTTGTTCAAAACGCTTTGTTTTTCGTGCACATTGCGGGTGATTCAGGAGAACCAGAGGTGGAACGCTTTGTAGTGAGTGATCTTATGGAGGTTACGGCCTTCTGGAGGAAGGTAAAACTTTCTTCTAATGATGTAATTATGCCTAGTAAGCTGGATGATATGCGCTCTCTTGAGTCTCTCTTTGGAAAGCGTAAAAATGTTCAAAGCACCATCTGTATGTCAGACAGATGAAAAAGTGAAGGCGTCTTTTCAGCTAGTGTGCTCACTTCTTGATGACATTACGAGTGAAGATCTTTTGCCTCAAGAAAAGTTGGAAACAGCAAAATTTTTACATGAATAGTTGCACTTGCTTCTTAAAGATAAAAGTGCATTGAGGTATCTAGCAGAGCTTATGATATTTTCAAGCATCCTTTATACTATTTCCCCACATGCCTATAAGTTCGTCCGTAGTACTAGCAAAGTAACTTTGCCACACCCTTCTACAGTTATGAGGATTTGTGGCGAGTATCGTGCCACTCCTGCCCATAAACAGACAGATGAACATTTCTTAAGCTATATCAAAAGAAGGACAAATCATCTAAAGAAACATGAAAAAGTTGTCATTCTCATGATGGACGAAATTCATCTCACGCAGTACTTTGATTACAAAGGTGGCTCATTGACCGGCATAGCAGCAAACTGTTCTGATGCAGCAAAAACTGCTCATATATTTATGATTCTGAGTTTGCTATCAGGGCACAAAAATGTTGCGCGTATCTTGCCTGTCTTTAGCATTGAAGCAAGGCAGTTGCACGATGTCCTAAAAAAAAGTGATCTTAGAGCTTGAGAAGGCAGGACTCACAGTTATTGCTGTCATAACAGACAACAATGCGATAAACAAAAAAGTGATGTCCATGTTTTCACCGAATAACAGGTTGGGTATTGTATACCCCCACCTAGCTGACAAATCTAGGCCCCTATTTTATGTGGTGGATCCTGTTCATCTACTAAAATGTGTGAGGAACAATTGGCTTAATGAGAAAAATCCTCGAACATGTATTTTCTATCCGGAGTTTTCAAGTGCATCATCATTAGTTTAAATTAATGGCGCTTCTTTTAGGGCGCTGCGCGACATACATGAATTTGAAAAAAAAAACGTCTGTCAAAGTTTGGCTATGGGCTCACATACAAAGCTCTCCACCCATCCAACATAGAAAGACAGAACGTAAAACTTGCACTGAAAGTTTTCAGTCCATTCGTTATTGAAGCCCTGAGGTCCCTTGGAGCAAAACTCGCATTGTCCTATGCTGAAGGAACGGCAGACTTTATCAATGTGATACTCAAGTGGTGGCACATTGTAAACGTAAAAACGCCTAAGAAAGGCCGTCGGCTAAGAGATCCTTATCAACAACCAGTGACGAGCTTGTCTGGTGTGCAAGTGAAGTTCCTAAGTTTCTTTGTCAGCTGTTCAGATGTATGGAAAGAGGTAAGAATGGATACCGGCGCGCTCACAACTGATACGCGTGCTGCACTCAGGCTTACAACTTATTCACTTATTGAGATCTGCCGCTATTGCTTTGACGAGCTTCACCTGGAGTATGTCTTGCTCGGCAAATTTCAAACTGACAGCCTCGAAGAAAGGTTTGGAAGATACCGTCACCTTTGTGGAACAAACTCCATGCCTCTATCCAGCAAATATATGAGGCGAAAGCGAAGCTAAGGCTGCAAGACTCGCTTATCCTCCCTGAAATGAAAGACATGTGGAGATCTACCAGCAAGACATTAGACGCCAGCCGCCTCATAGTAGACTATAAGATAAAAATAACAGAAGAAGACATGAAAAGCAAGGAGTCGAGCTTGCCAGATATTACATACATAGCTGGATTTTGTGCACATTCAGCTCTAAAAAAGGTTCCTTGTACACCTTGCGCAGAAAATCTTACTGCCCAAGAAAGAGATATGGAACTGGATCACCACATAATAATTGAGAACCTCACTAGGGGTGGTTTGAAGTTCCCGAGGCCTGTGGTCATAGATGCCGTCCTGCGTATGCAACTTGTTCTGGAGAAATTGACTACAGCAGAAAATGTGCAATTTCATGCTACCAGACATTAGAGGAAACTGCTGATTAGTTTGACACAAGAAGTGATAGACGATGAAGGACTCGATATCTGTTCTCAAGGTCATCGTCCTGATGTTGTCTATCGCAATATACTGTGGGCAGCAGCGAACACATTGTGATGATGGTGATTGTGGCCAGTGTGCGGGTGGCTCGAAAGGAAGTGAAGTGTGGCCGCGTGCGGGGCGGGCCAGTGCGCGTGAGTTTGTTCCGACAAGCGAACGGGTCGGACGTTCCTGGGCGTCGCTGGCGGCGGAGTTCATCGTCCTGGGCCTGGCGTTCAAGGCCGGCTCGCCAGCACCTGTCGGGCACCTGGTCCGAGGTCTGGTACTGCCCAGCGCTTCGCCATCCGGCGAACAGCTTACGGAGACAGCTCAACCGCTCCAGCGTGCCTGGCCGCCGCACTTGTGCTGCCGCACTGATGCCGCACTTTGCAGTACCCGGGCGTGACGCGGTACCCCGCGGTACACCGCAGTACCCCGGACTGTGAAGCAGACGCCGGATACAGACGCCGGAGCGTGGCCTGCCGCGCTACCGAGTCCTCGGGCGACTGGAAGTCCCAAACCAGAAGTAGGACGGTTTTGTGTTGGGACATATCCTATTGGGATAAGCTAGGCTGTATGCATGTCTGTTGCCAGTTACGTTAATTGGTCAAGAAAAGAAAAGCGTCCGTGTGTCTGTGAACCTGCTCTGCTACCTGCCCAGAGCTCCTGAACGGACCTGGGCCCATATATAACATCACACACATTACTTAAAAATTATGTCCAACTGACCTCTTAAACAATGAACTGTCAAAGAAGAAAAAGCAAAGAAAGCTCAACACACTTTCATAATGCAGAGAAGTTGGTTGAAGGGTTTTGTTTGTATGGTTGGTAGTGAGTGTATTGCAATGTGTGTGACAACTCTTCATTCTTCAATGTGCATTTCAAGTAAATTTGTCAGTGTATTGTTCAGTGTTTTTTTTTAATGGATGCTAGTGTTGGGAAATAAACATTTTCCTTCATGCTACTGTCGCCCACTCTCTTGTTGCTTGCATGACAGCATGACACAGTTAAATAATGGTTTTAACCGCAGACTTTAAGGTAGGGCGTCATGTTGCCATGAGAAAGAAATTGACGATGAATACTGGGCGCACATTAAAATTCTTGGGAGCGTCTATTTCACTTCGGCTCAAAGGCCGACGGGCGGAAGCAAGCAGGCGCACTCCGGCGGGGTCGGGCAAGGTACGTGACGTCACGGACAGAGCGCACAGGCCTTGAATAATTCTAGGTGGTTGTTGCCGGTGTCGCGAAAAGTGACGTCACGGCCTTTCCTCAGTTGTTTCCTTTCTCCATGCAATAAACTAAACCCTGCGCGCGAGAATGTCATAATTCGTGAGATATCGCGAGATGTGTTCTTGTCAAGCGTTCCGGCTTTCTGCAATTGAAGGCACGCCAAGGAACGCCACGCGGCAGAAAGGATTTGGTCAACGCCTCCTATAACTTCCAGGCCTGCGCGTCACGTGACGTGACGTAGGCTACGTCACGACGCGGAGGCTGATGGCACTCCTACCGTTTGTGGCCGTGGCGTCGCCGGCGCAGTGCGGGCTGCGTCGCGCTGCGCTTGTAGCTCCCATCGTTTTTGTGGCAGGCGCGATGTCTGAAGGTGCGAGTTTCGTAAACGACGAAAGAATGTCCCATGCATTTATGAATGTCAGCTGGTTTCTATTTACCGCAACGAACATCGCGAAGCAAGCGGGTGGAGTAATTTTGCATGTGGCCTATTACTGCGTCATATGAATGCATCATGTATGCGCCTGTGCGCATTCTTGAGTAGTTTTATTTTGTTGACAAATGCAGCCCATTAATGCGATCGGTCATGAATGGGGGATGCTGGTTATTTTTTTTTTTCATGGTCACGTTTTTGTTTCGTGGAACTGGTACGTGATTTAGTGCCGTCTGTTAAGCACTGCTAATGTAACGCTATTTGTGAACTGTAAATCTTAAATGATTTTGAATCATATCAAGCACCATTACCACTTTATTTTGGTTCATTATATTGACCACGTACCATTAATAAAAAATATTGTTGTAGCTTTTGAGAGATTGACATATGCTTTTTCAGGCAGGAAAGATAGGCACGGGGGTCGACGAGATGGTTGCAGGTGGAAAAAAAATGTTCATCATAGCTCTCGAAGGGTTAAATTGATGCTGCAGATTACGATATCCTTTTGCTATGAAACAACCAAACGTGGATAACAGGGTGACCCAAGCAATGTTTATTTACAGTTAATATCTCTCAACTTTTTGATAGGGGCTCCCTTATAGCAGGCACTTAATTTAAGACTGTCAAACACCGTTAGGGATGAATTCAAATATGGTTCACTTTCATTTACAATGTTCAGAAACATTGTGCACCTGTCGTTGTGTATTATAGCCCACACATCTGAAACTGATGCAGCTTGAAGGCACGCTTTCATCTGCTGACGTGTTGAAAAATGGTGCCTTTCTTCTTCCGCTTCATATGACGCAACAGATTCTTGAAGAGCCCGAGCAAGTCCTGAGGACTCCTGTCGGCATCTCTTGATATCTGGCGGTACTCTTGAGCTTTGTTTTTTCTTCGTGAGATATGTAGGGCACCCAGGGAACACGCTAGGCACAGACCCAGGTCGCAGGCGTGGCACAGGCAATGACACCTCTATCACTTTTCCTGTCTTCCAGTCAGTATACGACGTTGTTCGTTCCAAGCAGGAAGGGTCGAAGTGAACAGCACAGACCTACAGGAATGCAAAATATGCGTGTGAGGGACATAGTATCAGTGCAATAAATTGCTCTCGTAAATGGCAAATGCCCAAGCAAATAAATTAAACCAGCAATTTATGAATTTCTACCATTACATTCTTAGGTTCCCTTTTTCACTCATATAAAAAATTGGCAAGTTTACTACCACAAATGTGACCTTTGTGTAAAAAATAAGCAATTTACTGGTTCCTTATTGAAAGTAAACCTGGCAACATTTGCTCAAACAACGGCAATACATCGGTAGTAAAATCTAAAACTTTCCAACGGCGTGCTTTTTTCGACGTGCCGCATATTTAAAGTTTTACGCGAAAGTGTATACAACTCGTTCGCCCGAAAAGCCGCCGGCGTTGTAGTTCGCACGTTCACGTCGGAAATAATCGGACGCTGCATGAAAGGCGCGATTGAGGCGTCCACCGAGATGCTGTGATGCGAGAGAGTTACTGCACCCATCCTTCCCTAAAAATGTCGGTTGAAATGTTCACCGATATGTCGAGATGTGAGAGGTACTGCGCCCTTACCTTTCTTGATAATAATTGTGGATATGGGAAAGGAAATGGCGCAGTATCTGTCACATAGTTCGTTGGACACAAAACGCGTTTGTGGAATCGGCGTTCGGAGAAGCGTCTTCAGAGCGCAAGCAGCGTTCCGGTCGAACGCTCACGATGACACACCGATGCTTTCGCGTTATTAGCACGTAAGCAGCCTTAAGCCCTCTGAATTTTTTTTCCCCTTCAGGTTACCTTCTGCACTGAGGAATTTTGCATAAAAAACTCCTGCACCTCTGAGAGCTTACATATTGACCACGCAATAAATAATGTAACGCGAAGGGAATATATTTACATAAACTTTACAAATGAGTCAACCGAGGCAGCGGCAACAGAGAAGGTTGTAGCCGTACTTCATACAGCGGACATTACGGCTAACAAAATTAATACTTTCTCTCAGCACACATGCCAACGCTTCATCGGACCATTCACACGCATGACATTCTTGGTGAAACGAAATCGTTTGAGAAAAATGAAAACTAAAGAATCATTGAAAGCATTCTTACCTTGGTATATGAAGTTGGCACGAAATTCTTCCTCGGAATAGCGCGCAACCACTTCTCGAAGGTGTCTTTCTCCTTCGGAAAAGAAAACACTTGAACTTTCTTCTCAACATTATAGTTGCCGGAACAACCCGGCACGCAACACTTGTTAGGCATTGCAGCCGTCGATAAACGCACATGGAAAACGCGCACAAACGCCGATGGCGAGCGATTTGGTCGAGCGCAACAGCAGCGTTCACATTGCTACCGGCGGCGAAGCACTCCAGGCACCGACTGCACGGCGCGGCAGCGGAGAGGGGCATGGCGAAGTGACCGCCGGCAGGATGTGACGTCATATTTTTGGGCGCAGGCCTGGAAGTTATAGGAGGCGTTGATTTGGTGCACCGTCAAACGCGCGTCTACTCTCTTCCTTTTTTACTTTTGCTTTTTTCTGTATTTTGTTCTGTCCGTATGATGAGCGGAGATGGCTCACTTGGGTGGCGATGTAGGAGGGTGAGCAGTAGGGACAACTCCCCTGATGCGGGTGGGACAGGTCGGTCACCGCCGCTTGAGGCGGGGGCTAGCCTGACGTCGAATTTTTATCTGTTGTAGGCCATCATTGCATCCGCATCTCCCTCTCTCTCATTTCTCTCCCTCTTCCTTTCCTTCTCTATTTTCTCTTCTGTCTGCACGAGGCAGCGGAGGAAGAGGGAGAGAAAGACACGCGCCGCAACTACAGCCGTCGTCCACCACCGAAGCGTTGGCGGGTGCAATGATGGCCTACAACACATAAAAAATCGGGGTCAGGCTAGCTCCCGCCGCAAGCGGCGGTGACCGACCTGTCCCATCCCATCAGGGAAGTTGTCTCTCTGCCTCTTCCTTTTCTTGTACCCCGCCGGGGTGGCGCAGTGGTTACGACGCTCGACTACTGTTCCCAAGGACGCGGGATCGAATCCCGGCCTCGGCGGCAGCTTTTCGGTGGAGGCGAAAAGCAAGGCGTCCGTGTGCTGTGCGATGTCAGCGCACGTTAAAGAACCCCAGGTGGTCGAAATTTCCGGAGTCCTCCACTACGGCGTCTCTCATAGCCTGAGTTGCTTTGGGACGTTAAACCCCAAAAACCAACCAACCAACCTTTTCTTGTCTATTTTCTCTTCTGTCTGCACGAGGCAGCGGAGGTGCCCCGCCGGGGTGGTGCAGTGGTAAGAAATCCGACTACTGTACCGGAGTACCCGGGTTCGAACCCGACCTCGTCGGCTGCGTTTCGATGGAGGCGAAACGAAAAGGCGTCCGTGTGCTGTGCGATGTCAGAGCACGTTAAAGGTCCCCATATGGTCGAAACTACTGCGTCGCCCTCCTCTATGGCTCCTCTTTCTCCCTTTCCACTTTCACTCCTACCTTCCTACCTTCCCTTACGGCGCTGCCCCGCCGGGGTGGTGCAGTGGTAAGACGCCCGACTACTGTGCCGGAGTACCCGGTTCGAACCCGACCTCGGCGGCTGCGTTTCGATGGAGGCGAAACGAAGAGCCGTCTTATGCTGTGCGATGTCAGCGCACGTTAAAGATCACCAGGGGGTCGAAATTACTCAGTAGCCCAGCCCTCCACTACGGCTCATCTTTCTCTCTTTACACTTTCACTCCAATCTTCCTCCCTTCCCTTATGGCGCGGTTGCGGTGTCCACAGAAAAACAAGTGAGACAGTTACCGCGCCTTTCCCTTCCTATAAATAAATAGTTTTTTTACGGCGCATTTCAGGTGTCCACAGAAACAAGTGTGACAGATATTGCGCCTTTCCCTTCCTGTGAACTAATTAATTATAAGCCGGCGAATGTGTTTCAGATACTGCGCCTTTCTTTGCCTGTGAACCAATTATCATTACATATAGCACTGCAGATGAAGTTATGTGATGTTAGGAAGATAGTGAGAGACCGGAAAGCGTGGCGTGACATGGTCCATAGGGTCACGAAGAGTCGGACACGACTGAACGACTGAACTGAACTGATAGCACTGCAACAACTGCAGATAATAGGTAAACAATTACAAGCAAATGGTAGGAGAGGAATGATAGGCTTCCGCCATTGTCCTTTTTTAGAGACATCCAAAAGACCTTATTATTTTTCTGTAGACACATAACGGCGCTGTAATGGAAGGAATCGTAATCATTGGTTCACGGGAAGGGAAAGGCGCAGCATCTGTCATGCTTGTTTCTGTGGATACCTGAACCGCGCCCTTAGGGACCACATTTGATTGATAGGAAGAGAATGGCGCGGTAACGGCCTCATTTGTTTTCTTTTTTTTTTGGACATCTCAACCACGCCGTAAGGGAAGGGAGGAAGATTGGAAAGTGGAAAGAGAGAAACAGGAGCCAAAGTGGAGGGCTACGGAGCAATTTCGACCACCAGGGGACGTGCGCTAACATCGCACAGCCCACGGACGCCTCTTCGTTTCGGCTCCAACAAAACGCAGCCGCCGAGGCCGGGTTCGAACCCGGGTACTCCGGCACAGTAGCCAGGCGTCTTACCACTGCACCACCCCGGCGGGACGCCGTGGTTGGCGGTATTGAAAGAGAGAAAGGGGAGCACTAGTGGAGGGGTACGGAGTAGCGTAGACCACCTGGGGATCTTTAATGTGCACTTTAACCTGCGCTGACATGAAAAAGGGGTGTTGAAGGGTGGCAGTTTCTGGTCCTACGGGGCTGGAACGGTAGGTCAACGCCGCTTGTGGCGGGGTTGTTGTGGCTGTAGGAAGGAAGAAAAAAATGCACGGGCCTGCTTCTGGCTCTGTAGCTGAGCCACCTCCGCTGCCTCGTGCGGACAGAAGAGAAGGCGGCGAGAAAGGTGGTGAAGGGCGGCAATTCCTGGCCCTGCTGGGCTGGGAAGGTAGGGCAGCGCCGCTTGCGGCGGGGGGGCTAGCCAGCTACTGATTTTTGTCCGTTGTAGGCCGTCATTGCACCCGCCACCGCTTTGGTGGTGGTGGACGATGGCTGTTGTTGCGGCGCGCGTCTTTCTCTCCCTCTTCTTTTCTTTCTTGTCTGTTTTCTCTTCTGTCCGCACGAGGCAGCGGATGTGGCTCAGCTACAGAGCCACTAGCAGGCCCGTGCATTTTCTTTTCTTTCTTCCTACTGCCACAACAACAACAGAAGAGAAAATAGACAGTAAAGAAAAAAGAAGAGGGAGAAAAGGACGTGCGCCGCAACAACGGAAGTCGTCAACCGCAGAAGTTGTGGCGGAATTCTCTTTGCGGCGGGGGCTAGCCAGCCATGAAATGTTTATCTGTTGTAGGCCGTCATTGCACCCGCCACCGCTTAGCTGCCCTCTTCTTTCTCTTGCTTCTCTATTTTCTGTTTTGTCCGCACGAGGCAGCGGAGGTGGCTCAGCTACAGAGCCAGTAGCAGGCATGTGCATTCTTTTCTTTCTTCCTACAGCCACAACAACAGCAGTACACGGGCGCCTGTTCGTTTTGCCTCCATCGAATCGCAGCCGCCGGGGTCGGGATCAAACCCGGGAAGTAAGGAAAAACTTTATTTGACCCTATATTATTTTGGCGGATTTTGGGGCGTCTTCAGAGGCATTTCCTTGTTGCATTCTCTTGAGTCGTCTCAATCATCTTGTCCCCTTTCACCCAATGGTCGGTTGCCCTCAGCACAGGGATCCGCTGGCCACTGCCGCCAGTTGAGCTTGCTGTACCAGACCTTGTTGGTATTCTCAACGGTCGCTTGACAGCAGAGTCTCTCATTCCTTCGCACTCGTGTTTAGAATTGTGAGGACCACGTCTATGTTTTGACAGGCCCATGTGATGTGGTAAAGTGTGGGTTTTTCGTCGCATCACGGACATCTGTCCGCGTATATAGTAGGGTGCATTTTGTTCATATGTGCAAGTTTGGGTATGAATCTGTCTGTAATTGTCTGCAAATGACAGTTTCCTCTCTGTGTAGAGAGCTGTGTGGTTGGGGATATCGAATTCTTCTGCCTCTATAATTTTTTCGTATAGCCGAGTATACCTTCGGCGCTGGTAAAAGTATAGTAAGATAAGAAGAGGTTCCATAAAAAAGGTAACGTCCATCTGTGCTTATTATGTCGCACTCAGGTGCAAAGTGGAGGACGTCGTAGTAACTTCCACAACCTCAGGATCATAAAATAACGTGCATCGACATCGCACAATCCACGAATGACTTGGTTTCGCCTCCAATAGTATGCAGTTCATTTGCAGGGTAGGTGTCCACAGGTAATTGAGACGGATAATTCGCCTTTCTTTCAAGAGTAAAACCTCTGAAGACACCTGAGCGGTGGCTAAGTGTTGAGGATGCTAAACTATTCAAGAGTACTCGAGTTCGAAGCCAACTACCGGCAGCTGCATTTCGATGAAAGTGAAACGGAGTGGCATTTCTGTGTTGTGCGGTATCATTGCATCCTAAAGATTAAAAATATGATTGACAGGAAAGGGACAGCGCAATATCTGTCGAACACTTTTTTCTGTGGACACCTAACTGCACTGTAAAGATATTAATAGTGTTAACATTGATCAAACTCTTCTTACTCTGTGTAACGAACCTGACACGCCGACCTGTATCGGTCTCCAGCCCTCTCAAGCGGACACTACACCGTTCCTTACATTCTCATCACCGCATCTTCTTCGGCGCTGGGAAGTCCTTTCTAATTCTTGGGGCAGCGATCACTTGTCCATCTTGCTCACTCTCAATCGTAATGTCTTCGCGTTCAGACAACACATTCGTTTTTTTTTTTCAACTGGGAAAGTTTCGTGCTAATACTACGACCCCCTTCTCGGATATTGACTCCTTTCTGTCTGTACTCCGAGATGCCCGCACGCAAGCTCTCGGATATATCCCCTGTAACGATTGGCGTCGCGCAGATTACCTCACGCAACGTTTTCGGACACGCGGAAGATGTCACAAAGACCTCGTACTTCTTCGACGACAATTCAAGCTTATCCGGGAATACCAGCTTCACCTGCAAAGTGAGGCTTGGCACTCTACCTGCGACCGTCTTGGACAAGTACCGGGCCTATCACAAATTTGGCGCATCTTTCGTGGCCTAAATGGCAAGGCACGTGGGGCCCCACCTCTCGCCGTGCTCCTTCTCAATGGCAACCAGGCTGATGTTGAAGATGAAGTTATACGTACTTTATTCCACACGCCAGCCTAACGCATCCATAAGCATTTTTCATTTTCCCAGTCAGAAACCCTGATCCAGACCTATATCGCCCATTCTCTAAGAGAGAACTGCAAGCAGCCCTCGGAAGAGGCCGAGCTCGCGCCAAATCCGGGTATGACCGAGTCAGTTGGCAGGAGCTTCGCAATCTCGACTCGGCAGCCCAGGATGCCCTTCTCGACATCATTAATTCTTAATGGGAGACCGGAACGGTTCCGGGTGATCAGAAGCTTTCTCTTAATCTTCGTATCTTTAAACCTGGCAGCAAAAACCCTCGCCTTCCTAGTAATTTGAGTCCAATCGGCCTGACTTCCCATCTCTGTAAACTCATCGAGCGCCTGCTGCATACCCGAATTAGTCACTACATTGAATACATCAGTCCTGGATTTCATCCAGCTCAAGCCGGCTTCCGCCCTAACCTCGGAACTCATGACTGCCTTTGGCTTTAGCAAAGAGTTCTGAATAGAGTTCATCGTAAAGCGCTACCTGACTATCTCCTGGCTGTCGATATACACAAAGCCTTTAGCAATGTTCGCGATGAGTTTATCCTAGAGAAACTCACCAAACGCTTTCCTAGTACTCGTGCCCAAATCTGGATCAGCAATGTTTTGACATCTAGACCAATTCAGCTACATGGAAAAGCTCTGGGATGGGTGCCCAAAACCTATTACGTGGATAGGGGTGTACCTCAGGGCTCCATTCTCGGACCCATATTGTTCAACTTGGCCATGACACGCGTCGCCGAGAACCTGGAACTCGGCACAAGAACAAGATTCGCTATATATGCCGATGATATTATCGTCTGGACTGAGGCAGCGGATTACGTAGACAAATATTCTATGCAGACTGAACTTCAGGCTGCCCTTCCTTGTCTTGAAGATACACTAACCAAAATTGGCCTCGAACTCGCACCACATAAAACAGAATTGATTAGTATCGGCGGAAAACATAAAACCAACCCCAGTATGCAGATCCATCTTCACATCGTAGGCAGCACCATCACCTCCTCAAATGGGCAAATCCGCATTCTTGGTCTGCCCATCTCAAGCTGCAACAGTCCTCAGAAATGGGTTCATCAGCTGCAACGCCTTTGGCCAGCACTGCTACACACTATTCGTCGCCTGTCCAACCGGCACGGCGGTGCACGGCAACATGCCTGCCGTGCGATTGCCCGAGTGGCGGCGGTCGGAAAAATTCTCTCTGGCACACCCGTCCTCCAACTGCCGAAGACTGACTTCGCTAAGGTCGAACGCCTTCATCCCGCAACACTACGCACTATTACAGGTCTACCTAAGCACACTCCTATAGCCGAACTTGATTGTTTGGCCGCTCTCCCACCACTCGCTACCATTGTTTCGGAGTCATAGACGCGTCATCGAATACATCTAGAGAACAATGCTCAAGGGCATCGCCTGCTGCTGACCTGGGATTAACAGCGTAATGACAAAACACCAGCCCTATATGCATCTCTTTGGGCTTAAACTGAACATTAAAAAGACAAAGACTATGGCGTCTTGCCCTGTCAAGTCCTGGAGCATCAATGGACAAGAAGTGGAAGCTGTGACATATTTTCTCTTCTTGGGCTCTAAGATTACCTCGGAAGGAGACTGCAGCCATGAAATTAGGAGACGCCTGCTTCTGGGAAAGAGAGCAATGGTTAGCCTTGACCGCCTAGTTAAGAGCAGAGACATTAGTCTGCCAACCAAGATCCGTATAACTCGTGCTATGGTCTTTCCAGTTGTGATGTATGGATGCGAGAGTTGGACTGTGAAGAAGGCTGACCGCCGAGGAATTGACGCGTTTGAATTGTGGTGCTGGCAGAGACTCTTGAGAGTTCCTTTGATTGCCAGAAGATCACATCAGTCGATATTGGCGACCATAAACCCTGACTGCTCATTGGAGGGTCAAATTCTAAAGTTAAAGCTCAGCTACTTTGGTCATCTGATGAGAAGAGAGGAGTCGCTGGAGAAAGATTTGAAGGTTGAGGGTCGCCGGAGAAGGGGTAGGCAGCGAACACGATAGTTAGATGGCATCCTCGAGGCACTGCAGATGAAGTTATTTGTTAGGAAGATAGTGAGAGACCGGAAAGCGTGGCGTGACATGGTCCACATGGTCACGAATAATCGGACACGACTGAACGACTAAACTGAACTGAATATGCATCTCTTCCCCCTTGGGAAATGCCAGTAGTCACACGCCTCCATCGCCGACCTATAAACTGCGATTTTGTCATTCCCCGGAAGCTCCTCGAATGCCCCGCCGGGGTGGTGCAGTGGTAAGACGCCCGACTACTGTGCCGGAGTTCCCGGGTTCGAACCCGACCACGGCGGCTGCGTTTCGATGGAGGCGAAACGAAGAGGCGTCCGTGTGCTGTGCGATGTCAGCGCACGTTAAAGGTCCCCAGGTGGTCGAAATTAGTCCGTAGCCTTCCACTACGGCTCCTCTTTCTCTCTATCCACTTTCACTCCCACCTTCATCCCTTCCCTTACGGCGCGGTTCAGGTGTCCACAGAGCAAGTGTGACAGATACTGCGCCTTTCCCTTCCTATGAACCAACCCAACCAAACCCAACCATCACCGACAACAGTGAATCCCTGATACAACTGACATATACACCGACGCATCGATTAAAAGCGAATTTGTATCTATGGGTTGGGTACGTGATAACAACCCTTCTCCTTCAGATGCTTATGCCTGCCACCTACCTCAAAGTACCGATCTTCATGCTGAACTCCTCGCGATTTGGGGAGCCTTGTCAGGAGTGCCTTGAACATGAACTGGTTCAATACGTATTCTTACTGATGCCTATGAAGCTTACAAGGAAATGCCTACACTCTAAAAAAAAGAGTGTAAAAGGAGGGTAACTTCGGGATTTATGTTACCTGAAACCGCATGGCTTAAATATACCCTGCGCAATCACCCGCACGGAAGACGTTAGTCTCTCTCGCATGATTTTGCACCATTTCGTCCCTGCAGCTCAAGCAAAAAAAAGTTTGCCGCTTGTTTCTTCTTTTTTTTTTTATGATGGTAACCGGTTTCAAGCTGGGTGCGGCTGTGTTTCTACTTCCCGTCCGATGTCCTTTCAAGAGCTACCACAAAAGGACCCCCCGTTTTTCCCCGGAGGAGGTGGGGAATCGTCGAACGTTGGGAGCATCTTATCTTCTTAAAAAAGGGGTGCCTCCCCCCTTCACCTCCCCCCCCCCCCGACACCCCTTGGTCTTTTGACTCCTACGCGAGCTTGACCGTGGAGGGAGCAAGGCCGAACTCAGAACAAGGGCGGACAGACAAGTGTGTACGCTGCAAAACAGGGAGAAAGGGGAGGTGAGGGGGGAGTGGTGGTGAGGCGAGAAGCGAAACACTTGCTTTTGAGTTTTGTTGCTTTTATTCTCAACGCAGCGTCACGTGTTCGTAGTTGCTTGAGCCTGCTTGCGTTCCCTGCGACTCTGCGAGTCCGAGAAGACGACGACGGCGATTGCCGCACGAGTCAGCGTTCGTGCTCTTTGTCGTTGGTACTCATCTGTGTTTTTAGAAAAGTTCGGTTGCTCTCAGCGATTATTTCATCGAGTGCGCTCATTGATGCCTCACTATGAAACGACTTCGTGAAAGTGTGAACTTCGGAATGAAACGGCGGATGGCTGGTCGTCGCGGTGGTGGTGTTCCAACGGATCCTTGGCGCCAAATTTCAGCCGCGCATGTAAGTGACGTTTTACATTTCGTTTTACGTGTTTTTCTTTGCTATTTAACTTGGCCTGAACATGTTTTGTTATTGCTTACGTCCGCGACGCTGCTTGTTTGTCTGTGAAACGGCCTCTGAGCACGACGTCTTGGATCCCAACCTGAGCATACCACTCCCTCAGTTCAGACTGGAGGAGCGGCGCACCCCAAAATTTTCAGATGGTCACGACCTTTTTGCGGGATGTTAATGGTGCATTTTTAGTCGTCTACGACGCTCACAAGCATATCCCGCGGTCGAAAGTATGCGTCGACGAGCGCTAATGCAGTCCCGGTGATACGCATTGACGTGTTTGCATGCCGCATTATTTTTGCTCGCTGCCTACAATCGATTTTGATCGTCTGTTGTTGCTGCTTTACGGGAACGTTGCCATAAATGCGGGAGAGCATGCAGGGTGATGGGTTAAGTTTACGGTTCTTTTGCCAGCAACCTGTACGTTCGAAGGCAGCGCGCTTGATAACCTAAAGTGACGCTTTTAGAACGCCGATTTAACCCCGCAGTTTTGAGCTGATGGCGCCGAGACCAGAGGTGGGACCGAGCCGACTCGTGTACATGTATACTGTCGCAGTGACGCAATGTGCAGGAAAGACATTTCTCACGCTTTTTTTTTTCGCTGCAGGCTCAAGTCCTTTGTCTCGTCTGCGCAAGAACGTAGACTGTCGTTTCTTCAAAGAATTTGAAACTGGTCTCTGCTATCCGTGCTGGTAAGTCCAAAGCATTGTTTCCGTCCAGAAAGGGGCGTTTAAATTGACACGCGCACTTTTGTGGCACATATTGCTGATCACTGACATCTGCCTCAATGTGTACTGCTTGGGATTCTCGTCGGAGAATATTTATGTCGCGTGCCATGTGTGTGTCTCCTTGCGTGTTGCCATTTTCGCTCATGCCGTGCAATATGGTGCACGCCCAGACAGTGACTTATCAATTCAGTTTCATTGTGTTTAAGGGCGTGTGCGAGTAAATAGTGTTATTTAACTTGCTGATCACTTATGTTAAGAACTGATAATAAATATTTGACTCGATCAAATCACTTAACAAGTGAAAAATCTGGGTTAGCTGGTGATCAGATGTCTTCAGCATTGAAGCAAACCATGTGTCACCCCTTCTCTGCTTTAAGACTGACTTTCTTTTTGTAATCGCTACATAAAAAGACTAGCGCAAAAAAAAAAAATATATACGGGGACAAAGGAACAAAAAATGACAGGACGGGCACTGAAATACGTTTTGTGTTCCTTTGTACCTGTTTTCTTTTTTTTTCTTTTTTTTCGCTGGTCTTTTAGGGTGTAAGTATGAACCAACTGGCCCAAACAGCTATTTTGATTAAATGTGCTAATTTTCGTTAGCGACCTAAGAAAAAGTTTTATATTACTAAGATTTTTCATTTGGGGATTTGCTATAGTTTCTACTCAGCTATTTCCATTCTGAACTTTTCAGCCTCCTGACCCATAGAAAGGAGGCTATTCCTGAGCAATAACAACACATTCTTTTCCTTCTGTAGTTTCTGTTGTCAGACATTGTGTTATACTCATTACTACAATTCACTGGTACTGAGACATTCCCTCATTGAAGTTAATGTGTATTGTCATTGTGCTAGCAGTTTGTCATAAATCTGCTATTCTAGTTTATTTAAGCAGTTATTTCGACTGTAAAAAGGTGGCAGATATTGTTACAGATATATCTAGGAACAGGAGTTGTAGCTTTTAAGCTCATTGTCAAAATATTTGAGTCATTTTTTTGGCATGTGTGGTGCCATTATTTTTTGTACTATAGTTATGTATGTACTAGTTACGAGTATCATGCTAATGTTATGAATGATACCTTTGCTGCAGCGTACCTGCCAGTAAGAGGAATACGGTGTAGAAGTGCTGTTACTCCTGCTTCTAAAGATCAACCTGCTTTCTTCAGCGCTGGACGACTACTTACGGCAAGATTTGTGTGGTATGTATTTTTCGACATAGCTGTGGCATTGTGGTCTGTTCATTGTTGCTTTATGTCTATCAAAGAGCATATTTTTCTATGCTGAGGAGCAATAGCCCTGGCATTACATTGATTTTGGAACCATTCAGTGCTATTGAGCAAGTTAGCAAGGGAGGAATTTTTTCAGTATGTAATCGATCTGAACATGTTGACTTCTTTTTATTGAGTGAGCTGTTAATGTATGCCTCTTTTCTTTTTTTCTTCAAAACCTAATATTTAAATTGTTTGCACTTGGTTCTCAGCAGTAAGGTTATGTTCTCTGATGGGTGTAATTTTCAACAACTCACATGCTCTTATGTTGCTAGGTATGTCCACAATAGAATGAAACTAAAAATGAAGTACTGCAGGTGATATGTAATGGACGGTATTTTAGCACTTTCAGCTTTATTGTTTCTTTTGTGTTCTTTATATTGTTTTGTGCCATTTGTACTCAGCGTATTTTCCTTGTGTTCCACCACTACCGTTTAACAAATATATATATATATATATATATATATATATATATATATATATATATATATATATATATATATATATGCCCCCACCCCTTATGTCATGTCTATGGGCCTATAAAGGGAGAATGAATGAAATGAAATTTGCAGTACAATTAGAACTGGATTGTGCAGCACAGTGGACATGCCTGTGGTAGAGGATAATGGTTGAATGGCTAATCAACCAAAATTGACTTAACTTTTGCATTTTAATTTTAGGGGACAGTATTATATACCAGAAATGAGGGTCCCCAATATTATAGGTGAGCCCAGTTCTTAAATTTTCTGAAAGAGCAATGTAGTTCAGAATATTGAACAAGGAAAGGCATATTTGAAAACTATTGTCTTGCTTTCCCACATTGCATGTAAAAAATGTTGCTGCACTTGGTATTGTTGCCAGAATCATGTTAGCTTCTTCTGCATCATCAAAAACACAAAATATGTCTATATTATCTGAATAAGAAATGTCAGCAACACCCTTTTTTAGTTATGTAATGTGGAAAAACCAACTTACAAAGCTTTTAAAGGAATATTTTTGATGCTCATTATGTTAGACCACATAGATGATTAGGAGGGTTTTAGGCCTAGGCTCACTCATTAATAGCCTTCAATTTTGCAGTTTTCATATTGCCTTTTATAAACAAAAAGAAGAGATAATTAAGTCTAATCCTGAAGCTGTACCAGGTACCCAAAGTCCACATTGCTGCACAACCCACCGGCAGAAACTGCACGGGTGTCTCTTCATAGTTTATGATTTGCAATCTGTAAAGGTAAAAAACATAATCTTCGAGAAATTTGTTGTAAACACTTTTTAGTAATCATTCTTGTATAATATTGGTCAGCATTTACAATTTCATTAGTTAGGCATCTAAAGAGATAAGCAGTTGACAGTTCTGGCAAATTGCAGTTTATGAGAAGTTTTATTCCTGCTGCATGTGCTGCGAGCATTACATGAAGCAGCAATACATAGAATCACAAGCTTTGTGGCTTGTTCAAGGAATTATAGGGGTATTGAAGTGTATTGTTTTTTGCCCCCTGAGCAAGATAATGTAGTTTTGAAGTGAAACGGCAGTCTCGAGAAGTTTTTGGCATCGGCATAAGCTGATGTGTGGTGTGAAACTAGCAATGAACTTATGTAAAAGTTGCATTTTATTGCCATGCTTTACATAATTCTGCATCTGTGACATCACTGCAGTAATGAACATGTGCAGAAGGTGCTTTGGATGTGCCTTGCTATCATTGCTCTTTTAGCATGAAATGTTCCATCTTTCAGAAGTGGTATCCCGCATTTTATAAGGCATAGTCTCTGTGGTATATTCATGCCTTTTTCCAGGAATGTAAACTGCACTAAAGGCAGAAACAATAGAATGGCCTTAGACATACCCCTGCAGGAGCAAGCTCTGCAGGAACAAGCTTCATTCGTTATATTCATGAGAAATGACAACGAATGCAAGAACAAAAGAACCTCCCCCCATCCCCCTCCAAAAAAAAAAAGAAAAGAAGAAGAGATTTGCAGTTGTCACTTGTGATGGATGATCAGATGACTAAAGACAGTGTAGTCTCAGGAAAACATTAACACTATAGGCAACATAAGATAATGTCATGAAGGACCAGAGACAGTGTTTTCTAGGAGGGTGAGACCATAGTGACTAGAAACAAGACCACTGGTATGGTCAGGTGTGAAAGCAAACTATAATGTTTGGGTGTTGGAGTGGAAACCAGCAAACAACAAAGGTGAAAGTGAAGTTGATGAAACAAAGTTTAATGTAAAAAGCTAATGATAAAAAAAGGAGAACTGCACATATGAACGAGTAGAGGGAGGGGTTTTTTAAATCACATCTTTTGCCTTTATTAGGCTAGCTTCTATTTTATCAATATGTTTTCATTCATATTTCATTAAATGACCCTCTGGGTAGTCCAACATCAGTGATGCCTATGGCTTGACCCTGCTCCTAACAAGAATATGTCTCATTGTATATTGTGTCTTATTGAGCATATTGTCAATTTTTTCTGAGATTGCAATGTGCTAGTTGTCTATGTGTGTGTTAGTGGCACAGGTAAAGCTCAGATTTGGAGAATTTTCATTGATCTATATATTGTGTGAGTTCACAATTCTCATTATATAAACACTTGGAAGCCTGTACTGGTGCACTATTTCCATCTGTCTTCCTTTTTACTTGCCCTTTGTGCAGTGTTATTTTTATATGTGAATTAATTACTCCATAAGCATGTTTTGTGAGACTTTCTTCGTGAGTAACCGATTACAAGTTCTCTTTTCTATGCAGGTCAAATACGTAGTACATCCCTGCCCTGACTGTGCGGAGAAGATTATCCAGTCCCTTGATGCAACTTCGGTGTATAATGAGGTGAAATAAACAAACACCATGGTATGTTATCTTAACCGATTGTTCTGTAAATTCTTTTTGTTCACTCTGCAACATAGCTTACGGCTTGAACACAGCATGACACAGCCTACCTCACCTGAAACATTGCTCACTGTCACACTCCAGACGACACAAAGATATTGCAATGTTTCAACATAATCTTTCCTTCCAGAAAATCTTGAAATGTATTGGTTAGCTTTATTTCTGCTTCCAGTGACCAAGTTTACGATGCAGATTGGTAATAGTACTCTTGTGTGGATAGCATATATATACCACAAGATGATGCTTAGATACCCTATGTAATATGGCATTACTTTAAACTGCTTGGAGGGCAACGTTATCCTTCTCCTGGTGGTATAAGCTTGCACCATAAAGGTGCAAAACTTTGCGCTCTTTATCGTAATATAAATTTATACTCTAAAATGATAACTTTGCACCTGTACATACAGGATAAGTTTACGTTGCCTGGTGCAAACTTGCACCTTTGATGCAAGGGTATGCTTATGCCATCGACAGACTAAAACATAGGCCTTTATGAAAGGTGCAACGTTATGCCTAGGTAGAATACAGTTACACTGCTTGTGAAGGTGCAAGTTTATGCTACCAGAAGCGTAATGTTACACTACATGCAATGGTATAAATACTTAGTCTTCCAAGACACAGCGTAACCTTACCCCAAAAAGGTGTTAGCTCAGCGACAAGCAGTTTACCCCCCAAAAAGACTAAGATCACACCTTTTTTTTTTAGTATACTCCAGGCTCGCAAGATGCAACAGCTACGGCCGTTCAGCGCCTCCTTCAACGCCACCAACTCGCGACCAGAACTGTCGCTATTCAGCGGACCCCATGTCACTCGGACAAATCAGGGGGCAATGCGGCGGCACACGCCGCGGCTGCCTTGGCAGGTGGGATGTCCGCAGTTACTTCCCTACCCCCCTTGCTTCTTCCTTACTATACATTGGGCGGGCCACACACCCCTTATCTTACCTTATATACTATACTCGGACCAGTCTTCGTAACCTCAGTAATCATCGCATGCAGGTGGTCACACAAGACCCACCTTTTACGCGAAAAACCCACCTCACCCGAAGTCAAGAAGTCTTTTTGAATAAGCTCATCGCACATGCGGCTTACACGCCACGTATTATGGCCCGCTGGCGTCAGTATGCAGAGGAAATGATTACGTGCCCCCAATGTACGACTCTAACGCGCGGCGGCATATCTCATCTACTTTGGGATTGTCCTGCTTTTCTACTGGACGCTCCGAGATCAAACCATACCGCCTGAACTACCGTTCCCTCCTAGAACCTCATGCTAACACACAGATGATATTTGCCAAGTATGGCTCGCTTAGTGGCCTGGTTAGAGCAATATGATTTAAGTGACGACCTAAACAATGAAGCTTCTGTCTACTCCCCTTTACCCCCATCCATGGCCATGAGCCTTCCCATTTAATAAAGGACATTCAATGAATCAATATTAGTATTTGGTTAAACTGTAAAGGAAAGGCGCAGTGTCTGTCGTACTTGTTCCATGGATTTATTTATTTATTTATTTATTTATTTATTTATTTATTTATTTATTTATTTATTTATTTATTTATAGGAAGGGAAAGGCGCAGTAACTGTCTCACTTGTTTTGCCCCGTCGGGGTGGTGCAGTGGTAAGACGCCCGACTACTGTGCCAGGGTACCCGGGTTCGAACCCGACCTCGGCGGCTGCGTTTCGATGGAGGCGAAACGAAGCGGCGTCCGTGTGCTGTGCGATGTCAGCGCACGTTAAAGATCCCTAGGTGGTCGAAATTACTCCGTAGCCCTCCACTACGGACACCTGATCCGCGCCATAAGAACAGAAAGGAAGGTGGCAGGGAAAGTGTAAAGGGAAAATGCTGCTGTAGTGAAAGGCTAGGGAGTAATTTCGACCACACTGTGATCGTTTGTGCACTTAATCGCAAAGCACACGGATGAATCTCCGTTTCGCCTTCATCGAAATATTTCGCCGGGGGGCGGATTCGAGCTCGAGTAGTCCGGCCCAGTGGTCGGGCACCTTAATCACTGCGGCAACGTGGCTGGGGAGGGGGAGCTTTCGCTTCAATTTTAAATTTGTTTATAAGAAAGCGAACGCGCAGTATCGGTCACGTCCATTCCAAGGCAAAATTATGACATGCGAAGTACAGCTCTATCTACCACAATGATGTTCTTGCTTCAAAATAAGCAAACCTTTTTCGATTATTTATTCTTTACTTTAGATAAAAGTGCCTTTCTCGTGTTTATTTACGTATATTTGACATTCGATATTCTAACACTGCCAATTTGGAAAAATTAAATATACATTAAACAATTTTGCTGACAGCTTTCATTTTTTGGATATAACAAAAAAACGTATACATAAATGTAGGCGACTTATTTCTCGCGCCTTAAGCATCTAATGATCTCTTTAAGGTAATATCTAAGTTGATATAAAACCAACCTGCACACACCCCATAGGCATATTGATCGAAGAATGTAAAATACAAAATTGTACGACTCTTTTAAAACACTATCCTGCACACAATAATCTAGGACACCAATAGCATCTTTAGCGATATTGCAATTTTCAATAAAGAAATTCATGAAGTATCAAAAATGCTGGATGTAAGGCAGAGAGGCAAAACCCCTTCAAAACAGAATGTTTAGAGAGGTATCAACGGACCTCGATTGAGAGCAGTTGGGGAGAAGCGTTATTTGGAAGTAAGGATAATCGATTTTTCATCATGATGATGAACGATTGTTTGATGACATTTACTTGCTAAACACCAAACCTTACTGATAGCAAGACAATATTATTGCCACGGCTATATAAAGCAGACCTATGGCCTCATAAATCACTGCTCATGATAATAAAGCAATTATAAACTCTCTTTGATGATGACATCAGTTACCAAACAGCATGCAGTGAGGATCCAAAAGTAGTTAAAAGTTGCCGCATAAACATTACAATGGCCGTGGACCTACATCACAATGAAATAACTACAACAGGAAAACTGTAGTCAAGCCCATTCGGCAAGTGCTTTCATATCATGACTGTCTGCTCGCCGTTAACCAAAGTGCATAGCAAGAACGCCCTACCGCTACTTTTTTCGTTAATCTATACACTAAAGAACTGGAATAAATCAATACTGAGAAGCACTTATCAAGTTATCAAACGAAAATAACCAGGTGTGACAGCGTGCATTGTGTGCCAGGAAAAAGGTGTGCGTGACTGATATCCTGTCTTAAGTGAAGAACATCACATAGGCACTGGCAGCGCTACTAATCGATGCATGATAGGCAGTCTTCGCTATGGTAGCAGAATGGATTCTGTAAGTCAGAATATTTAACATGGGATTGCACAAAATTAGTTAGGAGCATAAGGTTACTAGGTCTATGAAGACAGTGGCTTTCAGCGGCTCATCAATCGGTAACTCGACAGATATCGGAGGGTAATTTTCCCTTCAGTTAAGTATGATAAACTAATGATGGTCTAGAAGGTAATCAGTGCTCAGCACAGTGAATGCGGTCTCAATTAAATGAAGAGTATTTATATAGCAACGTATAATTTTGTGCAGTGTATAGAAGTCGATTTTTGTCGATTTTTTGTTACCTTCCAATTCTCTTCTTCCGACAGAAGCCCCTTGGATGCAGCCATGGCTGTCACCTATCAAGCATACTGCCTGTAGGCACGCCCTGCTATGTATGTTCATATTTTGCATCTTAATCTTCCAGTAACGTGTTTGACGGATATTAGTTCTCATAAGTTTCGACGCTTGCGTGGCGCCATCTTTTGGCAGGACACCAAGCCGTCACTTCATTATTCACTATCAGAGCAATAAGGAGTACATAGATAAATGTTTCAAACATCATTCAGAACCATTTTATTTTAGATGGAGGGAAATACATAGTTGACCCCTCTTACACATAGCAAAAGGCCGAACTGTGGGAAGGTCCTGAGGTAGGTCGCGATGCTGAGACTAGTGCCACGAAAGAAAATGTGCGCTTCCAATACTGAAGTCGCCGGCCGCGGTACAATGCAGCGATTATTGTGGCGCTCAGAAATATAGTGTCAATCGATTAAAAAAACGCTCGGCGGTTTATGGTGGGCCAGCGACCAGTAACAGGTGAATGTTCAGCAACTGTTCTTGCTAAAAAAATAATACCATATGTAACAGGATTCAGTCCTTTATGCCGATATCTAGGGCTATTGCATAGGACTATTACATACGATTCACTTGATAATTTTCAATTTATTCCCATTGTGCTAACATAACGCACAGCACGTGACCTAATTTTTTTTTTGTTTTCTGCCAAAGTTAGCTTTGTCGGCGGTGTTGTTAGATCCGCATCGTAGGGCAGAGAACCGCATGCTGAGAGTAAACGGACGCAACCAGGTGGGGCCTAATTTTCAGCATATAACTAGTACATTAAGCATGAGCATAAGCTGTTAATGGTGAAATTTCGGTATAGCGAGAAGGACAACACTGGACCGTGGGACCATGACGTACAAAGCGGATTTTCATATAAGAACATTCAACGTTTGACGCCCGTACGAAAACAGGTATATAAGTATATGAAAAGGCGCTCATCGGTCCCGCACGTATAATGGAGTGGTAGAAATAGTTGAGAGAAAAATAGATATTGTGCTAAAGAAAAACCAGTGAAGAATGAAAAAGAGACCAAAACGTTGGTCGGATGTAGATGTACGGGCGTAGACTCAATAGCAAACCGTCAAACAGCTTCCATGGCCCATCGGAAAGCAGAAATAAAATAGATCCTTGCTTGAACTTCAGCAATTATCAGACGAATGTGAATAACAAAAGGAACATGGGCATTTTTGATACAAGATAAACTAAATGCTATAACCAATAGCCTCTATGTTCAACAGCCTTGGGAAGGAACTGCAGTTTACATTAGGTAGCGAAGCACTGGAAGTAGTAGGCGAATATGTGTGCTTAGGCCGGGCAGTAACCGCAGATCCGGACCATGAAAAGGAAATAAGAATAAGATTGGGACGGAGCGCATTTGGCAAGTACTCGCAGATTATGATAACGGCTTACCAGTATCGCTCAAGGTGAAAGTATACAACTGTTACATCTTACCTGCACTCACCTATAGGGCTGAAACGTGGAGGCGAACCAAGACGGTTGTACTTAAGTTCAGGACAACCCAGAGGGCTATGGAACGAAACATGGTAGGGGTAACATTAAGAGATAGAAAGCGTGCAGAGTGGGTCAGAGAAATAACTCAAGTTACCGACATTCTAGTGGAAATTAGGAAGGTGAAATGGGCATGGACAGGACATGCAGTGCGAAGAGAGGATAACCGATGGTCGCTTAGGGTAACAAACTGGATTCCAAGAGAAGGAAAGTGCAGCAGGGGGCGGCATAAAGTTAGGTGGGCGGATGAGGATAAGAAGTTTGCAGGGTTCAAGTGGATGCAGCTAGCGCTTAACTGGGTTAATTGGAGAAATATGGGAGAGGCCTTCGCTCTGCAGTGGGTATAGTCAGGCTGCTGCTGCTGATGATGATGATAACCAACAGGTGAAAGGCAGATATTAAAAAAAAATAAGCACGCACTTAAAGAGTTCTGGAACAATTGAAAGCACTTGGTGATTATTTAGAAAAGGCGTGCCGCAATATAATGGACGACTGCGATAATTTACTGCAAAATAAATAGATAATGCAATTCATTTACGAACAACTAGAAGCGGCTATAACAGCTTGTTACAGCGACAGTGGTAATAACATTTATGCGGGCTGCTAAAACGGACGTTTTTAACACCGGCATTGACAAATTCGATTGGAAGAGAGCGGAGCAGTTGCCTCTGAATATAGCAAAAGATTTGAGAGAAACTCCAATGAAACCAAATTGCGGCTCTTGGTGAAGAAAAAAAACTATTATTTACGCTGCTCGAAGCGTCGCATTGAAAATGATATCCCAACAAGCTAGCCAGAGAGTAGAATAAGACTTCGATGCAAATGCGAAGAGAATTTGCATCAAGTCTAATAGGGCGGTAATACTGACATCGGCATTGTATAGCATAACAATGCAGGCAATCGAAAATAAATTACAAGACTGGACTTAGGATCTGGAGCTACTAAAAAAAGGGAATAGTTTGAGGCTAGGTCGTAGATTAGATTATATTTTGACAGCAGTCACACAATTCATTGAAATCGCGGCAGTTGAAGAATGACAGATATGATGTTTTAGCTATCAAAACCACACTCCGATGTAGCGAATTCTGAAAACCGTGTAGGGGCAAGGAAACAATAAATATATTGAAACCAATTTATAAGGAGAATAACGTACCAGTGAAATAGCAGGCCTTGAGAGGTGCGGTTTGCGATGTAACCACTTCTATTCATGATTTCCATCAAAGAGATGAACGACAGATAGAGCTGAACGAATTGGGTTTTACACTCTTATGGCGGAAGAGGGGCGAATTGGGAACTCGCTGCATACCGGGATTGATAGATGCAGATGATATTGTTCTGCTAGCATATAGCCAGAAAGGATTCCAACACTTGACAGACAGTTGTGAAAAAGATGCAGGTGTTCTGAGACTAAGATTTGACGCAGAAACATCAGTACTAATAATTTTAATAATGCGCTCGCTCAGCAAGATCAAGGTAGGAATATGAGAGTTACCAAGTGTTAAAGCATAAACGTTACTTCGTATTTGCATAAACGATGGAACAGTCTACTTGTGGGATAGAGTAAATTGTAAAGAAAAGAAAAAGAAACGCTTTTGTCATAAACAATCCCGGGTCATAGGGATATAATAAATATGAAGTTATTCGAGGAATCTTGAATGCAGCCATGGTACCAGTATTGCCATTTGCAAGCGCTGTGCTGTGCTTGGGATCTGCCACAAATTTGGCAATTGCAATAGAGCAGAGGATGGTGGGAATACTTTTTTGGGGGTCACATGCAGCCACTATTAGTGATGCAATTCAAAGGGATACGAGATGATTGACGTTGTGAGCACAGGAAGCGAAAAGTATGGTGCATTACGAAGGCCGGTTGAGGAAAATAAATGACAGAGCCGGAGGCAAAGATTTTTCGGGTACCTGTACCGCTTCAAAATTCATAAGTCATAGATGGGAATAACAAGATGACTTGCAAATACGAATGTCATGGGTAAGAAAAGGATAGATAAACCAACTTGAAACAAAAAGACCTTCAGAAAATTTCCAGCGGCAAAAGAGAGTGCTTGACAAACCGACGATGGAGCTTTACAGGGCGCCTGAGACTAAAATATAAAAGCAAATTATATGACGGTTACAAAGGGAGTGGTTTAATTTTCGAGACGGGCCGGGAGCCTGAGGACGAAATGCTACCGGCAAAAATCTGAAAGCACAGACGAAATTTGCTCATGCTACAAGCAAAACTTGTAAGATTGAACATACGCTTTTAGGTCATAAGGCACTGCAACCACCAGTGCGCGATCAAGGCAAAGGAATTCGAAAAACACTGGGTTTCGAGATATCCACTACCGCTAAATATTGGAAAAAAACAATGAAAAATAAAATAAAGCAAGTTATGCAACAACATTATGCAAAATAAAGTTCACAACAAATTAAGGTCATGGACAGTTACAGAACTGATTACTATCTGTTGCCTGCAAGGTGCTCCAAAGGTAGTGGGCAATACCATACTTAGATCTTATTAAATCACCTAACCTGGCTAGCCTTGATTCCACCTGCTCGACAAAAACATATTGTCAAGGAACAATGATGACGACAAAGTGTATTGCTCGCGTGTGGAATATGTGGTGAGCAAGGACGAAGTGTTGGTGGTTCGTGCTGGGCGCCGCTGGCCTGAAATTGTTCGTCTGGGCTGTGGTCACCTAGTTTAAATGTACTATAGAAATACTACAGAAAAAATACCTGTATTTTGTGGTTTGTCATATTTTCGACATGTCGTAATTGTGTTGTCTGTCTTGTGTAGTATTTCGGTAGTCTGCAGTGTGTAGTGTGTAGCATTTCTGTAGTCTGTCTTGTGTAGTGTGTCGCATGTCTGTAGTCTGTCTTTTGTAGTGTTGTTCTGTAGTCGGCCTGGTCGAGTAGTTGCTATTGATAAATGAGCATGCAGCTGCGAAGCAGCAGTCCAGCTCTGCATTTCATTCAATCTTAAGTATGGCCATGCACATCAAAAACACCTTTCTTTGGGGCAAAACACTTTATTAGCACAATACTCCCGGCTGATGATGTTCCTTTTTATTCTGCTTGTGCGAGCTCAGCATGCCCTAGCTGAAGAAAAAGAGAAAGACTGCGAGACTGCATACCCATAAGAAATAAACATAAAATTTGCAGAACTCATAAGTATGAACGTGTCAACAAAATTTCACCTAGCTGTGCAGACCACTGCAGAGTTTGGGAGACATATGTTGACTGCGACAACACATATCGCATGCACTGCATAGTTCGAATGACCAGTTATGAAGAAAACTACACTATTTTTATCAGCACAGCGTGCTTCGTTGATAACAGGTAGTGAACTCTAAGCTATCCTGATCTTGTTAACTTGGGAATTCGGTCCGCTTGGACTCTGTACGGTCCTAGCAAAAGTGTGCATAGCTCCAATGGTGTCCAATGCTTGTTCGTCGGAGGCACTTATTTGGCCCCCAATTAATACAGACCTCAGGCATTCGCAACTTCTAGATTTAAGCTATGCAATGCTCAGCCGATCAGTGGTGCACGAGATGGATGAGAGGCGTTAAGAGTTTTTTCCTGCCTAGTGGCTTGTAATTTGCTGACTGCATTGCAAAAGGCGGTGTTCCTTTCACTCGCCTCTCACTGGCAACATATCAGAAGAGCTCGACAAGAAAAACAATACCACACCCATGATGACAATCATTACCTGCTAATGTGATGCTGAACAAATTATAACAGCCAACAACTTAATTTTGCCTGAACTGGACAGAAGAATCAAAAGGGACCATGCGAATATATTTACTGCCACAGGCCACAGCACTTCTCGCCAGGTACCTTGCCATCTTTTTGGGGCGCTTCTGCAGCTCATCGGCAGGGCAGGCCTTCACCTTGAGGTAGTGGCACAAGGAATCTGCAAAATTAGGTAATAGGTAATAGCAGTGTGGTTAAATATCATTATTACAATCTGACTTGGTACAAAGCTACAAACACTCATCCGTAATACTACAGTGCAGATACAACCTGCAAAGCAATATAGGAACAAAATGAAAGCAAGGACAGTGCATACAGCAGCAATGACCGATACAACTCGACTATTTGCACAATTACTATAAGGGGATGGGTATTATAACCATGTGGACGACAAAAAATTTAATGCAATTAAAATTTGTGACACTATTTGCACTATATACTATAGAAGCTAGTGCAATATGGGTTGCAAGGCAAGTTTTCATCAATTATCGACATCATAAGGCTGGTTACTTCCACTGTAGGACAAAGTACTGCCCACTGATTTTCAATTATCGCTGTTCTGCTCTACCTGCAGCCATCTGCCCTGCTTCAAACATACTAACCATATCTCCCTAGCAAATTCTTTTCTATTCACAGCTTACCATTTTCTCCTCTCTGAAACTGGTCCGCTACTCAAACTGACCATAAGTTTCTCTTATACCCTAGTTACTCTGCTGGCTTAACCACGCTTACCAAACTTAACCATGGTTAACCGCCAATCGTTGTTCGCTGCTTTTACACATATCACCACCGTTCTGCGTTACGGCAGCTGTTGCCCATTAAGTACAATAGCCTAAGCAACGCAGTGATTGGCGGAATTAAGCTGCATTTACAAATATCCTATTTATAATCGGTTCCCGGAGTGTCGTCCGATGAGGAGTCAACAGCGTGGTCATGCCCCTCCTCGACCGCCGTAAACATCACCACGATTGCCTCTTCTCACGCAAAGTGCTCACTCCTGCCTTCCCCCTCAGCTGTTGTCCGTCTCGGAGATGGTGGCACTTCTGCTGTCGTAGGAATGTGTGCAGCTCGTGTGTCCTTTGCCGGCCCTCATACTTGTTTTCTCTTCACTTTCCTTGCACACTGCACTCATGACCTAGTCCCCGGCCTTGATATTCTATCTGAACATTATGCCCTTATTGTGCACAAGTGTTGTTCTGCTCGACCTACCTTTTACGGAGGAGCCCCTGGATCCAATTATACGCCGCCTATGTACTGTTCATTTTCGGCACCTGGCCCCCAAAGCTGTCACCTATTTATCGTTCTTGTCCGTCCAACCAGTCCCCGATGGCCACCAGCACATCGTTACTCCAGCCCTTGATGTACCTCGCGCACGAAACGTTGCCCTTGCGCATACATTGATCACTATGCCTGCCCATCAATCGTCCCTTCTTTGTCCTCAACTTTGCATCGCACTTTCGGCCGCTTCCCCAAGGCATGTCGTACGCCACGCTGTGCCCTGCTTCCGAATGCGTTCTACCAGCTGTTACGGGCGGGCAGCCGGCAGGCGCGCTTTTTGGGTAGGAAGCAAGGTCTCTTACAGAGTGACGGAGACGTTTCACGACCATGTAGGGATATTGAAGGACTGCAATATCCCAATCTAAACTTTGTATTGCACTAAAAACGGTATTTCCACTGATATGCAAATATTGCATTAAAAATGCTAAGCAGATTGAAGATATACAAAATTGCCATTCTGTAAACATGCAGCGCTGAGCGTGGTATTCTCTCGCTGCATGGCCAGTCTTATCGACAGTGCACTATCATGTCTACATCCAGCCTACGACAGCAGATAAGGCCAAGAGCGTTGTGTCGGTTATTTTATGCCAGAAAACTGTAGAACTATTGCCATGCACACAATGTTTAATTGTGTCACAATCAAAGAATATGAATCAGTATGGTATGTAATTTGGTGGCACTGGCGCGGGCAAAAACGTCCCCAATACGTACGGAGTTAATATAGGCCACCTGTCCACTGTACAACATTATTCAGGCACGACATAGTTATACCGCACCGTCGTTCTGGGAAAATGACTGCGACACAAAATATGCAGTATATTGTTTATTGGTTAGTTTGTTGGTTGGTTGGTCTAACGTTTGGCTAGATGTAAAGACAGAGTGGCCACGTCATGCCTCCGTCTCTTTCAGTGAAAACCTATAATTTTCACAATGAAAGAGAACAAAACTATAGCCGCAAAGAAATTTAGTTACTTAGGAGTTTATCTGC
This sequence comes from Amblyomma maculatum, assembly GCF_055883805.1. Classification (NCBI taxonomy): domain Eukaryota; kingdom Metazoa; phylum Arthropoda; class Arachnida; order Ixodida; family Ixodidae; genus Amblyomma; species Amblyomma maculatum. Next base: position 78,549,052 of record NC_139346.1, read on the forward strand.
ATTATGATTTTGTTTCATAAGCGATGGTCAATAACTTTGCATATATGTCTTCTAGGCTTTCGACATTTTTGGCTTAAATCAATAATTATAATTTGTGCTCTCTTAAGGTCATTACTGCAGATATGAAACCTGGATCGGTGAGCCGAGGTGGGCCATACACCTGCTTGCTCGGCAGTTGCACCAGTTCGGGAAACTGCCACGGCAATGGCCAAAGCGAAATTTGCTATTTCCAGCGGTACCCAGATTAAGCGAAATAAAAATTATTCTGTAATCATTGATTTTATTGAGCACATTATGGAAATAAAATTTCACTGTTGAAAATTTAAGCACAGATTTTTACGTGATTTGAATTTGTGCTAAATTAAGCGAATATTTTTAAAGTGTCATGAATGTATAATCACATCACCACAAATCAAATTATTTTATTTCACCAGATGCTTACTGTTTGGAGCGCCTGGGCTAAAAGCTGCAAATAATGTCACAGACACATTTTAATTTTTGAACATAACTTTGCCCAAAATATGCTCCTTTCGCAGTTCTCGACTGTGATGAATAAAGCATTCTTGTCTGCGCAACGGATGGATGTATGTTGTACTTTCTTCTCCAGTGGTTTCTTCTGAAAGAGAAGACTATTTTACACGAGGTGTTCAGCTAGAGCACTGATTTACGAGGAAGAAGAGCGGGAATATTGTTGAACATAAGTGCTTCCAAGTAATTATTTGTTCTTACATTTATGTTGAAGTCCCTCCTTACTGATATTTACATGGATCTGTCTGCTGTACAGGCATGGCGCAGGAAGTGTACGTCGTCAGAGAGCGCGTTGCTCTTTCCACGAATTCAGGGACTAATCTTTGCGGGAGAGTGCAACACAAAATAAACAAGTAGTCTACCATAGACACGCTGCTAATGGTGAAATTCCCTTATTGCATAAATGATTCCACTTTAAAGCATTCACGCCATTCTCAGACCGATTTTTGGTCATAATACGCCAAAGTACAGCAATGTTTTTCTAGAACATATTTGCTTTCTTCTGGAGAATGTGTCTTGAATCGAAGCAAAACATTCCGAGAGCACTGGGTAATGTGCAGTGAAAACATGTGAAAGCCTGAGCATTTCTGCTGAACGCAGTACATCGCGCGCCCCTTGTCAACCACAACCAGCATTCCGCTAAACGCATCAAAGTTCACCGTCGTTCCATAATTGCTTTACAGGAAAGGCACCGTATCTGTCACTCGCGGAATCTCTTTGACACATCTCGCGGACAAATCTTGCCGTCACGAGATTTTAACCTTTAGGCTAGAAAGCCTTTCGCCTTGAAGTTCTATAGAATTGTCGTCCATTAAAAATTATAATTTATTACCTACGCGACCTTCTGGTGCGCCCACTCCCAGACACCCTTATAGTGTGGTGGCAGCTGTTCGGATCTTAAAGAATATGCCCTCAGCTTGCGTGACGAGCTCAGCCGAAAGTTAGCTACCAGTACTAACAGAAGGGGGTGGCCATTTGGTACCCAATTTTCGGTGGGATAAGCCAGAGTAAGGTTTGAAGTCACAAAATAATGAACAAAACAAAGTTTATACACAGCAAGAGATGATAAAGAGGGCTTCATACTGAAACCTAAAATACAGAGACAAGAGGTTCACAGAAAGTCAATGCAAAGCATCTACCTAAAAGGCTTTCAACGAACACGGATACTTTAAAACAATAAAGAATGCATGAGACAGTCATCGGGACTGTCGCAGACCGACTCTCGAGAGTCACGATGTGGCCGCCCTATAGACGTGCGCCGCTTCCCCGCAGATCAGTGGGTTTGCCGAACAGAGTGTGGACACCGAACAGTGTAACACTCGCTGCAACACCTGCTCTAGCACTGGTTGCCTGGCTGGATAGCGTGCCAAGCGGCGCGACGCGACCTCGATAAATAGGCACGCCGTGCATGTCTAACAACGCGCCAAGGCCGGCGCGCACATGCAGTTAATGTTCGCTCTGCGAGCTCCTCTCTTCCTCCCGCAGAGACGAGCGTCGTCATTGGTCTGCTTCGACCGAAACTTCTGGAGAAATCCAGTTGGTTGTCCGAACGAGTGAGTCACTATCGTCGCTGAGTGATGAGCAAGGCTAAAGGAAGAGGTTGCGCTGATTGTTTGACAATCATACGTAAAGAATTCTTCGTTGTTCAAGCAGAAGCTTTGTGAAGCATCAAAAATAACAAGCAATATCTTTATGGCCCACGTACTAACTTGTTTAGCGAACTCCGTTAGCATGTTTTCAGATAACACTTATTTTAAGCTATCAAACCTCAATACAACGACTTTATAATACTTGTGTAGTAACGGATTTTCAACAGACACCCGTGAATTGGTCACCGCTATTTAAATGACAAATGTGTCGTTTATTCTTTAGTGTCGTGTTTTCTCATGCTGTCCGATCCGATTTAGCAGGGTTAGCAGAAGGCCCCTGTCAGATCTGTGATTTGCTAACCAATAACATATCGATGGTCTTCCGATAATTTTTTATAGTGATTCGTAACAATTCTGCTCAACGAAAGTCTACACGTTGTACAGTTGGCTTGTAGACGGAGTTTAAGAAGTCCCTGTCGGTAGGCTTCTATCAATTAGCCACTATACTTTGAAATTATACACAAATACATTAGAAAGTATTAATACCTCCTAGGTTTCGCTTATAAGCAACTTATACCGAAGTCCTATTGGTGGCACTCTGACGACTGGGATTCAAAACAATGACGATCACAGAATGTCGTCTTAAAATATGGTGTCAAATTACCGATAATTGAAGAAATATCTAATGATAAAGATTCTAAAGACAAATTAACAGGCTTATTTACATTTTCCACGCTTGCATCATATTGTCAAAAGTAGGGGGGATACAGCGAAAGATATGAAACTTCTTAAATTCGTGCACAAAACTTAGACACAAACTCGCCCTTTTTCCTCCCTCCAGCCTTCAATGGGGCTTAACAACATCGGATTGATACTCTTCGAATAACTGGCCACCATGATTCAAAATAACACGCTCACAAAAAGTATTTGTACTTACTGTTGTCAACTTATCAACATTTCAAAAAGATGTCTAACCAATGTCTAACCACGTCATTTAGAGCGTGCGCTCTGTTATACGGTACAAAACTTCGGATGTCGTCTGTGTGTGCTTAAATATGACCTCAAGAACGCCCCGACGGACCATGAGTGAAGCGCGTACTTTTAAAGGGACACTAAAGACAGCCAAAGATTATATGAAAATCTAATAAACTACATTTGGTGACACTGTCGCCGCATATCCGGCAGCAAAAAATCGAATAATTGCTGAGATAATGCGATAAGAAGTTGAGGTTTTTTTCTTGTTCCCGCCGGTCGATTTCAAACTGTGGCCTCCAACTACGTAGTTGGAGTTGAGTGACGCACACTATGACGTAAGCGGAGACTCCGTGATAGCTAGCGAGCCGGCGCGGCCCGCTGCGTCGCATCCCTCAAGGGCCAACTTGGCAACAGCGTACTCGCAATGACGGCCTCAGCCGAAATAAATAAAACGATGAAGAGAGTAATTTACCGAGCGATGGGCTCATAAAGGAAGAAAAAAAAACATAGAGCGCTTGTAATGCACAATACTTTACATGTTTCTCAAGCTTTTGCGCTCCTTCTTGCACTGTGTATAAACAAACCGAGCCCTCGGTCATCGCAACGCTTCCTGACATGTTTACATACAAATCAAGATTTAGTTACCAGCAAAATAGTGCCCTCGCTGCTGCGCTTGTCAGTTTTGAAGCTTCGTCGCACTTTTTTCCTTCAAGGTTTGTGCTACAGCTCCGTGTTCAGCGAAAATTACGTCCACGGTAGCAGAACATGACCGAAGTGCCGGCGCCACTACATTTGCCAGCGCTGTGAAATTCCACATGTTAAAATGGATCCAGTGCACAATATAGTGCGCATAGGCATCCAGAACATTAGTTGCAAGACGTGAGAGCAGGCAGCATGCGCCGATGATCAAGAAGTTGTAATTTTTAGACCGGCAGCAGAAACATTTTATTGTAAATGGGGCCATGACATAAAAAGTAAAAATATTTTCAAGGTTCTTGTGGCGCGGCGTAGCCGAGCGGTTAGCGTCGCACCTTTGGGAGCAAGCAGTAGCGAGGTCGAGTCTTACCGCTTCTAGCATCTTTTTGTTTTTTTTAACCTTTTGTAATGTATATCTGGTGCTTCGTTATTTTTAGTGTTTACTTTTTACCCGAGGCCCTTTTTTTCGCCGGGTGACGAGCGCAATATATCGACGCTCTCCTTGGTATGAGCGGCACGTATGCCCCTTTTGTTTACGACGCCTGCAAATAGCACGTTGAAGGTCTTGTTGACGCAGTATATGTTGGTCAGATGTGTCATGATTTAGTGAACAATTGAATGATAATGCGTTTTTCCTTCGGCACTTAGCATATGTATGCTTTTCGTGGCGTACGTAGCTGCAGTCAAGCGGTCAGGTCGCAGTCGAAGCGGCAACGGCGGCGATATGTTGGCGCAGAAGTGTGAACGAAGGACTGTGTCGGCGGTAGCGGATTTCGCTCGCTCGTGCCTCCGAATGCTCAAATGGGAACCATCAAGGCGCATCTGCTGCTCCAAGCTCGTAATTCAGGCGCTGCAGGTTCAAACAAACTATCCGAGTGCGCACGAAATGCCTGAGCCGAAACATAACCAAAACTGAAGTGGCCGCCTGTGGCGCCTCCAAGTATATTTTTGTATTTGCCTTGTAACGTTTACGTTGCCTTTTCGCCGTCGTTTGCGTATGATAAAAGCGTGTTATCATGTTTGAGAAAAAACGTACTACCGCATTCAAACATGCAACGTCATTCGCATTTGTCAGCCTCCGCGATCCCTAGCGCGTCACGTGATTTGTAGTTGCGAGCCTCGGCCGTTTGGCTGTGGTGGCGATACCTGTGTTTCTGTTATTCTTCTTTACTACCTTATAACAGCTCTGTTTTCAGTAAGAGTGGTCTTTTTGTAATCAGGAACTGGCATTCTATCGATGCAAACCCACTTCCTTTCTCTCTTTAGTGTCCCTTTAAGGCTAAGCTTTAACATCCTCCTAGTTCAAGCCATCAAATCATGTACATCACTGCTAAAGCTTACAAAACATTGCTAGCAGACCTCTGACTCGCATAAAGTGGTTAATTCTATCCTTAAACAGTCACCATTTGGTACTGACACTGTTTCTCCGCTTGTAATGTTTTGTGATAAGCGTACGCCATTTAAGAAAAGAGGTGCAAATGTGAATCATTATTTACTACACAACAGTTGAAACGTGAACCCTATATCTCCCGCTAACAATTACGAGAAGCTGTTTTCGAAGTACCTACCGAACCGCCTTAGCGTGTGAAAATTATTCTTGTTTTTTTTTTTTTGTTATATTTGAGTTGCGACTTTAGAAAGCTAGACATGTACAGCTTCGTTGATCTGAACGCTCGGGGCCCGCGAGAACAAACCACTCCTTTTAAATTTACACTTTATGATGCTTTCTGAACAAGCAGATAGGTAATCTGCGGTAGTCATATATATTATGCTTATTATATCAAGGATGGACACACACGCAAAAGCTCTTAACCGGTGCGCGCATGTTTTTACAGTAGATGGTTGATTGTGAGGAATGCTTATACAGAGAGTCAAAGCTAACTTGAGCCAATTCAATTCGTCCGCACTTTTTAAGGTGCTCGTCGATTTGGAGGATGTTGTGTAGTTAACACGTAGAGTGAGACGAGGGAGACGACGAGCTTGAAGTAACAAGACGAAACGCACCTTTATATAAGAAGAACACAAAGTACAGATACGTATTTGCAAAGGACAGTGAGACGACTACATTTGACAAAAAGAGAGTGACTCCGTTACACACTGTTCTGCGAGCAGGTGCGTTAACTGAAACAGCAGTTTATAGCTCTCCTTTCACAATTTCGTCTAAGCTGGAGCCTGCCTGGTACCGCTACCAATAGCTTCGTCGAGAACCAGAACCGGCGATGGCACCGCAGCCCGTTCTCAAATAACCCTTGCCGAATGTTCGAGACGCGGAGAAGGAGTGCAAACAGCGCAGCGCTACCAAACCTAGGCTCCTGTCTTCCGGCTGGTTAGAGAACCCTGGAAATTTCTGTAAGCCATGAGCTGCACGCGTGGCCTTTTCAAGCATATGGACAGAGGACAGGGTCCATGCGGCGGGCTGCATACGTGGGCTAGTATTTCTTCTCCTCCGTGTCTACGGGCGCGAGAAGGCGTAGCGCGGTATCCATGATTGCGCTATCGATAGCTGTCCTTCCATCCGCGCCGCTTGCTCCGGCGTGCGCACCGGATCATTTGAAAGTAAACCCTTGCGGCCTTACACGCCCCATCATTAGAGGAATGGTGGGCATTTTTGCCCAGCCAAGAAATTACGAATTTGCAGGTCACACATATTTCTACACAAAGTTCACAAGCACATTTCTTGTGCCCAGTCACAAACTGAACGCAAACCTTTCCCACGATGTCCTAGTTCCTGAAGTTCTGCACGCATCACACGTCACGATAGTATTGTCCGGAAACTGGCCTTTGCACACTTCGCTGATCCCTCTCTGCGCACAAGCGCACAATCTTTGCACATGCCTTCGGGACGCTGGCATGTGCAAAGTTTGTGCGCTCCCACCCGCCGACGGGTCGTGCTTCAGGCTTGACAGCGGTTTATTTTCATCCTGATCTTTGGAGGCAAGAGGGTGCGACGTATCGCGTGGTGCATCTGGATGTTTACTTATGCTGCCTACTACACACCTATTCTCGCGCGAAGCGCTCGCTGCATCGTGGAGTGTCTCGGGTTCATGATTGCGACTGGTGATTACTTCCACACCAATCGTGGGTCCGACCTTGATATTAAGGCGAAAATCTTTAAGCTCTTGAACTTGCGGTGACCATCCGTCCGTTTCATACAAAGGCTGGAACAGTGCCAGCTACGACCCTCCGCCATACTGGCGCACACTCTCCTCGCCCTGCGGCGACAGATGGCAGCGCCGAAGCGCATGCGCAGCTGCGCATGGCAACAGTGAAGTCACCTGCACCGGCAGGCGGAGCGAGCAATTGTTGCGACGGCGCTCCTTCGCCAAACGGGTCATTGTAGTCGAGTGAGTCGGGTGGCTCCCAAGCGGCCAGTGATACCGCACGGACCGGTTTGGATAAGCTCAGGGAGGCGGATTTCCCCAACACAAAATGGCGGAAGATCAATGACTGAAAGCGTCAACGGCGGCTCCAGGCTTTTCCTCGGACTAAGGTGAGAGCTAACTTCGTGAATCGTGTGATACCAGGGAGTATCCGATACCGCCCGATAGTCGTCTTGAGTGATTTCATCTAAGACGCAAGGTGGAAGAACGATATTGACACGAAGAAGGAACGTTATCGGACGAGGTAGACAACGTTGAAGTGTGGGCTCCGTTCCTGGTACCCTCGTTCGCTGGTTCAACTGTCTCGGTGCCCACGCTCAGCGGCCACAGTAGCCATTGTAACAACTGTTACACGTCTGATGTAGGTGCTGGGCATACGCTTCCCGACCTACGTAGGTCTACGAGATAAGACCACGGAACTCACACCGGTCCATCAGCGCCCTAGCCACCGCCTCCGCGGCCAGTCACCTGAATTCAGACCTCTTGCCACCACGAAGAGTACAATCCTCGACCGACGGTCCCATCGGAAAAGGCCACCGATAGTAGGTCCCCGGCGCCCATCCTCTACCACACGCCGCGGACACCACCATCTTTTCACTAGATGTATAAACCGTTTTACCGAGAGCAAGCAGGAAAGGAGGAAAATGCTCTCTAACCAGATTCCTTGCGCCGGCCCATTGTGGCCAGTGCCGAGTGGGCTCTGCATTCGCATGCTTCATGCATAGCAGAGCGGCCTTGCACCTCAGTATATAGTCGTTTGAGAGCCTTAAATACCTTTATTATTGCCCCTTTTAGTGGTAATATATTCGGGACAGCAATGCGTGATCGTGGACTACACAACCAGTAAATGAAGTCGCAATATGATTGCCGAAAGCGTATGCGGGAAACATTCATTGACAGTCCGAGTTCGGCTATGATATGCTTCTGCTTCACCGCTTTCCAGTCTATCCTTATTTAATTCGCTTATGAACGTTTTAGGTAAGCTAGATAGAATTAGTGCCAATGACAGACTTACGAATATGATGCCCATTTCACTTTCTCCGCCGTAGTAGCCACGCGAGCCGGGCAGGCCGTGCCTCCCGCAAGCCCACCGCGCCAACGATACCGATGGATCTCTTCCGCCAACGCAAGAGCAGGCTAAAATCTGTTCTTCGCTTAAACAATAAGCCGACAGCAAAAAAAAATCTTTCTTATGGATTTCTGACCCCATACCGTGTTGTTGATAATTGAAATACAAATACGTAACGCAACACACTGCCGTTGGTGCGGCGCGCGGCTCATCGTATGCACGATGGCTCCGCTACTAAAGGCCGCTGTACGGTCGCTTTTTAGACCAGCTCCGCACGCATGCGGCCCGCACGTATTCTGCCTCAAGCGGACGTGGTGCGAAAAGGGTGTTGTACGATCGTTTTGCTGACTGCCGATCAGCCTGACGGTTGCAGCGTCCCGATTGGCGCGTTCGGGCGTCGCCTTCTGTCCAATACCATCATACTTCAACTGCTGCGTGACCACCGCGGAGCTCTTTCGCGTCTTCCCTTCTAGCGTGCTGCATCTCGGCTGTGTCGGAATCGCCATGGCGTAGATTTTGTCGAGGCTTTTGGTGTGATCGATGGATCTCGTCAGCTACCGCATGAGTAGCAGTTCAGCAGAGCGCCTGACTACCTACATGGCCGCCAGTAGCGATGTCAATTGGTCTTTAGTTGCTCAGTTCATCGCCGCCGACGTAATCTACCAGCAGCAACGTAAAAGGCGTAAGCCTACAAAACCTCTTTTGAGAGATCGGCGTCGACTCGGCGAGTATTTTACGTTGGTGCGGGACATGAGGAGCGGAGACGGCACACACATCTTCTAGTATTTCCGCATGTCTGTGGAAAGGTAAGTAGTACATGTTCACATCATCCTTGCCTGTATTTCGTGAATTTCTTGAGCGCAGTACACCGGAGCAGGTAGTGTGCTCGCGTCAGGGATGCATGAGATGGGAAGTGCGTTTTCATCCGTCAGAGCATAGAGCGTGTGAAAACTTTATTACTAAGTTTGTTTTACTCATAACTATGAAAGAGACTGGGAATGCAAACGCGGTTACATTTGTGCATTATTAACCTCAACGAAGCCTTTCAATGAAGCGAGCCAAAGGTGCGGAAGTGCTCGTCAATGAAAAAAATAAAGTATGGACATCAATTTCTTGCCTAGTTGGTTCTATTATTATTGTTTTTTTGTTGGTTTTTTTGCCTCAGCTTCGCGGTAATTACCTAGGCTCACCTGATACGAAGGAGTACGGCCAACATCACGTTCATGAATTTCTCAGTCAGTAAAAAGCATGAACTAATTTTAATTTTACCCGTGGCCGCTGTATATATCGCCCTTGTTACTCAGCATACATGCATCTGCCGTGCTTTTTTGCGTACAGGAAACGTGGGGTTGTCTAACTCATTTTATTCAATAGACAAGTGTTTCATTATGCTGTGGTTATTGTGCAGGTTTGACAGTCTCCTAGAGTTAGTTAGACCTCTGATTGAGCCACTCAAAGCCTCAGTGGTCACTTTGTCAGCTGGGGAGAAGCTGGCATTGACATTAAGGTAAGCGTGTCCTTTTTTTACAATCCAGTGACTTGTAAGTAGCATATACCATGTGCAGGTGCATGCAATGCTGTCATCTGTTTAAGGTGCATCCACATTTTAAGCTCTTTAGTTATTGTACCGCATGTATGAAAAAAAAATGTATTGTTTACTTGTAGTTCAACGCACAGCGCCTCATGGGCTTTCTTGTTCTACTTGTGTGCATAGTCACAGCTGTACTAGTAAGCTTTTTAAGTGCTTATGGTTAGCTCCTGCATGTAATCATCCTTTCAGCATTTCAACATCTGCTCAGTCAACAAGGCAATAATGTCATTTTGGATTATACTAACTTTTTATTGTGGCTGTAAACATTCCTTTACATTTGTGGTCAATTCTATATTGTCAGGTATTGCCATGTCTAGTACACCATGTGCTTTTCGTGAGATCTCCCAGTTTGTTTCTTGATCACACATACCTTATTTTACAAACAATGCGAGACATCCATCGACCAGTGCTAAGTAGCAATGTGAAAATATGTTAGAATATTGTATTTGCTTCACTGTTTAGCTTGCTGTCAGTATTTTGTAGTCAAGCGGTTCCAAAGCTGCTGAAGAGGAAATGCTGAACGCTGACCAAATTTCACAGAAGAATAATGCTGCAGCAATTATAGTAATCAGAAAACACAGAAAAGTAGTCAGCTCCCCTGATTTATCTTATTATCTTAGGCTAAAAAAAGGTATAAAAATTCAGGCCACCATATCATGCTGAACTAATATTTAAGCATACTTCTAGCAGAATGTTGACCATGGCCTATTGACACAAAGGGCTCCCAGCTGCAAAGAAAACATGTCCCTTGTCCTTTGTCCCGTCTTCTGTCTTGTGGTGTGTTTATTTCGGCGCAGTTTTTCACAGTACAAATATGAACCAACTAGCCCAAGAAACGGTATTAATGCAAAACATGTAGACTTGCTTGAATTTTGATTTAGGTGTGATGATCCTAAGTAAAGTACATCTCCATAGCTTGATTGCATGCCTTGAATGTCAGGGTCTATTGATGACTTTTTTTGCAAACATACTGCAATTTTTTATGCATGGCTCGTCCAGCATCGAATATGTAGATACTGAATACAAGAAAAACAAAAGGCCATATATTTACATAGCATGTAAAGGGACTGTGTAAGTCTAAAAAAACAGTCCGATAATAAAATATCTCATGACAGTGCATTACAAATTTGCGTTGTCGTAAGGGAGCAACAGGTCTTGATACTGTTATTTCAATTTAAGGTGGAGGAAAAACTAATATTTATGGATTTTGAGTCCTCTGTTGGGGACTTACATGCATCCAGCACATTGACGTTACTTCCTTTTATAAGGTTTCAGACTCAAATGTCCGTACATTAATTTCCTTTGGATCCTCGTTGATCAGATATTTAGATGCCCAACCATATAGTGAGAATCTGCACTTTTATATTTACCAAGTGTAAAGCTGTATACATTTTGCTGGCTTTTTACAAGGCACATGATTCCATTTCTCGTGTATTAATATTGGCAGAGCATATCACATATACTGGGCCTAGCTCACATTCTCAAGCTTATGGATGGGTGAGATAATGTTAGTATTTGCATCAAACAAGCATTCAGTGAAGAACAGAAAGCTAGAATACATGTCATAATCTTTTGACGTCTATAATCTGAGTCGTTTTGGGACGTTTAAACCCTACAAACCGAAACCAAACAGTACAAGTGAACAAGAGCTCAGTGGCCTGGCTCGGTACTGAGGAAACTCAGTGCCAAAGTGCCTCTGACTTCAGGCATTGCAGCAAGTGTGTTTCGAGATTTGTTTGCATGTTCCCTTGTTTAATTAACAGAAACATTAGTGGCGTGAATGCCAGTGGCACTGCACTTTGTGTTCAAAGTAGGCAAAACCTGTACGAAAGAAAAATACCACTGCCAAGCCTTGCATAGTCTCGTTCTTCGACTACTGCTCCTTGCCCTCAAGGGCTTTTATGATATCAGATCAGCTCTGAGATATGAAGCAAAGGGGGCAGGTGTAGTAAGACGCCGACTACGCCAATTCTTTTATTACAGCTAATGATTGGTTGCTGATGTAGTGATCTGCTGACTAATAGAATAATAATTCTAAAATTCTTCGTGCTTGTACTAAGTACTTCATTCTTAATCAAAGAGTGGTTCCATTCCTATGTATTGCCTGTTTGAGATTGTGTTTGCATTTCATGCTTTTCAACAATATGAACTAGTATCTCACCACCATATCAGCTCGGTGATGGACACTTACTCCTGAACTCAAGGATTTGTATTTGATCCAGGCTGTGGTGCCTACTTTTCAATTGAGGCAAAAAGCAAAGCTTCTGTGTACATTGCAATGTTAGCGCACTTTAACGAGCCTCAGGTAGTCAAAATTTTCGGACCGTCCTAGCCTAACAGCATCCCTCATAACCTTGGTTCACTTTGCAACGTTAAACCCGTAAACCAAATTATAAACTGCTTCACTGAATGACATCTGTGCCTAAAAGTTTGTTCCATGTACAAATAGTGCTTTGCATTGGTCCTACTCACTGGGTTTCCTATTTTTGCAGGTACCTGGCACACGGTTCCACGTTGAGGATTATAGCAAAGTCGTACAGGATCTCCGACTCTGTAGCAGGCCGTATTGTGAGGCAAACATGCATTGCCTCGTGGCAAGTTCTTCAGCCCTTGTATCTCCCAGAGCCAACCACAGCTGACTGGAGACGAATAGCTTTTGAATTTGAAGACCTTTGTAATTTTCCAAATTGTATTGGGGCAATTGATGGGAAGCACATTAAGATAGAGGCGCCTGCTAACTCTGGAACAATGTTCCACAACTACAAGGGTGGCTTCAGCACAGTTCTACTTGCTGTGTGTGATGCCAGATATCGATTCATTAAAGTAGACATTGGGGAATGCGGTTCTCGTGGGGATGCTGGCCTCTTCAACAGCTGTGAACTGGGGAAGGAATTCAGAGCGGGCTCTTGGTCCATACCAGAACCAAGGCTGCTCCCAGGCACCTCTGTAGAACTTCCTTATGTCATAGTTGGGGATGAGGCCTTCCCACTGTCTTCAAATCTCATGAAACCCTTCCCAGGAGCAAGCCTGAACTCAGAAAGGAGGATTTTTAACTATAGGCTATGTCGACCAAGGCGTATCGTAGAGAATGCCATTGGTATTTTGGCTAACCGGTGAAGGATCCTTCGTCAGGAAATCAGGGACTCTAAAAAAACGGTGGATGCAATAGTATGGGCCACTGTGCTTTTGCATAACTACCTGAGGACACTTGATGACGAAGAGGACACCATTTTTCAGTATTGTTCCCCAGCAGATGTTGACAGGGTGGGAGAGGTTGGGCGAGTAATTGATGGTGAATCGAGAGCTGATGACCGCACACTTATTTGCAGGTGCAGTACTTTCTCTCTCAAGCTGGACGTGTGTCATGGCAGGACAAAGTACTTGATGCTGGCATTGTACTTCAAAATAGCAAGTTACATTTACCTTGAACGTGAACATGGTGTAGCCATTGTCGAATTCCGGCCTACATTTTATTCAATAGGCATTTTCAGGTTTGCTCGGTTAGCTCACGTTAAAGCTAGACAAAACAATTGAGACCTGGCCCACAGCTTGCACTGCAGTGGGTGGTTTCCTGAAACTGGTTCATGTGCTGCATTTAGAAATTCAAGCAATTTCCTGTTTGCAGTGGCAGCACAGCGCTAGGACGCGACATGTGTTGACCATTTGTATACTGGGTGAAAATCTCTTGAATGCCTAACAGTGCTGCTGTTCTGCTGCTGCTGCCAGGTTCTGGTCTGCATCTGGTTCAGCGGGCCCTCTCATAGCGGTCCGTTTGATCCAGGCCAGCTGGTGACTTTTCATGTACTGGCATGGTACCACAGCTCGCACTGCATTGTGAGTGGCTTCCTGCAACTGGTCCGTGTGCTGCATTTAGGAATTCAAGCAATTTCCGGCTTGCAGTGACAGCCCAGCGCTATGACGCGACATGTGTTGACCATTTGTATGCTGGGTGAAAATCTCTTGAATGCCTAACAGTGCTGCTGTTCTGCTGCCGCTGCCAGGTTCTGGTCTGCATCTGGTTCAGCGGGCCCTCTCATAGCGGTCCGTTTGATCCAGGCCCAGGCCAGCTGGTGACTTTTCGTGTACTGGCATGGCACCACAGCTCGCACTGCATTGTGAGTGGCTTCCTGCAACTGGTCCGTGTGCTGCATTTAGGAATTCAAGCAATTTCTGGCTTGCAGTGGCATCACAGCGCTAGGACGCGACATGTGTTGACCATTTGTATGCTGGGTGCAAATCTCTTGAATACCTAACAGTGCTGCTGTTCTGCTGCCGCTGCCAGGTTCTGGTCTGCATCTGGTTCAGCGGGCCCTCTCATAGCGGTCTGTTTGATCCAGGCCCAGACGAGCCAGTGACGTTTTATGTACTGGCTTCGCTTCAGAGCTCTCACTGTGCTGCGCTCGTGTAAATGTGTGGCCTTTGCCATTTATAGCAGCTTCATTTATTTTTCTTTCATTCCTTTGCCTGTTAGTGCTTGTGGTTTTCTGTTTTTGTTCTATGTTTCTTTTCAGGTGACTTCAGGCTTGTCCAAAAGGCAGCTGTGAAGTTTACATGGGTGTTGCAGCCTGCAGTGCAGTCATGTGCATATCCTAACCGGATATATATATATATATATATATATATATATATCCGGTTAGTGAACATATATACCTAAGCAAGCGGAGGGGAGGACAGCCGTCGATGTAGCTTAGTTGGAAGAGCACTGAACGCGACATTCGGAGGTCGTGGGTTCGACTCCCACCATCGGCGCGTTGTTTTTCCTTCCGCTTTGCATTTAATGCTCTTTATTCCAGTAATCAACACACAACATTTCCGTAAATATGAACAGTATGAATGTTAATAAAAAAAAAAGTTTGCCTTGCACTCTGAGACTGTTCGCTCCTTTAAATGCTGTATATATATATATATATATATATATGAAGGAAAGAAGCCAACAGTCGGCGAGGCCAAGGAAAGCGTTGGGGATGGTACTTTGTCTTTTTTTTAAATGTTTTCTTGGATAATCATCGAAATTAGTAATGTAATCTGTTTAGGGGAAAGATAATTAGACACAAAGTAGAAGAAAAAACAACGTGCCGATGGTGGGATCCGAACCCACGACCTCCGAATAACGCGTCCGGTGCTCTTCCAACTGAGCTACATGGGCCGCTGTCCCCCCTGCTACTTTCTTGGGTATTTATGTTGTCTGTATACGAACCTTGAGAGTGTTCACCAGCGCCACCCTCAGCCATAGCGGCGGACGTGGGACGTCCTTTGTTACCGCCAGCGTCACGTAGAACGTGATCAAGAGCGAGGGCGAAAACTGTGCTAGAACCCTCTTACGCTACCTATGGCTTCAAGACTGCCAGAACCGAGACCCCCGTAAGCTACAAGCAGATCAATCAAGGGGAAATGAGGGTGCTCGTTATAATACATGAAGGAAAGAAGCCAACAGTCGGCGAGGCCAAGGAAAGCGTTGGGGATGGTACTTTATGTCTTTTTTTTAATGTTTTCTTGGATAATCATCGAAATTAGTAATGTAATCTGTTTAGGGGAAAGATAATTAGACACAAAGTAGAAGAAAAAACAACGTGCCGATGGTGGGATCCGAACCCACGACCTCCGAATAACGCGTCCGGTGCTCTTCCAACTGAGCTACATCGGCCGCTGTCCCCCCTGCTACTTTCTTGGGTATTTATGTTGTCTGTATACGAACCTTCAGAGTGTTCACCAGCGCCACCCTCAGCCATAGCGGCGGACGTGGGACGTCCTTTGTTACCGCCAGCGTCACGTAGAACGTGATCAAGAGCGAGGGCGAAAACTGTGCTAGAACCCTCTTACGCTACCTATGGCTTCAAGACTGCCAGAACCGAGACCCCCGTAAGCTACAAGCAGATCAGTGAAGGGGAAATGAGGGTGCTCGTTATAATACATGAAGGAAAGAAGCCAACAGTCGGCGAGGCCAAGGAAAGCGTTGGGGATGGTACTTTATGTCTTTTTTTTTTAATGTTTTCTTGGATAATCATCGAAATTAGTAATGTAATCTGTTTAGGGGAAAGATAATTAGACACAAAGTAGAAGAAAAAACAACGTGCCGATGGTGGGATCCGAACCCACGACCTCCGAATAACGCGTCCGGTGCTCTTCCAACTGAGCTACATTGGCCGCTGTCCCCCCTGCTACTTTCTTGGGTATTTATGTTGTCTGTATACGAACCTTGAGAGTGTTCACCAGCGCCACCCTCAGCCATAGCGGCGGACGTGGGACGTCCTTTGTTACCGCCAGCGTCACGTAGAACGTGATCAAGAGCGAGGGCGAAAACTGTGCTAGAACCCTCTTACGCTACCTATGGCTTCAAGACTGCCAGAACCGAGACCCCCGTAAGCTACAAGCAGATCAATCAAGGGGAAATGAGGGTGCTCGTTATAATACATGAAGGAAAGAAGCCAACAGTCGGCGAGGCCAAGGAAAGCGTTGGGGATGGTACTTTATGTCTTTTTTTTTTAATGTTTTCTTGGATAATCATCGAAATTAGTAATGTAATCTGTTTAGGGGAAAGATAATTAGACACAAAGTAGAAGAAAAACAACATGCCGATGGTGGGATCCGAACCCACGACCTCCGAATAACGCGTCCGGTGCTCTTCCAACTGAGCTACATCGGCCGCTGTCCCCCCTGCTACTTTCTTGGGTATTTATGTTGCCTGTATACGAACCTTGAGAGTGGGGGTTCGGATCCCACCATCGGCACGTTGTTTTTTCTTCTACTTTGTGTCTAATTATCTTTCCCCTAAACAGATTACATTACTAATTTCGATGATTATCCAAGAAAACATTAAAAAAAAAGACATAAAGTACCATCCCCAACGCTTTCCTTGGCCTCGCCGACTGTTGGCTTCTTTCCTTCATGTATTATAACGAGCACCCTCATTTCCCCTTGATTGATCTGCTTGTAGCTTACGGGGGTCTCGGTTCTGGCAGTCTTGAAGCCATAGGTAGCGTAAGAGGGTTCTAGCACAGTTTTCGCCCTCGCTCTTGATCACGTTCTACGTGACGCTGGCGGTAACAAAGGACGTCCCACGTCCGCCGCTATGGCTGAGGGTGGCGCTGGTGAACACTCTCAAGGTTCGTATACAGACAACATAAATACCCAAGAAAGTAGCAGGGGGGACAGCGGCCGATGTAGCTCAGTTGAAAGAGCACCGGACGCGTTATTCGGAGGTCGTGGGTTCGGATCCCACCATCGGCACGTTGTTTTTTCTTCTACTTTGTGTCTAATTATCTTTCCCCTAAACAGATTACATTACTAATTTCGATGATTATCCAAGAAAACATTTAAAAAAAAGACATAAAGTACCATCCCCAACGCTTTCCTTGGCCTCGCCGACTGTTGGCTTCTTTCCTTTATGTATTATAACGAGCACCCTCATTTCCCCTTGATTGATCGGCTTGTAGCTTACGGGGGTCTCGGTTCTGGCAGTCTTGAAGCCATAGGTAGCGTAAGAGGGTTCTAGCACAGTTTTCGCCCTCGCTCTTCATCACGTTCTACGTGACGCTGGCGGTAACAAAGGACGTCCCACGTCCGCCGCTATGGCTGAGGGTGGCGCTGGTGAACACTCTCAAGGTTCGTATACAGACAACATAAATACCCAAGAAAGTAGCAGGGGGGACAGCGGCCGATGTAGCTCAGTTGGAAGAGCACCGGACGCGTTATTCGGATGTCGTGGGTTCGGATCCCACCATCGGCACGTTGTTTTTTCTTCTACTTTGTGTCTAATTATCTTTCCCCTAAACAGATTACATTACTAATTTCGATGATTATCCAAGAAAACATTAAAAAAAAAAGACATAAAGTACCATCCCCAACGCTTTCCTTGGCCTCGCCGACTGTTGGCTTCTTTCCTTCATGTATTATAACGAGACCCTCATTTCCCCTATATATATATATATATATATATATATATATATATATATATATATATATGGTGATGAAGGAAGTTGTCAAGCAAATCGAGGACTGATATAGGTATATCTATATATATATAATATTGCATGCAAGCTAGACCATAAGCATTCATACAGCATATGTACACACATATACCGATTGTTATGTGGCGGTATATATAGTTACTGGCAAATAAGGAAATTATGTGCAGTTCACTACACACTGAGTGCTTCCTGCAGTATATTCTAGCTGCTGGCCCAAATTTGCTCCACGGGGCTCATTGTGCTGCTGTATGAAAATGCTGGTGCGATTTACTGTCAGTCGAGAAGCATATATCTTTTATCACTTCCCACAGATAACAATATTAAATAAAACATCTCGTGTAATATGTCTAACAGAAGCTAGAATGTTCTCTTAATGTTAACTAATGTATTTCAAAAAGAAGGTCTTAAAAATACTGTCATGTACCCCCCCCCCCCCCTCTCTCTCTCTCTCTTACCATCTAGCCGATTAATTTTTATTTTTCTCCAGATAGCCCCCTTCTTACCCCAGATGGCTCCAATGCAAAGTCGCGCAGAACAGCGGGAGAGTTGTCCAGCGGAAGCGCGTTTTCTCCTCGGCGTGGAAAGGGCAGGGGACGAAAAAACCTTATGTGGTGACATGTTGAGCCTATCACATACAGAAGTTGTGCTCAGTCGTCTATCAAAGAAATATTTTTTTAGGCATATAGATGCGTATATCCAGCAGGAAATAAAAACAAAGCAACAGAAAGGTATTCTTGAAGTGACAGCTGAAGAAGGATGCTGTGAAAGTTCAAGATGTAAACGAAAGGGCAACAAAAACAATGTAGTCTAGCCCGAACTGTCCCAGATACAGCCGGGAAAGGTAGCAAGATATGGAGAGGGATCTACAGGTGAATAGCCTCAAGTGTGAACAAGTGCAAACTCTCTTTGTCCACCCCCCCTCCCCCCTTTTCATGAGGACAAAAAGTACAATATGGAACAGAGGTGTCAAAAGGAAATTGGCAGACCCAAGGACACTACCTGAAGAGTTAGCACGCATGGGCAAACAGCTTATTCCCAACTGACTAATTACTTGGGTGCAGTTCATTTATGATACGTGCAAGCTAAAGCATCAGAATTTCAGCAATATGTATAGCAATTCCTATGTGGGAATCGAGGCTGGATAGTTGCCAAGGCTGGGAATTAAGGTATATTTACATCACCTACAGTTTGCCCCTGTTGTTGCTGCATATTTGTTCCACAGGGCATTTGTGCTGCTTTATGAAAGCACTAGTTGTTGGGTAAATGCTTTATTTTCTGCTGAGAAATTACTGTGCAACTAAACACATTATTTTAATTCAAGAATTGCAGAAACAAAATCAAAGCATATTGTGTAATGTGTTTAAAACAGAAGCTGGCATGACATTAACAGAACTAAAGGAGAGCCTTGGAGTGTTTTATACACCAGTTGTCCTAGCTTTCAAAAAAAGCTTGTGTGCCTATAGCTAGCCCACTAGCTAGGCGCACCAGCTGTGGCTGTTGAGGGTTACCTGGCTCGAGTTTCATTATGCAGCATTCGTTATGAGCCCTTTAATGATTAAGACTATACAATTACCATTTCAACCATTGGCTTCAAGAAAAACTAGCATCAATAGAAAAGCAGTAAACTAGCTTAAAAAAAAAAGCTGACAGAAATGTGTGCACCTAGGTGCTATTTATTTTGCACTGTTTTTTTCCATGATCTTGAATGGGACAAAGCACAAAACGAAAACTTCTGCATAACAGCAATTCCACTTCAATGTCCCGAGACTGAAATGCTCTCCATGATGTTTTTCATGTGCCCTGCGTGAAAGATATGCATGAGCAGCTAGTCAAATGATAGCTCTGGTTAGAGGTTAGTAAAGTTATGTAAATCGTACCTTGATGCAAACATTGCACGTAACTCGATTTCTAGACTACTTACAACTTTAGAATTTATGCTTTGTTCCTGAGGCGATAAGTAAAAATTGCAGACTATGTGTTTTTGCTAATAGGATAAATACGGCAAATGAAAAGCCACTGCAGGTATGGCAGACTAAAACCCCTCTATCCTTAATTCGGACAGACAACTAAACAGTTTTCAGTTGCTTTCACTAGCCTAGGCCACTCTGTCGTATTTAAAGGCTTGATTGCATTTAAGCTTTCCTCTCGGTGTCACCTTCAAGTGAAACGGTCATGAATGACACAGTGGTGGTCCTATGAGGCTGATGTACCCCCCCCCCCCTTTTCTCTTTTAAGAACCATTTTGTAACAAGTAAAATTTCCTACTGGTTAGTTTCGAAATCGAGGCAATGACCTTGGAAGCAGCACAGCATTATTCAAGCTGTAATATTTTAAGATAAATATAAAAATGATTACATATATGAATATCGCTCATGTATGTATAACAGTTGCATGAAAAGAATAAGTTAACTTAAAAGATTTTTGTTGTTCGCCATTTATTGTTTAAAAACAGAGCACGAGCATTTCACAGACAAAGGCAGTCTTTTCGCTCCCCCTAAAACCAAACCCTGTGGCTGCCGCTGCCGTGACATGTAAGAGATTGATTAATCACACATTTAAAATGTATGCATGACATGGACTATGTCATGTTTAGCCAGGCCATAGTGACTATAGCTTGAAGGTTACTCTGCAAAGCAAAGAGACATCAGCTTTAGTCACACTGCACATTGGAAATGCATACAATAGTATGTAACAGTGCTCTGCTGAACAAAAAGGCAGAAATTCTGCAAACTTTTTATCTACAAAGACAGAGCCTTTGCTTCCAGCATCTGCTTGCGCTCTAGAGATGCGCCTAAAGAACTGGCCCCATGATTACTATTTAGTGTTCCACTAGTCAATATACCTTTTCATTGATATGTTGAAGAATGTGTATTACATTTGTTTGTTCTGTTAGACAGATTCACGAGCTGTGCCAGTTGTAATTTTATCTCTAGAAATCACCTGGACAAAATACATTGTCTTCAATATGAAGTGAAGTATCATTCTTGGTTACCAATACATTCTTTACAGGTCAGGCTGTATTGAGACCTAGTACATAGACTGAGCCAGAATAAATAATGTCGGTGGCATATATGCAGGGCTCAAATCAGATGCATGATATTGGGGTTTGTATGCCTTTGGGATCATGATGAGGACAGGCAGCATGGAATGCTATATGCGCCATGGCTGTTTACTGTTTGCTTATGAGGCGTACGAAAAACCAAGTGGTTATGTGTCTTTTCTCTGGAAGGCCACAGTATAAGGTGGAACCGTTGGAGAGGCATACTCAATATTTTGGACCGGAATCAGTTGCAAATGTCAGAGAACACTGTGAAGCACCCATACGAAAGTAAAACTGGTGCCTCCTGATTGTGACTTTACTAACATCTTGATATATGTTCAGTCATTTTTGTAGTCTAAATTAACCCACATAGACTGGCTTTACAATTGGCTCTATTTTCAGGTGCTCATATTGGCTGAAACATAAGATTGGACGCTATGTTTCTACAAAGCCTTCAGGTGTTGACAGGTTGAGGTATGAGATTTGATGAAAAGTGTTTACAAAGCCCTTAATATTAAAGTTTTCAGTCATATATCTAGCTCCTACGGCAGGTTATCTATCCACTTCTTCAAGTGGATAACAAGTTCCGCTTTCCAGTTCCACTTTGAGCACAGATTTTAACAAATGCAAAAAACCCTTCCTTCCACTCTGTGCTCAATGGCCTAAAAAAATTATTTCCATTGGTGCCTGTAAGCACAGAAATACATTGAAATTCATTTTCCAGGTACTATTGGTACAAGTTATTCTATTGTGGTAAATTGAATTCAGTTTATTTCTTCTAGATGTGCACCCAATCTTGGAATGGTGACGCGGGTGAAAACTACTACTTGAATGGGACTGTGCACCGAATTTGCAGTTAATTTTTTAAGTCCTTCTAATAAACCACAAAATGAAAAGCTGGCATAAAGAAAGACTAACTCTACAGAATAGTAAGCAATGTATGCAAACTGCAATAAAAAGAGGCAAAATACAGAAGCATCCTTAAGAAACTGCATGTAGACAGTACAGTATAAAACAAAACTGCATACTGCATAGCTGCGATTGTAACTAAAAGCCCCGCTGGCATTAAAAACGGTATAAATAAAATAGGTATAAAAGCACAGATTATGTGGCAATATTTGTTGTCTAATTTTTTACACTGCACAGGAGGAAGTGAGTAATGCATAATGAAAAGAAACGTGAGGAGGTCAGCAACCTTTGCTTACACATAGTGTTCTGTGCTAACATTGGCAGCAATCACTGCAGCCATAGGAACGAGGCAAGACTAGCACAAGTTCATTTTAGCACTAAGTGTTCAGCGCTAACATTGGCAGCAATCACTGCAGCCATGGGAACGAGACACGACTAGCACAAGTTCATTTTAGCACTAAGAAAATATGGCATAAGGGTGACAAGCGTATAGAATATACAGTAGCCATGCTTTGTGGTTACTGCAAGCAAACCTGTAATCTCAAGCAATGCTACAGAATAAGATGAAATGGTAAGCCGTTTAAGTGTGTGCGTAGCATGCATGCGTATGTTTGCACATATCTTTACAGTGATATTTCTGGCCTTTTCTTGACAAGTAAAAATAGTAAGGGTGAATGTAATGGTGATTCTCTTTTCAAAACCACAAGGTAATAGATAACATTGCTAATTAATAAGTGGTGTCATTACCTTTTATAACGAAAAGTTTCAGAAGGGATTTTGGTTGCTGACTAGTAACATTTTCAACCTAATCTAGCTTCTTTTTTTGTTAGTTTGCTTTTCGAAGAACACAATGCAATGTATCAACAAGCATCAGAAACTTGGAAAAGGCCATGTTGAAGTTGGGCGAACGAACATCGAGGAAAAAGAAGGGCAGCTGTGGCTTGCATCTTTCACTGGCATCCTTTGATGTGTATTGAAGTTTGCCTCTTTTCATTTTATTTGCCTCTGTATGCATTCTTGTCTGCGTACAATTCGCCAAGTAACTGGGGGACTATTAGCAAGACACACTTTGAGGCCAATGTATGATGATGTGGGTGATTATACAGTGTGCATTACAAGTACACATACAAACTGCTTCCTGTACTTTGTCCTGTCATCACATTGGGTAAATTTCAAAGATCTTGATGCAAGTGCACTGTAGGGATAGCTGGTGGCTAAACAAACGAGGAAACTGTGTGAGGAGAAAGGAAAATAACAAGAATTGCTTCCCTGTACAGTGGCATTTATTCTTTCCTACTGACCTTGTCCTTTAGCAGTATTTTTTTGCCAGCACCACAGGACATATGTTAATGTGTTGTGTAAAAGTATTCACGGCAGGTTAAGTCGACTTAATTTGCAATCAACAATTTCTGTTCCATGCAACGCAGTGTTGTAATCGTCTTGCAGACTTTCCAGAGAGAAATGCCTTTCTTGAGTCCCACAGTTTCAAAACACACAGCTTCAATGTTTGTCTCATTTCCATAACTAAAGAAAAAGTTCACATATACAGCTATGCCTCGTTAACACACACCCTGTTAATATGGACGTGAATGACTCTTAATACGAGCAGTTTTCCTGCAGATGAAACTTTCAATGCATTTACACTTCATTGACATGGAAGTTTGGTACTTGGACAATAAACAAGAGCTTATTGGAGCCTTGTGACCCATGTATTCTTCATTAATATGCACGGCAATGCTTGCAAACAAAATCGGCACATTGGTAGCAAGGTTTATATTGTAGAGTTTGAGGTCTTACAAGGCTCTTTCGTTTCAGTAGGAAAGTAAAACAGAATGAATCACATCGGCTGTTACTCTGTGAAACTTTCATCATACTGTTCCACTGTGGACAATATTTTGTGAACCCATGAACTGTGAGGCACATTGAATCTTCCCGATCACCACTGCCTGCTCCCAAATCACTTCTCACCTAGGCACAGTTCGCTTGCCTTGGGTCACCATGGCGTGTTTTTGTTGTGCTCATGGGGTCTCGTCAGCTACAAATTAGTAGCGCTTAAGTAGAGTTCTTGAGTGCTTACATGGCCACCACCGTAAATTTGAATTTGCCTTTGCTCGCACGGTTCGTAGCTGCCACCACATTGTCTGTCCACTTTTCTGACTTTTCTAGTATGCCTTTGCTGATTTATCTAGATGTTTCTACGCCGAATTAAAGTTGAGCACTGTCAAATGAACGCGCATTCATAGTTCGACGACCGATGAGCACGATTGCTACTATAGACGAAGCCGTTTTGCTTTACTGTTTTGTGGGTGCAAGTCAGCCCAATAAAGAGCTATTAGTTGCAAAAGTAGCACGCACCGGTCCCATTGATTGAAAGGTATATGCGTGCAGCGAGGATAAAAGACAAGAATCTGCATTGGCGACATTCACCAGGCTTTAAAATCATGAATGCTGAAAGAAACATTCAAAAAGGAATGATATGACGGTTCGGGCATGTATACAATACAGAAAAGAGCTACAAAAAAAAATTCTAGTGGAGCCTGAACCAGCGCACCCGGGAAAGATAACAATTATGGAAGAAGATCTACCAATGATTAGCCTCAAACCAATGCAAGCTCTCTTTTGCCTTCCACTACATTCCCCTAAAGGAAAATTAAAATGAAATATGTGACAGATTTGTGAAAAGGAAATGGAGACTCAAGGTGTTACCTGAAGATAAAAACAGCTCACTCACAACTGATTGATTTCTTGGATGCAGTTCAGTGCTGTAACATGCAAACTAAAGCATGAGGATTTCGGCATGAAACATGTATAGCTATTGGCAATTGCTATGTGGGAATAGAGCCAGGGTAATTAGTTTCCATGATGGCAAATAAAGTATTTACATTAGCTGCAGTTTGCCATGTTGTTACTACATGTTTGTTGCACAGGGCTCTCTTTGTGCTGCTGCTTTATGAAAGCATTGATGTTGGTTAAATGCAGTTTATTTTAATCTGAGAAATGTTTGTGCAATAAAACACATTATTTTAATCCTAGAGTTCCTGAAATCAATACTTAGCATATTGTGTGATGTACTTAAAACAGAAGGTGGCTGTGACATTAAAACAACTAAAAGAGAAAAAAAACAAGACTATGCAGTGTGTGATATACCAGGTGTCCTAGCTTTCAGAAAATCGATGTGCCCTAGCTCAGTGAAATAATCCAGCTGTGGGCTGTTGAAAGTTTCCTGGCCTAGGCTGGTGTTTCATTATTTAACCTTAAAAGGATTAAGGCTATATAGTTAACATTTAAATTATTGGTTTCAAGAACAATTAGTATCAATAAGCAAGTAGAAAACTGTTTTCCAAAACAGCTGACAGAAATGTTTGCACCAAGGTACCTTCTATTTTGCATAACCTTTTTTTCTCTGTCTTGAACGGCAACAAACCCAATAAATAAAGTGTCTGCATGACAGCCATTCCTCTTCAATGTCCCGAAACGTGGCTCGGACAACAAAATTGGCTTCTGTCAGAAGTGCTCTCCATGTGGTGGAGAGATATGTGTGAGCAGCTAGTCATATGAAAGCTCTATTTGGAAGCCAGCTATGGAAATCATGCCATGAAGCAAACATTGCGGGCAGCTGCTTTTCAGCACTATCTGCAACTTTAGAGCTGATGCTTTGCTTCTGGGGCCAATAAATAAGTCACTAATTAGTTTTTACTACCTGCAGAAAAACCATGGCAAATGGAAAGCCACTGGAGACTAGGGCAATCAACTCTGAATAGTTCTCGGTTGGTTTCACTAGCCTAGACCAGTCTACCTAATTTAAGGTTTGATTAAATTTAGCCGGTATACTTGGTATGCATTGTTTGCTGGCATCTCTTGGGGTCAGCTTGAAGTGAAACGGTGATGACGCAGCTGTGGTCTTAACTGATATGGTGGAAGCTGTCCTATAGTCTCTTATCAGATGCTTTGTATTGGAAGGGGGTGCATGCTTCTGGAATCATGATGAGAATAAGCAGCATTTTGAGGTCAATAGTTTGGTTTGGTTTGTAGGGTTTAACGTCCCAAATCAACTCGGGCTATGAGAGACACCGTAAAGGAGGACTCCTGAAATTTCGACCACCTGGGGTTCTTTAACGTGCACTGATATCGCACAGCACACGGGCGCCTTGTTTTTCGCCTCCATCCAAAAGTGACCGCCAAGGCCGGGATTTGATCCCATATCCTTGGGAACAGCAGTCGAGCGCGCCACCCCAGCGGGGACTTTGAGGCCAATGAGATGAGATGGCTAACTATAATGTGCATTACAAGTACACATACACACTGTTTCCTGTACTTTCTCCTGTCGTGACTAAGTAAATTCTAAATGGCTTGATCCCAGTGCACTGTGGGGATAGCTCGTGGGAAAAGAAAAGAGGAAACTGCATGAAGAAACAAGGAGAACAAGAATTGCTACATAGTACAATTCCATTTATTCTTTCCTACTGTCCTTGTCCTTTAGCAGTGTTTTTGCCAGCTCCACAAGACCCATATTAATGCGTTGTGTAAAATATTAAAAACAAGTTAAGCCGACATATTTTCCACTCAACAAATTTTTGTTCCATGAAACACAGTGTTGTAATCATCTTGCACACTTTCCAAAGAGAAATGTCCTTCTTGAGTTCCACAGCCTGGCTGTTTGTGTCATTACCATAACTAGAAAAGAAATAAGTTCACATATACAGCTCGTTAAAATGTGTTTTTGTGACCCATGTAACTTTCATTAATAAGCACAGCAATACTTGCAAACAAAACTACCACTGTGGTACCGAGGTTTCTATTATAGTGTGTGAGGGCTTTTAAGGCTCTTTGTATTTGCGTAGGAAAGTAAAAAAGACAGAATTGCATGGCTGTTACTCTGTAAAACTGCCATCATAATACCGTTCATTGCACTGTGTACAATGTTTTTGTGAATTCATGAATTGTGAGGCACACTGAGACCTTCAGCTCACACACTCCGCTTCCCAAATCACTTTTTCTTATGTTAAAATAGTTAGCAGTAAATTCACCACTGCAAGGCTTGGCAGCTCATTTGCTAGTCATTGCACAAAATAAAATAGGCTGTCCGCTTAGATTGTAACCATTCTGTTATAACCTTATCCTGCAAAGCTAAGGTAACACTCTGCATAGGTGCAAAGCAGAGTAGTGAATCTGTGAATGCAAAAAGCAAATCCAATCTAAGCAGAAAAGGAATGAATTCAGATTAAGTTACATGTGACCTTAGTGTCAACAAGTCAGGTGTTACATGCATGCCTCAGAGCTTTCATAGTGAATCAACATCACCATTATAGAACCAATACCTATGTGATAATGCTCAACATACGATGAAAAGATAAGGTAATGAATCTTTGCAAATGTGGTATGAGACCACGCACAGTGGTGGCCATACAGCAAATGTAAACTGATATGTGAGAAAACCCAGTTGATCACTTTCCAAGGTGCAAAAAATTTAGGCGAGCAGCAAATGCAACAAAGACAAAAAATCAGTATTGCATTCTACATTGTTGTAAGATTTCCACACGTACATCATCGATATCACTCAGTAGGCAAGTAACCATGGGCGTCACAGCAAAATGGAAGCAGCAAATAGGCACGGACATGAGCATCGACATCTGATTTTGATGGCATCGAAAATATCTCAATTGGTACCCCTCAGCAAAGAAATGCAGCTGAACAGCTACTCAATACCATTGAAACTGAGTTGGCATGCAGTCTGGCGAGAGTAGAGCTGTCAAAGCAACCAGTATGGGATGTAATGTGTGCAACTCCATAACAGCATCATGTCAGTATAAAGCCTACATACATCACTTGTTTAAGCAGTTGTCCAATGAACTTAACTCATCCAAGTTATGCAGGAAGAAAGCAGATTGTAACCACAATAATTTCTTCAATTGTTTTATTTCTTTGTAACCAAATATGTTTTCATGCTCAACATGCCTTAGGTACACCGAAGTGTTCATATCATGAGGCACAGTTGCATATGGTGTGCTTTTTTTTCATAAGCATAACCTCCCGCCATACTGTACTTTTTTTTGGCATCGCGTCTAATTGTTTTTTTTTTTTTAAGACCTGATGTGGTAATAAAGTGTTTAGCCCATCACATACAGAAGTGTTCAGTCGACCGATTCATCGCACAGATACTTATTGCAGACATAGGTGCACCATAGCTAGCAGGAAATAAAAATAAACAGGAAGGTACTCTCAAAGTGACAGCTGCCGTGAAAGTACACGGTATTTTCACAGTTTGCACAGTGCCGTCGAGCACCCATACCAGCACAAAGCGCAAACCGCGGAATAGTGGCATATTAGTAGCCCGAAAGCCGTGCGGCTAACATCGTCGAAGGGCTCGGCAAGCACAGCACATACACGGACCGCGATCAACACAGGCGATTGACACATCGCGGAAACAAAGTCGTGTGCTCGTTTCTGTTGCGGTCACTGCGAACAGTGGAACGGGTGCCAGACTAGCTGTCACCAAGTTAATTTCAGCATTAGGAAAACACAGTGTGTGACGAACTTTGCAAACATGGACAGTCCTCTTCTAGGTGGCAGTCGCTCAAGTCGTAAACACTTTCGCAACACATGCACTTTTCGATGCGCTGAGGAGCCGATTCGTGCGCATGAAAATCACCGTGAAACTGTTGCTGGCTGTCGGCCGTGAAGATCCTCGCGGCTAGCGATAATCACAAACACATCGTGACACCGGTGCGACCTAGTACACTTCGCCGGTTGCAAGATCACTGTCTTCAGCTCAGCGCAGATAACAGTGGCGCATATGATCCGACTTGAGGGGAAATCACAGTCGATAGGAACACTAGTAAGCAATGCGCGCAAAGTATATTGCTTTTTGCGGCAGAGCAACAACTACCATCTACGCTTCGCTCGTCGCTTCGCTATCACCGCTGGCGGCCATATTGACTGGCAAGATCGGGGAGGAGGAGCCAGAGACGTCGCCTACAGCGCAACCAATAGCTGCAATCCGGTCGCCTTGCTGATCAGCACGTGCGGGCAAAAAGTTGAGATTGAGTCAACTTTTCTGCGGACGACGGATGCGGGTGTGCGCTATTGTATGCCCCTCCGAACCGGTCGTCTCGGTGCGGCCGCATGCGTGCGGAGCGGGTCTAAAAAGTAACCGTACAGCGGCCTTAAGGCGTCACCTAAATTTAAATCTTTCTTTTACTGATACTATGGGATCGGCAGTAAGGCAGTTTCATGAGAGATCATTTACTCTAGCGCTGAGCAATTACAAAGCGTTGTCGGATGTGCCTTCGATGCGAAACATTTTTGGCCTAGGGACGACTAGAGAGTAGCGCTCGATGAGATTCCCGTAGTCTGCCGCGCAGGTGGGCGGCGCCGCTTCGTAAGTGCTGCTGTATGCGCTGCGAATGTGTCGTCTTCTTTCATGGTGCAGCTGAGAGCTTACGTTTTTCGACGTTTTGCTCAACCATACGTCGTGCAAACGAAGCTGGTACGGTAAGGGGGTATACGATGTTGTTGCGCCGCAGGACGAACACCAAGGCTTTATAAAAACGTCGACGAATGATACTTTAGACACTACTTCTTTTGTGTGCTGGTCTTGAACCGTGGGTTTACTTGAAAGTATACGTTGTTGAAGCAGGACAGCTCGATCCTATATCGAAATGGGTGACACTTCATGTTATCAATGCGGCGATAACTGGAAAGCATCGTTCGTAGTATCTGCATTCAGCGTTCGGGAGCTGCCCGTACGGTTCATTCACTGTGTGTTTGTGTTTACAGTTACCATTGCGATTATAAAATATAATTGAAAAAACATGGATCGTGAAAGATATAACAGATACATCCTCACTGCGGAAGTGGAGCGCAGTCCTTGGCAGTCGCCCCGGCCGCTAGAGCTGTCTCCAACAGCTGCCGCTATGTCAAACGGATGGTATACGGTTTCCTGGCACGCTCAAACAAAGCACAAATAGCACCAAGGTGTCGGATAGCTTTCACGAGCACCGCGAAACAGCACTTTTACACTGCCGCACCGCAGCATCAACACGCACAGTACAGCCCAAGATGACGTCAAGAGGAGCCGGAGAGGACGTTCCCAATGCGGTTCATACGGGGCTCCACCATCAAACTAAGATGGCTGCACACAGGCATCGAAACTAAAAAGGTCTATACGAAGATGCGGAGGACTGGCTGGACATCTTTGAGCGGGTCACCCGCTACAACAACGTGAGCGACGACCGTAAGCTCAATATTGTGTTTTTTTGCGCTTGAAGACTCCACTAAGACATGTTTGGAGAACCATAAGAACAATTTGTCCACCTAGGAGACATTTCGCCGAAATCTCCTATCTACATTGCCGAACGCAGACCGCCGGGAAAAAGCGGAAGCTGCGCTCTACTCCCGCAACCAGCGGACTAACGAAAGCAGCCGCATGTATGCAGAAGACATGACGCGCCTCTTCAAGCGTGCCGACACCTCCATGGCGGAGGAGAAACTTCGCCACGTGATGCGTGGGTCGAGCAGAAGCTTTTTGCCGGTCTTGTGCGCAGTCCACCGCGTATGGTTGCTGAATTCCTCACTGAGTCGACCACCATGGAAACAACGCTCTTGCAACGAGCCCTGCATTGCAATCAGCACGAAAGCATGCTTGGCACGACTGTTTCTTCGGTGTCGCTAGGGAGCGATGTGGCCGCTTTACGTGACCTAATCAGGTAGATCGTCAGGGAGGAACTAGAAACCCTCCATCTTGCCTTCCAGCGTGCCTTCTATAACATCGATGTGGGGAGTCGTCCGGGATGAGGTGCGCCTAGCAGCGCAGCAACACCTCCTTGAGGGTCCTAGCGAGACTGAGGTCAGACCTACTTATGCATCTGTACTCTGCCGAGCGCCAGCACCTGGCTACGATGTCAATACCGTCAATACCATGACTCAGTCAGTGCAGCTGTCTAGGTTTGCACGTGTGCCTGCTCGACAAGCCTATCAGCGGCCACGAAAATGTGAAGTGTGGCGTGCACCAGACCGGCGGCCCCTCTGTCATATTTACAGGTCCTTCCCGTATCGCCGAGTGGGCCTGCTTGGTTTTGCGCCCGACGACCCTTGCCCACGAAACAGCGGACGACCATTCGAAATCGAATCTCACCTGTCGGCCTGTCATAGGCGTGGAACATACGGCCGCTTCGACTCTAGATCATCATCTTCCTCGTCCGATTGCGTTCCTTTTTCTTGTACCTCTAATGCACGTGTCACTCAATGATCTGCGAAGCGCTCTAGATTTTCAGCTGGTCACTCCTACCATTAATGTTACAATACAACATAGCCGCTGCTTGGATATCTTATTCCAAACGTACCCCAGTGCCATCAATCTGGAGCAAAATTCCGTATACTGCAGTGATCCCAAAGCAGCCATCGTATATATTGATGTGGGCAAGCAAAGTGTGTACCGGTCATGAGCTACAGGACGACATCTTTCCCGACAAGAAAATTGAAGCTTGCACTCACTGTGATATGTCAGACACAGAAGAAGACAAACTACAACACATCAGATGCGTCCTAGTACGTCAGCACAATAGCCATTCACAAAGAAAGAAATAATGGTTTGGTCTCAGTCTTAATTGGCAGTCATTAGCTGTCGAAGTGGCGCAGCAAAGGTTTTCGCCTAGTTTAGGCTGCCAAAGTGACCCCACAGTTTCTTCCGACCGCTACCGTGGGCCGCCATCGTATAAACGGCATCTGCTGCTGCCAGCGCATCATCGGTGATCTCGGCGTTCTTATTGCTCACGATTGCTGTCCAAAAATCATCAGTGGGGGCTCCTTGGTCTTCATTTCCAGTTACGACTAGGGCCCTGTCATGTACGTTGATTTGGTTGCAGTCAACGCTTCATATTCGGCCTCACGCCATGCTGCAGCTATGGGCTCTACAATCACTTTTCCTGCTGGTGCCGCTTCGCCCGCTGCCTGCTGTGTGGACGGTGCCGGTGGAGTTACGCTCCCATAGAAAAAATGGGCGGAAAAAAATCTTATCGCTAAAATGCTTAGTACCGACCGAGAGTAGTACAAAGCATATAACGCGGTAAATTGCTATATTTTCCATTATTAGCAATTTGTACGACCGATAAAAAACTCAGATTGTACCCGCAATCGGAACGCACTCTTCTTCCCTCCAAATTTCGCAAGCCACTCTTGTCGCAACAATCCAATCCAATTCGTTATGGCAGTGGGCGAGTTGGGAGCGCCTACCGCACTTGTGCAGCTGCTACTCGTTTTATGACACGTTTTGTCGCATGCGGCTCTCTTTTTTTTTCGAGAAGTTTGCCATCAGGCATAACGAAAAGGGAGAGGAGAGTGGGAGGAAGTTAGAACAAGGAGTGTAAACAGGTCTTCCTTAAATAATCACATAGGCTGCCCATAAACTGATTGTTTAGATCTCACACAGCGCTTCCGCATACTTGTTGAGCACCGACATCTCTTGTTCTTTTCTTGTAGCACCTCAGGGGAGTTAGTAAAACTGAAGCAGAATAAGGCTTGGCGAGCGCCGGACCCCGAAAGAGGTGTGCACTAGCCAGGCAGCAACACAAAATATTGTAGCGTAAAGCTACACTATGCGGGTCAGAGCAGAGTTTTGCTTGTGTGCGCGCCACCCGGTATGCGCATGCGCGAGACAGTTCGCATTAGCGTCCTCGTTCTTCAAAAACGTTCGCGTTTCCTCTTATTCGGCTACACTGCCTCCCTTCGAAAAGAACCATGGTCCTGATGGTAAACCCAAACTAAATTACCAACCGCGCAGAAATGCACATAATTACGGAACGTCTTAATTGAAGCTGATCAATGTAGTGAGGAGAAAAAAGGAAGGGGTATTTTAATCACAGGTAATATGCGTAAGCCGCACTACGGGCACGTTGTCAGGACGCGAGGAACGGCATGACGGCAGGTGCGTTACACATGGCAGTACCTCGTAATTAAGTTCACCTAATCGACAAACAAGTGTGTACGGCCGAAGTAACGCTTCATGACTATAATGCTTAAAGCTACACTACACGGGTCAGAGCCGAGTTTCGCGTGAGTGCGTGCCTCCATTTTGGCTGCAACATCCGATTAGAGACATTTAAATAGAAGATTATTTTTGAGCACTAAGCTTAACGACTACCTGCAGTGGTGTTGCAGTGGTTAGGGTGCTCGACACCTGCACCCGAAGATTCAGGATTGAATCCTGACCACGGTGGCCAGATTTCGATGCAGGCTAGAATATAGGCGCCCGACTGCTGGACAGTGTCAGTGAATAATAAAACATACGAGGTGGTCGAAATTTCCCTACCTCTCCCTTATTGTATCTCTCGTAGCTTGAGTCACTTGGGGATGTTAAGTCCAATAAATCAAACCAAACGCAACCTTAATATCGGTTACACCTAGAGTTGGTTCGATGTGGTTAAGTGCGCTGCTTAACAGATTGCAGATGCTTTTGCTGTGAATTCGTTATTTTAATACCTGCAAGATATATTTTGTTTGAATCTGTGCAGCAAAGATTTAAACATGCAATAAATTTTTATATGACTCGGGAATTGCCATTTTGCCAAACACGTGCGTGGTATCAGAGTGCAATGGTAAACAATGGGAGACTTGGTGCATGTATGCAAAAGCAGAAGCCCGGGCTACTATATTGTGGTAGGTGTTCACAGACGCACATTTTGTATAAATTTTCTCGTTTTATGGCATACCTGGCAGCAATGCTCGGACCAGCCATGTGTCATAAAAATAAGACGCGCAATACCTGCTCAAAGTGTAACGAGTAATTTTGCCATCAACTTTCAGTGGTCACACCTGTATTATTGACAGTACTTACGTTGCAACTACAGTTTTGCCGACTGGGGAATATATATAGGGCCAACGAAAACTGTCTTATTATTTGCAGGTGAAATATTCAGCAGCATTTTGGTTAACCTTGTATTCAAACGCTTATAGCCTTTTGCAGCACTCCTCACCTACGATTATTCAAATCATGGGCATGTTTTGTTGTGTTAAGTTATTATGTCAACTAAGATTTTCTGCATTATACCCTTGGAGGTGCTTCGAAATCATTAATTTCACCCTTTGAGACCAAAACCTATAACCCTTACAAACTGATGGTTGTTATTCATTCTCGGCTTCTGACTCTGCAATGTGACCTGGTGAATAAATATGAGCATGGCTGGCGTATGTGTAAGGCATCTGCAACTCTTTTGGTATGTTTCTTAAGTATACGTTGTTTTGCTTGTATGATAATATTTCTTGCCAATATGGGCCACACTTTTCTAAATAGTATGGTGTGAAAACAGTGTGCGCAAATGATTTCGCTCAATGTCGTGCTTGTGCTGGTCACATGCTCGCATTAAATCACCTTAAAGGCTACTCATCTCACATATCTGTATGTGGTTGCAAAACCACTCAAAATCCAACACCTTGAACAGGCCGGAATTATACGTAGTTGAAGATTCGACGGAAACCCGTCCGGCAAGGGAAATTCAGCATATTGACGAAAACAGCACTCGCCGGAGTCACAGACGAAAAAAGAAAAACAAAACATAAACACATTGACGTTTCGGCACCGCTACGGGTGCCTTGTTCACAATGGAAATGAAAAGAGATGGGCCGTTGCTTACGAAGTTAAAGTGTTGCGTACAAAGTGCATGTACAGCCTCGTCCACTTCTAGCTAGAACACGGTCACTGCTTTTAAAGCAACATTGCATCCGACCCGGCCACGCAGTAATCTAAAGTGGCTGGCCATGTGAAGCAGCACATCCGTGTCTCTGTGTGCTTGCATCGCTTTGCATCGATATCTGCCTGCGTCAGATACAATGTTGCTTTAAAAGCAGTGACCGTGTTCTAGCTAGAAGTGGACGACCCTGTACATCTCGGGTAGATTTCCCCGTGTCCTGTTTATCGCTTCGCTTGTCATTTGGATGTGTAATGATTCCTTGAGTTGGCGGGTAGATAACAGTTTTTCCCTTTCAAGTATCTGCGCTGAATCCCAGTCAATCAGGTGGCCCGTGTCTTGATTGTGCTCTGCTAGAGCGTTAGAATTCACTTTTTTGTTCTTTACGTCACGTTGGTGTTCCTTCAATCGTTTTCTGAAGTCGCCAGTTTCGCCTATGTAGGAAGCGCTGCAATCTTTGCAAGGAATCTTGTAGACGACGCCAGGGTAGCTTGCCTTCTCCAAAGGGTCTTTGACCCGTACCAGATGGTTTCGGAGCTTGCTGGATGGTACATGGGACACTTGGACGTCGTAGGCAGCGAATATCCTGCATAAGGTTTCGCTGATGCCCTGGGCATAAGGAATGACAGCACGCTTTTTCTTTTCTCTTCTTTCTCGGGTTGGAGGGCCTGCAGCGCGTAGTTCTTGCAACGGAGGACATGGGAAGGGTATCCGTTTTCTTTAAGGTCCTTCCGTATGTGGCTCAGTTCACTACGTGTTCTTCATGGGCTTAAGCAAATCCTGAAGGCCCGATTAAAAAGCGCCGAGGCAAACAATCACTTATGCCCTAATGGGTGCGCTGAATGAAAATTCAGATATTTACCCGTGTGCGTAGGCTTTCTGTATACACTCGTCGCTAAACCGTTTCTTGTTCTTTCAACAAGGACGTCAAGGAAGGGGAGTCGCCCGTTGACTTCTTCCATAGTGAACTGGACGCTTTTTTGGAACGAGTTAAGGTGCCGCAGGAATCTTTCAGCGTCCTCTGGACGGATGAGGCAGAAACAATCGTCAACGTAACGAAGGAACAGTCTTGGTGGAGGGTCGAATGACGTCAGTGCGCGGTTTTCAATCGTTTCTAGGGTCAGGTTGGTACAAACCACAGAAATGGAAGCACCCATTGCTGTCCCGAAGACCTGCCTGTAGAACGTCTTGTTGAACTTAAAGTACGTGTTGGACAGGCAGAATTTGAATTGCTGGCATAGATCGTCCGTTTCAATAGGTGAACAAGGCACCCGTAGCGGTGCCGAAACGTCAATGTATTTATGTTTTGTTTTTCTTTTTCTTTTTTCGTCTGTGACTTCGGCGAGTGCTGTTTTCGTCAATATGCGGAATTATACGACTGTGGGTGGTCTTCTCTCTTTATCTGCAGGCAATACCTGTGAGAGCAAAATGCTGTGGTTGCACAAGTATACATTTTCATGATGCGTACAACTGCTCTAGCCATAGAAACAGCTGTATTTGGCAACAATACTGTAACATATTTGTGTTCGTTTGTATTTCATAAATTATGATGTGGAGTACTGACATTGCGAAATACATTCGAGTACATTTCAAGTACATTTATGGGGAAGAATGCATTAGAATATCTATTCTACAAACTGGTAAAAAAAAATAATGAAAATTTAATTTTGTGCCTCATTTCTGTCTAACATTTTCACATGACTGATGTTGTGCATAAGTGTACAGCATGATATTTTATTAAGTATATTGGCTAGATATGGAGTTCGTGGAGTGCCACTAATTTATTAGAAATTGTCTACGAAACAGGTTACAGTTTGTAGAAGTAATAACTTCAATTTGGGACC
Organism: Amblyomma maculatum; assembly: GCF_055883805.1. Taxonomy (NCBI): domain Eukaryota; kingdom Metazoa; phylum Arthropoda; class Arachnida; order Ixodida; family Ixodidae; genus Amblyomma; species Amblyomma maculatum. Next base: position 78,585,320 of record NC_139346.1, read on the forward strand.
ACTGTTATTTATAGTGTACATTAATGCTATCAAAAATATTCCTAACTCACCTGATTTAATCCCATACGCGGATGATACCGATATTTTTTACCTACTATTTCTTGTCTAAATTGGAAATTACGGACAATTATTATTTCAAGAATTTAGAGATTTGGTTGACGGCAAATAAACTCAGTTTGAATCTTATTAAAACTACTTACATCCTATTCAAGCCAACCAACACCACTGTTCAATGTAATGTTGTAATTAAATATAACAGCAATGTTATAAAGCAAGTTACGTATCACAAGTTTCAAGGGGTTTGGTTCAATAAAAACTTTTCATGGAATACGAACATTTTTTAGTAAAATACTTGAGCAGAATTATAGGATGCCTTTACAGAATTTCTAATTTGGTACCCGTTTGGCTAATGATTTCAATTTTTATGCGCTTTTTTATTCTAAATTAACATACAGTATTCTCATATGGGGAACCACTACTTCTACAAATATTATTAAGTTTCTTGTTCTTGAAAAAAAAACCTTCGAGCTATTGAAGGTTATTAAGTATACCGCGAGACATGCGTATAGCATAGTTGTTAAAAAAAATGCCATTTTAGCCGTTCATCAGATTTACGACTTTCATGTTCTGCAGTATTTTCACCATAATAGGCTGTTACTACTCTACTTGATAGATCTACAGTAATGTATGATCTGAGACCACAAAAAAAAAAGGTTGTACCTATTCCTCGAACAAACTATGGAAAACAGAAATTAAGTTTTCAGGTCCCATCCCTTATCAACAACACAACACCAAATGTGGAATTTGCATTGGCACCTAGCGTATATAAAAAGAACGTAAAACAATAATTATATGAATTTTCCTTATAGTTTCATGAATGATAGTCATTCCAGTTGTCTGATATGCAACCTTTTTTGTGTAAATTATTTTTTCTCTGAAATATATGATTTCAGTGCGTGGTCTGTTGATTTGAATCTTTAAGGAATACTGCATGTGTTATTACCTTTTATATATCGTATGTAAGTGTTGCATAATGCTTTTTTATATTTTATATACACAAGAGGTATGTGCTGTTGTCTACTGTTATCTGTTTTGGGAGCCAAGGCCCAGTCAGGCTTCTCTTGGCTTTCCCTTTCTTGTAGAAAGAAAGAAATAAACTTCAACAATTCAAATGTTATACAGCTTTGGATATACAATTTGCTTTTCATTAAGGCCCTGCAGGAAACTAGTAGGACCTGCCATATATTGTGGCAGAATGCAGTAAACTTCTATAAATATCATCCTTGAAGGATCCAGACAAAATCTGCGATATATAAAAAAGCTTTGTTTATTTTGGGGCCTGAATAAATTTACAGGAATCGTTTGTACCACAGTATTTGTACCTGATGCGCACATGGGTGATTTTGCCTGCTTTTTAAGTGAAAAATGGGGACGATGTTATTATCGCGTTTCGTAAAGCGCTTTACTGGGCACACCGTCGCAAAGCCTCTTTACAAAACGGTCCCGTCGCGTTTTGAGAATGCTTCACTGCATTGTTCGTGCGATCAAAGTGAAGCGTGCAAGCACTCAAAGTAAGATGATGTAGAAAAGCAGTGGTATATTTGGTATTTTACACTAGTCACAAATTCAAATCAACTTTTCGTAAGACGATTCGTTTAACAAGCATATTTCACTCATACAATTTTTCGCAAAGCCTCTATTTAAAACGAAAACCGCATATCTTGCAGTATGCCAATGCGTCCCCGTTTTGAATTCAGGGGTGTTGCAGGCATGTGTTATAATTTGTTCTGCTGCTAAGCGCAAGTCTTTCTTTTAGTGCTATTGTGGTCGGTTTTGCATACCGCTGGTAAATAGGTTTACAAGCAATGTTCCGAGCGACGGGCCCTCTGCCAGCAGTTGGTAAGGAAACCGTGTCGAAGAAAGGATGCAGTGACGGTTACGAAAATGGGAGTGTGCGAGCGTAGCAGCTAGTGAGGCATTGTCTGAAAACAGAATAATGTTGAATAGGTATCTTTAAGCACGTGCGCCTGGTCTTAGCCTGCTTGTTGTCTTTAGCTGACCGCGCTCATGAAGGCTATTCACGTTACAGCACTGTATACAGCGGATGTGTCTCATGAGTGGGATAGTTCTGGGAAGCTTCATTCTTTCTATACACTTTCTTTTAGGGGACGGGGGGAGGGGGATAAAGTCATGACAACCTTTAGGAATGCCAGCAAACAGAAAAAAAGAAGTTGCGGATGTGTATCCCGGGTAAAAATGGTTATCCGAGCGTAAAGTTTATTAAGCATGACTACACAGTGCGCTGAAACGTATGCTTAGAAAACGTTTTAATAGACACTATTCATTGACATTGCCCGGCCAGGACTGGCACTAACCTCATTCGAAGCAAAACTGCGCAACCAAGCGAGGCGAAGCAGACTGTTAAACCCCCAGCCTGGTAACAGTGTACGTTAAAGAACCCTAGCAGGTGGTCGAAATAAATTTTACGGTGCCAAAAGAGACCACACATAGAGACAACGAGACTCGTTGTCTTTATGTGTTTGTTTCTTTTTGCGGCCGCAAATTTATTTACAGTGAACTAAAACCAAGTAGCCTTGCAGCAATTACCCAGGTGGTCGAAATTTCAGTCTCCAATCTCTCAGGGTCTTTCGTTCACCAGTTATGCGTTTTATCTTTACGCGGCGTTATCCTTCGGGGGTCACTCATTCACGAATCATGCATGACCCGAGAGAAATTTAGACCTCTTCGGGCTATCTCTCAGTGTCGCTAACTCACCAATCATGCGTTTTTATTGACCCAGCGTTCACTCTCGGGGTCGCTCATTCATCAATCGTACGTTTTATCTTCACCTGAGAGTCTCGGGTCAAGAGTTTGACCATCTGAGTGCTTGCTGTATGGTTCGCTGATTTTAGTTCATTTTCTTGGGCCAAGCTCGCAGGATTAGTGAATGAGCGACCCGAGAGTCTCGTGTCAAGATACAATGCACGATTGGTGAATCTTGCGTCAAGATAACGCTCACGATCCGAGAATGAGCGACCCCTTAGAGATAAAGCGAAGAGGTCGAAATTTCGTTACGGCGTATTTTGGCTGAAGGTGAAATTTTAGGTCACATTTGCGGCGCAAATAACTTTATTGTAGTTGCAGTGCGAAGAATGCTTTGAAATTGTGGGGGACAACTCTCAGTTTTTCATAGGTGTTACATTTCAATAGGGCAGTATCTAAATGTAACTGGTCGATCCCTATAATATGCGTCAGTAGCGATTCAACCTGGACGAGCGCCAGCACAATACTTGCCTTTGAGGACTGCAGTTAATTAATGCTCCCTAACAGCGCTGTTACATACACGTCTGACACCCGCGGCCTGTCTGCGTACGCCCCCCCCCCCCCCCCCCCCCCCTCACATACTAAAACCGGTACGCGCGCACGTACATACGCTGCTTACCCAAATGCATATAACCGATGCCCTTTTAGTCTTTTTGAAGTTATCACGAAAATGTGTGGTGGAAGGGCGTGGCGTATTCCTTTAGGCAATTTATAAGGGAAGAAAAAAATTACCCACGCAAAGACCTAGTAATTAAACAAAATGAGCCAAGCGTTTGAGAAAAACTACGCGGCTTGACATTTTCGTTGTCATTGCTAGAATGGACGTTCTGATTACCTATGAAGCACGCACAACGGCTACGGTTTCTGCTGTTTACGACGTGAACATCGCGTCATATGCATGCAGACTTGGGCTCTGTTTAAGGCAGCAACGACTGCAGCACGCTTTAACGTGCGCTCGCATCATGCGCCGAGGAAATTTGACATTGGAGGCGGCCTTCTTAGCTGCTCATCGCTTGAGACCAAGCCCTGCTAAGGGCAAGAGCGACAGCTTTGCCCAGTGGCCTCCCACAATAGGCACTCCACTTAAGCGAAGGGTCCTTGACCTGCACTCTTTTTATTTCTTCATTAACAGTTTGCACCCTTACCATGCCCTGACAGACTGAAAGCGCCGTCAGGTGCCACGGCGCGTTCAATAAGCAGGGGCCACGATTTACCTTGTATAGGTAACCGCTGCTTTCAAACTAAGTATCCATTGTCTCTAACTAAAGTCAGAGCCGCTGCTTACTGAATTCATAGCTGCAGAGAGGTGGTCGCATATTCCCTCACTCCTTAGATAGATACTCATCCTACAGCGACTCTAGAGTCCTTAATAATAGTCGCGAGTGTTCAACTGTAACCCTTCAGTGTATACCATTATACTGATTCAATGCAGGGTTTACGCTCCATTTATACATCCCGCATTACCGAAGAACTGCATGGGGAATTGCTATAAAAGTGAATCGTCAATATGACAACATTGAACTGCGTCTTCGTACCCTTCCTTTTCCGGATAAATCCTTCACGTTTACGAAAATATGCATTATTGACACAGACCTAAACGCACTTCTTAATCCTGCACGATCGTTTGTCTACCCCATTATTTTGCATGCCCCAATTGCGCTGCACCCTATGTTAGCTTAGAACACTGCAGGTTCTCCTACCCTGTTGCAATTGAGACACGTTACCTTCTATACCATTCTCCCCCAATGTGCCGGACTTGGTTAGCCACTGACTAGTTGAAAGATCAGTTGGCTTTGGTGACCGTGACCCAGGAAATTCTCGATGCTTAATAAATATTTTCATTTATTTTGTGAGAGTAATTGTGAGAGCACTTAAAAGTATCTATTGTTGTTGCGCAGCAACTACTCTTCCAATAGGTAAGAAGATTGAAATAATGAAGGATTGTATGCTTTGAGACAAGATCTCTTCAGTATCATTCGCCATTTGTTCAGTAGACGTGGTTCGAGAGCTAGATAGGGGCACTTAACTAAACGGGATATTTGTCAACCTAAGATGTCTCAAACTTACATTAGATTGATGAGTAGGTCTGGTGAAAATTTATAAACTTCATACAACCTAAACATTCAAGGCAAATTGTTTTAATATCATCATCATCAGCCTGATTATACCCACTGCAGGGCGAAGGCCTCTCCCATATTTCTCCACTTAACCCGGTCCTGTGCTAGCTGCATCCACTAGACCCTTCGAACTTCTTAATCTCATCCGCCCACCTATCTTTCTGCCGCCCCCTGCTACGCTTTCCTTCCCTTGGAATCCAGTTTGTTACCCTCAGCGATCATCGGTTATCCTCTCTTCGCACTACATGTCCTGCCCATGTCCATTTCTTCTTCTTAATTTCCACTAGAATGTCGGTAACTTGAGTTATTTCTCTGACCCACTCTGCACGCTTTCTATCTCTTAATGTTAGCCCTACCATTTTTCGTTCCATAGCCCTCTGGGTTGTCCTCAACTTAAGTAGAACTCTCTTGGTTAGCATCCACGTTTCAGCCCCATAGATGAGTACAGGCAAGATGCAACTGTTGTATACTTTCCTCTTGAGCGATACCGGTAAGCTGCTAGTCATAATCTGCGAGTTTTTGCCAAATGCGCTCCATCCCAATCTTATTCTTCTTGTTATTTCCTTTTCATGGTCCGGATCTGCGGTTACTACCTGTCCTAAGTAGACATATTCGCCTACTACTTCCAGTATTTCGCTACCTAATGTAAACTGCTGTTCCTTCCCGAGGTTGTTGAACATTACCTTAGTCTTCTGCATATTGAGTTTGAAGCCTACCTTTCTACTTTTTCTGTCTATATCATCAATCATTATTTGCAGTTCATCCCCCGAGTTCCTTAGCAAGGCAATGTCATCAGCAAATCGCAGATTACTGAGGTATTCTCGATCTACCCTTATCCCTAACTGCACCCATTCCAAATCTCTGAATACTTCCTCTAAACAAGCTGTGAATTGTACTGGGGAGATTGTGTCTCCTTGCCTAACACCTTTCTTTATGGGAATTTTGTTACTTTCTTTATGCAGAACTATGGTTGCTGTGCAGCCACTATATATATATTCCAGCACTTTCACGTAAGGCTCGTCTACCCCCTGATTTCGCAATGCCTGCATCACCGCCGAGGTTTCAAATGAGTCAAATGCTTTTTCGTAATCAATGAATGCTATGTATAAGGGCTGCTTATATTCCGAGCATTTTTCTATCCCCTGATTGATGGTATGGATATGATCGATTGTAAAGTACCGTTTCCGAAACCCTGCTTGATCCTTTGCTTAATTGCAGTCTAAGGTTGTCGTGATTCTATTAGCGATTACCTTAGTAAATACCTTATACATAACGGACAGTAAGCTGATTGGTCTGTAATTTTTAAGGTCTTTAGAGTCCCCTTTCTTGTGAATAAGGATAATGTTTGCACTCTTCTATGCTTCCGGTACCGTCGATGACACAAGGCACTGCGTATACAGGGTGGCCAGTTTTTCTAGCATGATATCCCCCCCGTCCTTCAGCAAATCTGTAGTTATGTGATCCTCTCCAGCTGATTTCCCCCTTTTCATAGTTTCTAGAGCTTTCTTGACCTCGTCCTTCGTCACTGGTGGAACGTCTGACTGTTTTCCCTACCGCCAATCTCATTACGGTCCTGACTACTTTGACTACTGTAGAGATCTGTATAGAACTCCTCGGCTACTTTGACTATCTTGTCCATATTAGTGATGACGTTGCCCGCCTTGTCCCTTATCGCATACATCTGGTTTTTGCCTATGCCCAATTTCTTCTTTACCGCTTTAAGGCTTCCCCCGTTCTTTACAGCATGCTCAATTTTCTCCATGTTATACTTCCTTATATCGGCCACCTTGCGCTTATTGATTAGCTTTGATAACTCGGCCAATTCGATCTGGTCTGTTGGATTGGAAGCTTTCATACTCTGCCGTTTCTTAATCAAATCTATGGGAGACTAAAGTAATATTCCACAACAGCGGAAAGCAAAAGTAGTTTGTCACCTGCAGCAATTCCATGGAAGTGCTAAAGGATTATGTCTGCTTAGGACAGGTAATAGTCGATAATACAAATCATGAACGGGAAATAGTTAGAAAAGAATTATGAGGGGCACAAAAGCGGTGCCTTTGCTAGTATTATGCGATAGAATAAAGAAAAAGCCCGCATAAAAATTTCGCTTCAACCAAGGCGTCTGAATGTGCCTGCGTGGTTTAGGGGTAGAGTGCCTCAGTTTGCATCCAAGAGCACAGGAAGAAAGGTTCTTATTCCGCCGTTTCAACTGAAATAAGCAGCGCAGTCCGAGAACTCGCGCTGATTTCATTAAATCATATGGTCTTACTAAGTAGCAGAAACTATCTTAACGTCACTGCTCATCCGCATTGCTACTAGCTACTAGTCGCCAACTTCATGATGGCGATGTTTCGCTCACAATGCGGACGACACGCCGGAGATCTCGGTGAACGAGGCTATGGACATTATCGCCTTGAAACAAAAGGTTCTGCTGGGTGATCAGGCTAGTAAAGTGTGGCGCGCAGAAAGTTTTTGTGCGGTTCGGTTTGTTTCTCAATTTTATCCAAAAAGAAGTACTGCATGAAAAATATGGGTGATTCTGCAGATTTCAATGTGAAGGTTATTCTTGTGACATTAGGTGCTATTTTGCGACAAAGGAGGTAGCTATGTTGAAGTCAAGCAAACGAAAGAATGTAAAATGATATTAAAGTTAGATGACACTACTTCTGGTGTATTGAAATAAAACCAAGCTAAATTAGCATATTCTGTTTTTCAGCAGCAAGAACTCGGATTTTCAAAAGGTTAACGCAAAACATGCCAAAAACATTGCTACGAACATATGCGAGGTGCAGCTGTGCGCGTCTCTCCCCTGGCTGTAGGCGTTTTGCTTGCAGTGTATGCATCGCGGTTAACGTTTGAGACATGAGAATGCGCTCAAGTACCAAAGACGTAGTTTTATCACAGAGCTATGCTGTCTTCTTTTTGTGATGGTTACCTTCCGACGAAAACAACGGAAAAGCTCCAAAACAGATCTCATATAAATTGCGAAAATTGAGGAATTACACACTACGCGGACGATTGAATGCTGTATTTTTAACTTTTCAAGTCTGTGCATATCAGCGAGCCGGTCTTCTATAACTGTTCCGTGGAGCGAGCAACCACATCTGAAGTTGCGTAATTACCATTTTCTAAATGATGCATAAGCATCTTTATTTTCGTGATCTAATTTCTTAATAACTGATGGAAAATAACTTGCGTGCATATGAGCGTTAATTATGTATGCTCCTAACTCCATTCACTCGGCGAGAAAAATATATTTGATAGCAATACCATGCAATATTCTTTTAAATGAGCTGAAATATGGACCACATGCGGAAAGGCAAGAGCGAATGGGGATATGTAAGCTCTGTTTTGCCGGTACGATTCGACAGCTTTTATGGCTCTCCGTCAGCAGCTATTACTGCATGTCCTCGTTGACGTACACACTGTTCATATCTCTTACCTACCAATTCCTTGAATGGCGCTTTTATTATCGCGCAAGTTCTCATTAGGACACTGCCTGTTGTAAGCGGCCACACCACATAAATATAAGTACACGCTATAACTTACCTATGAGAACGTGCCTGTGTCGCCAAGGACAAGTGTGCCTGACTACTTCCTAGAGCAAGCTAAGCTTGGCACCTTTCTCACCGTCCCACCGCAAATATAGAACTATCGTTCGCAATACAACCTAACGTTATGATTTTGTGCTGTCCTTACACCACCCAGGCGCATAGACGGAGAGGTGCCATGCATTCTGGAATACATGGCATGACACCAAGTGTTCATCGTCCCGGCGCCTAAAATTGCAGTGTTGCTCAATCATGTCCTTTACTTTCCGCTCACAACGCGATGCGAGATTTTTCTGCATAAGGGGGCATTTTAACACTCTCGCGTTAAAGTTCACAGAATGATTATGGCAGGCGATAGTGCAACATTTGTGTATAGGAGTTGCGGTATTTGGACTACAAGCTTACCGCTGAAAGAACACATAAACACCAAAATTTGGTGGAACTTGTCCGAAATGAGGCCTACCTTTCTGCGCTCCTTCCATATAACTGCTGCTCAAACAGGGCTTTTCACAAAAAGCGCTGATAACCAGCCGACTCGTGAAGTAGACTTATTCATTGCTTTTCTTCGAACTGTTCCTTGATTTCTGGTTTGGTTGGAGTTGTTGGGTTTAACGCACTAAAGCAACGCAGGCTGTGAGAGAGCCGCAGTGTAGAACTCCGGAAATTTCGTATACATGGGGTTCTTAACGTGCCTTGACCACGCACAACACACAAGCTTCTTGCTTGTCGCCTCCATCGAAAAGTGGCCACCGAGGCCGGGATTCGATCCCGCTTCCTTGGGAACAGTAGTCGAGCACCGTAATCACTGCGACACCCCGGCAGGGCGTTCCGTGATTTCTATCTTCTTCGCTTTGCTGATTGCGATGTATTTACTATATCTATGAGCCTCCTTCGCTTAATCGGCACCGCGTGCTTTCCTATGCCTTGTTAGCGTTTGTTTTCTGTCCCCGTTAACCTGACAGAGACAGTGCATTCTATATATGGCAACAAACTTCATGAGCTGTGGCTATAGCTAACCCATGGCTGCCATCAGCGTCAGAAGCCAGCCTTATGTTAAGCGATAGATAAGAAGATTCTTTCCACAATCGAGCTCATGTGGCGCTATCGCCCTTATCGAGTTTACGTTGTGCTAGGGGACGCAAAATTATCGAAAGTATAATCTATTTTTGGCTAGTCTCACTGCCTTTGATCATCGGTCCTGCCTGCCGTGAAACCCACAGTGCCCGTACCGAACATGTAAGATACAGATTTTTATAGACAAATATTGTGAGCACTGTGTGCCGCTTCATCTTCCACACGGCTGAACGTGCTGCTTCATCTTCATCCTGCTCCCTCTTGTAGATACCCATCGTCATCGCGGAGTGTGTTTGGCTGCAGTGCGCGACCAAGGCTTCAGGTCTGCAATAAAGCCTGATCCCCCAAGTCCGACCTTCGCGTTGCCTTACACGTGGTGGAGGTGCGCCTTGATTTCCCCGCTGCTTCGTCACCTGCATCCACCTGGAGCTTCATTCTGGCCGCCGTTTGACCCCGACCACCATCGTCATGACTCAAGAGGGCCACTCCGCTATTCCGGCTTCTACCAACTCGACTCCAGCTCCAGGAAGTAGAGAGCGTCGCAGATCTACACAATACAATTCACAAATCGCGAAAACTGTGTAGGCGTATCAAATGCCGCTTCATTCTAGATATTTATCGCGCATATCTGACGAGTACCTGATTGAACTTTCAATATCTGCTGGCTAGAGAAACTTGCACTGGAGATAAGCACCTAGTAAGCAGGCCGCTTTTATTAAAAAATGAGTAAGTTTACAAACCTATCTAGTGAACTGCAATTTTCCTAAAACCGAAACGAATTGATTCCTCCTTAATATGATTGTATTGAACGCTACCGTTCTATGCAGCAGTTCTTCCTTCAATCTCTCATTCTTTATACGTCCTCTTTATATTAAAAGATATACTCGCACAGTCAGGCCCGTGGCTTACATAGTGCGCAGTGCAGGGTGTGCTTGAAATATTTCCTCTGCAACGGCGGTGCATATGCATTATCACCACATAACTGTTGGAAAGAGCACGCATCTGCGAAAATGGCTACGTCGTGAAGAGTATTTAGCAAAAAGCGCACCAAAAAAAAATATATCCTTTAATAAAGTATTTGCGGCTCGCTTTTAATATTTTTGTTGCGGTAACATGAATAGTCAAGTATAGTTTCGGTGTATAACCTATGACGATCAGCGGCGAGAGTACAAATGTTTTTGTTCTATTGAGTTTTTCGTTTTAATAAGACGCGATGCAGTATATAAATGAGTGTCGTGCACTGACTTTCAGCGCGGAACAAGCGGATAAATATGGTAAGCATCTCTTGTAGCTCCGCAGCGAATTTTCTTGTGGCGAGTGGTTTGCAGTTATCATAATTCAATATATGTTGTTAAAGGAGCCTTGAAACGCTCCTTGAACTCTTGACTAGAAGACAGAAGATGGTCTCTGCCCATGCACTGCTCTTTATTCTCTCGCTCTAAGCAAAGTGCACTCGACTGCCTGACACCAACTCACTCCTCAAAGTAAACATTATCAGGCTGTAACCTAAGCTGCCATGGACTTGTGAAGAGTTTCGGGCTCTGCTTCTTTGTGTTAGGGTGTCGTTTTTCGTTTTTACAATATGCTATGTGACAGCAGTACTGCCATCTTGGGTAGCAGTTTTGACATACAAAGGTGGAATAGGAACGAACATTGCAGTCACTTAAATTCCGAGCCAAGCGCGCGCTACAACTAGGCCACAGCATGCCCATTTAGCAGGTCCTTTGGTCATATTACAATTACATTTTCACGTAAGTGAAAACACATGTTGAAAGCCACATATTCGATAAAGCCTAGAGCCAGTAGCGGCATCATCAAACAACGCCCGCTCCGAGAGCGAGTCTGTGCGCTTGGTCTTTTTCAGCCTTATCAAGCTCCCTCCTTTTGCCGCCCCACTGCGAAATTCACTAAAAAATTCACGAGTTGCTTGGAACGGGTGAGGATGTCTTTGCGTATTAGCGTTTCGATCCAATCATGAGGACCACCTGGGGTGTCCGCCAAGCCGTCGTACAGCTACGCGAAGAATGACATTATAGTTCAGGGCCACAACACATGACAGAGCATAACAGGAATCGCAAATGTGTCGCAAGAGAATTTTGCTTAGGCCGCTTATCAGGAATTGCGACTAAATTCTACAAGATCCCGTCTCCAGTGTTCATCGTCCGGGCGCCTAAGATTGCAGTGTTGGTCAACCTACGAACAATTCGTAATTCAGTACTTCATTTCATGTTTATGCTTCGCAAGCGCGTAAACTAAAAACACTTCTGCAAGGAACGTGAATAGCGGTTTGGCTGGGTCCTGCTTTTATGGGTCACAGGAAGTCATCTTGCTGTGATGTGCGACTGAATTGAAGAATATACCAGTATAACCTTTCCGAAAATGCGCCTCCCATTTAGGTAATCACAACTCGTTGAGCATCGTGGCGCAGAACGATCTGTAGTGAAAACAAATTTTGCAGCTTGGTTAGTTATTCCACTAGGAAGAGCAGCGGGCCCTTCATACTGAGTCAAGTAGTCAGTGGTGACTGTGATCAGAATTTTTCTGAGTTGGAGAATGCAAGGGTTACAGCTAATCACTCACCACGTGGGGAGCACTTGGGAATAGGGCGTCGTAAAATTTACGATACTTGACTTTTTCACTGGAGAAACCTCGTGGCACAGCAGCAACCACAATTTGGACTGTAAGGGATAACCTCACGTACTAGGATAGACCATTAAAATTTCTTATTGATACATAGTGTGGTAGGTTTGCGGTTTGAAACGTAGGTCGGATATATTTTTTATATCAAAAGATGTGTTTACTTTGTTTTCTCACTTATGTTTGACTCATTTTTTATGGTTTAGTTTACATCTTTTGAGCTCTAAAGTGAATCAGACGCGAGCGATATTTTCGTCGAGGTCACCGTATATTTGGACCACCTGCTGATCATTAAGGTGCTTGTTCATCGCGCAATGCGGGAGGTGCCCGCATATGAAGGGCGGCCGGAATTGAAATTTTTGCAATTAGCATTCCAGTTCCGTCCCCATTGACCTGCAGCGACGGGCAGCCCCTGCCAAGAGCACTGTCTCACGGCTTCTGAATTCTTATATTACCACTCGGTTTCTACAGAGAGCAATTGCTTCGATCCCTCCCCTATCTTTGGTAATAAAAACTGGCTCTATTGATATGCGCACGACGTCTCCAGTAAAGAGGAATGTTCTGCAGAACGAGACTCCGCATAAGCTTATTTGAAGTGCATCCTTGACCAGCAGTTATAGATGAGTAGTCGAATCAGGATGGTGAGTGCATTAACTACGGCATCTTGTCAGCGCCATCTGCATTAGTCGCATTGCCATTCGACAATTTATGTGATAATAATCTGCCTGTCTTCCTCCTGTCTGCAGGGTGTGCAAACGAAGGCTGTTAAAGGCAATTTAAGTAGCACTTTTACGATATAGTTTAGACCACCAGATTCCTTGGGTTAGATTCCACTTCACTATTGCTAGGTCTAGCAGGCAGGGTAAAACGGCTTGCGTAACACCTTGCTGCGTATCATTTCTGGGCAGACTTTCACATAACATGGGAGGGTATAAGCTTGTATCTTTAGAAATCTGCTAAGCCAAAACTGTAGGAACGAAGTAGGAACCGAAGAGTAAGCGCACTAAGCTCGCAGTTGGCCTAACTACGCTACATCCACCGTCATTTCATCGCAAAAGCTTTTAATGACTCATACTAGCAGCCATTACCCGATCTATCCGGCCACGAACATGTTCCAGCTTAACTAGTAGTATGATTGAAAACATTCGCTGCCCTAAAAATGACGACGAGTGCACACTTAAAGAACAGGTTAAGCGTAGACTCAAAACTAAGTTTGTTTTAACAGAGACGAAATATATACAGAGAAGCAAACAGATGCACCTGTGCGGAACCGCCAAATAGTTAATAAGGTTCATCATGATAGGAGTAATGCGCCAAGATGCAGATCACAATGATAATAATATTATTACCTTGATTCACAACAAAAGCAAGGCGCATTATTTGTCACACTTGCTCAGTGCCCCACTCCTGTCCCAAACCTTTCCCGGGAGGATAGGGAGGCGGCCCTGCTCGGCTGCTCTGACCTGACGGCGCAACAATCCTTGGCCGAGCTTTCTTGGGCCGCGGCCGAAGCTAATGGGCTCCCGTAAAAGAGAGCCCGCCTAGTAATTGAAGGGGTGGCCCCTTAAGGACCGCTGCTGTACACTTGTGTATAAAACGAAATGTTTTTCATCATCATCATCATCATCAAATTGCTTTATTGAAAGGGAGGAAGGTTGGAGAGAAAGTGGAAAAAGAAAAAGAGGAGTCGTAGTGGAGGGCTACGGAGTTATTTTGAACACTTGAGGATGTTTAACGTGCACTGGCAACGCACACCACACGGACGTTTACCCTTTTCGCCTCCACCAAAACGCAGCCGCTGGCAGAGTGTAAAGCGCAATGCATAGCTGCAGCAGAGCGAGATTGAACGTAAGACGTCGAAGAGAGCAGCGGAGACTCCCAAATAGAGGGAGGAACGGCTTGCCAATTTTACGGCGATGCCAGGCTGCCGAGCGTAATATGCAGATCATAGATGCCGAGAAGGGGCCTGTGGAAGAGTTCAGTGAACTGGAACCAACAGAACAGAATCTGAAGGCACGTCGTGCAACTGGTCGCTCCATTCTAGTCTCCGAAAGTGCACTTGCGACCCGCACATTTGAAGCACACTGTGAACAACCCGTTTGGACACATGTGTAGTGTGTGCGAGAGACCATGCCACCAAGTGGACTTGAAACCAGTAAGTAATCTAAAGTATGAGACCTTGCCTTTGGAGACAGCCAAATAGAAACACTTTACAGACAAAATTGAGACCCCTGCGTGTTACTTCACAGATCAGCGGCAGTCTGCGTCTCTGTCATGAAAAATGAATAAAAGATGGGTGTACGGAATGTCTCTCATTACTCATGTCTCTCATGCTCAGCCAAGAAGACGTACCTCTCACTACGTATATCCTGGCGTAGGTGAGCTAAGAAACCGCCATTTTTATCACCGGCTAAAACTACAATTTAAGGCACAGAAAAGAAAACCGCGAATAAGTTCTGTACTGCTCTAAGCTTGTCTAGAGAAGGGCTGTGAGTAGGGGAAAACAGTTTCCGCAGCTGTTTCAAAATGGCCCGACATGGTGATTATTCTTCATAGCTAAGGAAGAAAGGGGCTGCTATTTTAATATACTGGCGGCGTTTACGCTCACAGTAGCAGAGCTTCGCCACGTATGCGGCATTGCGCAGCCAGAGTTTTTTTCTGCTACAGCATGTAGCCTACATGTGAGGAGAGTCCAACGTTTATTCTTGCATAGTCCTGCGATTATGTGCACTGATGTATATCTTCTCTCTAATATTGGCATTTTGACACCTAAAACCAAATTACATTGAAGGGCGGAAGAAGCTGGATAATTTGGCTGTAAATACATACAAGTAGTTCGGAATTTTTTTTGCACTAATTTGAAGGCAATCTTTAATGGTGCAATTTGGATTGCAGAAATATGTGTTATTTTGTTAGACTATGAATAATAAGTAATAAAGTATAGGGTTTTTGGTAACACAATATGTTCATTTTCCTAGTTCTACCCAAATGGTACTCTTCATATTATTGCAAACAAGTTATTCTGAGCTCATATCGCATTCTCAAGCATTTGGTAGTCATTAAAACTTGTTTCCTTGCGCACTCTCGAATAATCTGATTAAGTAAACCCAACTAATTCTTTGTATTTTTTGTTTATGCAATGTTTTTTTCTTTCCGTTTACGCAGGATTTCAAGGCAGCGCTCTATATAATGTGTTCCTTCTCAACACTTCTAAGGATGCTCGGTAAGTTGACTGCTGATGAATAAGAGTGGTGATCAAATTTCAGGGTCTCGGCTAGGATCTTGTCGTTCATAACCGGCGCTAGCTAGGTTCTGAATGCCACAGTCACTTTAATATGCAACAAACTGAAATTTTCTTTGCAATGTCGCTCCCACTCGGTCTCCAAAAGGATGAGCCTGATTACTCGCGCAGCGTATGGAGCCAATGCTTTAATGCCATAGTTTCGACTTTGTTCCGCTCGGGCGTCAGGCATTGGTGAAGACTCATTGAAGGGCGTCGGGGTAGCAGGCTCCATGGGCGTTTACTTTGGTTTGCTTAGTGTTCTGGCTATAATTTACTGCGGACATGTACGTATGTAGAAACTAGTTCCAAGTGTAAAGTGAAAATGCTGCAAACGCTTTTTGAGTGTAGCTACCCAACGCAATTGCAAAGATTCGGAAACGTGGTTATTCTCATACATATTAGTCGAGCGAAACAATGTTCCGTCATAAGCTTCTGTGCACTTCGTCACACAACTAATATGCAAAATATGTGTTTCCCACATCTTCGTAGGATTTTAGATAATGCCAAAACCTCTCTGGGATGTGTTGCTAATGAAATGGTGCAAGAAATCAGGAACTTTTCTACCATGGACTTTCATCCTAAGAAAACATTTGGGAGGCAAAGCTACGTAACATCTCGCGGGAAGATACCCAGAAAGCGAGCCATTTGCAACCAATCTGTAGAGTTTAATACTCAATGTTCTTACTCAAAATGATTATAAAGAGTGAAAGAAGCGCAAAGTGGTTAAGCCTCCTAGCGATTCGACGCAGTTTCACTGCTATCAACATACACGAAGCCAGTAACTCCAAAGAAATGGAAAACATTTTTCGTGTGTCATGTCTCAAACGGCCGGTACAGGGGCTGCAGCCTTTGTAAGCAGTGTAGAGCACACGTCGTATGCTTCTGAGCCGGTGGTAGCGCTGATTTAGCATTAGTTGAGGTCCTTACCATTGGAGAGGTTAGAATAAAAAATCTTCTTACAATTCTTACCAAGACATTCGGAACACAGAAAACGCTCTGCAAGTGCGCGAAATGGCAAGCAAGCAGACTCCCTGGACTCTACACCTGACAAAGACTGTAGATTGTGATAATGAATGAAACAGAGAAATTTACACACACAGCTCCCAGTAACGACAACGGCGAAAGGGAATATTGGAGAAGGATATCTCATGTAGAGGAATGGTATTGTTTTGATGTTGTGCTTATTCATAGACTTAAGTCATATTAAGGAGTGCAAAGGAGACCAATGTCAGACGTGAATCGATTTAGCAGCATTTAAACACAATACCTAGAATAACACATCACCGCTTTGAAATCGAAGAGTAGTTCAGTAACTGGGAAAGGTGCATGAATGTCTTGACGAACTCGGTATACGACGGGAGAATTGTGAACGAGTTCTGTTCTGCAAAGTGGGCTATGAAGGGTGGGCCCCGGTGGGGCCGATATAGGCTATGCAGGACAGCCCCGGTGGGTTCAATGTGGGTGCTGCAAGAGGGGCAGACGTAGGCCTGAAGGAGGCTGTCGACAAAGCCCCGATGGGCCCCACTAGGGACCGATGCAGGCAGCCCACATTTTTCCGGCATTGCCAAAACGGCACATCCCGCCAACTCCCCCCGAGGGTCCTACTTTGGACAGATTCGGGCAGCCGCTTTGGATGAACATTTTTTTTTTAATGCGGTTAGCCCCTCAGCTAATGACATAGGACCGATGCGGGTTCTATAGCGCAAGCCGCACTTGGGCTTGCCCACATTATTCTCATAGGGGTCCGACGCAGGTAATTGATGGAAGGTTCTTGTCCAAGTTTTCCCAATCAATATTTATGCACATAATTAAGTGATCATTTTATACATGTCTGCACTTTCTAAACCGCCACAATATTAAATTTTACAGTAATTCATAACATTCATCTAGCCTAAACGACTTCACGTATATCTTGTTCCCGTTACGGAGATCTATCTATCTATCTATCTATCTATCTATCTATCTATCTATCTATCTATCTATCTATCTATCTATCTATCTATCTATCTATCTATCTATCTATCTATCTATCTATCTATCTATCTATCTATCTATCTATCTATCTATCTATCTATCTATCTATCTATCTATCTATCTATCTATCTATCTATCTATCTATCTATCTATCTATCTATCTATCTATCTATCTATCTATCTATCTATCTATCTATCTATCTATCTATCTATCTATCTATCTATCTATCTATCTATCTATCTATCTATCTATCTATCTATCTATCTATCTATCTATCTATCTATCTATCTATCTATCTATCTATCTATCTATCTATCTATCTATCTATCTATCTATCTATCTATCTATCTATCTATCTATCTATCTATCTATCTATCTATCTATCTATCTATCTATCTATCTATCTATCTATCTATCTATCTATCTATCTATCTATCTATCTATCTATCTATCTATCTATCTATCTATCTATCTATCTATCTATCTATCTATCTATCTATCTATCTAGAATAGTTTCCATCTTATTGCATTTTATGAAAATAAAATTGGAAGGTAGTGTTTCAACGACTTTTCTTATCGCAGAAGTGCTTTATATGCACCTATTCAGTTGCCATTTTTCCTCATCAGTGAAGTTATGGCACTAATATAACATTAGTGCATTTGCTAAAAATTTCTCTTTGTGATTTGCAGAGCTTGCCAATGCCCAAAGTTCGGATGGAGGCAGTGGTGAGTGACATTGGAAAGCCATTCGGGTGACGCAGTGACCAGCTTTATTACCCAAACACTTAAGCAAAATGAACCTTATTTAGCACCGAAAACACCAATGTTGACACGAATCGAGACAAGTTTTACGTACCTGGGCTAAAAAGGTTAATTATATGCCGCCTTGGGTTTAATTAAATTTCGTCAGGCCGTGTATGCCAGCCCGATGATTACTCTTAGTGAGTTTGGACGCCGGCGCAGGTTGATGCGAAAACCTCTTGCGGCGGTGCTTCAGCCCATACAAAGTTCTTCGAACATCGGAGAGCTTAACTATGAAGTCATCCCCGACGGCACTAGCACATCGCAGCGGCGCCGGACGTGCCCTGAAAACTTCCATGTTGCCTGCAAAAGGTTCTGATTACGCGCGCTGAAGGCACTAGTTATTTTATTATCTCTTATTTTGTTTACTTCTGTGCTTATTTTGTAAGCATCCAGGCATTTCCTCATAAAGGGGGGCGGGGTAATGCCAAGAACTACTTATAGCTTTGTTCTTTTTTTGCAACCGCCGGCATGCTGCCTTATCACTGTGATGATAGCGCGCTGATCAATTCTGTATTCTTTGTTTTTTTTTATGCTCGTGGTCGCGAGACGACATTTTATCATTTTCTTTGTCAGGATGCATCGAGATGAGTCTCGAAGATTCCAGGCGTTCACATCTGTTTCTCTAATGTTCCAGGTTATGTTACTCATAGTCTGCGGCTATATCTACACATATATTCGCCCCTTTCAACTGAGCGTTGACGGGCGCGAAATGCATACTCAGTTCGACGACTATAGAGCGGATTTGTTGCTATCACCGCCGCCGAGTTGCCTAGTTGTTTTGCGCGCGCAATTCAGCCCAAAATGAGTCGATTTTAGTGCGACGAAGTCTCTCTTCTTTTTTTGGTGTTTACTGCCTTGCCACCACCGCGTGGCAATATATACTACCACACGTAGGTTGACATGTATCTGAAAGGGAATTTCTTGATCGGATGTTATTTGCGCCTTTATTCGATACAAACGAGGACAACGTTTTGTACGTAGATGATTGAGCGAGCGTGTGCGCGAACATGAAAAAAAGGAAGTGCGCTCGAACCGCCGCTGTAGGGCTGACAGGAAAAAATTGGCAATGGTTTAGCTCAGCTATGCCAACTTAAACATAACAAAATCTAACATTCTTTGCTAAAGTCGGCTTATATTGTTATCAACGCCGACTTACTCACTTAACCTTAGAGTTATATATATTTATTGATAGGAAACTCAGAGGTTATCGGCAATGATTAAAATCTGGTATGCTAATTTGCCCTGGGGGAAGGCGGGAAAAGAGAATTATGATAAGTAACGATCAGGGATAAGGTACATGAAAATATATCTGAGACGGCAACGTGCGTTACAAGCTCGAGGCAGGTACCGTCTCGCACAAAAAACGGCAGACACCGCATTGCCTGTACACCCTTCCCCTTGCACCACCAGGCGCCCATCATCAACTCCTCCCATAGAGACCTCTTGTCAAAACGCTTCAAGAAAGCGGCTAGCAATTTTCGTTCACGCGCATACACTGGGCACAGCAATAATATATCGTCTACAGCCTCTGTGATGCCGCAAGTTGAAGATTCCTGGGGGTTCACACGTCCATTTATATGCAAGTCACTGCGCAAGAAAGCAATGTTTAAGCGAAGTTCACGAAGCAAGCACGCATGATGGCGCGGAATTTCATGCGGGGCATAAAATGGCAGTGTTCGATCGACATTAGGCATATGCTTCGGGCATCTGCCTGAGCCCAGAAAGCTACCGTAGCATTATTCATACAGTCAGTAAGAAGACACGTGGTATCCGTTCTTAAAAAAAGGCACAGCTGTTTGGAGACCGCTGCTGAGTGCAAGTTTTGCTTCAGCATCTGCCTGTTTCTATCCATCTAGCCCATAGTGTGCAGGGATTCATTAAAGCCTTATCTTGTGGCCTTGAATTCAGGCAGATGAAAGGAGCTCCATGATGTTTAGTGCCAGAGGCTGGTAGGCGGTGAGACTAAAGAATGTTTCCAAACATTTGCAGTGCAGTCTTTGAGTCCGTGAATATGCACCATTTTAGAGGCAGTTCCCCACATATGTAGCGAGTAGATTTCCGAAGCGCTACAAGCTCGCAGTGAAGCAAAAGCTGCAGTCTAGTGTACATCCAGAGCTGGGATTCTTCAGATATCTTCGTTTCTTATGATCCACATTCCCATACGTATTGACGCCCTTCAAGCAGTGGATTGGTTCGATGTTTTAGTTTCTTGCCATTACATGTGAGGACAGGCACGAGCTTGCACCACGCATCCCGCTGTTTATAAATAGTGAGAGGGTCGCACGGGACCTGCGGCTTTTTGACATCTGTGAAAACTGGCTCCTTCGCAAGTGACCCCGGGCTCATCATTGTTTCGGCTCCTTAGCTTGGGCAATACTACACTTTTATAAAGAATGGAACTATTGTAGCCCCTCACACGTGCTCTTATTCCTTACTGTCAGGTAACCCTTTCCTGCCGTGCCACCTGTGAATTCTGGTAGGGCTCCGGAGAATCAGAGTAGGAACTGCCATATGTCCTGGCATCACTCGGACTTGGCCTGATTTCATTTATATTGTCACGCAGGGGTGACAAGGTCGACGACACAAAGAGTCGATGATTGCACAGAAGAAACTCTTTATTGGGCTGACTTGCGCCCACAAAAGAACTAAGCAACTCGGCGGCGGCGATACAAACAAACGGGCTCGTCGGTCGTCGGAGAAAGGAATACTCGTCACACTCGGTAACGCTCAATTTAAAGGCTGCACAGAACAATCTAGATAACGTCGCAAACAGCTACCAGCATGGGCTGGAACATTGTGGAAAGACATCCGAGTAGCCGTAACCTTCGAGACAGATCTCGGTGCATCTTGCGCTACAACAAAACTGATAAAGGTGTGACTCGCGACATTGAGCATTAACAAACAAAGAATACGGAACTGATACGCGGTCCAGAATCAGAGTGATAAGCCTGTATGCCGGCGGCTGTTACAAAACAACAAATACTGTTTTGAAGGTAGCGCGGCATTACTCCCCCCTTAAAAAAATCATCGCCTCGATGTTCCAAAACAAACTTCAAGATAAACACTGCAAAGTTTAAACACCACAGATTCTTTAACACGCGTAATATGGCTTCAGTCGTACAAGATGTACAATTTCTGGGCGTGCGCGTCGCCGTTGTGATGCTGACGTTCCGTCGGGAATGACTTCATAGTCCAGTGGTCCGACGCGGAGAAGGATTTTGTAGGGCCCAAAGTATCGACGCAACAACTTTTCACTTAATCCGCGATGGCGAATTGGTGTCACTCTGCGTGGCGTCGTCGTAAATTGTATCGTCAGCTGTCGGTGCGCTGTTGGTCTTTAATATGCAGCCGTGCGAGTCGTCGGGCTTCCTCTGCACGCTGCAGGTAGGCGGCGACGTCAAGGTTGTCTTCGCTGGTTACGTGCGGCAGCATTGCGTCGAGCGTCGTCGTGGGCTCCCTGCCGTACACATACTTAAACGGGGTCGCTCTGGTCGTCTCCTGGACTGCCGTGTTATACGCGAAGATCACGTACGGCAAGATGGCGTCCCAGGTCTTTTGTTCAGCGTCGACGTACATAACGATCATGTCCGCGATCGTTTTGTTCAGGCGCTCCGTAAGGCCATTGGTCTGGGGATGATACGCAGTTGTTCGTCGATGGCTTGTGTGACTGTATTCCAGGATGGCTTGCGTCAACTCTGCCGTAAACGCCGTTGCCCTGTCCGTGATGAGCACTTCTGGGGCGCCATGTCGCAAGAGAATTTGTTTGACAAAAAATTTAGAGACTGCTGCCGCGGTACCATTTGGTAGTGCTCTTGCTTCGGTGTAACGGGTACGATAGTCAGTGGCCACGATGATCCACTTGTTACTAATAGACGAAGATGGAAATGGGCCGAGGAGATCCATCGCAATTTGTTTAAAGGGTAGGATTGGGGGTGGAATCGGGTTTAGTAGTCCTGCTGGCCTGATCGGCGGCGTCTTGCGTCGTTGGCACTCACGACACGTCTTCACGTAGTGGGCAACTACGGCAGGCAGTCGCGGCCAGTAATACTTCTCCTGTATTCGACGCAACGTGCGCGCAAATCCGAGGTGGCCTGCTGTGGGCTCATCGTGCAACACCTGCAGAATTTCTTGCCGAAGGTGATAAATGTCGCCTGAACACACCAGGAGGGGAAGCGGTCTTTCCTTCCCAGTAATCTGCTAGCGCTTTCAGCTCAGGGTCTGATCGCTGTTGTTCTTGCTCTGCGAAACTGCTGGCGCTTACCGGTCCCAAAAAGGCGTCGTCGTCATCGTCCTTCGAGGGAGCATCGACGGGAGCGCGGGATAAGCAGAGTGCGTCGGAATGCTTCCGGCCCGACTAATAGACTACAGTCATGTCAAATTCCTGAAGTCGTAGGTTCCATCAGGCAAGGCGGCCGGAAGGATCTTTCAAATTAGCCAGCCAGCAGAGCGCGTGGTGGTCGCTTACCACCTTGAATGGTCGGCCGTATAGGTATGGACGAAACTTAGAAGTGGCCCACATGATTGCAAGGCACTCCTTTTCGGTCGTCGAGTAACTGACTTCGGCTTTTGTGAGGGACCTGCTAGTGTAGGCAATTACTTTCTCCTGTCCGGCACTCTTCTGGACGAGAACGGCTCCTAGGCCCACACTGCTCGCGTCGGTGTAAATTTCGGTCACGGCATTTCCTTCAAAGTGGCCAAGTACAGGAGGCCATTGCAGGCGGCGCTTAAGTTTGTCGAAGGCTTCTCCTTGCGGCGCTTCCCATTTAAAAGGTATGTCAGCCTTTGTAAGCTGCGTCAACGGTTCGGCGATCCGCGAAAAGTTTCTGACAAATCCTCGATATTAAGCGCACAGCCCAAGGAATCGGCGCACAGCTTTCTTGTCGGCAGGCGGTGGGAATTGTGCGATTGCAGCTGTTTTCGCCGGGTCTGGGCAAATACCGTCCTTGCTAACGATGTGACCTAGGAACCGGAGTTCTTCGTAGGCGAAGTGACACTTCTCTGCTTTTAGCGTTAGTCCCGATGACTTGATGGCTTCCAGCACTGTCCGTAGTCGTTTTAGGTGGTCTTCAAAGTTTGACGAGAAGACAAGAACGTCGTCCAAATATACCAAACAAATTTGCCACTTCAAGCCTGCCAGGACTATGTCCATTACTCGTTGAAACGTAGCTGGTGCGGAGCAGAGGCCAAATGGCATCACATTGAACTTATAAAGGCCGTCTGGTGTGATGAATGCGGTCTTCTCGCGATCTCTTTCGTCGACCTCAATTTGCCAATATCCGCTCTTCAGGTCCATCGATGAGAAGTACCTTGCATTGCAGAGCCGGTCGAGAGTGCCGTCGATGCGGGGTAGCGGGTACACATCCTTCTTCGTTATGCTATTCAAGCGGCGGTAATCAACGCAGAAGCGAAGTGTGCTGTCTTTCTTCTTGACCAAAACGACTGGTGCCGCCCAGGGGCTGTTCGATGGCTGGATTACATCATCACGCAGCATTTCCTCAACTTGATCGCCAATGGCCTGCCGTTCTCGCGGCGATACACGATAAGGGCTTTGGCGCAGAGGTCGGTCGTGTTCGACCGCTATAATGCGGTGCTTGGCCAGTGGTGTTTGTCGCACCTTCGATGATGACGAGAAGCTCTCCCTGTAGTTTCGAAGAAGACTGCGAATTTGGTTTTTCCTGCCGTGGGTCAATACTGGGTTGAAGTCAAATGTCGGCTGACGGAATTGGTCCGGTGCGTCTTCCAGTGGTTGGTCATGGAGGGCGAATACGTCTTTGAGGTCCGCTAATTCATCGAGAAAGGCGATGGTCATGCCCTTGTTGAGATGCCGGTATTCTTCAGTGAAGTTTGTTACCAGCACCTGAGCTTGTCCTCTCCGGATTTTCGCGATGCCTCTTGCGATGCCGATACCTCGTTCCAAGAGCAATTGGATATTTCCTTCGACCATGCCTTCAGCGGTTTCGATATCTGTGCTACCTACGCTGACGGCGACGCTTGATCGGGGCGACACAGTCGATTCTCCGTCGAGGACGTTTAGAGCGACGTGTTGCGTCGGAGTCGTCGTAGCAGGTATGGCTTTATCTGCAGAGAGCTTGATGAGCTTGTATCGGAGGTCGATGATAGCCCTATTTTCATTTAGGAAGTCCATGCCTAAAATCACGTCGCGGGAACACGGCTGCAAGACCACAAAGCTGGTGGGATAAGTACGCCCATTCACGGTTATTCTTGCAGTACATCGTCCCATTGGAGTAATCAGGTTGCCACCTGCGGTGCGAATCAGCCGGCCATCCCAAGCGGTTGTAACTTTCCTGAGATGGGAGGCTAACGGTCCACTGATGACTGAATAGTCAGCTCCGGTGTCTACAAGGGCAGTGACTCTGCGACCATCGATATGAACTTCAAGGTCACTTGTTCGCGTCCTCGCATTACACGTGGGCCTTAGTGTCCGATCTCGGCTCCGTCGTTTCTTCAGGTCATGGCCGGGGCATACCGTTGTTACTTCGCTGGGCGGCGGTGTCTGCTTGCACTCTGGTCGTGTTGTCGTCGTTGTCGTCGGACAAAGGAATGCTCGTCACACTCGGCAACGCTCAATTTAAAGGCTGCACAGAACAATCTAGATAACGTTGCAAACAGCTACCAGCATGGGCTGGAACATTGTGGAAAGACACCCGAGGGGCCGGAACCTTCGAGACAGATCTCGGTGCATCTTGCGCTACAACAAAACTGATAAAGGTGTGACTCTGTGACTCGCGACATTGAGCATTAACAAACAGATTACGGAACTGATACGCGGTCCAGAATCAGAGTGATAAGCCTGTATGCCGGCGGCTGTTAAAAAATAACAAATACTGTTTTGAAGGTTTTGGTTCACCGCACTAGCACCTAGAACGACAAGAAACCCAAAACCAAGGAGAGCAAACTTAGAACTGGTTTGTAATTAAAGAAACGGAATATCTTTGTACATATAAACGTGATCGTCATCAGCACAACGTAAAGAAACCTGGGAACCTGAATAAATCAGTCATCATAGGAATCAAAGGCATACTGCTGGACACAGTCATCGTGATCACCTAAGCAGGTCAAGATTTTATCGTTCTAGGTGTTGGCGCGGTGAAACACTATAAATCACCAACTAGGTCCAATTCTCGCCAATTTAGCCAAGGGTTAACATAAATTAAAGCACTTGAAATAGGCCAGAGAAACTACTTGTAGATAGCTTAGTCATATGACTCACAATAGGCGATTTTATTTATTTTGCAATAATAATTATAAATTAACATCATTTTACTAATTTACTCAAGGCGGAGATATACACCGACGTAGCGAGCGCGCGCTTGCGCGCGCAGCACGGCGACGTCACGTCGGCCAAGACGCGACCTGCTACACTCCGGCGGCGCTCTACGCCGGCGTGTTCGGTGGCTTCCGGCGTGGTCCGACAGTGCCCGGCGCCGAATGTATCCGGATGGATTTCGCGCGGGTCGCGCCGGGGTATTGAGAGAGCGTTGCTCGAGGAAGGCCGCACGTGCACCCTCTCCCCTCATTGCATCTCGCCTTCTGCGCATGCGCCTGTCCAGCTGCAGGCGTCTCTCCGCGGTGGAACCGGTTTCACTGCAGGGAGCCGGTTTTGTGCCTGGTGCGGCGTCGCCGATTTGACGTATCCGACTTCGACCGGCGCTGCTGCGCGCCGAAAACGTCAGAGTATCACTCTGCCTTAAGTGTTCCCTTCACATAATCAAATAATTTTCTAAGTTGGTGAGCCCCTTATGAAACCCCCATTCCGTTTATTTCCATTAAAGAATGCCTCACGCGTATCGTTTTTCCAGCTGTAAGGAAAGTCCTGAGAAATACAAAAATATTACATGACTAACGCATTCCTGCGCTACGATTGTGGTGCTCTCTAAAGGGGCTTGAACGAACCAAATTAGCTGCAGCCGAGACTCGACAGCCCAGCATCAATGGTAGGATGATATGGATATGGTGGGGATGGTTGCAGCCAGCAAAATGAGGTGACATCCACTTGCACCATTACGTCCGCCGACTGCGTGAAGCGGACGAAGACACCACCACAGACATATAGGCCTGCCGCTCAACGGGGTCATGGAGCCGAGGCCGCAGCTATTTTCGTTCAGTAATACCTAGGTTGAGAGCAGTACAAACGTGGTGCTCGAAAGCGCCCATCACGTGATATTTGGGCTTTTCGTGGGCTTTCTTTAGAGCTTGAAAAAACAATGCACGTGAGGCTTTCTTTATCGGAAATAAATAGAATGGAGGGGTTTGGAATGTTCTCTCCAACTGGGAACATCCATTTATTTTCAAAGACAATATTGAGTCAATTAGAAAAATACGTTATTTTCTACTTAATTAATTGAAAAATAAAAAAAAAACTATGGTGCGCCATATGGCTGGCAGCTGTTACAAGTGCTTTCTGTGGCCTACCTCAAATATTCTTTTTAAAACCTTGGCTAAGGTTAGCTTGGGTACTCTATATACCACCGCTCAGGGTGCCTGATATTGAAATTAAAAAAAAAAATATTGAAGCCGACATGAAATACCTGCTGTGGTACTGCCCAGAATTGAAATCTACGCAAATATGCCGCCTGGTAGGAGCAACTCTTTCAATAAGAAATTTAGCTGCATATAATGACTGGATTCAGGGAACACATCATCGGTCACTTTTGGACATGACAAAAATTATGGGGAGTTTAAACTTGGCCTAATCTAGGAATAGGTTGAAATATCTTTGTATCGCAATGATAGCCTCTGCAATACGCATTTTCCTTCATCGTGTTTCTTTAAAAGGTTTTGATGTGGACAAAAGGCAATAGTGGACAGCTACCCATAAACAGGTCAACGCCATGTTGTCATAATCTGTTGCGAAAGCAACACTATGCTAGGTCTGAGCAATGGCGTGGAGCCCCGGAGAGCCCCAACTGTGCATGCGCGAGCAGCGAATGACGTCCAACTGAGCAAAGCCGGAAAACGGTGTCGCAGCCGCCGCCGACTCCTCCGCCGTGTCTCTTCAGAGTAGAATGGAGAAAGTCTACCCTTCCTCTTTTAAAATTTGCTTCTATCTTTTTCCTCTTATCGACGTTAGTTCCAGTAATACATATAATTATAATTGGTTTACAGGAAAGGCAGGTATCCGCCACTTTCTTCAGCGAGTGTGTTTGGACAGTACACCACAGCTCCTGTCATGTGGCGTTCTATCCAGGCGTTCAAGTCTCCTTCGGAATGCTTACGGCACCCCACACCGCAGCGCTCCGTTTGGACCCAGCGGCTGTCACGCTCGGAAGCGTGACAGCCCCCCCCCCCCCTTTTTATGGGAAGCACGCCGCGTTCATCACATCTTTCCTTCTAACAACCCTACCATGCTTCAGAGTAATTTCAACCACCGGGGTATCTTTAATGTGAACATACACCGCAGAGCACACGGACGCCTCGCCGTTTTGCCTCCATCGCAACACAGCCACCGGCAGCCGGTTGTTGCGGTTCCGACTGTAGGAACAAGGAAACGAAAATTCACGGGCCTGCTACTGACTCTCTAGCTAAGCCATCTCTGCTGCCTCATGCGGACAGAAGAGAAAATAGAGAAGAAAGATAGAAAACAAGGACAGAGAGAAATACGCACCACGCTACAGCCGTCGACCACCCCCGAAGTGGCGGGTGAAATGACGGCCTACAAGAGATACAACTCCGCTAGCAGACTTGCCCCACCAGAAGCGGCAGTGACTTGCCAGTCCCAGCCCCGTAGGGCCAGGAGAAGCCACCTACTTCTCCTCCACCCAGTCTCCCCGCCGGCGGTCGGGTTCGAACCCAGGTAGTCTGCCTAGAACGCCGGAGAAATTTGATGCGTTCAACGGAAAACTGGTTAAGTTCGATGCAACGTTCGGTCGCCTAAAGCGAAAGCTTTTGTTTCACATTCGGTTCAGCTGAGTTGAAACCCTAAAATGATTTTTTTTTAACTTTTAAATTGGTTTGTAGGAAATCAAAGGCGCAGAATTTGTCAGGCTAAAGGGAAGGGAGTAAGGCGGGATTGAAAAGCCGAAAGAATGAAAGTGGGCCCGTCTGAAGGCTGCTGAGTAATTTCGGCCACTTCGGGGCATTTACCGTGCGCTGACAACGCAGAACAAGGCTACCGTTTAAATCCCATTGCGCGAGAACAATGGCGTTGTATACTTGTGGGTGGACGTTAAAGAATAGTGGACATTCCCACTTAATTAGGTAAAGGTCACTGGAAGCTTAAATTTCGTGCCATATGTAGAACGGCTCCATCTGGCACAGTGAAATGATCGCTTCAATTGTAAAATCGTTTATAAAAACGAAAGTAGCAGTATCTGTCAAGTTCATTTAAAGGTCTAGTTATCAGACACGCAAAACGCGGATCTATCTAGCAATGAAGCTTTCGCTTAATAGTTAGCAATCCTTTTTGATAATTCAATCATTTCTTCATACTTCACCACATACCCTTGATTATAGTGAACGAGAATACTAGTTCACTATACCCTTGATGCTGTGAGACAGTAAAGTTTATAAAGACAACTCTTCGTTGTCTTGTGTCTAGAAGTGACGAAACAGAACTGCGTCCTCTTTGCGAATAGGCTCGAGCCAAAACCTCTGTGTTTTTGTAATTGTTAATAAGACTGATGGTGGCTAGCACATGTCTGTTCAAGATTTTCGATTTCGAATGTCTCCTTATTCCCGCAAACCAGTTTTTCTTTACTCATTCCTATCGCTGTGACCAGCATAATTTGAAACCACATTTGAGGTTGAAGCTGAAGTTGAAAGCTTATTTTTGCATCAAAAAACAAGGTACAGTAATATACAGCGAGAGGCCCCATGGTACTAGACCGCAGGTGAGACCTCCCATGGCAATAGATTTTGATAGGCAAAATAAAGAATATTATTAATGTAAAAAAATTTATGAAGCAACACTGAAAATAAATAACGAAATACATTGTAAACAGTGCATTGCCAACTAAATTAGCTACAAAAACAGAATACAAAAAAGTACAAAAACACATGAATTTCGCGACACAAATGGTAAATAAAGAAATCAGAAATTAAGAACATTTTTTAATTTCAACTTGAACAAAGAAAGTGTGTTAGTTTGCCTAATGTCGAAATTCAAAGAATTCCAGAATGATATGAACGAAAATTGAAGGTCTTGTTTCCCGTAGTTAGTACTGAGCTTAGGTATTAGAAAATTATTATGTAGAGCGAACCGTGTAACGCTGTTGCTTTTGATCATGCCGGGAGGAAAAAGTCTAAATGGGAACTGATGGTGAAGATTCTTAAAAAATAGAATACCGATATTATAAAGATAAAGAGCCGAGAGGGGTAGAACATTTAAACTCATGAATAAAATGTGCGACGGTGACATTCGAGGGGAGGAGGTTATGATGCGTATGTCTTGCTTTTGCAGTTTTATTAATGGCCAAAGCTGAACATGATACGCGTTACCCATGATGCAATGCATGCTTAGTGTATGATGTTTTAACGAGCTCTCTCATTGATACACCGCGCAGTTTACCGTTGTAGTGTCGTCTACAAACAGTGGGGTCTTACAGATCACTATACCAGGAGTTTAAAACATCTTGTAAAAGTGAGGTACCTTACAATGATGCATTTTATGAGAGCCTTTTTCTTTAAAATTTTATTTCTGAAACATTCACTTTTCTTCCGAACATAGATTATGACTACTACACGGATGAGCCTGAAGGTGAGCAATTCTTGTCATGTATACAGAAACTCTAAAAGCATTATCTCGTATTCTGCAAATAATGTACCGTGCAATAACACCGATGTTTGGGCCAGTTGGTAATGATTCATATTAAAACCCATTCGCAGCACGAATAAAACTACGACAAGAAGAAAGCACGCAAGACAGGACGAAAACACTCAAGACAGGAGCATTCGTCCTGTTCCTGTCAAATCTGCGCAAAGTAAAGGAGAGCTCCGGTCCTCACCATACTCTGGGAATCCATGCTGGTTTTACAATACAAGCGAGAAGAAACATGCAGCCTGGTTACTTTTGGTAAAGACGGTACATTGTTAGATCCCATTCCCAGCACGAATAAAACGACAACAAGAAAGCACACAAGACAGGGCAGCACGAATAAAACAAAGACAACAAGAAAACACACAAGAAAGGAACAGGACGAATGCTCCTGTCTTGTGTGTTTTCTTCTTGTCGTTGTTTTATTCGTGCTGCTAATGGGATTTAGTAATGTACGTTCTTTACCAAAAGTAACCAGGCTGCATGTTTTGCATCTCGCTTGTATTGTAAAGCCAGCAAGGATTCCCAGAGTATGTCAACTTGCTGAAAGGTAAGGACCGGAGCTCTCCTTAACTTTGCGCAGATTTACAGCTTCATAAGTGGTACGAATCGACCTTTTGCGTTTTCCTGTGCTGCCACCTCGTGCACAACGCCGCAACCAAACTGGCGGGATACTGCACCGCACGGACACGCTCCTCCGCACGCTGAGCCCCGCTGCGGAGCATGTTTTCTTGGCGCACATAATTTTGGTTCTGTCGACGATGGCGTGTCCTGGGCAGCACCTGATACCTGGCGGGTATTTCATTTCATTTCATTTCATTTATTGATCCCTTAAAGGCCCGAAGGCATTACATAAGGGGGGGGGCTTATTGGTTTACAACGGCGATGATGGGAACGTGCAAAACAATAAAAAGAACAAACATAGAAACAAACATAAAGGGGGTTGTAGTCATATCAGGGTTTCCCAGCAAATGATACATCATTTATTAAAGATATATCAAGCAATACTCGCTACAAAGAGCGCAGAAGTGATCAAGATCTATGCGAGGTGAATTTTTATTTTCTCGCGGAATGTTTTGTGATCAGTGCATGCAGCGATGTCGTTAGGCAGTGAATTCCATAGTGCTATTGCGTTGGGGAAAAATGAGTTGTTGTAAGCAGACGTGTGGCCACTGATGCGTGCTATCGGGTTACCGTGACTTAGCCGGGAGGACGTTCGTAGTGGGGCGGTTAATAGAGCGTGCCGTGATCTTGTGTTATGATAAAATGTATGAAGTAAGCATAGGCGGGAAACGACTCGGCGTGATTCTAGTGTTGAGAGACGGAGGGACTGCTTGAGGGCGGTGACACTGGCTTCTCTTGAGTAGCATGAAGTGATGAACCGAGCTGCACGATTTTGGATTGATTCCAATTCGATGGTGAGATACGATTGCCATGGGTGCCAGATGGATGATGCATACTCTAATTTTGGCCGCACAAATGTTTCTTACGCGAGTTGTTTTATGTTAGGTGATGCAGATTTCAGATTTCTTCTCAGGTAGCCAAGTGTGCGTGAAGTGTCGGAGCAAATGGTTCTAATGTGGGTGACCCAAGAAAGTGTTGATGTGAGATGTACACCTAGATATTTATAAGATTTTGCAACGGTTATAGGGACGGATGAAATGCTGTAAGTGTGATTCGTCAAGGTGTGTTTGTGAGTGAAGGACAACGATTTGCACTTAGTAAGATTTAAAGGCATCTGCCACTTTTCACACCATGATGCAATAACGTCAAGGTCCTGTTGCAAAGTGAGGTTATCGGTTGGGCTACCTATTGCATTATAGATGACACAATCGTCCGCGAAGAGTCCCAATTTGCATTGAATATTAGAGGGCAGGTCGTTGATATATATTAAGAAAAGTAATGGTGATAACCCGGCCCCTTGAGGGACACCAGATGTTACATCTGTTAAGGGTGACTGGATGTTATTGGCGGATGTGAACTGCGAGCGTCCTTTTAAAAAATGTTCGAGCCAGCATATCAGATTAGTAGGAATTCCCAGGAACGAAAGTTTCGCAAGCAGATGGTTGTGAGGTACGCGATCAAATGCCTTCGAGAAGTCTAAGAAGATTGCATCTATTTGGAGGTTATCGTCTATGGCCTTAAGGACGTCTTGGGTGAACTCTGCCAGCTGGGTTTCGCATGAAAATGATTTCCTGAAGCCATGCTGATGAGGATAAAAGAAATTAATTGAATCAAGGTGGGACATTAAGCTAGATGATATAATGTGCTCTAGAAGTTTAGAAGATATGCTAGTAAGGGATATTGGACGATAGTTAGCTGGGCATGCGCGATCACCTGTTTTGAAAATGGGAACAATTTGGGCTATCTTCCAATCGTCAGGAATGATTCCGGTGTCTAAAGATTGGGTAAATATTAGGTGTAGTATCTGGCTTGATAATGATAGAGTGTTTTTAAGTAGTTGACTGTTTATTTGGTCACATCCTGCAGATGATGAGAGCTTGAGTGAACTGATTAATTTGGAGATTCCTTCGGGGCTAATTTGAATTTCCGGCATTTCTTTTTGACTATTGGTTTGCAAGACTGTGGGTGTAGAATTGCTGACAGGCGAAAACACAGATGAGAAGTAGTCATTTAAAAGTTTTGCGCATCGATTAGTATCTGCTGGTTCGCCATCAGGTCCTACAAGATCGAACCGATTAGATTTATGTTTAGGGGAGAGGATACGCCAGAATTTGGTGGGATTTGTTCTGAGAATGGTTAGCAAGTCAACAGAGAAAAATTTATCTTTCGCAGCACTCAATTCATTTAAATATTTATTCGCGCAGGCGTGGTATCTGTCCCATGCTTCTTGTTTCTGGCTTAGTTTAGCGGAACGATAAAGCCGTTTTTTCCTACTAAGAAGGTGCTTCAAGTTTTTGTTAAACCAAATATTGTTGGAATCCGATTTGACGACAATGGTTGGGATGTACTTATTTTTTAGAGATACGTGACGGCTGGGTGTCATGCCCGAGGAATGCAGCGAAGCTCATTGACGAACAAATACAGCGGTACCTCCAGTCGTCCGGCATGCGATGCGATCGCCAGTTGAGCAAGGGCCGCCGCTTCAAAGATGAGGGCTACATACGAAACGTAATGTTTCGAAACATTCGTATCAATGGGATGTAAGGCAAGAAAAAACAAAGACCAATGAAACCAGACCCAGGAATTAGTTTCATGCTACTATTCCGGCCTTTTTTTCACTGAAATTTGAAGTAACCAGAACATCTGCATTAGTGAAATGTGCTTAGTTGATTTTTTTTTCGGGCTTCAGCTGGGCCCACCCACATT
Organism: Amblyomma maculatum; assembly: GCF_055883805.1. NCBI lineage: Eukaryota > Metazoa > Arthropoda > Arachnida > Ixodida > Ixodidae > Amblyomma > Amblyomma maculatum. Next base: position 78,618,687 of record NC_139346.1, read on the forward strand.
GAGGGCTGGGCGAGTAGTTAAGAATTTCTTTGGGCTCCTCAAAGGCTAATAATTACTTTCCGTGCAGTGCTCTAATTAGCAGTGTAAATGAAAGAAACTGTGCAGTCTATAATAGGTGTGTACTTCTATCCCACCTCATATGTACTTCATCCCGCTTTTGCAAAGTTCATACGGGACTGCAGAATGTACAAATAAATAAAAATGACAAGTTGAAGTGACTGAGCCATGCCACGCTCCTGTACATTACGCTAATGTCTTAAGCAATGACTTGATAACCCTGAGATGCACTGCTATGACTACTTTTTGATGCAGAAGCAGCGACAACATATGTGAGAAAAGAAAATTTAGCAACTCTGCTGCAACCACATATCTGGCAGTTTCTAAAACAGCTCTCTGGCTCTTCTCAGTTAGCATGTGATACTAAATGTCCATGAAGTAATGCAGCAACACCAGTATCCCATCAAGTTTCAATGCATTACGAGCAGATGGTAATCAATCTTAATGTGGATAGTCCATGATACATGAAATTTCAATGAACACTCTCAAACGTAACCAACTTGGTCGTGCTAGGGAACAGCCATCAAAATCTCTGGGGTCTGACTTTGAGAACGGTCTTGCAGCAACTCAAGTTCATCAAAAAAAAAAAAACGAGAGACGAAGGAAACAATATTCGACACCTAGAAACAAGCTTCATATAATGGCAGGTTGATGACAGAAAAGTTTATTCCATGTTTTTGTTTTAAGTGAAATGTTTACTACATTCCATAGCTTTTAGACGTGTGCACGTTTGCCCCCACAAGCATTGTTCTGGCAGGTGGTAGGTGGTCGCCGACTCCTCTGGTTGCTTTTGTTTAGCTGTCCGGTTTGTCGCACGTTGAAAACGGCTCATAGCATTCGCGCGCTTGGCCTCGTTGCTCGAAAAGTTGAATATCGTCGTGATGAAACCAGGGTGCCGCGGTGACATGGAAGGCTTTCCTGCTCATTAATAAAATGTTTCTTTACAGCTTGCACAAATATTTAACTTCAGTACCTAGTTCGTACGTGTTACACAGTGGTTCCCGCACAGTCTTGATGCGCTCGACAGCTCCCAAGGGCGCCCTTGATCGCCCTGCCGACGAACAGCTTTTATCCAAGCTTCGCGTCGAAGACGGTCTCGTGAAGCGCTTGGAAAGCGAAAAACGCCGAGGCCGCTTCCCTTTAAACATTGTGTATCGCAACCAAACGCTACACAAGTTGTCGGCATCGTCAGGAGCGTCGCACTATCTAACAACGACCACCAAAACAACCGCAGAAATGCTGGCGCCCCGGACAGCCGCCGGTTTGTTTACCCCACCGCCGGAGCCGATCGCGGCGGCCACGAACCCACCAGTCCGCTTCGCGACTACGCCGCTAGGGGTTGGGCGCATGCGCAGTCACGTCCCGCAAAAGGCCGATTCTCTGCAAGTCAGCTGCTGCCAGCGGAGCCCTGGACTAGGGGCACCGACCACCCAGCTCCTGCGAATTCTTACTGATTATTATGCTCATTAAAAGTTTTTTCTCTCTCTCTCTCTGCTACCCAATTGAGAAGCGGAACACGCAGCATGATTACTTTTGGCAATGACGGTACATTCAGAAACAGTAAAATTATTTTCAGCTACATAACCTAGTTAGACTATTTTATGTTCAATTTACATCTCCACGGAGAATAGAGAAGTTGAATGTTGGAAAATAGCAGGAATTTTTAAAAATGAAGGGAAAGTACAAGGAAAATTTTTCGTCTTGAGAATACATAATTTGAAAAAACAGTTTTATCTAAGAGATAGTTTTTTCCGAAACGATTGTTCTAAGAATCCGCAAGACATATTATGTACTGGCCATAGAGTTCCTTACACTAACTAGAGGGAAAGCTGAGGGCGCTGCCCTTCAGCCACCATGGGTGCGCTAAGAATCATGGGCCGGTGTGCTACTTGTTGCGGGACAGTCGGTTTTTCTCGGGTACGTGGAGTGGCATTACTGCAATGTTTCTTTTTCGTCATCATCATCATCTGAAGGTGCGTACATAGACCGCGAAAGCCATAGTAGCGAAGGCGCAAAAGCAGACGTCGCCAATAAATGGCTTTTGTTTCCCGAAATGCCACTAAAAACTTCCTTAAGCGATTGTACAACCATAAATATTTTTATAACGCTTTTCTGTTTCAAATTTTGCCTATTAAGTGCGAAATATTGGTATTTGTGCTGCTCAAAACTAAGCCAATAGGAGAAAGAGCCATCGCTTATATCGGATAAATATCACACTGACATGCTGTTTTTCTGTCTTTTTGCAATTTATAGTCACAATATTCAATCTTAGGACATCATTTATGGTAGAACAACGTTTATCTTTGCATTAGTTTTGGCCAAAAGTTGTAGTTCTGCACTCGGTAGCTCTCCGGCCCATGATGCTTTGAGCGCCCATGGTGGCTGAACTGGCCGTCTGGAAACTCCACGTAAACTCTCATAGACGGCAGCACAGCTTTCCCTCTAGGTAAGAGTAAGAAACTCTATGGTACTGGCGATCTAAAGCGCGAACGCCGATATCAAAACAAAAAGTACTATCACTGGATTACATCGCTAATAACGTAGGAGTGCGTCAACAAAGAGCGTATATTTTATGGAACGACGAACTATCCCTGTTTAGCGTTTTGTTTACATCTAGAGCGGAGCTTTCCATTCATGCTTTCATTCATGCATTATATTTACAGAAAAAAAAAACTGGACTGCCTAATGGGTTAAAAGCTAAATAAGCAGCTTTAAGAATCCCAGTGTTTCGAGGAGCAAACATACATAAAGATTTACAGCAGTGCATATTACATAGTGAAGAAATTAAAAAAAGGAACATGGTAAAACACATTGTGATTTATTAAAGAAAGAAAAATAGCAATCAGCAGGCATCAAAATAAGCAATTAACTGAATATAATATAGACATAGCATTCTAGTACTACAGAGGGGTACTATAGGATGATAAGAAAAAGAAACATCATGGTTCATAATTTCACAAAGTACTGAAGCAATTGATTAGGGCTTAGGTTGTTCACGTATTTGTACATTTTAGGCGCTAATGGCTAGTTATGTGCTAAATATTGGCATTTGTAATTTATGGGAGAATTTGCAAATTTCCAAACATCTGGACATATTGTATGCATATTAGGAGTACGAATTGTCAGAGCTGCTAGATATAATAAAAATTCTTTGATCTCTGCAGATGAAAAGCAGGCTGCTTGCAGTAATCGATATATGTGTATAAATTACTATACGTACGATATTTAAGGAATCGAAAGCATGCTTTGTAGTTTACATTAGTTCGATATTTGAAAATTAGCGGAAGGCATTTGTTTTGTAAGCGAAGAAATTTGTTAAGAGTAATTGGCGTTCAGATGCAACAAACTAAACAATAGTTTAGACATGAATTTAACTATGCGAGATACACTAGAAGTTTAGCTTTCACTAGGAGCTGCCTATGGCAACGCGATACAATGCCTGCAACGGAATAAAGTTTTTCCTAATGTTGTTAGAATGTGCATCTCAACTTAGGTTTGAAGAAAAATAAACGCCAAGGATATTATGGACAATAACTACGTCGATGTGCCAGAGTTCAAACAATTATAGGGAGGCTTATTTTAAGTGGTTTATTATGAGCACGGAATATAACGGCTTTTGTCGTCTTAGGATTTATCGTAATGACATTTTGTTGTTACCATGTGACAATATTTTCGAGGATTTTATTGCACTTGTTTATAAGGTTATCGACATTGGCCCCAGGGAAAAGTACAGTGCTATTGTCAGCATGTATAATAAATTGTACAAATTCATGTTTAGAACGTCATTGATATATGTTCTAAATAACAGCAGCCTTAAATTTTATATTGGAAGACTGCAGTTGTAACTGGTAGGCGGGAAGTCATGCATCTGTTTATAGACATACATACTGGGCCCTGTGGTTGAGATAAGACTCAAGCAGAGATAAATAATTTTTTCGGACACCATATTAATGCAGCTTATTAATAAGACTGTTGTGATGAAAGCAAGCGAATGCCTTGCTGAAATCCACAATTAAAATATTCAGTAAGATATTTTATTTTAGTGCTAATAAAGCGAATTCGGACGACCTACCTTTGCGAAGCGATTATTGTGCATCTGCGATGACATTATATATATATATATATATATATATATATATATTGTAGTGTGGTAATCTTCATCGTTATAGCCACTGACATGCGTCGCGTGCTGCCGCTCTCAAGGACGAAGAAGTTGGTCGCTGCCTAGCTCAATCGCCATGCCTGACGCTCCACTGCGAGTTCCTCCTGAGCGGCTCGATCCATCTGGGTTTACCGAATAAACACACCCCTACAATTGGTGGAGATGCTGGGTACGTTCCCGTACACCCTGGAACTAAGAAGCCGCACATTACCCTCTGCGTCCAGCATGCCGGACGACACTGCCTCGACATCGTCGCCCCTCCCAACCACCGTGCTGTGTTCTGGAGCTTTACGGCAGCGTGATCCGTGCCACTTCAGCGGCACAGCCGACCAAGACGTCGACGATTGGTGGTCGGCATATCAGCGCGTCAGTAGCTACAACAGATGAGACGACGCTACCAAGCTAAGTAACGTAATGTTTTAACTGACTGACGTGGCGAACCTCTGGTTTCCCAACCATGAGGCAGACCTGCCATCTTGGTCTGCATTTAAAAAGAATTTTGCGGAAGTGTTCGGCCGCCCTGCAGTTCGCAAGCTCCGGGCAGGATAACGCTTGCGTGAGCGCACTCAGCATGTCGAAGAGTCGTTCACTAGTTATATAGAAGACATCGTGGACCTATACAAGCGTGTCGATCCGCTAATGTCCGAAGCTGATAAGATCAAAACCATCATGAAAGGCATCTCTGACGACGCGTGCCAGATGCTCTGGGTGAAAAATCCTGCAACAATCAGTGACGTGATCAAGCTTTGCCAGGCGCTGTTGAGGGAAAATAACAGGCGCAGTTCCCGGGGCAAGAACTACGCTTCGTTCGAACTCTTCAAGTCCTTCGTGTTCTCCCGCTAACGTAATACAAGTGTTTGTCGACGGCGTCGCAGTTCTCGCTCTTGCGACTCGGGCGCTGCCATATCCGTCGTCAGTGAAGCTCTTTACCGCCGTCTTCGTAAGGTGACCACCGCGCTTTCCGACTTTTCGCTTCGCACCGCCTCATCACAGCGCATTCATCCCTCAGCGGCATGCACGGGCCGTGTTCTCATCGAAGACGTCTTATACACCATCGAGTTTATTGTACTGTCTCACAGCTCACACAATATCATCCTGAGCTACGATTTCCTTTCCACTGATCGTGCCGTCATTGACTACGCCCGCGCGGAAGTTTCCTTTTCACCTCTTTGTGATACCGTCTTGTGTGACGTCCCTACCGGGTCTGCAAACCTTCTTGAAGCCAATGACACAGACATACCTCCCTTTTCTGCTGCCTTCGTTCCACTCTCCTGTGATAGCGCTACTGCGTCGACTGTCTTCTTCACACCTTCCGACGCCGCTTCACGCCATCCCTGCCTCCTGCTTCCATTTGCTGTTCTCAAGCTCGAAGATGGCCTTAGTGCAATGTACGTCTCAAATCCATTTTCGTGCCCGTCCGTCCTGCTACGCAGAGAGTGTCTCGGTCGTATTGAAGAACTTGATCCCGCGCTTGTAAATACTCTTCCTGCCACGCCTACTTCATTAGACGTTAATGTACTCAGCTCTTGCGATATAGCGACCGCTTCGACACCACCCGATTTTCTTCAACAAGATATTGACGCAGATCGTCCACCCGCACAACGCGATCAACTCGCTGCTCTTCTACAGAACTCCACGTCTGCCTTCGACATTCCTCACAATGCACTGGGTCGCACGTCTATCGTTACGCACACAATCGACACTGACACAAACGCACCTTTACGACAGCGTCCTTATCGCGTGTTGGCCTCTGAGCGCCAAGTCATTGCTGGCAACGTGGACGACATGCTTCGCCGGGGCGTCATACAGCCATCCAGCAGTGCATGGGCTTCTCCGGTTGTTTTGGTAACTAAGAAAGATGGTTCCATCCGGTTTTGCGTCGATTACCGTAGGCTTAACAAAGTCACGCACAAAGATGTCTATCCTCTGCCGCGAATCGACGACGCCTTGGACTGTTTACAGGGAGACGAATATTTCTCCTCTTTGGACTTGCGCTGTGGCTACTAACAGGTACCGATGGCTGATGATAACCGCTCGAAAACTGCCTTTATAAAACCGGACGGCTTATACCAGTTCAACGTTATGCCCTTTGGCCTCTGCAATGCCCCAGATACTTTCGAGCGCCTGATGGACACTGTTCTTCGTGGACTCAAATGGCAGACCTGTCTTTGTTACCTGGATGACATCGTAGTTTTTTATACCGACTTTTCTTCTCACCTTCTCCGCCTAAAGCATGTCCTCACATGTCTCGCCGATGCTGGGCTTTGGTTGAATTTGAAGAAGTGCCACTTTGCCGCTCGAAAACTCACAATTTCAGGACATGTAGTCTCTAAGTACGGCATTCTTCCCGACCCCACCAAGCTTCGCGCAGTTGCAGAGCTTCCGAAGCCAACCTCCCTGAAGCAGCTCCGGAGCTTTATCGGCCTCTGCTCCTACTTTCGACGTTTCATCTTGAACTTCGCCTCTATCATCGCTCCTCTGACCCAGCTCCTTGCCGGCAGCTCTGACCTTTCCGCCTGGACTCCAGCCTGCGATAAAGCCTTCGACACTTTACGCCTCCCATTCTACGCCACTTTGATCCGACTGCGCCTACAGAGATCCAAACTGATGTCAGTTTCATTGGGCTTGGTGCCGTCCTTACCCAACGTAAGCCTGGTTACAGCAAGTATGTTGTGGCATATGCCAGCCGAACATTGACGATGGCAGAATCTAATTATTCAGTAACAGAAAGGGAATGTTTGGCCATTATTTGGGCCATCGGAAAATTTCGTCCCTATGTGTATGGTCGACCATTTTACGTTGTGACCGATCACCACGCTTTGTTCTGGCTTGCCTCTCTGAAAGACCCATCCGGTCGCCTTGCTCGCTGGGCTCTTCGTCTCCAGGAGTTTGACATTCATGTCATTTATCGATTAGGCCTGAAGCATACGGACGCAGATGCTCTTTTCCGCTCGCGATTGCCTAGATATACTTCGTCTGACCACGTCTGTGCCTACGATTTGTCGGCTCTTGCCACTATCGACATGGCTACCAAGCAGCGGAATGACCCCTGGATCAATGCATTTTGGGATTCTCTCTCAAGTCCTACTCCCGGTCATTCATCCAAAGCGCTCGTCCGCCAAGCCCACCACTTCTCCATTCGTGACGGTCTTCTCTATCGACGCAATTATTTGCTTGATGGACGGAAGTGGCTTCTAGTCATCCCGCGTCATCTCCATGCCGACATTTGTACTGCGTACCATGGTGACCCACAATGTGCTCACGAAGTCGTATTGAAAACCTACACGAGCCTACGTCTGCGATTTTACTGGCGTGGAATGTACCGCTTCGTACGACATTTCATGCGCGCTTGCGAATCTTGTCAACGCCGAAAAACTCCTCAGAAGTCCCCTGTTTCACTGCAGCCGTTACCCTGCTCTGCTCGTCCGTTTGACCGCGTTGGCTTAGATCTCTATGGCCCTCTTCCTACTACTCCTGCTGGAAACCGGTGGATTATTCTGGCAGTAAACCATCTTACTCGCTACACTGAAAAATCACCGTTACCCTCTGCCTCCGCAAGAGGCGTTGCTTTGTTGTTTCTCAACAACTTGATTCTTCGCCACGGGACCCCAAAGGAACTGCTCAGTGACCGCGGACGTGTTTTCTTGTCCGACGCTCTCGAGGCGCTACTGAAAGAATGTCACATCATTCATCGCACCGCAGACGAATGGCCTGACAGAACGCTTCAACCGTACTCTGAGTGACATGCTGGCCATGTTTGTCAACGACGCTCATTCCAACTGGGACCACGTTCTTCCCTTCGTAACCTACGCGTACAACACTGCGATACGGACCACCACTGGATTCTCTCCCTTCTTTCTTCTTTACGGGCGCGAGCCAACCTGCAAAATGGACGCGCTTTTTCCCTACCGCCCTGATATTTCTGAATCGACGCCACTCTCGGACGCCGCCCAGTACGCAGAAGAATGCCCTCAGCTCGCTCGTTCGCTTACAAAGGAAAACCAGTGGCAACAAAAACACCATTGTGACACTGGCGAGTCGACTTCATTTGCACCCAACTCCCTGGTGTGTCTCTGGGTTCCTGCTATAACAGCCGACCTTTCAAAGAAGCTTCTTGCTCGGTATCACGGTCCATACCGAGTCCTTCAAAAAACATCTCCTGTGAATTACGTATTTGAGCGCGTTACGCCCTCAGTGGACTTGCGTCGCAGTGGACGCGAAATAGTTCATGTGGGCCGAATCAAGCCCTACAACGATCAGTCTGTCCTTTCGGCTCCATGAGTCGCCAGGATGGCTCCTTCTCTGCCCGGGGGGAAACTGTAGTGTGGTAATCTTCATCGTCGCGTGCTGCCGCTCTCAAGGAAGAAGTTGGTCGCTGCCTTCCTTATTCGCCACGCCTGACGCTCCGCTGCTAGTTCCTCCTGAGCGGCTGGATCCATCTGGGGATACCGAATAAACACACCCCTACAATATATATATATATATATATATATATATATATATATATATATATATATATATATATATATATATATATATATATTTATATATTGTGAGAGAAGGCTAGGTCGAGACGGTAATGTCGCGAAGGCAAGGCCAGCGATGTCTTGCTAGCATTTTATTCCTATGACGAACCCAGACGTGTGCCGGAGCCGGCGCTGCGAGACAATGACGATCGTATGTACAAAGGAAAGAAGATCCATGGAAGGCTCCCACTATCTTCACGGGGGCTCGGTAGCGGTCAGCCTGGTCGCTCATAACTGAGATATGCACCGCGGCGCAGAAACGGTTTCAAGCGAGAAACATGAACAATTTCAGTTACACGGTGGCGTCGATCGGCTGGGGGATCAACAGGCGTGACTTTGAAGTTCACTGGGGAAGTTTGGCTCTGGGGGGGGGGGGGGGGGGAGTTTGGCTGTTGACGTGGGGGAATTATTCATCATGGCCAGGAGTGCGCAATGGTGTATAAAGCAGTACTTCGTGACCCAGACGAAAAGAGACCACGCGATGTGTACAATCGTAGCGAGAATTGCGGTCTTCCTGGCCCGCTGCTGTGTTGAGGCGGACACGATTACGGCGTCTGGCCACACGAGAGCACGAGATAAGAAGTATATAGGTACTGATTTGAAGTAGTGGACGTAGAGAACAAGAAAGTGTCGAGAATTGTAGTGGGAGGACGGTCATAAACGATGAAAAAAATGGAGAGCGCTTTACTGCTGTATTATAGGCGAATGTAACGAATACTAGAATAGTGTCCCAATTTTGATGATCTGGTGTGATGTACATGGATGTCATATCCGATAAGGTGCGATGAAAGTGCTCAGTCAGACCGTTAGTCTGGGGATGGTAGCTTGAGGTTGTGTAATGAAGGATGGACGACGCCTGAAGAACTTCGGCATCGACTGTCGATAAGAACGCCGTCCCGCGGCCGCTTAGGAGCACACGAGGAGCGCCATGACGCAATACAATAGATCGCAAAAAGAAATTTGCTACTTCTTGAGTGGAACCGGTCGGTACAGGTGCTGTCCCAGCGTAGCATGTAAGGGGGTCGACAGCTGTTAATATCCAGTGGTTACCTCCATCGAAGAGAGGTGGGGGACCATATAAGTCGGCGCGCACTACGTCGAATGACGTGGCGGGACAGAGAAGAGGTTGTCGATGTCGAGCAGGCGAAGACGTCGGCTGTTTGCAACGTTGGCACAGAGAGCAGAACGCGACGCATTTGGCAACGCTGGAAGGTAGGGCAGGCCAAGAGAATCCTTTTTTACGCGGTCGTAGGTTTTGTCAAAACCAAGGTGACCTGCAGAAGCGCCGTCGTGTAGAGCCGCTAGTATACGTGGGCGAAGCACACGCGGCACGACTGGGATCCAGCGAGTTCCATCAGGGCAATACACGTAGCGGCGTAGTATGCAATCTTCGAGCTTGAAAGTGTGAAGGTGTCGGCGAAGGCTAGCATTAGGCGAGTCGGAATCGCGCGGCGGCCGATGATGGGACGGCAGTAGGCATCGGCTCATGGTCGTTAGCAGATTACTGTTTGTTTTCAGAGTCGTCAAAGGAAACTGTTGTGATATGCGTCGGGGGAAGAGACTGTCGCCTGTGGTCAGAGGTGGAAATGCGAAGAAAAACAGCAGGCTGATCCCGAAAGGAAACATCGAGAAAGAGCGTCGGCGTCTTGGGTTGGCGACCAGATTTATAAGTGATGTCGAAATGGTGTTCTTGCCAGCGTAGAACCCAACGGTCAAGTCGGCCTGTCAAAGTTTTGAGCGAAGACAACCAGCAAAGAGCATGGAGGTCGGTCACAACTGTGAAGTGCCGCCCGTATAGGCAAGGGCGAAAGCTTTGGACAGCCCAGATGACGGCAAGACACACCTGGTCGGTAATGGTGTATTTTTTCTCCGCTGGAGTCATAGTGCGACTGGCGAAGGCAATCACGTTCTCATGCGAAGTTGCATCACACTGCAGACGTACAGCGCTAATACAGTGACCACTGGCCTCAGAGTGCAGGATGGTTGCAGCGCTGTTACTGAAGTGAGCAAGAACAGGATCTGATGTGATGGCGTGCTTTAGGTCGTTAAAAGCAGTCTTGCACTGTTTGGTCCATAAGAAAGGGCTGCGTGCTTTAAATGGTTCATGAAGTGGAGCAGCAATAGTGGCAAAATGCATTATAAAGCGCCGGCAATTAAACGCCAGGCCAAGAAAACTGCGTAAATCTGCAGTCCGTTATGTACGAGCAAAGTTCAACACCGTGATAATGTATTCACTGTCTGGACGAATGCCGCCATGGCTGACCAGGTGTTCCATTATTTTAATTTCCTTCTGTGAAAAGTGGCACTTTTTGGTCTTGAGGTGAAGGCCCGGTGAAGCGAGACACGTGAGGACTTCATTCAGGAACGTGATAACGTCGTTAAAAGTTGACGAAAAGATAACAATGTCGTCCAAGTAACATAAATAGGTTCTCCATTTTAGGAAACGAAGTACAGTATCGATTATTCTTTCAAATGTCGCTGGTGCGTTACAAAGTCCGAAAGGCATAACAATAAATTCGTAAAGGCCTCCTCACAAATGGTTTCATTCCTTAGGTTATCTTGCTGTCAAAGTGCACTGTTGTGATTTATGTCTATTCACGTTCCTCAGATTACGTCGTGTGCTTGTGTTTCCTTTTTCCTTTTCTAAGAAATAAAACTTCAGTTGGTAGATTGTGCTTAACCTCAGCTTTTGTCCAGTTCCTTTGTCCGTGTAAAACTAAGCAGCGCAGCATTTGTGAGAAGATGTTCCAACTAGCGCAATCTCAAGCACTTCTCAAAGGCCATCCCGAGTTGCGAAAATCAGTTTTTTCTTTGTCGTCTTCGTACATAGGTATTTGAAAATAACCTGAGCGGAGGTCCAAAGTCGAGAAATATTCGGCGCCTTGCAGAGAGTCAAGGGCGTGATCAATTCGCGGCATCAGGTATACATCTTTGTGTACTTTTGTTGAGTTCACGGTAATCAACACAAAAGCATAGAGAGCCGTCTTTTTTTTTTTACTAAGACTACTATGGAGGACCATGGGCTTGTTTAGGGACGAATAATATTGCGACGGATCATGTTATTTACATTTTCTTCAATTACTTTTCATATTGCCGTGGGCGAACGACAGAGTTACCTTCAGTAATGATGCGATGGTGCACAACACTAATCTGTCCCAGTGGTGGGGGAGGGGCATCAAAAATGACTTGGTGGTGTCGAAGCAATGTCAGCAGTTCTTGGCGTTGGTTCGGCGTGAGGTTAGGATTAGTAGTCTTTATGAGAACAGAAAGAGAAATGCCTGACAAAACACGGCACTGAGGCAGAGGGGCGGTGAGCACCATGAGGTATAAAGGTTGAACATCCACCATGCAAGGGAGAGAAGTTCCCTTTGGGAGCACGAGAGATTCACGTGAAGTGTTAGTGGCCGCTGTTGTCGCTGAGCCGTTGGGGAACCGGACAAGACTAGACGGGAAGGCAATGACGCGTACAAGGTGATGATAAGATGGTGCGATGAGTATGTCCCTGTGAGTGATGTGGTCAGAAACAGCAGTAAGTAGTTTTTCGCACTGAGGACGCAAATCAGCATCAGTGGCGGCAGCGAGGGGATGATGATGTCACAAAATTCAAAGCTGCTGTCTTAAATATGAATAACATGGTCGCCAGAAAAAATTAACACCGAAACGGTTGACAAAATATCCCATCCAAAAATCATCAGATGCGCACAAGGTGCGAGCATAGTAAACTGCACATGATGGCGGACGCCGTCGATAACAACTCGTAAGGTACACTTCGCTGAAGGGCACAAATAGGTACGTCATTGGCTCCACGGAGTTCAGGCCCATCATATGGTGTCGTCAATTTTCGCAAACGGTAGTACAAATCAATGTGAATGATGGAAATTGCAGCCACTGTATCAATCAAAGCTTCGACCGGTAATCCCTCGGCGAAAACAGAAATCATATTATACGGGCACTAAGGAGGACTTTTAGTAGTTCGCAGAGTGCATTTTGACCCCCGGAAACTGAAACGCTTAGTTTTTATGATGGCGGAGAGGGAGAGTTCTTGCAGGTCGGAGAGGGAAAACTGAGCGGCGGTACGGGGATGGGGACCGGCGTCGAGATACATGGGTCCCACGAGACTCAGACGAGGATTCTGGAGGTGGGAAGGATCGTCGAGGTGGGCTTGGAATAAACCGGCGTTGGTAATACGAAGTTGACGGCACGTCACTTTCTAAGGTGTCTTAACCACGGCGCTCGTTCTGAAGGCGGCGACGGCAGAAACTGGATATATGTCCTCTAATGCCACAGTAATAGCAAACTGGCCGGGAGGGGCACCAAGGTGCGTAATAGGGTGGTGTAGGTTGAGCCGTCGCTATTACATTGATGTGCTTGAAGGTTGGTGCCGGTCGGGGAGGGGGAACCAAAGGAGGAGGAGGGTAGAGCGACGTCGCGTAGCTCGGTTCTGGGCGGGTTGCAGGAGGTTCATTTGCCATAGGGTGGGTGATGGTTGCTAACCTTTCTTTAATGTGGTTGCGGAGAACGGCGTCATTAGAAGGTGCGGAAGAATGATCGCAGTCGTGTCGACAGACTGGAGGGCTTGGAGCTCCTCGCGGATGATGGCTCGAATCAGTGCCCGCAGATCGAGGTCAGCAAAAGTCGGGCCAGTAGCGATGCCGGGCTGCTATCGGGAGGACTGTAGCTGATCGAGGCGTTGGCAGGTCGTAATAATGGAATCCACAGTTAAAGGATTTTGGGAAACTAGGGCATTATAAGCCATAGAACTGATTCCTTTCAAGGCATGGTGTACTCGTTCAGGTTCCGGCATGGTGGAACTAATATGCCGCCAAAGTGCACGTATGGCCTCTATGTAAGACGCATAAGACTCATCGGGACCTTGGAGGCGGGAAGCGAGCTTATTTTTTGCGATCTCAGTCCGAACTGCCGGGTCGGCGAAGTATTGGCGGAACTGCTGTTTGAATGTTCTCCACTTAGTGGTGTGGGGTTCGCGATTAATAAACCAGTTTCTGGCGACCTCAATGAGATAGAAACAAACATTGAGAAATTTTAGAGCATATAGGTGTCGAGCCAGTCATCAAAGTCTTCATCGCGACGACCAGAGAACAGCGGCGGGTTGCGTGTTCGTATGGGCCCTGTCGGAGGGGGTGCAGCCGAGATAGAGGGTCCGGCTGGATCGTGGGTACTCTCGGTAGACATAAGGATGGTGGCTGTTGCCAAAGGGTTGCCAACTAAAGAAAATTTTCTGATGTTACGACAAAATTTCTGTGCGGTTTTTGACGGGAAACTTGTAGTGACAACAGAACATTCTGTCGTAACATAAGAAATTTCTGTAGTTACAACAGAAAAGTGCTACAGAACTACAGACAACAGAAATATACTACAGAAAAACTACAGAACTACAGAAAAGTACTACAGAACTACAGAAAAATCTGATGGTTACGACAGAACTACACGACTTCTTGTCGTATTTTTGACACAGTTCTGTAGTTTTTTCGACTGGGCGCAACGTAGCTCCAGCGAGAGGCAGGGGTGAAGGCAGCAAGGGGGTCGAACTTTACCTCCACCATTTGCGAACGAAGGCTAGGTCGCAACGGCAAGGTTGTGACAGCAAGGCCGTGACGGCAAAGCCAGCGATGCCTTGTCTAGCGTTTTAATCCCATCACGAACTCAGGCGCGTGCCGGAGCCGGCGCCGCGGGACGAAGACGATGGTATGTACAAATGAAAAAAGATCATAGAAGGCTCACAATATATATATATATATATATATATATATATATATATATATATATATATATATATATATATATATATATATATATATATATATATATATATATATATATATATATATATTGGTTCACAGGATTGGTTCACAGGAAGGGAAAGGCGCAGTAACTGTCACACTTGCTCTGTGGACACCCGAACCGCGTCGTAAGGGAAGGGAGGAAGGTGGGAATGAAAGTGATATATATATATATATATATATATATAGGGAGAGAGAGAGAGAGAGAGAGAGAGAGAGAAAGAGAGTTAGATGAACTTCAAAGTAGCCAGTCGTAAACTTATGGTTTTTGTTTATTTCCAGAAAACACTACTACAACTCAGATCCCTTCAACTGGAACACCTTGTCCAGATATTTTGCATCTGATGAGTGGTGCCAACGCAGTGAGTGCTGATTTATCACTTATAATTCATAAAGAGAACGTCCGTCTAGATCGATATGAAAGACCGTCGCCTTGCTCTATTATTATCAGCAACGTTTTCAGAATGGACATCCTTTGAAAAAAAACAGTATCTCTGCATTTAGCTACATTCACTGGGTATTGCTATCAAATCATAAAGAATGCTGACGCGCTCATACGTAGAGCAGTTCAAGTGATTCGGTTATAGACAGCACCCATAGAGTTATTTTGTACGATTGTGTCCGATAAACCCTTTCGCTATCAGCCAAACATATCTATATACATGTTTAGCAAAAGGTGCGTACTGAAAAGAACAATTCGTGCTGCTGCCCACAGAGAAGGCCCTGCGCGCGTCTCGATCTGCGCTGGTGGATAAACGAGAACCAGGGGAAGCTTACTCTATCCCGGCCTCGGCGGCTGCGTTTCGATGGAGGCGAAACGAAGAGGCGTCGTGTGCTGTGCGATGTCAGCGCACGTTAAAGATCCCCAGGTGGTCGAAATTACTCCGTAGCCCTCCACTACGGCTCCTCTTTCTCTCTGTCCACTTTCATTCCCACCTTCCTCCCTTCCCTTACGGCGCGGTTCGGGTGTCCACAGAGCAAGTGTGACAGTTACTGCGCCTTTCCCTTCCTGTGAACCAATTTAAGCTTACTCAGTCTTGTGACAGCGTTTCTAGGGCCAACCAGAAGCGCCAAGAACTTAAGAGGAGACATTTTGCACATAAATAAATGTGTTCTGACGCCTATTTATGAAAGCAGTGATGTGAATGTTAATGCGCAGTGCGCCGTAATATATATTGAATGTCCGTTCCTTGGTGAAGTTCTCTGCTGGGCGCCAGTTTAATACGTTTGACGTTTGATCAAAAGTAAATGCCTTCCTTCTCTCATGGGCGGAGTGAGCAGATGGGCAGCATGTGGGGAAAGGAACTAGTCATAAGGATAATGTGAATTTACATCACAGTTATAACGCAATCATTCTTTGTGTCGCGTTCAAGTGTTGTCACAGATTACACTAGTCTAGTTTACGATAAAGAAATGAATCGACGCGATGCGTACCTTCAATTTTATAAATTGGTAAAGCGACAATGAGAAACTAAACAACTAAGAGAAACACGGAACAATGAATGAAATGAACCTTAAAAATTTCTTGAAAAAATCTCTGTGCAAAGAGAAAGAAAAGCTGCTATGCATCAAAAATTCGAGAAGACGCTTGTATTATGTAAAGGAACCCTTCGAGCAAAGCTGCCTCTGCGTCACTGATCGAAACTGTCTGCTTGCCGACAAACAATCTTCCTCATTTCTTACATAAAAGGCATAAACTATTTGCTGCTCTATATTTTTGGCGCCGGATTTCAAAAACATCTTTATTTCCGGACGGCAATTTTTGCCGGTTGTTAGATCGGTATGCAAATAAACGTCCATGTTTGTAGCGCACTTTCCGCAAGCGTTCAAAGGCGCGTTCGTAGCCCTATATAGACAAGTCCGCAGGTTAAAGGAATCTGGTACACTACTCGTGACCTAGATATAAAGAACTTCGTTTTATTTTTTATTTCGCGATTTCCTTTTTGCTTTTAATAGTTAATGAGATAATTTTCAAACGTTTTGATGGTGCTGAAAAGACAATTTCGACATGGTATATTTTTGTCAATTTTTATGCAATGGGATACCTTATGAACGTAAGGAACAGCTGCACCGGTTTATTCCTTGTTTCTGGATTTTTTTTTTCTCGAAGGCGCTTGAACTGCTACAGAAGAATTTCACAAACAGCCACAATCAAAGAGGATGGGTACCGTTCTTTCTTCAGTTACAACTGAACCTGGGCGCTGGAGATCACACATTGTGTGAAGGAAAGATTTCCCCAAAGCATTCTGCAGAGAATTGCTAATTATATCTCTTGTGATGAGCTTTGAATGGCTACTTGCGATTCATAACAAGCCTTTCTGAGATCTGCTGCTGTGCTCCCAACATAGTTGATCCTTGTTAAACAAAAGCCTCAAGTCTATAGGAACGGCAGTTCACCATTAACGATACTCCGAAGTAAGTGTAAGACCCTTGCTGTGATTGGTGAAAACGAATTGATTCCATTCGACAGCTGGGGCCTTATTAGACTCCAAAACATCTTTCAGAATAATAAAAAAATCGTTAACGTAATGCAACACAGAAAGAACATACCGATCACATAGCAGACGTTTGATTTATTTGCAATGGCGGACAAGAAAATGACACAAATTATGGGTGCTACACACACCTAGTTTCTCAAAAAAAATTTGCTTCAAACAATATGGCGGTAGAGCTCAAGTAAAATTCAAACCAGACCACGCAACTGTCGCTGCTGATTCCACCTGAATTTTGCAACGGAACTTCGCCTGCCATTATAATTCTTCTAACTGGACTCAGAAGCCGTTGATGAGGAATAGAATACTATAATCCTCAATGTTAATCGGAAATTTACTCGATTCCAGGGGAGCTAGCTATTGAAGTTCCTACGCGGCTTGAGAAGAACTACACACAAAAAGTGGGTTCTCGCTGATCGAATTATCAAGTATTTTGAAGGTAGCAACTGACGACCCGTTGCAATGAGCGCGAAGAAAGTTTTAAGAAGCCTTTGCGTATATCTGCAGTTTTCTTCAGAGCATCCAAATGAAAATAATCCAGGATCTTCATTACTTCTCGTCTTCAAGTAAGTCTATTGGACTTAACACGTTTGAAGTTCTTCTCGATGGCCGTGAAAGCATTTTTCCTGAAGGAGCCTAGAGGCAGAATGCGAATCCACTATATTTGTCAGCTAGGAGGGATAAAAGGCTATTGTTATTGAGAGCCTTTCACACTTTTTCCAAGGCGCAAATGCCGGTACATTGCGCGCAGCACATCTCACCACGAATCCTCTGCACGGTTGTCACTTTCTCTCCTTAGCCTGAAACACCTGACTATTGGCTGCGGTAGAAAACTCAATTTTGTACCTACTTTCCTAAATATCCTTAACTTTTCCTTTAGGATCTGTCTCTCCAAGAACGGCAAGTCTGGACGATCGGTCCCCAGGAAATGCCCTGGGCTGGCATAGCAAAAGGAAACTTAGCGGTCCTTTCCGTAAACCATCTCAGTTCCTGCACCTGTCTGTCCTCCTTCATGGGTTCTCTTCCGAGAAACAAATAACAAATGGACGCGTGCTCAATCACGAATGAACTGGACTTGCCTCCTGCATTCAGATTTGAGTATCTTGCAAATGTGCCTTGTGCAGCCGATGGCTACGTTTCCATGTACTGACCGGAAAATGCCAAAACGTATAAGACAAACATTGTGACATTTTGCTGTAAGCCGTTGGAAATGAAATCAAAAGTCAGGCATGTAATCGGTATGTTGTTTATGTGTTTCCTAATGCTGACGATTTTTTTATTATTCTAAAAGAAATTATTTGAACGGACGCTCTCCGTTTTCACCAATCACAGCAAGGTCTCACGCTTACTTGGGAGTTACCAATTAATGACGAACTGGAGTTCGAAACTTAAGACTATTGTTAAAAAGGATAAGCTATGTTGGGCGTACAATCCAACCCCAAAAAGGCTGTTACCTTTCGTTAAAACAGTGAATATTGCAAATTCGCTGAAGAAGGGAACGTCTTTTCATTACATGATGTCCTTGAGGTCTGGCGTTCAGGTTCAGAGGCTAAAAGAAGTAGGAACCCAGCCTTTTTGATCGTAACTGTTTGTGAAACGGTCCTGGGGAAGGTTAGTCATCTGCAAGCAAACAAAATTTGAAAAATAAAAAGAAACCGCTGCAGGTTATTCTTTACGTTCATAAGGTATCCCATAATCAAAAATATTGCAAATAAGTAGCAGGTTGGACTTGCCTTTAGTACCTCTTGAAAACTTTCGAAAATATGCTTCATGAAGAAGTAAATTAAACGTGAGTTTGTGGAATTGCACATAAAATGAAATTCACAATATTTTTAATTCACGAGGTTTATGAAATCTGGTAGAGATGAATTAGAGTGGGAAATAGTTGACGCTAATTACATACAAAAATGCAGGGCGCTTGACCGTGAGCAAGCCGCCCATTGCCATGAGTGTCGCGGAGAGGGCTTTCCTCTAGGAGTTCTTTTAGGTGATATAACCGCAATCCTCGCATGTACTTGTCATCTAAAATTTGTTTTTCCATAGGAACCTTTCTGTCACTCTGGCATCAAGCTCTTTTCAAAATTTTTAAAGTTCGTTTGCTGATTTTGTTCCTAGTTCCTGTTGGTAATTTTGTTTCCTAATGTCACTTGCTTGTTTGTACAATCAGTAAAGTTTCATGGCACCTTGTTTCACGTTCTTATTTGTGATTTTAGTTTTCATATAATAATAATAATAATAATAATAATAATAATAATAATAATAATAATAATAATAATAATAATAATAATAATAATAATAATAATAATAATAATAATAAACTGGTTCACAGGAAGGGAAAGGCGCAGTATCTGTCGCATGTGTAGCTGTGGACACCCGTACCGCGCCGTAAGGGAAAGGAGGAAGATGTGAGGGAAAGTGTAAAGAAAGGAAGGAGAGCCGTAGTGGAGGGCTACGGAGCAATTTCGACCACCTGGGGATCTTTAACGTGCTCTGGCATAGCACAGCACACGGACGCCTCTTCGTTTCGCCTCCGTCGAAACGCACCGGCTAAGGTCAGGTTCGAAACCCGGGTGCTCCGGCACAGTAGTCGGGCGTCTTACCACTGCACCACCCCAATTCTCACTTGTTTTGGTTTGGCAAGGAAGCTCAGAAAAACTAAGCAAATAATTGTTTACCGTAATTTCATGACACGTTATTTTTCTTTCATTCTGCAGTAAATCGTGCGCTGATTGCGATTTATACGTTTTGTCGTTCAGTGTTTTCCTTGTGTTTGGTTTCGTTGATAAGGCTGAGTGCTTCGTATAAATTGCAAGGTATGCCGAAGGAATATGGCCCGTAGCTCACGTCACCCGATTTGTTATTGAGAACTGCTTGATCCATTAGTTTTATGGATTACAACGAGCCAGCTTCGAAAGAGATGAACATAGGCGTCTTATACACTATATATAGGGCATTATGTGCAGCAAATCCGCCAGGGGCCGTGCATTACAAGCTCGTTAAACTGCATTCGCACAGCGATGGCGGGGGAGCATATGACGCATCCCCTTCTTGCCTTGTCAGATGGAAGGGAGGATGCACCAGGTGCAGTCCTCCTGTGAGGGTACAGACCTCAGTCAGCGGTTATCATCATGCTACAGCAACCCCAGGCAAGGCCTCCCGCACCACTGGGCGGGGAGGGGGGGGGGTTGTTCCGGGAGAGAGCTTTTCCCAGCCAAGGGGCTCAATGCAATCTGACTTATTCCCGCCGGGGCGGAGTCGCAGTGCAAGTGCACCACGTCCGTGCCACCCCGGTGGGTCAAAGGCTGACGCGAGTAAATCTTCTAATATCTGACTTCGATTTTTTTTCATTTTCTTCTATGAAAATTATCATGGTGTGGGGCCCCATTCTTCATAGAACATTTTCTTGCCGAACTGGAGTCTTTCGCGTTCAAGGTGGAACCCCAGCTCCTTCCTAATTTTCTTTTTTACCTCTAGGAGACAGGGTGTTTACGCGCTGTAGACTGCTCGACATCCAGCGATATAGATTTGATACTTTGTTTCAACGAGAATTAGCACGAACTGTTTTCGTGCTTCGCTGGGCAGCGGGCTGAGATACCTGACGGTGGCATATGGTATTCCTGGCAGCTCAAACAGTTCTTTCATACGACCCAGGAGTGATGCAGGGAGGATGCACCCGAGAAAAATTTGTTCCGCGGTCTCCTGCACTCAACAGAAAGGATATGCATCAATGGATCCTGACAATGTCGGCACAAAGGCTCGGCGGCATCCCCTCCTTGCGAGCAGCACGGCATTCGACGAACCTCATCATGGTCTTGGTCTCCAGATGCAGTGGGCTCGTTTATGTAGCCTGCAAAAGACATTAGCATTCAAATTGTCAAATCCGCAGGCAGCACGTGACGGCGGCCTGAGAGGTCCAACATCGAGAGTGCTGAATACTGGCTTCAAATCTGCCGCGGTACGAGGACGACTTGCTGCTAGGGGACTGGAGCCGTATCGTCTGATATTGAGGGCGTATTGAAACAAGCGGCCCGCCGACGCTTCCTGCCAATGCACCGCTGCGTTGCGAACAGCACCATGGTTTGCGAAGGGGGTGTTAGCAGCAGAAGCTTGACGTTCGGTGGTGCGCAATTTGGGCGGCTTGCTCGGGCACAAATAAGGTGTGATGCGATAACCCTTAGTTATTAGTTGGCGCCTGTCTTGTTCGTTTCTGTCCATTCTTGTCCTTGCTCTATTCAGGCTGTTTTTCTGTTTTAAACATGTCGAACAAATACCCCATACCAGAGTACTCCTAGATGGTATGTTAATGTTCTACAAAATGCTTCGCTGTGTTTTGTGAAGACGTTTTTTACAGCAACGAGGGTTACGCATATCGTAGAGTCTAATCATTCGGATGTTCGTTAATTGTTATACTTTTTAATGGGTTCACAGGAAGAGAAAGGCGCAGTATCTGTGCTCTGTGGACAACTGAACCGCGCCGCAAGGGAAGGGATGAAAATGGGAGTGAAAGTGTAAAGAGAGAAAGGGGAGCCGTAGTGGAGGGAAAATGAAAGGCGCTGAACCCAATGTGAGCACTGTTTTTAAACTGCACTAATTCCCAGTGAGATCAAAACATTGATTGCCAAAATCGTCATTAGAAAATGTCAGAGCTCGCTTTCTTGCACTCCATGCTAGTACAGTTATGTTCGGAATGTTAACAACCGCAAATCAATTATAAATAGTAACAATAATAATTGGCTCTAAAAAGTGGAATAACGCAGTATCTGTCACTCACGATCTGTGGTCACCTGACCCGCGCTGTAAGGTAAATGAGGTCGTCGAGAGTGAAAGCGGAGATAGAAGATTGCCGCAGTGGAGGGCTCCGGAGTAAGTTCGACCCCCCTAAGATCTTAAACGTGCACTGAACTACAGTGGCTGGAAGGGGGAAGTGTGAGCAGCCGGCCCAGTCAGGCGAAGCGCTTCGGGAGAAGAGCGGCAGATGGACCTGCAGCCCGTTTAGACGTCAGATTCCGCCGCGGGTACCGCGGCTTCAGCGCTGGTAATGGGCCACGGTCCGTTTTTTTTAATCGTATTTTCGTGGTACTCGCCTTCTAATAGGATTACATTATACTATGTAACTTGTTCAATAGAGCCGGGAACGTTATTGAGTTGGCTCTCAATTCAGAAACAAATCAAGTGGTAACAGACTTACCGATTCCATGTCTGCTCGCGTCGGCGCAGACTGTTTCGTAACTAGTAGACTTGTTAAATTCAGACATACAGAGGTTTGAATGCATAACACTCTTGAAACAAGGCTTTATTTTGTTACAGGAAAATGGCCTTGGCGATTGCAACAATGAAAGGAAACGATTTGCTAGCATATCTTACAAAGTCTCTAAGTGACCTGCTTCAGCTTCAAATGCTTTTTTCTTTCGCGGGACGACTCTCTCTCTTTGTTAAGAGATTTAGCATAGAAATGGAGGCGTGTTATTAAGAAAAACTTTGTGATTTGGGTGGTAATATCTACCCTATGAAGTGCACAGCCAACCAAGACATTGTTCTTTCTGATACAGAATGTAAGGTAATCAAGGCTGTCACAGTGCAATTCGTTGTTATTAACCACACAGGGAGAGTGAGTTCCAACACCTCAACGAATGAAAAAAGCTCTACGGAAGGGTACAACAGGCCACTATTGTCACAGAATTTTGTGAACATTGACAGTCCTTTGTCAGCATTTTCTCGATCCACAAGGAGCTGATCAAAGCAGTCTTTGCTACTTGATTTGTGTATGGTTTTACGTGAAACGTGGCCTGCCATGTAAAGAACCAGACGGCTGTCCCTTGTTTTTTCACTATACGAGTGGTCAGAGTGGACCACAGAATTCTTGAGCATTTCTGCAGCATCTTCTACCTGTCCTCTATCAAGTAGTAGATCGACTTCACTACTCACTTCCTTTTCACCAAACAAAAACTGTAGGGTGCCTCCTTCGCAGTCGCCACTTTTTGGCGCCTTCACCAAGTTGTAAAAACTTAGGCAATTACCGGTGATGAGGAACTGGGTTACATTCGGGTGGCCATTACAGCCAGAAAACTGGCAAATGACGCCAAAGAGCTTTTCCAGGCTGTCTTGAGAAAGGCAGATTGTCAATACGTACTTGTACCCAAGCTTGTCTTGGACATACTTCAGAAGATCCAATGTGGCATGAAGAGTAACCCTCAGGCCTTCAGCGGTACTAGCCGACAAAAACCCTACCTTGGAAGGTGCCAAGGATGCTTCCCATTCCTTCAGGTACTCAATGAAGTCTCTGATGTTCTTTACATGAACAGAACCAAGTTTTAGAGCTCCAGACAGAACACGTGCCGTCATTACTCCTATGAGCATGGCCATTCTTCGGACAAATGCCTCAGTTGGTCCTGAGTCACCCCAATTCCTTCTAATTTCATTCTTGTAAAAGAAAAGCCCTCACACCACTTCTGAGCTGAAGAGTTGAAACGCCAGGTTCAGTCTCATTTTTTCAAAATTGTTGGGTTTCACGTGGTATGTCGTAAAGTTTGGCATGACCTTTGGGGTGACTGCACATTTATCCTCTTCGTGTGCAACTCTGATGTAGTCAATGTAGGCAGCACCATCTGGAGTTTTATAGAAGTATTTTAGAAAACCATTTCTAATGCATTTCACCAAGGAGGGGGAAGTCAGATGCAATGAAGAGGCGTCTTTCTTTGTCTACAGGATGAGGAACAGAGGACCTCACGGAGCTCGTGGAACCAGATATTCCAAACATGCGCCACATAGAGCGGTTCCATGAGGCCCCGTAAGCTGTAACAAAATCTACTTTCAGGCCAGCCTTTTCAGCAAAAATGACGGCTTCTAGGACAATCATCGACAAAAGTGCTGTCTTCACATTGCCACTCGAGGCAAAGACACCGAGTATCTGATGCCAAGATCCTGTTAGTGGTTCGAACATGACCACCAGACCGTGATCGCAGGGCACATGTTTCTCACTTTCGGGCGTGAATTTCCCCAAATCCACAAGCCCTTCAATTTTCCCCTCTCCAACTACACTGAAACACTCTTACAACTTCATTTCATCGATAATCAGACCACCGTGGAACTTGAATTCGTCCATGAATTTTGTTTTCTTTTCAATCCCTGCAAGTACGGGACAGTTAAAGCTGAACCTGCTCTTATACTTGCGCATATACATCTTCAAGCAGCTTCTGCTAGGGAGTATCAGTATTCCCTCCCTTCGTACATGTTCATAGAGCCTTGGGCTTTTCATTCGCATAATAATGCACTCCAGTAGCCAGTCAGGGTTGTACTTCATTCCTCTCACTGATTTGCGGCGAGCAGCTTGAAAACATTGCATGACAGCTAGCTTTTGCTTTGGTGGAAGAGCTTTTAACCTGTCTTCAAGGACGCTTTCTTCCAGTTCTACGCTCTGCCTTTCAAGTTTCTGTGTAGTTTGCGCGTAGGATGACAACTTGGCTTTGAGCCGCCGAACAGTCTGCATTTGAATTTTTTTCTTGTTCTTGAAAATCTTGGAGCTGAATTTTTACTACGATTCTTTTTTGATCGTTGATTCAAAAGAGCTTTCCTTAGGTGCTTGCACATGACACATGGCTTACTCTCATATGCGACGCCCTGGCACTTCAAGCTAGAAATGACTTTATCAAAAAGCAGGAATTTCTTTCCAACGCAAATGGAAATTCATAGATTGTGCCGGCTCCAACGCAGACGCATATGCTATCTACCTCTTTCAAAAGAGATACAGGATCAGTAGATGAAAGCCCCGATTGTCGTATGCCCTTGAAGAAAACGTCTTGCTGAACACAGTTCGCCTCTTGGGAGAACACAACCAACTTACTTGCGTATAAGGCACTTTTATCCTGCCCTGGTTGGCACACACTGTAAGCCACAGTCAAGGGCGAAGTGGTCTATGGTGGGTGCCCCACGAACACGATGGTAAGGTGAGGTCTTGAAACGACGCTATACACGGCACCTCCTCGAAGTCGATGCTCACAAGAGCGGCACTGCCGTCAGTGAATTTCTTGCTGGGCGGAGCTGTGCGTTCGGGTTTTCCTGGCCGCTTTCTGTCAGGCGGCAGTTGCTTGGATAGGTATTTCGGAAGGTTTGGAAATAGCGTGGGTACGGCTCCGGGAAGCAACAAAGGCCTGCTTATTTCAATGCGGGCGAGCTCTCCATTAACAGCATGGTCAAAGTACCTTGAGGTACCTTGCTTCGAAATGAAGCTCGCACACCGCGAAGTTGTCCTTCAGTCGTTTGTCAGCACGCGGAATTGCCCGCTGCCATTGCGCCAACGCCATTTCGTCCTTGCGAACTCCAAACAGCGACAGTTTCATCTTGCAAGATTTATAGCCACTTGTGCACCCTGGCACAAAACAGTGGCTCGTGGCTCTGTTTTCTAGGCATCGCTGTAAATGCCCCACACAGGAAGTAAAAAACTATCCGGGCAAAGCGGAGAATAACATGAGCTGCACGGCGCACGCCGGATCGTAGTCAACGCGATTTGCCTTTCAATAGACAGACCGACGACGTGTAAACGGAGTCGAGCGCCGCCTGGCGGATCGTTCTCGACGGCTTCGGCGCGCCCCATACCGGGTGGCCGCGCTCATCTTACTTCCCCCTTCCAGCCACTGCAACTGAACTCGCACAGCACCCGGTCGCGACTTCGTTTCGCCTACATTGAAACGCAGCCGTCTTCAGTCCAGATCGAATCCGAGTACTCAGATATAGTAGTACGACAAAGTAAGCACTGCACCACACCAGCAAGGCAATAGTACCTAGTCCATCATTACAAAATTCACAAATCACATCTTTATTTCAGGCGCAAAAGTTACGATAGACGCTGTTTTTTAAAAGTGCATTTATTAAATCCACATTGGAACCCTCGCTTAAGTGCGTATTTTTATTTTCGAATATTCGAACACTGCCAATTAAGAGCATTTAAACACAGAGCTACCTTTTCTGCTGAAAACCTCTAGTTTTGGAGCACAAAATTCCACTTCAACTCAAATATATAAAGACGATGGCTTGTTTCTAGCGCCCTAACCATCTAATAATAACCTCTCTGACTTAAAGAATAATTTTCGAGTTACTATAAAAGTAACCTGCACCATTCTTTACCAAGAGACACTAAGATACCTATAGCACCTTTAGTGCTACTCTAATTCTCCTTAAATGAGTTCGTAAAGTAGCAAACTTGCAGCTTTTAATGCTTAGAATGACACAATTCCTTCAGAACAGCATGTTTACAGATGGTGTTAACATCTTTTAATTGCGAGTAGGTGAGGAAAAGCGCGGTAAGGGATGATTATGATGATGAGAGAATATGGGATGAATTTTACGTGCTAAACATTTAATGATATTGAAAACAAATTACTGTTTTTTATGTGACTATGTAAAGCAGACCTACTGAATTACAAATACCTGCTCATGATAATAAAGAAATTCTTAACTGTCTTTGAAAGTGACAGTGGTTTACAAACGGCATATAGCGACAATCCGAATTAGTGGAAATGTCTCTGCGTAGACAATATAGTGACCCTGGATCAAGATGGCATGAAATAAGTACAAAATGAAGGTTTTTTTGAATCCCTATCGGCAGTTACTTTCAGATGAGCACCAGCTTGCCAGTAACAAAAGTGTACGTATAACCAGAAAGCCATACCTGTATTCACTCTCCTTTATCCTACAGGCTAAATACTATTGACTAAACAACTGAAATAAATTAAAACTGAAAATAACGCAGCAAGTAACCAAATGAATATAAACAGACGTTTATCCAATTTGCAGCGTTCAGCGTGTGTCAGGAAAAAAGGGCTAGTGGCTGATATTCTGGTTGAACCTAAGGACACCAAAATGCGCACAAACAGTGCACGCAATCAAATGAACAAAGTGCAGTCGTCGCTATGGTAGCAGACTGGATTCTGAAAGTCGGAACTTGTAGAATGGGTTGCCACGAAATTTCTTAAGAGAATACAATAATAAATCTGAAAAAATGCCTTTCACTGTCTCTTGAATTGGTAAACTCAACAGACAGTACGAGGTCATTTTCCCTTCAGCAAGCATTTAATTTCTTATATATTTATTTAACTATTCATTTATTACTGATACTGTCAATCCCCGTCGGGATTTTTACGGGAGGGGCACGTAATTGAACACAGGCTAAAATAATGGCGATACAAAGGCTACAAATACATGAATATAATAGAAAAACAGTTAGCAGGTGATAAGCAATGTCATCCATGATAACATAGATGAATATCTGAAAGTTGATCTCTGCTCAGCTCACTGAATGCTGCGCATTGTAACGAACAAAAAAATTATAGAATGTGTACAATATGTACTATCGTTTTCTTAGTGCAGATGTCAATTTATTGTTTGCCATTCAATTCTCTTCCGACAGAGACCTCTTGGATGTAGATATGGCTGTCACGGATCAAGCATACTGCCTGCAAACATCTCCTGCTATGTATGTTCATGTTTTTCACCCTAAGTTTCGAGTAATATGTATGAAGGAATTAGGCCTCTCGAGGTTCTCTATTTATGGCGGCGCCATAAATAGAGAAACTCGAGAGGCTTAAGAAGGGCATGTCGTCACTGCATGTTTTGCTGTATATTTATTTATAGAATACTGCTGACGCTAAGGTCGGTCCAAGTAAGAGGGGCAAAAAAAAAACACACTAGAGAAACGCGGCAAATTACATCGCAGAAAACATATAATATATAGGACATAAAAAATAAAAAACGCAACTCCGCTATTATCAAAAAACAATTTGTGAAGGGCATCGATACTGTTTACGACCTCAGGTAGGAGTTCATTCTATTGAATTGCTGTGTAGGAAAAAAAATGAGTTTTTAATTGCATTGATTGTACAGTTGTACGGTGTTAGGGATTCTCTGTGACAACTTCACGTTAGTCGCGTTGTGAATGGCTTAACAAATAAATCAGGGTTCATAGAGAGTTTATTATTTTTGAGAAAGTTGAGAAAGACATGTTTGCGATGTCTATATATTCTGATGAGCTATAGGAGTGGTTGGAGAGTCGGTAGAACGATATTTATTAAAGATTACTCGTACACATTTTCGCTGGATCATTGCAGCGCCTCGATGTTCTGTTTTATTTAAGCATCCCAGACGGTGCATACATATTCAAGTTTGGGTCTAATGATGGATGTGTGAATTAAATTTTTTGCACTAAAAGGGGCACATTTTAATCCGCCTAAGGAGGCAAAGTTTCCAAACGGATGACGAACATGGTGATTATATGCTTATTCAGCTAAGATTATTGGTTATAGTAACACCTACTTCGTAACATAAATGTTTTGCAATAAAATCTAACAGAACCCAGCATTGGCGGCATCTGCGTTACATTGACGCAAAGACCAATTTCATAGCACTAGCAGGTATAAACGAACGAAACGTGGTAAAGTGACTACTTAACGTTCTACTATACGTTCAGAGCCAAACATTATTAACTGATAAGGCTCTGAATGCGTACTATGAACCAGCAGAAGCTTATTTTCTGCACATTGAATCTTGTACTCTACACTCCATCTCCATCTCTAGGACTTATAATAAAGGGCCAAAAAATACTCGGCATTCCAGCACACAACCGTAATACTGCATTTTGCGCAATAATCGACATATTGCATGACACATACCGGAAGCCGAGACGTCGCGGACGCTAGAAATTTCCCGCGGACAGGACAATATATTATAACACACTTTTTTTTTACTATACATCAATATTGCTTCCGTTTTTTTTTTATATTTTAAAATAATCCGGGAAAAAGAAGTGCATTCTGGCACGGATTTAGCTCAAGGACGGCCCATCGGTCGTCTTGCCGCTTGCCAGAAGCAAGCAAACACGAAGTTGTACAATCGCCTACACGTTATTCGAGCAATTTAGTCTTTAAGGAAAGTAGATTGACTGCTGAAAATGCCTACGAGACTTGAGCCCCATTGAAATGCATCGCATGCTCTTTTATGTAACAATGGAAGGATCATGACAACGAATTTGCGGGCTCACTGCGCAATATCGTACTCCAATATCGTACTCGAACATGCTTCACCGGTTATCTTTGATTGTTATGTAGTCAATGTTTGCGAAGTAGAACCCTATTTAGCGCAACTGATGAATGTGCAGGATCGACTGTCTTCCTGCTTCTCCCTTTTGCCGTTTTCTACAACGAAGGATTCCAGGTTGAAAAGGCCCCATGCACATAAAACCTCACAGGAATGGCCCTTCGCTTTACAGCGCACACATCTGCTGCAGTTGCAACTTATGACAGCCCACTCAGCCTATCGCAGCTCAGGTAGTATAGTTTGGGTATCGGTCGGGACCCTTGGTGTTCCTTGGTGGCACTCTGTATTTGTCGAAATCAAAAAGATCATAAATATGAAGTAACTCCTCCTTTTTCCTGGGCGCTTGTCAGTTTTTGGCTTGCCATTTTGTAGGCAAGCCAGCCAATAACCCTCCAAAAAATTTTACTTTCAGCCGAGAGGTAAAACGTATTGGCCTTTATCTTTAGCTTGAATTAGCGACAATATCAGAGAAGCATGCGTAAGGGTATGTGTCCACGTAATAATATTGTACCGAAATCAAAACACATGCATCAGCAGAGATACTAATCAGCAGTTAAGACCGCCGAAATTCAGTCTAACGAAGTGGTATTCAACAGAAGGATGGCGTAAAACGGTCGTAGAACATTTAGGGTGCGAGTGAGAATAGGAGGTTTGTGAGATTTAGGCTGCGGAAGTTGCACAGCATGGGGTATTTGAATTTCATTCGTAAGGCTTTTCCCTATGATGCGTTTAGCTAAGACCGCGTCTTCATTAGCATATGTTTATCATCGGTCACCCCAGGCGAGAAAAAAACGTAAACTTAACTGACCGTTGCTGAAAGAGAGTAAATCAAAAATACCCTTAATCTTATCTCACAAGTGGCTGAGGCGCCTCTTGGTCCCCGCATCCGATACGTGGACCGACCCACCATTTCGCACTTTCTTTATATAGAGCCTCTGTAAAAAGTAGCCTGCTTCCTCCGGGTTACAATGTTTTCCTTGCAGCCCTGCTCTTCAGGCTTTCAGCCAGCGTACTAATACCATCAGTTCCAGCCAACGTGATTCTTATTTTTCCACTGGCTTCCGAGGCGACGACGTGGGGAGGTGGGGAGGTGGCTATAGCACTGCGATGCAGTCAGCACATTCAATAGCTGGATCGCATCTCTGAAGCCCCTTAGATGTGGTTTTATGTAACGTGGTCTATGTTTTCATAAGTAATAAAAATGCCTTTCTAGATTTGTTCTCCTTCATGGCACAGATTTGACACCTCTTTGGCACTGATTGTGCTCGCCGAATTACTGCAATGGCTCACGCGCCCGCGTTCATCATAGTCTACAAGTCCTCGGTCCGTAATATTTCTTTGCCCTTCAAGAGTATCGGACATTCTCCCCACTTGTTAGTTACCTGGCAAGCTACATTTTGCTCAGGATTTAGAACACTCGTAATTACAGCCACACTCATTTTGCCAACATGTGAAACCTGATCCGCTGGATAATTCGTGATGAGATCCACGATGACACTTCATAGTTCCTGTCTCTTCCAGTATACCTGCTCACTCACTTTGCTGTCTGGCATCATAAAGGTTGAAACTGCCTCCTTCACTCGTTTAATTACCCCGGAACCGCCAGCCGCTCTTTATGTAGCCACAAGAGGCGGCGGCAACCTATGCACATTGCCTTCTTTCCTGATTGGTGCCCCTGTAGTCCAGCATCCCCGCTTTTTTCTGGAGACACGCCGTGTACAGTGCCCAGCGACTGCTCTTCCCTCCTCCAGTTTGCCTTATTCACACATTCGTAACGCGTTACACCTGTCGGTCGCACATCGCCGTAACATGAACTCTTGTACCATGATTACCGCAAATATGACAGCAGGTATCAATTTCTTCATGCACTGACCATGCTGCAACAATGACCTCCGTCGCACCTCATTTCCGACTTCCTCATCAGGCTTTACAAAGTGCAGTCATCGCGAGCTAAATCATTATCATATTTCCCTGCCATATATCCGCAGGCCTTCGTTACTCCTTCTCCAGCCATCTTATGCCTCAGTCCACCGCGTGGAAACTTTACGCATTCACCTTCCGGAAGTAAAACTGTGCCGTAATGCGTAACTCCTAACTCTTGCATGCACCAAAGAGAATCTTCACTGTTGAAATTAGAGGCAATATGGTGAAGCTTTATTTTATGCAACAGATGTTTGGTTTGGGCTAGTTGGTAGCAGTTTCTTGAAGACATAGCGCAAAAAAGAGACGGGGACAACACAGATGTAGACAGGACAGGCGCTAACTGACAACTTTATTTTCGAGGAAAACCGCAGCACAATTTATGTCAAAACTCACGTGACAATCAAGGGGCCTTATACTACGACCAAATACAGTTTGACAAAGGGCGGCCGACAATCTTGACCCGGAGAAACCAAAAAAGAAACAAGGGGGCCGGGTAGCATTATCAACAGATTATATAAAACTCATTGTGAATATAATACAACAGATGGGGTGCGAACAACATCATGGCCAAGGGACGGTGCCACCCAACCACAGCAACGAGCGAGCCTAAAAGGGCTCAAAACAAGGGAAGCAAAAACAGTCATAGGTCAATACCAAAAAAACGTGCGAGGCAAAAGCAGAGTCAGAACGAAAAACAGATAAAACGTGCGAAGCAAAAGCAGAGTCACAACTAAAAACAGATGACACGTGCGAAGCAAAAGCAGAGTCAAAACTAAAGACATATGAAACGTGCGAAGCAAACGCGGAGTCATAAGCTAAATCAGACCATACGTGGGAAGCAAAACCAGAGTCAAAACTTTTAGGGTCATTGTGTCTGAGAACGGCACATGGCAAAAGCTAGTGAGTTCATACCTGCAACGGTGTCTTAAAACCTTGAAGCTTGAAGATCCCTTCATCATTCGAAGTTCCAAAGAAATGGTCGGCATTCTTGAACAAAATTCCTTCTGCGCAGTGAGTGGCTTTTCAGTTGACATAGAAGACCTTTATTACTCCGTTCCTCATGAAGATCTGCTCATGGTGCTCCGCGATTCGATCTCGGAAAGCGGGGAAGTAGCATTCCAGAACAGTGCGGGAACTAGGAGCGATTCTTTCCTTTCTCTGCTAGAATACTACCTTGATTCAACAGCTATTTGCTCAGACGGACAATTCTTTATCCAGAAAAAAGGCATCTGCATCGGTTCGTCGGTCGCTCCTGTGCTGTGTGATATATTTTTATCTGCAGTCGACAAACGTATTCAAACCAATCTTTCAAACCTTCCAGTTAAAAAAGTGATCAGATACGTTGATGACTTTTTGATCATTTTTAGTAAATGTCAAGCTAGACAAAGTGATGTTGTCAAGGAGGTGCTCAGCATCTTTTCTGATCACGGTTCCGGTTTAAAGTTCACATGGGAATCGCCTACAGATGGCCTCATTCTATTTTTAGATATTGAGCTGGATTTTAACGGCCACACGCTGTGCTGGATGTACCGTCCGCGCACAAAAAAGCGCCTGTTATGTTTTGACAGTGCACACTCCAAGGTTGTGAAGCGTGGCATCGTGTTTTCCTGTCTTCACGGTGCCACAACAAAATCCTGTACCCACCGCATGGCTACTAGCATGAATGAGCAATTCAAGCGTCTACAAGACGCAGGTTTCCCCCCTGACGTTATTGTAGCAGTGTGTGAAAGCCTTCTGCAAAGCCTAAAAGCCTCAAACAGTCAACGTAGTAAGCAGGGAAACGAAGTAAGCAAGAGTAAGATGCCAGTCCAGGTGATTCCATACTTCCACAGGTTTTCACATAACTTCAAAAAACTGGCAGCACGTTATAACGTCAAAATTGTTTTCTCTGCACCATGCAAACTATCGAAAGTATGCACTAGAAAGATGAAAAAGCAAGTAGCATGCACGAAGAAGCATCAAACTAAATTCACGGAATGCAAGGAAAATGTCGTGTACAGGATTCCAATCAGTTGCGGGCTCCAGTACATCGGACAAACTGGAAGGTGTTTCAATGAGAGGGCGAGAGAACACAGACTATGCGTACGCAACAAATCGGGTACTAACCTCGCCGAACATTGTAAAGCTTGTAAAACTGATCCAACTAACGCATGTCATCCGCTCTTAGATAGTACAGATTTCTTAAGAGCAGCCAAAGAAAAAACTGAGCGCGAAGTCATGGAGGCATACTTCATTAGGAAGGCCGGTCAGGATTGCGTCAGCGTACCTTCTATCAACCTTCTTGAAAGCGAATTTGAATTCCTTGATGGCCACATGTAGGTGTTATAACCCTTTTTGCTTTATTACCACAAGCAACCGGTTGCTGACTGTTATGAAACGAGTTATCGTCTGTGGAATTGCTTTTACTTCCCGGTTTTTGGTGTGCTTACTCCCGTGATTTTCTCATTCTTCATAATTGTTCTTCCACTCGCCCATCCTGATTATTCTTGCTTAGCACTTCAATGTTTTAGTGGGGAGCCTTCTACACTCCTGAGTCTGTTTTTAGTTTTTTTAGTTTTGACTCTGGTTTTGCTTCCCACGTATGGTCTGATTTAGCTTATGACTCCGCGTTTGCTTCGCACGTTTCATATGTCTTAAGTTTTGACTCTGCTTTTGCTTCGCACGTGTCATCTGTTTTTAGTTGTGACTCTGCTTTTGCTTCGCACGTTTTATCTGTTTTTAGTTCTGACTCTGCTTTTGCCTCGCACGTTTTTTTGGTATTGACCTATGACTGTTTTTGCTTCCCTTGTTTTGAGCCCTTTTAGGCTCGCTCGTTGCTGTGGTTGGGTGGCACTGTCCCTTGGCGATGATGTTGTTCGCACCCCATCTGTTGTATTATATTCACAATGAGTTTTATATAATCTGTTGATAATGCTACCCGGCCCCCTTGTTTCTTTTTTGGTTTCTCCGGGTCAAGATTGTCGGCCGCCCTTTGTCAAACTGTATTTGGTCGTAGTATAAGGCCCCTTGATTGTCACGTGAGTTTTGACATAAATTGTGCTGCGGTTTTCCTCGAAAATAAAGTTGTCAGTTAGCGCCTGTCCTGTCTACATCTGTGTTGTCCCCGTCTCTTTTTTGTGCTATGTCTTCAAGAAACTTTATTTTATACCGGGCCATAAATTTATGATGCAGTTTTGCTAGTAATTATGTTTACGAAACGTGCGCGCAATTTAAGCTGATCTCTTATGTGCTGCCAATGGAGCGCACCTAACACTTTTCAGCGGTATGTGAAAAAGTAGTGATATTGGGGGCGTACTGCACTACATTAAGTCCACTGCGCTTCCTTCCTACGTCCATTAGCTCATGGATAGGAATATTCTTCACAATGCAAAAACAACCACTTCATGTTCTTCTTGTATCCTTCCACTGATGAAATGCGTCATTGCTACTGATTCAGAATCCTTGCTCCCGCTTGGTTCCGACGGCCGAACACGTCATCTTTCTTTGTTGCAAATTTATTCATTCTATGACCTCTGACCACGTGACCGATGGGGACATCTTGACGACAACAAACCGGTCTACTCTAAAAAAGTATTTTACTAATCATCTCACTTCGGGTCTCCAGTGGTGCTTCTCTTCTCGCTGACATCAATAAAGGGTCAAATGCAATTGGTTTGCGAGAAGGCTTTGATTTTTTTTCACTCCCGTGCAGACTGCCACCAACCCCCTTTCGACATCAGACCACTTCTATGCGTCGATGGCTTTTTTTTTCAGAGAAGCACCTTTCAGAATGGTCAGCACTGATCTCCGATACAAGAAGCATTGATGGCAGTCTTCAACAAGAGTGGTCTCGATATTTCAATTCAACGCCTTTGTCCAGGCATCACATCTCAGCCTCCCACCTATATTTTAAAGAATAAATGGAGGCTCCCTTTTTGTGTGTATTCTTCCGAACGAGAATATCTCGCATAATATTGCTTACATGATCAAACTCATCATGCTAAACTCTTCCTCGCCTCCCTTGTCTTCGCAGGTTGTTAGTGGCGAAAATTAAGTTTCATTTGTGGTTTTGTTGACTAGCGTGCTCTAAACCGGAGAACTCGTATGGGTTCCTATCGCATCCCTTGAATTCATGACGCCCTGGACTCTCTACAAGGTGGCA
Organism: Amblyomma maculatum; assembly: GCF_055883805.1. NCBI lineage: Eukaryota > Metazoa > Arthropoda > Arachnida > Ixodida > Ixodidae > Amblyomma > Amblyomma maculatum. The sequence continues at coordinate 78,653,873 of NC_139346.1, forward strand.
AGTAGTTCGCAATTTTACTCCTACAATCAAATTAGTAGCAAATAAGTGACTACAGGCACATTTTCATGCATGAAGGCGACAAAGCAACCGTTTTTGCTGCACCTGACTGCTTATCCAAATTTGGCGCAATGCATTTCAGCTCTCCAACTCTATAGTAAAAATGGGGAAATAGATTCATACAGTTCTTGAAGGCCTGAATTCGAAGACATTTCTATTATTTGGAAAACGTATTCGTTTTCTTTACGACTCTTCTGATCACCGTACTCATTTGATGATTGTTCAACCGCCCTTGCCGACTCTGGCCTTCAGTTAAAAGCGATAAATGTTGCCTTCCTTTAAATATCTAATAAATGTTTCGGAACATCGGAAACTATGAAGAAACTCAGATTTTAGGAGAATTTATTGTTTGTATCGACTGTGCGTGTTGTAGCGAAATAACTACAGCGCAGCAAAGACAAACACAGAAAAGACCACGATGCACCAGCGCTAACTTCAGCTATCTCTATTCACATCAGTTCAGTTCAATCGTTCTGTCATGTCCGACTCTTCGCGACCTTATGGACCATGTCACGCCATGCTTTCCGGTCTCTCACTATCTTCCTAACATCACATAACTTCATCTGCAGCGCCTCGAGGATGCCATCTAACTATCGCGTTCGCTGCCCACCCCTTCTCCGGCGACTCTCAACCTTTCCCAACATCAAATCTTTTTCCAACGACTCCTCTCTTCTCATCAGATGACCAAAGTAGCTGAGCTTTAACTTTAGAATTTGAGCCTTCAATGAGCAGTCAGGGTTTATGGTCGACAATATCGACTGATTTGATCTTCTCGCAGTCCAAGGAACTTTCAAGAGTCTCCGCTAGCACCACAATTCAAACGCGTCAATTCTTCGGTGGTCAGCCTTCTTCACAGTCAAACTCTCGCATCCATACATCACAACTGAAAAGACCATAGCACGAGTTATACGGATCTTGGTTGGCAGACTAATGCCTCTGCTCTTTACTAGGCGGTCAAGGCTAACCATGGCTCTCTTTCCCAGAAGCAGGCGTCTCCTACTTTCATGGCTAAGGTCTCCTTCCGGGGCAATCTTGAAGCCCAAGAAGAGAAAATCTGTCACAGCTTCCACTTCTTGTCCCTTAATGCTCCAGGAGTTGATAGGGCAAGACGCCATGATCTCTGTCTTTTTAATGTTCAGTTTAAGCACAAACTTCTCACTCTCTTCTTGTACGCGCATCAGAAGTCTCTTGAGGTCTACTTCACTTTCTGCAATTAAAGTGGTATCATCCGCATATCTAAGGTTGTCGATACATTTTCCAACAATCTTCACTCCAGCTGAAGACTCGTCCAGACTCGCCTTCCTCATGATGCACTCTGAATATAGGCTAAATAGGCAGGGCGACAGTATACAGCCTTGCCTCACTCCTTTCTCAATCGGTAACCAATCAGTAAGACCATGCCTAGTACTGACTGTGGCCTCTTGCCCTTCATAGAGGTTCCTGATGAGACAGATGAGGTGAATTGGAACTCCCATCTCTTGGAGAGCTTGCCACAATATGCGGCGATCTACGCAGTCAAACGCTTTCGCATAATCAATAAAGCAGAAGTAGATGGGTTTCTGGAACTCTCTTGCTTTTTTCATGATCCAGCGAAGGTTGGCAATTTGGTCTCTGGTTCCTCTGCCCTTGCGAAACCCAGCTTGCACGTCCGGAAGCTCCCGATCCACATATTGCTGCAGCCTACCTCGGAGGATTTTCAACATCACCTTGCTAGCATGCGAAAGGAGCGCGATCGTGCGGTAGTTGGAACAATCTTTCGCACTGCCTTTCTTTGGAATGGGAATGTAAACTGACCTCTTCCAATCCTGTGGCCACTGCAGGGTTGTCCAAATCTTCTGACATAATGTATGCGGAATGTTAACAGCGTCATGGTTGAGGTTTCGAAGCAACTCATCTTGAATGCCATCAATTCCGCTAGCTTTTCTCTTAGCAGGACTGGGTAGGGCCCATTCAACATCACTCTTCAGGATGCCCGGCTCGAGATCAGTAATCACAACCGTCTTATATTGGGTTTGCACATCCGGGTCCTTCTTGTACAGTTTGTCTGTGTATTCCTGCCACCTCTTCTTTATCTCTTAGGCTTCAGTGAGGTCCTTGCCTCGTTTGTCCTTTATCACGCCCAGCTTAGAACAGAAGCTTCATTTGATATCTTTGATTGTCTTATACAGAGCTCTTGTGTTCCTTAATTGGCTGTTGTCCTCAACTGCCTGCTTGGCACTGTATGTTCAGGAAGGCATTCTTATCTCTCCTTGCTATTTTCTGAAACTCCGCATTCAGAACCTTGTATCTTTCTCTTTCCCCCATAACTTTTGCCATCCTCCTTCCCTCAGCGATTTGCAAAGCCACTGCAGATAACTAGTTTGCTTTCTTGCATTTCTTTTGCTTTGGAACTACCTTAGTAGCAACTTCTCGTATTATATCACGAACATCAGTCCACATCTCTTCGGGCTCTCTGTCTTCTAGATCTAATTCTTGAAATCGATTCCTCACTTCCACATCATATTCTAATGGAATTTGATCCAGATGATACCTGAAAGGCCTTCTAGTTTTCTGCGTTTTCCTCAATTGAAGCTTAATTTTGGCAACAAGAAGCTGATGATCGGTGCCACAATCGGCCCCAGTTCTTGTTTTTACTGCTTGTATAGCTCTTCTCCATCTCTGCCGGCGAAGAATATAATCAATCTGATTCCTGTACAGACCGTCCGGTGATGTTCATGTGTACAAGCGCCTCTTGTGCTGTTGAAAATGAGTATTTGCTATGGTCAGGTTGTTTTCTTGACTAAACTCTACTAGCCTCTGCCCAGCCTCATTTGCCCAGCTATTCACATACAGCGCAGCAAATATAAAAATTGCTTGAACATGTGCAGCTACCAGTCCAAACACGCACACTGTTAACCGAACGTTTCAAGATACATTTTCAAATTGAAGAGGGTAACATCGTATCGATAACACAGAAAGCACCTCTCTTATATGAAATTCTTCCAATAGTTCCCTTGCCCTTCTATCATTGTTTTAACTAAAGATTTATCTCATGAAACCGTGGTTAACACTCCTTCAATACTTGCATCTAACCCGCTGCGAAACTTCGGCTGCTCTAAGGCAGTCTAACACTCAGCGTGGTTCACACTTTTTCAATACTTGCATTTAACCCATTGCGATAGTTTGGCCACTCAAAGGCAGTCGAACACTTAGCGGAGTTGTTGAAAAAAGAGCGCACCTCCTACTTCTCTTATTACCCCATCGGGGTGGCGCAGTGGTTATGGCGCTCGACTACTGCTCCCAAGGACCCGGGATCGAATCCCGGCGAAATAAGGCGCCGGTGTGCTGTGCGATGGCAGTACACGTTGAAGAACCTCAGGTGCTCGAAATTTCCGGAGTCCTCCATTATGGCGTCTCTCATAGCCTGAGTCGTTTTGGGACGTTAAACCCCAAACCAAATTAAACTTCTCTCATTGACCGAACATGCTCACCGGCCCTTTCATTGATGCATCTCCGTGTTTAGCTCACATTGGCCTTTTATAATGATAGCGGCATTTCGTATGCTATATCAATGCAGAAATTAGTAAACGTATTGCTATGTTTCATGCGGTAACCATTCTTGTCCTTGATCACAATTCTCTTTTCGCGCCGACCTGTGCCAGCTTGCTTGGGCCCGACAAACAACCGGCACGCCGTTCAGTTCAGTTTCGATGTGTTGTACGCGTAACGCACTGAGGCAGTGCCTTATATGCACAAAATGGCGCACCGTGTGAAAACGTGGCCAAAACCAATAGCTTGGTGGTTGTTCTCTCTTTTAAATTCTGCTATGCTTTCAGTTAAACAGGCATGCCATACTGCTGAATTCGTAAGTAGATAACATTCCAGGCCACAATATCCAGACGCGACTCCGGTGGGCGCTAATAGAGAGGTGACAAGACCGAGCACTGATCAATTTGCTTATGTGTGAAGTAGTGAGCACAGATGACATTTCAAAAGCATACAGCATTGTAACCAGGTAGCAAACGGCAAGGGCCCAGTATTGGTACTCTGTTAGTAAAGTCGGGCCCCAGATACGTCCAGTGTATTACCAGCATACTGCTCATATTGGTGCAATGGCTCACGCTGCTTCTGTAGTGTCGTTGATATGCGCTTTGAACCCAATGGGATTTATAGGTCCCGATTTATAGACGCTACTCCTAGGCTCCTCAGGCGTGCTCTTGAGGTTTGATTGCAGCGAGGCATTATGCAACTATTTGCTTTGGTGATTTTTCCCATAAATTTGATGATTACGGTTGTGCTCTGATAAGTATTGGAGAGATAATAGAAGCCAAAGTTTAGGCATATATAGTTAAGCGATTAGCAAAATGGGTTTTGGCCTTTGATGTCTCACAAGTTGAGGCGCTCATTGGGAGCCGTTAATGCTTCAAATGCTTTAAAGCCAGAAGTCACCGTTCTGACAATTTTAAAAGGCGTCATCACAGGTTTATGGTCTTACAATCCTCACTAAGGCAATTGATATATAGGTTTCTACGGATGATTAAAGAAGACTCTCGTGTGCATGCTTTTAAAAAACTGATCAATATGTCGAATTTACACGAAGCACACTACACTAAACTATGTTGCTATGGCGCCTGCTCAACAAATAAACTGGTACTGTTAATCGCGTTATTCATTGTCAACACAATTTTATAATCTGTGATTGTGAAATGCAAAATTTCTAGCTTTCTGCTGGGAATATTACTTCTATTTTCCTTTCAGTGACTTTAGGGAACTTCCTTGCAGTGAACTGCCTTTTAATTGTTTACGTCAAATCCTCGAAAACAAAAAGGAATCCACTCGACACACAGCCGTCTCTACTATCAATCACTTCTTATAATAACATTATGTTGCCTGCATGAAGATATTCACACCCCATAACCAGACCCTGGGAAATATGCACGGAATAGCACCTCAAATCCAGGATAAAAAATTAGAGGGTCACTAAAAAGAGGAAAATGGCGAAAGCCTACCCTTGCTGTCCTATCATTTGCCTCTAATCGTTCGCCTGTTATGGGTGTTCGTTAGAGTGCTACATATAATTATAATTGGTTTACAGGGGAGGAAAGACGCAGTATTTGTCACACTTTCTACGGCAGGTGTTTGGACTGCACGCTATCGCTCCTGTCGTGTGGCGATCCTTGGCGGTCATTCAAGCATGTGAATGCAGATGGCAGGAACGCTAGACAAGAACACATCTCGCAGCATCTTGCGGAGTATGACAGATACTGCGCTCAACTCCCACACGGGATTCGTCTCATGAGTCTAGAAACTATTTCGCCTTAAATTGTAAATGCATTCGCATAGCCAAATGCAATACAAAACTGCACTCTTATCGAGCCGAAGAGATTCAAAGCAATGATTGTGCTGGCGTGCATCACAGGCAGCTAGTAGGCTAAGTGAAACTTTTGTCTATTCTATCTTCTTAACCTCTGTGGTTTTTGATGATTAACAAATTTGTCATTAGATCTTCTTGAAGCCCCGCCGGGGTGGCGCAGTGGTTAAAGCGCTCGACTACTGTTCCCAAGGACGCGGTATCGTATCCCGGCCTCGGCGGCCGCTTTTCAATGGAGGCGAAAAGCTAGGTGCCCATGTGCTGTGCGATGTCAGTGCACTTTAAAGAACCCCAGTTGCTCGAAATTTCCGGAGTCCTCCACTGCGGCGTCTCTCATAGCCTGAGTCGCTTTGAGAAGTTAAACCCCACAAACAAACCAACCAGATCTTCTTGGAGCATAGGGCTCTTAGAAAGCGTGAACAAAGTAAAATGACAGCGTAAACAAGGAGGCGTATTTAAAATCAGCTACCAACATGTCTTGTTTAGGAAAGATGATTTCAAGGATTAGAGGTGGGGCGAGCAAGTTACCCTTGTTCACATTGTACTGCGTTTTACCTCTTGTCAAGAGGCCTTGGTACATTAGAAGAAGGTTACGTGACACGCAAGGCCAATCCAATTTCTAGATTCCAAAACACCCACATTCCGATTTCGAATTTTCAAACTCGTAGAGTACGCAAAAAAGCATTTGGTTTGTATCTAGCGCATAACATCGTCCCTTCGATACGATGTTACGCGCTAGATGTAAACCAAATGCTTTCTCGCATTGAGACATACGCAACTGTACACTACCATGTATATCGCGAGTCTAGGACAGCAGATAAAGCCAACGCCGCTGCGTTGAGTGTCATATTCGAGCACAAAATCGTACTATTTTGCTGCACTTTGTTTAATGCTGCACGACAAAAGGTTATGAAGAAGTATGTTATATAGCTCCATTGACATTGATGCCGGTAAAAGCACCCCGAAATACGTGAAGGTTTTAAAATGGCTCCCTATTACAATATACCCGCTACAAACGGGAAAGGAGATATTGCAAAGTCATTCATTCTGACGGTTATTCTGTGCTGCAAAGTACGCGGTATATTTTTAATTCGATGAATGCGTTGTTTATTCCTCAGAGGAGGCATTCAACATTAATGGTAGAAGCAATTTGCCAGATGGTGTTAAGGAACAGAGCAGATATAATGATAAAAATGCACCGTAATCTGACACATTGTCTGTGCGCACCGAGATTGACATAACACCCTACCCTTCGTGGATGACACGTAATGTTAAAAATGTCAACACAGAAAACTTTAGCAGAATGAGAACTCTCTTCACTTCAGTTTCACTTTATTTCTCACAAGTACAGGACATGTAAGAGGTGCAGCGAGGATGAAGGGATAAAAGCTGCATCGTGGGCAGTTTGAATAGCCCCGTCTCCCCAAACAACGAGGCAGCAATCACGATAGTTTGGAAGCTCGGTGCACATATATAACTGAAAGATTTACCAGGAGCGGTCATTTCGTTTTAGCAAAAATATATATACTAAAACAAGAGCAATATATATATATGTTAGCTGAAATGCAGTCCGATTGTAGAGTACCGGTTAGTAACTTGAAATATAATGCCACCTGACTGTTCGAGGTAGCGCTTGAACGACAAAGAAGTTGGAGACTCTCGCGCGCTTCGGATAGTTAACCCCTGTGGACTCTTGAGCTTGTGTCTTCGTGCTACCGTTTCTCGGGAACCTCTCTCTTGACTGTGTGCATCTTCCCCTGTTGCCGGTACCCATAAATCCCTGTCTTCGTGACAGTTTTGGTGGAGGTGCTGGGTAATTGTCCTCTCAATGTCGCACACCCCTCCGCGAACCAACGACACCGAGCTTTTGCCTGTGGACACGCCAGTTCATCGCGTCAGCCGGAGGAACCTGGGCCTTCCTCCCGAACACGGGCCCTTGGAGTCCACTTCAACAACGAGCCTCCGGCCAGCCACGCAAAGCACTACGACATTCATGCAAGGTACTCCTGTTTACGTTCAAAACCCCCGAGTGCCGAAATCGTTCCATGGCACTGCGCATGAAGACGTTGAGGATTGGCTAACTCAGTTCGAACGAGTCGCATCCTTTAATCAGTGGGACGACAACTTAAAGCTACGGAACGCCACTTTCTGCCTGGAAGACCATGCTTTGACATGGTATGAGAACCGAGAAGGCACAATAACATCATGGCCTCAGTTCCGCCGTCTTATCGTAGAGGCGTATATCAGCCTGGATAAGCGCGAACGAGCAGAACGTGCTCTACAATCTCGAAAACAGATGCCAAACGAGTCCGTCATGATGTATGTTGAGGACATGACGAAACTATTTCGACGTGCGGATCCAAACATGTCTGAAGAGAGAAAGCTGCGCCACCTCATGCATGGGGTTAAAGAACAGCTTTTTGCTGGTCTTGTACGTAGCCCACCAACTACAGTTACCTCATTTTTAACAGAGGCGGTCACCATGGAAACGATCCTACACCAGCGCCGCTCGGCGGTCTACGACAGCCCAATCCTCGCTACGACTGCTGCCGAGCCTTTTACAGCTGCTGTAAGAAATACTGAACAGCTCCGAGATCTTATTCGTGCGATTGTACGCGAGGAACTGCAGAAGGTTTGGGGCACGTTCCAACCCAGGGGTGATTCTCTCGCACATATGATCCGCGAAGAGATTCAGCAAGTCACGCAGCCATCTCTGCATGTTGCTGAAGCTCAAAGTACCCCTGTTCCTGATTATTCTCGTCCGACTTACGCTGACATTCTCCGACGCCCAGTTCCCGTCCAAGCTCCGTTGTCTACGTTACCACCAACCCAGTGCATGCCCGTCCAGCAGCCAATGCAATACATTCCTGTACAGCAGCCTACGCGGTACGTGCGGCCACCGCGATCAAACTTTCGACGAACGGACGTCTGGCAGGCCCCTCGGAGCCGCCGCCTTTGCTACCACTGTGGGGAACCTGGTCACATTTTCCGGTGGTGCCCTTATCGGGAACTCGGACCGGAGGGTTTTTACACCAACGCACCTAGACGCACGTTCGGACAACTACCTCGTGACATTGGAGACAACCTCGCACAAGAGAGCCTCCGGATGGCGCGCCGACAATCCAGGTCTCCATCCCCACGTCGGCAAACCGCTTCAACAACTGGTAACTTCCCGCGAGCACGGCCTGGTCGCTCGCCAAGCCCCCACCGGGAAAACTGAGTAGAGCGACCTCCGGGGGCGGGGCCGCTAAAGGTCAGCACAAAGAAGTCCCCCCAATGAGAACAGATAGTGATTTTCGAGCAGGAACGACAGCATTTGGTTCACGAGACCGGCTATCGCTGGACATCCCTGTGTGCATCGATGGTCATAATGTCAGCGCTTTAGTGGATACCGGAGCAGACTTTTCGATTTTGAGTGGGAAACTGGCAGCGACCCTTAGGAAGGTTATGACACCATGGTGTAGCACGCAAATACGCACGGCTGGGGGGCATGTAATTACTCCTATTGGACAGTGCACGGCTAGAATCCAGATTCGTACGTCAACGTTCGTTGTCAGCTGCGTCGTTCTCCGGGAATGTTCTCGTGATTTGATTCTCGGTGTGGATTTCCTGCGGGAATATGGCGCCATCATCGATCTCCGACAGCGAACGGTCTCGTTCTCAACGGAGAAAGCGGCTGCCAGCCCCACCGATGGCCAACGTACGTGCGCCCTACGGGTTTCAGCCGAGTGTGTTTCAGTGCCTCCCCGCTCCAGCGTGTTTGTGAGTGTTGTGTGCGACGGGCTTCGTGACGGGCCGATAAGAGCTGAAAGCAACCGTTCTCTTTTATTTTCTCATGGCATCTGTGCAGCTCGAAGCTTAATTATTCTCAATAATGGTCACTCTGAGCTTCTCGTCACGAACTTCACGAATGAATCTCGCCACCTCTATCGCTCTACTGCCATCGCTTTCGGCGAACTGTTAAAGGAAGTTTCTGAATGTTTTGCGTTTGACGTTATTGATACTCCCAGTGTTCTAGACCGCATCGATGTTAGCAGTGACCTTTCTTTCTGTCAACAACGCGCCCTGCGTGGCTTACTGCTGGAGTACGCCCCGTGCTTTGCCTCATCATCGAAAGTCCGGCAAACTTCTATCGCCAAGCATCGCATCATAACGCCTGACGATGCCCGACCTATTCGACAGCAGCCGTACCGTATTTCGGCCAAAGAACGTGAGGCAATTCGGACACAAGTCCAGGAAATGCTTAATGATGATGTTATTCAGCCGTCTAAAAGTCCGTGGTCGTCGCCTGTCGTGTTGGTTAAGAAAAAGGATGGCACGCTGCGTTTTTGCATTGATTACTGGAAACTGAATGACATCACAAAAAAAGATGTATATCCGTTGCCCCGTATCGACGATTCACTCGATCGACTTCGCAACGCCAAGTTCTTTTCCTCCATTGATTTAAAAAGTGGCTATTGGCAGATAGAAGTGGATGAGCGCGATCGAGAAAAGACTGCCTTTGTGACACCCGATGGCTTGTATGAATTTAAAGTATTGCCTTTCGGTCTGTGTTCAGCGCCAGCGACGTTCCAGAGAATGATGGACACCGTACTTGCTGGTCTTAAATGGCAAACCTGTTTGGTTTATTTGGACGACGTCATCGTGTTTTCAGAAACGTTTGACGAACATCTTAAGCGGCTGCGAACGGTATTGGACGCTCTTCGCTCGGCCGATTTGACACTCAACCGGAAAAATGTCACTTTGGATATCAGCAGCTAAAATTTCTCGGTCATGTGGTTAGCGCTGACGGTGTCCGGCCTGACCCTGAGAAAACAGCCGCTGTAGCCAATTTTCCCATCCCTACCACGAAGAAAGGACGCTGCCACCGAAATTCACACCGACGCCAGCAATGTCGGTCTGGGTGATGTTCTGGTCCAGCACCAGCAAGGCGAGGAAAAAGTGATCGCTTATGCCAGCCGCACCCTTTCTCGGGCAGAATCAAACTATTCAACTTCTGAAAAGCAGTGTCTCGCTGTCGTTTGGGCCACAATGAAATTCCGACCTTACCTCTACGGCCGTAAATTTAAAGTTGTGACAGACCATCATGCTTTGTGTTGGCTAGCTAATCTTTGAGATCCATCAGGACGTCTTGCACGGTGGAGCCTTCGTATGCAGGAGTTTGATTACTCTATCGTTTATAAATCCGGACGTAAACATGAAGATGCTGACACACTGTCTCGATCACCCATGGAGTTGGCCCATGACAGTACGGATGAAGACGCCCATTTTCTTGGCATTATCAGTTCCTCTGATTTAAAGGCCCGGCAACGGGCTGACCCAGACCTCAAAACTGTGATCGATCATCTGGAGGGTTTCGATTCTACAATATCTCGACTGTTTGCTAAGAACTTGTCATCCTTCTGTACGCGCGACGGAATCCTCTACAAGAAAAGCGCCGGCAACAGTGACCGAGCCTATCTTCTAGTCATCCCTGCAGATCTCCGCGATGAAATCCTTCATGCTTGCCATGATGAACCCACCGCTAGACACTTGGGCTTTGCACGCACTCTTACCAGAGTGCGCCAGGCCTACTACTGGCCCAAACTTACCGCCACCGTTCATCGATATGTTAGAGGTTGCCGCGAGTGCCAGTGACGCAAGACACCGCCATTGAAGCCAGCGGGTGTCCTGCAGCCTATTCCCCCACCGCTAGTACCATTCGACCAAATTGGTATGGACTTTCTTGGCCCTTTTCCTCTATCGTCAGCTGGCAATAAGTGGATTATCGTGGCTACAGATTATCTGACACGTTACGCGGAAACTATGGCGGTGCCACGTGCAACATCCTCCGAAGTGGCACAATTTTTCATCACGCAGATTGTCCTCCGCCATGGCGCCCCTTCATACGTCATTACTGATCGTGGCAAGGCATTTACAGCGCGTCTTCTTGAAGAAGTTTTCCAACTAAGCCAGACACATCACCGAAAGACAACTGCTTACCATCCTCAGTCTAATGGCCTTACTGAGCGACTAAACAAAACAATAGCGGACATGCTCGCCATGTATGTCGATGTCCGGCATAAAACATGGGACGAGATATTGCCTTACGTCACATTTGCATATAACACGGCCGTCCAAGAAACAACTCGATTCACTCCGTTTCGCCTAGTATACGGACGCGATGTACAGACCATGCTCGACGCTATGCTGCCATGTGCGGCTGACGACCAGCTGCTTACCGCTGACGCAGAAGAATTCACCAACTACGCTGAGGAAGCTCGCCAACTCGCCCGTAATCACATTACAAAACAGCAAGCAACAGATGCACGCCGATATAACGACCGCCATCGCTATGTCGTGTTCCAGCCTGGTGACAAAGCCTGGGTGTGGACACCTGTCCGGCGCCCAGGCCTGTCAGAAAAACTTCTCAATCGTTACTTCGGACCCTACAGAGTGTTGCGTCGCCTCTCAGAAGTTACGTACGAGGTTATTCCAGACGGAACTGTACCGAGTTCTAGTCGTCAGTGCTCGTCTGACCTGGTGCATGTGCTTCGCATGAAGCCGTATTTTACCCGCTGAAAGTCATATTTGCCATCCGGAGCAGTTTTTTTTTCTGTGAGCTCGCGGTTTTTTTTTTTCGAGGGGGGGGGGAATAATGCCACCTGACGGTTCGAGGTAGCGCTTGAACGACAAAGAAGTTGGAGACTCTCGCGCGCTTCGGCTAGTTAACTCCTGTGGACTCTTGAGCTTGTGTCTTCGTGCTACCGTTTCTCGGGAACCTCTCTCTTGACTGTGTGCATCTGCCCCTGTTGCCGGTACCCATAAATCCCTGTCTTCGTGACAATATATTTCTTCGTTAGAATACGCAACTGCTCATTCGTTAGCTCATATTTGTTCTGTGTACATGGCAGGTAGCTTGAAAGCATCTGAAGACCATAGTTCGTACGTTGTCGCGAACGTGCCAATGTTCATAATTCAGGTTGGAACAAAATTACTTGTTAATTTCTAATTTGGCAGCATCCCGTTTTTGTTCTATATTTATGGACTTTCGATTTCAGGGATGCTAACAACTGATGCTCCTAGAGGGTATAAAGTTTATCAGTCTTCTATTGACGGACCATAGATCGGAAGTGTGGGCGTTGTATGGAGCATTTGCAATTGGTCGAATTGCATTTTCGCAAAGTAACTAACCTATTCACTCATGTCCTGGTGCCCTTACCCTGAAGCAAAGGACATTATCGTAGATGAGAAGCAAAAATTGTGTTATAGAGCGTTAGCTTTTGCGATACGGGTAGAAAATGCTGCACTTTTCTCAACATAACTAACACTTCGCATATTATAGTTGCTATGCTGCCTGTGTGAAAATCCCAGAGTAAATTGTCATGAAAACGACATCCAGTGTTTCTCCTGAGGAAGAAAATTCTATTTCAGTATTATTGCACTGCAGTTAATTAATGTGATCGTTAGAGGGTTTAGCTTGAAACAAAACTTCTTTAGATATAGAACAGTTTATTTTTTTGCTGTTACAACTTGAACATTTCCAAAGTTTATCTATGAATTTGTAATTTGTTTGCGGTTTTAACAAGGCCATTTCCATTGCTTCCATTGCAAAGTTGATAACGGCAAAGTTGAAAGTATATACCGTAATTTATGATGTTATCTAGATTTGCAGGGCCATTATCGTAAGCATTGAAAAATAGTGGGCCTAAAAAACGCCCCAGAGGTACGCCATGCTAAGTTTTCGTAGCGAAGTTATTCCATATCAAATGCATATTGCTTGATATTGATTGATCAAAAAACGAGGTTAGAAGACGTACCACGAACTCTATAGCAATACAATTTCTCTAGTAACCTATTATGATTGATTCTCTCAAACGCCTTTGAAAAATCCACGAACAGTCTAAGCATTAGTTGTCTCCTTTCAATATTACCTAAACTTGGTTCTTTTTGATACAGTACATCTGTTACAGTAGATCGATCTGTTTGGAAACCATACTGGAATGATGCAATAAAAGAATTAGCGTTAAATGAACTAGCGAGCCTTATAAAGACTGTTTTCTCAAGAGGTTTTGAAAAAATTGGTAATATTGAGTTAGGCCTTCGACTTGTGCCTTCGATTTATGACTGACTGAACATTCTTTATTGATTGCCGGTGCTCGGTAATCTCGTGTGCCATTCCTCCTAGGCATTCGGTATCTTTATCTAAAATGCACAATTCCACTTTTCTTTCTTTAGGTCCTTCCTGATGGTCTTAATCATCATGTATTGAAACAACATTTTTCGTACACATGCCTACTCGGTGTATGCAGTGAGTCAGGAAACTGCGTTCCCAATGGACGAAACGAAACATGCTATTTCAGAACGTACACAAAATGAGTGAAATAAATATGCAAGTTTTTATTGCATAGCTTCCAGATACCTAATGCAAAATAAATTTTTATGGTTGCAAATTTGAGCGCTGATTTCTACGTGCTTTGATTTGCCAGTGTGTTAAAACAAACCATTTTGGAGAGTAAATATAAATCTTTTATTTATCTTTGCTCAGCATGTATCAATTTACTAAGCAAAAATTATTTTATTGACATAATGATTCTTCAAATCATGTTTCTTTCACACATTATTTTAATGAATGGCGCCTATTCCTTAGAGCAATAAAGGGAGATGTTTGTGCCTTCTGCACGAATAACTGATTCTAAATTGGGAGAAGGAAATTTCTGTTTAATGGGGAGTGTCCCGCGCAGTGGGAAAAAATTACGAGGAAGAAGAGCGGATGCTTGTTTGATAATGGTTTAAATTCCCTCTCTCTCTTTATCTATAGGTTTAAGCACCTGGTTAGTGGAATTTATGCGGATATATCTGCGGTACAGTCCTTGCATGGGCAGTGCATGATTTTTAGATTGAGCGCATTACTACTTCCCCAAAATCCGTAATGAATGTTTTAACGTTCGCTCGGCCCGTAGGATTTGCTTACAGTATAAGTCAAGCAACCAATCTGTAGATGCATTCCTGCCAGAACGGGTCCTGGTACAGCATTTGCGCCATTTTCCTTTCCAATCGCGGGTCTTTAAACCCAAATTTTGGTCAATAGAACTTGATTCCTCTGAAAATTTTGAATTGTCATCTGGCGCAGTTTTATGGAAAACAACCTAATAGTGATAAACTATAAATGCTTGACAATACTCAAGCGCCCTATGTGAGATGCATCAAAATGAAGGAACAGTATTTCGATACTACCCTTAGAAAGGTTACTAGCGAGATTCTTCAGAGCATTTAAAGAATGCTAATAAAAGTCGTTTACACTCAGCAGAAATACTTGTAAGGCTACCTATCAACGCACTTCAGACAATTAGTCAACGTGATTCAAATTAATATTATTAGAAAGATTTTATATCGTCAACATTGGCTTATCAGCAGCGTTTAACATCGCATTGATGGCCTTCTGAGAATTCTGAACGCGAAGCTTGAGCGTTCCACTAGCTGAAACCGCTAACCTTTGTAAAAAACTTTTAAATTCTGGAAACTTCGCATTTAATAGATCTTTTGGTGTTAAACCTATGTCCACGCCGTGCTTAACCTCCCCTGTTTTTGTATTGACAGTGTTTAGAAGCTCGTAATACTTTGTGAACAATGCACATGGTTTAATTAAAATCCCAATTCCGGCCTTCATTCATTGCAATAACCCGTGACACAAAAGCGCCGTTTCACACCGCTAGTAATGACGAGAAGGCATTTCCGATGAAAGAACCTCGTCAAAAATATTGTGCTCTCAAATATAAAACTTTTTCCAGAATTTCATTAGCTTCTTGCTGGCCTTGACATCATTTTTACTCAGATTGCCGTTATTCCTTAGCTATAGGGAGCTTGCATGAAGCGATGCATGCTGAGTAATCCCCCATGATGTTGTCGCTGGCAGCAGACAACTCAGCATGGCTCTGCCACATAGCTTCGTCTACATGGTAGCATAGTGCGCGAAAACAGTGCTGGCGCGATCGGGCAGACCGACTGCGAGTTCTTTACGATTCAAAAAATAGGTATGCACTGGGGCGAGAAGGCAAATGATTCCTCTAGTGACGCCGACGCGAATGGCTCGCACGGGCCTGCACACGCGAGATCGACGCCAATCCGGGCAAGTATCAAATTATTTGCCAGAAATAGAAATCATGAATGTCGTCGATGTCGACGTGCGGCCAGGTCCAGACGCACAGTGCCGTCAGTCGTTCTCGCGTAGCTTGAACAGGTCCCCATCGCACTGCTTTTCTTAATAGCGTGCCCGATTTTTCAGGCATAGCGTCGACGCGTACGTTCCTCAGGAATATGACGACAGTTGCACGCACGTAAGGTCAGCGCACGAAAAGCCGCATATTAGCTCGGTGGACAGTCGACGACGTCAAGGCACTTGCTCAATTCAGCCTGGCGGCGCTGCGTGCCCTCTGCTGCCAGCGACATCATCATGGCGAATTAACCAGCATGCATCGCTTCATGCAAGCTCTCTATAGGATGTGATTTGTACTGGACATTTTCAGTAGGAAGCACAAGCTACCAAACATCATTGGCGAATATATGTTTCTGCTGTCTTTAGTTGTAATCGCGGTACTGCTCTACATTGTTTCATCTATGCGACTTGGTTACTATAAGCTGCAGAATCGCGGCAAGGACCCTTTATATACAGTGTTCTGCAACTTATTGGACCCCTGTTTGAAAACTTCTCCCGTATCACCAGGAGGCTCATTCGCACTGAAACTGCGCAGAAAGCATGCGCGTTTTGTACCCTTCTTTACTACGAAAGTTTGACCATGGTGCTTACTTGGTTTGGTCGCGCATGATTAGAAACCAGAACCGTCTGCGACGAGACTAAGAAGCAAAAGACGCAAACGTAAATTTTCCGCCGAAGGTCAGCAGTGGCGTCATCTAGCACTATTACAGGAACGTGCCATGCTTGCCTCGGCGCTTTTAAACCGCAGCGCCTTCCTTCAGTGACGCCAGAAGACGTCACTGCTGCCTTTTGCTAGAAACTCTGCGCAGGCGTTTCTTTCTTCTCAGTCTCGTCACAGACGGTTCTTTCTTCTCATGTGCGGCCAAACGAAGTAAGCACCATGGTCAAACTTACCTCCTAAACAAGAGGACAACAACGCGCAAGTTTTGTGCGCAGTTTCAACGCAAATGAGCCCCCAGTTGGGGCGGGAGAATGTTTCAAACGGGGGTTCATTAAAGTGGCAGAACGCTGTATACATTTCATAGTGCTCACTTAAACGATCGTGGTGACTTCAATCAACTACTTTGAAGTGGGTCAGATGATCGCGAGGCACTCCTTTTCTGTCTTCGAGTAATTGGCTTCGGCTTTTGTGGGGACCTGCTATCTAACGCAATAACTTTCTCCTGTCTGGCACTCTTCTCAACGAGAACGGCACCTAGGCCCAATCTGCTTGCATTGGCGCGAAATTCGGTCTCGACGTTACCATCAAAACGATCCAGGACATGAGAATACTGTAGGCGGCGCTTAAGTTTATTCAAGGATTCAGCTTGCGACGCTTCGAAATTAAAACGTACCTCAGTCTTAGTAAACTGCGTCAATGGTTCGGTGATGCGAGAAAATTTCTTTACAAATCATCGGTAGTAAGCGCACAGCTGATGGAATCTGCGCATCTTTCTTTTCTGTGGGCGTTGAAAACTGTACGTTTACAGCTGTTTTCTCTGGGTCTGAGCGAAAACCATATCCTTGCTAATGATGTGACCTGAAAACCGCAGTTCCTAGTAGGAGAATTGGGGCATTTCTTGTGTTTCAATGTTAACCCTGACGACTTGATTGCGTCGAGCACAGTCCGAATCTTTTTCATGTGGTCCTCAAATTTGGGAGAAGAAAATGGCATCGTCTAAGTATACGAGACAAATCTGGCACTTCAAGCCAGCTAGCACAGTGCCCATTACGCGCTGGAAAGTGGCTGATGAGGAGCAGAGGCCGAAGGGCAATACAGTGAATTCGAAAAAGCCACCTAGTGTTATGAACACTGTCTTCTCGTGGTCTCTTTTGTAAACCTCAATTTCCCAGTACCCACTCTTATGGTCTATCGATGAATACTACGCAGCGCTGCAAACCGTTCGTGTCTCGCCGATACGCAGACTAGCAGGCAGACATCTTTCCTCGTTACGCTATTCAAGGGGCGTTAATCAACGCAGGAACGAAGTGTTTCTTCCTTATTCTACCGCCCAGGAACTCTTCAATGGCTGAATAAAATCACGGCGAAACATTTCCTTAACATGGTCGTGGATAGCCGGGCGTTCTCGTAATAATACGTGATAAGTGCTTTGCCGGAGAGGTCGGGTGTGTTTGTCGGTGATAATGCAGTGCTTGGTCAGCCGAGTTTTTTTAACCTTTGATGTTGACAAAACGCATTCGCTGGAGCTTTGAAAAAGATGTGTATCAAGTTTTTCTTTGCTTGCGATAGCGCTAGGATTCACGCCGAGCCTTGGATAGACGCATCATCTTCGAATTCTTCGGGGAGGGCGAGGACATCCCGGATGTCCGCTATGTCGTTGAGGAAAACAATCTTTGTTCCCTCTTTTAAGATGGTCTATTCAGTAACGTTCGTGACCAGTAGAAGAGCTTGTCCATGCTGGAAATTGGCGACGCTTCTTGCAATTCCCAGTCCACGCTTCAAAAGCAACTGGGTGTTTCTGTAGACGACGCCTTCAGAGGTTTCTGTCCTCGTTGTCGACGCAGGCGCCGACGCTTTATCAGAGCGGAACGGTCAAGTTTCAGTCGTGGACATTTAAAAGAGCGATATGACGCGTCGATGTAGTCTTGGAAATTATGGCGTTGTCTGTGGAGAGCTTGATGTGTTTTGAGCGAAGGTCGAAGATAGCCCGATGCTCAATGAGAAAATATATACCTAGAATGACGGCTCTCGAGCAGTTCATTAGGACCACGAAGCTCCTGCGAATAGTACGCCCATTTACTGGCGCTCGTGCGGTTCATTACTCGGACGGCGCAATAAGGTATCACCAGTGCGGCGGATTGGCGGGCCATCCCAAGTGTTTTACACATTCTTGAGCTGGGCGGTGAACGCTCCACTGATTGCGGAATAGTCAACTCCGGTCACGGCCGGTCTCGAGGGAGAGCGCACGCTCTTTTTTACGGTCTTCTCAATCGCCGCGGGAACAATAGGAACGTTTCTCCTTGACTTACGCTCTTCGCCGCCGCAAGCGGCGCGACTTGCTCACTGTTTGTTCCGCGTCTGCTTCAGCGGCGGCGGGTGGCTTTTTGCCTGGTTTCGCGCTGTCGCTCGCGGATTCCGTGTTGAGTGTAGCCCCGAAATGAAAGAACACAGAAAGTAGATGCTCCAGCGGCATGTCGTCAACGTACTACACACGTGAACGGAGTCTTTATGTAAAGAACACTGTCGCTAAGTAAACGTTCGACAAGCGTATGACATACATTGTGGCATGGTGGTCATTTTTGTCCATTTTAGTATGAATTATTCCCAAACATGTGAAAGAACATGAATTAAAAAAAACCTGAATGAGCAGTGATCACATCGAAGCTTCTTCAAGGCTAACATGACAGCATCTCGTCTGCAACAGCAAAACCGTCTTTCAGCGCTAGATGCTAAACCATCCATGTAGCACCGAAGATGAGAATAATTTCATAAAAATGTAATGTAAACGTCAAAGTGCTTGCATGATATGAATTATTAGTATGAAAGTCAAAGTAAACCTAGTAATGTTGAGTTTTAAATGTTACTATAATTCATATATTAGCAAATGTGTAGTATTATAGACAATAATTTTGCAAATGAGTATTGTTTTAATGAATCGTTTACATGATATTAAGCTTATGAAAACAATCAAAAATGGTTTGACATTTATGACACCACTTGTGCTGGAACTGCCAAAAGAGGCCAATAAATGACACAGCGGCTTACAAATGAATTCACCTGCTATATCGAAAGTATGCAAGAAACTTCTGAAGCGTTAAAGAAGGACACTCTCACTCAAGACACATTTCAAGCCATATAGCGACCCTGTCGAGGCTCTCTTCGGGAAAGTAAGCTAATGTGCGGAAGGGAACGACATGCTAGATGTGGGGCCCATAACAGCTAGCGGCACTTGACTTCATTGTCAAGACGGATGTTTCATCTGAGAGCAAAATCAAGGCCCCTTGCGTCGATGCCCACCCCCCCCCCCCCCCAAAAAAAAAAAAGAAAGAAATCATTTGTGCTGTGCCGCAATCAGTAACCGAGGCGCTGAAGGAAGTTATATCTCCTGCCATCCCATTACCCAGGTCACATATTCCGGTTTACCTTTACGTCGCTAGATATATCGTTTAGCAAGTCAACTTCGGGTGTGACGCTTGCGCTATTCTTTTTGAAACTAGCGAAAGAAGCAGTTCCATGTGCATTCTTCTACGACGACAATATTCTAGTGGAATGAATTCTCCGACACCAGTGCTTGTTGCCCTGTTGGACAAGTTTTATGATTATTATTATTTCAAAAAAAAAAAACTGCCATGCACCTACTACACACAAATGCTCTCCAAGTACTTAAGATCCTGAGTCAATCAACACTTGAGAATTTACCACGAGTTGCCCGGAAGCCATTGAGAAGAGCCATGTTATAATTAAGGTCCGCTTCTTTCATATTTGAAAAAATTGTCAGAATCCTTCTTGCCAATAATTATCCAACAAAGTGACAGACAGCAACGACATGCCAACTCCGTATGTGCACGAGCCGTGCAGGAAGATTTTGAGACAATATTCTAGCCGCAGCTCGCATTTTTATGAATTGATGAATATGCAGTACAATTTGTAACTTTGAAGGACCATTGTTTTCGTGTTTGCCGATCTTTTCAATTATTCATTTCCATAATTAAAAGTTGTTTTTATTGATGTATTAATGTCATACATGCGCGTCTCGACAAGACTACATACACATATTCGGTATTTCAACCGACTGATACGGTTTGAACGAAGCTAGAACAGCCCACTCCACCAGAAAACTGAAATTTCCACTTTATACGCAAATTTTTGTTCCTTACTCTGAATCTGAGACGCGCCATGAACGTTCACCGGTCATCTTTTGCTATGAACAAAAACGGGAGCAGTTGACAAAATCTCCACCATCAGTTTGCCATGCTGTTGAGTCAGGTCGCCCTACACCTATTTACAGCCTTCTAAGGCACATTGCTTTGCCTGGTACATTTATTTTGTTACAAAATGTAGGGGCAAAAATTGTTGAGGTAAGTGTACTCAAACCTTCATATTCGACAGTGTGCGGCCGCCCTGACGAAGGCGCGCGCGCGCGGAGTATTGACTATTTTATTCCTCGTACAAGATAAATCTTAGACGTTGAATGCGGCGTCTTTGTATAAACCATAAGGGGTGAAATGTCAGGACTTGTGGGTTGTTACTGAAGCGGGCGGAGCGACGAGCGAGCACACGTTTTCTAGCGCGTGAGCGGCAGTAGCAGAGGCGCAGCAGTGGGGCAGTGGCGACCCTACCGAGGCGTGGCGGGTGGTGGAAACAGACCCCATTGTTGAGGCCGTAAGAGAAGAGAAGCGCGCTCTCCCTCGAGACCGGCCATACTAAGGTGTCCACAAAGGCGGTAATCGTGCCACCGTCGACAGCAACTTCGAGGTCATTCGTTCGCGTCCTCATATTGCATGTTGGCTTCGGTGTTCGATCTCTGCTTCGTCTTGCGCTGACGTTGCGGCCGGTGCACACGGTCGTCCCTTCGCTGGGCGACGGTGTCAGCTTGGCGTCTGGTCGCGTCGTCGTGGAAGTTGGCGACTTGCGTAGCGGTGCTGTCACTTTGAAATCTGGGAGCGTCGAGGGCATCTCCATAAGGAGTGCCGACGTCATAGCGGCGTCGGATACTCCCATATGTTAGTACTCAATATAGCAACCTCACCTTCAGTTGTTGCTGCCTTTAGTTTCCCCTACGGGCGGGCGCTAGGGGACCTTCCTCGCATCTTGTCACTATAGTGACAGCCTGGCGACGCAAAGAGGGCCCTGTCCAGCGATGGGACTTAAACCGAAGCTCTCAGTGGCGCAGATAGCTCTCAATTTCAAGACTTCGTTCACCACGGCAGGGCCGTGGGTCATCAATTGAGAAAGCTCGGAGGCCGATTCGCCTGTACGGGCATGGGCAAATGATATGTGCAGCCTCACCACTCTGGAAACAGAGTGGTCGGTTGTTAAGAGTACTCTAGGCGTAACATTTCCTGGGGCTTCAGGGTAATTAGCAGACTTGGCGGGGGGGGGGGGGGGGGGGGGACCAAGTGGCAGCGTTCGGGAACATGATGGTAGCGGCGAAAGATTTATGTCTCACGTCGTAAAGGCGAGCTAAGTAGTACGCCGGCATAGCTCATGGTCGGTGGCGGTTCTGGAGCGGGAGTCGGTATCGGAGTTGCACCAAGAACCTGCTGAACCTCTTTGCAAACGGTGTCGAGCGTGTCAATGAGTGTCGCTGACTGAGGCCGCTCTGGGGATGACAGCAACCGGTTCAGCTGTTTTGGGACAATCTCGCGGATAAGGTGCCGAATGTTGCCTCCGCTAGCCAGCGCGCTGCTTTGTGGCTATCGCAAACCGGCTTAAGTGGCCGGTCGCAATAGGGTACCCGGATATCCGTCGTCTTCTCGATGGTGGACGCTTCAGTTTCGAATTCGGCCATCGTTTTTAGACGATGTCTGACTAGTTCTGCGAATATCGTCACTTCAACATCTCTCATCAAAACTTTCACTTTGCCTCTTCGATCTTGTTAAGGTCTGCGCAGCAAAAGAGGCGCTTCATTTCCTCAATGCACACAAGAATTGGATGGCTGTTGTTGTTGTGGTTATTTTTTGTATATACAAAAGGCAGGAAAAAATGTTTGCCAGCCCCGGTATGTGCTATCCGATATTTGAAGCACCTGAACTGGGGCGGCGGAACTAAACAGTTTGCGAGGAAGGGGTAGGGAAATCAAAGAGGTGAGCGAATTGGAGAAAGAAAAGGGTAGGTAAAAATCAAAAGAAATATATACACTGTGGTGCAGCATACAGTAATTTGCTTGAGGCCCAACCGCAACTGTTTTAGGTCACTGAACACTCGGCACATCGAGCGGGCCTCCGCAATAGCTCTGTGTCCATCCAACTGCAGTGTTCACGACGCACGAACGGGCACACTGCATGCACAAAACACTGACGGCCGTCGCGGGGCGAAACTGCACACGCGAAGTCAAATTTTAGATTGGAGCAGGCACTGTCCTTTTATTTTTTTGAAGACAGTGGTGAATGTCTTTAAAAGCTTCTGCTTGAATATATCCCATTCCTTCAAAAACCCCTCATTATTTTCGAACCAGATGTTCGCAGAACCCTGACGTGCGAAGTACGCTTGCCTCAAATTTGGAGCGTCATCCCAACAATTGAATCTCATGACAGAATCGTAGAGTTCAATTCATTGTTCCGCATCTTCACTGGGAAGTCCTTGTAAAGAGGGAGGGGGGGGGGGGGGGCTCACAAAGCTGCACGAAACATAGAGGTTAAGTCTGACGGCAGGCTTCGCCTTCAAAGGCTTGGGATCGTTGGCTGCCCTATTGAAAAAATTCATATATAGGACCTATTCATATCGGGGTATTGGACATGGGAGTTGTGGGAGTTGAGGGAGTGGCAGGAGTAAAAGGAGTAGTAGGTCGCAGGCTATGTGCGTTGTAGATTGTGGTCAGCGCCCCTCTTTGTGGGGAAAATGCGGATGCAGGCTAAAAAGACGTTCAGGTAAATAAAAAAAATGCACGTAAATAAAAAAAAATGAAAAACAAAAACTTCTCGCGCCAGGAATCGAAACATCATCTCACGGATTACACCGCATACAAGCCCAGCACGCTAAAGACTACACCACGGCGACCGATGATTTGCACGCTTATATTTGTCGTTTTCTATTGCGATTTTCTGTTTCGCACTTTGCATCTTTTTCTTAAGTGCGGTCGTCCTTCGACGATTGCCCTGTAAACACGCTGAACCTTTTTCTTTTTTATTAATACTGATAGGCAATATCATCTATCATTCAAACGTATCAGTGTTTTACACGTACACCTAAGAATATGCGAATCGTACTGACTATTTTTTTCGCCGTGTTAGAGCGCATTTTTCTTTCTATTACAGAGATATCTCGTTCGGAGCCGCTTGTCATATATGGCCTTTTAACTTCGCACGCTGCCAGCGCAGCAGCGGCGGCAGTATTATACTTCCCATCACTCCTTTTATATGCAAAACCTTAGATGAACATTGCTGTTGATATGCAGCTATCAATGAATGGTTCGGTGGGCGGCGACGTGTGTTTTGAGTTATGCCCGAGCATACTTATGTTCATGTGTAAAGGCGAATTTATTCCCTGCAGTTCCGTATTGCAGACTCGTCGTCAGTTACAGATATGAACGTGCGCCATAAGGTCGGAAGACGTGCAACGATTGTTGATTGTAATTACCAAATGCGCTCACAGCAGCGCATACAGAGATCGAAATGCAAAACAAACTTTTCTGTTCATTTCATTCAAATTTGAAAAAGGCTTTCTTGTTTTTAATTCTTGATTCAATTTAGCTCGGCACCGCATGCGTATATCAAACTCTGCCTTTTCAAACTTGCATTAACAAATCCTGATTAAGGAGCCCATCCAACTCCTCTATCATATGGTACACAGGACCCATTCGCAACTCTGATAACTCTTAATATATATCCCACATGTGATATACAGGAGTTAAAGGAGTCTGAAAAGGAGTGGCAGGACCTATATTCATATCCTGTGCGTCCTCCTACTAGTCCTGAATGCTTCTTTATGGGTCCTTTATTCCCCATTTTGGCTCCTACATACTCCCATATTATTTCATACAGGACCTGTTAAACGGCAAATATGTTTTTTCAATAGGGTGGGTCCACCACTTCCACCAGATTTCACGTGGTTGTGACAATGCTGTAGGCCACAAATATACAGACCAGTAGATGAAGCACTGTAATCAACTCTTCATTGAGCTGACTTGTTCTCGCAAAGGAACTAAGGAAATCCGCTGCGGTGATAACGTCGGTCGTCGAAATAAGGATGCTCGTCGCACGCTCCAACGCTCAATTTAAAGGCGACAAGGAAACATCGAGATAAAGCCCAACACCCTGGCTAGCGTAATCTGGAAAATTGCAGAAACACGCCTGAGTGCCAGGGATCTTCCAGACTCCTCTCGACGCATTTTGCGCGACAAAACAAAAGATAACGCAGCGTCTCGCGACCACAAGCATGAACTACAAGCACAGGACAGAATTGATCCTCCCGCTAGAAACACTGTGATAAGGCCGCATGCCGGCAGTTATCAGGAGAAAAGCAAATAAGGATTTAAATCGTTCGCTGCAATATCCCCATTAGAGATTTCGGGCTACAGAGTCAGCGCCGCTCACAATAACTTTATCCTGGTCGTAGGTCTTATCTCTTGAAATATTGACTGGCATGTTCCTTGTGCACTTCTTCCTCGTCACATTTAGTATATTAGGCGGAGAAGTGCACAATGGGGGACAAAGGATGCCATATGTGCTTTGACGGACAAGGTCTGGCTGGTATCCGCTGCATAGCTTGTGCATGGTAGGTATAGTTTGAACGCATGTTCTGTCAAAATTTTAATATCGATGACTACTTTGTGTGCACCTTTTGCACAACTGCCTTTCTTTTTCATTTTTATCGGCTATCATCAATTTAGGAGAAAAGACGTAATTGCAAAGTTTTCAAGCTGTTTCTTGCGAATGTATCTGAAACTTCTAAACTAGAGTGGCACGTGTCGACTGAAAGTTGTTTTCTGAAGAGGATTGTTTATAAAATCAGTAAAAAAAACATAGCCTAAGAAAGAATACTGGGATACCAGCTCTGAATGTTGATTAGAAAAACTAAACCTTGTTCAGGTAATTTTCGAGGCAAAAACTAATAAAATGAAGGAAATGAAAGCGAGCCATTTCTTTAAGCTATTAGGAAAAACACGTTCTGTATGACTCAATATGTATGAGAAGCGTATGGTCAACAGCATGAATATAAAATATTTTAAACTTCTATGACTGGAGCATCCGAGAGCGGCATGATTATAATGGTCGACATAATTTATTTAACGGAAATATTGTACCTTTCCTTTCCCTGCGCGCAAAGGCGAAAAAATGACTGTTTAAGCTGGTTGTAAAAGTTTAGGAACCGTAAAAACGTGTGGATCGACGTACAATTTCTGAAGCAGGCATGTCTCTGTAACCGAAGCACCAGCCATTTTCAAGGCACTCGCGTGCGCTTTTTTGTGGCCTCCGCATGCGCCCGGCTAGAAAGGAAAAAGTTTCTCAGAGCCTTGCGCAACCAGTCGTCATGTTTGCGCGCTACGGACCTGCCCAGGGTAGAGTCACTCGATAATTTTCAGAATACCGCGAAGGTCCCATCGCGTGCTGGAAACCATGACCGGCGCGGCCATGAAGCTTCCAACTGCTCGAGGCGCACCCTTCGCGTGGCTATATTCAAGCCAAACGAAGAGGTCATTTTGAAAGCCGCATGGGCAGCAATCTACCCTATGTATTAATTTGAAGAGCACTGCAGCTACTTTATAAACAATCATCATTATCATCCGTCTGACCATAACCACTGCAGAGTGAAGGCGTCTCCCATATTTCTCCAATTAACCCGCATCTTTGCTAGCTGCATCCCCTTCACCCCTGCGAACTTAACCTCATCCGCCCACTTAAGTTTCTGCCGCCCCCTCCTACGCTTTCCTTCTCTTGGAATCCAGTTTGGTGCCCTTAGCGACCATCGGTTATCCTCTCTTCGCACTACATGCCCTGCCCATGCAAATCTCTTCTTCTTAATTTCCACTACAGTGTCAGTAACTTGAGTTATTTCTCTGACCCACTCTGCACGCTTCCTATCTCCTAATGTTACCCCTACCATGTTTCGTTCTATAGCCCTCTGCGTTGTCCTGAACTTTAGTACAACCCTCTTGGTTAGCCTCCACGTTTCCGCCCCATAGGCGAGTATAAGTAAGATGCCACTGTTGTATAATTTCCTCATGAGCGATACCGGTAAGCTGATAATCTTAATCTGCGAATGCCTTTCAAATGCGCTCCATCTCAATCTTATTCTTCTTCTTAGAAACAACAGAATTTGCCACTGCGAACGGTAAGCATGGGCGGAAGGCTGAGTGGCGGTCTGAAGGCGGATTATTCCAGTCCTGCCAAAGAACTCTATCGGCTAATCGGAAAACTTACTATTGTGTTGCAATTTTCGTGGTATTGTAATCATTTGCACTTTCTTCCATTCACCACAGTAAATAATCACATTGAGAAATTCTCTATGGCGAGCTATGCAGATTCCAACTAACTTCGTCGCACATGCGTGCGCAGATTTCACGCAGGTTCAATCATGTTGCTTCCTAAACATCTTTATTGAAGCACTCAAAACCATTATCATTATTTATTATCACTCATCGCTAATCATTGTTACTGGTATCCAGTCAGTTGTGGCAATTCCAATTGTCGTTTGACGCATGGGTCGTTTCCTTAGTTGTGATGAATCATGTCTAGTCAGTGGAATCACTATCACTCATTGCTAAGTTTTACTCGTTTCCTGTCAGTTGCGGCGATTCAACTCCTCTTTTGACATATATTGTTGCTTTCGTAGCCACGGTGAGTCATGTTTGGTCTGTATAGGCATTACCACTCATACTGAAGCATTTTATTGCGTTAGCAATAATGCGGCAGGTTTTAAGCCATCGCGCGGTCCTGGCGGAGGCCACACTTTACTTGAGCCACCGAGGAGGAGGAGGAGGAGGAGGAGGAGGAGGAGGAGGAGGAGGAGGAGAAAGAGAGGAGGAAGAAGAAGGAAAAGGCTGTTGACGTACGCTCTCGCGTCATACTCCTAAGGAATGAGAAGTGTCTCCAATATTATTGTTACGGACTTGTTCTGAAACAGAGCACGGACGAGGAAAGAAGGAAGAGGAAGAAGTGTGCGCGCCCGTTCGACCTTTGTCTTGTGGCACCTGTGTCGTTTCCGCTGGCCGTGTATACCTAGCGTACGGAACCGACTAGAACGTCTCGGTCGCGACGTTAAGGGCGTAACATTGTGGTGGAGGTGCTGGATCAATTGAATTGCTGGGCAAGCAAAAGCAATTTAATTGTTGCCTCCTATTAGACTGAGGGGTGTGTGGTTGTTTGATTAAAACAGGTGTGGGCCATTTGAACTCTCCTGCTAATGCACAAGATTTTACCAGCCCCTTCCCGCCAATGTACCATGCTCAAGAACAACTCTTTTCCTCAGGTGCACGGATGGTGTGCTGAAAAACGTATCGAAGAAATTTAAAAAGCCTGAGCATTTGCTATGACTCATGTGGGGGTGTTCTGGTACTAGTACAGAACTGCTGTTCTTCTGGGGCAGGTTTGCAGTTTGTGAAGAACATATGATAATTTGAAGAAAGAAGGAGGAGAAAGACGAAGAGGAAAACGTGGAGGTTGGCTCGAGGAACAGTTGCAAAAGCGAAGGACGAGTATGATGCTAAGCATTTTGATTTCCTCTCTAAATCTGGCAATCGAACTGCTTTTTGGTTTTTTGCGCTCGCGGAAAAAGATTCCGCAGGCACAAAATCTACATTCCTTTATTTTGACTCCACATGAGGCAATAGACACAATTGAAACAATTGCCAAAGGACTGGAGAAGCGTTTTTCGTCTGCACTTCCTTCGGGCTCGATATCTGTAATGCCAATGGAACCAGTTAATTATGATCCTCAAATTTCCGTTTCTGAGCTTTCTCCTATAGTTATGAGATTACCAGCCGCTGCTCGCGGTCCTGATATAAAGTAACTTCAAAAATGTTAAAAATTCTTTTTGACGAGTCACCTCTGACGTTATTAGAGCTAGTAAATTATTCCATCAAACATGCTTGGATACACCCAGAATGGAAACTTGCCAAAATAATTCCTTTACTTAAGAATAAAGGCGGTGCCTTGTCCATTGATAATATTAGACCGATTGCATTAACATCAAACATTGTA
Organism: Amblyomma maculatum; assembly: GCF_055883805.1. Taxonomy (NCBI): domain Eukaryota; kingdom Metazoa; phylum Arthropoda; class Arachnida; order Ixodida; family Ixodidae; genus Amblyomma; species Amblyomma maculatum. Next base: position 78,682,276 of record NC_139346.1, read on the forward strand.
AAATTAATTGAAAGAGTCATACTTATACGTGTTTCGGAATTCATGAATAAAGAAAATATCCTCAGCCCTTGCCAAATTGGTTTCCGTTCAAACTGCTCCATCTGGAATGCGCATGCTGATCTCGAGAGTCGAGTTCTTTTAGCGCGGCGCCAAAAAATGCATGCTGCCTTAATAACGCTAGATATAGCCAAGGCCTATGATAGCGTTGAGCATAGCATTCTATTGCAAAAATTAAAATCTCTTCAGTTTCCACATTATTTAGTAGCCTGGATATCTGGATTCCTCCAAAACCGAGAGTTTTACTGTGCATTAAATGGCGTCCATTCTGGCCGATATAAGCAAGCCAGGGGAGTGCCGCAAGGAGCAGTCCTTTCACCAGTCCTTTTCAACATACTACTCAGCTCAATACCAGTTAATCATGATGTTGGCACTTACGTATATGCGGATGATGTTGTGTTTTTTGCAACTGCATCGGATATTCAATCCCTTTACCTCCACTTGCAAACGTACCTAAACTCTATTGAGAATTGGTTGTGTGGCTTGCGTCTCACATTAAATGTCAACAAAAGCGCAGTCCTCGTATTTAATATAACAGATTCTGTAAGTCTGTCTGTAATGTATCAGCAGCAAATAATACCACAGGTTAAATCATTAAAGTATTTAGGGGTCACTTATGATGATAATCTTTCATGGCAGCCCCACATTAACCATATTGCTACGAAAGGGGCTCGGGCCGTGGGCATGTTGCGCCGAATTAGTCGTCCCAGGTCTGGAATGCGGGGAGATGTCCTTTTAATGATTTATGCTATGTATGTGCGTCCAATTTTAGAGTTCGGTTCAGTCTTGTTTTCTGGATCAGCAACTTATAAAATTCGACCGCTTGTTCTGTTGGAGCGAGAAGCACTTCGGTTGTGTTTGGGACTTCCAAAATTTGTTGCCAACAATGTGCTCTATCTTGAAGCCCGGATTCCACCCTTGATATATAGATTATAAATTCTAACTGTTCAGACGTACTTAAGGATATATGAATCAGAGTTTCACCGATCTATGTCTATTTTTTGCTGTCAACCGACCTCCTTTTTCGGTGTCCATTGGTCTAAATTTCACACCCCGCAGGTTGTTATGGTCAAAAACTTGCTGGACCCTTTAAATGTTTCCCTTCCTAGTATTCTACCCATACAAACCATCGGTTCATCTATTAAAATTGTCTTTGACGACATATTCCCAAATAATGCTAAAAAGTTATCATCCGTTATTCTAAACGGATTATTAGAAGATCATTTAAGAAGTCTTTCTGCTAGTTTAGATGTAGCTACTGACGCATCTCAAAGTAATGAAAAGGCGGGTGTGGGTATATATTGTCCACATTTAGACTGGTCTTTTTCTGTCCGGCTTCCGGACTTCACCCCAATTTTTGAGGCGGAGTTTCTGGCGGTGGTACTCGCTTTACGGAAATTAGACTCCTCTTTTTCTAAAGTGGCAGTAATTTCCGACTCTCTATCCTTGTGTTCATCTCTCTCTTCGTCGGTGGATTCTGCAATAGTAAAAACCTTTGTCTCCCTGATCCCTAGACATTTGAAAATTGTACATATGGTATGGGTACCAGGCCACAGCAATGTGACTTTAAATGAATATGCTGACAATTTGGCAAAAGAGTCCCTTAATGGCCCCTTATTATCTATCCTTCCGGCGACCGCGTACATCCCCGCAGCGAGGTTTCAAAAAACGCCCTATTAAATATGAAAAATGGACATCTTTTAATATCTGATGACTACCTGCATCTAAATTATTCTTGGAATAGAAAATTATGTCATTCACGGCAACTTGAGATTTCACTAACAAGGCTGCGATGCCGTATCCCACCTTTAAATTTCTATCTTTACAGGTCTGGTTTGGCACTGTCTCCCGTCTGCGCATTTTGCGGTGAGCAAGAAACGTTAGATCACTTTTTATTGTTTTGCCGCCGCTTTACTACGCTGAGAAAACAGTTGATGGAAAGGCCATTGCAACAGCTTGGCCTTAGTTTAAGCAGCCCGACATTGTTATCATTTGGCGCCACCATCCTTGGGCACAGTCACAGGTCTGTGTTTACCGCCATGCAAAATTTTTTACTGCACTCAAATCGTTTGCCTTGCTAAATATTTAAACATCACTTGTTCTACAATTGTAGTGTCAATCTCCCGTGAGTGTTACCACTTTTCATTTTATGTTTCACTTACTTCCCGTTTTTTTTTCATTTACTCTACCCCTCAAATCATTTTTTAATGCAAGTATATTAAAAAAAATTCTTTGCTACCCAATTCTTGGCCGATCCCCCTCTGTGGGTATGTGCCATAAGTTATTTGGACAACAACAACAACAACGTGAGACACGAGCAGGAGAGAACAGGCGAGCAGCGGAGCCTATAGGCTGTCCAAGGAGCTCGGAGCGGTGCGTCTTCTGCCAGGCCTGACCCGGGGATCCAGACCTGGGGCCTGCCGGCCGTATCCTGTCCTGTTCTCCTGTCGTCCACGAAAACTCGGAACGGTGGTCGGGTCCGGGAGTGCCACAGCGCCAGCTCTTCACTGGCACGAGCGTTCGGCGCCGTGCTGAGCCCAGGCACGTCGGGGAGGCCTAACGCATCGGCCGTGGAAAGGCATCTCGAGGCCTCTTGCCTCTACTGGGCCCCGTCCGGTGGCCTAGCCTTCCGCTGGGCTTACCGAGGCCCTACTGCACCGACCCTGCAGAACTCTGACTACCCGGAGCGTCTGCACCGGCTTCTCCACCCAACGAAATAACGGGTGACTGTAGATAACTTAGTGTTAAGTCTTTGACCCACTTGATCGTTCTACGCCCGTCCCGTTCATGCCTGTACATAAAAGTATTCGTTGTTAGCTTGGTCAGTCTGGTCGTCTATTTAGATTACTGTCTCGGAATAAGCCACAGAATATGGTGGCCAGAAGATTCAAAGAAAAGAACCTCACACAGTTACACATGCTTGCAATTTGGTTGTGCTCACCCGGGTTGACATCTTTCAGATCCTTCGGTTCTCCTGCAGCCTAATGTTTAGACAATGGCTTATAGATATTTCCACAGTACAGGGGAATGTAATTGACATTTCTTTGCAGTTTAGCTATCACGGGCAATGCTTGACCACACAGTGTGGCTTTACAATGCTCTCAGAATTATCTTTTTCTTACCGCTGTTTCTTTCTCTTTACCACGGAGACAACAACATCGATTCGTGCTCCCTTTCCAATCTTTTTTTGGGTTGTGTGATATAGTATGTAGACACAGTTATGAAAAACACTGAAAAATGCTTCAGAGGGAGCCTCAGCTCACAAGCCTAGCCCACGTTTCGACAAGAAGACTTGTCTTCAGATGTGCCCAGATGAAGACAAGTCCTTATGTGAAAACGTTGGGTCGGCTTGCAAACCGGAACTTCCCCTCAATCTTTGTTCAGTGCTTTCTTATACTGTATAGCCATCTTCTCTCTCTCGTTCTACCCAGTATTATGGACACTCTTTTGACAGTTGTTTGCTATGTTGTTACTTCTTGATAGCCGAGAGCATCCTTTTAGCGTTCTCTCTGCAACATCAATTAAAGAATTTGCTGGGTATCTGGCTTTTTTAAATCGCGCAGTTGGCTCTCAAATGCATCTTCCTGGTGGCGTCTGCATGACTTCTCAAGAGCGCTCATGAAACAAGACCTTACTCTAGATCCCTTTGCTTGTTCCGAATGTGTCAAGACATGCACAAGAACTGGCTTGCTACCCCTTAGCTCATAGGCTCATCATACATGTTCAGGGCCAAAATGCAAGCAAAAAACTAAAAATCTAATGTGACCTCAGCTGAGCACTTAACAGTTACCTTTAACGTTTGGAGGCAGACAGTAAACTGGGTTACAACTTCGAATACTCGTTTCGCAGAACACCCTGTGACGTAATTCAGAACTACAAGGAAGGCATCCATAAACCCAAAGACTATGGCTAATTCGATCTGTGTGCACTGATCCTGAAACTTGCAGTCTCGGCGAGATAGATACATTTCACTCGACACTGGCTGTTTTTAAATGCTCATGAAAATGTTAAAGATTGCAGGTAAGGACTGGAGAAAAAAATTATTCATTTAGCAGTAGCGGTACATGTTTTTTGCTTATTTTCTTTGTATTGTCTTCGAACTGGTGGCTCTATAAATCGGTTAAAGTCTATAAACAGCGTCGTTAGTCAGCCCTTGTGTTTGTATTAGTGTTCCTTGCCCCTTTCACTGCTGTACTGAATTCTGTTTAAAGCTACAATTTAAAAAAAAATGTAACTCAACACTTTACTCGACTCATAAAACGAAAAGTAGAACAGGAGAAAGAAGATGACTACAGTATAAAAAAAAGCACTGAGCAAGATTTTAGGCGAGCCTGAGTTCACAAGTCGAGCCAACATTTCAAAACAGGGACTTTTCTTTGTCTCGGCAGCAGAATCATCGTGCTGCCGTAGAAAAAAAATTCGCGAGTGCCTGTCCGAAACATAGTAAGCACAAAACCAAAAACAAATCCGACGCAATCAAATTGCGAGAACCCACAGTCATGACAGCCAGACAGAAGGTGGGCATAAAAAAGGCCCATGAGATCAAAAATCTAAATTCAAATGCAGATAAGTTTACCTTTGTTTGTAATACCAACAGAATGGTTGGTTGGATTGGTTTATGGGGTTTAACGTCCAAAAGTCGCTCAGACTATGAGAAACGCCGTAGTGGAGGACTCCAGAAATTGCGACCACCTGGTGTTCTTTAACGTGCACTGACATCGCACAGCACACGGACGCCTTGCTTTTCGCCTCCATCGAAAAGCGGCCGCCGAGGTCGGGATTTGATCCCACATTCTTGGGAACAGTAGTCGAACGCCGTAACCACTGCGCCACCCCGGCGGGGTAATACCAAAAGAATAGCAATGCTAGGTTGAATGGATCCAGCAGTCGATAGACACAGCCAAAAAGGTGCATGGTAAACTGCTATGAATGCCTATGCCCCCCAAAAAATGCTGTTATCTGAATCACCAACTATAACTTTAAACTCGCAAGGGCATACATGAACACACAGAACAAACACAAATACAAGATTACGGGAACTAACGCGAGCTGAAGTGCGTAGAACGGGACAGATATGTGGGCATATACGCTTAACATCAAGCATTTTAATTAAACAAAAGACTCAATCTGCGACCTGCTGAAGCTTAAATCATAAAAATCATTGCACACGCACGGTAGCACTATTTCTTAGATACAAAAACGACCATGTCTATACCAATTCTGCAGCCTTGCTGCATCACACCCTCTCGCAACAAATCACCGCGACTTCAACCCACAGGTGTCGTGATGACTTTACGTCATTCGAAATGAAACGACTACAACACTGTTGAGAGGCTGTAAAGAGGAATACTGCAGCAGTATGATACAAAACGTCGTCTTTCTAACTTGTGTTATTCCGCAATGTGCAGAAGTACTTTAAATTGAGATTACAAACATTGCTTACCTCTGAAGACATCTGCTTATTCACGGAGACAGCTGTTCACTCTTATACCGGTTCAGCAAAGAGTACTAGCGCATAATAGGCAGATCTAACATGTAGTCGCACTGAGCAGAACAGTGCAGGCCTCCTCCTTACGATCGTTTCAAACTGGACACATAGCACCCATCCTTTAGACAGAGCACAGCACAATGAAGCACACACTGAGAAGTTACCAAGACTCAACATAGCCCTTTATGTCGAATATACATTTCGACAGCACTGCATGAGCGAACGCACTGCTACAGTAGTAATCGCACGCCGATCACAGCACACTTCATGATGGTTCATAATTAAAGAAGGGCGTGAAACACTGAAGTTCGCCGACGTCCGGCATAGCAAGCAATGACAAAGACGAGGCAGTGATTAAAGTGATGGAGCCAAGCACTTTAACAACGGCGTTGAAGATGTAGGTAAAATTTAGTTTCGTTCCAATTCCACTGGGAGAAAACACATTAAGATATTACTCGATATTTTGCTTTTACACTTGTGTACGATGTCGCATCAATGCATATAAAAATTACAAGCGTTCAACGCTGTTGAAACAAATATTGAGCGAAAGCATTAGCCCTGGGTGACCAAACGTTCTTTTTCTTCTCTTTTTCTTCCTCAGCCCACATATAAAACCCGCTTTAACCAAGCTATATGAAGGTTCCTTAGTTGCCTATAGGGGTAGCGTGAATGCCAGGGTCCAAGCAGGCTGATTCTGAAATAACCGTCCCATGTGAAACGAGAGACTCAAGTTGGCAGCTCTTGCCGACCGCTTGTGTTGGTAGCTCAGCTCTCGCTTTTGTGTCACGTGGGGTGTGACGTCACATCGTCCCGTGGTGAGGCGTGGCTATCGCCGCGCTACGCTGAAGGCTCGAAACCGAGAGTGGCATTCCTTTCGCAATAAAACCACACTGATAACATCCTATGTTGGCCAGAATCGTCAGTAAACGGCCCTTTTTGCAGTACATCGCAGTAGCAGTGGTGCCTCTCAGCAAATGGCCCCGTCACATTTTGTAGATGCTGCACTGCATGGATAGTTCAATTAAGACTGCGGTGAAGCTTCTTCAAAACATAATAGGTCAGCGTAATTTAAGCACAAAGGAATAGGTTAACGACCTGCTGTTTTCACTGCGAGTAAGAATTGGGACGAAGATGGCCCCATCTCAATATTTCGGTGCATAGTTCATGGTGACATGTCGATCTGATTTTTTATAGCCCGCAAGTCTGTCACATTGAATTTGGTTTCTATTAGCAAATATACAGTTGATAGAGGCAAGCCCTGCCTTGAGTGCTTTACCAAAAGATAATATTGTGAGACCTGTCAGATTTAGCAATACTGCTTCGACCTGTAGGCCGCAACGGAAGGGAACAGTGTACCACGTCTGCGTAATGTGCCTTTAGTACAGCCTAAAATTATAGTTACTGGATGCACAGTATATACCTGTAAAATGTTTTTCAGTTCGTCCGACACACTTGAAACCAACTATTTTTGCCCATAATTTAAGTTACGTTTGCGGGCTTCTTCCAGAGACGAAGTGTTCACCGCGGCTCCACGGTCGCGAGGGAGATTCCGAAATGGCGGCAAAGGTTAAGTGGCAGCTTGGCGCAAGGCTATTTACGACAGTCGCGCAGGCGGCTGCTCTTCGGAAGTGGTATCCGAAAACATAAAAACGGGCGACGCTGCCTTACGGTCCCTTCCCATTCTCGGAAGATGGCCCCAGAGTCGCACTTTGGCCGGGCCGCGAGGCAGGCAAACCAGAGCTGTTAGAGAGCAACAGCGTAGGCGCAGTTGTTGTGGGCTCGGCGCTAACTGCTCCGTTTCTTGCTTGTAGAGAGGGCTCGGACGGCCATAAGTCCTCGAAACACAGGCTGGGAGAACGCGCGGCAGTGAGAGTTAAACTATTGGGGGCGAAGGCGTGGGAATGGATGGGCTTCCCTATACAGCGAGTATTTCTTACTGTTTATTGTTCTGCCTTCGCTCGGACAGAGTGGTGTTGGTGACCACCGCTGCGTCCGTGGCTCAGCGACACATTGCGGTGTGGAGATGAGAACTTCCCTTTCCTGACTACACATTTATTTACACTTTATTACAAATTAAATACAATAACGTCGTCAGATGCGACATCAAACATGGAAGGCTAACTGCAAATAGGTGAACGATCAGAGGTCAGAGGCTAGCAGAATCAGGCCTTGGCCTTCTGCTACACTTTAGGCCGGAGTCCCTTGAGACCTTTGTCAACCTAGCCTCTCTCCTCGAACAACCCGTCTGCCCTCGACTCTCGTTCGGACCAAACTCTCCTCGGAGCCCAACTGGCTCAACCCTTTCTTCCTTAGCGTTACCGATATTCCGTTCACCAATCAACGACTAGTCACAGTTTGGCCAATAACATGCAGTGTTTTAAAATGAGCTGGCCAATCACTGTGCCACATATACCCCTCTCCTACGCATGTTAAGTAAAACAAACACAACGCAGGCACTGAGACAGCAAGTGGTTGCGCACGCACACACACATCTGCGATTTACTCTCTACAGAGGTCTTCTCTCAGTTCACGCAAGAGGCGCCAAGCAGTCGCAAAGACAAACGGTGTCGACGGTTACACTTCCGAAAACACACACATATAAACACACACACACACAAACCTCGGGCGCAAACGTTTCGATCGCTGCCCTTGGTCGGTTGTGCGCGGGCGGCGGATTCAAGGGGACGTCCAGGCGTCTTCCCGAGAAGAAATGTCAACAGCGGCTCCATCTGCAGCGCATTCTCCCAGGCCCGTGTTACGCCGCGTTTCAGGATTTATGGCCTCCGCACTCTCTCCACTCAAACCGAGAGAGATAGCAGTTAGCGCCGAAACCACAACCACTGCGCTTACGATGTGCTTTCTAACTGCACAATTTTGCCTCCCTCGCGGCACGGTCGAAGCCCGACTTTTCCGAGAATTGGAACTGACAGAACTGGCAGCGTCGCCCGTTGCCATGTGTTCTGGCATCACTTCCAAAAAGCGGCCGCCTGCCCGACCGTCATAAATCAGCCAGCGTCAAGCTGCCCCTTGACCTTGGTCACCCCTTGAGATTCTCCCCCGCGACAGTGTACTCGCGATGAGCACTTCTTTTCTGGATGAGACCCGCAAACTTACTGTGGGAGCCACTGTCGGTGTCTTCTCGGAAAAAAACCTGGACATACGTCCCTTTGAAACCGCCGCCCGCGCGCAACCGACCAAGGGTAGCGATCGGAATGTTTGGGCCTAATGTTTGCGTGTATGTGTTTATTTGTGTGTTGTGTGTTTTGGAAGCGCTACCATAGGCGCTGGTTATCTTTGCGACTGCTTGACTCCTCTTGCGGGAGCTGAGGGAAGATTTCGGGAGAGAGTGCAAATCGCGGATGTGTGTGTTTGCGTGTGCAATCACGTACTGCTTTCAGCATTTTTTGTGATTGTTATGCTGTAACGTGCGTAGGAGAAGGGCATATATGGCACAGCGATTGGCCAGCCCATATTAAAGCATTGCATACTTTTGGCCACATAGTTGCCTGTCGATGATTGGTTTACGGACCAGACTGTTTTTTGGAAATGTGAAAGAAATGTATGGTTTAGACAGTTGCGTCCGGACAAGTGTCGAATGCAGGAGGGAGGCTAGGCCGATGGAGGTCTGAAATTACTGCGACCTAAAGTGTAGCTGTAGGCCAAGGCCTGATTCTTCTAGCCTGTGACCTCCGATCGTTCACCTATCTGCGGTTTAGCCCTTCTGATGTTTTGATGTCGCATCTGACGACTATCATGTAAATAAGTTGTAAATAAATGTATACAGACTCCTAAAGGAAGTTCATTCTTTGCACCTGTACGAGCGATGGCAGAATAAGAAAAGCAAGAAATACCTGCCATACAGGGAAGCCCACTCCCATGCCTTCACTCCTGAAATTAACTACCCATGTAACAGTTCTCCTGTTTGTGACCGTAACAAAATAAAATGAAAAAGAAAAGTTAATGTGACCTGCACCGAAATGTGTCATCGCGAACTTAATCCCATTAAAAATGAAAGAACCATGGGCCTGACACTTGCGAATACAGGACATTTGTAAAGTGAACCAGTTCGATAAAAAGGAAAACATTAGGCACTGTAGAGAGTTTAATAAACGGCCTTATGCACAGCGTTAGTTGGATTTCAATTGTCGCGTACATTGTGTACATCGCCGAGAGCCACTACAAAAAAAAAAGGCTCGATGCAAGTTTAAGAGGCACCGAGAGCGTCAAGCCATAGAAAAATGGTGTTAGTCTGCAGGAATCAGGCAGTCTCGCCGGTAAGAGAAGCGCTGACGCTCATGTGAAGTCGATCGACCCAGCAGCTCTTGTTTTCTTTTCTTTTTTTTCCACGGTGCCCGGTTGGCGGCAAGACGTATAACGTTGGTCTAAATGCACCCGTACTAAAGCCTAAGTATCACGCTCATGCATTTCTTTTATATGAGGTCTACGCTTGTTCAAGCAGGCGCCGATACCGACAGCTTTTGTGAAGGAGTTATAAAGTCCCGCGCATAGTCCAAACAAATGTTGTTGCTGCCTGCTTCTGGCTTTGCAAAACGCTCGGAAACCTAGATAACTCAAAGAGGCGTGGACATACATCCCGTTAGGCAATTTCGCACTCGCATGGGTAAGAGAGGCTGCCTAACGACCGCTACCCGGTGAACTCACGGAACGAATCAACTGATAGCGTTGGTTCAAATTCCTTCTACGGTATGAGGCGCTTGAGAGAGTGTGTGGACCAGTGGAATAAAAAATCACAGTGCACTTCCAGCGCCATATTGAATAAATAATTAAATCTTGCTCATGCTGGCAAAAACGATGTCTTCATTTCTTTTTTTCAATCTGTGTTGCTCGGTTAGATCAGCATTGCAATTGCCGCACCACCACAGCGACCACAGTTGCACATGGTTGCAGATCCCTAATTTTTCAAAATCGTAAACAGGAACACTCGGGAACTTCATAGAAAGGAGGACATATAAAGGCGCATACGGCTACGTGTCAGCCCTTAAGGGTGGTAGACAGCGCCACCACGACTCGTACGCATTGCATTTGTGAATTTGGTTGCTTATCAAAACCAGATCTACATTATATCATTAATGCAAACAGCACAAAATAACCCAGCACAACATAACCTACCATCTAGTAAGTCTTTAGGAAATGTCGTGTTTCACTTTCCATGAATTTTGCTAACAGCGATTTTCTGCGATCCCCACAGAGAGCTTAGTTTGAAACCTTTTATTTCTGTTGTGCAAATGGCAGCACCATCAACGCCATTCATCGTTCAAGAGCAGGGAAGGACAAGATAAATTAGATTTCTTAAAGGATGGCGGTGACATCGTGCTAGAAAAAATTACCACACTGTATACGCAATGCCTCGTGACATTGACGTTACCGGAAGTTTGGAAGAGTGCTGGCGTTATCTTAATCCATAAGACATGGGTAGCTATGGACTCGGAAAAGTAGACCTATTAGGTTACTGTACGATATGCAAAAGGTATTTAATGGCACTGTAAGGTACAGAATATTCCTGAGAAGCACTATTTGGGCTATGATGTGAAGCCCATGCTGGGCCCATGTCGGCAGCCTTTGTGAGACCCATGCGGAATTTGCAACCAGTGCCCACAAAGGCCCCTCCTGGGCTGGTCACATATGCACTGATTCTTTCAAATTCGTACCTGTGAGGCAGCCCAATATAGATTCCTTGACTCGGCTCTGATATCCGTTTGTTAGAACCGTACCAAAATATCTTTTGGGCCCCGCTTTGGTATAATCGGGGCAACACCGTTGATTAACGCTTAGTTCAAACATAGTTCAAGCTTAGCATCAAACCCGATTAGTTCGAGCACTAGTTCTATAGAGGAAAGCCCGATTTCTGCTCTCTTACGTGCTGCCTTCATTTGCGAATGTATCTTTTCGTGTCCCCAGGCCCCATTAACCAACAGCTATGAAGTCTTCTCTACTTATTTGTACTTGGTAATTTACACTGAGCAACAAACATATTTATTCCTAACACTATACTTACATTTCATGCCCGTATTACTTCCCAAATGTTTGACAAATTTTTTTTGATGCACTGTGTCCTCCAAAAATGCTTGGGGAAGCATTGGAAGTCCCTTGTATACATACCTGTAGGATGGTGCAGTAATTGCAGCATCTTTTCTGCCGGCGCTGTTTATTTGACATATTGCAGAGGCGAAAATATAATCCTAATGGTATAAATATGCTCAGAAGTCTTAGTGAAACAACAAGAAGAGTCAGTTACCGGTGTGTGTATTATTGGTACGGAATATCGGAAGAAAGCAGAAGTGGTATCTGGCGTGGGCAGGCGCACTCGCGTTTGGCCCGCCGACTTTCATTAAACGTCATCATCGCCATCGGGCATGTGCTGTTTCCTTTCTTCATTGGCTTTCCGCCTCGTAACAATACGAAAGACAAACTTTGCATCCTAAAGGATAAGAAGCTGGCGTTCCAGAGCGCTAGTCCCCACTATTGCTCATTTGGGCGCAATGCAGCTGCCATCAGCAGCGCCGATTGGACTCAGCTTGTATTTGGTTATGAAATCCGAATATATGTGATATTATCCCGCAAATACCCAACAAGAGGCCCGGCACGCAACATGCTGGCGTGCCTGTTTTTGAGCCACACACAGGGCAATGCAGGACCTATTCGGCTTTTCAGTGAGCGGTCCCATTTGTCTTATATGACCGATCTGCTTAAGGCGTGCAGTTGCATCGCATCTGACCTAAAGGCTTCACGAAAGACCGATATGGGCAGCACACGAGCATGTACGCTTTCTAGCCGTGCCACCGTCCATGCGGAATTTACAAAATTCTTCAGGTGGACAGCACCATTTCCTCTAGCCATAGCTTCTCTGCTGAAAGCACAGTTCTGTCGGACCTTCCCTTGAGCACCCGACAAGGCACCCAGCTTCGCAACATGCTAGCATACCCAATTTCAGACCCGCTACACCCTATACGCTACCTATTGGGTTATTAATTGGCGAACCCCGTTTAGGCTAGCCCGGGCTTTTTCTACATACAGCCCACACTTTCCTTGCATCAGCCTCAAATCTGCCCACGACAAACCCTTGATATGTGAGAATATGGGCTCAGATATCCCTTGCTGCGCCTATGAATACCCCGAAATGGGATGAAGTTGGCCAAGCCCAATTTGGGCTACTTCATTCCTAGAGCGGGTCCTCACTGTTGCCCTAACAAAACTTGCGCCTATGGGCCCCAGAGTGCCCAGCCTTTATTGTGTCATGCTTGAGTTAAACTTCACTCCATGACAGAGTCAGGCTGGTTTTCAGAAATGGGGCTCTGTCATCAACTATCTATCTATCTATCTATCTATCTATCTATCTATCTATCTATCTATCTATCTATCTATCTATCTATCTATCTATCTATCTATCTATCTATCTATCTATCTATCTATCTATCTATCTATCTATCTATCTATCTATCTATCTATCTATCTATCTATCTATCTATCTATCTGTCTGTCTGTCTGTCTGTCTGTCTGTCTGTCTGTCTGTCTGTCTGTCTGTCTGTCTGTCTGTGTCTGTCTGTCTGTCTGTCTGTCTGTCTGTCTGTCTGTCTGTCTGTCTGTCTGTCTGTCTGCCTGCCTGCCTGTCTGTCTGTCTGTCTGTCTGTCTGTCTGTCTGTCTGTCTGTCTGTCTGTCTGTCTGTCTGTCTGTCTGTCTGTCTGTCTGTCTGTCTGTCTGTCTGTCTGTCTGTCTGTCTGTCTGTCTGTCTGTCTGTCTGTCTATCTATCTATCTATCTATCTATCTATCTATCTATCTATCTATCTATCTATCTATCTATCTATCTGTCTGTCTGTCTGTCTGTCTGTCTGTCTGTCTGTCTGTCTGTCTGTCTGTCTGTCTGTCTGTCTGTCTGTCTGTCTGTCTGTGTCTGTGTCTGTCTGTCTGTCTGTCTGTCTGTCTGTCTGTCTGTCTGTCTGTCTGTCTGTCTGTCTGTCTGTCTGTCTGTCTGTCTGTCTGTCTGTCTGCCTGCCTGTCTGTCTGTCTGTCTGTCTGTCTGTCTGTCTGTCTGTCTGTCTGTCTGTCTGTCTGTCTGTCTGTCTGTCTGTCTGTCTGTCTGTCTGTCTGTCTGTCTGTCTGTCTATCTATCTATCTATCTATCTATCTATCTATCTATCTATCTATCTATCTATCTATCTATCTATCTATCTATCTATCTATCTATCTATCTATCTATCTATCTATCTATCTATCTATCTATCTATCTATCTATCTATCTATCTATCTATCTATCTATCTATCTATCTATCTATCTATCTATCTATCTATCTATCTATCTATCTATCTATCTATCTATCTATCTATCTATCTATCTATCTATCTATCTATCTATCTATCTATCTATCTATCAACTATCATCCAGGTGAAAAAAAGTGCAGTTTCAACTGTGCAAACTTTTTTATAGCTGTCATGGTATTTAACCCACACACAGTGAATATATAATAAATCTTGAGCAGAGTACTAGTAAATTCCCCGACACTCAGGTTCTACTGAATATTATAGCATCCGAATAATGAGGCTTGAAAATGTGTTTTTCGAATGTTAAAAGTATGAATACCTTTATGACCGTTCTTCTCTTGTATCGATTAATTTTATAAGTTGCGAGGTGGCTGGTCGCAAGGTGATGGAAGTCCGCCTGTCGGAAATTACGATAAGAAAAAGGACAAGCACGAACGAAGCATTTTTGCATTTACCAAATTTCTATTTTAACCACTAGGCTTAATGTGCGATAAATGCAAGTTATGCAAAACGGTTCTCTGACTTTATCCCTATCGAAACCTCCATCGCAGTGAGACTTTCATATCAAAATTATCTATAACGTTACCGGCCTTGTGGCGCCTGGTCGCAACTTGACGGCTATGTGGACATCAGATGTTATAATTTACGAAAGGACAATCAGCAAAGTGTTTCGGTGTTCTAGAAAATATAATTTAACCACTGGAATTAGTGTGGCGATAAATTAGAAGGTTGAGATAAGCTGTTACCTGACTATTAGGAGTACTAAGGCCTCTATAACTGTTCAACTCTTGTATCAACAAATTTACTATGCTTCGGGGGTCCGGTCGTAGGTGGTATGTATGCCAAACAAAAGTATAAGCATAAAAAAGCACATTTTGGTTCACCAAAATCTGATTTTAACTACTAGCTTTTAAGATAGCTTGGATATTTCCGTAAATATTTATGAAGGCTACCATTTCCTTAAACTGGAAATATATTCCATAAGTTATAATCTTATGTTTGTGAAAGCAAAAGTTTATTTATTTGAATCAGTGCAAGAAGCATAGACATATATTTTGGCTTATTCGAAGTATGCTCGGGGCATACTATCAGGTCTACCATTTGCTGCAGTTTTTAAAACTCCGCTTTCAGTATCGAGTAAGAAGTGTATTTTAGACACATTAATTTGATATTATGAAACGCATATTTTTATTTCTTGTCAATGGGCTTAAAACGAATATTGCCAAATGCCTGACCGTTCTTTTGACGCAGTTGTGCGGCTAGATGGCGATGCTTAATATTCGGCCTCGCTTTATATACATCAGTGGTAATTAACACTTCATTTCTCGAGCTCGCTGATGTCTTGTGCGCGTCCCAGTACTTTTCAGAAAAGATATCTTTACTGTTTTGACTCTTTACATGTGGAATATTTGGTGCAGCCGTGCGTGTATCTGCTAATATACGTGTACTTCAAAGACACCTTTGAAATGAGTTCTGGCTGCATGGACACGCCACCCGTCAAGACGAGCCAACGGCGCCTTTGAGGTATACAGCTTGAGTTGAGCGGCCTGACAACACCTGCAAGAACTATGACTTTTACAACGGGTAGCTGTAATCCTCAACCTTCTGGAGCTGTCCCGCCGATTGCACTGGACGCGCCTCAATCACTGTCTTCGTTCCATGTTTACCAAGATACTTTGTTGGGCGAGTTGGTACTTATTCATTATTAATATAATATAATATATAATATAGCCTTAGATGATGACTTGCAGAAAGGCGCTAAACAGACCAGTGGCAATGACACAAACTTATTACCCGTGCTCCAGTACTTGATATGCAGTGCGATATGACAGCTGTAGTCGCCATGCCTCAGGTGTACTCGCCCACCCTGATAAAGCGGACGCGTGACGAACAACAAAAGCTGTCCACTGTGCTATCACTGGTGCCAGCCCGGCCACCTCATGAGAAACTACCTCTATCGCCAAATTGCCTTGAAGGGGATTTCTCCTGACAAACCCCACCACGCTATGCTGACGACCGCATCAGATAGAGTACTATTACAACACTAACGCGATGCTCCCGACCGCAAAGCAACGCGTCTCCACGCCACCACCAGGAAGATCCCCTTCTCTCATTCGCCTTTGACCTTCGGCCAGTGCAGATGCATGCTCCCACGGCGGGAAAACGAATGACGGCGGCCCCAGGGCGAGAGCTGCCGCACGTGGATAGAATCAAAAACCTGCACCTGGCTATTTTTCGCTACAATCTGATCGATACAACCTGACCCAACGAACGCAACGGCCAACTCTGGAACCTTGGTTTCCGCGAAAATTACCGTAACCGCCGACACCTATTAATAAAGGCACTTGTGGATAGCAGAGCTGATTTATGTGAGGTGCAGCCGTCTAGCTACGATCCTTAGAAATGTTTTGGCACCTTGCACTTTTGCTGCAGATGAATACATCTGATGACGATGTGGTGACGCATCTGCACCTCCCGAATATAGATCGTGCACACATCGTCCGGCTGTTTTGCTATAGTTCCTGAGTGCTCCAAACACCTGAAACTCGGGTTGGATTTGATGCTGGAGTAAGACGCTGTCATCAATTTTAAGAAGCTAATCAGGTCCTTTTCCGCCAACTTCGTCGTTGACGACGAAGTCCAGAAACACTCGTGGAAGCTGCAAGCCTGAGAAGGCCGCATTTTGATGCCGTCAAGTGCTAAAAGTTTTATAGCTGTAGAGTATGATCGCAGCACTGTTATTCATTGCATCGCCGTAGCCAGCATGTTGCTGCTCATTAGCCGACAAATCTGTGTAGCTCGCTTACTTATTGTACGAAAGAGCTGGCGAACAGAAATTGTGGTGACGAATTTAGGTACTGAATCGCGGCATTTTGAGAGAATACACAGTGGTGCATTTTAAACAATTCGCAGAATGCATCAGATAATCCGGATTGTCAGAAACCACAGCCAGAGGAATTGGGTTTAACCAAAAGAAAAAACAGCGCTAAATATTAGAAAGAACACACAGAAAGACGAACGGGACAGGCGCTGACTCCAACTGAGTTTATTGAAGGACACATGTGTACAAATATATAGCTCGAAGACGGTGAACGCCCGCGCATGTCCTGAAAGGTGGGACGAAACAAAAACATAAAAACGCACTCAGGTAAAACTTGTCATAAGCTCGCATCTTTCAACATTCTATGCTCACTTTCATGCAGAGATATAAAAGTGGTGCTGACACACCTGCCCCCCCTCTCTCCTTGATAAAAAAAGGCTTCTGCGAGCTCGCGAGCTAAACTGTCTTTGCTTCTGGTAAGAATTCTAATCTCTCCAAATCGTGGTTCACATCTTTTTTTTGTTTTCATCAAAAGCAGGAGCGGGAATGTGTGGGTATGTTTGGGAACGAATCTGATGCGTTACCTGAAGACCTGTAATGTTCACTGGCACGCTCGTTAACGCAGCGCCCGGTCTGACCGACATACACCTTGCCACACGTAAGGAGGATCTCGTAGACCACTCTCGTGGCACACCTTACGTAGGACTTCGAGTGTTTCTTCCCACAACCCGATGTTGCTTTAGCACTGCTGGTAGCCGTGGGGCACATCTTGGCGAATTTGCAGGAGGCGGAGAAGACCATGGCGACCCCGTACTTGTTGCCAACTCGTTTTAAATTGTGGGACACTTTGTGGATATAAGGTATCACCACTGGCTTGGCTCCACGAAAGCTTTATTTCCGGCGTCGCCCCTTTGGCTTGCCCTTGGGCTATAACATCGGGCTATAACAGTAAAACAAATGTGATATGCAGTTCTTGCCTAATCAAAAACACTACCTTGAAGTCATTATCGACTCATTTCGTGACCTATTTTCATCGTCGACCAGGGTTATATAGACTGGGCTCACAAGCATTGCATTAGTGTCGACGAAAGCCATAGGCCCTTTATGACAGACCCTTATCGAGTCTCTTCAATGGCGCGGGATGCGATTCGTCCGCAAGTTCAGGATATGCTCCGACAACGGGATACAGCTATCGACGAGTCCTTGGACATCACCTGTTGTCATGATGGCTGGGAAAGATGAGCCCCTACTGTCGTGCCTTGCTAGCCGGTTTCTGGGAAAGTAACTAAAAGGATGTTTATATTATGCCGCGCAATGATGACTCCTAGAGAAGCTGCGCCACGACAAATACGGTTCATCCTAGATTTACGCAGTTCTTTTCAGATAGATATGGAAGAACTCGGCAGATGCGGAAACTGCCATTGTTACTCGGTGCGGTGTGTGCGAAATGACAGCCGCCGTTGCTGCTTTTCTTATTTGTCCCTAAGAGCGAAGAGTACGTTTCGTTCTGGGCCTTTGTGCCTATTAACGTCGGTTCGTGAAGACCTCCTCGCAGATAGCTGACCGCCAAATCCGCCTCATAAAAGATAAAAAAATTCTTCTGAGACCAGGAGCAATAGCCGGCTTTTGAAGAAATAAGGACAAGTCTTCAAAGAACACCAATACAGCGCGAGCAAAAAAACTGCGCACTACCGTATAATCATCGCCAGAGATGCGAGTTACCACTCTGCAAGAGATGTTTAGTTCTGCAGCCAAATTCGTTTAAAGGTTCGACTGAAAAACCCCTTCGCCAAAACTTTGGCCCTAATAAAGTAATCCGCCATCTCCACAAAGTAAACTATGAAATTATGTCTCAAATAATTATTTTTCCTCTAGAAGTTGTTCACATCGCTAGAATAAAGGCTTACAACGGCCGTTGGCCGCGCTCGTGTCTAGCACAAGACCCCCGGGTTTACCGGTGTTCCCTGTTCATCGTTTGTCCATCCCAAGGCGGGCGCATTTTCACTTTTCACATTCCTAGCCATTCTTGTGGCACCGACAACGGCTAGACTGCATTGCTTCACATTTGGCCTCGCCTTATTTACTCCTGTGGCCAGTGACGCCTGGACTTCTGTCAAGCTCGTTGCGTCCCAAAACATCTTAGTAAAGCTATCTTGGCTGTTTGGCTCTTTGACGGCGGCACTAAATAGTTCACACATTCGAATTATCCACGACATATACTTTCAGATGTGTTATTTCTAAGGTATTGTAAGACAATATTTGAATATTCATCAACGTATTTGGCAAGCATATCTGCAGCATATTGTGAGCACATTCATCAATACAAATTATATTTAGGATAGATTAAGCATATCTCATTGTATATCCCAAACGTATTACGATTTTCTAATCGGTAAAAGGAAGGCTATAGGAAAAGCTTAACCGGTACTGTATTTGACCACTTTCTACTCTAATTGAGGAGCCTAAAATTAGTAATTACCGTTGGTGTGTCATCTATGTTCACGTTAGGACAGTGGTATACACTTGATAGTGTTCTGTTCTCTGAACATGCATTCAATTTTGTGTTCTGCAAGGCCAAAGTCAGCATGAGAGAGGAAACTCTGCCGTCTGAAAGAAAGGAGCTTTGTTATAAGAATCCCTATAATTCTTCAGGTCATGTCAGAATAGATCTATACTTCCACGGTTGTTGTAGCTGACAAGAGTGGGCGGTCCTGCATCGCATTTGAGTTTCAGCAATTACTTCTGGAACTGAGGAATTTCATAAAGCACAGCAGCGGCTCTATAACTACATAACGATTATTTGTTTGTTGTCGGAATTTCTAGTACTGCAGTCTTCAGCCTCAAAATGTTGGGCCCTGACTCTTGCTTTTCCATTTATCTCTCTGCATATACAAGTACACCAGCGTTAATTTTGTTCGTGAAGTCTTTGAGGTCAACGCTCAGTGCGTCACAGTATTCAATATGAATAGAGGGGTTGCGTCTGTTGGAGGGGGTGCCTAGGCAAGCAATAGACACATCTAACTCCTATGCTTCAGGTGTGTTCGCTATCATGCTCACCTGAGTCTTATAAAACTAATTTCCTGGAGAAAAACGCGAATTATCTCGAAAAGGCCGGAGAATAATTTCACATGTATTTTCTTTCTCGTGGAATCTGTTAGATGTCGTGATAGATGCACTACGGAGCTACCGAACGCCCCCGTGTGCTTTGTATTTTGAGTATTTGCTTTCTCTACATATTTATTAGAAGTTTTGCGCTTTATTTAATTCTTCATGATGGCACATTTCTGATATTTCTACATTAGAGAATATAATGGGACTGCGTAGCAATACATCACCGCAGAGGAGGACAAACAAGGCACATAAGTGAGAGGAGCAGCGCCGCTAACCATTGATTTTTATTTCACATCTAGCTTGCCTCCTGGAGGGCAATCAAGCCGTATACGAAATGCAAATACCTGCAAGCGCATACCAATCACAACTTTCGACGCAGTTCTGAAGCAACAGCAATTCTAATTAGAAATAAAGTATATCTAGTGCGAAGCAGAACACATGATCGTATACATTTTTTTACAATGTCACCTTGGACGAAAAAAAGCAAGAAAGGGTAAGGAACTGACTACTACGCGGAAAAAAAAAGCAAAACAAAGCAAACAAGCAGCACAGAAGTAAAAAATAGAACAAAACTACAAGCATCATTTCAAGGCCGCAGTCTGATTCGAAGCTATACAAGTTAAAAAGAGGTCGAGGCAGCCCGAGGTCACATGGTGAATATTATGAAATAATTCATATAAATCATCAGCAATTCATCTAAATCTAAATCAAATCATTAGAACAATGCTTTTCTGAGCCATTCCTGAAATATTCCCAACATTAAGACGTTATTTTGCTGTAGTACATTTTCTAGGCATAACCACTAGACAATACTCCTTTTACGAAACGAGAAAGGTTTTTGTAGTTGGCATCTTAGCGTACCCATCTTAGGAAGCCATTTTTTCCATAGTATTTTAAGTGTCCAAGCCCCAAGTGGGGCAGAAGATACCGCTTTCCAGCCGGCTACTCGAATCCATTTTCATACCGGCCACCTACCAGCAATGGCAGGCAAAAGCAGACTGAAGCACCATCAGCCGCCCGCCTGTCACCTGTCACAGCAAGTAGGTGGCAAAGAGGGGGGTGGAAAATTATCTTACCTCGTCTAGAAGAAAGGGAGAGAATATGTGAGGCAATGGGTAGCACAGCGTTTCAGGATGTGGCGAGAACAGAAGCATATGCGTCTGCTAAAGCAGCTGCTAAGCGTGAAGAACACACAGGTTGAGCGCCTAATATTGCGCCACCAGTCGGATATGCTACGAGAAGAGTGGCTACCGTAAAAGTATCACAAAGAGCACTGAAAAATGGTGGAGGGGGGAAGCCTCAGGTCACAGGTCAAGGCAACGTTTCGACAAGTCCACTTGTCGAAACGTTGGCTTAACCTCGTGAACTGACGCCCCCCCCCCCCCCCCCCCCTCTCCTTTATACCCTTGTTCAGGGCTATTTTTGACCCCGTGTACTCAACATCATCTCGTTATACCATAAAGTAGTTTAATGCGAAGACGGCGAAAGGGACAGCGCGAGGCAAGTATGTGGGAGACAATGTGGGAGCTGGTGAGAATTGATGGATGCGCCTGGATAAGGAGGGATATAGCGGATGAATGGGAGTGGGCTCATTAGATGAGGAGATCGTAGCTAGGGCAAGAGAGAGGGTATCACTCAGTCTGCGTCATATGGTGCTTATTGAGTACTGGTGAAATATGATAAGCCAGAATAGAAGGTCAAGCCGCACTGCTCTAATCAAGACCATGTCGTAGAGGTGAAGTGAGGCAACCTCATGTAACTCATGCATATACGTCGTTTTTTTTTAAATAGGGCCTGAGCGAATGTGTCAATTATTTCATTGTAGGCTTCTTTAGTAACAGCCTTAATGTGGAAAAGGAGACAGCTGTAGAATTATTGTAGGGGGAAAATATAAAGTAACGTTTAAGTAAGAATATAGCTTGTATTTCACCCATTCTTTAACACATCACTATGGAACTTCAAACCATTGCTGTCCAAATCCTCAGTTCTGTTTCCTATATTCAGAAGAACTCTATTCAGACAAATGCAAAAATTATGGTGCCAAAACCGATCTAAATCATCAATTCAGTTCAGTTCAGTTCAGGCGTTCAGTCGTGTCCGACTCTTCGTGACCCTATGGACCATGTCACGCCACGCTTTCCGGTCTCTCACTATCTTCTTAACATCACATAGCTTCATCTGCAATGCCTCGAGAATGCCATCTAACCATCGCGTTCGCTGCCTACCCCTTCTCCGGCGACCCTCAACCTTTCCCAACATCAAATCTTTCTCCAGTGACTCCTCTCTTCTCATCAGATGACCAAAGTAGCTGAGCTTTAACTTTAGAGTTTGACCCTCCAATGAGCAGTCAGGGTTTATGGTCGACAATATCGACTGATTTGATCTTCTGGCAGTCCAAGGAACTCTATGATCTGGAAATGCCAACAGACTCTACCTGCGAGCCACTTCATACCAGGCTCTACTGCTCATCCCGGCGCGGGACACAGTAAAACTCATCCATCTGGCTGAAAACGCCGCCGCTGTTCAAGAGATAGTAGCCGTCGTTTAAGTGGGGGGCGGCCATTTTAGACGCTCGTCTGTATCCTCTGGAAATAGTTTCCCCATCACGAAGCGTTAATCCAGAGCCTGTTATAATCAGGAAAGATGGAAGAAAAGGGCAGAAACGCTGCAGAATATATATCAAAGACAGGGCGTTGTCTATGTCAACGCCGCCAAGTATGAGGACAGGCATGTTGTGGGTGCGGTAGTGTCAGATGAACAACATCTAAGAATAAGGGGCTCAGTTAGGACGAGCCTAGCTCACACGGCTTAAGAGGTTGCGATTGCCCTTGCAATAGCATAGACAATGGCTACTACAATTACAAGTGATTCGAAAACAGCAATATGCAATTTTTCAAGTGAAGATTCTCTACACAAGCAAACAGGATACTGAGAGCCTGTTAGGATGTCAGAATAATGAGGCTAATATGGGCACCAGCCCACGCCTAGTTTCAATGAAATGAAGGAGCTCATAAACTTGCCAGCGGTCTCACCTTCCGGGTAGGATCTGATCCTCACTATACACTTAGCAGGGATAAGCAAGTGAGCTTTTAAAAGATTAATGAGCGCTATCGGCTAAACACGGTAGAATACCCGCCGGCAGATAGGACACAAAAATCCAAGATAGTATTTGGAGGCACTTGCAAACAAGGACTTTTCCGAACCCAGCTACCCTAAGTCAGCGGTACTCGGAACAATTCTCAGATAGGTGAAAACTATGTCAGGATAAGGCGGATCTGTTACTTATGATATGGACTTGTCCAGAAGTAAAAAAACAAATGAACAGAAAAAACGGAAGAATTGTGGGAGACTAATACTGCTCTCATGCCCAGCGACTCAGCTAGGAGTGAGTGAGTGAGTGAAAAACGTTATTGAGTTGAGATAAGGAAGGGGGCTGTGTAGGTGGGTTCCTAGTCCGGGACTCGAGCGGCTGCCGCTGCTATCCGCGCGCGTGTCACGAGGACACGTTGGGCCTCTAGTCCAGAGCTGGATAGGGCAGCCTTCCACCGCTCAATTGTTGGCAATTTATTTAGGTCATCTGGAGGATTGTGAGGGCAGGTCCCCACCTTGTGGTGCAGGCCAGTCTTCTCACCGCAATATCTACAATTGGGGTCACGTAGCCCAGTGTGTATTGTGTTTAACGGGCTCGTGTGTGATATGTACCTGACTGTAGGCGTCGCCATCTAACATCCGCCGCTTTGGAGAGCCCCTTGACTGGGGGGGGATATTTTCAGCGAGAGAGTCTGCAGTGCTGTAAGCTCTCCGCCTACGTCGCCAGAGGGCGGGGATGGGGTGTGGAGGATGGAGGGGTTAAGTCCTGTGGGAGGAGAGCTCGGGCAGCGGCATGTGCGTAATAATCCGACTGTTCGAACACACCGCCCAGGTCCAAGTGCTCCAGGCCGCCGTGTAGGGGGTGTATCTGTTGGAGATTAAAGGTTTACCGCCCCCAACCACCACCACCACGGAAAAGGAAAGACAAAGTATATCTGCCAAAACCAGCGTCACCCAGCGTCCCCCAGCGTCTTCCAGTGCGAAACCAGTAAGATTTTCGTGCTGGTTTTGCGCTGGATCTCCTGAGCACACCGGAGGTCCGCAATATTCACTGGAGCAGTAACGGGAAGACACTGTTTGCACTGGTACGATGGGAGAAAAACGCTGGGATTACAGTCCAGCCCACTTATAACGAACTTGATCGTCACGCAGCATTTGTTCGTTGTATCCAAACTTCGTAGTAAGTGGACCACCTATAATACGGGTAAAAGGAGCAAGCGAGACGAAAGTTAACTTTATTTTTGAAAAAAGTCCGTGATGCATGTCTGCTTCTTCAAAACTGATCGCATCACTGCCGTTTCTCATTTTTCCAGCGCGGTAATATGTTCATCGCCAAGGCCTCTGCTCCACACGAGTTCCTTAGGCGACGCGATGTAACCGATCGCGGTTGAAGCGTTCACAGCAACCGGCGGTAGAGCAGCATCCTCGTCACCGTCCTCGTCAGTCTCTGGGCAGTCAGGAAGGGCTCGCACTTCGCGCACAATAGCTTCGTCAGTGCATGGCTCCGCAATGTCGGTGTTCATCAGCAGAAACGAAATCGTCCCAGGCAACGTCAGCTCCGGCCAGCTGCGTGTCCACGACGCGTTGCCACAAGTTCTCGTGCGTGATCTATGGCGTCCTCCTCGGTGCCTGGGCCCATAAAACCCGCCTTGCGGAGGCAATTTGCTATGCACTCCGCGGTGAGTTCCATCCACACCGCTTTCAACATCTCCACGGCGGCAAGCAAGCTGATGCGAACTGGCATGGCAGCATCAATCGCGATCAACAAGCGTTGGATGCGCGCCGCTGGTAGCACACATTGAACGCATGAATGATGCCCATATCCAGCGGCCTAATTTTGCAGCTTTCATTGGGAAGCAAGAAGAGCACTGTCACCGCACTCAAGGAAGGCTGCACATGGTGCGCCGCGCAGTTATCCAGCACGAGCAGGACCTTCCTGTTTTTTCGTGCCATGTCGCGGTCGAACTTGACGAGCCACTCGGCAAATAAGTTACGACTCATCCAGGCTTTTGTATTGTTCCTGTAGCGTACGGGCACGTAGCTTCCAACGCATCGCGACTTACGTCACTTGCCAATGACAAAAGGCAGCCGCCGGTCACTGCCGTCCATGTTGACACACAGAAGAATGGTTATGCGCAACTTGCCGTTCTTCCCTCCTGCGCACTTGTCGCCTTTCAAGGCATGCGTTTTAGATGGCAACATTTGATAAAACAACGCAGTCTCGTCGGCATTGTAAACGTCCCGTGGGCGGTTGTCGGAAAGCCACGCATCGACGTCCTCGTTGTTCACAGACGCGGCCTCGCTGACGACCGCCTTGAAAACCATTCCGTGGCGAGCCTTAAACCGGTAGAGCCATCCATTGCCTGGGCTGAAATCAGGAAAGTCCGAAAGGAAGGCGAAGTCTTTAGCCTTGGAGAGCATCAGCGGTCCACTGATCGGAACGTTGCGAGAGCGGGCGTAAGCGAACCACTTCAGCACTGCGTTCTCAACGTCCGCGTAGGTCGCCTTCCGAAGGCGCTTTCTAGTCGTCGGGTCGGCATTCACGGTAGTGCCAAGAATCTTTTCCTTGCCCTCAGCAATAGTTGAAATGGTCGATTTCGACAGTCCGTACTTCTAGACCAGTTCGCAGTTTTTTGCACCTTGAGCAAGTTCATTAACAATAGCCATCTTCGTTGCGATGTCGACAGCTTTCCTTTTAGCACCTGAAGAGGTCGGCGTACAGTCCTCCATCGCACCAGGCGCAAGTCAAGCCCTTGGGCTCGCGCGTTGAGGCAGCCTTCAACTCCCCGATCTGGGAAAGGCACGGATGCGGCAACGATGCCAACGCTGTGCCATCGCAAAGAAAGAATCGACGGCGCAATGCCCTAAGCGCGGGGTGGCAAAGGAGCAACAAATGGAGAAACGGTTTGAGCCGGTAGAGCAGGCGCCTGACTTTCCGGATTGGCCGACGCAGATCACGTGGATGCATCACAGCGACGCGGGCGGCGCCACTTTCTCTTTCGTCTCCGCGCGCGCGCGCTTTTTCGTTTTCATTTTTCAACGCGCGCTTTTTCTTTTTTTACTTTATTTTGTCCGCAAAGGAGCGCCGGGGGACTCTTTGTGCGCTCTGTGTTCGCGTCGTGTCAGGGGAACACAAAGTGCGCGGATCATTACTTAGTTGGTGTAACTTCGCAGTTGGGTCCATTCTCTTGTACGCAAAAACACCTGACATACTACAGAGATTTCAATAGAGCTGATGACACTACCATACTTGATGAATTGAGCTACCGTTATGACTACTTTGACAAATTAAGCCACGATGAGTCCGCACACATAAAGGAACTATGGCTAACTTTCAAAGAAACAGTTCACAAATGTATAACACAATATGTACCCTTGAAATGTAAGAAAAAACGTATCCACAATCCGTGGATTACGAGAGAAATTCTTCAACTAAAAAGAAAAGTGTCCAGACGTAAAGCAAGGTTCCGGCGATCAGTGAACCCGGCGTTATGTGAGGACTTAACGACATTAAGTGAAAGGTTGAAATTAATGATTAAAGAATCGGAACATAAGTTTTACAACATCACAATGAGTAAATATCTTCGTGAATCTCCCCAAAAGTTTTGGAGACACTTGTCGGCAACCAAGACACCAATAACAAAAATGAATACGCATCAGGGTCTCATTGAGGATAAGACTAAAATTGCGAAGGCTTTCAATGGGTTCTTTGCAAGTGTTTTTACTTCGGATGACGGAGAACCGACACAGTTTGCGTCGCATAACAATTTACACGAATTAGACGAATTGCAAGTGTCATACGAGGGAATTCTGGCTTCACTGCTGAAGCTAGACACTTCAAAGGCTGCAGGCCCGGATGAAATACCGAATTTATTTTTAAGGAGGTACGCTGAATGGACGGCCAGATATCTCTTCGTAATTTTTAAGAAATCTTTAGCCACAGGTATGCTTCCTGATGATTGGAAGATTGGTAAGGTTACCCCAGTTTTTAAGGATGGTGACGCTGCTAACGTTTCAAATTTCAGGCCAATAGCACTAACATCAGTGTGCTGTAAGCTTTAGAGCATATTGTATCAAAACATATTCGCCAGCACTTAACGCGCAATGATTTTTTTAGTGAATACCAACATGGCTTTCGGGAGGGCTTGTCAACAGTGACACAACTATTGGAATGTTGTCATGATTTTTGTAAAGTGGTTGATTGCAGGGGCCAGATGGATGTTATATTCTGAGACTTCAAAAAAGCCTTCGACAAGGTTAACCACAGAAAGCTTCTAATTAAGGTAAAAACTGTTTTGGGACATAACTGTGTAGTTCGATGGGTAGAGGACTTCCTAAGAGGTCGCAGACAGTATGTTGTCATTGGGGATAAGAGGTCCGATTGTTGCGAAGTTAGATCAGGGCCCGCTTGCACAAAACAATCTTTAGACTGTATTAGCTAAGTCCAGACTTAACTGGAGTCTAAAGAATAGGCCACTAGCATGGACGCTTAAGACTGGAGTCAAGACTGGGCTTTAGTCCTGACTTGAATAAGTCGCTTGTATGATTACGACTCAAGTGCTGTCTTGGTTAAGACACAAGGACGCCAGATGTCTAAGTAGAGAAATTAGGGAAATACAGGGACGCGCTGGCACTGTCCCTGCTGTAAGATGTACACATTCCGTCAATTTTGCGTTGTGTAAAATCCGTGCCATTGCTTTTTGCGGCTTAAGATTGTGTTACGAGGAAAAATGCCCCAAGTGGTTGCTGAGGCCGTTCTGGGAAGCCACTCTGGTGAACATGAACCCGAAGCGTTCGACGTTCGGAACCCGAGCCGTCTTAAATAAGCTTGGTCTTTCTAAAGACACCATTTATGTCTGGACTTAGCTCGGACTTTATCGTGCAAGCCGGCCCAGGTGTACCCCAGGGTCAGTTCTTGGCCCCCTCTTATTTCTGATATACATTAATGACATGATCCGGGATTCACCAATAAAAGCGAGGCTATTCGCAGATGATTGTATTATCTACCATGAAATCAGATCCGTTAATGACCAAATTCAGCTTAATGATTATCTACTCCAAATCGATAATTGGTGCACGGAATGGCAGATGTCACTGAACCCACACAAGACACTTTGCATGACAATTACTCACAAGCTTGAGCCCCTGAACTATGTGTATAGCTTGCAAGGTAGCCCGCTTTCCAGAGTAAATGAATACAAGTACCTCGGCGCGACAATCACTTCAAATCTTAGCTGGGCAAAACATATTCACAACATTGTCGCGAAGGGAAACAAGCGATTAGGCTACATTAGACGCGTCCTAAAACAGGCTTCTACGGACACAAAACTGACAGCGTACAAGATGCTTGTACGGCCTTTACTTGATTACGCATGCGAAATATGGGACCCATATCACAAAAAGTCGGTCTCTAAGCTTGAGCAGATACAGAGACGGGCGCTACGGTTCATTTTCTCCCGGTATCGACGATTGGATTCAGTGACCCCTCTTTATGCTCAAGCCGATGTGTCTCTTCTTTCCCACAGACGAAACGAAAAAAGACTAACTTTGTTTTATTGTGTAATAAATGGTTTAGTTCTGGTTAAGAAAGAACAATACATAAACGAAGCAAAGACGCGAGTCACTCGGAATAAGCATAATAAACACATCCAGGTAGAAACATTTTTTAAGGACTGTTTTAAATACTCTTTTTTTTCCTGCCACATCATCCAACTGGAACAGCCTTCTTAACCACGTTGTGAATGCTCAATCCCGAAAGCAATTTGCTACCCTTATATGCAAATATTTAACGCAGGAGTGCACATAATTTGTACATTACATTGACTGTATTTTATAAACTGTGTTTTATTGACTGTACTTGCTGTTTATCGTACTGGCCTGCGTTTATAAATTTTGATGTCAAACCCACTCCTATCTTAGTCCAGGTGGACTGATAGTATGTGCAAATAAATAAATTCGCCTGCCGCGGGTTCGCAGTCGAGCGAAACCGCGCCAAACACCGCCGGCTCGGTCAACTACGGGGGCCCGACAGCTTCGCGTTCGCTCTAACCGAGTGTTGAGGCCACAACAGTTCGTTCTGTGTGAGACACTGTGCCATTGCCCCAATATATATTTTGACGGTAGCACCGCCCACGTTCGTACTAAGCGAGCGTTCGTTATATCTGCGGCTGTTATAAGTGGGCTGGACTGCAGCTTTTTGACGCTTGGTGTGTCGCTGGCATCCGCGATGCACTAGTAGAAGTGCTGTATGTGCGCTGGGGCAGCACTGGTGCCAGTGTCCTTGATAGCCGGTGCGGCCTGCGGCGTCGACCGGTGTAGCATCCCTCAGCTGCCAACACGGCAACAGCGTCCTCGCAATCGAGCATCGGGGCGCATATGAAACATTCAGTTCAAGCAAGCGCTTTCTGCTGCGAAGTAGTTGCGCACCTGTAAGGAAACAAAGGCAGTATCGTTTTTCTAGAGTTTCCATGTTTCGATAGGTCGTTTCGAGCCTTTGGAAAGAGACCACGACTGCCGCGCCTCTGATATCTCATGACACACTGATGATTAACGTACAACTAAAACTGCAATTGAATAATGTGGGCTACCATGCATAACAAACTTCACAGCTGATCTTAAGGGCACTCTAACATAATTATTACTTCCAAAACGTTCAGTGCGGCCTCAATCGCAGGCGAGCGTAACCTGCACCACGGCCCAGTATAAACAGCAGACACTGACGATTAACGTGCAACTAAAACTCGAATTGAATAATGTGGGCTACCATGCATAACAACCTTCACAGCTGATCTTAAGGGCACTCTAACATAATGATTACTTCCAAAACGTTCAGTGCGGCCTCAATCGCAGGCGAGCGTAACCTGCACCACGGCCCAGTATAAACAGCAGAAAGAAAAAAATAAAACGAGGAAGAGAGTAGTTTACCGAGCGATGGGCCCATGAGAGAAAAAAAAGACAACATACTGCGGTTGTAATGCATAATATGTTGCGTGTTTCTCTAGCTTTTGCGTTCCTTCTTACTCTGCGAATAAAGCAGCCGAGCCCTCGGTAATCGCAATGCTTCCCGAAATGTTTACGTACAAATAAGGTTTAGTTACACGCAAAATAGTTTCGTCGCTGCTGCGCTTGCCGGTATTGAAGCTTAGACGCATTTTTTTTCCTTGAAGGTTTGCACTAAAGCTCCGTGTTCAGCGAAAAGTACGCCCACAGTAGCAGAGTACCATCGAAGAACCGGCGTTGGCAAATGTGCCAGCGATGTCAAACTCCACATGTTAAAATGGTTACGGCGCTCGACTACTGTTCCCAAGGACGCGGGATCGAATCCCGGCCTCGGCGGCCGCTTTTCGATGGAGGCGAAAAGCAAGGCGCCCGTGTGCTGTGCGATGTCAGTGCACGTTAAAGAACCCCAGGTGGTCGAAATTTCCGGAGTCCTCCACTACGGCGTCTCTCATAGCCTAAGTTGCTTTGGGACGTTAAACCCCACAAACCAACCAACCATTCCAGTGCACAAAATAGCGCGCATAGGCATCCAGTACATTCGTTGCAAGTCGTGAGAGCAGGCTGCAAGCTCCGATGATCAATTCCCCGCCGGGGTGGAGCATTAGTAAGACGCCCGACTACTGTGCCGGAGTACCCGGGTTCGAACCCGACCTCGGCGGCTGCGTTTCGATGGAGGCGAAACGAAGAGGTGTCAGTGTGCTGTGCGATGTCAGCGCACGTTAAAGATCCTCAGGTGGTCGAAATTGCTCCGTAGCCCTCCACTACGGCTCCTCTTTCTCTCTTTCCACTTTCCCTCCCACCTTCCTCTCTTTCCTTACGGCGCGGTTGCGGTGTCCACAGAAAACAAGTGAGACAGTTACCGCACCTTTCCCTTCCTATAAATCAATCAATCAGCAAGCTCCAATGATCATGAAGGGGTAAATATTAGAGCGACAGCGATTGTGTATAGACTGCAAAATATGGAGCCCCAACATTAAAATAGCGGTCATGACATAAAAAGCAGAAATGTTTCAATACTTTCGAGTACTCGGCGCGGCCGACTGGTTAGCGTGGAGAGCTAGTGATTGAATAAACACCTCTGTAGAAAATAAATCTTTCCAGTATGAATAATATGAAAAGTAATGTGCGACTGATGATAATGCAGGACGGGCACGAACGGAAATAACAAGTGAGAAACTGCTCACCATTAGCTACAAAATATTATATTTATTGCCCTCAAAAGAATAATCCTTTATAAAAGCGCTTACTCCCTGTAAAAAGTGAGATGATATTTTCCATCCTAAAATAAAGAAACAGTTCCAGTTTTCGTTTCAAGGCGACTGCACTGGTCTGCTCTGCTGATAATGGAGAAGTTCGTCATATGGATATCAACTACAATGTAGTCAGTCGCAGACTTCTCATTTTTGTTTATTTCCAGAAAACACTACTACCACTCAGAGCCCTTCAACGGGAACGCCTTGTCCAGAAATTTTGCATCTGATGGGTGAGGCAAACGCAGTAAGTACTGAATTATCACTTATAATTCGTAAAGAGAACATCCGTATATTTATATATCAACCACCGTTGCTTTGCTGTATTATCATCAGCATACGTTTTCAGGATGGACATCCTCATAAAAAAAAACAGTATCTCTACCTCTAGCTACATTCTCTGTGTACTGCTATCAAATCATAAAGAATGCCGACACGCTCATAGAGGCAATTGAAGTTATTCGGTTATAGTGTGCACCTATAGAATTTTCCCGCACATTTGTGTCCAAAAAGCACGTGCGCTATTAGGTAAACATATCTATTTACATCTTTAGCAAAAGCTGCGTATTGAAAGGAACAATACGTACTGCTGCACACAGAGGAGGACCTTTGCGCGTCGCGGTCTGCGCGGCTGGGTAAAAAAGAACAAGTTTACTCACTCTTGTGACAACGTTTCTAGGGCCAGCCAAAAGCGCAAATAGCTTAGGAGGACATTTTTTCATATTAATAAATCTTGATTTGATCCCTATTTACGAATTGAAGGCTGCAATGTGAATGTTAGTGAGCAGTGCGCAGTAATATATTTGATGCCAGTTCCTTGGTGAAGTTCAATGCTGGGCGCCACCGCAAGGCGTTTTATCAAACTTGACTGCCTTCCTTCTCTCGTCAGTGAATGAGCAGTAAATATGGTTAGCATGTCAGGAGAAGAACTGGCCATGAGGAATATGTGAATTTATATCAGAGTTGTAACGCAACCATTCTTCATGTAGCGTTCAAGTGGTGTCATAGATTACACAAGGAAAGTTTACGATAAACAATCGAACCGATGCCATGTGTGCCTCCAATTGTATAAATAAATTGGTGTACCGTAAAGTAACTGGGTTACTGTTACGCGTTTTCCTGCGAACACCTGACCCGCGCTGTAAGAGAAAGGATGAAGGTGCGAGTGCAAGTTGTAAGCGAGAAATGAAGCCGTAATTGAGGGGTCGAGAGCAATTTCGACGATCTGCGGATCTTTGACCTGCGCTGATGTCCCACAGCACCCTGACGCCGTGCCCAGCGTCTCTGCACTGGGACACGGACGCAAGCAGCTGCGCCATCTCGCCAGTCACAGATTGCTGGCTGTAGGGCGCAATTGCCAAGCTGCCTACTTGACGCTTCTCGAATTTTCATCGGCGCTCCTTATTTGTACGTTTCACGGGCGCGCCGAAACAGCTGTAAAATTACCACCTTGGATTTAGACTTGTCTCTGAAATTGAATAGGGTTTCTTTGCTGCTTTACTCATAGCCTTGAAAAACTTAATCGAGGAAGACACTTAATCAGGGTCAAAGAATATTAAGGGACACGATAAGAGAGACCTTTAAAACTGAGAAATCTACAGGTC
The DNA here is from genome assembly GCF_055883805.1 of Amblyomma maculatum. Classification (NCBI taxonomy): domain Eukaryota; kingdom Metazoa; phylum Arthropoda; class Arachnida; order Ixodida; family Ixodidae; genus Amblyomma; species Amblyomma maculatum. The sequence goes on from NC_139346.1 coordinate 78,714,975, forward strand.
AACCAAATTGCCGTTCTTGTCTCGCAGGTATTAAGTAATGTAATCGCTAATAGTATAAGGATCATAGCAGACACGAATAAACAAATTTCATGGAATGCGTTCGTAGAACATACGCGAATATCAACCATTATCGCACAGAACTCCATGTACTCAAGAAGTCCGCAGGACACTGCAGACTCCTACACACACATACAGTGTGTGTGTGTGTGTGTGTGTGTGTGTGTGTGTGTGTGTGTGTGTGTGTGTGTGTGTGTGTGTGTGTGTGTGTGTGTGTGTGTGTGTGTGTGTGTGTGTGTGTGTGTGTGTGTGTGTGTGTGTGTGTGTGTGTGTGTGTGTGTGTGTGTGTGTGTGTGTGTGTGTGTGTGTGTGTGTGTGTGTGTGTGTGTGTGTGTGTGTGTGTGTGTGTGTGTGTGTGTGTGTGTGTGTGTGTGTGTGTGAATATCACTCAGCTTTTTCGCGACTATCTCATTTATACTAGCGACAGTTTCGGAAGGTGGACCGTCCTTCAAGGTAAACTTGAAAACGAGTTCGCATAGTTGGGCCACTGCTAAGAGAGGGAGAGGAGGAATCCTCGATCTCTTTCTTTACAGGAACATGCATCACTGGGAAGATGGAAAGGGGAAAAGGACAAAAGCTCCCGTCGATTAAGGGCCAGGATAAATCAGTTGAAAGCCAGTTAAGTTTTATAATGCATGTTGCCTGCACATGGCTCCAAACTTTACAGCGTGGTTTTAGCACAGCTTACGTTCCGGGGTTAGGGTTAGTATTGGTGGTCATTTTAGATTTATCTAAAATGCCCTTTAAGTTTCTAGAGCTCTGGTATACTGCTCCCGGTGGCTGTTTGAAATTGGAAGACAAGTTACTGCTCTGCTGGATTATATGAAATGTTCCGATAGGGTATTATTAATTCGTGGCATATTTGAGGAAAGATTGAGAACGAGGTTTAGAAACGCGTCGCTCTCTGAAGATTTTCGGAAGCTTTATTTTATTTCTACTTAGGCGTCGAGCTTTTACGATAGCTTCATCAACAAAGAATGGCTGGTATTTTGTTTGTAGAAGGTTTGCCTTTAGTTGTCCCGCATGGCGATCAAAGTCCTCGAGCTCAGAGCAGGTCCGCCGGAATGTATGCGCCTGTGAGCAAGGTATGCTAGTTTTACAGTGGTATCTGTGATGTTATATATGGGCCCAGGTCCGTTCAGGAGCTCTGGGCAGGTAGCAGAGCAGGTTCACAGACACACGGACGCTTTTCTTTTCTTGACCAATTAACGTAACTGGCACAGACATGCATACAGCCTAGCTTATCCCAATAGGATATGTCCCAACACAAAACCGTCCTACTTCTGGTTTGGGACTTCCAGTCGCCCGAGGACTCGGCAGCGCGGCAGGCCACGCTCCGGCGTCTGTATCCGGCGTCTGCTTCACAGTCCGGGGTACTGCGGTGTACCGCGGGGTACCGCGTCACGCCCGGGTACTGCAAAGTGCGGCACCAGTGCGGCAGCACAAGTGCGGCGGCCAGGCACGCTGGAGCGGTTGAGCTGTCTCCGCAAGCTGTTCGCCGGATGGCGAAGCGCTGGGCAGTACCAGACCTCGGACCAGGTGCCCGACAGGTGCTGGCGAGCCGGCCTTGAACGCCAGGCCCAGGACGATGAACTCCGCCGCCAGCGACGCCCAGGAGCGTCCGACCCGTTCGCTTGCCGGAACAAACTCACGCGCACTGGCACGCCCCGCACGCGGCCACACTTCACTTCCTTTCGAGCCACCCGCACACTCGCCACAATCACCATCATCACAACCTCCCCCCGTTTCAAGACAGTTTCTTGCAACTGTTCTGGCGCCGGGGAGGGGGAAAACGTGGCGGAGAGAGAACAAACTACAACAATAATAAACCCAAATCAGAAGCACACAAAACTTCACAATGCAACACACGAGTCCGTTTTTTTTAAATTTTTGTTCGGACACCAGAAACACACTCCCACACACTCCCACAGAATGCAGGCTCAAGTTCACACACGGCTTACGTAGTCAGCGCCCACATTGTCAGTTTCCTTGACATACTCTTTCGCACTTCATATGGAAGCAAGTTCCCATAGTTTGCGACACCTAAGCATCAATGGTAGTCCTTGCGTGGCACAAACTTAATAGCGGGATACAGTCACTGTAGTCACATTTCTTGCGACAGATGGGATGTGTGTTTGACATGTTTCCTTCTACAGCGGCGACAGCCACGGTGGGGAAACTGGTACGCAGTTTCTCATATTTTTTCAGCATGTTGATGTGGAATTGTTCCTTTGCACCTCCCAAGTCAGTGAGGTAGTTAACCTCGTTTCTCACGCCCACAACTTCAAATGGACCTCGCCATTACATGAATATTTTGTTTGAATAGGCCAGCAGGAAGATGAGCACTTTCTCTCCAGGCTGTAGCTTCCCCGGCCGACTCTTGCGGTCGTAGTATGTCTTGTTTTGTGCGAGCCCTTTCTAGGTGGTGGTGGTGTTTTGATGCCAAAAGGCATAAATCGAAAGTGGTACAGTCCAGAAATACTGAAAAAATCCGTTTTTTTTTTCCTGCTTCCAGCAACCATAGTGACCTTCCAATGACGTACCCTTCGTAAAATTGAACTTGGAGAAAAACGTTTTCTGTCCTGCAAGGATGAAGACGGCATCAATGCGCGGAATGAACCCACAGTCAGACTTCAGGACGTTATTGAACTCCCGGAAGTTACTGTACAATCGTATGCGTTGTCTGACATCTTAACAAACACAATTGGCGCATGGTAGAGAGATTTCAACTTCTCGATAATTCTAAGACGCAACATCCTCCGTTATTTCACAAGCTGCTTTTTTCCGGCAGTGAATACAATGCCACTGTTTTATGGCATGTGGTTTCATTTCCGTCCTTGGCTTAAACCGAATGTGCTTGCGGAAATGAGCTTTGCACGTCGAGGTTCTTCGCGCACTTCTGCACTTTCTCGCACAGCTTGCTTCTCGTAGGGGGTGTTCTTTCCGGCCACCAACATTCTTCTTGAGATGAACCATCGCTGATTTTACGGCTTTGGGAACACGGAAGATCTGCGGCCAGTCTTTCGCCTCCGCCTGTTCTCCAGATAGTCTAGAAACATCAGAATATGTACTTTTCTTGGTATGCCTCGGTCGCCCACCTTTCCGGCGGCGATCCTCACCAGGCGTGTGAGTCGCTGCAGCTGTATCTAAAGTAAGATAGCCATCTCGACGTTCCGGAGAATTTCCAGTGCTGCTCAACAGTCCATTTGCGAGCTTCTCACGCTCAACATTTCGTAGCAGCCTTGTATAACCTAGGCCAGCCACAGTCTTGACTCTTAAACTCTCGTTATGCATTTTCTCATCTTCACGCATGCTCACATTTCTGCTCACAACGACTTTATTCTCAACCTTCTCATGGATGCATAGTCCTTCCCTGTGATCCTTTATCAAGGTGCTTACGTTTTCAGTATTACTGTGACAGTCAGTAAGGCACCTTTCCATGCAGACATATGTCCTTATGGAGCTCTTAACCTCGTTAAGAACAGAGGTGAACATATTAGGACGGTGTCCAACTGTATCTATGTCAAAACAGAGCACATGTAGCGCTGAAGGCTTCGTAAGGTCTTTCACAGCTTTGTACTCATGCTCTAGATGTGATCTTACACTACTAGCAGGTGCTGCGGCCTGTAATGCCCCATGTGCTTCATTAAACAGTAGGGTCACTTTGTCAGGGCTGCTCTGATCCAACCCAGTAGCTCTATCCATGTAACGTCCAACACCATGAAACGAGGCGTTTTTCTCCTCCGCTGTCACGCGTTTTCGAAGCTCTAATAGTGTTTTTTCGGTCGCCTTCAACCACTGTTCTCTTTCACGGAGTTCTGTAACCTCATGCAAATGCTTGGGTTCGGCATTAGGCGTAAGCCGCCCATCCATTCGCGTTTCTGCCCAGTCCGCTTCTAATTCCTCTTTGTCAATGCTAAGCTGTTCTTCGCACCAGCCGAGGAATTCTTTAAGCGTCATACCTAGCTGCTCGCTCATCAGCACCAACGCCTCGAGCTCCATCTTTGCTCAAACTTCGCGATGCGTGTGAACCCGTCCTCGACTCTCTGCCCTCTCTCTGAATGATTAGTTCCTTGAATCTACTAATTTCTAGGATCCTGGCAGGCTCGCCAAATTGTGATGTTATATATGGGCTCAGGTCCGTTCAGGAGCTCTGGGCAGGTAGCAGAGCACACGGACGCTTTTCTTTTCTTGACCAATTAACGTAACTGGCACAGACATGCATACAGCCTAGCTTATCCCAATAGGATATGTCCCAACACAAAACCGTCCTACTTCTGGTTTGGGACTTCCAGTCACCCGAGGACTCGGTAGCGCGGCAGGCCACGCTCCGGCGTCTGTATCCGGCGTCTGCTTCACAGTCCGGGGTACTGCGGTGTACCGCGGGGTACCGCGTCACGCCCGGGTACTGCAAAGTGCGGCACCAGTGCGGCAGCACAAGTGCGGCGGCCAGGCACGCTGGAGCGGTTGAGCTGTCTCCGCAAGCTGTTCGCCGGATGGCGAAGCGCTGGGCAGTACCAGACCTCGGACCAGGTGCCCGACAGGTGCTGGCGAGCCGGCCTTGAACGTCAGGCCCAGGACGATGAACTCCGCCGCCAGCGACGCCCAGGAGCGTCCGACCCGTTCGCTTGCCGGAACAAACTCACGCGCACTGGCACGCCCCGCACGCGGCCACACTTCACTTCCTTTCGAGCCACCCGCACACTCGCCACAATCACCATCATCACAGTATCTATGGCTGATCTTGAAACATAGGTAGTGCTGGCGGCCGGTGGTTTTCCGGTGTAGGGTTGTCTTGAACAGGTTGCCTTTTCCGTGTATTGTGATGTCAAAGAATATAATTAAACGTTTTGAAATTTTATATGTGAATGATATGAATGGATCAAATTAATTGTAAATTTGCATAAACGTTAGCAGGCTGGCTTCGTCATGGGGCCTAACTTCGTAAAAAATGCTTCTAGAGGAGGAGTTTCAGAGACTAACTGTCCAGTAATTCCGTTTCGAGGACCGCCATTAATACACTGCTATACGCCGATGCCATCTTTTTTCCTATCGCTGTACTGTTAACTTGAAGTTAGCGCCTTCTCTCAAAGACGAAGGTATTGTGAGTAGGCACTAGGCTAATAATAGTGGGAGGCTTTCCTCATCCAGGTGCACAGAGGGCCTGTCCAGAGGTACGCCGTTTTAATGGGTGTTATTCGTGTCCAGGTAGGTTATGTCCATTATGACTAAGAAGCTTTCCTCCGGAATTTCGCTGTTGAATAGACCCTGAGGAAATAATTTGTGCCCTTAATGTAGACAGGAATAGCTCGTATATGGTACTAAAGAGAAAGACTAAGATGACAGAAATATTTTGAATGAGTGTGCTATTACTTGACACAGTTGAGCGACCGGGATGCTTGGGTTTGTAACATTTTTTTTTTTGGGGGGGGGGAGGGGGGTGTAGAATAGTCCAGGAAATGGTTTGATGAGCTGCTTTGGTTTAAACATATCCTGGGGAATCATTTGCTTTTCAAGCAGAGAGTCTAATTTGTTGATTTTGGTCTCAAAATTGCTTGTGGGATCACTAGCCAATTTAGTGTAAACACGTTTACATTCCAATTGTCGGAAACCTTCTGTTACATATTTTAGTTAAATATCCTGTTAATGTATATATATATATATATAATGCCACCTAGCGTTGCCAGGTGGCGCATGACTGAGGTGTGAAAGGAGGACGAAGTGGAAGAGGACGAAAAAGTGTCGCTTGCACGTTTGCGTCTGTGCTGCTGTGTTCTTGTGTCTGGGCTACCCCCTGCTATCATTGGTATCCTTAGTCACCGTGTACGTGACATTCTGGTGGAGGTGCTGGGTAAAACGATCGCCTATGCAAGAATCTCCATCTACAAGACGTCGCGCCAGCCCTGTACCATTGGACACCCCCGTGCATCGCTCTAGTCGACGGCTCCAGGGACTGTCTCCGGAGTTTCAGCCAGCACCCGCCGCCATGACATCTAGTGCTCCTGCGCAGCAGGTGACGGGCCTCGCACCGGCCTGTAACTACACCTTGCAGGCCCCTCGGGTACCGAAGACTTTCCATGGGGACCTCTTTCAGGATGTGGAGGACTGGTTCCTTCAGTTTGAACGTGTCGCTGCATTCAACCAGTGGGACGATGCTACCAAACTAAGGAACGTCTACTTCAGCCTTGAGGACGGCGCCCGTATCTGGTACGAGAACCGAGAGCAAGCTTTAACTTCGTGGCGGGAATTCCGTCGTCAACTGCTCGAGGCTTACACTAGCGCAGATCGTCGCGAGCATGCAGAACGTGCCATTCACTCTCGCATCCAAAGGCCGAATGAGAGTGTCCAAGCATACGTCGAGGACATGACGCGCCTCTTCAGGCGAGCCGATCCCGCCATGTCCGAGAAAAAAAAGGTCAGGCACTTGATGCAGGGTTTGAAAGAGCAGTTGTTCGCAGGCCTTGTGCGAAACCCACCCTCGACTGTAAACGGATTCCTTGCGGAGGCCACCACAATGGAAAAGGTGCTACACCAACGTGCCGTGGCTTATGACCGACCTTTTCATACACGCACAACCGCGGAATCATTTGCATCTTCAGAGCGGCATCCCGATGCATTGCGCGAACTGATTCGCAGCGTCGTGCGCGAAGAACTAAGCAAGTTCTGGAGCCCTCTGCAGCAATCGCCATCTTCCGTTTCTGCTATAGTGCGGGAGGAGGTGCGGCAGGCACTCAAGAGCCCTCTTTCGCCTGTAGTTCCGAGCCCGCCATTGCTGTCGGGGACCGACAATCGTCCCACATATGCGGAAGTTCTGCAGAGTCAGGCTCCCCCTTCACCACCGCCCATTCTCGCGTCACCTACAGTTCCGCTGCCCTCGGTGCAGCCAGTGCAGAACTTCGACAATCGCCCGCTGCCCCGACGCAAAGCCGACATTTGGCGCACGCCTGACCGCCGTCCGCTTTGCTTCCACTGCGGTGAACCAGGACATCTCTACCGGGATTGTCCGTATCGACGCCTCGGTCTCCACGGCTTCCGCATCGACTCGCCTCCTCCCCGGTTTGGTCAACGACCCCGAGTTATTGAGGAGTACCTGGCGGAGCAGCGTTCATCTCGTTCGCAGCGTCAGCCCCGCTCCCCTTCGCCAAGGCGCTCCTCCTCGTTCACTCACGGTTCCTCGCGAGAGGACCAAGGCCGCTCGTCTAGCCCTGGTCGGGAAAACTGAAAACAGCGACCTTCGGGGGCGAGGCCGCTGGTAGTCGCTGCGTTGAAGACCTCCCGTCGTCGCCGCTTCGATCCGACCGCGAGCTGCTGGTACCGTCACCTAGGGAAGCAAAAAGCGTTTCTCTGGACATTCCGGTTATTTTAGACGGTCGCACTACGGTCAATGCTTTAGTGGACACCGGTGCCGATTATTCAATTTTGAGTGGTCGCATGGCGACTGTTTTGAGGAAGGTGCTCACTGCTTGGCCAGGTGTGTGCCTTCGAACCGCCGGCGGTCATATAGTTACTCCAAAGGGGATGTGCACGGCTCGCATTCAGATTAACGGACGTACGTTCGTCGTTAGTTGCGTTGTTTTAAGTGACTGCTCCCGTGACCTTATCCTCGGCATTGACTTTCTGCGGGAGTACGGAGCAGTTATCGACCTGCGAAATAGACTCGTCACGTTTTCGATGGGACAATCTACCGAACAAGATAGTAGCAGTCCTTGCAATAACGCACTTCGTGTTTCCGCTGAGAGCGTCTCGCTGCCGCCGCGAAGCAGTGCTCTTGTGGAAGTTACCTGTGACGATTTTTGTACCGGTGATGCTGTAGCGGAGGCGAACCATACACTCCTGCTTGCTCATGGCATTTGCGCTCCCCGAAGTTTATTGTCGTTTCACAATGGCCGGGCTGCACTCCTTGTCACAAATTTTTCTAATGAGTACCGACACTTGTTCCCGGGGACTGCTATCGCTTTTGCTGACCATGTTGCGCACGATCCGGTCTGTTTTGCATCCACGGCAGTACAAACTAACGAGCCATCTCTTGACAACATCGACATTAACTGTCACTTGTCAAAGGAGAAACGGCGGGCTTTAGAGCAACTGCTGCTAGACTTCAAGCACTGCTTTGCTTCTTCCTCGAAGGTTCGTCAAACGCCCATCACACAACATCGCATCATTACTTATGACGACGCTCGCCCAATAAGACAGCAGCCTTATCGTGTGTCTGCCAAAGAACGAGAAGTGATCCAGACGCAAGTTCAGGAGATGCTGGATGATGGTGTTGTGCAGCCTTCACAAAGTCCGTGGTCTTCACCAGTAGTCCTTGTCAAAAAGAAAGACGGCACTCTTCGATTTTGCGTCGACTATCGGAAATTGAATAATGTGACAAAGAAAGATGTATACCCGTTGCCGCGCATCGATGACTCACTGGACAGATTGCGACGTGCGAAGTATTTTTCATCTATTGATTTAAAAAGCGGCTATTGGCAAATCGAAGTAGACGAAAGAGACCGAGAAAAAACCGCATTTGTCACTCCAGATGGCCTATATGAATTCAAAGTACTCCCATTTGGATTGTGCTCTGCCCCAGCTACATTCCAAAGGATGATGGACACCGTCCTCACTGGCCTCAAGTGGCAGATCTGTCTTGTGTACTTGGACGATGTAGTTGTTTTTTCCGAAACATTTGATCAACACCTCGAACGCCTTCGAGCTGTCCTGGAAGCCCTCCGTTCTGCTGATCTCACGCTGAAGCCCCAGAAATGCCACTTCGGGTATACAGAACTCAAGTTCCTCGGCCATGTTGTAAGCGCTGATGGGGTGCGCCCGGATCCCGATAAGACTGCTGCCGTCGCACGATTTCCCGTTCCAGCTAATAAGAAGGCTGTTCAGCGCTTCCTCGGCCTGTGCGCATATTATCGGCGTTTCATTGCGGACTTTTCTCAGATCGCAGAACCTCTGACGCGCCTTACAAGGAAGGACACCTCCTTTGTGTGGAACTCTGAGCAGCAGATGGCCTTCTCTTTGCTTCGTGAGCGCCTTCAAACATCCCCTGTTCTGGCGCACTTCGATGAAGCGGCTGACACTGAGGTACACACTGACGCCAGTAGTATCGGTCTCGGCGCGGTTCTTGTTCAGCATCAAGACGGGTTTGAGCGAGTATATATATGAAGGAAAGAAGCCAACAGTCGGCGAGGCCAAGGAAAGCGTTGGGGATGGTACTTTGTCTTTTTTTTTACGTTTACTTAGATAATCACAGAAATTAGTAATGTAATCTGTTAAGGGAGAAGATAATTAGACAGAAAGTAGAAGAAAAACAACGTGCCGACGGTGGGATCCGAACCCACGACCTCCGAATAACGCGTCCGGTGCTCTTCCAACTGAGCTACATCGGCCGCTGTCCCCCCTGCTACTTTCTTGGGTATTTATGTTGTCTGTATACGAACCTTGAGAGTGTTCACCAGCGCCACCCTCAGCCATAGCGGCGGACGTGGGACGTCCTTTGTTACCGCCTGCGTCACGTAGAAAGTGATCAAGAGCGAGGGCGAAAGCTGTGCTAGAACCCTCTTACGCTACCTATGGCTTCAAGACTGCCAGAAACGAGACCCCCGTAAGCTACAAGCAGATCAATCAAGGGGAAATGAGGGTGCTCGTTATATATATATAAATATATATATTATGATGAAGTTGAGGAACTCGGGGTAAGACGACGAAGTGTGCGGGAGTTACGTGCCGCTTAGTTTGGTTGTACCATTGTTTCCTCTGAGTAATGTTGATTTACGCGTCGCCATCAAGAGTGTTACATTTGGTGGAGAGTGCGTTTTCTATTCACTGGTATCTCCCTGCCATTGACGCACCACTGGAGCCTCGTTGCAACCTCCGCCACTACATTGCAACCATTTTACCATTTTATGCGTCCTATCGAAGTGAAAAAAAAAAAAAAACAAGGAGAGGAAGCTCGGACAAGCAAAAGCTTTGCCAGGCATAAAACCAATTAAAAATAAATAAAGGGAGAAAAAGCTCGAGATAAAAATACAGAGTTATTAAAAACCGAAGTGAGGTATAATATTAAAAAAAAACCTGGTCCGTGTGCAAAGTGGTCCATGCTGCCTTTAAGAAGAATAAAAAAAAAACAGAAGGTAGCATCCAGACCTGCAAAGCAAACAAAAACTGAAACCAGAACCAGAAAATAAAGAAACAGCAGCAAAACAACAGACATATACAAAAATGACAAAGAACGTACGGAGAGAGAGGCAGACGTACAAAATCCAAACATAAGAAAAAAGTGAGACAGAAGTTGAATAGTGAGCAAGATAGTCCCCAACAATAGAAATAAAACTTGGGGGGGGGGGGGGGGGGGGACAATAAGAATTGTATTCTCCTACGGCATTGTAATTGTTGGTCCCTAAATGCACCAAAGAGAGAAAAATAAATAAATTAAGGAGCAGAAGAGTAAAAAAAGAGGAAGTGCTGACACTAATGACAAGAGAGAGAGAGGATGAGAAACAATTGTAAAACCTTGACAAAACAAAAGGGAAAAGAAACCCTATTAAGTCTGGTCTGATGCAAAATGCGTCCATCACTAAACCAGAAAATGCTCGCTGAGATACATGATGGAGCAAAATACATAAACGAACAATAACCACTGCACCACTATACCGGAGTCTTTTGACAACCTCAGCAGAAAAGGCAATAAGTATCATATCTCAGAGGAATAAAAAAAATCCACTCATTTCAGAGCAGTATGCATGCCGCCCATGCGGAACTGGCTCTGTAGGCAAGAATGACTGCAGTCACGGGCACATCCAGAAAAACTGGAAGGCATGCCTTAAGCATTATGCTGTACACAGGAGCATGGAGCCCTCCCCTGTTGCAGAGCCTGGTATGGGGTCTGCAAGACCCTTCGACGAGGCTCTCGCCCCCACCACCATCAGGCTGAAGCACGGGATCAGCAGGTAATCCGCTGGTACTTGTTAAACCAAAGATGAAAGGTTGGCGGCTTCGAAGAGCACGTAACGACGAAACACAAATGGACACGTAGAAGCCTGATCTAGTAAGCATAAGTGACCTGCGCACTACAGCCATAGGCGCCTCCATGCAAGCAAGTGGCCCTGTTCGAATCATACAGGCTGAAAGGAAGAGAATTCTTCCTCCTCTGTACAGAGCGTGGTTTTGGATCGGCAGGATACTCCGAGCAGTCCCTCATCCCCAGACACAAGTACAGGATCTAACGGAAATCTGATGGTGCTTGTAAAGCCAAGGATGGACTGTTGGCAGCAGCAGCGTGTACGCCCCAACAAATAACAGGTAAAAATGCACCCAAGTAATAATGCAGCCAGAAAACAAAAGAAAAAGAAAGGATACCTGAGAAGAGAAACGATGGACTCACAGAAAATATTAGAGAGAAAATAAAAGGAAATCAACTCTGAAGGATTACGTACATAACTGAAATGCATGCTTCGAAAAAAAATTATAGAATATATTAGGACAGAAATAAAGAGAACAAAATTATAAGTAACATTTCGGAGGAGATATGTAGAAAAATAAAACCTGTGGCATATAAATTGAAAAATGCGGAATATGAAGCAAATAGTTCGCATAAAAGAAGAATGTCAGCGACAATAGTCAAGTATAGTGCTGCTGATGTGTTGAACCGTTTGAATTAAAATTGCGCATGCGACAGGATTCCTCAGAAGCGTCGGGTATTGAGACGCTGGAATATCTGATGACTAAATGGACGACGCGAGAAAAAAAAGGAGCCGTAAGGGAACAGTCTTGGAAGTAGTGACGGACGTCATGACACGTCTTGCCACGGGAACAAAGTGGAGTGCAGGATAGACGTACTCTTTTAAAATAAGAAAGTAAATCTGCCATGTCTTGTAATTAGAGTTGTAAGCGTATTGCGAGGCGGACATGTTCGTGGTATATTGAGTGTATTAGGTATCATAATAATTAATTCTGTGCCCCCATTAGTTTTGCGCCAATATGTGCTCCACAAAACAAGGAAAGAACAATGTAAGCCTGAACGGACATAACGTCTTGAAAAGGTAGAAGGGTGTAAACGGCCGTACTGGCCTGCGCTGTCAGCTGCTTGGTCGGCCAGCTCATTGCTTTAAATGTCAGAGTGACCCCGGATATGGAATAACATGAATGGTGTAAGAGAGAATAAGCGAGCCAGGGTCATTTAATGGTAATATTTGTGGGTTAAATGAATTTGCTGAAGCGATGGCAGAAAGCAGAGACAGGGAATCTGTTTAGAAATGAATAGGCGTAGTGGGAGGGATGGCCGAAAGCAGAGACAGAGAATCTGTTTAGAAATGAATAGGCATAGTGGGAGGTTCATTAAGTGCATAATCAACAGCAGAATTAAAGGGTACAAGTTCCGCTTCATACGCACTGGAAGGTGGCTTCAAAGAAAGGCGATGAAGAAATAATATGTTTTGGGCTGAATTAAGCACTACAAAAGCTGCGCCCGTGGAGTGAAATGTGAACGACCCATCAGTATATATATGCAGTGCGCGTTGAGAAGAAATGGCTTGCAGCCCTGTCGCTCACGTATGTGACATGATTCTGAAGAAGGTCGCGATTCAGGCAGTTTGCCTAGTGCGAAGCAGGCATGGGTGGCGTCATGCGTTATATCGTCGCTGACCACAGCGCAGCTTCGCGTTGATTTTTCAGTGGTGACAATGCAGGTAAAAACACATACTTGTTTTTTGGGCCAATGGTACGATTGTACCTCGTTGGGTACTACTGCAGCCCAGTTCTATGCAAAGTCGAAGTGCAACGCCACATACCCCGGCTTTTCACATTGCTTTGAGTCATGTATAGCTCGAGCTTCAGTCTTCCTGATGTGTTCATGTGGGATCGAATAGCTAATCAACGTAGAAAGGTTTTGTACAAATGCACTCGTCTCTGCTATCTTTTTCAGGAGGTTGCCGTTTTCCCATATAGTGTACGTGGTTACGATCTCTTCAGGTACTCCTAGTGCAGTTACAGTTAAGTCGTCCTTTTTCGGACACGTCGCGCGATCACCCAACCAGCATTTCTCCGACGGTGAGCTGAATAGACGCAAGTCTTAAAAATTCATAACGTGTGTAGGTATCCCCAGGTAATTCTGAATGGCAAAAACAGGCATTCGCGCAGTAAACGCACAAGCACACTTGTTGCTGAGACGAAAGCAAAGCCCACCACTTCCGAAGGGAATAAAACTTCAGAAGTCCCATGGTGTTATCGGGGTAAGCTTCTTTGAATACGCGGTATGCTGCTCGGACTGAACATGTTATAAACCTTTTGGGAATGTGTTCTTTACTTCCGTCTACAAAGGCATATATAACCTCTTTTTTGTTGGGGCTCTGTCGAGATAAGCCGTACTCATCTTTTGTATAGTAGTCCTCAGCAGCCTGCACTTCGCCGAGGCTCAATCGGTGTCTTTCGTACAGGTCAGGAGCGCACCACACCCTGTGCTTCTCGCGCCACTTCGAGAATTGTAAATCATGAACTTGGTCAATTTTGGAAAGTTTGCTTGGATATCTCTCGGTCTAAGATTCATTAGCAACATGGTCAAGAGGCGGAGAGGCTCCTGATAAGACGAGGCAGAATCGTAGGCTTATTTCAACTTTTTGAGCCATTTGGTGCAGTTTAAGCACTCGTCGTTTAACGTTTCGCAACCATTCTTGTTGGCAGTGAGTGTATTGAAAAGAGGGTCCTTTGAAGCAACAGTTTCATCTGTTGTACTGTACTTTCTCTTTACTGAGCATTTTCTGTGCCGCAGATCCATGGGAGACAAGGCATCAGACAAATGTTCATACCGGTGTCACCCGTTATTAATTAGGAGGGTATTATTAACGATGCGCCCTTAACGGTGCGCACACTCCCAGATACCTTTGATTGAGTGGGGGTAGCTGTTCCGGTCGCAAAGGCGATGCCCTCGACCTGCGTGGCAGCTCAGCCGGAATTCAACTACCTTGTAGTGACAGAAGGGGGTGGCCGTTTGGTGCCCAGCGGTCGCCGGTTCAAGCCAGAGTAAGGTTCGGGGTCAGAAGTAACAAACGAAACAAACTTTATACACAGCAAGAGACGATACAGAGGAATACACAAACATTAAAATTGCACAGACGAGAGGTTCACAGAATAACAAACGCTAAGCATGTGACTACAGAGGTATTCAATAACATAGAGGCTTTACAACACAGATGAAACACGAGAGAGTTACATAAACAAGCACCAAATTGTTTACCAGGCACTGTTGCAGTCTGACGCCTCAAGAGTCATGATGTGGCCGCCATACGAGACGAGCGCCGCTCCCTTGATGGTCCGTGGGCTTGCCAGCAGCGGGTGATCCCCGGGAGTCTAGTTGTCGCACTTGCGAGCACGTCGCAACCACTGGCTGACTGACTGACTGACTGACTGACAAACAAGCGGCGCGGTCTCTTTAAATAGGGCGCCCCGCGTCTTCTGTTAGCACGTGTTAAAGCCAGCGCGCACACACACTTAGCTTCGCTGGTTATAGCGCTTTCTCCTCCTCCTGTCGAGCCGCGCGTCGTCATTGACTAGGTCACATAGAGGATTCTCGATTTTTCTGGCGTATTCCACACTGATGAGTCCGCGTCATCGCCGGGTGATGAGAAAGAGGGGCGACGGCGACGCGTACAAGGCTACGCGCTCTCTCACGCGGGGAAGGAGGTTTTTCTTGAACTTTCCACGCGACGCCGCGCGGGCCTCGCGCCGTGCCGGCTTGATGAAAATGTGCGCCGATTCCGTGACAACCGGTAGTGCTCTTCTTGTTCAGATATGCATTCCCCCGTTGTTTCAGCAGCGGACAGCATTTCTCTAAACCGTTTAAAACAGTTCTGAAAGAGATGGTCATTATCCGAGATTAGACCAGTCGCTGGTGGCAAAATATTCTCCAAGGAACTCCTGTCAATACCTTCCACTGAGCGAAAATTTCTCTGGAATAGAATTTTCTTTTTATGTATCATAAGATAGTCCGCGCAAAAAACTCTGTCGCCACTGTATTGCGAAACCATGGGACTTACTTGGCAGCTTAATAACCCAGAATTCCAGGTGCCTTTGTGCGGTCACCCATTAGGACTCGAAAGAAGTTTGTGACGGCTCTGACTGCGCCGAGATGGAGCGCCTCTAAAATATGGGGCGTCATATGGGGCGTCTGCGAGCGAATGTACCGTCTGCAATCAATGCATATGTTTACGGTCCCTGTATCGTCTGCGGAAGGTTAAGCGACTTCAACAAAATAAAATTCGAAATCTAAAAAGAAAGCGCTGCAGCTTATTCCTTGAACTTCATCAAAAACGTTGCAAGTAGCAGGTTGAAATTGTCTTTAGGTCCCCTTGAAAACTTTCGAATATGTGTGCCATGAACAGTAAGTAAGCGAAAGATGAGTTTGCGGAAATATACATAAAATGAAGTTCATGATATATTCAATTCACGAGGTTTTTGAAATCAGGCAGAGATAAATTAGAGCGGGAAATACCTGAGACCTATTATATGTAAAACACAGGGCGTTAGATCGTCAGCGAGCCGTCCATTTCCATCAGTGTCGCGGAGGTGGCTATCCTCTAAGGGTTCCTTTAGGGGATATAATCGCAAGTCTCGCGTGCTCTTGCTGTCTTCTCTAATTGTTTTTTCCATAGGACCCTCTCCTTCACTTTGACATCAAGATGTTCTCGAAGTTCTTAAAGTTTATTTGCTGATTGGTTCCGAGTTCCTGTTGGTTATTTCGTTTCGTAACGTCGCTTGTTTTGTTATACAAGTTTCATGTGCACCTCGTTTCAGTTTCTTGTAGGCGATTTTAGTTTTCAATTCTCACTTGTTTTGGTCTTGCAGGGAAGCTCAGAAAAGTTAAGGAAAGTTTGCAGTGATTTCTTAGGACACGTGTCGTTTTCTTTAACGTTACATTCTTTTCCTTAGAGTTACGTTTTTGATCTACTAAGATACATTATTACCGATCACCTGATTCTCCAGTAAATTGTGCGCTGATTGCGATTGATAGGTTTTGTTTTCGTGTTTTCTTAGTGTTTGATTTTGGTGATACACCTGAGTGCTTCGTATGAAAGGCAAGGTATGCCGAAGGGTTATGGCCCGTCGCTCATGCCACTCAATTTGTTATCGAGAATTGCCTGCTCCGTTGGCGGTATGGATGGAGCCAAGTCAGCTTCGAAAGAGATGAACAAAGGCGCCTTTATACACTATATACTTGGCATTATATATACAGCAAATCAGCCAGGGGCCGTGCACTACAAGCTAGTCAAAACTCATTCGCACAGCGATGGCGTGGAAGCCTATGACGCGTCCCCTCCTTGCGAGCAGTACGTGACTCGACAAACCTCATGAAGGTCTCCAGAGGCAGTGGCCTCACTTACATAGCCTGTAAAAGACATTGGCATTCAAATTGTTAATCTGAAGGCAGCACGTGACGGTGGTGGTGGTGAACTCTTTTATTGCGCCCCAAAACATGGGACCAGTCAAAGGACCGGTTGCGCTGGCTCAGAGGAGGTCGGAGGGAATTCCTTGGGATGCCGCGGCCTCCACCGCGCGCTGGATAAGCCAGCGTTGGTCTGCTGGCTCGGAAGTACGCAGGAGAGACTCCCACGTCTCTGGGGTGTTTCATTTGTCGGTGTTTAGTGTGTACACGTCCACGCCATGTGTATGAGAGTGGCCGGAGTTGAGCCGTTTTTACACATGGGGGCTATCTGTTCCGGAAAGATCCTGCTGTATAAGATGGGGTGTGGGATGATATGTGCATCTTTGGAGTCGGTAGGGCTGGCATATGTCCGTGTAAGTGGTCAGTAGACAAGCGCGTGAGATATTAGTTTCAGCGGAAGCAGGGTGGCTGATCATACTCTCGGCTCGACAGCTGAGATCTTGAGCGAGAGTGTGCGCCTGGACGTTTCCGCTGAGCGACTCGTGGGCTCGCAGGACGGCGGCCTGAGAGGTTCTACAACATCGAGCGCTGAACACTCGTTCCAAATCTGTCGCACACGCTCTGTGGACACCTGACCCGCTCTGTAAGGCAAATGAGGTAGATGGGAGTGAAAGCGGGGAGAGAAATGGTTGCCGTAGGGTAGGGTTCCGGAGTACGGTCGACCACCCTGGTATCTTTAACGTGCACTGAACTTGCACAGCACCCGAACGCGACTTCGTTCCGCCTACATCGAAACGCAGCCGCCAGTAGTCCAGATCGAATCCGGGTACTTCGGTTTAATAGTATTGCATATTAAGCACTGCACCCCCACGGCGGGGCAATATTAACTAATCCATTATTACAAAATTGACAAGACGACTCTGCTTTAGGCGTAAAAATTGCGATTGACGCTGTTTTTAAAACCGCACATTTTAAAACCCCATTTGAACTGTTTTGTATGTGAGTATTTTTGTGTTAGAAAATTCTAACACTGCCTATAAGAACTTATAAACACAGAGCAAGCTTGTTTGCTTACAACGTTTTTGAGCACAAAAAAACCACTTACACTGAAATATATAAAGACGATGGCTCATTTCTAGAGCCTTAACCGCCTAATAATAAACTCTCGAATGTAAATAATAATCCGAGTTGACATAAAAGTAGCCTGCACCACCCTTTACCAAAACGACACTAAGATACCTATAGCGCCTTTAGTGCTACTGCAATTCTGCTTAAATAAGTTCGTTAAGTACCAAAATTCGTGGTTTGAATGCAGAGACTGACGAAACTCCTTCACAACAGCGTGTCTAGAGGAGGTATTAACATCTTTTTATTGCGAGTAGGTGAGGAAAAGCGCGGTAAGGGATTATGACGAGAGATTATTTGATGACTTTAATTGCTAAAGATTTAAAGATACTGCAAACAAATCAATATTTTTATACGGCTATGTAAAGCAACCCTAAGAGCAGGAGGAGGAGAAAAGGAGTGTGAAAGGCAGTGATGAAAGCAAACCTACGGGCTTACAAACTGCTGCTCATGAAAATAAAATAATTCTCAACAGTGTTTGAAAGTGACAGCAGTTTACAAACGGCATTGCGACAATCCAAAAGTTCTGGAAATGTCGCCGCATAGACAATATAGTGACCGTGGATCGAGATGACATGAAATAAATACAAATTGAATATTTTCGTAAAACCCACTCGACAGTTACTTTCAGATGACTACCAGCTTACCAGTAACAAAAGTGTATAACCGGAAAGTCATAGCTATATTCACTCCTTTATTCTACAGGATAAAGACTATTGACTAAACAAGTGGAATATAAGAAAACTAAAAATAACGCAACATGTCACCACATGAAAATGAATAGACGTTTATCTAATTTACAGCATTCAGCGTGGGGCGGGGCAGGAAAAAAGGGCTAGTAGCGTGATATTCTGGTTGAACCGAAGTATTCCAATATGCTCACGAGCAGTGCACGTAATCGAATGCACAAAATAAGCCACCGCTATGGTAGCAGACTGGATTCTGAAAGTCGGAACTTGTAAAATGGGGTAGCACAAAACTACTTAACAGGATAGAATTCATAAATGTAAAAAAACTGACTTTCACTGCCTTCTGAATTGGTCAGCTGGACAGGTATTGGGAGGTCATTTTCCCTTCAGCGAGTATGATAACACAGATGACGATCTGAAAGCTAATAACTGCTCAGCTCCGTGAATGCTGTGATTTTGTAAAAAAAGAAATATTGAGAGAATGTGTACAATATGTATGATTGTGTTCTTAGTACAGATGTCAATTTATTGTTTACCGTCCAATTGTCTTCTTCCGACAGAGACCTCTTGGATGCAGATATGGCTGTCACGGATCAATTATACTGCCTCTAAACACCTCTTGCTATGTATGTTCATGTTTTGCACCCCAAGATTCTAGTAATGCGTGTGCAGGAATTAGGCTTCACAATATTCTCTATTTATGGCTGCGCAATTCATTACCAGGAGAGCATGTCGCCACTTCCATATTTTACATTTAATTTTTTATATACACAATACTGCCGACCCGATGGGTCCAAGTAGGAGATGCAAAAAGCACTAAAGAAGCGCGGCAAATTACATCGCCGAAAACATAAGAGTAATGAGACATAGGAAAAAAAACAAGGAAACACTACTCAGTTGCATCAATAAAGAATTTGTGAATGGCATCAGTACTCTTAATGACTTTTGGCGGGAGTTTATTCCATTCACGTATTGTGTGGGTAAAAAGGAATATGTAATGGCAATGATTCTAGAGATGTACGGTGTTCGTGATTCACTTTGACGATTTCGTGTTAGTCGCGCTGTGAGTGGCTTAAGAAATAAATCATGGCTCATAGAGAGTTTATTATTTTTCAGCAAGAAAAGAAGTGTGAATCTTTGAACCTTTCTTTGTGTTTGCGACGTCTTTATATTCTATTGTGCCATAAGTGTAGTTGGAGAGTCGGAAGAACGATATATTTTAAAAATGATTCATACAGATTTTCGCTGGATCATTTCCAGTGCCTGGATCTTCTGTTTTGTGTAAGGGTCCCAGACGGTGCATTCATTTAAGGTTGGGTGTATTGATGGATGTGTAAGTTAAATGTTTTGCACTAGACGGAGCAGATTTTAATATGTGCCTAAGGAGGCAAATTTTGGATGACGAACATGTATTGGTTAAATGCTTATTGAAAGAAGATTATTGTTTCTAGTAACACCTACTCTGTAACATAAATGTTTTGCAATTCAGTCTCACAGAACTCAGCTTACGCATTAGCGGCATCTGCATTATGATTATGCAACGACAAATTTCATAGCACTAGCAGTTATAAATGAACGAAACGTGGTAAAGTGACTACTTAAATCTTCTTCCATTATACACTTCTTAAAGCCTAAACGTTTAGATATAAGCCGAAAATTATTAACTGAAAAGACTTTGAACCCGCACATTGCGCCCGAAGAAGCTTATAATCCGCAAATTGAGTCTCGTACTCTACACCGACCTACTCCATCTTTAGGACTTAATAAATACGGGCCAAACATATTCGTAATTCCAACAGACAACCGTATGCTGCGTTTTGTGCTGTAATCGACAAATTGGATTAGAAATAGCAGAACCCCAGACGTCGCGGACGCAAACAATTTCTCGCGTGCAAGACAATATAATATAACTTATGTTTTACACTATACACCATTATTGTTTCAATTATTTCATATTTTAAAATAATGCGGAAAAAAGAAGGTGCATGTTGGCACAAAATGAGCTCAAAGACGGCCATCGGTCATCTTGCTGCTGCCCTTGGGCAAGTAAATATGAAGTTGTACGGTCGCCTACGTGTGATTCGAGCTATTTAGACATTAAGGAAAGTAGTTTGACTGCCAAAATGCCTACGAGATTCCAGCCTCATTGCACGGCATCGCATGCTCCCTTATGTAAAGTTGAAAGGATCATGAAAACGAATTTCGGGCTCACTTAAGCATGAATACGCGTAGACCAATAAGTGCTCCGAGATCACACTTCGAACGTACTTCACTGGTAGGTGTTTGAGTTTTATGTAGTCCATGTTTGCGATGTATAACCGTATTTAGCGCAACGAATTAACCTACAGGATCGCCTATTTTTCTGCTTCTCCCTTGTGTTGTTTTCAACAAGAAAAAATTCCAGGTTGAAAGGGACTCATTGTAGAAGAGGGACGTCGAGGACGGCGTCGAGGTCGATGAGGAAGCGGGCCGATCAAGAACAACACGATCTGCGCGATGGCAATTCCACAACTGCTTCGTCTTCGTCAGAGTTCGGCGACGGGGTCATCCTTCTTCACAATGCCCCACAGAGAAAAAGGAGCCATCCTGGTGACTTAAGGGGACGAATATACAACAGGGTCGTAGAACAGCTTAAGACACTGCACATATAGATAAAAAAAAAAACAGCGCGGCTACTTGGGACAAACAGAGAGGAGAATAACGGACAAGCTCAGCGCTTGTCCGTTATTCTCCTCTCTGTTTGTCCCAAGTAGCCGCGCTGTTTTTTGATCTTGCAAGGCACCAACTAGCTCAGATTTCCGTTCTTCTGCACATGTAGAGTTTCACGGCCATGCCATCGAAGATCAGATGGCATAAGAGGCTTAACAATGTAAATGACTGGCGAAGTGCGCTCGGCGACGCAGTAGGACCCATTGTACTTGGAGACCAGCTTTGTTGAGAGGCCGGGGCTACCGAATGGAACCCATAGCCACACGAGTGAGCCGGGCTCGAAGTGTTGTGCATTGTTCTGATTGGTGTCATGCTCATGGTTTTGGCGCCATTAAGAGCCGGTCGTAAACAACCGGACAATCTGGCGGCATTCTTCGGCGTGCTGCGAAGCTTCGGTAACAGCGGTACAGATTCAGATTCATCAGGGTTGTAGGGGAGCAAAGTATCAAGGGATGGATGCCAACCATAAAGCCGAAGGAACGGGGAGAAACCCGTGCCTGATTGCGTAGCAGTGTTGTATGCGTATGTGATATAAGGAAGGACAAGGTCCCAGTTGGTGTGGTTGGATCCGACGTACTTCGCGAGCATATCATCGAGGGTGCGATTAAATCGTTCTGTAACACAGTTTGTGGATGGTAGGCAGTGGAAGTGGGGTGGATGATTTTGCACTGAGCGAGCAGTGCTTGAACGACGTCAGATAAGAAAGCACGGCCTCTGTCGCTGAGCGATTCGCGAGGAGCGCCGTGACGGAGAATGAAGTTCGTCAATAAGAACACGACCACATCTCGGGCTGTTGCAGCTGGGAGCGCGGCGGTTTCGGCATATCTCGTAAGATGGTCGACCGCGACAATGACCCAGCGATTGCCGTCAGCTGTGTACGGAAGAAGGCAGTAGAGATCAATGCCAATGCGGTCGAAGGGTCTAAGCGGACATATTAGAAGCTGTAACTCACCAGCCGAACGGTGAGAGGCAGGTTTGCGGCGTTGACAAGCCAGGCACGATCCGACGTACCTGAGAACCGAGTTGTACATACCGCGCCAATAGTAGCGAAGACGGATTCTAGTGTACGTCTTGAAAACTCCGCCGTGACTGCACTGCGGATCGGCGTGGAAAGCTGTACATATTTCGGTCCGTAGATGGCGCTGAATCACGAGGAGCCATTTCCGTCCACTCGAATTGTAATTGCGCTGGTAAAGGAGGTTATCCCGAATCTCATAGTGGGAAACTAGGCGGCGAGGGGTGCGTGAAGGGGTAATCGCCAAATTGTTGGAGATAGTCAATAAAAGAGGCGATCCATGAATTCTTTCGTTATTCGGTGGGCATGTCGCTGACGTCGAGCGTAAACGCCACGGGGTCCAAGACGGGGAGGCTGGCAAGGTCGGCTGGAAGCGACGAGCAAGACAAAGCGTCGGCGTCTTTATGCTTGTGACCAGATCGGTAAACGACACGGATATCATATTCTTGGAGACAAAGGGCCCATCGTGCCAACCAGCCGGAGGGTCTATGGGCGATGAAAGCCAGCAGAGGGCATGATGGTCAGTGACTACATTAAAACGACGGCCGTAAAGGTAAGAACGAAACTTTGTGAGCACCCAGACAATGGCCAAGTACTCCTTCTTCGTTACTGAGTAGTTCGTTTCAGCTTTCGTTAGAGTACGGCTAGCGTAAGCGACTACGTATTCGCCGAAGAGGGGCGCTGAGCAAGCACAGTGCCGAGGCCGACGCCACTGGCGTCTGCGTGCACTTCGGTGGACGCCTGGGGGTCAAAATTGCGCAGGATGGGCGGGGTTGTGAGGAGGCGGCCTAAGGTATTGTAAGTGGCGTCGCATGCTGGTGACCACAGCGAAAAATATGAGGTATTGCCAAGTAGCTGAGTCAGCGGGGTGACAATGGAAGCAAAGTTCCGTATAAAACGCCGGAAGTATGAGCACAGGCCCAAGAAGCTCCTGAGTTGCTTAATGGTAGTAGGTTTCGGGAAGGCAATCACAGCTCGAAGTTTGGCGGGATCAGCGCGGATACCCTCCTTGGACACAACGTGGCCTAAAATAGCCAGCTTACGAGCAGCGAAACGACCTTTCTTCAAGTTGAGCTACAGACCGGCGTTCGCAAGACATGTTAAGACCAGCTTCAGGCGAGAGATGTGGGTCGCTATATCAGGCGAGGACACCACGACGTCGTCAAAGTAACAGAGGAACGTCTTCCACTTTAGGCCACGCAAAATGTTGTCCATCATACGCTCGAAAGTAGCAGGAGCATTACAGAGACTGGAAGGCATAACGGTAAATTCAGAGGCCATTGGGGGTCACAAATGCTGTTTTAGGGCGATCTTCCACAGCCACGGGTACCTGCCAGTAACTGGATCGTAAATCGAGCGAAAAAAAGAGTTCAGCGCCTTGTAAACAGTCCAATGCATCATCTATACGCTGTATAGGTCAGACGTATTTCCGCGTGATTTTATTTAGGCTACAGTAGTCAACGCAGAAGCGAATAGAACCGTCCTCTTTCCTCACCAGGGCGACAGGGGAAGACCAGGGACTGTTAGAAGGCTCGATCGCGCCATTCTGAAGCATGCTGTGAACTGGCGCTTCAATAACTCGGCCCTCAGTGTCAAAGACACGATAGGGGCGCTGACGTAGAGGAGGATGGGAACCGGTGTCAATGTGGTGGGCGACAGTTGATGTGCGGCTCAAAGCAGTCTGATGAGAGGCGATTGAAGAACAGAACTGGTAAAACACTGCGATAAGTTCAGAGCGTTGAGGTCGAGGAAGACTGGCGTCGATGGAGGGAAGGAAAACTTCGGGAGACGACTGGTCCAGCGCAATAGCAGATGGTGTGAGTGCAGCCAAGTGCAGCCAGTGCAGTCAGGCTGTAAAGCGGTTGTTGCGTCAC